>NW_027286875.1:2257500-3545000 GCF_022747635.1 Hetaerina americana
CTTTGTGCGTAATATTACCTTATAGGATCGATTCTTTTGTCCATTTATATATATATATATATATATATATATATATATATATATATATATAGATGTACATATATCGTCGAAAGATCCGGTGTTCAAGTCCCGGTCAAGGAAATAAATATTTTTGCACTTGTAATCTGATCGATTCTGCCTTCACTGCCTCTCTTGTGCTCGTCTTTTATGTGTCCCAATCCCTTTCCCTAGGGTCAATCTGTATTTGAGTTCACCGATCCTTAGCAGTTTTAATTTATCTGATTTTACAGTAGTTTAAATCTAAATAATTACAATCCAACATATCAAAGATTTCATTTCATTCTCTTGAGAAGGGCTACTTACGCATTAAGGCGAGCACTTATTTCGGGCTGCTACTAATTTTAATTAAATCGACATTAGACCTAAAATATCGAATGTTTGCATTTTATATTTAATTGTAAGCAATAAGGACTTCACAAACAATCAAGAGACACGAACACTCAACAATAAGTGAACCAAGTCCACGTTCCCTGAATTGACAGGCGAAGGACGTTGTCCCGCCGTCATCGAGGCACATGCTATATTCATAATTAACATGTTTCATTGACGTGTCAAGAACGATTTATGCTCCAGAATTTCATTTTTAGTATAGATTATCCGTTATTCGAACCGATAAAGCAGCAGATGCCGACTCCATCACTCTGCTCGACAGAAGTGGCAGAGCGCACAGCACTCGTATATTCGACCATTCTTAAGTCAACGAGCGAGAGCGATTGCAAATTGACACTGGAATGATAATTTTATTCATTGAGTTGACTAACATAGTTTTCATTCGTTGAAAACATGGCACAATGCCGAGGCGGATGTATCCTAGTCATAAATGAGCGCTTCCACCAACGGGTCTCCAGGAAACGGATGAAAACGTGCGAGCGAGAGAGAAATGAGCGAAGATAAGGCAGTGCCAACGTCGATAATTCTAATGAAAAGAAAATTCTCCGTCACCTGAGTGATTGGAAGCAAGAGTAAAATAAGTGTTTCATTCTTTTTTAATATATATACGTCCATTTTAAACTCTTAGGTTTTACAGGTTGTTCTGAAACAGCCAACTTGTGCAAGAATCATCCACATACTCGTACCACCGTAAATGTGTTTGCACGTCCTAGGATTCTGGTACATCTGGCACTTCTGTCGAGGGGACAGCTCATGTGATGGTCCACGCGCGTTTGCCTCTCGGGGGTGAAGCGATTGAAAAGTGCGGAGAAAGGAACCAAGAGAGGGCGGAAGGGGGGTATCTGTAGGAATGCGAGGGAAAAGACGTGGGAGTCTGTGAGCGGGTGGATGGCGCTATGTTTTCCATCGTGTGGGTGGCCGGTAAGGTGAAGAAAGACGTAGTGAGGGAGAGAGAGGGAGGGAGGGATGGAGTCAGACGGGGGGGGGGATGGGGAGGGAAATAAAGGGAGAGGGGGAGAGCGAGATCGTAAGGAGCCAATTTGCAAGCGAGAAAGCTCAAGCGAACGTGTCGCCCATTCTCCCGGTCATTTCAGCGGCCATTCTGCTCTTACTCCCGCTCGACCGGGGTGACTCCTAACGTCACCCCCATGCATTATCCACATTACATCCCTCCCTCTCTTTCTCTCTCTCTCCACACAACCTTCTTTCCTTCCGAAATCCGCCCGGGGCGATTCACAACCCGCTGGACACGGTAATAAATCATTCTTTGATAGCAGAGGTGAAAAAATTATATCAAGGGTCCTAATTACATAAGGCATTATCGGAGCAGTGAAACTTAAGAAATCGAACGTCAAACAGTATGATGTGTGATGTTTCTCCTCGAACACAATTATGAGCCAAAACATTCAAACAACCTTGCCTCTATTTATGCACGAAATTTCCATTTTTAATAATATCAATATCCAGTAGCAATTGAATTCGAAGGAAGATAATTAGATTTATAAGAAAATATAAAGAGTTGGTAGAAATAATTAGATACAATTTCCACAAACCAATTGAGAAGGAATACAAATTTACCAAATGGCACATGGAACCTGAAGGGTCACATTCTAATAAAACAAAGTGCATTATAATAAAATGGACGATCAGGATAAATATGAAGAAATACCTTGAAGAGATGTTGAAGAGAGAAATAAGCACGAGGCAGATAATTAAAAGAAGGATATGGGATAGTTCCTGGAGGCTGTCGCTGGTTGAAGAACAAAGTTGAAGGGATTATAAAGCAGAGGACTTCAATGTGTAGGAAAAGATGAATTATGAGTAGCAGGAGATCATATGGCTCAGCGCAAGGAACAATGAAGGATTAAAGGAATTTGTACGGCACAGACCTTCAAGGAGAAATGCTATTAATCAAACTTCCGATTTTGTTAATTCACAATGAAGACATTACATCCGATTACCTATATTTAAAGATACATTCAGTGTGACATTGAACAAATTAGTCATATTCCATTCAAGGGCACGTACGAAATTATTTCAAATTTTTAAGCCTCTTCTCCGAATGAATCTTTACCCTCTCATCAGTTGGTGTCACGAAAATTCCTTGTCACACTTTCGACATAAACTCGCGACTTTCGTGGCATAAAGTAGGTGTACCTTCACTCCCAACGAGTCATGGGAACGTGGGAAGAGACGAGAAAGGGGATGAACTCCAGTAATCTGCCCCACGGCGTGATTATTCCGATCGAATCGATGGCCGTGCGAATGACTGCCTCCGGGGAGCGGGAGTCCTCGCGGAGGGCTGAGCGGAGGGGCGGGGATGATGGGGGTGGAAAATCGGGGGTGGGGGAGTTAATCTCGGAGGGTGAGAGTAGGGTCCCGGGGGGAATGGTGGGGTGGGAAGGGGATGTCGAAAGTGTCGGTGCCGAGAGTGGGGGGATGGAAATCGTTCCGATGGACAGCCCTGCCAAGGTGCCTTGCGAAACTCTAGGGACGAAGGAGAATCCAAGAGAAACAAAAGGGTTATTGTATATTTTAAAGTCCTGGCAGGAAGCTTTAAGAATTCATAATTAGTTAGAGGATTAAATATAAGATACAAACGCTAATGTATTCCAAGTGAGTGGTTGGAAAAAGTCTCATATGGACTGATTTCGGCATGCGAAATGAGCTGGTCTAGTGAACTGAGGGACGCAAAATATATGGTGGGCGGCATCAAGAGTGTAACCGCAGGTGCAAATGGCTATTAATCTAACTCAGTTGAAAATTTTTAGGGAGAAAACGATGGATAGCTCTTTGCGTGGAAGAACCTTTTAGTAATCAATACAGCAAAGGGTGATTAGAATGAAGAGACCGTAATATGAAAATGGGAGCACAATTGAAAGAGGCAAGTGCCATTACAAGCTAAACCTGTTACGGTGTAGATCTTGAGTGGACCTGAAACTCCCAAACATACTACCTGAAGCAGCGTCATTCCTAACCCAATCAAATACTTTTGTCCATTAGTCAGTGTTTTGTAAAATACTGATTAAAACTTTACAAGGTATCGCGTGTCTCCACAATGCCTAATCATTTTTTTGAATATGGGAGGGGTAATGGAGTCGATGATGAATGCCAAAGATATTTGCCCAAAAGTAAGTAAAAACATCGAAAAACATGGCTAGTAAAAACTTATTTTGCTGATGAGAAATGCCACTTAGACACACAGAGTGCGTTGCTAAAAAGCTCGACTTACAAGGTTTGAGGAATAAGAACGGATTTTTTTTTGGATTTCTACGGCATAAATTTATTATATGAACGCTTTCCGGTTCCTATATGCTCGCATATACTGTTCTCCTTTGCTTTTCTTCCTGTTGTCGGCGCATCATCATCACCTCCCAATGATGCCACCGGCAGTACTAACAAGTCCATACAAAATGAACCATGCCCTTCTGCTGTTCTCCTTGAGTATTAGGTTATCTATGGTGTCCGATATCGAATAACGAAGATTTTTTCCAGAGTTTTATTGGTTTTTTAGGGCTTTTCAGTACTCTTTTTAGTTTTTAATGAAAACATTTTTCTAGAATACATTGGCAATCATGTCGATGAAAATAGTTGCCATTAGAGCACCCAAATTAGAATGTATTGTTGCAATAACTCCATGGAAATTATTGAAATCAAGCACATCGGCAGCACTCCAAGAGACAATTATGTGGAAGAGGAACAGAACTACATTGTTTCTTAAAATTAAGCGCGCAAATCGCAATCACTCAAATATCATTACCAACGTAAACATGAAACTGTTAATACATTAGATATTTGATATTTTCAAAGTTAAAGTCCAAATATCGATTTGATGCAGCCTACCATTCTTCATTTTCTCATGTCAACCCCTTAGCATCTGATGGATCCCCCGTCTGACATCCTCCTTACTTTGAGAAAGTACTTAGCTCTTTCACTTGGTACCTTCACTTTTTATTCCATCTGGTTCTTGTTTTCCTTAGCGTGATCCATAGTGCGTTTTCCTCTTCCACATACTTCCTCATTTCTCCTTTTTCCCCCTCTTGCTTCCTCATTTCTCATATTACTTGTCCATTGATCTTCAGCATCCGGTTCCAGCACAAGGTTTCCAGTTCCTCCATTCTTTTCTGCTCTGCCTTTCAAATGGTCCGGCTCACAGTTCCATGGAGCCACACACGCACACCCCGAATATTGTCACGATTCGCTTCCTTGTTTGCAAATATATCTTCTTTGCTCACAGTTATCTCCCACCGCATGGTTAACTACTATTAAGCTTGAAGTACCATCCTATTGATACTCGTCAACCTTTTTTCCATCTCACGTTGAGATGCATTCCAAGCGGAGGAAACCCCTCAGGCTGGCAAAAGATTGCACTTACCTCGGAGCCTATTTCACCTAGGATAAATGGAATACAAGTTTGTATTGAGAGACAATACGGAAGAATGATGGAGGATACTGCAATATGGTAGAATGGGAAAAGTTTTAGCAATAAAAGGAGAACAGGAACTAGATGCAACAGTTTCAGAGTGTAAAAATCATTCGCCTTGACCGAGATTTGAACCCGGATCCCTCAATGTCCAGTCAAATGCTTTGGCCAGTTAAGCTTGAGGGATCCGGGTTCAAATCCCAGTCAAGGCTAATGATTTTTACACTCTGAAATTGTCGCATTAAAATGCATATTAGCGGATGACTCCGTTAAAAGCTACTGTTGCGGTATCTCCCGCAGTTTCTTTGAAATAACTAAATGATTTGGGCACACCCTGAAACGATATAGATTAGGTAGGTTTTTTCTCAAAATATGTTGAAAATCGATTTTTCTATTACAGTTCCTGAAACATACCGAGTTTTCTGGAAGAAATAAAGGAAATATAGGGCAATGTAAGGAAATGAAGAACTAGACTAATCGGATACACCCTGAGAAATCAAAGATTTGATTGCTCCTTCGTAAAATTTGTCAACAATTGTTTTTCCCTGTGAAACCACCTAAAATACTTGAGTTTCCTATCAGAGATAACTTGCCTCAAGTTTACTAGAATTTCCAAGTTGTTTAAGCCAGCGAATAACCTGTGATCACAACTGAGTAATTCAACCTTTTTTGGCATCGCGGAGGGGGGAAAGAAAACGGTATGGGGAAAATAACGAAGACGCTTCGCGGGTCGAGGGAGGAAGTGAAAAAGGAGGAAAATAATGACAAACGAGCGCATGAAATTTCAGAGAGGTTAAATTTTTCCCCGAACGACTTTCCTTAGGCATCGCTTGTGAAACTAGTTTGGTTGGAGACGTACTTCCGAGGCCGAGGTGGGTCAGAGCAGGAGGGGAAAACAGGCGACATCCTGGTCGGTGCAGACAGGGTAAGCGCTGAAGTGGAAGGGAGCGATGCGAAACAATGACAGAGGGACTGAGTTTCAAATTACTAAGAAATATCTTTTATTATTGTACCTGTGCTTTTGAGTGCCACCATGGTGGACGACGGATAGCGCAAATTTATTTCTTAAATAGGAATCAAGAGTAAAAGCGTGAGTGAAACTCAAATCTACGAGCCAAATGTAACTGCTCGATGTAACCCAATTTGATGGAGTTTCAGGGAAGAAGTGCTGGAGGGAAAATTGGAATTGGGATAATGTGAAATTAATGCAATTTCACACTTAAGTTTCACATTACATGGGAGTGTATAACAGGAGGCATAATTATCAAGAAATGAGCATAGTATTTACAGTGGAGTGGATTTTGAATTGTGACGCCAAGAGTGTTTGACGACTTTAATCATCTCTCAACAATAGATGTATGGATGCATTAAAAATAGGGTCATAAAAGTTCAGTTTATTTGAATGATGATTTTAATCATGAGAAATCAAAATTACACCTTTAAATATTAAACAACAATAGTAAATTGGACCTTTTGTCCTGAATTAGGACTCAGTTCTCCATAGAGTAATCCCTGGTTCAGTTTTATAAGTGGGAATAGATGCTAGTGTCGTTCCTTTTCAGTCTCGGGGATCGTGAGGAAAAATTATCGTTCATTTGATGACATATTAATCTGTGAATCTTCAGTGGTCTTTTGCTGAGAATATCCCTATTTCATTTCCGCTTGACCACTTCACCACTGTTTCCTAAGAAATCTCAGTTAAGATCTTTATTTCATTTCCGTGATGCCACATAGGAGTATTATCTCACATTTAATTATTACCAGGCGAGACATTAATTGAAAAAATGCATAAAAATAATGAAGAGTAAAAGAATGCATTCCATTCGATAAATGAAAGTGTTTCTTGCTTTAAAAATAGTAAAATGATAATATAAAATCGGCTAAATAAGTTAAAGTAACTTACTGAACAATTTATGTGATTTTGTTATATAAGGATAGATTTCCATCTCATGTCATTTATTCAAACATTTTAAAAGAAAATTTGAGAATAACGACGAATAATACGAAAGGAAAAAACAGAAGTTTAATATCACATGATGTGAAATAGAAGCCTTATTCATTGGGAGTGCAATGTTACTGAGGACGCTCCTTCCATACACCGACATTAGTGGCGACAACTTGGAATTAAATCGGCTATGTTCAGCACCCAAGTGTTAATATCATGAAATATCAATCATGATAAAATTGAGCTTAATGTAAAAAAATAAAAGAAATATATTCTAACTCCTAAATATGGCTTTCGTGGATTTTAGCACATCAATTCTGATGTAGCAAATAAGCACACAATATGGAGATATGTTATGTGTACTGGAGTGAGAGAGAAGGCAGTACTTAAAAAGCTGACAGAAGAATTTGGTTATGACCATGACAGAGATTATTTTGGTAGGCCACCAAGTCCCAGCTTATTCGTTCAATGGAAATATTATGGAGTTGGGGAGTCTATCCCGCTAAAGAATGAATCCACAAATGAAAACACTAAGTTCATCGACAGGCTCACTTAGGTCGATGGCCTTTAAACATTTTAAGCCTGTGAGCCAACGAGAGATTATAGTTATTGAATGTGGTATTAAATTTAACGAAGTAAATATTTTTCCTGAGTCACAATCATCACTTTGGTAATTACTTAAAAATTCTGATATGGATATCTTTAAGAGTTCGCATTCATTCTACGCAAATGAAATACGACCGTCTTGATTTACATACGCACCGGTGGAAAGAAGAGTCTGATTGTTTTAATCAACCTTTCTTTTATGGCAGGCCATACCAAAAGAATATTTCCATAAGAAATAAACTGCATCAACACATGCCATACAAAAGATCAGGTTACGATTTTTTCGATAACTCTTTCATAACACATTATTTCAGGCGCATTAAAAATTCTCAACATTTTCACACCCTACTGCCACACAGCAGAATATACAGCGTGAAATAACAAAGAGGTGTTTATGACCCCTCCCGTAATTTGAGAGCAAAAATACTTTGGATTTTTGCTCGGTGTAATCTGGTTTCTTGGATCTTAATCTCTATTGTTCTCTCTCTCTTTCCCCCGCACACAAACACATCCAATAACTTCGAAAAATTAGACGTGCGCCATTGACAACCTCTGAAAAAACTTTACCTCTGGCCAGACTATGTTAATTTCCCTAATATTTGCGTTCACTTTCTACGTATAAAAGGCAAAATAATGAATCAGTTTTACTTAAAATATTAGCATGTCGAATCGTATTTAACTATATGTATGGTATATTGCGATGACTAATACTTTATGATCGTCATTATATGATATACCTAAGGGTTCAACTTGACTCTAATTCGGATAAGTAAATTTCGCTTCTTTGAAATAAATCCACTTTATACCCGCATGATAATTAATTTTAACTGTGTTACAAGTGACTTTTTTATGTCACGAAATATTACATGATGATGAGAGATTATCACTTCCAAAACTGGTATGCGGAATCATTTTCTGTTGGCAGTGAATAATTTTCAGAGTTCAACTCTTCAAAACGCAATGCTTCCAAAACCAACGCGTTGATTCATAAATAATTGCATTAATATATTAAGAAAATATTAAGACATTTAATTAATTTATTATATTTTATTAGATTATTTAATTAAATCATTCAGATTCATTAAAAATTGCCAAATTTTAATTAATCTGAAATACATTTCTCCATTCAAATAAACGCGTTTTGGTTATTCGCAGAGAGTACCCGAAAAGAAATCATGCCATAATCGCCAAATCGAAGAAGAATTTTTTAAAATGCAACTCGAAAAGCCCATTTTTTTTAATCATAACCCTCGATACAACTAACTCTCAGAGTTGCTATGGGATAGGGTAATCTTAAGCTCCTCCTCGAAATATGCCTCGCCGGAGTAAAACAGTACTGTCGTCATACAATATCACTTGACCTCACTTTTAAATTAGTGCTTATTTATTATAGTTTCAAGGATAAAGAAAGAGGGTAGTGCATGGGGAGTAGAAGTGGGAAATAGGTCGAAGAGGTGTGAGGGAAAGTGAGGATACGGACTTAAGGAAGTCGGGTGCAGTTTTCGTTATCCAACCCTCCCCCAACGAGTCATTCGTTTTAAAGCACGGTGACACGAGTTTTCTGGGAAATTTCCACCTTTCACCCTTCACAGCCGTGACCTCCAACCCCGGACTCCCTCGCCCCCCCCCCAAACCTCCTCCCCGTCCTCTTTTCTTCACTAGCACCCCCTCCAAAACCTCCTCTGCCACTCCCAGTTATCTCTTGAAAATTCCTGTGCCCGCCGCACTCTTTCTAGAGAGTTCTCTTTATCGGTCCGTTCACACTGGCTGGACGGCATTCAGCGAAAGAAGACAGTTTAAACGAAGCATTTATGGTTTCAACACGGAAGGCTAATCCGATGCGTGGCAATATATAAACCCTGAAACCAAACCCATCGGCGTTTGACAGGCGATATAAGCCATGGTGAAAAGGGACGGTGAGTGAGAAAAGGATTTGAAGAATTGCCTTGTAAGTGGGAACCTTCCACGTTGAAGCCATTACAAACTATTATTGAGGACAAAGAGAGTCATTATGTCTGTATACAGCACAAATTTAGGTATGACTTTTTGGGATTGTTCCATAATAATAGAAACAAAAACGTTTGCGGCTTTCCACTGACTTAATTTTTAATTACCGCTGGATTCAATGTACTACACGATTTTCACTTGCCCTTAAAACAAACTTAAAATGAATCAGCACAACGAAACCATTCGCAATTCAAACATAATTGATTTCACTTTGATAGTTTATTGTATTTGTTCGTAGTTGAAGATATTGTAATTATAAATGAATCATAATAAGTCAAGTATAAAATAAATGATTCTTGGTGTAACCATAATGCACTTAACTCCGTTTGAAAAAAATGGAAAGAATTCGAATTTTGCAATTAGAGAATCGAAGCAAAGAATTTGCTGAAATAGCTTTTCATACAAGTTATCAAAGAAGTTGAAAATTATGCCTCAATGCGAGATGCATACTGAAATATCAACATCACATTTCCACTTTGAGCACTGACTCGTCATCCGCAGCACATTAAACAAGAATGTGTTAACTCAAGCATACTAGCTCTCACGAATTGAGTGACTTTTAGCATGCGGAGAGTCACACTTCGCCTTCGGTCCTTGTCCTTTTCCGTCATTTCGAGACGCACGTCGGTCGGGAGGGGAGAGTTAACATGTGAAAACTTTGTGTGATGCAGCAATAGGAGGATTTTCAACGAGAGGAGGAAAATTTCGATTATATATATATACATATATATATATATATATACATATATATATACATATATACATACATATATACATACATACATACATACATACACATATATATATATATATATATGTATATATATAGCTGATGGTTGAGTGTACCCTGTGCTAAGCCAGACGGCGTGTTAAATTCACACATCAAGGTGCCTTTCCCTGTCCCGGTTATGGTTTCCCATGAAGATCTGGTACCCGAAAAATCACATAGGTTGGGTGGAGCTGCAGGTCCCCAGAGTGGCTTGCCCCGGAATAGAACCCGGGCCCACCGGTCAGTAGTCCAACGCACTATCCCAGGACTAGTGTGTGTGTATATATCTACACACACATTTAGAATTAAAGCTTTCTCTGCGATGTCATTAATAATATGTTATCGAGATTCAAGTAGTAGTAGTAGTTTTGAGGGGAGGCGACCGACAGCTAAGGTCATTTGCGCCATAGGAGATGGACAGGAAAGGATGAAGGGTGGAGAGAAACCCGGCGTCGGCATTAGCCTACTCTTTACGAAAGGCGCCAAGGGGTCCGCAGTTTAACGTCCCATCCGACGGACGGCGTACTCACTCAAAGTGCCCTCCACAAAGCACCTCAAGTAGGGATCGAGATACCTCTGAAAAATATTCAACACCGCCGGGATTTGAACCCGCGCCCTCACGGTGGGAAGCCAGTACGTCGAGATTCAAATTACCCTCAAACCTCTAGTGGGTGGCTTGATTATAGAGGAGTCATTCACGGGCCCCTCCTATTGCATGGCCCCATTAGAAGGGAAAATGGAGAGGTCAAACTGCTAATCTTTTATCTTTAATGAGCCCCAATTTTTTTTGTTCCGCGGTGTTACGTTTAAATTGAGTTATTGGTCTGGGGTTATAACACCAGCAACTTTCGTCGGCGATCAACGTCCGTCACTCACTGGATCGGGCCACCACGGCAGCGGCGGCTCTTTCTCCCCTTCATATGGGACAGCGTCCTTTTCCATTCTCTCGGCTTACCATCACACCTTTCGTTCTCCTCATTTCCACAGCTACGCCTCACTGGCCGACTCCCACCCAATTCTTCTCTGTTTATATTGGCTGACGTGACGCGTACATGCACTCCTCTCCTCCTCCCACAATCTCCTTCTCTCACGCGCCATTCCTCGAAGTCTCTCCTCTCCCTGACCCCCATCCGCCATCCGCTCCCACACCCGCCCGCCCCCTTCCTTCCTTTACCTCCCCTCCACTATTCCGAAGCGCTCCAACATTCTTCTTTTTCTCTTTCTCCAATATTCACTCGCTTCACAATCTCTTCATTCCTCTTACCCCTCCGACGGCACTTACTGGGGAAGTCCTCTTCCCATTCCATTCCTACCTCCCCCACACTCCCTCAAGTCTATGTCACACCACCCCGTCCATTTGGTCACATTGACTCTCATTCCAGAGAGGAAGAGGCCACGAGAATATGAGATCCTGCAAGACACAAGATCACGAGCCCAATCGTCTCCGATGTTTAATTTGCATCGTTAACTTGTATTCACACATCGTTCCTCAAGGTTCATACCAACAACGTTTGTGTACGGAGGATATCTTAATCTACTTCGTAAAAAACAGAAATTTTACGGCTCAATTTGTTTTAATCTGTTTGAAATGATAATTATCTAGTTTCTGAAAATTAATTTAATAATTGGAAAGTTAATCAGCTGTAATCAGATCGTTCGAGTACGCAAAACATGCTACACTATAAACTAGAACTGTCTATTGCTTGCTAATAAAAAACGGCTTTAATAGGGTACGGGGGACAACATATAGCAGCACCAAAAAAATTACGATAGAAATATCGAAAGCATGACAGTTGTAAACAGTAAAATATTTTTCTTAACATTTTAGAAAGTTTGTTTGATTTCCGATATCCATTTCGCTTTTACAAAAATAGTGCCTGTTTTAAATGTTATTTTATTTTTCCATATGGATGCTGCTCAATCAAATATTCAATGACTTTTCATATTCTTTGACTAGTATTTTATCTTGAAATTAGTTCTCATAATTCAAGCCTTTTTTTCGCATTCAAGCCATATATTTCGTGTCCAATCCAATATCCAGTTATTTACCGTTATGGTTCTCAGTACTTAGAAAATATTTAGATTCAGCCCGGATACAATTTAGATATTAGGTAAATGTGGAATCAGGCAGAGCAAAAAGGTGGATAAAAGTTTGGCAAAGTAATAATAATGCACTGAAAATATTTTTAGCAAGTAAAAAAACAAATATTCTTATGTAAAGAGAATAATAAGGGTCGTAGTAGTTCACCGGGTAAAGTACTGAACTACCAATCGAAGGAATCAAGTTCAATCCCGGAAGATGCCTCCTGGCACACAGCTTCATCTAAGCTGAGTAATGTTTCAGGTACCACACCTTACTAAGGAACTATATAAGGCAAAGGATAGACCCCCTACCCTGAAGTATATATTTCACGAGTAAAAGGCGAGCTCAAACCTCATCTATCACACCAACCTTCAGGTTGATTAATGAAGGTATTTTTTTAAGGTTCTCATTGATAGCACTCAAATATGTTCCGTAAAAGATAAATTAAAGGTGATCGATAAAACCTGGCACCAATGTCATTTGGAGCAGTTGGAAATACCTATTCCTAAATGACAAGCTTCACCTGCTGACGAATTTTCAAATGGGAAAAGAACGCATCGAAAATCATCAAGTAAGCAAGTCGTCTCGAGATTAATAAAAGAATCGGCCGGAAAAAGGGAGAGAAAAAATTTGTCAACTGGGCCTGTTTGGAAGGTCAGCCGCCTAGTCAGTGCAGTGGCAAGACGAGACCACGAGAACGTCGGGAGCGAAATTTTAAGCGCCCCCTTCCCTCGTCTTTGAAATTCAATGTTTTTCTTCTTAAAGAGAAACGTGAATGCTGGCAAAATTAAGTAATAATATGCAGTCGGCGCGGAACAGGGCAAGGATGTCATTTCAATCCAAGTTCAATCGAGCAGTTATGTATAATTTCAATAATTTCATCTCTCATCAAATTATATTTATTAATAAGATATTTAATTGACTTATATAACGGGAAATTCAATTTACTCTCGTAAATAATGAAGACTTTCCTTCTCGAAGGAGGCTTGCGATAGCCGAAAACAGTAGTTTGTTGGTAAATAAGCTCCATAAGTGGGGAAAATGGTTCATCACTGAGCTCGTGAGCATTCAACCAGCCATTCCATATATGCCATAGCATCTTCAATTAACTGTATAGCTACAATCCATGATTCTCTGTTTATTCCGTCGTCTGTTGAAGGCTATAAAAAAATATTAACTTCCGACCTGACATCAGTTGTCCATGGGTTAAACAAGTCAAAAGTGTTATGAAAACCAGACGCTTTCTTCTTGATTTTATATATTCCAGCTACAACTGAAGTTCTTGAAAGTAGTAACACGCCGTAGTGGACGGAAAAAATATTTGACGTCTTTAAACAGGGTGGACATTTTTCCAAAGATTCCCAAGGTGGACGGCATTTTTGAGACCGCTACGGGACGGCTACGCGACCACCCCTTCCTCCTCCTTCGGTGGTCTGCACCGGAAGAAGACAAGGCTTGCGTGACCACCTGCCCTTCTGGCACCAATATACATCGACGCATTAAAGTAATTTACGTTTTTGAAAACGGCACCATTGAATTATTCATGAACTGTTTTCAATTAAATTACTAGAGATATCATTTCCTTCCTAGAATGCAAGAGCATGTTTCGGATTCGTTCCAATGAAGGTGATGACCTTCTTATGATCTTTCCTTGAGCGGAATAGGGAACTGAAGTACGATGAAGGGAAATTGATGTAAAATTTCTACCGGGGGATGTATGTTTGAGCGATGAATAGGCGCCGAATATCAAGCCTGGGCCTTTTTGAGAGGCACCGCCGAGGAAGATAAATCAATTTTTATCGAAGCGTCGATATGAGTTGATGCTATTCGCGGAGTGGTGAAAGATCGCGAATCATCTCCGACGGTGAACCAACAATACGTGCTCGGGCTCATCCATCCGATGTCATTTTTTCGATTTTGCCGTCGATGGTATCTTTGAACTTATCGCCTTCCACGCGCGGGAGGTTACGATCGCGTCCGCGATCGTAACTGCGACGGCGAAAATAAACGAACGGAGGAGGATGAAAAAGAAGCTCCCCCTCCCATCGCATAAAACATCTCTCGCGCATCATGATGGGGAGAGTGGGATTGGTGGGTTGTTGTTTTTTGAGTTTCCCTCCACCCATGCTCCCCAGGGGGATCGTTCATTCACCCCGGAGAAGACTCGCGTGGCTCATGCCCCACTAAAATAAATGTCGAAAACGCTGCAAAGATAAACAGAGAAAAAGAGAGAGAGAGAGAGGGAGGGTGGTGCTCCTTAGGTTCTTTTTCTAATAAGAAATCTGAAATAACACGCCTTCGGGAGATGGGGAATGCTGGAGGCGTTATGTAACCCAGGAGATTCCCATCTCCTACCGCGACCTGGTGGGAGATGGTGAAGAGGGGGGGGATGCCGAGTCCTCATCGCCCTTCTCACCTACTCACCACCTACGATTCTTCAGCCTTACCTCCCCACACCAGCCTTTCGCCTTTGGAAGTCCGACTCGGTTTCTAACCTCTTCCCGCTAATACCCACCATACTTCTCCCTCGCCTCTAAATGCACAGGCAGGGGATTCCCCCGAGGCATCATCGCCCTCATCATCATCATCAACTTGTGCCCTCCTCCCTCACGGCCTAAGCCTCTCGCGATTAGTTCAGTAGGGGGGGGGACTTTCTTTCCGCATTCGTGAAAGCTCCCCCCGGAGCGCCGCGCCAGGATGGGATGGCTCCAGGGGAGACTGGGCCGCCGTTGCCGAATCAACCGCGTCGATTTCTTCATCAATTAGCGTGGAAGGGGAGAGAGGATTCGTTAGATAATTTGACCGAGACGTGGATGAATGGTGACAGGGTCCCTTTTTCCCTGCGCGTCGACACACATTCGGCGTTGGATGGAAAAAAAGGTGGCCTCCCGAAGGCAAATTTGTCGTTACGTACCGATGAAAATTGAACGAAATGGCAGATTATCTTCATATTAATATGGCTAAAATTCCGATTTCTTAAACATCAATTACATCTGCCAGCGGAATAAATACATGAAAAATATCCTGATAGTCACTTAGGCATTTGTTACTTGTAGGCCCGAGTGATTTCAATTATAATGGATGTTATGAGACTCATAGAATTTCTCGCCAGAAAAGTGAAAGAATAGTTTGCATTGCACTTACTTTGCGCTCTATAATTCCAAAGCTTAAAATAATAATCTTAATTTTTTTAAACAAAAGCTTAATTTGGTCGCAAAACTTAAAGTAGTAGTTCATTGAGTACAGATTTTGTTCACATATGTTATGTCGCCTACCAATTGTTTATCATATTAATCAGATTTTTAAATTCCCTAAAAATAATGTGTGTGTGTGGGTACATATATTTTTGATAGAAAATTAATAAATATTAAAAATACATATATATATATATACATATATATATACATACATATATATACATATATATACATATATATACATACACATATATATACATATGTACATATATATATACATACATGTTTATATATATATATATATATATATACATTTGTATTCTTACATTCATTGGCTGCTTTCAAAATATTATGAACGGAATTCCTGCAACTCCAGATTTTTAAATTGTTAGTATTATCAATAATACTCGTACTTCTATCAACTCATAGGTTGCCATGGATCTACTTCATTCATACTCAAAAAAAAGCTTCAGACCACTTGATTCCATGACAATTCCATGCTTATTAACGATTACTGAACTACATTTCCAAAAGCTTACAATGAAATGTCTCCCTAGTAAAAATGAATTCTATCACCCTGGAGGAAAGACTTAATTAGACGCTAAGGTTAAAGAATTCTTTTTTGGAAGATAAAAATACGCAAAGAGAATATATGGTTTAAAAAATGGAAAAAGTGGACAGCACTATATAATATACATTTAAAACTAGTCTGTGGTACCAATAAGAGAGTATTTTTTTCTTATTACTATTTTTATTACCACTTAGTTTTTCCTATTACTATAACTAGTTTTATCGCAAAAGATAGGTCATAAAACTATTCACCGACCGAGAATCAAACATTTAGTTCCAAATATAAAATTAAGTATTCATGATGTGGATGTCTCTGCAATCTTTAGTTTCTTCTAAATGCATTCTTTGGAAGTTTAAATTCGAAAAAAATAGTACTTGGACCCGAAAAGTGATATTGAAATGTTGTTTGAAGGAAGAACGTAAAAACACGCTGAAAATAAGACAAATGAATGACCGATAAGTGTAAATATTTTTCAAAATTGCGAATATTTTATTTTTTCTAGTCCATATGATGTTGAGATCATATTTACCATCAAAGTAAAAAAATAGGAAAAAATACTATTGAGTTTATGACGGATGAATAGAAAATACCCACATTTTTGCAATTTAGAATGAAATTTGGATGAAAAGAGTGAGTGATATACCGTTTTTAAGCATACAGAAATCATATATCTACACATAATGCTAAGGTTGTTTTTTAAATTGAGTTGTTTTGAAGTTGACCTTTTCTAAATGACTTAACTCTGTAAATGTATCGAGACATTGAAGTAACGCGAAGACAGTGAGTAATGGTTTTCTTGGTTTAGGAAAAATATAGTCTATCTCAGTAGATAGTGAAATCGCATATGCATGCATCAATATCCACCACATTTTTACCATCTGAAAAATATATTTATATTTAACGTAAAATATTTGCCGTGGAGGCTTGATCCCCACTGCTGTAGTTATTTACGAGAGATGAATATCCTATTTCCGCACTAGCCTCTTCGATCCATGTAACAAGGAATCTTTTAATGAAAACCCAGCAATATTCTTTGGTACAAGCGGAGATAATCAATACATTTCAGTTTTAGATTACTAAGTAGCCAACCAATGATTAATGATTTCACGGTGTTGTTTGAGATTAACGGGAAGTGATAGCGGAAGTAGCTGCTACACTGCCATGAGAGAGTGTATTGAACTCTGCCTTTATATTTTTGTTTATCAAGGGATACTCAAAGAATTAATGTTGACATATTTCATGACTCCTTGAATTTATAGCTACACCAAGTAACTATATATTAACCTCCGAGTGGATGAATTTATCATATATCAAAGCCAAAAAACGAGTACTTTCTTTGATATTTGGGTTGAAATGTGTTCTTTTATATTCACGTGTAAATGTCGATTTTTAAGTAATGATAAAATACATTACAGTAGGTACTCGACAGGAAGCACAGAGAACTGATAACTAATTAATCAATCGTGCAGACCGTGGAACAAAATAGTTGTAGGGACCAAGAATCAACGTCCGTTCAATTACTCGATAGCAATATGTATGAAGACGGAACACAGAAGTTATATGCAGAATTATGTTTGAATTAATCTTGAATACCACATAAATGCTTCCAATTTACTTGACGGGGGATACTCAACACGAAGCATAATTTCTACGGAAACCACATGGATCCCTTTCTCGCCCTTGCACATATTCCAGTTTTCTGTGTTACATCCTTTTAATCGTTTATATCTTTAAGGCAAGATCAACAATTTTATCGGAGCTCCTTCGGTGGTATAGCTATTACCTTATTATCTCGACAAAATTTCTCGCGGATGGAATCATCACAGGAATGAATTGGGATAGAGTCTTTCACATTTTACAACTCTAAAATGGTTTTGAACATGTTTACGTACAAAATTGGTCCCTTGACTCGATAGGGCTGTTCAGCCAGCCACAGGAGTGGGTATTACCTTATGGGCGGACACTTGCAGTGTCGTTTATTTCTTCGTTCCGTCTTACATGGCCAAAGAAGAATAATGTTGAGTTTCCTACACCTTACCCATTTCTCAATCACTAAGAGAGTTTCCGATGAAAAAAGGAACGAGATAATTTTCACTTCCTCCTTGCACACCGTCATCATGGCGGGTGTTCACAGCGTAAAGAAGTGAAAGTAACTCCGTTCGCTCACTTCCTTCCACAGAGAATAGCTAGAGATCAAAATTGGCATCCGCCTGGTTATTCATAGCGGGTTTTCTAGATACCGACGTCAAGTTTTGTTCTCAAAGCGAGGACCGCTCCGACCTTCGAGTGATGACTGGAAAATATTCCACAGATGAGGGTTCATTTTACCGAATAAAAATAATACTGGAGGAGAAAATAAATCCTTTTGTTATTAATGCATGAACTATTAAAGAATAAACTGAGGGAATAAAGGAAAACATTGTGTATTTAATTCGAAATACTAAGAGAAGAGAGGCCATTACACCAAATGAATTATCACTATATATTTATTTAGTGCATTAATATTTTAAAAAATTAAAATTCCATAAAATATCGCCACCTTTTGCCTCTCTACAAACATTTATCACTTAATTTTCCGGTACTATAGAGCTAATGGGGTATCATGGAAGAAGCTAATACTCGAGTATTATGTACTTCCTTGACCTTTCTCCCCGGGGCAAAACCTCATTGTCTTCGGTTATAACTTTCTACGAAGATTTCTACAGCGAAATGCTCTAATTACTAGATTCTTACTCTAGTTCTAGCTAACACAGCAGTGCAGTCTAACCGCAGAATTTATTCCCCTGACTTTTCCAGAATCAAGCGTAGGTCAATGCGACACCCAAGTTTCCGTGGGAGCATCGCCGGGCAACATTTGCTATTACACCCCGATTACGAGGCTCAAGATTCGTCTCAAATGGCAACGGACGCCGATAGTTGCCATTTATGTTGTCTCACAGTAAAACTTTTAATTTACAGGCATACGGATCATAATGTATTCTGTTGGTGTGATTAATCCATGCCCCGTTGCTTAAAACACGGAAACTTGGCAAGAATACGCGAGCCAGGTAGGTATTATTAATCACCGTAGGGTAAATACCACGCTTAATTAAAAAAGGTTTTTGCAAATTCAAAACAATTCCCCTAATTGGTTTGCTAATAAAGTATTGAAGTTACATGAAATAGTCAAATGCCCTCAAAATTTTCTTGCATTATAAAGTTATCTCGTAAGAACTTTGCAAATCTCTAAGACCATATCCACGAAGAGTTGACCGAAATGGTAATGAGGATTAATATTTCTTAATGCCAAGAAAGTATTTAGAATCGCCCCTGATTCAATTTTGACGCCTGGTAAAACACGAAGATCAACAAGGTAGAAATATTTGATATAGCAATAAAAATAAATACTAATAATATTTTTAGGAATAAAAAAACGTATTGCCTTACCTGTAGAGAATTATAGGGGGCGTGACAGTACAGATGGTAAAGCGCTGAACTAATGAGGGCCCGGGTTCGATTCCTAGGCACATATATGAAAACCCTCAACTTTGCCCAAGCTGTGTGATTTTCGGATACCAGATCATCCTGAGTTACTATTGATGTCACAGGGAAAGGTGTTGACCCCCCCCCTACCTTGATGAAGGTATTTTACATATCATCAGGCTTAGTACTAGGTGAGATCTACCCTCAACTATCAAACCGACCTTCGAGTTAATTAGCGTGGTAATGGTTACAATAATTGTTTGGCATCCTTTAATCAGAGCGATATTAAAACTCACAGAGGACAAGAAGGGAGACGAGCTGTAATAATGTTAATGTGCCTTTTCATCCAGGTCGCTAAATTTTCCAAGATAATTCCTTCAATAGGGTTTCGCGCTTGTTCCCAGATTTCAATTTTTTCTATTGTAGAAGTTAATTTCACTTTATTCGAGGAGATCTGATACACGGATTCAAAATGTAAATCATTCTTTGAATAAAAAAAAATAAAAAAAATATTTGCATTAAAAAAATTAAGTCTTGAATACTGCCTTCCATTACTCTTCTTAACAATTTTTGTATCCGTTCCTTTATTACTCCACATTGATGTTCAGAAGGTAGATTACCTACCATTTGTTGAATTTTACATAACTGGCTGATTATGACTCAAACGTTGGCAGATTTATGATGTGACACAATTTGGATATTCATCAGATGATCTTAATTATATCTTCCTTATTAAATGGAGTTAGGTACACACTGAATCATCTTACTGGTTTAACTCTGTTCTGCGTAAAGTTATGGATTTTCAGGGTAATCAGGTTTGAAAGGAACCCCACGGAAGGCTCGCAAGATTACATTATTTAGAGACAATGTCATTATGCTTGAAAAAAGTCTTTTCTCCCCTGGCTAACCAATTCGCAAAATTGATACAGTTATAAAATTCTTCTTATAATAAGCTGAATTATTTTATTATAGCCATAAAATCACTCTCCCCATTCTTTAAGATGATTTCAGCAATCAAGGGGATCGAGATGATGCGGTGGCCATCGCACTGGCTTCCCACCCAGAGGACCCGGGTTCAAATCCCGGTGGTGTTGAATATTTTCCAGTGGTATCTCAATCCCTACTTGGAGGTGCTTTATGGAGGGCACTTTGAGTGAGTACGCCGTCCGTCAGATGGGACGTTAAACTGCGGACCCCTTGGCGCCTTTCGTAGAGAGTAGGCTAATGCCGGCGCCGATTTTCTCTCCATCCTTCATCCTTTCCTGTCCATCCCTAATGGCGCAAATGACCTCAGCTGTCGGTTGCCTCCCCTAAATACTACTACTACTTTCAGCAATCAAACATATTAAATAGTGTGTATTTTCATTACGAGGTCTCAACTGAGCATATGATAGAGGATAAATAGCAACCGAGTAGATATGATGAATGAAAGAATTAAAATCATAACATCGGGGAAATAGACATCAATAGCAATGAATCATCATCCTAATTTCTGTGCGTGGAAAAAATTGCAAAATATTATTTATACACTCCAAGAGAGCGCAAAAAACGAATAAAAAAGGATTTTCTCAAAGGATATACCACCGTGATAATTGGTCAAGATAATACTCGATTCGGTCATTTGATTTTAGAACTAATAAAATTTTAATCTGCGGGAAGGCGTCTTAAAGAACGTGGGAATAGTATTTTACCTGCGCCCTCTTATTCGTTTCCCAACTCATTTCTTAATTTATGTAATTAGAACAATTCATTATTATTTGCTCAGTAACTTATCACAATTGAAACACCAGGCTGATGAGAACCTCTATTTTACCAAAATATCAGCTGTCGTGTTTCAATTTTGTCCGTGAAAAAATTATTGGGCAATCGAAATAGAGCATTATGAACAACGAGGAGTTGTGCCTCGAGAAATAGAGAAAAGCTTGAGTGTCTCTGGCTTTCATTTCTAGTGCATTACTCTGGCGCATTGAAAGTAATTCAACCCGCTACTAAAACATCTCCTCACGGCGTCAGTCCCCTCCAACCGTCCGGTCCCACTCCCCTCCACTATCCCCATCCGCATGCCACTTTCCCTCTATGCGGAAACGAGGGTGTAGTACGTAGAGAACAGAAGAGGAAGAAATTAACGGTTAAGGAGACAAAACATTTACAAACCGGCAGGATGAGGCGAGAGATTGGAGTACTGAGTAAATTTGGTAGCCTGGGAAACAAGAAAATTGTGAAATGTACCGTGTAACCGAAAAAAAACGGCAAAACTACCTTTCTGATAAGTTACCAAACAAAAGAAAAAGACAAAAAACAGAGAAAGGGAAGTGTTGCCCTTTTTGAATTTGTCCTGCTTATGATTTGACTTCAAAATTTGGAATTGATGTAAGCACTCTATTTATTTCCTTTATAGCCATAATTTTCGTTTGGGACGCGACGAAATCCTCAATGCACAAGTTTTCTATGCTTGCGAGAAAGTAAATAAAAGAGGGTACCGTAATAAGAGTGATCAGTGCCCCAATTATAGTAAACGTCATGGATACAAACGATTTCATGGTAAATATTGATCAAGGATCCATTTTGCACTGAAAAACCATTCACATGTAAAATTGGCATGAGGGAGACCATTTTCAATGGATTAATCATCATGCTCAAAGATTTTGTTTGGAAAGAGATTTCATTGAAAAACTTATTTGGATCATACATTTGTTTTTTGAGTAGCGAATGGGGATTCATTCAGAGGCAGTGGAAGAACGTGCACCTACCGGTTAATCCACTTAACTCTCATGTCTCCCAGCTCACCTAGGGTCCGCTGGGAGGTGGGACAGGCGAGAGAAAGGACAAATGAATGAAAGTTTCATGGGAACAGTGGGAGAGGCAGAAAAAGTGAAGGAAGTTTGAAAAGGAAGTAACAGGTTTAATGTAGGCTAACAAGTTCCGGCCATTCTCTGATTTTTCTTAATATTAGGGACAAAGGAAAGAGACTGCCAGATTCATTGGCCTGTCGCGATGATATCCTCTACAGTAGCCGAACTGCAAAATCAAATAAAACGCGGCACAGTTATAATTATTTCCCCCCTCCCTTAATTTTTACAAAATATGATCCAACTACGCGCGAGAATTTTTAAAACGAGATTCAGTCCCGAGGAATGATTCTCAAGCAAAGATCCAGTATATTGAAGTTCGGATTAACTCAAAATAGATGTGCACACAAAATGTTAGTAAAACGCGATTAGAACTTATGAAAAACATTATAATCGGAAAATTTGAGCTCATTTTCGATAATATGAAGTTTTATTGATTGAATAATGTGAACTAATATAGAGAGTTAAATGCGTTAAATCATCTCTATATTGTAATATTCCTTGTAGTATTAGGACACGCGTATTACTTAGCCCCAATCAACGCATCACCGGGTAAAGTAATACATAAAGTGCGTTCTACTTCTCAAAAAAGAGACAGACAACGTTGTCACACACACAAAAGATCTTACATTTTTTTCTACGACGAAATTTTGCCTGAAGACCTCGTGATGAATGTTTTCGGCGTTGCTTTAGCGGGATGACATCGGATTTTTGATTCTCTAATGCCGTGTTCTTCTACGCTGAATGTTGCTATAAAGGAATGAAATCCCTCCTCGCCTTATGTAATTTATTTTGGGTTCCTGCTTTGAGATCAGATGCCTAATTCAACTTATTACCAAATATTTATAGACATAAAAATAAATAATTTAAGAAGGATCTTAATTTCTTAATTCATGGATAAAATGGATTGGAAAAAATACAATTCCATCTAGATAAAACATTTTTTTAAGATAATCTCTCCGAAGTCATAAATATTACAACGATATAAATATACCGTAAAGAGGATAAAAACATTCATAAAATGGCTTAGAAAGCCATCAGAATTGTTCTCAGTTCATTTATAAGTGCCAAATTGCTACTGAAACCAATCAAACGATATCGGTGATAGTTACATGATTCAATACGTGTCATACGCTATGCTATTGTATCCAATAAATTCTATTCAGGGAAATTAGAGATATGCCTTTATATATATATATATATATATATATATATATATATATATATACACACACACACACAGCTTGAACAGCAACTAACAATATAAGAACATATAAAAAGAACATACACGTTATTTCTCAATACCTTCGACGGAATTTAGATCCGTCTTCCTCAGAAGAAACAGTGGTGCGTGTTGAGTTACGTGTTGTGTTACAGTTATGTGTTCTTATATTGTTTGTTTTATATTTTATTCAACACTTCCGTGTTACTTCGATGAAATAATCTATATATATATATATATATATATATATATATATATATATATATATATATATATATATATATATATACATATATAAAAGCCTAGTAATACGACGGAAGAAAACAGCTATGTCCATTTGAGTGGTCGATGACGTTCACCTCAGAGAGTCGAGACCAAGTCGGCCTTCATAGAAAGAATGATCATGCCGCGGGGAAACATATGATGCGTGAAAGCTTCAAGAGGATTTCAGGAAAGAAGAAAATGGAAAAAGAAAAACTCACTGCCCCACGTCTTTCGGTATCACTCAAGAAGAGGTGTCGCGTCACTTCATGAGCTTTGTGAAAGAACGATGTGAAAAATAAGTGAAAGACGTTCCTAAGAATATTCAGGTGGTGGATTTCGAACACGTACTTACGCTTACCCTACGATAAACACGCCGTTAATCGAACAAAGATAGTGCTGCGCATTTATTCTTTGTGAATGGAAGCATTCAACTGTCAAAGAATATACACCCGTATAAATAAGCAACGGGGTAAAATTTCAGGTGATGGAACGAGGGCTATCCGCTTGATTTATCTTGGGTATCACCTCCTCCCGAGGGAATTACTCGCACCATACAAGGAACGTAGTCCGAAGAGCGAAAGAAATGGTTATCGTTATATTCAGTCGGAAGAAAAAAGTACGAATATATAAGTAAGTAGGTTTTTCGGAGATGTCGATCTTTGAGTGAAGGAAGCCTGGGAGTGGCCGCAATCGCGAGAGTGGGAAGCGAAAAGAGTGGACAAAAAAGTGGACAAAAAACAGGCGTTCCCTGAGGAGGGGAGGATGTAAGTTTCTCGTACACGAGGACTGAATACGTCTAGGGGGATAACGCAGACCAAAGCCCTCATTTTAGGTACATTTGGAAGGCAGATAAGGAGACTCAAGGAAAGATGACTGCCTCCCATTCCTTGTATTACTCGTGCAATACTCTCCCTTCTCTTTCTAAGGAAAGAGAGCTTTCCCCATTAGATCGCTCAAAAACTTACATAAAGACACTCCGGACCTAAAGCAACACTTTTATGGTGGGGGTAGGGTATTTCATTTCCTTTTAATCCCCTTATGCACACATTCCTACCGTCATCCCTCGTTCTCACGAAAGTCGCTTCCGTGACATATTCCTGGTATAAATTCATCAAATTGCCAACTTTCCCCCAAAATATGCTCGTCGCATAAATTTTCATGGTCCGGAAACATCTTCCCCCTTTCCTTATCTGCGATCTTCCTAACTTCTAATAAACATGACAGTAAGCTGGAAAAAGTAAGTCAGTAAAAGTCTCTTCAGTAAAATAATGACTATATACTAACAAATCACCACTTAAGCGGTGTCGTACCCTACGTCTGCCCTAATATTTAATTATTATTTCTCATTCGAAAAACAGCCCGGTGAGCTAATAGGCCTGAGCTGTCTTCACATCGGAAATATAATCACAAATGAAGTCTACATTAGAAGAATAAAACGCCATTTAACAAAAATATGGACTATATAACAATATACAACTGACTTCTAGAAAGCAAAATGCTTTCTTGCAGATTTAAAAGGTGTTTTCAGGGAATATGCAGAAAATGATTCAAAGTGTGTGAACAAGTTTGAGTGCAAGGGAATGATTTTACCATAAGTCTTTAACCCTTGTTCATCCCGCATCGTAGGGACATACACGTATTTTAAATGCACCTGTACCAGAAACCTTTTTTTGGTCAAAAGTACTTAATTTAAAATAAATTCTACATGATCATTACATTGATTTTCATAAATATTTTCATGCTTATTCGATTTATTTTGGCTACTGTATGTATCCATATACTCCCTAACTAACTCGCTCTAAAACTGGTGACAGTAAATGCTTTTTCGCCATTTGGCATACTGATGTCAATTGTATTTTCTCTCTTTCATTTCGAGAGCGCCGTAATAGGGTACCCATTCGACCTCATTCCATTCCCTCTACGAAAGTTCTGGTAATTACAGCCTTATATTTAAAAAATTTCATCATTAACCTCATTACATCCGTTAATTTAAAAATTGCACTTTAGATAGGTCGAAAGGGAATTTTTAAGAACCTATACCAGGTTTATTCCTCATTCCAAGAGTGGAAATTTTATTCAACGGCAATGTGTGTTTTATCAAAAGTTTTCATAAAAATATCATTTTTATTATTTGGGAGTTTGCCGTTTAAGTTACATATTAGATAGCTATAGAATGAATGCGCCTATAATTCTTAGCCTCGCCTAGCAAGACACAACCTGACACCATACACAACAGTAAGCCATTCTTCAATTCAGCCAAAGTACATTCTATCTCCCTTCATCCCGTATATCCTTTTCCGCCTTTCTTATGCTATTCTAATCCTTTTGCTCCCCCACCTCGATTTTCTAACGTCCTACTTTCCATCACATTCTTCAGCATTCCATTGTCTGTCAAAATACTCAGGATCCATTTTTACCGTCTTCTTTGAATTACTCCTAACAACACCCTCTCCTCTCCCGCTATGTCTGGTACAGCCACATCTCAGAAGTCACTAATCTACGTCTTGCTTCAACGACCATGTTTGCGATTCGCAAAAAGCCATGGCCTATACTAAATTTTTCACTGCTAGCCTTTTCTTAACTTCCTTTATATCACTCGTCAATATCGCCCCCCTTGTTAAAGTATCTTTGCCTTAAGTATTTCTTCTTCTTATATCTCACCACTTTTACCATCATGGTCCAAGACACTCCAAAGATAGAAAGAAAACTGTTCTACCTGCTCAGATTTTTACCCTCCTATTTTAACGTTTACTTTAGCTTTCCTCTTCCTCGAAAACTACATAACTTTTGTTTTATTTACATTGTTTCTCATCCCGTACTTATCACACTGATTCTGTAATTTCGTGCAATAATAAAAAGGAAAAAATATAATAAATATCCCCGCAATACCAAACTTGATGGCAATACGGACGGAAAATGAGTTAAGAAAAAAAATCATTTAGGTATAATATTTCTATGATTTGAATCATCGTTTTTCGTGTTTTATTTGTTGCCGTGATTATCGGTTTGATGACCTACGTAAATAAGAAACTCTGTCCCCTTTAACAGACCACCAAAAACTTGAAAAGACAAGGAGAACTATAAATGAGAATCCAAAGAATCTGAATGGAAACATCACCAGCCGTTAATGTCGGAGAATACTTTCCATATTCCCTTAGCCAATACATTTCTCCGCTATCACGCAGCCACCATTTGTCGACAGTCAAACCTGCAAAAATCTACGCCAATAGCGTCCTTACAGAGCGCTTAAAAACTCGGGAACGGAGATAATTTATTGATTTGGAAGAGGTTGCGTTCTGATTTCATCAGTCACTCCGGGGAAATTTTTTTTGAGATGGGAACGTGGGAAGTAAAGAGGGATTTGACGTTGTGTAAGCCACTGCAGGAAACATGGAACCAACTTTTTGGGGATTAGGAAAATATCCATGACGTCAAATTGAATGATTTACTAACTGTAATAGTTTGTTTATTTTGATAATTTCCATGAAGACTATTAAAAAGTAAGATTTGTTGATCAGGTTTTGGGCATTTCCTTTTAAATTACAAAACTGCCAAAAAGATCGCATTAAATTAAAGCACACTGCTATAACACGCCCTAATATCGTTCTAAGAGTCTTATTCTGGTGACAAGCTTGCCTGCTTATACCATGCAACAGTACCTTAAACAAAATTGAGATAAAATCAATAATCGAATAAATATGTGTTTCGAGAATCACTTGTTTGCCGCATGGATATTAGCCTTTAGCTTTCATATATTGCGTTTTACTGGACGTTTAAGAGCAATAATTAATTCATTTTCTACGCCTCAGGGAACATTCATTGTATCCATCGCGACAGGAATTCATGCAGGAGGGGATAATGGAGTGCTTGGAAATATCCCATGCAGAGAAATGAGGATGATTTTGCAAGTCAAGAAGTGGAAAATGGGACTCGAAATGAATCAAATTAGTGACGCTCTGGGGAGTCACAAAACTCACAAGAAAGACTTGGATAGATCAATTGAGACAAGCTGGGCGGAAGTTTAGTATTCGACACAAGACGGCAAGAAGACAGAAATGTTATAGGATCTGCAGACGGAAACTAAAACTTATAAAAATGCAACATGAAAAAAAGAGAAAAAAATGTCGGGGTAAGAGTTGTTTTTTCTTTTACACATTATGTTACATTTTTCCAAATAATCCCCAGAACTAAATGCATGTTTTTCATTTTTGAGGCAATGTTGGATGAAAATTTTCAAACAAGTCTATCATGGGAAATAAAAGAGTTTTTATTGAATCGATTAAAAGTTAAATTCTGTTTTCAATTCTAGATTTCTGAGTCTAGGAATACTTCGAGAATTCACATGAATGGCTTTGATTTAATTAGTTATCACGCCCCCAATAGGTGAATCAACTCTTTTTTCTAAAATATTTTCCTATTTAAATGATAAATTTAAATTTCCCATCATATGAATTTATTTATTTCAATTCAGAAGCTAAATTAAGAAAAAATACTATCAACTCTCGAAAAATAATTTCATCATAGATGAATGGATAATATTACATTGCATTTAGAATAGGTAACATCAATTCCTGATGAATTCAAACCACTGTTCTTTAAATTCCGAAAAAGATTTTGACAATTTATAAATGTTAAGAGGCATTACGGCAACGAAGTTTGATATGAAATAAACATGTTTAGGCACCATAATATTGCGTTGCGATTTTCTCACACTACCGCGATGAGACAGAATTTCCAACTTTAACCAATTCCATAATGCTTTGAATTTATGATGCAGTGCTGAGTGTGATAAGTAATGGAGAAAGCTCCTCAACTATCACGTTTCAAGGTTGCCATGGCGCAAATAAACAGGTTCCACAGAAGTTTAGAGAAAGATGATATTCATTGGCGTGAAAAGTCAGGAAGGATTGCCAGGTAAAACTTGGCCTTGAAATATACAGGATTTGACCTGTAGATTTGACCCAGCAAGTCTAAAGGCCCGTGGTTCAATGCTGGCTCTAGGCGTACCTTTATCTGAAATAATGCGTTAGCTCTGTAAGTACAGAGATATAGAGCAAAGTATCAGAGGTAACTGGATTGTGCCCAGTTGTCGGTGTGACGACCTGATGAAAAGGACAATATAAGAGAGAATGGGACAGGTTGAAGAAAAAAGAAAACTCATCCATACTGACGTTACTGAATCGGGGAGCGGGGAATAATGAGAATAAAACTGATCCCATCAACTTATACCCCCTTGCTCCCTAAATCATTCTCGACTTGACGAGCGAGTACAATAAAAAAATGAGGTGAAAGGTAGCAACCTGCAGAGAGGGCGAGTGGGAAGTCGGAATATTAACGAGAGGGGGATAAAGGAGGGAAAGAGGAAGACAGAGAGAGAAATAGATGAGGTTGGAGGTTACTGCGGAAATGGTAAGAAGTTAAGTCATTTGAGAGATGACGCGGACTCAGAAAGAGGATGAGGCAGCGGGAGAGAGAGAGAGACAGGGAGTTGGGAAGGGGATCATGGGTTGAAAGAGTGGATTGAGGGAATGAGGGGGTTTAGAGGAGGAATGAGGAGTTTTAAGAGTGGGGATTTATGCGGCAGAGGGGACCGCGATGGCAGGCAGGCGAGCAAGAAGACTTCCCTTTCACCGTCGGGTGAATCTCCAATCCTCCATTAGCTTTCCAAAGCCACGATCCAGAGTTGCGCACACCGATTCCCACGGTGAATCCCCCCCCTCCCGTCTCTCCGGACCCATTCCTACCTTCATCATCCGCCTTCCCACTCTTCCCTATCCGACGCCCGCCTAACCCGCCCTCCTAGCAACCCCCTCCCTATCCTTCCTCCCCGCTCCCCCCACCCCCTTTTCCATCCAGCCCTTTCCGACGCGAGGATGTTTGCACAGCGGGGAGGAGGAAATTGGACAATCTAAATACTGTGGACTCTTAAAGTGGGGGAATATATTTTTGGGACAACGTTTTCAATGAAAAAAATATCTTTTCTTCCTGTATTTTTTATTGGATAGGCCTCCGTTCGCCACGTGAGTGAGGAAACGTCAAAGGATGCCGAAAATTTGATTGGAGTGGTTTTTCACTGTCGCAAGATGATATTGGGCTGTGCCAATTTCTCACAGCATGGGATAAAATGGAATAATCGGCCGCATTAAAGCCGCGAGAAAAGGAAAAAAAATCTCGTGAAGATGCAAGAACATAAATTCAGATCGACAGCGAATTATGGAATGGATCTTGTAACACATGCAACACCCTTTATTTGCTTGAGGCGATGTCAGCGAATTTTCACATATTTTACCCGAATGCATTTCTCTTCTAACAGAGATAAAATGAACGACATGGGCATACATAATCATTAGTCAAGGATAAATGTGGTGTGGGATTTGCAAACGATAAATGATCAATGACAATCATATTTTTATCATGCTACGACCTGTCATTGATTCCCAATTCAAAATTTGTGATAAATAGGAAGTACTATCAAGAAAATAATTTAAGCCGTACTTGAGTTTCAATAACAACTCTCGGCAATGTATCCAAACATTTAGAACTGTTATGTAGGATTTATGGAATTTGAAAGGAGGAAACAACTTTGGTTTTAAATTATTTTTTGGCAAGTTTGATAATTTATTTCCTTTTCCCAGGATTTATTTTATGGAATAATTCCTTATCATCACACATATTATAAATTAACAATTAATTTATTGCTACCAAATGTAACTTGGTACCAATACAAGTACCGTTTCGCGCATTCATTAAATTTCATATTCTCATTGGTGCCAAAGATTTATTGAGAATGTCAAAGACGTAGCACAATGTAATTAGAATATTTTATTACTTCTGAATGTCTCGGATGAAATCAATAGTCACTCAAAATGATGCGATCTCTACGGTTATGAACCGCTCCTTAGACAGCGGTGCCTGATCTGTGTGAACCATAAGTTTCTTCGACCTCGACATTAGCTTGCCCACAGAGTTACGTGTCAAGGGCGAGCAGTATGTTCATCGGCCTTAAAAGGGCAAATAGTTCTCTAAGTGTCAAACGAAAAAACGCTCTGGGATGGCCAATTTCGAAGATTGGCGGTCGTGAATGCGTCTTCATGGGAAAAAATCACAACCGGGAAAAGAAGCGTGTTAATTAGCCACGAAGGAAGGGCGAGAAAACTAGGGCGTGCATCACAGGATGTTTCGGGCGATGAGAGAAAGAGAGAGAGAGAGGTAAGGGTATTAAGAAACAACGAGATTGAGAGGAGTGAAACATGGCGAAAGTCAGCCTCCGGCCACAGTGCTCAACAAAGGGTTCACGTCCCTTATGGGAGCAGGGACCCCGGTATCTCACACCTCTCACTCCCCATCGCTCCCTCCCTCATGCTCTCCTTCTTATGCAAAGTGATCCGTGAATCAAGACTCCGTGGCCTTCCCCCTATTCCTCACATTACTCCATCTTCCCCTACCACTTAGAGCACAATTGGGGTGATGGGGGGGGGGGGAGAGGGATTCTGTGGAGGGGATGGAAGATGAGACGGTATTGTGTGAGACGAAGTGATTCGGGACCAATTTGCGCCTCGTGACGTTCCAATTGATGCGTGCACCACTGCACGCCAGGACGCCGAGATGCCAACGGCCAAAGGTGAGAAGAGTATCATGGAGCGGGCAGAGAGGAGAAGAGGGGGAGGATGGAAGTCATCGGGTAATGGAGCCAACGTGGCTAGCCCAGACAAGAGAGAGTGAAGTTTTCGATTTTGGAACTCAAGTTCTAGCAGAACCAAAAGTGACTGATTAATATAAACACGAAGCCAAATTTGTTAATTTTATACAGACAATGACTTATATAGTATATATATATATATATATATATATATATATATATATATATATATATATATATCCCTCCCAGGACTACAACCTTGACGTGGTGGAAGGGCTTGTGCGTTCCGATGACCCCTAGAGCTGTGCTGGCGGGAGTAATAATTATTGCTCCTGGTAGGGTCACCCATGCCAGATAGGTCGAAGGTTAGGAGCCAGACGAAAGGTAGTCCACGCAGCGTCTGTTCCTCAGTGAGGCGGCTGCAATGGCGTCTGACCCCAGTGGGGCGGCCATTAAGTGATGGTGTCACGTTAAAAACACTATTGAGGAAGGCAACGGGAAACCACCTCAATTATCATTCCCTAGAAAAATATGATGGACAATAGAGATATTTTGAGTCCTGGCAACCACGGGGCTCGGCCCAATCGGCCGTGTGTCGTGCCCGGCAGCGGGAGAGGCAAGGCTTCCGCGGTCGTCATCCCACGAAACCCTTGCAAGGGAAAACCAGCAGCAGCAGGACAGAAGACGCAGGAGAAGAAGACGAAATTAGTTAGAATAGGAACGTGGAATGTTAGGACAATGATGAGGACAGGGAAATTGGAGAATGTTAAGCGAGAGATGGAAAAGGGAAATATAGATATTTTAGGTCTATGCGAGGTGAGATGGAAAGATAGCGGGGATTACTGGAGTGATAAGTATAGAATAATATACAGCGGTGGGGACGAGAGCCAACGAGGGGTTGCCATAGTATTAAATGAAGAGGTAGGAAGAAGCGTAGTCAACATAGAGCAGGTAACGGATAGAATACTACTAGTGGAGATAAAAGCAGAACCGACGAACTTAGTTATTATTCAGGTATACATGCCACCGAGCAACCATAAGGAAGAAGAGGTCGATAAGATATACGATCAGTTAGAGGACATGATCGCGTGTGTTCCTGCAGGGAAACATTTGATAGTGATGGGGGATTGGAATGCGACGGTAGGCGAAGGAAGAGATGGTGATGAGGTGGGCGACTACGGTTTGGGCACGAGGAATGACCGCGGGGAGAAAGCAGTTGAGTTCTGCAGGAGACAGGGGTTAGTCATCACCAACACTTGGTTTAGACACCACAAAAGACGCAGGTATACATGGAAAATGCCAGGTGACTCAGGAAGATATCAGCTAGATTATATCCTGGTTAGACACAGGTTTAGGAATAGTGTGATAAATTCCCACAGCTTCCCGGGAGCGGATGCGGACTCTGACCACAATTTAGTTGTTATGAAATGTAGCGTACGTTTCAAAAAGATAAGGCAGGGGCGGCGAGTTAGAAAATGGAATGTAGAAGCGTTAAATGGGTTGAAAAGGAAGGAATACAAACAGGCGGTAGAGAAAATCATGGAGGATGGTAAAGGGCTTAGTACTATCGAAGAAAAATGGGAAATGATCAAGAAGGGGTTGTCTAAAGCCGCAAAAGACACTATTGGAACCGTTAACGCTAAAAGGACTAGGAAACCATGGATCACGGATGAGATGATTAAAAAGATGGATGAGCGGAGAAAATGGAAGAATATGAATACAGAATTAGGCAAAATGAAGTACAAAGAATTGAACAATAAATTGAGGCGGGCAACAAATAAAGCAAAAGAAGCATGGTGGAAGACGCAGTGCGAGGATATGGAAAGTCTGCAGAGGAAGGGTGAAATCGGTGCGCTGTACAGCAAAGTTAAATCGTTATCGGGAAGTAAGAAAGGAAGAGCTAAGCTAACAGTTAGAGATAAGGCGGGTAAGGTAATAGTTGACGCAGGAAAGATCCAAGAGAGATGGAAGGAGTATATAGAAGAACTGTATGGTAAAGAACTCAGACCAACAAAGTTAGACATTGAAAAAGAAAATGACGTAGAGGAGGACAGCTTAGGTCCAGGCATACTAGACCATGAGATAGAAAGGGCATTAAGGGAGATGAAACTAAATAAGGCCGTGGGGGTAGATAACATTCCCGTGGAACTTTTAAAATGCTTAGGAAAATGTGGGAGGAAGAGGCTATATGGGCTGATCCGTAGTATTTATGAGGAGGGAACCTGGCCGGAAGACTTTTTGAGATCAGTTTTAGTTCCTATTCCGAAAAAGGTAAAGGCCACGTCATGTGAGGACTGTAGGACAATTAGTTTGATATCCCACGCAGCTAAAGTAGTTCTCAGGATCATAAACAAAAGGATAGAGAGTAGGGCAAATGATTACTTAGGGGATGATCAGTTTGGGTTTAGGAAGGGGAGAGGTACGCGTGATGCCATTGCAGTAATGAGATTATTAATCGAGAGGAATATAGAACACAACCAGGAGGTATTTGCCTGTTTCGTAGATTTCGAAAAAGCGTTTGATAGGGTGAATTGGGAAAAACTAATGAGTATATTGCAGAAAATAGGAATAGATTGGAGGGAAAGGAGGCTAATCCGCAACCTGTACATGTCTCAGACTGCTCAGGTGCGGGTGGGAAACGGGGAGTCAGGATGGGCAGTGTTAGGAAGGGGTGTAAGGCAGGGTTGCCCATTATCACCGTTGCTGTTCAACCTGTATGCAGAGGAAATGATTAAAGAGGCATGGGAAGAACTGGAGGTAGGAATGAAAGTGGGCGGGGAATTCGTAAAATCAGTTAGGTTTGCTGATGACCAAGCTTTAGTTTGTCAGTCAGCCAAGGGGCTGCAAGCATTGCTGAGTGAATTGGAAATTCAGTGCGACAGCAATGGGATGAGAATCAATATTAAGAAAACAAAGGTTATGCGATTTTCTAGAAAGAAAAATGCCAAGCTTAACATTAAAATAGGAGGGCAAAAACTAGAGCAGGTAGAGCAGTTTACGTATCTCGGTAGTGTTTTGGACCAACACGGTCAAAGTAGTAGGGACGTAAGGAGAAGAATTGCGCTAGGCAAAGAGGCTTTCACAAGGAGGAGGGAGTTGATGACGGGGACTCTGAGTAAGGATGTTAAGAAAAGACTCGTAAAAACTCTGATATGGAGCGTAGCTATGTACGGTGCGGAAACGTGGTCATTGAAGCAGGAGGATAGACGTAGATTGGAGGCTTTTGAAATGTGGGTGTGGAGAAGAATGGAGAAGGTGAAATGGACAGAGAAGAAAACAAATGAGGAAGTACTTGGTATGGTGGGCGAAGAGAGGGGTTTGTTGGGAGAAATCATGTGGAGGCAGGAAAAGTGGATGAAGGGGGTATTGACCGGCAGTGGGATGTTGAAGACTGTGATAGAGGGTAGAATGTTGGGCAAAAGAGGAAAGGGAAGGAACAGGATAGGGATGTTGGACGGGATGAAGGGAGGAAGAAAGTACTCAGAGATGAAGAGGGACCTGATATAGAGTAGGATGATGGATTTTGTGTTTTGTTAGGAGTAATAAAATATTTGTTTGGTAGTTGTGTCCATCCAAAAACCTACCTTAACCGGTAGATTACCTTAAAAAAAAAATATATATATATATATATAATGTAAATGAGTATTTATTCGCCATTTGGCGGGATTTCGCGTTTGAATGTGCATTAGGCCAATGTGGCCCGTCTCTTCTTCTGGCTATGCGTGCCACGAAACGCACTGTTCCTATCCTTTATGATGTTGTATGAATGCTATAGTACTATCCTTTCCTCTTGTGTGTCTTATCTATTGCTCCTTTGGTGGGTGAAACAGCTCCCTAACGCCATCTCTTGGCCAAAGAATCGGGGCACTTGGTTGCATAAAGCATCGCAGATCTCAGTGTAAATTACGTTTCCTGGATAGCTCAAGTGGTTAAGAGCCTCCGTCCGGCAAGTGAACGTAGTTCAAGTCCCGGTCTAGGAAATATTTTTGCACTCGTGATCTGCCTAATTCCACCTTCCCCACTTCTCCTGTTTGTCCTTTGTGTGTGCTCCTATCCCTTTTCCTTATATCTGTTTCTTTGAAAATGAGTATTTGTTCACCATTTGGCGAGATTTCGTGTTTGAATGAGTGTGTGTGTGTGTATATATATATATATATATATATATATATATATATATATATATATATATATATATATATATATATATATATATATATATATATATATCACATTTTCATTAAATCATATAACTATTATTATTTTTAGGAAACTGTTCGACGCTTGGAGGGTCTCCGAAAACTGTTGCAAATTCAAAGGTATCCGCTCGCAGTATTAAATCATACCATTAGAATTGTTATCACTAGGATACAGGACTCAACGAAAGAGTAAAAATCAATATAATTTTAATTTATGGATGGATTAAATCACTCTGAAGGAAGGATGTGAATACTACCTTGATCAAAAAGTTCCCGGAATAACCACCGTGTGGCGCTCCCATCGTTCCGATTTGAGTTCTGTTTTTTTTGTTAAATTGGTACATCTGTTGTTGATATTCCCTTTAAATCTTAGTGTCATAACTTGACATTTGCAAAAGTTACGTAGCCAAGAGTACATCTATCTCTGTGTGTGTTGGCGATTTTTTACAATTTCAGAAATGGATTTAAATTTGCAACAACGAACTTGTATTAAATTTTGCGTAAAAAACGGATTTAGTGGCGCACGGACGTTGGAAATGTTGGAAAAGTGTTTCGGCAACGATTCTCTAAAAAAAACGGTCGTTTACCAGTGGCACGAGCGGTTCAGAAGTGGTCGTGAGTCAATCGAAGATGATGAACGCAGTGGCAGACCATCGGCATCGAAAGTCGGTGAAAAAATTGATAAAGTAAAAGAAATGTTGGTCAATAACCGCAAATTAGCCATCAGAGAAATAGCGGAGGACTTGAACATTGCCTATGGATCCGCCCAAGACATTGTGGTTAATGATTTGGGTTTCCGTCGTGTAGCAGCAAAAAGACCTCAATTTCATGCAAAAAAGAGACCGTGTTGACGTCGCAAAAGACATGATTTGCGAGGCTGAATCCGATCCCACATTCATCAAAAGGATCATTACTGGAGACGAGACGTGGGTTTATGAGTACGACACGCAATCCAGACATCAGGCAAGTGAATGGCGTTCACCAAATGAGCCGAGACCAAAAAAACCACGTCGTTTTCAGTCAAAAAAGAAGGCAATGCTGACGGTTTTCATGGATTACAACGGTGTAGTGCATCATGAATTTTTGCCAGAAGGCCAGACAGTAAACAAAGAGTATTATTTGGGCGTTATGAGACGTTTGCGTGAAGCAATTCGCCGAAAGAGACCAGAAATGTGGGCAGAAAACTCGTGGATTTTGCACCATGATAACGCACCGTCGCACAGTGCTATCATTATTCGTAATTTTTTGACGAAAAATGCAACAAATACCATCCAACAGCCACCGAATTCACCTGATTTGGCTCCCTGTGACTTCTTTCTGTTCAATCGAGTTAAAAAACCATTACGGGGAACGCGTTTTAGCAGCCGAGAGGAAGTAATGGAAAAATCGCAGGAAGCACTGATGGACATACCGAAAACCGAATATAAAAAATGTTTCGAGGATTGGATCAAGCGCTGGCATAAGTGTGTTGCAGTCGATGGGGATTACTTTGAAGGGGACAATATAGATTTAGATGAATAAACTTGTATTTTTAATTTTCTGAATGAATTCCGGGAAATTTTTGATCAAGGTAGTATTATCTACGTTCAAATAAACAAGGATCCTGAGAAGAGAGTTTGCAGTGAAGGGGCGATGTTGGAATCAATAGCTTAGTAAAATTTAGCCTCGATATAAACTTATCAACAGCATTATTGATCATCCAAATTCTGACCTTTCAAATAATCAAAGTGAATAACACAAAAAAATCTTGGACTGAAATCGTCTGATTCGTCCAAAATTTTTTCTACATTTTTTAAACGGACATGGTGATTATCTTTAGCTAATACAACAATTTAAAGTGTAAAAATCACTTTCCTTGACCAGGATGATTTCGAGGGGAATAATTGTGACACTTTTAAAATTTTTGCATTGTAATATGAACTATCGAATGAGTCTTTAACAGTTACTGTCGCGGCCACTCCCGCAGTTTCTTTTAACAATGTTTAACGCCGTTTCTATCTTCTTAGGAAAAAGTTTCAATTTTTTAATATACGAGATCGACATACATCACATATTTATTCAATATAATTAATTATACATTAATGATGCTGATTGTACAGTTAAGGACCCAGCTCGTAGTTACGGGACGACAATTCATCGTCATCGAGACTTGATTACCTATCACAGGATTACGAGTGTATTTCAAACCAGGAGGGTATGTAAGTCCTAAAATAAGAGGTGAAAGTGAGGATATTTATAAATTCGGTTATCGGGGAGAACTCGTGGGAGAATGCGGGAAATATCAAAATATGAGAAACGGGAAGGAGAATCGGAGTGACTTTAGTGAAACGCACACACATACGTATGTGTGTATGTATGCGCGCACACACTATGTGTGTGCGCGCATACATACGCATACATAGATACATACAGCCCGCTGGAAGTCTGTTTCCGGAATCCGGTTGAGAGCCTTTGTCTTCGCAGCTTGAACCGCCTCGATGGAGTCGAACCGATATACTTTGAGCTCCTTTTGAGCTATCCTTTTGAAATAATAACGCTGTTGAGAAAATTTTCATCTTCCTGGACGCAGTCCAAAATTTCTTGCGAAATTTCCACCCGCGACAGTTTTCGTTCCTCGCTCGACTTTCGGCACCAGCTTCGCGCACACTTTCCTTATCACAAGATCCTCTGTTGCAATGGTGTGGTCGGTTCCGACTGAAAGGCCGTTCTCCTCACTGATAAGGGCGATGGTTAAACGCCTGTCAGAGTCCAAAACTTTTTCTCACTTTGGCCACCTGAGCATCGCATCGAGCGGTCGTCGGGCGTCCGACGCGGTGCTCGTCTTCAACGAGCTCCCGACCTTCCTTAAACATTCAGTGCCACTCAAAAACACTTTTGCGGCTTAATACATCATCCCCATAAGCCTGTTTAATGAGTTCAAGGGTCCTTGTCGCGGATTTCCCGAGTTTAACGCAAAACCTCACAGCGTAGCGTTGCTCGACGGTCCGCTCCATGCTGGCGCGACGACATCACAAACAATCACACGTCATAAAAATCCACCTCCTATCTCAACGCATATCCGGAGGCGACTGAACAAAATGCACCTAAGTGGTGGCGGACCCCTCTACCGAGCCGATCGGTCAGACCCCCGCCCACCGCTCGGTTGAGGCTACAGCGAACCAGTCACGATACTTATTGTGCGGACCCTGTATACATATATTCGAAAAGGAACGCTGCTCAGCGACGACACACATCAAGTTGACGTTTCGACGGTACGGCCTTGATGTTAATGATGACGGCTATGCTGTCGAAACGTCAACTTGATATGTGAATATCCTGTCTGTGTTACTGTGCATAAATATTTTAATCAAAGTTTTTACACACATACAGAAATACATACATTTAGATGTATGTATTTCTGTAACGGAACAATTTTAATTGTTCCGTTTTAATAGAACACAAATTCTCAATACTTAGCATAAACTGTTTCGAAGCTAAGCATTTCTGTTTTGTAATGCATGTGTGTTATATGCCACCCGTCTCTACTTTCTCCTTCAGAATAATCACTCAAATGTAACCTGATGCTCACACACGCTTTTGTGTACTCATGACCAAAGCAACACTCAGAGATTTACTTTCGTTGATGCAATTGTCGGCGGTAATGTTTCGTTCTGCAAGAGGATTTGAATGGTACGGGAGAACGATATAGCCTCCAGAGTACAGAACTGCGCTTCTGACTCGAGGGTTTTGACTCGGAACCAAACACGGGCGATGCTATTGGATGGGTTTGGGATATCCCTAAACGTTTAATTTTGTGGTCATTGGATTTATCAGAGACACCGAATGCAATTACAGAGAAGAAACTTTCCCCCTTTCAATGCAAGCGCGATTTTGCATTCGTCAGCATGACTGGAGGCATGCCCACCCTTAAGCTAGCCTCCAGGTTGACGACTCTGGCGCAAAAGACCCGAAGAGTAAGACTGCCTTCACATTTAAGACACGACTAAGCACACATCTACGCGATGTGTGGCCGATGGATAATTTTCAAAACGACTCCAGTGATGCAAGGCCGGATTAGGACACAAGGAAACCACACCGCGTGCGGCCGATCGCGTTAACCGATCTGAATCGCGAATAACGCTACAGTTTTTGTAGGGGCTTGGTCTACATCCGCAATGGCTTCTTATTGCTCTTTCCACACATACACACACACACTTTACCATAACACACTTCAATTTGACCCCTATCCTGTATAAAGCAATATTTCTGTCGCTACCGGAGTTAAGTATATCGAAGCAACCTAATGGAATTTATCATTTCCTCTCCCGGGGGACTAAAGCAACTCGAATGGAGGGAGAGGAAAAACATTGAAGGCAGCTTCCTGAAGTTCTTAGACTATTCGAAAGTGCCACCAACCATTCAGAGCTTTTTACCAATTAGTGGCAAAGACACACGAAAGAAACGACAATTTCTGTATTCCTCAATAAGAGGATTGAAAAGTGATTCTTTTTATAAATGGTACTTCTAAGGTTCTATGGAAAGGCTCTAAGGAGAAAGTTACGGAGACGTTGTGAGACTGATTGAGATTCAATGCTCAAGCATTGATCTGGAAGGAGAGAGTGAAAGGGAGGCTGTGTGGGGTAAGAGAAGGCGAGGTGACTCTGGCAAAACAGATGTGGGAAATAAGAGAGATGGATCAAACGACTAGCTATTTGCTCAAGGTGAAGATGATCTCGTCGAAGGGATAATTAAGTGGAAACAAAGGAATTAGGATAAAAAATATTTGGTGTGAATTAGGGGCTTATCAACTAATCAATGGGACCCTCAATACGTTGAGGTTAATGTCAAAATACTGTCGTTTGTTTAAAAAAATAGAAATAACATAGTATAGTATATGCATAAAAATGTAACAAGTCTGGGGCTATGCAATACAAGAGAAAAATATTACTGTTTTGCAATTACTCATGCACTTTTAAATAGATCGCTGAATTGTTGTCAGCAATCATTTTCAGCAACAATGGATAAATCATGCATGAGGGATTTTAGATAACTAAATCAACTATAAGATCTTCTCTTTAGAGTTTCTGTATATTTCGTAGCAAAGACATATATTCCGTCAATGCTCCATATCAAATAGTGATAAAAATTAATAAATTGAAAGAAAAAGTATTAAAAACAACCTACCGTATTTCCTTTTGACTTTCGTGGTATTCGGAAGGCACTGAGTTAGCCATGAAGTACAAAAATTGATCGTGGATCATTTTTCTTCATGTTTTTACTTCTCGAAGCACTTATTCCCACATCACCATACGATGGAAGAAATATCTATAGTATGGACATGCATAAATAGTGTGAGAATTGCCTCTACTGGATTATAATGAACGCTGGAGCACGCACGCGGAGGCATTTAAACGGAATAAATTTGCTAGATACTGGTTGGTTTCCATAAAGCTCGCAGTCAAAGCGTGACGGAGCCATCGGTCGCTATTAAGCGCTGTCGCCCTCGGCATTTTTGAAATATCCCGGAACATGAATGGAAGCGAAGTAAGTTAGTATTCCGCATGTGTTGGAGAGAAGGGAGGATGGCGAGGGAGGCTGCGTAACCGAGGAAGGGAGCAGGTCAGGAACCGACACTGCTTTTCGGCACTGTACCGCCTGCCGCGAAATCGGAGGGCGCCAACGGAGGGGGAGAGGGGACCATGTGGAGGTGATGGAACGTAGGTGGGGAAAGTGGGGGGGGGGGGCGAGAGGGATTTGTCGAGTCGCAGGATGGAATTCATGGGTCATCTTCATACATCCTCATTCCCCCGCCGCCCCCCACAAGTGCCATTCCTTCGGAGGAGAGCTTGGGAGAACTCTCTTTGACCTTTTCTCGGGTCGGGATGTTTAGCAGCGTTGCCACGTGTATGAAGATTACTGCATCGACCCTTTTGGCATTACAACCGCTCATACAACTTTGCTGGTTAAATTCAATGACAGCGCGTCCAGTTTAGTTTCGGGTCAAACACCGCGTCCTCCTAATTATCTCCATTTTATTGCACTCATTTCGTCAAACAATGCGTTGCTTCACCGTACGCACTCCGTCATCGTCCACTCTTCCGCACCCACCCTCCTTCCCTCTCTCTCTCCACACACACTCGTTCTCGCTCTAAGTTTGCTCCCGAATTATTTTTTTACCGCTCAAGTCCGCAGCTTTCACTCGACGTAAAGCATCCTTTCCCTCCCGACGCGCACGCACCTAAGATGAAATTTATTCTGCGCCATTATAAATAACACTTAACTACGTTTCGCGGCGGATTCACGGAAGCCAGTAATCAATGGAATGAAAAAAAGGGAATTTCAAGTGTTTCAGGAGAGTGGCCATATATCATTTCCTCCGGAGGAAAATGCATAGGTCATGCACTCGGAAATCCGCCCTGTCTTCCCACGCGTTTTCCTTGAATCGAACACTTGAGAAAACAACTTCCTACCTCCGTATCATTAAGCATTTTAGTGTATAGAAATTTCAATTATTATGCGAATTGTTCAGCTCATAAACTATATTGTGATACTAGATTAATTGCGAAATTAACTCAGTATTTTTTTTTCTGTCTGAAGAAATATTTTTAATGGCACAAACAATTTGAACGTAAGAAAATCAAGAAGTTACCAAGCACGTACCTTCGGCTGCGTACTGAATCACCAATTAAAGTACACTTCCTCCCTATCTTTAGTTGGATGAAGGTACAACCTAGTATCATCTCACCTCAATAAAAACGTTTCCTTATCATTGTATGGCCACTAAAAGGTCGAACCACTGGTCGCATACTGGAGTGACCTGAAGAACCTAAATATCTCACAAAATATCATATAAGGACTATGGGCAGATTTAGCTTTTCTTTGTGTACGAAGAAGAATGGAACGATAAGAAACGTTTTCAATATTGTGAATTCTAGCGTAAATGGCCAAGTCAATATTTAGTTTTTCGGAAGCCAAAGAGCCGTTGTCATATAATGGACACAGTGTATTTTAAATAAAGAACTCGAGTTCCCAACAATATGTGCACCTTTTACTCTCGCCATATAAATATCATTTTTATAAAATGCATGAACTCCGATTCTCATCACGATAAATATTACTTGTAAAAGGAATATGTATTCCAGCAACACCGGTATGAACCCTCAGGCATATGAAAACGGTTAGGAATCCAATCTAGTCCATAATGGCCGCTTAATGGTCGCTACTCATTTATCGTCGGGCAACAGAAACCGATTAAATTATATATTAGTCATCATACGTCAGGATCTGTGTCAATTTCATCATTTCAATCTTTCACTTTTTATATTTCTCTTTGATTTTCTTCAAGGTATCCTTGATCATCCTGTAACAATCAGAACGATTACGATAGTATTTCGTGACCGCACACGAGAGCCTTGGGTAATAGGACGATTAGAGTTAGAGCAATTGCTACGATTGTGTTTAAAATATTAGTTGGAGATCGGAACTCCCGAAAGCAACAAGAAAAAGTTCACGAATGTTCTCAGCGCATTGATAATACCGAAATAGATTTCCATATCATAAAAATATGCTTTGCGGAAAAGATGAAGATGCTGCTGTATTGCTTTCAGTTATTTCGGGGTTGTATCTCTGTCGAGTCTACTGGATGTTATTACTGATTTTTAATGTAACAAAATCGAAGTGAAATTTGAGAAAATTTATCCAATTCTCTGTGCTAGACTATAATGGTCACATAATAGGGTATGAGAACGCAACTTGCAGTTTTAATTGAGAGAAAACTAAATTAGTAGCAAAGGAATATTGGAATTGTGACAATAAAAATCTTGAGATACTAACGGATAATCGAGTCCCATGAATTCAAGTGATTATTAAAACAATCGGTGAGTATATATTTCAGAACAAGCGGAAAATGGAAAGTTGAACAAAATAGTTGACAGAATAAGGAAGGACTTGAAGCGTAGAAGAGAAATACGCAAGCACCCCTTGAATATTATTAACGCGAAACAATGTTTTTCGAGTAGTAAAAATGGAAAATGATAAAAACGCCAATACTTCGTAAAACCTTTGGCAGGGTAAACTAGAAGGCTAATGCTTACGATTGAGAAATGAGTATAACTGAGGGGGAGAAGGCGTCTGGTAAAGTTGGGACATGTTGTAAAGATGAGTTACAGGAAGGAAGGCCTTACATGAAAACCACCAAAATTCCAGCCAAAGGACTGATGTTACGGTAAAAATAAACCGAAAGGTTGGTTTGATAGGTGAGGACAAAACTCACTTCGAATTAATTGTAAGCCCTAAGGCTTGTGAAATTCACGTATCCAATTAGGCGGGGACAGCAAGCAGGAAGATCTGGTACCTGAATATTCACATCTTTGGTGAAACTTGAGGCCGATAAGTCACAAGGAATCAAACTTGGGCTTTCCGGTTGATATGGTAGTGGGGCCCTCTACCTATTAGAGACTAGCATACGTTATACGAGGCTAAACTTTCCCAGAAAGAAGAAAACCGAGGCAGAAAACTTAGTAGCTCAGTTGCCGTTTTTATTTTGCATCTCAAAAACTGTTGCCGGGATAAAAATAAAGATTTTATTTATAAGAAACTGTAGGAGAGTTGTGCAAGACTGTTTTAGCCCACTGGTTTACAAACCGGTGGGCCCGGGGACGTTTCCTCATGATGCTTATGGGCACTCCCCAAGCTTCACCCAAGCTTTTTGATTTTTTGGATACCAGAATTTTATGGGAAAACAGGTGGTACAGGTAAATTAACTAGCGTCCCTTCTTCGAGAGACGAATTTTACACCCATGGGGCTGAGTAGTGTAGCTTACAAGTGGGGCTTAGCCTTATCTTTGGCTATCAAACCGACTTTTGGGTGAATCAAAGTCTACGGTAATATACTTGTATAAACGACCCCTCGTTGGTAAGGACAACTGGTGACGACGGCGATGTACAATGCCAAAATCACCCCTTCACTGAAGCTACCCCCCTTCTCCCCTATGATCCCTTCCCCCTTCTCCAGCAAATCCACGGACCGCCAGCCTCTTCAATCCTCTGGCGCCTCTTTTCTACCGTGGCACCTCCAGAGACCGCGGAGCACGCGTATCCACCGAGTGAGACGGCTGTGACGCGGGAGGACAAGGTGATCGACCGTGTTTCAATTGTTCTCGAAGAGCAGCGTCCTTCGCGCCCAGTGCCCCCTCCTCCCTGCTACGCCGCGCCCGATGAGCGCCGTCCTTCGCCGCCGCCGCGGAGAGAGTGATCGCAACCCTCATCCTCCCCCCCACTCTCAGCGAAGGCGAACAACACGCGCGCGACACCGCGTCGCACGCCCGCGGTCGGCACCCCCACACCCACACGCGAAAGTGCAGAGCGCCCGAAGACTAGTGACGAATCCTCCTCCCGCGACGGACATAAGTGTCTGGTCACTAACTAGCGCAGGGATTCGCCGGGGAAGGCTCAGGATCGGAGGTTAAGCACGTAATTCTCCCGTGTGCCCGCATTCAAAAAAATTTATTTCGCTACTCCTCCTCAATGAATTCATAATCTTACATAGGTAAATTTCTCGGATCAAGAATTTATTAGACTGTTACTTTCGAAAATTAAAATAATATGGGTAGGTAGGGAGGAGTTTCCCAATTAAGGTAAAAGCAATATAATTATTTCTTTTGCTGGTATCCGAATTTCTCCCGCTTCTGCAAACCGGTTTCCATGGTATGAGTTTTCAGAAGGAAACACCCGGAGGGGTCTATTGACATTACCATAAATACTTTTTGTACAAATGTGTTCTCTCGTCCATTTTCATTCCGATTTTTCTCTTTTCCTTTTACGTTAAAAACAGACTAGTAAATTGGAAGGTATACATATGAAGGATATTATGATAAATATGTAATTTTCAGCAGTACTTGGAGACATACCATATGCAAGATTCAAAGAATAGTTCACTTTAAGGTATAGTTACACATTCCAAAGTTTCATCTAAAGGCAAATTTTTCTTTATTACGCATACTTTCCAGACATTTCCAACGAATGGAGCGGTAATATCCGGAAATCAACTTTGCAAGAGTTGGCAACCTCGGTTGCGGAGACTCTGATGGCTGCAGAAACCTCGTGTGTCTCGTGTTGGTCGTCCCATCTTCCCTCGCTCTCCCTCAGCTAAGAAAGGGTTGTCGTCGAGGAGGAAGGGGCGGTCGTAAAGAGTAAAAGATTATTAATTCACGTCGAGAGGTAATTGTGAAGTCCTCGCCGCTTTCATGAAACGTGCGGGGAATTAATTCTTGCATTGGCGCCCGGGGTGAGATTGTCGAAGGGAGTGAATAGGTGATTTTTATAGACCTGGGTGTCTCCTAAGTTGTGAGGCCATTAAATTTTTCGCTAGTCAAAAACTTTTCAAAAAATCAAGTAGAAAAAGTCTTCAATGACTCTATCGACGTAACGCGAGTTTCCTTATGAATATTCAAGATAGTGACCTTTTAAGAAGTCCACGGAATAGTCTCAAGGGATGATCGCTCAGTTTTCATAGGGGGAGTTAGGAAATTATACATAGTTGTTTCATCAAATTGTCCATAGGGGCGCTGAGTCAGTCGAGGAGCGGATATCACCCATTGGTCTCCTTCCAATCTATTCCACCACTTAAACCATCTACATGATCTAGCGACGAATTTTAAATTGCAAATAACTGTTTGAAGCTTGAAAATTGCCTAGATAATAATTCGACTTTTCGAAAATTAGTGTTGCATTACTGTACGGTTGGGATTTTAAAAAACTGTAATAATATCACACGGCATAAGTAATTTTAAAAATCCTCATTACTTTATCAAAAGCTTCTTCCAATGGTTTCTTATTAATGTTTCAGAGATTTTCATTCTTATATGGTATTTGGAGCCCAATGGAAACTTCATTTTGCGACTATCTCATGAGGGACCGTTTTTGTTTCATTTAAAAGAGTTCAGTGGAGCATGCACGTATTCGTACGAACTAATAAAAGAGACATGCTGAAAGTTTGGTATCTGCAATCAATAAAACTTATTTTAATTATTTTTGCAAATGGATGTAATATAACTGTCTTCATCTTATTTTAGAAGATACTTCATTGATATCCCGTAATGTGATTGCCGGCGCGCTGCTAGAAAGCAGCTGCCAAATCTGAATCATAATTAAAAGAGGAGAGATTAGTCAAAAAAAGTTGCTAGCTTAAGCCATGTTTTACATGCGTGGTATAGTGTGAGATTGGGACGCGACTGCATCAATGCCTATTAAATGCCTTGCTATTGTTAGAATGGCATTCTCTGACCAATTTGCAGCTATCCATCGTACCCACTGACGCAAATCATGATGTTAAAAACCAGTGAACCTGACAAGCACGAAGGCGGCGAAAAATCTTCACCAATAATCTAAACTTGATGGTGAATAGAACATAATATGAGAGGAAGAGAGCTGAAAAAGAGAGAAGATAAAAAGCCAAATGAAGGTATTCCGGACGGAAAGAAGGGGATATTTTCGCTCTGTAAGACAGGAGAACAAAGGACCGACAATTAATTCGCGAACGCGTTCAGGATCTGGGAATATTGTGAGAAAAACCACAAGAGCTCATATCCCGCCGGAGAGGTCAGCATACTTCACGCTTCGTAAAATTTCCACAACATGCGTCGAGGGAAAGCAAACCATTCAATTGAAATCAAGAAAAATCTGGGGCAAATTTAAATCTCACGCAAGGTCACGCCCTGCGTCTTCCGTTCGCCCCGCGAAACAATTGATGTCGAACAAAGGCCTTAAATTTGGAGTCTATTGGTTTGGAGCCCGAGGTGGAAAGTCCTTCCTACGAATGAGCTTGCTCCATCACCACTATTATTATTCATTCATAAAATGTAGCAGAATGAGAATTTATTTCTCGAGCAGCTCGACACCTACGGGAATGGACTGGTCTTTCAGCAGACATTCTGGCGATTTTCATGACAGCATATGCATCAGATTGTTTTGTCTGAAATCAAAATACATGCATTAAAGGTTCAATAACATTTGCCGATACTTATTTACTGGCAAAAATAATGGAAATTAATTAGTGCTCTTGAAATTATCGCAAACAGACAGCGGCATCTGCTCTCATATTAAAGCATTATACATGTTTATGATAAATTCTGAAGAGAAATTACTTAGCACCAGGATTTAAACAGATTCAATTTTCTAAGTGCTCGTTCCGTGAACCAACGCAATTAATTCGGCATTGCAGTTTGAGGAGGTTGCTGGCATTAATTTGTAAATAAAAAGAGATTGCTAAAAATAATAAAGGATCTTGTATATTCCCAGGCCTGTCCAGTTTGATTCATTTCGTCACTTTGGACCTCGAATGGCTTAATTGAAATAGTTTATTTAACTCTGGGGAGTTAATCGAAAGGAAACTCTTTGCTACAGGCCTGCATCTTACTGACTATTGAAGAAGATTTAAAAATATTCTAGGAAATTGAGAACATTAAAATTTTTGAGTTGAGGCCATTTGTGCAACTCAAAATTTTTACGGAGAAGGTATCTGCACGCATGTAAGTTCTCAGTAATGCGCGTTTAGTTAGAAAATTTAGAGTACAAATGGTTATCGACGCGAAAACAAGGAGGAAGAAAATTTTCAATCGTTGTCAATATGGTCACCCCACGAAAATACCCGACCAGGATTTTCGCAACACAACCTCGTCTAAAAGACGTCAACAATCGTGGGAAAGCACCAGAGAACACAGAATACTTTGTGGGGCAGTGAGATTGACGCTCGCTCGCAAAAGATATTGATGGTTTCTCCCGAAGCTAAGAAAAACGTCACCGGTTTCAAGTCCTAAAATTTTCTCACCACGCACTTCGCGCACAACATCATCACTAATTTGCGAGAAGGTGAGAAAAATGAAGGCGATCTCAACCGTGAAAAAAAACACGTGGAGCCACGCATCGTCGCACTTGGACCCTACCTGCCAAGGGTTGGGTAGAAAGTTTTCAGAGGAAATTAAAGGCCGCGAAAAAATTATTCGCATGCAATCACGCCTACTCCTCGTGGAAAAATATAATGAAAAAATAGGACCACCCCCTAGCATGGATTGGACAAAGTGAGAAAACAGAGAAGGGATCTCCTTTGTTAAGACGAGCGACTGCAAGGGGGAGCGACCGGTCGGGCACGACACCTCTCTCCTCTTTTGAGGCAACACCCTGAGAAATAATCCCCCCCCCCGCGCCCTGTGATATTCCCGAGTTTTATGGCCCCGGCATCCTTGGGAGATATGATTCGGATAGTCACGGCGAGTGGAGTTGGACGGAGGGGCGCTGGAGTGGGGGGGGGGGAATAGTTCGCGAGATGCAAAAGAGTGAGAGGCAAAGGGATTATTCGTGCGAGGCGAGAAGACCATGATGCGGTGAGGCGAGTGGGGGTGCTGTGGGGAAGATTTACTCTCGGGATATGTTAATAAACGGCAGTTCGTTGCGTGTATGTGCACACGAGCGAAGTTAAAAAGCCAAGTAATCGCTCGCTACCCCGTTCCCTTCCCCCCCCACCCGAAACCCGTCTCCTGGCCATGATTATTTTTTTCTTTTCCTTCACCCATAAGCTTGGGAAACGTCCCGAAGGCTGAATTAAAAGAGGTCGCGAAAAGCGCCGGAAGTATTTAGAGATGAGGTGAGATGAACTCGGTAAGGGACGATGAACCAGCGAGTTGGGCGTCGCCATTTAATTTAGTCTGACAAGGGAAATACATTATCCATAAGTATAATTCATGTTGTTGCCCCATTATTATCCAAATCCAAAGTTGTCTTTTCCAGGACGATCCTTATCAAATTATAAACAGCTGCACTTTTCCATAATTTAATACAATATGAGAATAATTTAAGGAAAATGGTCGGGCAATGTTTCATTATGACAAGCTGTGGCTTGTATTTCTGTTCGCGAATTCCTATCCTTCCCTTTCCTCCTCTTCGACGTAAATGCCTAGACGGAAAATATGATTCATGTTACTTTTTACACGTAGACTAATTAAACAACTTATTGAGTAATGTTAACAAAAATGAGCAATATATTAATAAGATACGGACTTTAAGTTGGATTAAATTTTATAGAATTTAGATTCACATTGGGCATGGTAAGAGCTGGAGCCATCCAGTTATCAAATAAGTGTATCAAGTGCAGAGAAAGAAAAATTATGTTCGTGAGACAAGAGCTCAAAGTGAAAAGCATTTTTAAAGAGCTCAACGAATCAAGTATAAGAAAAAATATTTTAATTTTCTTTCTTTACCATGAGATTTCACCTAATTACGCCGGAAACTAAAGCACTTAAAATGTTACGTCGTCGGACGGAAGCGTTAGAAGGAGACTAATTAAATCTTTCGAGATAACCTTGTGACTGAGAAACGTCACAGTTGTATAATAATGCCTCGCGTTCTTATTGCAATTTAAAATTGTAATTTTTAGTTTTCCAAATATTTTCTTTGCTACTCTCTGATCTCTTCATCAATTAAAGATTTAGTATCATATTAATTCTGAAGCCAATATATTCAATATAGCTAGTTTGTATTTCTCACGATTCTGATTGATAAAACTGGTAAAAAATGAAAGTGTAAAAATATTCATCTAATTTTTCTTTCCAGTTGTTGTTTCCTTAAATTTTTTTTCAGTGCATAAATAATATTTCAACCGTGTGAAGTTGAGCATAATGTGTATTTACAACAAAAAAACACAAAATGGCTAACATACTTACAGTTTGAGAGTCATAAACGTACTTACGGTCATTTTAATTACTTCGCCTTACAAAATGACTCTCTTGGCGGAAAAGTCTGTATTATAGAATAAGTATTGGGTATTATGTTCAACTTATACATATGTATTGTGTACTTGCATTAATTCTATATTTATCCTAAAGAGTAAATTGTAACTATAAAACACTTACGGTTCCATTCGGCCAATGAAAAGAAAATTCTTACTATAGCAGGAAACATACCTGAAAGAAAATAAACAATTTTAAATGCAATGATAAATAATTATGATTAAAAATTTCAGAAAAATATGCGGATAAAATAGTTTCTTGAATAAAACCCTTGACTACGAAAAAAGTATAAATTATTCGTTTGTAAGGCGTTTTAACTCTTTCAATCGACAAAGAGGCACGGAGAGGAATGTCATTCCATTCGCACACGCCTTAAATCAATATTAGAAAATTGAAAGTCCCCACATGATAAGTTAAGATGAAAATATATCGATTTCTGAGTCACTTGAGCAAAATAAAACGATAACTCACATCCGCGGAGAAATTTTAATTCAACGACCTCGGGCATTGTCACTTAAGAAGGGGAGGATAGGAGAGAATGGGGTGGCTGAATCACAGTCATTTCTTTGGGCCCGGTAGGGCTAAAGGTCAAGAGCGGGATGATTGCAAAATGGGTGCGTATTCGAGAGTATGTCTTGTGAAAGGGTAGGAAAAAATATTCGAACAGCCTTCGTAAACGGATGTGAACTTCTGAAAGGAAAGCATTACAGTAAATTACTCGAGGCTTATCTGCGACAGGATCTTCACAAAAGGGAATAGTATGGAAAATGCTATATGAAGAAAGCATCTTGCATTATCGGTCATGAAATGCGGCTACCTAAGGCTTGGGGAATAGCGCGGACAGTAGGAAACAGATAGAAGTCAGGCGCTCGTGCTAAATATAGGGCTTCTTCCAAAGACATATAAAAAGTATTTAGACGTTAAATAGTTATCATAAATGAATATTGACACATGCTTTTTGATTTTCTCTGCAGCTTATAACGAATATTCTCTATTGAAATGTAATGAAATAATTGACTTTGTAATTCCACACACTTTAAAAAGTGTGTGGAATTACAAAGTCAATTATTTCATTACATTTCAATATGTTATGCAAATTCCACAAAGTTACGCCTGAGACAACGAATATTCTCTAATTTTTTGTAATCCTTAAATCCTTGAATTTACTTAAATTATACCTCACTTTAAATATTGACCTCAAATATTAATTCAAATAATTAACGCTTGAATAGTGAATTGGTATTCAGAAACAAATAGATACGGTTAGATAATATTCATGGTTATTAAATGTAGAAATGATTACATTCATTTTACAGGAATGACTTCCTCTATCAAAATTGTAATTCATGTCGAAATGTGCGAAATTTGTACTGTCTAACGTATCTCCTATCGAATATTATTCAATAAAGCTTTAGAAAATTGGCCAATCTGGGGTGACTTAATATATGCGGATTTCTTTCCGGTGTTTCGAAAGCAATTATGGTAATTTCAAGATATTTACTTAAAGGAGTTGAATTCCTGTTCAATTAATCGATTGGGTAATCAAAATACATTGCCAGGGGACTCTGCAAGCCAAAAAAATGTAACATTTGCGAAAAATTATGGCTGTGTTGAATTATTAATTATATTTCGTAAATCCATCGCGGATTCCATAGTAAATTACCAAATTTAATTTACTTTGGCCTCAACACATAACCATTTAAGGGAATAACAATCATTATCTGACTTTTTGATTTATTTTTAACTAATTGATGGCTAGCCGGAAAAACATTAAATGTTAACTTGATAAAAGAAATAAGAATTTTATAAAGTATTTCAGCATCAGTTATATCCAGAATTTAACATTTGAGGTGGATCATAAAATCTACGCAGCATTTCACCACGAAAAGAATCACGGTAAAGTAGTAAGGTTAGAGCAAAAATTGCACCATTTTGTCAAATGGTTTTTTAGGCACTCGAAACGTTTCCCTACTCAACCATGAAAATAAACCTTAAATCATTCTCTTTCTCACGCACCAAAAGCCGAACTACTTTTATCGCCTTCTTCGTGATATATCAGATAGACTTGAGGGGTAACAAATCTTTATATTCTGACCCATTTCCCATACCTAGTATTGATTGGACCATTTTATAGGAAGTAAAATCTCAAAGAGGAAATGCTACATCTGGTTTCCAAATTTATCTTATTTTTTCCTTTGAGATTTCGGAAACTTTCGCTCTTGCTCGGGAATATGTCGTGGGAGAAGAAAAATATCAGTCTTTGATATTTTATGGAGGAGATTGACACGAGAAGAGAGAGAAAGAAAGAGAAAAGGGGAGAGAGAGAGATGGAGAGAGAGTCTGAAAGATATGGATGGAGCAGAGGTTTGAGGATAATTTGATGGTCTTCAAGTATACCTATCATATTGCGACTAACTGCTCGAGACATGCTGTAGATTAGACGGTCGGAGTGAAGAATTGCCGAAGGAAGAAGGCACTCTTTCCACGCACGTGAACCCGCTGCACTCGCTCGTGAAGTCACTCGCGGGAACGGCGGGGCACCTTTAGCCTCCCCCCGCGCAAGGACGGCGTAGCTCCCCGGGAGTGCCACGGTGCGGCGGACTCGGCGAGCGGGCCGCGCGGGATGAGTGTGTCGCAAGGGCCGAAGGGCAGGAGGTACGGTGAAAGCCGCGGACGACCTTTCACCGGAGGAGAGTGACTGACCATTTGAGCTGCCCACAACGGGTCAAACCGGGAATGGTTGGCATTGGAATCGTTGGGGTCCTCGCACTGGGGATACGATTTGCGTTCGCTCGACCTACAATGGAGCCTTAATCGGAATGCTTACAGAGGAATCATTCTGATCTAGGCTATCATATCAAATTCCTTGCTTGAATTTCCTTTAAATGCGTCATGCGTTGCAATAAAAAAATGTTAGCTTGAAGGTATGTGATGTCTAATCGTGATGAAGACTTCCCCCATTTCCATATCATCCTCGTAGGGTTGTAAAAGGTTCATTTGATGACCATAAACTTAGTGCATTTTGTGAATATATAACCGATTCGCCGAATTGGTTTGGTCGCAGAAGCATCTTAAATTAAACGAGTTATTTTTTTAGTAGGATATTGCCCATAAAGGAGATTTTACTTCAAGGGCACCGACAGAAGCACTGTGAGATGCAGCAATCGATGTCGTTTTTCAAATGTCACCATTTTAGCAAACGCCAGCTGTTTCTGGCTTACATCGACCCTTTTACACCGATCCAACGACCTACTCATTCGTTCTGATCGAAATGCCACCATCGGTGGGTGCTGCGGTTTATCTGTTGATCGTCGGAAAACGAGAAGAGGAATAAGTTGGGAAAAAGGCTCCTCGAGAAGAAAAATATTCTGTAGGGAGAGATTTCAGTCCTGGGAATGTGCGAAGTGAACTCCATAAGGGGGATATAGAAACGTAGGTAAAGCGCCCGTCTGCTAACGATTCGAGTTCCTACTCGCACATAATAGCTACGCCAACTCTCGATGCCTCGAGTCTTGGGCTTAAGATGACGATTCAGGAGTGGCTAATCACGTTCCCAGAAGCGAAAAGACATATAAGATACCTATGGTCAAAAAGGAAAAAAAATATGTTCCCTTGATTTTTCTTGAGGCGGCATAAGGGCATTAGGTTGACAATGGGATAAATGGCACTACTTATTACCAAAAAAAATCACTTGGACAAATCCATATGTCGATATTCAACTAAAATCATCCTGCTCAATTTTACCGGTATCTAATTTATTTGTAAAAAAATACGCGATAGAGGGGAATCATTCATTGCCATGCATGATTCATGTTACCGGCGTAGGATTTAATATAAGTTGAGTATAAATTTCCTCGCCCATCCCATAAATTTCCTCGTACAACCAACCTTCATGGTTTTTGGCCATTGTTTGCACAGAAAGTAACATTTGCATTTTGAGTGTTCAAAGTAGCTCATAATGGAGCGAAACTATTAAAATTTAAGAGCATCAAACTTCAACAAAATATCAATTTTAAGGATGTCAGATTTCACGACCGTCGGGTGAGCTAGTAAACGTCCCTTTGTACTACCCAGACCGGTTATTTAAAAAGAATTCGACGAGAAGCAGGCTCACCGAGGAGTTTCATGGCCCCATACCCCGGTGGCTGTCTGTAATTCTACTCGTACAGGCGAGCATTAATTCATGGACAAATATAAAACCTGTACCAATGAATACCTAGAGGCCAAGGGGCATAAAAAAACTTTTCTGTGAACAACTTTTAGAGATTCGGATCAAGCATTGTATTTCGTAATAGTCTTCTTATTCCCGGATGAATAACAAACTCGCCTTCGTTCTCTATTTGTCTTTTAAGACCGACTATCATGAATTGAATAAAAAAAGTGACGAGCAGACTTACGGCAACAGTACTTAGTCACCGACATAAAATCCACGTAGCCTTAATGCAAGACTTTCCCGTAAACAGTTTTTCTCTCCGTCACGTTTCTGCCCCTCGCACACAAGTCGTACAAGCTGAGGCATCGCAAAACACTTTTATGTCGCGCGAAAACTCTCGTGAAGTAGTAGTAGGTGGCCATTGAGGCGCGATCCTTGTCTATTGTAAAAAGTTGCCAGTTTACAAGAGGGGTGAACGGAGTTAAGGGATGAGGCAATACGCTAACCTTATTGGTCAAGTTCTGAGTTTTGAGCGCCGCCTTAAAGTTTTTAATGACACGGAAAGCTATAAAATGGCATAATTGAACTCACTGTACAACGCAAAAGTACATTACTACGTTTAGGAATCATAAAGAATCAATAATCTTCGAAAATAAAATTTTAGTACGCCAGCCGACATATTTCTTAGGGCTACAGCTATTACTGAAGCTTACATCATTTTCATTTAAAAATAAAAATAAGAATACTTGCAAAGTTACTCAATTAATTGAATTACTTGAACCAATTCATTTTTTGGTAGATTCCAAAGTTATGGCATTTATTCTGCATGCTTTTTATAAAACCTTCATTGCAAACGCTAACCTTTTATAAGCTTCATAAGTTGGTCGTTGACAGTATCTGATTCGCGAGGGTTTCAAGGAATAATTTGGTGACAGTATTCTGCTATTTCTCTTCCCATTCATCTTCTCATATTTTATTTCATAAAAATGCGCTGAAATCACTTCTGCTAATTTTTCCACGAGTTTTTAATGACTGCACGCAAAATACAGCTACCGTTTTGTCCTGACTATAAGAGACGGTTTCATTTGCAGAAGTTACCTCAGGATTCAGCTCTTTAGGGTCCAGTTACTGGTAAATACGCATTAAGGTACTGGATTCCTTCACTGGTATTCCATCCGTTTAGAGAAACGGACCTTCCATTTCACTCAGTAGTGCCGGGAAAATAATGAGCATGACTCAACTTGCCAGTAAAATCCGATGGTAACGCTACATATATGTATTTGAGATGTCCACAACAAGCCGTCAGCCGAAAGGGGTAGGAAACGTCGATGCTGGTTGCCAATGAAGAAATGAAGCCTTTCAATTTTGAGAGAAAAATGTCATAAGCCATGTCTTTTTCAATGCAAGCAAACATACCCTACTTGGCTATCGAAAATTAAACATTCATATTCCTTTCCGACATATTTTTGACGAGCCAAATATATTTTTATTCATGAGAAGAAGACGTTTCTTTAAATATGGATCTGTAGGGAGTTCTTTTGTGTACACGACACAGTGAGGACTATCCTTTCAACGAATAATTATTTAACTGGTGTTTAAATTACACCTTAACTAAAATTTATTAGTTCGCACAACCCAAATTTGGTACACTATTGGAAGAAAAATCTCCAAAACTAATTACAGAAGGTTTTACGCAGCAAACCAATTTTACTTATCCTTTGACTTAAGTACTATTTGGGGTTTATATTACGTAAACCCTCCTACTTTTGAAGGTTACTGTTAAGTACGCGTCATTCACAGAGAAAAATAACCAGTCCCACAATGATACAACTAAAAAGAGAAAGTATTACAAATGATCCCGGTGTCATCACGGTGACATCATGTCTCAACTTTACTTCACTGTAGAAACGAAAAAACAGAATGGATATGGATCTAAAGAAAAAATGTATGAAAAAACAAAAATAATGATTCATAAAATATTTCAAGAGCCCCTTAAGGAGGAGTAATAAAATATTTTGTCCCAAAGATGAATTTCCGATCGTTTCGCACCGGAAAAACATCAACGGTCCAGTCATAACTATTATTTCCCATCGAGGTTGAAATACGAAATAAGAGGCTGCGGTACATGTCCAAGCCAATTTGCTGTACCGAGTGTTGATGGACGATTCCAGTGAAGGAATTGAACCCAACTGCCTTAGTTGGGTTCGTAAAAAAATCCATCTTCAAAATTCAATTGGGAGTGAACGGATTGTATAAAAAAATCGTATAAACGAAGGAAAATAAATTTCAACGCATGAAAAAACACGTTGAAATCGAATTTTGCCACTTTGTCCTGGATTGGTCATGCGATCGAAAGCGAGAGAGAGAAGGGATGCAAAGCTATCATTCCTTTTCCGGTCGAGATGAGGAGGTTGACTTGCGCACGCCGATAGAACCTACTGCCTGCGGGGCTATTCCGACCTGCAGAGCTCTTCTATCTGGCCGACGAAAAGTCAAAGAAGGAACTTAGATGGCATTTTATCAGCGGCAATTTGCACAGTATTTATAATTAAGCAGATTGGGTACATGACTTCCTTGAAAAAGTGGATTGTTAGAAGTAATTATAACAAGTCAAGTATCATAAATTCTCATAATTAATATGCACATCTTCTACGTGAAAGCCAAACTAAAGTCATGAACCGAACGAGTGATGCTTGTGAAAGTATTGACGGTCATCGCAATACAAAGCGGTTGAGGACTACTAGGCTACACGATGACATGAAGGTATGAGATAGCAGTGCTGAAAATGCATCCGATAGAGAAACGCAGTTGAATTCTTTAGGATTCTTGGCTAATCAAAGCGAAATGGAAAAAATATAGTGGATTTAGATTATAAGGTATCCTCTTCGTTCGGAGGTTCGCATATGTAAGGGATCGTGGTAAAATAATATTGATTAAATGTTTGCTATGAACATGTTGAGATGCCCTTCAACTACGCATTATTTCACCACTTAGTTTCTACAACTCGCATTTTTCCCGTTACTAACCACTTGTCTCCTTTCAACACTTTTATAGCACCGGGCTTTCATTTTTTACTGTTGTGCCATGCTGACAAAACTTCCCTCAGAACCATTTATTGCCAAACCACGTGTTTTCGACACAGTAAAATAAGCATCTTTCCCTTCCGACGAAAATCGGCTCGACGCTCAACTATGAACAGCTGATACGCGTATGTGGTAGATTGAATTGGAATTTTTAATTTATTAAGCATCGAGTGGAATACGCGGACGAATAATGATGACGGACGGTTCGGAGGGAGACGTTATCGAGGGGAGGGAATGACCACGATCGCACGCTAACGCTTTGTCGCCGACGGAGGCCAAGTCCCGTCCCCCCCGTGCCCCTCAACGGAGAGCGACACACGCGGGGGCAGATAAGGGGGCGCGGGCAGGGGCTTTGGAAAATGAGCCACGGCAACACACGGGAGCGCGTAATTATGACAACAACACCGCGGCATGAAATTAATCCAGCTCTTCCTCTTCGAATGGAGAGGAGAGTGTGACGCGGGGGGGCTTGATGCCCCCTTGTTTTCCACCCCCCCCCCAGACTCCGGGAGCGGAGTGTGGAAGGAAAGAGATCCATCTTGCTGCTGCGTCTTATGCAAGGAGTGAAAGTGGAGGGTCGGGTGGATTATAAGTCCCCTTTTTGAGCGATCACCACCACCCACTACAACCACCGCAGTTGCCGCTACCACCGCCGCCGCGCCCCCGGAGGAAGGTGGAGAAGTGCGGAAGGGGGGGTTGGGGAGGAATGGGACTCGAGATCGCGCGGTAGAATATAATTTGATAGCGATCCATGTCACGTAAACATAAACAGGTTTCTCTGCGACCCAACTTACGAGATCCCACGATAAATGGGGGCAAGGTTCAATTCCCGACTGCGGACCTGGATTTTTCAAAGGTCTTCGACATTTCGTACTTTCGGGATCCGTTTGGAGGAAATTTCAAGTGCAGAATTGGTCCCGTTCACTTGGAGAAGTGAGTTAGCTAAACGTGAGTCCATAATACTAATCGTACCTATTTCGCAAACGTAAGGACGATGTCTCAAATACACTCTCTCTCTCTCCCTTGGATGGGTGAACCTTCGTCCCATACGTTATTTCTCCCTTTAACGAAACCCATTTGGATACGCTGCCCCCAAAACCAATTGGCATTTGAATGTCTTTCGTACAGCAAATGCTTGATGATTACGAAATTCAAGCTAATCTCTCCATTTTGGTCCTTGATGTAAATCTTCACGCGTTTCTTTAACACAGATTGGTAATCGAAACCGATTGTACTCAGCATAGCATGCAGTCTTAAGGAGAGTATTAAAATTATTGCGAAAAATTCATTCTGCGCAGAATATATCATTCAAATATCGGAAGACCAAATCAGTCGAGTGTCTCATGCTTTTATCTATATAATATCTAAGGTTTTAAATTCCATATCTATGGGGATAATTTTAGATCTAATTAGAAAATTTTATGTGGAAAAAGATCGTTTGGCATTGCATACCTAAAACCTGTTATACACACAATATTCGCTCAACGGCATGTATTTGGCAAAGATACAATTCAATATCACTCTGAAGTGCATATGCAAACAGATAAATTTAACTGGAATTATGTCATAGGTATTACGTTTTCGAGGTATTTTTTTGAATTTAAAACCATCAGTTAAATTATATACTATATGTAATTGGGAATAAAGGAAAAAAGCAACCTAGATAAAAATAAATTTGTTAATGATGTAAGTGTATATGGAAGCTAAAAGAAAATCTTTGACCTGTATTCTTCCAATGTCCGGAATATTTCTGCTGGGCGAGCTACGAAATAATAATCTTAGGAAATAGCCAAGGTTAGCGAGGTTTTTTTGTAAGAACGAGAATAAAGAGCTTTTATAATTCAAGATTGAAAATATTCAGCCGCTCAGGAGTGACTGCGATAGAATCTTTTGTTCAATATTCGTACATTGTATCTGTGATTATGTGGGCGACACTACGTTCTATCGAACTGATGACCAACGGAGTAGTTTGGACCAAGGGAAATATTGCTGTTTTAAGCAATTTTAGGAAGGGTTTCGAACCAAGAATTACTATTTTGAAGCACGGAGATAGTTAGACAAAAAGCGAAACAAAAAACTGCGTTAGTCATAAACGGGTGGCCTCTAAATATGGGCAAAGCGTAGTGATTCACTTCAAGCGTGTGAAACACCACTTATATGTATTAGGATTTCGGAGCGTCTCGCCTTGCAGACCAGATCGTACACTCACTCCACATTTTCTTTGCTCCAACTATGTGCTTGATATTAAAATGGTGGTGGACTAAATTAAAGTAATCATACTCGCGGGTAAATCAATTTTTTCGTTATGTGTATACTGATATTATCATGTTTTGTTCGTGGACTGTATAAATTTGTGGCTTTTGCATGCGGTTTTTTTTCTTAATTACGGGTGATGCACAACACCCCCCACCACACGCCCTTCCGGCGGCTTGCAGGGTATTAAGTAGATATAGATGTAGATATGACCAGTATTACCTGTATATATATAGATGTAGATATGACCAGTGTAACTTGCAACAACGGGGTCATGAGCAGAGGGATTTCAGAAGCCTTCCTTCCGCAGGAAAAGAATATTAAAGTAATCCCACGTGTGGTTGAAATAATGTCACCGGCATGAGTAATATTGGCACTGGTATCACTAGTCTTCCAGAGTTCTTTATTCCAAAGGGAAAATATGGAAAAGGCTGGTGAGGGTGGCTTGAGAGACAGAGAGGCAGTCGAGATATGTCAGCGCCTTCGTGTGTGGTTGGCAATGGGACGACCTGGGGGTTAGGGGAGGGGTTGGGGTGAGCAAGAGAGAGAGAGAAGGGGGTATTGCAGTGCCAAAGAATGTCATCGGCTCCCTCATCACCGTCCGGGAGGTGGAGGCGCCAAAAGGGGAAGGGGGTTCTCGACGCCCACTCGGCGAAAACCACGCGTGGAGACGATGTGGCTAATTAGAACCCGTGGACAAATGAAAGAAAAAACATAACCGGGTAGTGTCGAAGAGGAAAAAAAATAAGTCCCTGGACTAATAATATGGGAGGAGGAGCCATTGTGTCAGCCTCCTCTTTCAAAACCCATCGCCGAGTGACTGAGTGACTGGCTCATCTGCGGCCAGCCTCTGGAAAGTCGGATCAAGTGAATAGCTTGGCACAAGAATGTTTTCGTCACCCCGTAGGCTTTGAGGACACCGAGGTGCGCCACTCATTGCAGTTTGAACGGTAAACGTCAATAGAGGCGTGCGCTCGACGGCAAGTCAATGAGTAAGGAATTTATAAGTGGCAGGACATAGAAAAATTGCGACCTCGGTGATTGCAAGAGAATGATTTAGAGAAAATTCTCCAAGGGATTGACAGAATGGTGGTATCCTGCCAAAAGCTGATGGAGGGATTCAATTTCACGGATAGATTCAATCTCGGGCGCCGCAGCCACACTGTGTTTCAATTAAGTAGCTGGGATTGATGACAGGGTCTTTGTATCAGCGTTTATTGACGAGGCGTCGGAACAAAATGTCATAACTGAGCAACCTACTCAAGTCGATTAATGCTTTGCTTTTCCTTGAATAGATGAGAAAACAGAAACTCGCTTTGTTGAAGAAAGAAATACTATGCAGCCAAAGTATTTGGATTGAAGTTTGCAACACACGATACAGTATACTTCTACGACATTCGATAAGGTAAAACTTACATCGCTGTTTGTTTTCCCCTTACGGCTTCCTAAATATTTTGTTCTAAATCGTGATTTAATCTTCTCCTTTCGTTTTAAATGGCGACAAGTCTGGTGATGATTGAATCTCTAAAATTATCAGACGACTGGTTATTCAGACAAGTTAAAAGTAACATTGACATGCGAGTTGAAAAATATTGTTTCTTCCTCAAACTATCCTTCATTTTTAAAATTAGAATATTTCAAGTCAATGACAATATACCCATCAAAACTCAATCAAGGGTTTTCAATTCCTTTCAACCTTTCATATAAGCTTGAGTAGTGCGTTCGGAAGCCCTTCCAGTCCTCAGATCGCACCCTCCTCGAGACTAGGTTTAAGTTCTCAATTATTTCTACCAATAAGTATTATTTGATATTTATTTCGACTTCAATCAACAGAGTGAATTTGCATTGCATTATATATAATTGTATATTCTATTTTCCGGAAATAGAAAGTAGGAAGCATTAGCCTGTCATCCCAACCGAATGACTATTCATCCATTTATAAATATTCCATAGTATTTATGAAGTACTGAAATAAAGGATTCCGCTAGGCATGCTCAAGTCCCTTGGCCCTCCGATTTCGCCTCCTCCCGAGAGCTAGTCTCTCTCTGAGTCAGCGGAGGCAGGCAGGCGGCTTGTGGCTTTCCTCCGTGCCGTCTCCATAGGCTGTCCGAGAGGAATGGCGCGGAATCCAGGTCACTACCCACTTCTTCGAGATCCTGCTCTCGGCCCGAAACTATGTTGATGTCATTAATGAGTTTCATTCCCAAGAAAACGGAGAGAATCGGCTCGGGAGAGTTTCATCAGTAAACTTATGTTCCCACCGAACGCCAATTTAGTTGCAAACACTTGAAAATTCGGCAAAAAGGACTAATTTAGACGGATGTTCCGGTATAAAATTAGAAGGTCACCGGAGTGAGTGAAAATATGAGGAAAAAAATGAAACTCAAAAGGGATTTATCGGCAAAAAAATGGCTCAGTATAATGTGACGTTTTCTCAATATGAGCACATGTGAATCGTGAAATGATTAGATGGAATGGAAGAGAAATTTCAGGCGAACCAAAATTTATGAGTCTATTAGATTAAATGAACCGCTATTAAAAGGACAAAATTGTTTTCCTACCGACGGATAATATACAAACTCCATCCAATTATCATGGATACACTATTCCTTCACTTGGTGACATCGGAAAAAATATTATTTGTTGCGTATTCTGATAAATTTAAAATGCAATGGAAAAGTTGGGATATTTTAGGTTAATGTTTTAAGTATATAAAACATCGACGTGAACGAAATAGACCCAGGAAAAGCCAAAATAGTAGGAGCTGAATTTCTCATGTTGATTTCCAATAGATGGAGAAAGTAATGAAGAGTTTATTTGAAGATATAAATTTTTTAAAGTTTTATGGCAGAATGGATAGAAGGACGGTGTAAAAAAACCTTTTATCGGACTAATGGTGATGGGATTGAATACCACAGATGTGTATGTAGTGATAAACCCATTTTAAACTGCCGTCATGCTGTTTTTTTACGCAGAGGTAAGCCCCCTTTTAAGTTCTAATTTGATAAAATAGAGAAAAAACAATTTCAAGTCTCAATAGGTCTACCTTTCCGAGAGGTCTGACACATGCATTTAAAAGGAATACGAAAATCCTCACCAACTTCGTTACTTCATTTCGTTCAAAGGTGACTGGTTCTTTCATCAAAACTGAGGAAGACGTGGTGTTATAAGGTACCGACTGAGAGAAGGCCCTTAGGCCACCGTGTCAAGAGGTCATCGCGCGAGCGATTCCCTTCTCTTCTCTGTGAGTTAACTGTTTTCAATGCAGAAAGGTTAATATTAAACAACTAGGTATGTGAGCAGCGGCGATGACAAAAGGGAATGAGAAGAAGGGAATACGTCCATTTTAGAAGTACCGCTAGAAAACAAAAGAAGATAGAAATCCAGCACTAATTTCAATTGGTTTCTACCAATAGTTTTTAAATAACACTCCCACGCTGACGGTTGAAAAGACCTGAGTTTTATAGTGGACCCTACTCCTTTGCACCCTGGCCAGTGCCTTGATATAACGTCCACATGTATATAGATTTACATTTAAAAGACTTGTTATGTAAACGCGGGGGAGTGAGAATGATTTAAATAATAATAACGAAATTTTGAGGTGGAAGGAGGATGATAACTTGCACATTTGTGGATACTTCTGGACTTTCTTAGGGTCGACACGATCAAACACGTGGTTATTATAATTATATAAGGCCTAATGCAGAAGCCGGCACTAACAGCCGAGATTGAAAACGACCACAACGCACAGTTCCTCACCCCCGCAGGGCTTTGAGAGGAAAGGGATTTCTGAGGGAGGACTATGGATCCTCTACCAAGGCCCACTCGACCGGCGAAAGGCGGAGCGGGAAGAGAGAAAGCGTCGCGGTGGGGGGTGGGGGACATTGACGGAGTGAGGTAGAGGGGGAGAGAGGAAAAGGGGGGAGCTGAGGTGTATCGCGGCCGGACCGATTGGAAGCGGCATTCCGAAATGAAACACAACACGCACACACACACACACGCACTAAATAGGAGAGACTTGTGGGAAAGAACCATAAAGCTGAAGTAATAAAAAGTCTTTTTGGGCGTGGAATGGAAATGGTTTCACGTTCCTTTTAACATCGTTTTGCGGAGGAGAGTACACAAGTCAACGAGAGACTGGAGTCCACGCAGAGGCTATAGGTTAACATTTGAATTATGGACAAGGGGGATCCGCCGGTTGCGTAAGGCTCTCGAGCATCAACGTCTGTGTCGGTTTCCTCTGAAAATCAAGCGGTGCTATTTGCAAACCGTTCACCTTGTGGAGGAGGAATGAATTCCCTCCCCTACCTCGCACTCACTTCTCTTCCTAAGCCAACGAACTCCACTGAATTTTGTGTCGCAGTGAAGAAAAGGGGGAATCGACAGATTGATCTTCTTCTCGACGTCCGATCAAGGGAGAGGTAGAAAAGTCCCCCTCCCAAATCCTCGGGGATCGCGTAGGTGCGATAGCTAACGCACTAGGTTCCCACCCCGAGGGCCCGGTTTCGAAATCTGTTGGTGACAGGGTTTTTTAGCGTTATCCCGATCGGTAAGTGGGTGTTAATATGCACAGGACTTCAAGCGAAGTACGCCACCCTTCGGATGTGGACCCCTTGGAACCCTTCGTTGAGAGTAATGCCAACGCCGGGTTTCTCTCCACCCTTCCTCCATTCCCTCAATATCCTATTCCTACTAAATAACCCATGAATCCATGAATGGAGCAAATGGCCAGAGCTGTCGGTCAACTTCCCTAATAACTGCTGCTTCTACTCCATAATCCTCACCGTCCCCTCAGTTGTAACCTCGAGGCCTCGTTGGCTAGAGGGAAGCAATCCACTCTGTCACCTTCGCCCATTACGGATCATCAGTCATCCTCGGGTGCAGCCTCATATCTATCCTGGGGGATCTCATTTACATTGGCGGGAAATTAAAGGACGATAGACCAGTAAGATCGTCGAGATAGTGATTTGAGCACAAAATGAGGCTCTGATATTTCCAGGGGAAGTGGTAATGGACACACACACTGGTACAAAAAATGCGATCGCTCACACCTTGTTATGTAACAAGCCGCGTAAGTTTCAAATCAGCTGTGACCTGAAGAAAATTGGATCTGAACGACAACAACAATCTTAGATAAATATCTACTCTTTAAACAATATTTTCACACATTTTTTAAAGTGCCTATTGTATTGTGAAGTCATCCAAAAAGAAATTTAAAAAATTCAAGATAATTATTTTCTCAATAAATTCAGTTTCTTTTTGCAGTTCGAAGTTCACCGACATGCTTCACTTTTTTATAACAGAAGCAATGTTTGGCGTAAAAAATAAAGCTTCAATGCGTTTACATCATCTGAAACTTCTAAGAGAAAAACTTCGACAAAAACATTATGCAAGATCATGCATTATAAATCGTTACCGTATACTTTTATATAGGCCTCATGTCGGATAAAAGTAATGACAATAATTCCCCGTATTTTTAGAAATTCATTTAAATGGGAAAAATATTTTTCGTTTATCCGCTTCTGCACGGAGGGTAAGCTGCAATCCACCGCTATGATTTGTGGAAGGGGGAGTCTAATAAATCTATGCTCAGTATCCGAAGAGTATTCGAAGAGAGAAAATGAGTTTCGTCAATTTTACGTCAAAGGAGACCAAGAATTAGTACCAAACGAATTATATTTACAGTGGCTGTTAAGTGTTATCCTAGTCCGGATATTCGCCCGAGATGTTTCATCACGCGATACTCACGTGTGGCACCTGAAATAAACATGTCCGTGTAGCAAGTTGCCCGGGAGGGAGAGCATCAACCGTTTCCCAAAATATCCCTCCACACCAAATGCTTACAACTTTTCTGGAGGGGCCCAAGATATTAGCACTGAAAAGTTTCGTAACCGGAAGCTAATTGTGAATCGCTTTCCCTCGAGGACCGCGATAATTCTTCCCCTTCGACATCCAAGCCATAAGGAATGGAAAACAAGTACGAGGTCAAGGGTTGCGACCAACGAACGACCGGCAGTCATCCTCCACCGAGAAGAGGTCGACTGAAAATGAAGGTCGAATTGTTAGCTGTTTTCGAAAATCCACCTCCGAGGGGAGATGAATGGGATTGAACCCCTCAAGCCCCCCGGCCTTTTCAACCCCCCAGTAACCGGGGAACTCCCAGAAACACAAGTCCCCGACTGATCGTGGAGGTGGGAGGAAGGTCCCTGGGGGGGAATGAGACGGCATTCCTGGGGAAGAGCGAACAAAAACAAGCCTCTTGGCGGCGATTATGAGGTGGAACTGGGAGAGGTAATTCGCGGAATTATGGATAATGCGAAATTATTATTTGAAGGTCAAACAAACGATGTGCACCCTGGGGTCATAACTTCGCTTGTTATCGGAATAACCGTTTGCATGCTCGTTGGGATGTCTCCGCGTCCTCTTTCAGGAGTCATAAGGTGTGCACAGAGAAAATTAGGGTCATTGTGTGTTTTCCGTGTACTACGATCACGCTTGCAAACATGCATGTGCGCTCTTTGAGTCGAGTAAATTGTCTTTGTGCGTGAAAGTAATTAAAATGTACAATGAAACGAGGTGATTCATGCTTAATTTTTTGGAGATATTTCACTTTCTCAAAGTGAACATGCACTTCTTTGGATTTTTCCATATTTAATGTTTAATAATAGCAACTTGATTGAGAAAGAATATATTCTAAGCTTATCCATAAAAATAAACAAGATAAATAAAAATGAATGCTGTAAGCGTGGTAAAAATATGAACTACGCAAGATGCATTAACAAACAAGTAATTTCCGCCATTGAAGAAAATATTGATTCAACATTTGTTATTATAATAATGGGATAATTGAAATTTCTGGCCACGCAGAAAAGCGATTATCATAAGAAGAGTAGCATGAGCTATTGTTTTATTCTGTCAAAGAATGGGTGGTGATAGAAACTAACGATAAACATCGAAAAGAAGAAAATTAACTAATTTTTCATGTGCAGAGGGGCAATTGTTTGATTGAAGGTGGTATATGAAGTAAACACGGAAGGAAGTACCTTCAGAGACCAGAGCGGGGTAATTCAAGGTAGTACAAGCAAGCAATAGTCAAGGAGTTTTGGAGTAATGTCGGGCGAAGAATATCTTGGGAGGGAGCAAAACAAAAATTTGATCCAGGAATCCCCCTGAATGAGAGTTAAGTTTATTGGTCCCGATATCCACGCGCTACCCCCCCCCTCCTGTCCCCGCCGCAGCCAACACTCTGGAAAGTTTCTAGAACCGCTCCACTAGGGAAGACTCGCGTTATAGAGCTCCCTCCCCAAAACAATAATATCCCCGCAGCCGAAAAAAATCGGCGAGTCGCAGGGCCGTGCGATAAACCGTCAATAATTCCGTGATGAAATACATTATGCGGTCACGGGAGTGGATGGGAAACTGATGGCGAGACGCCCGGCTCAGCGCGGAGCTGGATCAAAACACACCTAATGGAACTGAAGACCATACTCCACTAACACGAGTCATTTCAATCCGTGAGATAAGAAATCTGGATTGTTAAATGAGCTATATTTTAAAATGTTCAGGGATTCCATCACTCACAGGCATACAATCATGCACGGGAAGAGTATTCCCTCTAATTGCTTGTCCTGGCGGAAATGACTGCCATCCCATTCGAACTCATTCGTTACACCAAGTGTTTATTCGGATAGATAACAATCGCCGGGCTTCAAGTCACACGGCGGAGAGCGACCTTGGTGCGAGAACTGGAGGCAAAAACCCCCATCGCGTCCACGCACGCAGCCCATTTTACTCTTTTCCTCCGGTGCGAGTTGTCCTCCTACCGAGTGATTTATCTGTTGTCTGTGAGATCTGAAGTTGGCATCTGTGTTCTTGCCGGCGGTGAAGCCAAAAAAGAGAGTGGGAATTAATAAATAAAATGAGTACTCGTACTTCAAATACTGCCCAGGGTTGCTGTGAAAATTGTCTAATATTAATGATACAATAATGATTAACACATTACTGCTTTTACAGAACTTGAGGAGAATGAAAACACAATGGTGGTTTTATTTGGGAACACACAAAGTCTTCTCTACTCCAAATGTCCTCGAGAGTCATACCGCATACTCTGAATTATCTGTTAACAAGTTTTCATCACATGGTTACTGCGTTAGATTAATAATGTGAACCTGTCTAAACTGTGTATGACTACGCACATAAGAATTTACCAAGGTTTATGTGTCTAAAAAAGTATTAAATCAACATTTAGTAGATCCCTAAGGAAAATAAATGTGAATGTTGAATTTGAATTTTAAAAGCACAAAGTAGAACAGCATTAAAGCTAGTTGAAGATTTGGAAATAGCTAAGCTTCATAAGAAAACGTCGAACTCTAAGTTGCTTATGACAAAAATACGGATACATGGTCACTAAAAACACCGCAAAAGATATATTCAGCCGCAAAAGGTATATATTCAGCCGGAAGTGTCATCCTCAGTGGCATTTTGACAATTCACATACACAGGTCAATCGCTTAAATTTTCTCTCAGCTGTTTCTATTTACTATCTCTTTAGACAAAATTGAAAATTTTATTCAAGATCTGGATCCCTCTTCAGCAGTGATGTTGAAAATGTATTATTAACCCCATTGTACTACTTTTGGAGAGATCATGCCTATAAAATTAGAGAGATTAAGTGTAGAACAGTTGAGATTATGATGTTATTTTTTCCACGAAAAATAGGGGATCAGAATAACATTGTCCGACCGCGGTAGGGTCATATTCGGTTCAAAATTAGTCTGGTGTGTATTCAACCCCTGCCACACACCCTAGCGGTGGATTACAAGGTAATGAAACAAGAAAATAAATAAGAAAACAGTGAAACCCGAAAAAAACGGGCAAATATTTCGAATAGTCAAAAATGTTGAGCCCTACCTTTGTAGAGTAAATAAAGCAAGAAGAGGGCTTACGATTTAGATTAGCGGGCGGAATAGAGCTAGAGCCACCATCTTGCCGTCTAAATGTTCCTACACTTAGTTTCTACACTCAATATGTATCCTTTGGTGGTAGTGTGCAGACTGTGATTTTCCTCCTTTGCTCACTACAAACTTAAAAGGTGCGCTTCAATAGAAAATCCCACGAGTAGTTAAGTGCGATCTGTGATTTGGTTTTTACTGGAAAAAAGCCACAAGCCTATTGAAACTCACAGGCAACTTAGTGAAATGTGTGAAGACGGAATAATGACTGAAGATGGAGTGATGCATTTGCGCATTCAGTTTAAAAATGGCCGCACCAATGTTGACCACGAGGGCCGCAGGGTTCGGCCTAGCCTTGTGACGAACTGACGGTGAAAAATCAACGAAAAAATTCGCAAAAATCGTTAATTTACGATTAGGAATATCTCGCTACACGTTGATTGCAACACAGCATCTTTACAGTGACTCAGAATTGCATGCTGGTGTAAACAAGTGGTTAAAATGTAAGGCGGCAGATTTCTTTAGAGACGGAATTGTAAAGTTTGCGTATCGTTATGACAAACGGTTCAATTTGAATGGTAACTATGCAGAAAAATAGTATAAAAATGTACCTTTCAAATATTATAATAAAACTTTGTCTCATCACTAGGGTCATATTTTATTTTAACACACACGTTACTTTCTGGACAGATCTTGTATTTCCCATCACAGCCATGCGTGAATAAATCAACCAATTGCTGACTGGCTAAATCCAGCCCAATCCCATTGAGTTCATGAAACCATCACATGAGGTATGAAAGCCATTACTGAACAGGATCAATCATTAAGTCATAGCTTCATTTCAAAGAGAAAACAAAACCACAAAGAGGTGAACCTGCAATTTTAAAAGAGACAGGCAAAACATATGGGGGGGATAGGAACCCGAAACATCGGCATAAAGGTAATAAGAGCGTTTCCGAAGAGGGAATAAAAGACAAAAATAATATAGAAAACTGGTTGCTCGAGACCATAATAAGCGAATCAAAGCGCCACATGTGGAGTTTGTACCGTGATTAACCACTTGCGCGCCGCATCGAGGCGCCTTGCGGGCACAGCAGGGAGTTACACGGACAATCATTTGCAAATGAAAGGGATGCAACAAGAATTACTCTCAAATCATGATTCTCGGGGTGTGGTTTTCTTTGAATCCCCGCCTAATCAAGGCTATATAGCCACCAAAAAACCTCAAGGAAGTGCGTTTTCATTGAGACTAACGACCGAATTGGGGCATACTTTCTGATTTTTCACCAGTTCGATCAGAATACCCCATCTAAATATAAATTGAATTCAATTGGAAGAATGATATATAGTTTTTTTATTTAGCTACGATATTAACGAATGTTGAACATCTAAAAAAAATAACTAAACCATATTACTGAGCATACAGCCATCGTTAGCTTTGGAAATCGAGTAACCCGCGGTGCTGCCATTGAATACAGCAGACATAATGAGCTACACCGATATGGTAATGACAGAAATGCCAAATAAGGAGATAGAATTTTGGGCGTGATGGCATTAAGGAAGCTCGGAAGGTTTCAAATGACTCACTCATGGTCATTTAAATGGTTCTTGGAGGAGTAAGTACTTCTTAATTACTCATACGCTGCTCGGAATAGATGACAGAACGTGAATAAGGAAATCAATAAACGTATGTTGACATTTAATCATCTGGTGGGAACATCCAAACTACAAGATCAAAAGATTTCATCGTGGTATTTGATATTTTCTTTTTATCCGAGGCCGCAAAATGCTGAATCGGTGACTGAAGAGGAGGCATTAGTCATCGATGTCTTTCAAATGGGAACGGAGAAGAAATTAAGCATCTTCAGCAAGTGCCAGGAACCATGAAAAGTATACATACAATATGAGAATCGAATGAGCATAAAAATGCTAAGAGTTGTTTGAAGAACGGACTAAACTGTAACAATTAGATCAGTGAGATCAAAGGATAGATAGATAAATAGTCGTCTCTATTTTGGGGCGAGATTGAGACTATGGAGTATCTTCTATCACCTAACCTCCAAGGATGTGAGCTGAGATAATTGTATATCGCAGTTGTTAATATGACCCATCTTTGCGTAAATCAACTGAGCACTACTGCACCACGTATCTCGTATTCTTCACGTTCTTTATTACAATACCAAAAATTAAATCTTAACTTTTCGGGGCAAAGAAAACGAGCAACCAGATATATTTTGGTCGCAAAAGCACTAGAGAACAAACAAGTTTTAAACTATAATATACTTGTATGGAATTTCATGTAATAATATTATAGTTAATATCAAGTCAAGGCTCCGTAGGCAGTGTTTATATTAAATTTTGGAATTTCATAATTATTTGACTCATGCAAATTTAACGACATTTCTTTCAAGTAAATTTCGTTGCATAAAGTGATATAACCTTTTAAACATTATCCGAAAAGGCAAAGTTCAGTTTGTACACTCCAAGAGACTTTTCACAATCAAAATACCTGTCCACAAAGTCCTTGCGTCTAATATTTACAAGGTATTACGGAAAGCAATGATGAATTGAATCAAGAATAACGCAGGGAGTTTTTGGAGGAACTTCTCCGATACCAGAACTACGAATCTGTGATTTTATGTTTTTACGGAGCAGGTGAAATTTAAAAATGACAATGCTGAAGCATTCAACATTTGCAGACATTCAACAGTTTGACTTAGCCAGTATGAATCAAAACCAAACCAACCAAACTGAATTTTGTATTTGACCCATGAATTTTAAAAACTCTCTCTGAGATAATGGACATGAAAATATGCCTGATTCAGAGAGAGAATGTAAATAGAAACAGAGACATTTGCAAACCTTGGCTTCAATTCTAGCGTGACATCGTAGCACAATTTTGTTTACCTTACGCTGCAAATTTGTAAACAAGCATATGTTAACATGCATTACTCAGTTCCACAGACGAAATCGAGTTGTACAAATATACGCCTAATTATTGCAGTTCGCCAAAGCTTCACTCGCTTTCGCGGCGAACAGTACTTTTCAGCACAGGCAGTGGGGCGTTCCACCAAGCGAACCTGTGAATGTTACATCACGGTGCTTAAGAGGATCCGAGTGTCCACGCCCACTCACCCAACCGGCAGATCAAGAAATTAAACCAAATCCGAGTTCAAAAGAGCCCGGGTAAAAAAAAATGACCAACCTTGTCAAGCCAGAACCCATAAGAAATATCGTTATTTGGTATCAATTAAAGTGTAAGCATTGCGAAGCTCGCCCGTGGAATCCAGAAGGGAAATTTCTGAATCACATGACGTGCGCAATTGGCCTGGATTCGTCGAACGAGTTTCCCCGTCGATTTGGGAGTAAAATTAATTTTCAGAAAAGCTGTTGCTGCTCGATTTTTGAACAGAACGACTTTTGACGGAGGATGATAAACGCGCTCGGCGGGAATAGGGCCGAAATGAGAGGAATGGAAAGCTAGGAACTGTTAATGGGTTCCCCGGGAAGTTCCCTGGGAATACTGGACGACGAAAAACGGGTATATGAATGGTATAACGATCGTTTGATCAGGATCATCTCCGAGCATCAAGTTTTCAGGTCACGTTGTTGCCCCGAAAAGTGGCTTTTATGGATTGATTCTCATGACTGATTTGTACCTTGTTCCATTCGGGGGGGGGGGGGAGGCGGATAGGAGGCAGTTAGTCCGTCATGATTCTCCCATTCACCGTGGCACTTCCGCAATTAGGCAAGCCAATGAATTTGGCTAGCGGGGAACAAACAACTGAAATATTCTTAGACAGCATGCCATGATTAATAAATACAACGCGAATGTGAGGTCTAAGTTATTCAAATGGAAATATTTCATTTCAAAAGCTTAAAATGCTGGTGACTTATTTCATTGTTTTCTTTATTATTAAAGAAAAGTAAAATGCAATCAGGGAAAATACATGTAATCTGGACTTGGGTCGGGAATAACTGGGTCGTGTCTAAATAAAATACTGTGGAATTAGAAAGCTATAATTTTTCATTTTAAGAAAAAAATGTCGATATTCGGCGGAAAAATAATGAAAGCAGGTAATGTTTTGTCTATTTTCTCCTATTAGTTTATTCTAAAGCAACAAAATCATTCTCCAAAGTTGTTTCAGGAAGAAAACTCGCCACCTACTTTACCTGACACATCTTACCAGATAAAACTATGTAATAATGGATTTATTCGGACTAAATACGGAACGTTATTTCCTTTAAATTCATAAGGATGTCATTTAAATTGGTAATGCAAGCACAAATATGCGTTACGTGCTACACAAGAATCACTTGCATTACTCCAAGAACAGAAACCATGTAATAGAATATTTTGATGCTAAGAACTGATATGACAAGTAATAATTATTAAATAGTACGGCAATAGTATGAAACCTATTTCCAAAACATGGCCAACAGTATTCTTTACATCTTTCGGGGAGTTGAAATGAAGTGATAGAACCACAGAAAGATCAAGCTGGTGAGGGCTTTCACTATGAGGTTATTTCAATAATTGATGCAACTGTCATTAATTAACTTGATTTTTCCTTCTTCATTCATTGCCAGTTAAGCCTTCATGAGGACTATCATATTTGGTGTTAACGACTTCACCTTAAAAGAATGGTATGGGGCGAAGGAAATAATCAACTTTTGCGACTTTCTTAAGGATGCGAATACTTGAGTATATGGATATATTTAAGATAAAGGTTACACTCTGAAGTAGACATTCCGTTCCCTACGCGGCGCAGACTGACCCACCGTCTTACTCTGGCATTAGGAATCACTGGAAGAGAAGGCTGAGAGACCAGTGACCTCGAGACGTTTTCGACGAAGATGGTAATTAAAAAAAACAACGGGAAGATGCGGTCACAGCTTCAAAGACCTTTTAAATCTTTAAATACCTTGCAGTAGCCCAAACTTCTCGACCAAGTTTGCAAAGAAATCTCCTCTTGAGGCACAATTAACCTTTAGGAATTGAATGACTTAAGTTTATTTTTAGGACGCTATTTATCAGCCTATGGTGCTGAAGGAATTCCTACGAAAGTAATGAGATTTCTCCGGATTTTAACAACTTTCGGGTTGCCTTTGTCCACTGTGCCCCGGAATGTTATCTTTTCACAGGTAAATAAATAAATGTCAGCTGAACACCGTGGTAGACACATTCCGGAAAGATAGCTGCTGTAGTGGCAAATTCCGTTCAAACCAAACAAAAAAGAATTAAAAGAAAAAATCAAATGCCGTTCTCCTTGCAATAAATGTCCTGCTAAATTGATGGTTCTTTTTTGCGTTACTATTAGCTGATCCTAAAAGTTTTGAAAGCGATTTGAGAGAAAATGCGTTAAAGAACGATCTAAAAAGTACAATAAAACAAATTTATGTATGCAAGATGAAAAATCGAATAATTTAAATGAACTAATGCAAATGAACCTACAACACACTGCGAGACTTAAAGATAACAACTGCATAAAGGCTAGGACTGTGCACGTTAAAAAAAACTGAAATTGTGAGAAAAGTAAGTAAAGAAGATCCGATTTACTGAATTTTAGATAGCATATATGGCATTTCAATTAAAGTCACGACAAAAAAGCATGGGTGTTGTGTGATATTTATGGGTTCTGGCTAAAAACCCAGGTAAAAATTATCAAAGGGGGATGACGTATAAGTTTGAAGGCATATACTAAAGGAATGAAGTAAATCCACCTTAAATCCCCATATAGGTAAATGCGTACTATTTCGCTAAGTCGTCTTCCGAAACAAAATGTTTAAAATGGCGGTTTGCAATTCCAGATTATTATGATTGCGATTAGTCATCGATCTTCTCTTCCGCGTGGGATATTTGACTAGAAACTTAACATGATTTTTCTGAGATAGAATTTTTGGAGTTCCCATTTCTGTCAAGAAAACAATTTATGTATATTGTGTACCTTCGTAGTCGATTTTCACGTTCGCCCATTGCGAGAATGAGAGCTCTCAAGACACAGGTTTAACCGATTGTCCAAACGTGAAGGGTCCATTCATCAACCTAACATGCTGTCTCCCGTAGTTCTCCACCCAGCCAAAACTTTGTAAAAGGTCATGAAGATGACCGCGAGACACGACAGAGACCTCCCACGAAATCCAAATCCATGAGACGTGGCACTGCGGAGTAATTTTGTCCCGGGCTTCTTTTCCACTCCCTCCTGAAGGTGGGCGAGGAGAGGAATCGAGGAACAGAGAACGAAGTGTTCAAAACTGTCATGACGCGGCAGATGGAAAGAGAAGCATGGGACGACGTGAGAATAAAAGCAAAAACATCTTTTGGATTCTAAGGAGCCCGGGGACGGAGTCACGTTTAGCAAAGGGAATGACACTCTTCTTTCCTTTCCCTGCTCGTGTCACCATTTATGCAGTCATGGAGAGATGAGTGAGTAGGGAGAAGGGTTTGGGGCGGGTCGAGGAATTTTGGACCAAGAGAGTCTTGTGGAAGAGGAATTAGGGAAACGGTGGGAAATCATCAAAGATGAAATCCAGTCGAAGGGAGAGTGAAGACGCTTCACGTCGGATTGACCCGAGAGGGTGCGGCACTTGGCTCATTTTTTTCTGAGAGTAATTATTTTATCCCGCAACATGCTATGTAAGAGAACAGAAAACGGGTCTACACATGAAACCTCAACAAAAGTATTCGCGGAACAATGTATAATGAGCGTAAGGTGTGCAACAATATGATTAAACTACTATCAATATATTGAATTTATTTTGGTTCAAGATTAATAGACCAAATTCAAACTTCTATGTCTTAATTTTGTTTTCCAGTTAGCATAATAAACCTCATTCGTAAAAGGGAATCACTTCATTTTTTGTCATTAACACGAAAATTTAAGGGTTATTCACTCTCACACCCACTCTCACTTCTTATCAGATATTTCTTCCTATCTATCATTTTGGAGACTGACGAAGGGATAGACACTCTCTCACATCCTTTCCATGCCCTTGAAGTCCTCATGAAGACGTGGAGATATGCGTTGAGGAGGGGAGAGTTTTGCTTCTGACTGCTTCATTTATCTCACTTTTGGTATTATTCTATTAAATATTCATCTATTTTTTTCAATGCCACATAAGACGTCCAAATATTTTTTCTTGTTAACTTTGCTAGATTTTATTTCCTTCCTGTTTTATTACCAAGTTCTCTACCTTCGTGGGTATCTTGATTGGTAAATCACTTTTAAATTCATGTCAACTATCTTCAACGCTGCCGCATGTCTAATCTTTCCAACATTTTCTTTTCCGGGAATATTCCGTCTCATTGCATCTGATATAAATATCTGCCCCAGATAAATTTTAACGAAGCGTACCCTCATTGCCATACTTCGGATATGGATACCATTTTGACATCGCAGGAATAATTTTAATTTCGTTACGGCTTTAAATATTTGCGCGCCGTATTTCTCACATGGGTCAATCTACACTCTCCTATGCTATGAAGTTCAATGTAAAAGAAATAAGAGCTTGAACTCTGAGCCTTAAACATATTACACGTCGGTCTCCGTAAAATTTTCAAGCTCTTAGTAAAGAATCTCGTGTGGAAATTTAAGGTAATTAGGAGCGGAGAGACTTTCTCACCGTCTCGAAGCTCCGTCCCATAAAAAAACGTGGAGTAATTTATCATTCTATTATCACTTGAGAGATTTTGGTTTCCTCCAAGATTATCCATCATGTTTGGCAGTCCCATTGGCTGATTATCATGTTGTAACTGATAAGTACGAGCAAGATCTTTTGCTTGAAGGGGAAATGGCACATATTCCCCACCGTTAAATGTTTGGGATTTAAAAAAATAAATTGACTGAGAATACCTTTGAGCCATTGCTTATAATTTACAGAGAGATAAGTTTGGATGGTAGACAATATCTCCAGAAATATCATTAGTGGTAAATGGAGTATGGAAATGCGAATTGATGACACAAAAAATATCAAAACTGAAATGAAAAAAATGGCGAAAATCTGAAGTCCTTGAAAATTTTTTTAGTTCAGTACAAAGAAAAAAATTAAAAATATTTGGATATCTACAATGTTATTTTCGGGTTGTTCCCAAGTTGTTTGTAGCACGATACTTTACATTCTGTTCAAAGATGTGGATCTTTGAATACTTCGACACTTGTTAGCTAAATAACGGAATGTGGCATGGAATTGCTTGATATGGTGCGAGAGCTAACATTGATTGTCAATCCTTGCATGGCCGGTAAAAACGCCATTCGGATTCTTTACTGTGTCTTTATAGTCATTCAACTGCATTTAAGAAAAACACAGCTATTTTTAGCCAGGAGGCTGAAGGAATGAAAGAGAAATTGAAAGATAGAGAGATAAAAATCACGGAAAGAATAAATATTGCGTGTCGCACTGTAAAGTAAATAGTAAGAGAAATTTTCGAGGAAAGAAATGGAGTTTATATAATGAAACGTAAGCAAGTGGAAAAGGAGCCGTAGGAGAAGGCAAAGTTAAGCAAGGAGTATGCAAACTGAAAGTGAAATTGGGAGAAAGCTGCTAGGAATTTCAGACTAACGCCTAACGGGCATAATAATGGAACAATTCACTGTAATCAATAATATTTTTTACTCCCACGTCGATTACGTGTCATGTGTTTTGGCCGAACGTCTCAAACGATTACAGGCAAGAACAACTTTAACTTGACTGAGATTGAGGCCTCCAACAAGATCGCTCCTTTGAACACTAATTGTGGGGACCCTAAGGAAGGTGAAACTGGTTTGGACGCCGTCGTATTACGCGTAGGATTTGGTTTGAAATAAAAGGAAAAAAATAGAGTGAACAAGGTGAAGCAAACATAAGAATAAAAAAATGGATGAATTCTTATGGAAAATATGCAATGATTCCGTATGTACCAGCAGCAGCAATTGGCGATTTGAAGCGATCGAAAAGATACGTGGTAAGAAGGGTTCCAACACCACTCGGTCATGGCAGAATGTATGTATACTCAAAACCTTTGGATTCCTGAATCCGTTTCAAAAGTTCTTAGATCACTTTTCTATCCATATACTGTCACGCGGACTTCCCTTTTGATAGAGGACACAAGAGTTTACGCCTGCCCTTACGGAGTGATTGCACATTAAAAGCACGGATTAAAACGAATGATCACAATAATGGCCCACACCTAGTTTGATCAACCCCTCCATGAATTCCGACACCTTATTCGGTAGTGGTTTAAAATCACTTTTTGATCGTCTGCACTATTTTTGTTCATAATGTCATTATCGGCCACACTCATGGTTTATCGATTTGATTGGCATTTTGTTGGACGAGAAGACTAAAATATCATAACGGATAACTCTTTACCTTTCGTCTGTGGGATGAAAGCTATGATCAAATCATTGGACGAACCGAAATCAGGCAATGGCATGATAGTGGCGAAACCGTGTATTTGACTATATTGCTGATCGATTTTGTCTCTTTTTTTTCAGTCATACGATTAATAAAATTAAGAAAAACAAGGTGAGATATGAAGGACACACCCAAACTTGTGGGTACCTGAATCGGCGACGACGTTAATGACAGTGATGTTGACGATGTAATACCCTCATGGCTCTGTTCAATGATTTCCTTGATGAAAGATACTCTTAAAACATTCTTCACTTTCCACAATTACGCAACGGCTACAATTATCTCTGCCACTTCCACACGTTGGGCCGAAAGTTGCGATGAATATGTTCGCGTATAATTCTTCTTGAATTTTAAATGGTAATGGTGAACTCTTGCGTGCCCTTGCATGCTACACATACAGGTGGTTCTTTAATTCAACCCACACCCCGCGGGCGAAAGGAACGCGGCGGGCTCCTAAGATATTGATGATGAGGAGGGAACTGGGGAGGGAGGTAGGAGAGTCGTCGAACGCAAAGGGCACTGACGGGGAAACAAAATTAAGGGCGCAAAGAAATTAAGTGAAAGCTTTAGGGAGGGTGTGGAGTATCTCTCCCCAACTCGTCGTTTGCCAAAGATGCCATCCTTGAAAGTAAAATGCGACCAACTGGAAAAGAGCGAGAGGAGTATGAGATGAGGTGGGGGGGAGGGGTGGGCGAGATTTTCTCATCGGACTTCTTTTGCGACCGATTCAATTTCGTTGCACTTCGGAAGAATTTGGCGTGAGGGGGGTGAGCATCCTAGTATTCCACAAGGTTCCCCTCTCCCCCTCGACCCACCCTCCGCGACGTGCAATGAGGCGACTGGACCCCTCGAGGGCGATCGACGCGCCAAATGGAAAGAGTGAGCGAGAATTGTATGCCGCGAATTGCTGTCAAGTGATGTATTACGCCCTCCGGTCGCTCTACTCCTCGGGCATTCGATGTTTTTTCCGAGCTCGAACATTTTTATCGTTAAACGGTCATTGATGGATTTGATTGGCAATAGGACGCCCGGGGCCGTTTTCCCTCGAGACTAAATGTTACCTAGAAAAAATGCAAGTCTCAGTTAGGGTCGTGTCCCTATGAGATGGAATCCATCGAGAGTACTACGACAGTTCTGATTTACTTTTTCCTTCGTTGAGAAAAATTAAAATTGCCTGCTCTTTTGCAATTAATATTTTTTAGTTGGCTGTATCTGGTGGGCATATTAAGCGATTATTAGCATCGAATCCCACACTCGAGAATTTACTATTCAATAAGTTTATGAAATTATTTTTATTCTCCTTCTTGTGATGCAAACAAATTTATAAAAATTATTGTAGCTGTTTAAACCTGTCACTGGAGTAAATAAACATTTATGAGCAGTTCTGAGCGTAACTTATACGAGATGTTTCGTAATGATTGAGTACAGCAGAATTTGCTGTACAAAGGGCAATCATACTTGCACTTCCATTCTCTACTATAATATTTTCATTATTAGGAGTCGACAATTAAAGTTAGGAACATGTGGTCCCTGTGCAAACTTTTTTTCCAGGAAAAAGTTTTGTTCCAGGTCAAAAAGAATAGTTACATTGTGTAATAGCACTGCATATGCTATTACGCAACTTCCATCACAAACTAATAATAGAATGATAAAAATCAAACATTTTTTTGATTGTGTTCCATCTAGTCATATATCATTTAAATGTTTAAGTATCTTTAACTGTTCAAGGTAGGAAGAAATTAATATTTCAACCTCCCATTTACAAAAGAAAAATTCATACCTTATATTTACCGAGTGATTGCAGAGGCGAGCACAAAGGATAATTACCTGCAAATAAATAGAAAAATATATTAGGACATTCAGAGTCAACATCAATGAGAATTTAAATCATTGGCAAAATATTTTTACAACTCCAAGTAAAGCATACACAAGTTACGAATAATGACGCACGATATTCTTAAAATGAAAAGTTTTGACTGAAATAATCCCAAATAGGGTGCAATAGTGGATTGCATCATGAATGAAAAATTTGTAATAAGTACTCGAGAGCGTAAGGTGTCTTTGTTAAATGAAGTCATCCGTCGGTAATAGCATTTTCATACCTTTTCCCCATATTTTACTGAATTATGTTCCTTATTATTTCTTTGAATAGGCATCAAAGCAACGCTCGCGTGATACTTCGCGTGAAATATTTCTCAATGTCCTCGCTGCTTTTTTTTCGAGAAACGATGTTCTCATAGCTGGAGAATTTAAGCATATCACTCGATATTTCCTGCTGATGAATGGGCTTGTCACTAATGCGTCAAGAACTAAGAAAAAAGGGATTCATTCAACATGCATTTACAGATTTGTTTTTATATTTTCTGTTTCAAAACCCAGTGGCGTTTGCAAAACTTTATCATCAATGCCATATACTCGCTTCGTTCCCTGAAGGCAATTCGAAAACTACAGCCGTTGAGCTTCAAGGTGAGGACGGAGCCGGAGCTCTAAGTAGAGAGAAAGGCAAAGATAGAGAAGTATCTCATCATGTCACGAAAATCCCTTGCACAATTTATATTTCCCATGAAACGCTGCAAATTTCATACCATTTCCAAAGATACAGATATTGATAAGAGCGGATGTTAATAATTTAGCACTTTACTGTTGAGATCACGTGAAAACATGTGCTCGAAAGGTAAAGTAGTTAACTCATTTGTTTTCCTCGATTTGATAAAAAGAGATTAATGAAAATGGCGATTTCCCAATAAAATATTTCCCGAATGATTTCCTGCGAATCCTAAGGGCTTCTTCATTCAGTGTGAACAGGAAACCCCAACAACTAATTCAAGATATTAACGTACGTATATTAATTGACCTAGAATTTCATTTCATTAAGTAATTTGAGTTTCCTCGGTGTTAAAGCAATATATGTAAATGAATTATACTTTTAAGATTGAGAATTTAAGCATAATTTTTTATATGACCTTTCCAATTCCCATCTATTATTCCTTGAACTAATTTCTGATTTAATTTTCAGGTTGCATTAGTAAATATTAATCCGGATTCTGCGAACTCCTTCTTCGAGCTTTTATAACCGAGTAAAATTGGAAACGCTCTCCTATCCCATGAAATTAGTTTTGGATTTGGAGCGTTAAATATTGCCACCTTTCGAAAAGAGTTCGTCGCCGTCAGAACGCATACTTTTATCATCACACAATCAAAATAATCCCGCAACAGAGAAGTATCTCTGTCTAAAAGGTTTTAAACTTTCATTCCTCACCATGATAACACATACAAATATAAAACTGGCGGTGAGAGGACTTTCGGCCTTCGCAGTTGCACGAAACGAAAAAGGTTTACCCTCAATCCGCGGAGCAAACGGCGGAATTCGTTTTAGCTGCCGTGACGCAAGAGGGATTCGCCACGAAGTGGGCAGGTACCCGAGACAAAACGTGTGGTTCATTTGCACCGACGTAACACGGATCTCACTCATCCGAGACGACACACGAGCCCGCATAATGAGTGGACTCCTTGTAGCACGGGACGAAGGACGGCGGGGCTTGAGGCATATGGTGGCCCCAAAGGGTTGAAGGATGCCGGGGAGGGGTTGGTGGACCGGGAGCCGAGGAGGTGGTGGAAGAAAGAAAAGATGCGAGAGGAAACGAGGAGAGGGGTTAGAAGTAGAGGACAAAAAGCGGTCCGGATAAAATGAACTCGAAACACATCCTTGAAATTTACAAATATATTTATGGTTTCCAAACATCGTTTAACGTATTACACCTTGTCGTCTCACTTCAAGGTCGACTGGTGCATCCGAAGTGGAGTCTGCCAGTCTTTGGAGTACGTCGGCACATCCCCCAGCTTCTTGCGATTACGCAATACTCACTGTATACACCGGCAGAGTGAGGAGCACTTACCCTACTCCCTACATATATGCTTATTCGGTCGACCGGGTATTGCCTTTATGTCATGCCATACTCTCCATATCGTACGGGCGAGAGATAAAAGCAACTACAAGGCACTGAATTTACGTTATATTAGAATGTGATGACTTTTGCATTAAACCAACAAGAGCTTTTAGAAGCTCTCTCTCTCCCCCATGGTTATTCACCCAATGAGGCATTAAGATGGCTCTGGTCTCGTGAAAAACATGCGCTCTATTTCTCTTAGAAATAACACACCGTCCAGAGATTATATTTACGCAGTCGCACTCTTTGAAGTTCCTAACTTATGATGATCTTTTCTTTTTTCCTAACTTCTTTGAAATCGATCGATTCATGCAATCGGTTTTTTTTGCTGTGAAAGATGATTATATCATGGTTAGTAGAAAAATTAGAGAGCACATTTAATGTAGTTGGAACATAATCATGAGTCTCTTGAATTTTTGGTAAATGTTCACCGGCACATGGTTTGCCGTTCTTTCCTCGATTGGGACTGTCAAAATCACACGTAGGGCCACCGGAGCTTTTCTTCGAAGGTTAAGGGAGTTAATATTTCAGACGAGGTACTCTTTAATTTAATTGCACCTCATTTAGACTGACTTCAGGGTTGCCCTGCGTCAAAAATGAAAATAAAATGAAAATAATACTGCTTATTCATGATCTCCGACGTCTTGTTAAAAATGGCTCCATTCCGCTTCGGGTGCTCTTAGGCATGCCCAAGTTGGGATGAGGTTGGGGATTGACGGAAGGTCCTTGCTCACGATTATTCACGGGAGAAGAAAAAGAATATTTAAAATGATAAGCAAAGTGATCATGATGGACCGAGGAGGAGAAGAGGGAGCCCAGATCGTAAAAGCGCATTATACAATATTATGAGATGGCGAGATGCGATTAGGAGGTCGAAGTTTGTGCCTTAACCAAAATATTTCAAAACCTTCAAATGAATGACTAAACCACAATATTTAACCCTAATGTCAGTTTGGTTTGTCGAGGATAGAATCCACCCAACAGCAAGCCCAATGGCGTGTGAAATATACTCGTACACATCAGGGTACGGGGATCAGTTACTTTCCCTGTGCCGCCAGTAGTTTCCCAAGAAGATCTGATAAAGAAATAATTACACAGCTTGGGTGAAGCTGAGGGTGTCCAGAGGCGTCACCCAGAAGCAAATTCGGGTCTTTCAGACAGCATCCCAACGCTCTATCCACTGGATCATCACGCCTCAGATGATTGAGCACTGCAGGCAAGAGAAAATTTCTCACTAGATAACTAATTTTTAAAATAACGATGGCCTGTAAATAAATATTTTTTATCCTATTTTTATGCAATAAGAATTTTAGCAGTGTTTAAAAAAACTATATCATTCTTTCAGATAATGTTGACTGCTTGTCATCCTGATTTCGATGTGAAACATCATAATAAGAAGAAAAACATCGACGTCATTCAAGATTGTTTGCTATCTTATTACACCTTTAAGTATCTAATTCTTCACTCGATCCAACACATTTACAAAATCGACGGAGGAAATATTGAACATCAGCTACCGAATTTTCGATTATATGACTCGGAGGAGTGGACTATTGTCGAGGAGAAATGGAGATGGAGAAATGGATGGGTGACAATGAGTTCCCAAAGTCACATGGCGGTTATGCATCAAGAGGGAATGCCTCTGCGAAGAACACAGAAGACTTCAATGAGTTGGGAGATGTTGAAGTTCTCTTCTTCACGGGTAGTGGGTATGACGGGTGCCGGGGGAAGTGGGAAGAAGGGGCTGGAATAGGCAATAGTCGGCGTGGAGAGAGAAGATGGGAATTGAGGGAGGTTTTCTCTTTCAGCCTCCATCCGCTGCCGTCACGACGCTCTGCAGGTAGTCGCACGCAACACTTCTGATTCGCCGGTGGGACGCCTTACCTGTCCCCGGCCCTACCTCAGCTAACTCGCGCGTCTTCTTTTGGAACGTCCTCTATGAAGAAAACACCATCAAATTGCTGTTGCTGTACCCTACCCACGCGCACACATCACCCACTCAGAACTCTTCAAAATGATATACATCTTTCCAATCACTTTCATGGGGTGATAGTTATGTAACCAAGAAGTCATGAGGTGGAATTACGTACGGATGGAGTCATGATGCCTTTGATCCTCCAGCAACAGATTATTTCCTCACCGAACCTGGCGTTGCTCCCTAGTTAACCTGAGGAATACTTTTATTTTCTTATTATTCCGACCGGTTTGAAGCACAACCCCTAATTTTCGAATGCGAACAACGTAATTTTGATTTTGCATGCACATTTTTGAGTGGAGCCATAAAGAAAAAGTTTCATTTATTTTAGATTAATATACTGGAACAATTAATACCCACCGGACTAACTTTCAATGTGAATTAAACATGTGCATCTGCCGTTCTGCCGTTTACGGAGTGGAGCCCACGGCGATTTTGACGTGATATGCGAAGAATTAATTTCTCCCGTGGTATCACTATAATCGAGCTGCGACGTTAACATAGGAGAGCATACACCAACTTTGACTCAATTGCGAGGAATCAATATTTTTCAATCAAAACATACATAATTCCAACCCACATTTTACTTATTGAAAAGTTGTTTCAACGATTATGAGTAGATAACGAATGGATTACATCAGCAACTCTTTGGGACATTTATTTGTAAAATTAACCATCTTGCGTTAATGCATAATCGTTGACGGTCGATTTCCGTAGAGATCAGTGTATGCTCAGCAGAAATTCGACCCTGATTCGCATGAAGCAGTGTGCTGATTAACTATTCCCTGGCCTTTTAGCAAGCATACACATCGGTACTGAATTCAATTGTTCGAAAGTTTAACTAACATGTATACATTTTTGAAGAACATATAAATAGCTTAACTGAAATAGTAATCAAATGGCTCTCAATGTACTAGTCGAGGCTCATTGTCCACGAGGCCACCGCGGAAGGAATGTTAGTGGCGACGGTTATTGGAAACAAAATGAGGGCCAAGGTAATATCGAATTTATCGAAGTCAAACAGGATAATCGAATATACCTACCGATGTAACAACGCCATACAAAATATTAGCAGGAATCATAGTAAGGAGTAGATATGAAAAACAAAGAATTTCGCCGAGTCAAAATTTAATTGTAACTGTTTTTCTTTAAACATTATTTGAGAATACTATCACGTAACGTTTGGAAAATTTCAATATTATTTATGTACTGGTCCCACAAATTTTTTCGTCTCTATTTCTCATTTATGAATGGTTATTTGATTTAAGTCACCCCTCCGAATCTCAGCATACAATTACTGGACTGTTTCCGTCTATGAACACCTGTACACGTCTTTGTTCCTTTCTCTCTCTCAGCTATAAGGGCTCTCAAGATATCCGCCTATACTGTCACTCAGTCTGAATTCCTTTACGACATGCTGCGCATAACTGGGGCTGTGTGTTGGTGTGCGTGTCACAATGTGACTTCACCTACCATTCTATCAGAGAGAAGATGACACACATGAATGACGGAGATCATTGCCTCAGTTATGACTGAATCGCGGAAGCAGACAACCCGTACGACTCATCCATGTTCAGGAACTTTCAATCAATGATTGTCATTTGAATATACCATGGCTGAGTGAAATATATACAGTGATTGTTGAAATTATTCCTATCTCGAGGTCAAATGGCTTCCGTTACCTTTTGCAATTAGGCGTATAGTATATTCAAAAATGCTGCATATACAGGCGGAAAAATTTAAGCCTATTGATAAATCTCGGGTGAAGGTAAAGAAATCTGACTTATTCGTAAATAATTACTATAAATTATTTCAGCTCTGATGAGATTAAATAGTTATCTAAAAACACGATAGTTTCAGGATTGGGCGTTTCAGTATGCACATATATCCTTGAGTAATTTTCACGCAGTGCAAAATTTATAATCTCTATAGTACGATACTAACAGTTCAGTTTTAAATATTTGCGAAGGCAAAATATGAGGATGAAAATGCGATCCTAAAAGAGAGGTCGAAGAGGATGATTGTCAATTTGAATATTTTGGATGAGTCGATAAATTTCAAGGATTTCTATTCATATGTTCATCCATTCGTCCAATGTTCCTCCCCCTCTTCTCCAGTGGAACCAACTGAACCCATCTCGTTTTAATTCATTTAATTCCTATTCCTTATCTTTCAACATCGACTTCATCAATCAACCAGTAATAATTTACCCTACCCATCCATACGGCGATTTCTTATCAGATCCTTTAGCCTCCCTCCCTTCATTCCGAATGCCATTTAGTAGCGCCATTTAATTTCAAAAGGTGTTTTGAAAGAAAAAAATTGAATTAATGCATTCATGTATAAAATTGAGCCTTTCTCGAATTCTTAAACCGTTTCTTGAATGTAGCAGGAAGAGCATGGAAGTCGAGGGACAGCGTTCTGCATTAGTTAAACGGCTTGTGTTTACAACTGCGGGAGCCATTTAACGCCATTTAGGAGGTTTGTTAAGGAAATAAAAGAACTAGTAAGCAGTGAATAAAGCGAAGAATCAGTCCACTATTTATGAAAGCTCAAGTCGTTAACGTGAGTCTACAGTTAAAAGTCCAGTGCTGGATTTCATAACTTAATTTCGTTCACGACAAATATTTCAGTAGTTATATTGATTGACAAATTGTGGCCTTCACGAGATTAAAGTTTTGATTCTCGATTCATGAGGCCGCGGCACGCAACTACAAAATTTCTCCTCTCATCGATTTTTCCAAAATTTGAAATAACTAATAAAATTTTACAAAATCATTTGCGAGGTTCTTCATTAAATGATGCGCAGATTTTGATCAATATTCTTCGCCTATAATATTATGAAGACGGGTAGAAATATTGAAAACACGATTAATACACTGAGCGATGAAACTTGCGTAAAATATCTTCGAAACGCAAATTCAAAAATTACCAGACAGCATTGTTCATTGAACGCCTAGCGGGCCAATTTCTCTGAAATGACAATAGCTGTTGTCGCTCATCTTGATGTTTAAGTGGTACTGTACTTCTTATCCTAAGAAACGTATTCACGTCAATATTCACCATTTTATCTTCGAGAAAAGAAGAGGCGTTGTTCAGAGGAGTCCCAGAAGTTTCCAACTTTGCTGTAACGTAATTCATAGCGGTATCATATACGTACGTGTACACTCGGTCGAGGAGTGTACTTAAGTGCTGTCAAGCAGTCCTGCCGTAACTCAAAACAAAGAATTCTCCTTTCTCCGTCCGCTCGAAGGGCATTGAAAGCGAAGTGCCCCCGAAAACCGACCAATCACCTTCCAACCTCCTTAATCCGAACCTTCCAGTGACCTTTAGCCCATGGCATCGCTTCGATTCGATCCTTTCTTTTTCACAAGCCAAATTAGGAGAGGAGACAAATATGTTTGTAGAGAAAAAGTACGGAGAATGTTGTCATGCGTGAGGATAAGTCGAGTAAAATTGAAGAAGTCCTAGAGATAGTGAAAGGACCAAGAGAAGAGAACTGAATAAGGCATGCATGGACTGAAAGATATGGTATAAGTTCAAGGGACAGGATCTTGGGGGAGTGGCAGAGTTCGAATGTTAAGTGAGACAACGAAAGGGATAAAACTTAAAAATTAGTTATGTCACTTGAGGACCCAGACGAAATGATAGTCTTAGTTTACTTGGCTACCACTGCAAATTAAGAGGTTCCCCCAATTCTCACCGAGGCCGGACGCTCATGGAAGTCAATACTGTTGCTGCATTGAAGCACATTATATCAACAGCAACTTAAGACGACTCTCGTACTTGCGCTTTCATTACATCCAAATCTTTTATTGCAAATAAAACGCCTAATTGAATATATAATGGAGCGATTTGACCAGCAAAATTACTTAGCTGTTTGTCAACACCTAATGGCCAGTGACTAAAAATAAACTCATTATCTTCATTCAACCATTAAGGGCTCTCTCTCTCTCTCTCTCTGATATAATCAGTATGATAGGGACACAAAGATACTCCATTACTGCCCTCACTCGTTCATCCCTCGAAACGAAGCATGAGACAATGAAATGTTTTCGTTTGCGAAAATCTGGAGACGCAATCGGTATCTTGAGTTAATTGTTTCTTGGTCTCGTGCGAATTTTCTAGTGTGAAATTGACGAAAACGGTGAGCTGATTTTTAAGGCCCTACTTCTCCCTCGTTTCTCTTTCACATTCTGCACCCAAAAACAGCTTCCATTGCCCGCTACGACGGCTATAGTTTGACGTGGACTCCCCCGCGCAGGATTCGTCACGACTCTTCCCGCCGAGCAATGTAGGGAGGGAAATAGAGGCGTGACGCGAAATTCTATCGCTCCTTAGAGAGGATGCTCCGTCTGAAACAGTATTAAAATCAACTTGCTGCTTATTTATGTAACACACCGACACGAGAGAATTCGACGATTTGAGGCGATTTTCTATTTAATAAAAGGGCTGGTATCACCAAAATATTCCTCTTCTCATTCGGTTCAACTTTGGACGTTCGATCTTCTTACGCACCGAATTGGAAATGCTCATTTGGAGCAAACCTCTCCATTACAAACACCAATTATTAATTTTCCATAATTTCCGAGCTGAATTCATTAAATTCGCGCAGAACTGGTGGGAAACCTCAAGTGGCCTAGGGAAAGCAACTGATTGCTCCCTCACCGCATGTGAATTTCATAAGCCGTAGGGCTTAGTTCAAGGTGATCTCTAAATTGTAAGAGCATATTCTGGAGCGATAATAATGCGGTTTTCCTTCCTCGAGACCGGCCATGACGGATTCGAAGTGATGGAAGCGCAGGTGAAAAATTGTAAACTAAAAATTCATTGGAGGAAGTTAACAAATGGCAGCATTGTTAGAATAAATCAATGCAGATGTTTGAATGTTGTTTTTTTCGAATATTTTTAGTTTAAAATCTCAATGATTGGTCTTGCGAGATGAAAAATATGATGTCTTTACACCAGATAATCTACTAATCTGGCAATGATAGTAATGCGTCAGCGTTTCAGAGCCCCTTCATGCATCTCATGAAAAATAATCTCTCATTAAAATTGTAAACACGAAAAACATTACATCAGTTGATGCACTTTTTTTCTCTTATTTTCCCTTTAAACAAGTTTACTCGGTCGTGAATGTATCATTAAGAAATCCGTGAAAAGGTAATGGCTGCTCTGAAAAAATACATTTTTACTCATACATCATATTCTTATTTTCAATTTTTTAACTTCAGCAAATAATGAATATGCGAATCATTTATTTTCGCTATTACTGGTCGGAGCTCCTTGGTATATTGAGGAGCTTAACTCCAACAGCTGAAATAATGCGATTATTCTATTTGATGACTGTAGCGGTTGAGAAAATTAAGGAAACTTAAAGGCTGTATTGTTCTAAAATACGTATAGCCAAAAGAGTGGAAAATAAGAAGTATTAGATAGGCTTGGAATTATTAACATATAAATCAGCATTTATTTCTCTTCCGTAAAACTAAGACTGAAGAGAGAATTTCGATGCCCACCGAATTGAATTTAGTACATGTACTTTTTATTAATTTTCCTGTTAGTAATACAACATATAAAATAATCTCTAAGAATAGCATTTCCTACGGTAACATAGAACTTTTACGGGAGACTTACCTCGGTTTTTGCTTATAAGAGCCAAACGGAACAAGTTTTAAAACGGAATATATATATATATATATATATATATATATATATATATATATATATATATATATATATATATATATATATATATATATATATATATATATATATATATATATATATATATATATATATATATATATATATATTCTTCTCAAAAGTAAGCCGGTGGAGACTTAATCGACATTTAATTGAGCTTATTTGCAAAGTAAAACACCATTAACGGATTTCTGAACGGATATACTACTGTTCATCTCGTGACTAATTATTGCCGTAATACTGAACACTCCTCCGGTGATTGCCTTCAAAGGATTGTAATTCCGTATTATAAAGGCGCTTGGATGACATAGAAGAACCAGCCTGCTGTCATTATTTCCCTCACAAAGGAACTCGACCAACAAAACGGGATGTGAGTCTTCTAGCTCTTCTCTGGCCTTGGGAAGATCAACGGGACGGATTTAAAGAGGGTGGCGCTCACTTCTCTTGATTTTGAAAGACCGCCTCGCTCGAACAGAAATAAATAAAATCCATTAAACCTCATTTAAATTCAGTAAACGCTCGTTAAAGTTTTCCATATTCGCCGCAAGTGGTCGAACTCCTTTTCTCGATCTTTATACCTTTGGTTATATACCTCTCCGAAAAGACAACCACTCCAAAAAACACCCACTTAATCTTATTTCTTGATAATTGTATTACAAAAAGCGGTCAGAGTGACATTCTCCCTCATATCAGGTCTAAATTGATTTTTTGTTTTCTCGCCATCATATATAGTGAACCGCCATTGAAAAAAATGACTAATAACAAGATAATCAACGGAATATTTTGGATTATTTCTCGTGATCAAGTACTGCTCTGAAGGAAAACGAACAGGTTTTGACCTGATCAGAGCAAAAATGTCATTTTGACAGGTTTTCGCGCTGAGAACATTAAGAAATAAGACTAAGCGGGCCTTTGTTGGGATACCGTTTTCCTTACGAAGAATTACACAGCTAAAGGAAAAAACTCAAGAAAAGGAGTTTGACCACTGAATGGCATTATCAAAATCTGCTCAATAAATCCAGCCGCAACTCGTTCATTCAGTGAACACCATTTCGACACTGAAGATACATCACGAGTTAAATTAATACCTCTCTCACCCAATGAAATACCTCTATGCTGAAAATAGGATAAATAAAAATAATTTGCATTAAACTATGCGAGTATTTTATGATCCCACGCCGGAGAAATTCCATATAGCCACACCAAGTACTGTTCCATCCTAGGGATGCAGTTATTTCCCACAGATGAACGGTACAACTACGTTCTGGCCTGCTGATCGGGGATCAGCTTCCATGCTCCTGAATACAGCAAAGGTGGTGCAAACATGTCGGAGCAGAGAATCTTGAGGCATGACTGACGGACCGAGACGTCCCGTTCTGCCGCCGCCGCCACGCGACGTTTTAATCCTGTAGACTGGAGAGCCTCCCAAGGATGGAAATTTAACGAGGAAGCTCAGAAAAGGCGCCATTTGGGCGTGACACCGACTGTTGGGGAAGAAAGAAGGAGGGTCCGGAAGGGACCTCGCCGAAGGTTATGGCGGTATCGGGGGGGGGGGGGCAGGAGGAAACATAATGATGATGCGGAACGAAACGAGGTGCCTCAAGACGCCATCGTTCGGAAGGGGTGTGGGGAGGGGACCTTGAGAGGCTGCCGCGAAACCATGAAGAAGAAGGGGGGGCAGGAAGGAAGGAAGAAGGAAGGAGCGCCTCGATTATTCGGAAGGCTGCCGTGGGACGATGCTCGGACGAGGGTGGAAAGAAGCACCGGAGACGCCGCGATGGACGAGGGGTCGGCGGCAGGAGAAGGGACGAGGACGGACAGGGCGTGGAACTGGCTTCGCTGGGCTGCGAGTCCTTGAGAGAACTAGAGAGAGGGGACCAGGGCGGGGCGGGCGGGTTGGGTGGGAGGGCGAAAGGTGAGGTGAGGAGGTCCAAGGGACCATATTCCGCCCCCCCCCCGAAGGGGCGGGTCGGGGCGCACCCACTCGCAGAAATATGCGCAACATTTTTACTCCTACAAGCAACTCTTGGAGGGGATCGGAGAAGACGAGGTGGTCACATCCAGGAGGCACCGGTTATTTGGGGAGGGACAAATATGAAACGGACGAACGGCGCGCAAAAAAACGACCCAGATACCTGCTCCCGTCGATCAACCTGCAGCAAGTACGCGGAAAAGTCACTCGTCTCCCGTTTAAGTGCTCATTCCAATCGATGCATACTAATTTCACTCGTGGTGATGCAATAGCTGAGAGCAGATCGTGGCACCCGTGTCGAAAGCGATTAGCTCGCGTGGAGGATAAAAGTGTGAAATGAAATGCTTGCAGGAAAAATACGAGACTCCTGAACTCGTAATGAATTGGTTTGGTTAGACCTGCTCGGTCGCTAGGGAAACGGATAATATTACCCGGATCAAAAAATGATTAATTCGACAGCATTCCAACTCAAAGGAAAAATAATTTACATGCATAATATTAATTTAGTCATTCTCCACTTTTTTTCTTATCGTGATATGATCGCTTAAGTTCAAATCTCTCCAAAGACTTGACAGCATGGCAAACGCACCTCATAAAGGTATACTGACATATGCATAGACCATACTCAGCAGAGAGAGAACGATAAAGAATGCAGGCCATTATTATTGTTAGAGCCGGAATGATAAATACGCTTTTGAAGAAATACCCCTTAGAGAATAGCCTATTTAACTTGACCACGTTCTGGTGATTTATCGTTTTCTGCATGTAAATTTTAAGGGTGATCTTTGCCGTTCGAGGTTCTCAAAACAGTCACCTCTATAGTACGACGTTAGTGAGACCAGCATGAGTAAGTGACGACACATTATAGGAAATTTAACCACCAGGAACGCAACCGACATACTCAAAGTAGACGCAACACTGAATATAAAGGCATTCTTTTCTTTCCCCTCTCTCTCTCATTTTTCTCATTCCCACGGTCTATAGTCCAGTTCTCAGTCCTCAATTATAACGAGCTCATATTATTAATTTTAACAAATAGTTTGCTCTGCTGAGATACGTTTTAGACGTCACTTATAATTGTTACATATAAATACATGCTCCTGAGACATTTCTGCAAAATGTTAACCAACTTCGGTCCAACGCTATTTCCTAGGCATACAAAAATGTCTCTCTTCTCTGAATTTCACCGCCATTCACTTTTCTTATCTTCTTCAGAATATCGCACCACAACACACACCTTCCTCACACTCTGCAGACTCGACCCCTCAACGACTGCAGGCAACTATTCGTCTTCATACGGTTTTTTTAGATTTGTAGAATTTTGCTCTTCAGTTTGAGAAACGTGGCAGAATCTGAGTTCACGCAGCTGGACGTGCTACAAAGTCTTGGTGCACTAAATAATAAAAAGGGATTACGCCGCCCGTCGGGGTGATCTATATCAAACGCAAAGGGATCATACGAAGTGCTCCTGCGGAGAGTCGTATCCCGGTGGAATCTGCATATGAAAGACATCGAAAACATCACATAGGAAGAAGAATGAATATTTAAAAAAAGGGACCATCTACGAAAAATAGGTGAAGTGAACCATTGAGTGACTTCCAATATGAAGAGGTAAAAATAATATATAAACAGAAGCAATACCTTAACAGATTAACAATAAAGAAGGCAAAGAAATTGTAATAACTCCGAATAATTTCAACGATGATGACGGGTACCATTTACAAAGTGGATGGAGAGAGCTCACAATCGAGAATGGACATTCAAATATTAGGAAAAAGTAAAAAAAAATAAGCTTGCCTCTGAAAAAGGCAATAAGTGCTATACTGCTACAAATTCTGCCTGAATGTACGGTGTGGGATATCAGCGAACCTGTTTACATCAAGCCAAAATTCGCGGTGAGTATAAGAAAAATAAATAAACGGTCGCTACGAAAACCTAAGAACCGACATTTAGGTTGCTTTAGCACCATTTTTTAAATAAATTAATATAAGGAACAAGGAGGATATATATAATATGACAAGTAAGGCGATTCACAGAAGATGGACGACTAACTGTGCCAACCAACGTTAATGAATAGCATATTTAAGCGATTAAGTTCCTATGAAATCCGGCTAAACCTCCTCTAAATTCAAATAGGCCGAAGGAAACTGAAAGCGGAAATCCACAGTGTAGATTCCATACACTCACGCAGAGGCATGGGTGCAGTTTTGAGTAGTGTTTCCAGGTGTGTAGGAGTCGTGCTTACTTTCCAAGTTTCTGCAAGGGTCGTTCCCGACTTCTGCCGAGGTAAACATAAATAAATGGGCGTGCCACTCATAAAACGAAAGTGTTTGAAGAGAGGGAGAGAGGAAAGCTTCTTCCGAGGACTTTTAGGTCTTCCCGTCTTCCGTCGTTCCTTCTGTTTTCCCTATTTATTTTTCGAGAGAGAGAGAGAGAAGGTGCCGTATCACTTTGGACCCACGAAGAAAAGAAATTTTCAATCTCCTGTACGCGTCACCGCTTTTTTTGGAACGCTTTATTTCGAGGCGTCAAATATCTATTGACAATTTTAAAGAGTAGTGCGTTCAATTTGCACTAAATTTGAGAGAAATGCTGCCGAGGCAGAACAAAAGGCGTGAATAGCGGGACGAGGACGCCGACGGGAGTGATGTGAAAGAGAATGGAATGCCTATTGTTTCCTTGGTTCGGGTGGTCATCAATCATTTACCAGAATATGAGAGTGTTTCCCATTAGTTAGGTATGGAAATACACTTCTCACTACATTATAGGAATTCTAGCTACGCAAATATTTACTAATATTCATCACTGTATTAAAAACCATTCATCCAACGAGAATGCATTTTATTAAAATGAAGAGGCCATTGACAAAGTTTAATATTATATTATTTGAAGGTTTATAAGTTAGGTCCACATGTTTACTGTCATGTAGGCATCCGTGATTGTTAATATTAAATAAGAAATAAATATGGTTCGAGGAATTTATACAGAGAAATGGTGAAAAAAATGAGAATGGGTTTCCAACTTTCTTCATACAGAGATTCAATTGACATAGAATCGGAATTCAAGGAATCTAGTCGTTCACCTTCTTTTGTTTGAACTCTGGCCAGTGAAACAAATGAAGCCTATGTAATTTATAAACCACATTCTATTTTACTAGTAAACCCGTTTCCTAAGACCTGAGCAATTTACTTGAGTATGGAACATAAACCACACTACATAGGCTCTACCATTTACATAGATATTTAATCATCTCTGAAGCTAGCCACCGAGAAAACTTTATTTTAATTAATTATATAGTAGCGACTACACTCAAGACCGTTGAATAGAAAAAATGAGAAGGCCACACTTCCATGGAGATATTTGCATTCATCGAGATATATTTTCAACGTGATACTTGGGGTACATTTGAATGCCGGAGATTCTTAGTAATTCCTATTATGGTACTGCTACAAATATCAATATTTTCTAACCAGATTGGAATTGAGGCTGTAATGAATGAATGTAAAAAGGCTCCTGCACTGATACAGTGAGAGTTAATCAGAACAAAAGGAAATTGCTGTAATGGTATTTTAATAGGCGAAATGAACTACTTCCCCAACGGGAGCAAAGGGAAATGTAACTCTCCCTTTCACTGAAGAATTCAATTTGCCCCTCACATAATAATGAAGTGCCAGAGGATCACTTAACACAAACAATAATTCGTCACCGTCCTAATTCGCGTCACAAAAAATCACATTCTTATTGAGAGGAGCGCGTAATAGCCAAGGCCGGCTAAGGTTAAACAAAACGTAATAATTCCACGGAACGAAACAACTTTACATGATGAATGAAAGGAAAACAAAAATGTGACGGGAGGAGAAATTGACCGTCTCTCCAAGTGTAATCTACCCCCGGCTATCTGCTACTCTAAATTCCTTTCCCGTTTAAATAGCAACCATGACCTCATCTTTGAAAACTTCGTTTTTGGTCGCGCGGTACGCACCAACGCTCAAGTGTGCTTGATGGCAGCGCGCTGTCCATTTATGCATGCTCTCGATAAGCGGTCTTCGCATCCCATGAAGGACTAACAATTCCGACGGGGTAATTTACATCTGGAGTCCCTTTTTTTCAGTCTCTCCTCCAACAACCTCTGGCGCCATCGGTAATGCCAGACTTAATCAGAGTGAGACAAGAGAGAGTAAAATAAATACACCCAATTTGGTGATACCCGAAAGGAAATTTAAACGAGACGGTACGTGAGCAAAGTACCACCTTGTTTCAACTCACATGTGTTGGCCAGCGACCAAAGTGATGTTTTAATTCGACGATCAAATCCCATTTAACCGTTCCATTTTATTTTATTAAGTAGTCGAAGGTTTTTAATAACCGCTTTTACGCACAGTGAAACCGCACCATCGACACCCTACGCCAAATGCTGGGTTAATGTCCATAGTTACTCTGTCCGAGGAAACATTATTGATACACTGGGAAAGGTTTAGAGCATAAATTTACATATTTTTTAAAAACCTTGGCGTTCAGCACATCACTGAGGTGAGTCCGTTATTACTTCCAAATTCTCCGAGTCTCAAATCTTCAGTAAAGAAAGAGAATTATTTTCATGGCCGTTTACCGTGAGAGCATTAATGGATTTCCAGCCCATCGTAGTATTTATATATATGTCTCCTTCACAGAAACCACAGTGCATGGAAATGCATCCGGCTGCTTGCTTGCGTCACACAATGAGGAGATTTATGCTGTTGAGCTTAACAAGGAGTTGGTAAAGGCAATTATGTTAGAGGAAACGAAACGCCGTTAAATATCATAAATTAAAAACCCCTCTGGATCTAGACTAATAGCGCACTGCTCTGCTCTCAAGACAAAGTGAAAATGAAGTTCCCTTAAAAATCCCAAACCACCGGAAGTTACATCCTTGTTGCCTTTGGAATGGCAAACCAAACTCAAAAGATATGAAGATATGCTGATGTTCTGAAAAATCTTTCTCCTACATACAAATATGAATCATTATGATCGGTTAAAATCACTCACTAACACCACACTTCATTTGATCAACCGATCTTGGCTGAAGTACGACATGATCATGGGGACAACAACGAGCATCTACTGAATTCAAATTCCCCCCGGACACCAGTCACTTCGCTGAGGTGCAGTGCACATCATGTACTTCTACTTTTAAGTTAAAAAATGCTCACCACTAATTATATGCCACAGATATATATCGTCACGAACGCCACTCAAGCTACAGTTTACTTAAACTTTGAACAGTAAAATGAAGGTTTCTCTCATCTTTGTCATCAGAACTCCTATGCAGTGACAAATGCTTGAGATTTTTTCTAGACTTCACAAGATTTATAAAACAAGTTGCATTACCCTTATCAGTCCAAACAAAATCTTGGAACTGGGCATTACTTTATACACAAATCTGCTAAACATTTTCCCAAAACTAATTCAATGATAATTTAGTGATAAATTATAAGATGACATGAACACATTGTATCACTGTATTGAAGCCATACACATACACAATCCTAGCGAAATAAAGAGAGAAAATTTCCGTTTAAGTATTAGCTCAGAGCATGCATGGATACCAAAAACAAAGAAACTCATACTCCCGCTGGAAAATTGCTTCCTTGATTCCCTCAAAAATATTTTCTCTTTTCGTAACAATGTTTGGAAATGAAGGAACATACGCCTTTTGATTTCATCTAGAAATTGTATAAATTATTTCGCCTAAAGCCTTCGACGACAAAAATGGCTCATTGGTTTTGCTTTTAAAAGTACATTCAGTTGCCCCCCGAAAAAAAGGAAGGGTAAATTTATATTAAACGCGTTTTCTGGAAACAAACTGGGTGTTTGACACTTTATAAAAAACATAAAATCTGATTAATAACTTGGTTTTATAAGTCTGTGAAAAATTTAATGCGGCAAAAAAAGTGAAGAATTTTACTTTCTATACTTTGTGGGTCGCGGTAGTCCAGGGGGTAGAGCGTTGAACTGCTGACCGGAGGATTCCGGGTTCAATTCCTGGAGCTCCACCCAAGCTATGTGATTTTCCGGGTACCAGGCTTTCTTGGGAAACCATAACCGGCACAGGGAAAAAAACTGGCCCCCCTACCCTGATGTGTGAATTTCACACGCCGTCGGGCTTAGTACTGGGTGAACTCTACCATCACCTACCAAACCGACCTTCGGGTTGATTACTGTGCTTATGGTTATACTATGTTTTGACTATCGACAAAGCCTAACCGGTTAAAATCATGGAAAAATACACAGAACAAAGCGGAGATATACTACCCGCACTATTTAAAACTGTATGGCCTTATGAAAATCCGAATTTTGAATTGGGACAAAAATAGTGAGCAGAGCTGAGTGAATTGAGACAGTACATAGTGAAATGTTATCAGTGATGAGCCAAATCTGGTGGATCGACTATTATACGATTAAATCTATTCCTCTAACATTAATGAAAACGTTAACTTTACATTATCATGCTGGTCATATTTAATCTAGTCGAATTTTCGTGACTGCAAAATCCCATTCACACTAGGGCTGGCATCATGATGGAAATAGTCGAGAAGGGTTCGCAGGACCTCTAAACAAGTATTTACATGGATATCATCATCACACCTTTTAAACAATATAATCCTTTCATATGCACCTCAAATGTAGTTTAACAAAAATACTCCAACTAAAGAATATTAATAATCATATCGGAGTATTGGTACTAAAATGAACTGTTTTACGCACGCACCAAATGTGGTATCGTGGTCAATAATTGCCCTTTCGTCACCACCATTTGTTTGACCTATTATATACAACGTGTGATCCATGTTGCATATTTTTCCTGGTGAGAAATATTGATAACCTAGATATCAATACTATTCGATAACAATAAACTTCTTACGCCGTTAATTTTCTTTGCTCGCGAGACAATTCTGGAGGTGGGATCATTTTCAGAAATATATTCGGTTTGTAATCTTACCAAATGAGGTATTTCATTTTTAATTTTAGTGAAACATTCCATTAACGCCGTGACTGAGTAATTATCCTCTTCACGACTAACAAGAAATCGGGTCACTCTCATTAATCTCATTGGCTTGAGATCGATGGAATCTTGTAAGTAGCAGTGATTAATTAAAGATGGAATGAAACTACAATTAGGCAGAGTCGACGAGGAATGACTGGAATGCTTCACGGAAGCTTTAACCTTCGCGATATTTTTAGCAAAGCGACTACGCATAACTCCCTAACCAGTCTTCTTACTCTTCGAGAAAACGACGCCTTGGATGGTCGGAGCGGTTAAATACGCCACGAGGTCAGAACCTCAAAATATCTTCGACTACGACGTAAAGAATCAAAGATTCCTCGAGACCGAACAAATGAATACTTACTCAACGCATCACGGAAATAATGCCCAGGGGCGACATATCTGTTTGCAGCGGGAGCTCCTATCTTGCTCACATATTTTTGGCCAGAGATACCCGAAGCTAACCAGTCATTTCAAAACAAACCAAGGTTCGATATAATGATTAACGTGGTCATTCTTTTGATGAAATGACTTCGAATATCTCACGTAGATGCTAGAAACATGGTCCGTTGATGGGTAAAAATGTTCGCACATAATGCGAGTATTTAGCAACCTTAGCGAAACTGCACTTCTCCAGCGGAAACAAAAATAATTGTTCAATTAAGTTCCGTCACTCACAGAGGTCTGAGGATAGTCACTTAAGGGAATTTTATCGCAGCAAAATATCAACTCCATTAACGACTGAATTTGGAGCTAGATGAGAAAGGGCGATCGTTGATGTTTTGCCTGTACGTCTCTAAATCTTTACTTCGTGTTCCATTGAAGGATGTATAAAAAAAGTGCACCATATTGGCGTAGGAATTGAATTACAACATCTAGTTGAAATGATCTTTGGGTGGAGAGGAGAATTACCTGATTGAAGTCTGATTATCGCCAGGCACTGAACGAGACATGGTATTTTGCCATTCTGGACGACGGCGTAAACAGCTGGTCTGCTCGTGGAGTTAGCGATGGGGAGTCATTAAGAATCGAGAGCGTGGGACTGGGCAAGTAAGCGCCGACCCTTTGCAATCGGGAGATGGAATTCATTCGCGGAAGTCGAGAGAGGGCGGTGGCGGAATGGCCGCAAATCATTCTGTTGCTGGAAATGGAGTTAGCCACATATCTCAGGTGGGATAAAGGCGAAGATATGTATTAACACTATGAATTCAAAATAAAACAGTTTATTTGTACATATATATATATATATATATATATATATACATATATATACACACATATATTTAAATACATATACGTGTGTGTTTATACATGAATTTGTATATGACAAAGTTCAGCAATCAGAACCGTCTCTCCATAAACCTGTTTCTTCGCTATATGTATATCACTAGTTTATCTGATCACTAGAGTAACTCCTTTTATTAATATCATTTGTATTAGTCCTCAATTGGTATTCCTTTTATTATCAATATTATTCCTTCTTCTTTCATTTCAAATGAACTGAACTTGAGGCTCATTGCTCGGCGTTTATTTTCGAGTAAGTAAAATTAAACGCTTATCAGTGCAGTGGTTTATGTCTTAAGATCCAGTTCCTTGACAGAAAATGGTATTTGCAAGTAATTTCTAGCACATGCAATAAGTACGAGTTTAGCATGAAGTCTAACGCCCTTTACAGTGAGAGAAGATAAATTAATAAAGATAGAACGAAAGAGTTTTCCAATATGGGAAATGAAATTTGATAGAATATCACCAATGAAATATCTCCGCTTAAGGAATTTATAGAAGGAAATGCAAGTAATCTTTGCCACAAATCGTTGTTATTAGTTTATTTTCCGGGGTTGGGATGATTCTTTAACGTTGACGGGGGGAAATTATGTTCACAACCATTATGATATTTTGCATTGAATTTTATTAGGGCCATGACCTCTAAACTCGCATTCGAAATCTCAGCTACGAAAAGTAAACTGACATGAGAAGGGAAGGATATAAATAATTGCAATATAATTAAGGAATGAATCACATTATGCATAATATAATTCATAGAGACAATTATTATTGTATTATATCATCCGGCAGAATAAAAAATTCTAAAAAAAATTAAATTTTAAGACCTGTTGATGCATAAAATTTGTTGAAAACATTGAAGAAAAGAAAATAGGAAATATTTACTTAATTTACTGTCTTCCTAAATAAAAACTACGATCATGTTACCTAATGACTTAAGCTTGAATGCATGGAACTTTTCATTAAAAATAAGTCTGAAAGGTATTTAGCTTTCGGAGTGGGCTATGGATGGAAAGAGAAGTCAAAAAGAAAAAACGAAGATGCGCGATAGTGTGGAGTGGAAAGAAATGGGAGGGGAAAAAATTGAAGGGGAAGCATAATAAATGCAACGAGAAACTAAGATTTGTTACTAATACGATGAGGAAAACTAATTATGCATATTTTAAGGCAAAAATGTCTCCTACTAATGGAATAAAAATGACGAACATTAACCACAGAAGAAAATACAGCAAGAAATTAGTCAGGTAGATAATGAGATATGAAGATTGGGACTTGTGAAACTACAAATAAGGCACACGAAGCAAACAGCCAGTGACCCTTAGTAAACGCATCCTCTTATGAAGAAATAAGTTGGCTAGCAGGAAAGTGAAGAGAGTCGACTTTTGCTGAAAACCAATCTGAAGATTGCCAGCTATCCGAAGATGGTAAAGCCAATCAGGGGGGAGACCACTGAGAGGAAAGAGAGAAGGTTAGGTAGGCATGGCAGGTGGTTCATATCATAAGAATATCTGGCGACAAACCACCTAGAGGACATCGAGATCACGAATAGATGAAGCAAACCGATTCAAGTCGCCGACTTTTACTCGTGAGGTCCCCCGGCGGGTACGCATACGAGTGCCCACACCCGAGCGTGCATAATCTCGACGGAGTGACAATGAGAACGGAAACGAAGGGCCCTCCCTCGCTGCCACCTCCCATTCGCCGCTCACGAGGGAAGGAATCTCCCCGACCCAAGTCATCATGGGTGCCGGAGTGCGAGGGGGCGTGATTCCGTAGGCACTCGTGCTCTCTTCCTATCCCGCGGCTGTTCGCAAGGAGGGTACGCAGGGAGCGGTTGCGCCGCCGTCGTTTGTCAGGTGCGATTGCCGGTGAAAGCAAACGTGCAATACGCACGCGTCGAGATTCAAGAGATAGGAAAAGTACGACGCAACTCTTTTTTTTCCAGAGGGAAAACTGGTTCCGCGACTTCTTTTTTCAGATTGGTTTTCGGTAGCCGCGCGCCTTTCCTACCTATTTTTAGTATCGGCCGACGGAGTTAAGTGCAATGCAAAGCGACAGAAATGTTCATTCGTGGGAAGGGTGATATCTCCATGCGTTACTAATCCCTATACTAAAATCCCTACTGCCTTTGACCCTTTGGCTTATTATCGTTACCAGCTACTACCTTAACTCATCAGGCTGGGAACATGTTACCTCAAAGAATTGAGAAATTGCATTCACTTGGGTGAATGCGAATGTAGGTGCCCGATCGGAGATTGCTGGTTGTCTGACTGTTAGGAGAAATTCTCTCAGTACATCATCTACGCTTCTGCAACTATTACTTACTCTTGAAATCCTACTCCGAAATAATCATACCCATATACTCGGTTTTAGCTAAGGGTTGTTCTGGTAATTTATCTAATGATATATCACTCTCCATAGTTTCCCTTCAGTTTTCCCTTCGCGGTTGTCCTGGGAAAACAGTTAGGTATGAGATGGTTATCTTTCCATCATTAAGTATGCAGAATAAGAACGAGAAGAGGGAGATGAAACTCGGGGAGAATAAAATCCCAATTTCGCCGCAGAGGTCACGAGTATTCAAATTTCCAAGAATTTTATACAGCAGACTGGGTTTATGAGAGTGGATCACATGAGAGAATCCCTAAGAGCGCTATTTATCCAATCTCATATAAAAAGACATGTAACAAAATATTTAGCAATTTTTTAAATACCAAAAGATTATGTTTTCAAAAGAGTATAAACCTTAGGACGCAAAGAAAAAACAAATGGCACGAATTTTCTGTTGATTTGATTACGATTTTAGTTTATTTCCTTTTCCATCCAGGCACGAATTTTTATTATAATTTTGGGAAAAAACGTTTAAAATATTTACCGACGCAATAGGTTTCGGACGATTAGCATCATTCTCTAAAAACAAAGCCTATTCCTTAGATTTTAGTAATACCATTACAGAAACTACCGTCCCTACTCATTTAAGGAAACTTCAGCCTTAAAAAATAAAAGCTTGCGGGGATTTTAACTTAATTACAAAATAATTTTTGTATATTCCATAATATTTACGCAGAACCATCTTCAGAAACGAGGAATATTTTTACTTAGAACTCGGTTTTTACAAGCACCAATCCAGAGTACCGTAACATGTTATGAATGTTTTGTGTATAATTGCCGTATGTGGTAAACGTTTTTCTCGGCAATGGTCGAAGCAAAAGAGAACGCATTCATTGATTTACACAAGGCATTGACTAATAACGTCGCAAAACATCAGAGACTCTGTAAATAGCTTCAAGTCATACTATCAGACAAATATTTACTTCCATATGTACCGGAAGCGGCATCTAAAAGAAACGTTTGCTTGAAGGAGACTAGGAAAAAAGAGTATTTTCACTGTTAATTTGAGGAGAGAAAAATGAAATTAATTGATCCTTAAACATTACAAGGCATTTAATTCTCTGATATGAAAATCCTACTTTCCTGAACATTTCTACTCACAAAAAATACCAATCACGTTAAATAAACGTGTGACAGCCAGCGTGAAGGTTGTATCCACAGCCATGTTCAATTGATCAATTCCAGGTAATTAGGTTACCGAGGGAAAAAACACTCGCTTTTTTATTCTCTTATGAAGATCAGTTTTATGGTCACCAAAGTGTAACCTGGTAAAATATAATCTATTAAAAATGAACTCAAAATAATGTAATATTGACTAGGCCAGTTATATTAACAAAACGACCATTAAACATTGAATCCTTATGCGATTGATAGTATTAAGTTTGCAAACATCTTTCCATAAGACCATCACTCAAAATGGATCGTAGAGCTAATGGAATAGCTTGAGTAAATTTCGCTCCGAGTTCCATAGAATACGCTCGGTAACTACATGAGTGAATCTTAGTACTTGGAACTAAACAAGGGTGGTTTATAGCAGTGCAGACGTTACTGAGTAAAGTTTCTGCGACATTCTTGTTTGCGATGAACAAGGTACTTAGAATTCGAATTGTCTCGGATGGCCCTCAATAGGTCAAATGTTCAATGCACGTAGTAGTATTGCAGGATATAGTCTATCGGGTACACAAACAGCGAAGGAGTTACAGGAGGGAGTTGGTCGACTTCCAGGGAAGAAAATAAAAATGCCGTGAGAAGATGTGGATTTGGCGTATTCACCCCTCTTAACAAGAAATAATTCTGAGGAACTTTTAACTCTTTTCAATACACAGCTTATTTGACATCACATTATAACTGCACAAAATATCGGTAGGGTAAGAAAACGAGAGGTGATAAAATATGAAACATTGCAAAAGCACATAAGCAGGCATAACTATAAGAACGTAACCTTGATTTACCGAAGACAATGCAGGCAAAAAAGGTTTTTTGGCTTCCACGAGGTGGCTTGTTTGGTAAGACACCGTTAGAGTTAAACATACTTATTGAAAAACTGTTCCGGAAGAAGTTAACCGATGGAAAAATCTTTTCATCGGCGATCCGATCTCGCTAGACCTTATTCAGTCATTAGCCTGGCTAATAATGTACTGGCTTAACTCACGGATGCCCTTTCGCTTCGCTTGGATCCCAGTGTGTTCAACCGTTGCGACCAAAATACCAAACATCAGCGGCAAATGTGAAGAGGCACAAGGCGCAGCAAACGGGAGAAAGCTCAACGTAATTTGTTGCATCCGGTTTCACTCAAGCGCCTAACAACATTCGCACCTCAGTCGACAACCTTCGAGGAGTTTGGACAGGCAAGTTTACTGCTAGGCAAATGAAATCCCAATCTAATAACTTCACGATCGAGACTAAAAACATCACATCGTAAAACGAAGCCGAAAAATACTTCACTTTCCCGTAACGATTCCGGATTAGGCGTATTCTCAAGTATTTCTTAGTCGCCATCTTTGTAAAATTTACGTCCAGCAAAACTACGTTGACAATGAGTATCTACTTGGTTAAATTATTGCCGTACTTCTTAGTCCTCAGAAAAATTCTTGAATGACAGGTAGCGTTCTTAGACCATGTTAGTTAGTTCATAGAAATCGGCAACGAGAACCTTTTTCATGCATAAAATTCTACATTATCTCATATCATAGTAATTCTTCCTCCCTTTCGCTTTATTCATTCTCAATCCCGCTCTCCTCGCTGCTCCTTATGCCGCTTTCAGCCTCTCTCCCGTGGGCATCGTGCCCGGCAACATTCCGATCTCCTTATTGATCTCCGACGCGTGGACACAAACGCGCCTCCTCTAAGCCCATCCCGTTGCGTGCGTTGAAATATCCGTGTGCACTCCCCATAAACACCGACGCAGAAAGTTTTTGAGATTAAGATAATAAAAAAATTGGGACGCTCTCTAAACAGAATGTAAGGTTAACGAGGCCACATTCCATTAGGACGCGTAGTTGATGAATAGGAGTTTGGATGTGGCGGTCATTCTTTTGAATGCTGGGCCGACTATTCGAGTCATCTCTTTCGTACAAAAAATAATCGAACTGCGAATGATTGCGACCGCTTTCCCAGAATTTTAAGATGCATGCAGTTCTAACTGCAAACGAGACGAGTAATGACGACTGAATTTCATCTGTGTGAATTAAGGGCATGGGCGTAGAAGGTCAAAAAATGACGCGATTCCAATGAATTTTTTCGTGTAAGGTAGGTTCGATCGATGAATCAATTTGTGAACTTAGTTTATGTATTAATGATGAGTGATTAAAAGTAACGGAACACCCATTTATGTGCATATTACAGACATATGTAGTCGTACACCACCATAAGAGCAAGCATAAAATCTTTAATTTTCCTCACTAATTCTCAGCAAATACATGATAGTTAGAACTTGTTTCCTTCACGTCGTTTGATAGTGCCTTAGCACTACCAATAGAGAAATTGTTACCACAATAGCATACACTTGGCCTCTCGATTCAATCTACGAAAAATTGAAGGCAAATTTTACTGTTAACTAAAAACAGCAGTTATTTTATAAAGCGTACGACAAGGAACAATCTGTCACCATATGAGGCGTGTGAGGGGTTAACGAGAGCTTAGTAGGAATAAAGAGATTGCAGTGCCAAACTAGATCGGAATAAGCCTGCTTTTAATTCAAGTAGCACACCAGGGAGATTTAAGTTTACGCCCAACTCCTCAGAAGGCGAAATTGCATTCATTTTAACCGTGATATCACGTTATAAATGGATCCTTTTTTAAAACCTGACGTGTCCAAGATTTTTATCCTGCACCCATGTCCACGAAATGAACCCAAGGACTACTTCGAAAATATAATTCTTTCCATGAGATGGGTGTAGCAAATCAAGGGTGTTTTTTCTTGTTCTTTTTATTCCGAGGTGGTTTATTTCTGTGAATTAATCGGTAAAATGTCCAGATTTACTCCAACGAATGAATTTGGTCCGCCAATGCTCTCCCTGGAAACCTGAGCCACACTATTTTCTGCAATAATTGACAATATACGAAATTTCGAATTTTTATACCTAACCAACAATATTGCGGGTCAAGGTGGGAAGTATATACTGTCACGTTTTCCACAAGCGAAATAAGCCTTGGATTGGGCGATTTCACCGGGCTTGGTGGGAAGTTAAATAAAAAGGGAGGGCACTCAACACCTCACTCCAAATGTGTATTTTTCAGTCGGCACCAGCCACACAACTAACACAGGGTTCTTTAAAATCAATTCCGTTCAGTTTTTCCTTATTCCAGGTCAATCACTATTGAGGGATAAGAGCGATATTTTTTCTCTACCCTCATCATATAGCAGTCAGTGCCTGTCTCTTCCCAGGGTCAAGCTATTTGTACCCCGGTAGACAATATTTGGGACGGCAGATATTTCTTCAAACTTCCGCAGAGTGCTTGGAACACTTCAAAATTCTTGCTGCTAGAAGTTTAATTTTCCGGATCCCCGTAAGGGGATGAGGGAATTGAAAAATTCGAGTCAAGAACTGGGCCTTGACCTGGTAAGACGTGATGTTTCTCAATGACAAATTTCCCAGGGCAACTCTTACCTGACAGATGCTATAATTAGCACGATTCATCTTAAAAAGACGCTTCCGTGCCGTGACGAATCTTCACCTTTAATTCCGATCCCTATACATGGGTTCCATGCGGCGAGGACATCAATTGTACAACTCCTTCCGCCGGATGAAACTGAGTGCTACAATTGATGGAACTTTGGGCTACTTGGCTACTTTCTTTATGTACAGGCGAATGCCGGCGACGAATTTCATTCTTCCCTTCCTTCTTAGCCTTAATCTCAAGGCAATTACTTTCAAATTACTCACTTAACTCTTAATGGGGTAAATGACCCCAGTTCTCAATCCCTACTCTAGAACTGTAAAACACTCGAATCAGGCAGACAATAAAAATCACCGTAATTATTTGTCGAAAGTCATAACCCAAATTTTCAATTTTTTAATGTTTCGTTTAAGTTGAACTGACCAACTTAATTTTTTGATTACTTTTTTATTCTGTGGTGCTTTCATGGAGGAGGAGGTGATATTAGTAGCGGTCTTGCAAGTTCATCTTTCATACCAATTATTATTAGACTAGAGCCATGGTGATTAATCTTTTGAGGCTGTAATTTTTCTCTTTGAAACGGCGGCAATTGATCTTGGACCTTACTACCCAGTTTTAACGTTAGGAATTTCACTTCTCTGGCTTCGATCGGGAATAATTTGAAGAAAGGTCATAGAAATTTTGTTATCCGTTGCGGTAATAACGATTAACAAAAATCCATTATCAAACCCTGGTTTCCATATTGAATTTGTCGGAAATATATTGAAAATTTATTTCCCAGGCCTGTAATATATCCCTAAGCACGACTAAACCTGCCGAATTATCATTACATCAAGAATATCGGAGTGAGATTTATAATGATTGTAAGCAGTGGTCTATCGGCAAAGGGGTTTTTTGACAGACCCAGGACAAAGAGACGCTTCTAAGCCCCTTAAAGCTTGGCAACAAATAATAAGAGTACTCCACATTACAATAGTTCAACTTACAGCTCTATGTACTTTGTACAATGTACTATGTACGCTGCACTTTTTACCTTCTCTTCTATCACCGAAAATACAAAATATTTTCGTTACAATACCTCACTCGTCCTCTACTCTTCCTTATTTCATAATCTTCAATGTATTACTTGCATCTCCGAATGACATTCTCCCTTCCCCCATCTCGCATCTTCCTTGGTTTTCTTTTCCGTTATTTTACTTTTTCCATTCTTCCCAAGATCTGCACGCTAAAGACGAAATTAGGAATAGTAATTTTAAAAATCCCTCGTCACCGTGGACTTATTAATTAAACCTTTCATTCCACTTCTTCAGGCATGTGTCGACGGTACGTGCAAATGGGAAAGTGGAAAAGCCGACTGGTGTGATTATCTCCACATGGCAAGGTTTACCACTGCGGCTTATTTATGTTTATCTCAAACATCAATGTTTGGGCGAAGAGCTCAGCAAACTTGTCACTGCCGCTAGCTAACGGACTCCGCGACGAAGAGACTCTAGGCGATCTTTTATTTCAAGATGCATTACTCTAAATGTCGGATTTTCAGATGTCGTGGGCGAAACCACACACCACACCCACATCTCTCCACTTCTCCACCCTTTGCCTTTCCCTATCTTTCACTTATTCGTGGCGTAATCATGCCTACCGTTCGACGGCCGCGGTCTTTTTCGAGTCCACGCGATTAATCTTCGCCGACGCCTTCTTGGAACACGCCCCACAGCATTCGGTCAGCTGGCGAAAGCGAGTATTTTAAAGTTGCCTTTTCTCCGAGCAGGTACCGTCCGGCTTTGCCGGCAACTTTATAGGCAGACAAAGGATTACGAAGTTTTGGCGCATGCGATATGCAAAATAGACAACAAAAATAACTAGTCAAGAGGTGTTTGATAACCATTTCTAATTCACGAATGATATTGATTTGGAAAATAAAGTAAATTATGACCATAATTCTTGGTGCTACAACTACATTGAAGGATATTAATTCTTTTAATGATGTAAAATACTATGAAAGGAGACCCAACAGTAATGAACCTTATTGATACCATTGCAAATCCAAAGTGGATACTGCTTCAAAATATGAGGAATAATTATTTGCCTCGCTTGATATTTCATATACATCAGGCGAAGTAAATATTGAGTTATGGCAGTGTTTAAATCTCAGCCGCTATAAATTCCTTGCAGCAATTAGCACGCTGCAATGCCTTAAAGTGTTAAAGTCGTAGGCGACGTTTTGACGTATTTGTTCGAGAATTGCAGAGTAACTGTTGCATATACCTAAAGCATTATGTTCATTCACTCTCCACTTATAAAGACTGTTTGGTCTGCACATTTCAGGAAAACAGAACAATTTCTCGGCTGACAAAAAGACGATTATTTTCATAAATTCTCACATCCCGAAATGTTTGAAGGCACCAATCGTTTTTCGTTCACCGCAATCAATCTAGTCGTGTTAGAGAAATAAAAAGTTACCATCATCCTTATTAGAACTCAATTATTAGTGAACTTATTAATATAATCCTGAGAAATTAAGACTTCAGCGCTCCGAAAATTGAACGAACGAGTGACCTGACCGGCTTAAACGAAACTGCGCTTACCGCAGGTCAACCCATGAGTCATCCTTTTCTCAGAAAATGCTCTTGGAGTTAACCTGATCGAATCCGGAGCACACGGTGAGGAACAAACTCAGGCGCACTGTTAAGCGTCTTGCAGACTTTCACTCCTGGTGAGACAAACGTGCGATTGGTGACTGGAAAATCGACACTGCGTTCCGTTAGGGGTGGAACAATGGACGCAGCAACAATCCCCACGGTTTAGTGATCATATTGCGGTTACGTAAGCGATTAAAAGAGACAAAAACATTGACTTGTAAGGTGCCCACAAGAGCTGAGTACCGGCGAGCCTGGTCGCAACCGTTTCGCTCGGACGTAGGCATTTTCTAAGAAATTTCATGCATATATGTATCCATGTCAATCCAGTTGCAGAGGCAGATAGACATACCTGAAATATCACGAGTGAAAATACAACTAGACAATCGATTTTCCAGCCATTTCGGTTCCTGTATTTTAATCTGTTGTTTCAACAGTTAGCCACAAGGCTCATTCATATCAGTTATATGCATCACTGGTGAGAAAATTGATTGCCTACAAAAGTCATAATTTTTATAGCTAATAATGAAGAATTATAAAGTGTAGCGATGATCTATATTTGGAACCTGGACGGATGAAATAACTTCTTGGACGGAACTATCGGGCATCTGAATCGGCTTACACTTTATAGAGAAGTAACGTAAATAAAGATTCTTATTATTTGTCGATAAATGTAGAAAAGAAAGGTTTTGTAAACTGTTCCCTGTGCAAGAGTCCATCTTATTGGTGATGTTCTAGAGTATCTACAATCAAAATTTCCAATTTTTAGAACTGCGAATAAATAAAAATTCATAAGTTTCCAAAGAGAAATAGTATGAACAAGTGACGTACACATTATGTGCATGTATCCATTAAATGTATTCTGAAGATTACATGCAATTCCGATGATTACTTGGGAGTCAACAATTTTCGTATTTCAAGTTCTCATTGATATGCTTTCTTCATCCAAACACTTTTTTGTCAACCGTATAAGTACTATTAATAGTAAAAGGATCAAAAAAGAGACAAAAAAGGTAAAAACTATAGGCATTCAGTAATAATCGGCTATCCCAATGTCCATTAATAATATTTTCAAAAGTAACAAAATCCATTGCACCGCGATCGACGTCAGATGATAGTATATCCATCGTGAGACCTCTAAATCTATTTTATGCAGCGGAAAATGGACTATTAACCGATGGCAGTAAGACTAGATTATTTTTTCGAAAGAACCTTCATCACTTTTAAAAATAGCTTACCAGAATATGGCAAGCATGCTTTCCCATCCGTGTGGTTCCCACGCTTGCCTGCTCGAGGGAGACGCTCAGGTACGAGGGACAGAGTTTATGCGGGTGGGAGAGGAAGCCGAAAGAGAAGGAAAGGGAGAGAGATATAGAAGGGGAGAGAAAAGGGGATTTTCCCACGAATAAGAAAATAAAATGAGTCCAGGAAAAGGAATAGGAGAGCCATAACAGTGGTTAGGTGGAGTGATGAATAAAACATACACCGAAAAATAAACGGAAATAGCGAAACGCGGAAAAGAGCGCACGGGGCACGCGCCGGCCAGATAAAAATCTCGATCGCCGCGCTGAGTGGACCCATTTGAAATTTTCCGCGCATGAGAGCACAACTCGCGACGCCGAAAAAGGTCATTTCCCGAGAAATTGTGGAGCACCCCTTCCGCTAACGTCCTCCCCCCCCCCCCTGCGTCCAAATTAAAAAAAAATAACAAAGGGCGAGTGAAACCTCCCTAAGGTGCCACAGCGTTTCTATAATGAATAGGAAAATTGCTTTAATATTACGGGTAGGGAGAGCATCGCAAAGGGATCACGTTGGATAAGGTGATCGGGATGGGTCGGTTGGATAGCGAGGGAGGAGGGGAGTTGATGAAGAATGACTGCGTGAGTAGGGGCGGGGGAGGGTCGGTGAGGATGTTATTTAAGGAACGGGGGATGGAGGTTCCGAGAGGGATGGGGTGTATGTGGCGGAAGGAGGAGGTAACTGTATCGTGCCGAGAGAGGGAGAGAGAACGAAAGTTTTTTTTTCGTTCGAACGCTGAGGATAATGTGCGGTGTGGACTTCCATTGTACGGTGCAGGACTCGAGACTAGTCGGGGGAACTTTCACAATGGACCATAAGGCGAGGCCGAGGGTGGCGGTATATCGAGGGGCTGGGCTACGTGGCCGTCGGAATGGCAGAGGGCCAAGCGGGGGGTCGCTTCTCGCATGTGCGTGCGGACCTCGAAGAAAGTATAGAGTTCAAACGCCTACACGGGTCTCCAATGGGTGCACGACGATTGATCCATCGAGCGGTGGAGATTAATGGAGGGCAGGCGTGCACTAGGCATTACCCCGCTAATGTTTCCAAAGACCTTACGGTTGACGCTGGACTCGTTTTTCTTGACTCGGGGAAGCACCTCTCGCGTCAAGTCCCCTCGCTCTTTCCCCCGTTCACTCAATGCCCCTCGTTTTACAAGACTGTTGGTCATTTCTAACATTTTATGTGCAGGAAAGGATACAAAACTATCTTCGCACTCCATGACGCGAAATTTCCTTGAGTATTCAATGAAATTTTTTTTTAAATAAGGTAAGTTCATTTCACATTTTGGACAAGGTAATAGTAGCATGCATGCCAAATGGGAAATTTTTATTTTAACAATAAACTATTTTATTGAGTTAACATCTAAAGAGGTCTTTAATGGGTGCACACCAATTAGCGTCTCCCCTTTATAATGATTAATATTTAAATGTTCATTTATGGCGACATTTCATGAAATTTTCTTTTCTTACTAAAGATCTATTTCCTTAATCTAATTCATTAATCACGGGAATGTATTCTTAGTGATTATCCAATCCACCTTCTAATTGTTCACAAAGAGCCCCGAAATGCTAACCAGTGAACTGTATTTACAATCCGAGATATTATAACGCTTGTTTTCAAATAGAGAATATGAACATTCAATAAAATTTTCCAGTGTTCTGAAGGATCTGAACTATTTACTATTTCCTATTCTCATATCAAAAAAAATTTCCATCAGCATTCAAAATATATTTTGAAAAATTTTCTAACATTCCTTATTACAATTAAATATAGAAATTCACATACTTAAAAATTAATTCAATCTACCTGAACAAGGTGATGGTAAAATCTTCGTTCCTAATTTTTATGTACTTTTGGTTCCATTGCTTGCTTCGATTGGGGTAATTGCTCTAAAATGTAATTACACACACACACACCTGTGTGTGTGTGTATATATATATATATATATATATATATATATATATATATATATATTCGAGAATTAGCAGCCACTGAAATACAAACAACATGAACCACCGAACGGCTTCATCAACATGAGCTATGCTTCACAAATTCCTGGAGCTGAGCCAGACATATTGACATTTACGAAATTCACCAAAGACGCGCGGAGCGCATGACAGAGCAGGAAGAAAAATTAAATAAATGAGGGCAAGAAATTGGCAAATGAAAGAAGAAGACTTAATCGTATATGGGTGTTAAGAAACACCCGTTCCACCCAAGTGGAGTTCAAACCGGTCGCTAGCTCTGTCCTGATGGACTTGAACTGGGGCGACGACTTGACTGTTTGAAAATATTTCGATCTTACACGTGTGGCAAAAAAATGAGTAGGCTCAAGGAAGCCACCAGCATTGCGCAAATTATTTTTGGGCGTGCGTCATCTGAGCCCTGATTTATCAGAGGGCAAGGTCATAGCGGGATCCCGGGAGAAAATGTTACGTGAAGCGATCACATGATCACATGATGCTCTGCTCAAGGCTGAATCTTTTCGACAGAAAGAATATAGGTACCTTAATACGTATAGAAACGAGAATCGTCCCCGTTACTGCTCCATAAATGAGCTTGCAATGCTAAAAGATGATCATTTGACAAGAGCAAATCCGAAGGAAACTCATTCGGGAAACCATTATCAAGGTAAGACTCTAAGCTAACACTAATGCATTCAATACCCTCGAAGGATTCTACTCGAAGTTCCTGTTAGTTACTGAGCTTTCTATGTTTGCATCATCCACATTGAAAATTAATTGAATGGAAAAAACAGGATAAATTACTGTAAGCTCATCCAAGGGGATTTTTCATTTCTATGCTCTTACAGGTCCTGTATTAGTCAAGGGGTAGATTCAAACGCTGCAAGAAGATTCAGAACTGGTGATAACAAAAACAAAAACTAACTACCACAAACAGAAGCCTACTTGTAGGAGGAGGATAATAGGAGATGATACTTATTACTGGATATTTTAATACGGCTAGTAAAGTAAAGGCACTTAATCCATGCTCATTCCCGTTCGGGAAAGTGGATCGATGATGGACTCTAAAACTCTGGACTTCTGCCTTGCTCGGAACTCGCGGGTATAAGGATTAGTGTTTTCGCAAACGGTCAAGACTTTCCGATAAATTCTCAATGTGGTAATTTTATTCCCGTATCCTTAACGGAGTCACTCGCATGCGTGCGGGTGTCCGCAGAGGTTCGAAGTTTCACTTTCACAAGAGTCTTGGGATGGGGATATCTTGAGTGGAATGCTCCACCGACAGTCAAAGAAAAAAAACCCAAGGACGTTGGGACGTGAAAGGGCGATGCACTTAATAATTTTCACAACACGGTCACCATGGTTTTTCCAGGGCAATTGACAGCAGTCACCCAATTACTGTGTCGTAGATCATTTCTACCCGACTCGCAGATCATATTCACAAATTCCTCTCAGGATAGGATACCTAGAACGCTACCATTTCATGCTTCGAATCTGACAACAGTATTTGACGAGGTGATAATTATTAGCCTGATAACATTGGTTGGTGAGATCTTTAATGTTGCAACAAGACAGAGGGCATGTGAGAGGCCATTTGCGGGGCTTGAGCTAATCCGAAATAATACTGTTAATACGCTTTCCTTTTTAATTCAAAATATTTAATAAAAATTTAACTCGAAATAAAAAACCGTAAACTCTAAAACACATTCCATCTACAGTTGAAAGGACGAACGCGATGGAAGAGGAAAGAATAACAGGGCCAGCAAACATTCCATATCTTAATTAATAATTGTAGTGCACCTAAATGCACAAAGAGCTAGATGAGGAACATTAGTTAAATGGGCAAAATTTACTAATTCATACACATAAATAGCCTAGTGGCAAAATGCCCTCAAGGGTATATGGTCAAGGAGAGGATAACTGAATTCTCATTACCAAGGACGTGTTTTTTTCTATTTCAAGCTTAGTGTAATACCTTAGCAAGCCTATACAGATACATATACATGATGATAAGTTCAGTTGGTTGAATCAGTTATTCTGGCTGCCAAAATGCACAAGGGATTGAGTAGTATAAAATGTAGTACATGAGCACAAAAAGCGTGTTTTATATCATTCATTTCTTCAGCACATTAGTATATGTTAGTATTAAAATGACATTGTGTTAAGTGCTATAGTTAAATACATGTGTTATACCTTGAAAAACCATGCTTAAGAAGTGACCCGTACAGTTGCAGTAACCATAATTTATCAAGTCATACTACTGGTATAAAAAAAACGAAAGCACTCACTAGAGTGAGTCATTTTTTTTAATGATGGTAATGATTTGAATAAGGGCAAAGTATGTTTTCGATGCATGATGATAGCGTGAGTTATTAGCAATACAATCTATTAAATTAGACTTTTCTAATAAACCACCCACGAGTCTCTAAAAGGTGTTATAAACAGGTGCTAGATAGTCTCTTATGACCAATCCGAATTTAGTGTTATAATTCAAAAGATAAAACGCTCACACGCGTTCAGAATCAAGCTGCTGAGCATGAAGCATCCACACTTCTGAAATAATTTAATCACATCTTTCAGGGCTAATTAGCAAGTAACCAAAACCTGATCTATAAATCCTATGATGAGAGGATAAGCAGGAACTTGGCGTGTAGATAGATGGAAGAAAAATATCTGTGATAGCCACGAAGGTGCAATAGATTGAACGTAAAAGAATAAGTACCCACAATATCTTTGCGCGTAGCAGCATTCACTTTCCCTTAGTGAAAAGAAAATTAACGCGGAGATGCCTTCATTAGTCATAGCCGGCGAGTCCTGCATTGAAAATAGGTCGGTGATACGAGTTTTACTGATGACATTAAGTTTTCTCTTTCAGATGTAATTTATATGGCCTATCTTTTAGATGCGTTGACTGTCCATAGGAAAGAAAATCCAATCTTATGTTTTCTGCAGCTGTCCCAATTCTGATATTATTCTTTTCTATTTATGGCTACCAAACACGCAAATACGGTCAATAAGGTCTAAGGGAGAGAAGCAGATTTTGCTTTCAATCACCCTTGGGGAAGAATCAAGAGGTAATAAGGTGTACGAAAATAAAACGACTAACGACTTCTTACAGGTATATTATGTGAGAGACCCTTTCTTTAACCAATGTCAGCAGGTATTCAATGCTAGCCTGCTATTTTCAATTAACACTTAATTAACATAGCTTAGTTTATTTTAAATATTTGTTCATAAAACTATTGGTGCATTGTGTTTTAGGAGGTACTTTTCATAATCTTCCCCAACTTTGCAAATATATATTAACGTATTTGGTGAATACTTCTTAGTACTTCACTTAACTATAGAATTAACCAAATGATGTCTAACTTAGCTAAATGCGCAACTAGATTTGAAATTCCGCTCTTTCAGTTGCAAACTGTGTGTGTACGATGGTTCCTACACGACGTAAATCCGGCGATGAAAATATAGTGCCCGTACCTGCGCTTTACACAATGCGTTATAACCGCTAGTAATTTCCTAGTAAAAATGGTAAATGCTGCTGTGTATGCGGAAAATTGCAATTATAAAATGGATGCTATGGAGCTATCTTGTGAAGAAAATATGAATTTATTTTGGGAGGCAATAATCGCTCAATTGAGAACATTATTTTTATATTAAAATGTAACTGTTACGCTATTTAACACACAAGTATAATAAACATGTCTGTTTAATGCAATGCATAAGCCATCACCATCAACGGACTAAAGTAACTCACCTGTGTTTCATATATTTTTTTTATTCGGAGAAACTTTTCGCTGAGAATTTAATACGTCTCAGCGGGAAAGGTCGAACCGCTGGGAAACAACGCGTAGCTATTGCAGAAAAAAACATTCCAAGAGATCACGATATAGTCCAGTGAATAAGAAAGTCACCACTTCGACTGAATGGGTCTGAGGAATCTTGCACTGCTCTGAAACGACTATCTATTACAAGAATAAATATACTGTGTACAAGTCTGAGTAGTCAGACGTTTAATATAAACAAAAAAATAAGTCCTATCGACTTTTCTAGAAATAGCAGATTACTCAAGGGAAATAAAGGAAGAAAACTCGGAGTAAATGACTTCAAAAATATCAAGCGTAATGTTCTTGGCACCGCCAACCTTTTTTTAAAAACACTCTGCTTTTTCAGTCTCATAAGGGCGAGGCAGAAAGGGTGCGGTAAAGTTTTCACGGCCACGGAGTGAACGCGAGAAAGTTTTCCCCTGAAGGGGAGATTGGAAACGGTTCTAAATTGCACTGATGATCACCCACATATGAATCAAGTTTTTCGTAAGCCCTGAAAGATTTCGATTTCGGTGAAGGCCATGCTATTTCTTTTCCCAAAAATAAAATTTCCATGCTATGGATAAATGTATTTTGGAGATCAATCCTTAGACAAGGAATTTATCCTCAAAAAAACGTATGATAAAGGCCACCAACCCACTAGGGCTATTCCAACCCAAACCAGATGTGTTTCTTAAAACGCTATCTTTGCATTATAATCACACCAGAGGGCGCCGAGTAATTTTTCTTCAATCGCAAGAAATTCAATGATAATAAACATCGACTAACTGCCATCAGTGATCTTCAATGACTCCTTATTCTTCTGGGTATAATCAAATATTTCACCGTCGCTAAGCTGATTGGTATATGCGGATATTTTCTTCCCAGTAGAATGAAGGGGTTGAAAAAAAGATCAATTTGCATGAAGTTAAATACATGATGTCTAGTTTGTGATTTTTTTTTCTTGAAAGTATTTTCGTAGTTGCTTCAATAGCAATCAAAACTACAACTAAGCTATTCTCAATATGAATTTAACTATTTAATCTCGAGTGGAGTCTTGATTCGTAATGGTTTTTTTCCTCGGTTTTGTTGAAAACTTTCAGTTTCAACCGAGTTCAAAATTCTCTGCACTTGACGAATCACATCAAACCTTATTCCCAAAAAGTAAGATTACAGGAATATCCGAGTGCTAGCAAAATTCTTAATATACATTTTAAGTCACAAGGATGACTTGTTTCATTAAGATGAGGCAGTAGTGGATTTTATCAGGGTCAAACACCAGAAAACTATGAGGACCTAAACAAATTTATCTGCAGGTTTCCATTACCTGCAAAAAGAATGGTCTTCACAAGGTAGTGGCCGCGGCTGCCTTTCATTTTTCTTGAATTCCATATCGCCGTAGTGAATTGCCGAGTCAAGTTTCGCGGATATTGTTTTAATGATTTTTATCGTGTCTCGAGGGTGAGAGTGGGTGTGGTGCTCGACCACTTCCGCAGAAAGGGCTTTCAAAATGGTCTGACCAGTTATGAAAAATTTTTTCCCTTCAAAGTTTTTCCTTAGGGTACTGTACTGAAATTGGGACTTTCGAGCTCGTGTTGCGTGGGAAATGGGGCACAGTGTGAAATGAATAGTTTCATTTGGTCCTAGCTCTTGAAATTCTCACATCCATTTCCAACTCTTTAAAAATTCTTAACATGTTGCTTGTAAAATATTAAATAATTGCTTAGATATATCTACAGATAAATCTCCGAAAAATCACTAAATCATTTTTTTGAAATACTCGAATTCTTTGCCCAAACTAGTTTGCGCAGAAATCGTAAGATGAATAATGAGGTTTAACATTTAACCTCATGGTTTGCTACGCAGATATGTGATCTCATGCTAATAGGAGGGTTTAATTAAATAAACGTAAAATGTGCTGCGAAAAATGGCCTGCAATTTATTAGGTTAATGCTTAAGTATAGCTCGGTGCCCTTCACAATAAATACCGTTAGGTATGCCTTAGTTTCTCTAATTTTAACTTTTTAAAATAGTTCATGGGTCATTTTTAAATTATTGCTCGCAGTGAAATATTCAAACTGTGCTTTTATATGTTATTCTCCGTGCTTATTTTACAGGCCATAATTTTAAAACGCATGTCTTCAGAATCTGGTATACAATGATCCCTTGCCTTATTTATTAGCGAACAACCGTTGAATGAACAAATAGTGAAATAAAGTAATATTGTCATCGACTATGTAAGACTTAGTTAGCTGCTGTCGATTTTTCTTGAGAAACATGCAATTAAAATGTAGTAAATTAACTGAAAGTATCAGTGGTAAAAGACGGTTACAAACTGTTGTGAAAGGTGGTATAGCTTTAATAGTGCATTGCAATTTCCTTTCCCCATTCTCAGTTTCCAAAATTGCAGAAAGTTAGCCTCCTTAATTTTATAATGTTTATACTCAGTTGAACCGCCACGAGCTAACAAAAAACTGGACCACGTAATGCTTGTCGACAAAGCTCCCCAATGAATGGTTCCTGGATTTATTTAGTAGAGAGCTTAATAGTGTGAATTATAAAATTACTCGCGCGAAAGAAAAATTGTATAATTTTTCTCATTTAAAACTTTTCGCTGCCCGAATGATTCGAATATTTAACAGATTCAAAAACTTCCGCCTTCAATCATTCGATTGGATTAGGATTTTAACTTTGTGTTCTAATTTATCCCAGATTGTTGAAGAATACTGTCATCCGACAGAGTATTCACAGCAAAACTATCCTTCTCTCCTCTCTCGGAATGCAATTAAGTGCTATAATCGGACACATAGGATCCCGTCAATTACACCATTATTGTCCAGAGTCGTGCACAAGTGATTTCAACGCTCGGAGATCGTCCGTGATCCTTCGCGGTTGCCGATTCCATTTTGACTCGACACCCCTGGCCGAGGGCAAGCGGCGACCAGCGTCGTCGTGGACTAAAAGGGGGCAACCGTGCACGAATGCATTAAGACAAAAGGAAGAGAGAGAGAGAGGGATGGGCCGCCACAAGAAAAAAAGGAGAGGAACGGGGAAGAGATAAGTGAAGCACGAAAATAAGGCTGTGACTGAGGAAGGTCATTGAAAAGTTACTTCGAGGAGGAGGAGTAGGAAAGAGTTCTTTGCAAGGGCGTCTTGAAGGTGGATGAGAGGAGAAGGGAGAAAAAAGAATGTTGGCCAATCATGGCTTCGCCTCCTTTGGCCTGTTACGGGGAACGGCGATCCACGTCGACGCTCGATTTTAAATAGTTCTCACTGCCAACTTTTGCCCCACGAATGGCACTATTCCAATCTGAATGACTCGCGTTTGAGATTATTAACCAGCACCACTTGGGAAAGACGGATGAGGAATAAGAAGTCTCCTAGCGTTTTCTTTATCATTTTCCTCACAAAAGAGAGGACCAAATCTTTGTTTCCTTTAATTTTTCCATAAATTGTCTTTATCTAAATCTACTCATAGAAGGAATAACGGAACAAAATTAAGGAAACATTTTAATACTTACCTCCAAGCAAGGTTTTTGTGAAAAGATTATAATTTTTATAACTATATCATCTAACCTTTCTCAATCTTACCATTATGTCATTGGCGCATTGCGTGATATATTGCTCTTCGGTTAATGAATTCGTATAATGAAGCTTTACGACTGATGAGAAAGAAAACATCTGATTAAGAGAAGATTCGAAAGAAATGAATCTCAAATATTTCTTTCCTGATCAATTTATCAACATATCTGATGAGCTTCAAAGCCTGTCAAATAAAATTTGGTTCCAGGAAAAAATAACAGTTTAAAATTTTTCACGTATGAATGCAGAAAAATACAATTAATAAATTTTAACTCACACTAAACAAACTAAACTGAGGTTGCTGAAGTGATACTGTGAAAGAAGGATATACTTGAGCCTTATCAATGATAATGCTAATTTATGCACAACATCGAATTTTAGAGTAAGCACAAAAGAGGTGGAGGATGTTGAAATCTAGGACATGGTGAAATGATGAAGGCCAAGGCTGACACCTCTGCTCCTTGGGAATATCACCTGTGAAGGAGACGTCGCCGCTTGTTCCATGTTATCTGACGAGGAATAGGTTCGGCGATAGGTTTGGAGAATCGTAATTTTCCAGTGAGTTTCCTTTCCGTCCTTATTTTGTGTATTTATGTCCGGAAGCTCACCAAATATTTCCTTCCAGCCAATAATTACATACAACTCATGACTGTTACGGGCGAGATAATATCACACATTTTATCCTCGTTTGAATGTGAATTGCAGTGAAGGTAACTGTCTAGCGGTATGAGACGGGTGGCCATGCCATACCTACTCTCAATCCAAGCAACAGGGGACCATTCTCTCACCTCAATCGATATGCCACTCATACATCGAAGGCCGGGGTGCTAAAGTGTTCTTGGCAAAGGAGCGAGCAAAGGAGTTAACACTGACGCCAGAGCAGCTTTTTCGATCTCAGTAGGAATAAGGAAACGGGCGTCGGCATTTATGATTGAAAGTCCAATGAAATTAAACGAGTTTGTATTTCTTACAGTAGCAGGCTGGCATTCAGACTCGAGTATCTCAAATTAGAAAACGGGAAAAGATCATGCAAATGTATCGCAGCAGCGATTATTTATTTTTTTAGTCTCTCTTAAGTGAAACCTTAAATTTTTTGTCGTCTGCATTTTAATACATTTCGGATTTCATTCCATTATTAACTTTTACTGCCAGGAAATATATCAACTAAACAGTAAAGTAAATGAGACAATCACTTCTCCCTAATCTAAATATCAAGGTTGCTTATTGAGTGTAATGATATAAGAAATATTACTTTCACGTACGAAGTGTTTAACGACTTCTTAAAAAGAGCTATTGGTAATTATATAATTTTCTTCTTTTCAAGAATTAAAAATGGTTCACATCTCTTTGGTACATATGCATATGGTTTTGAACATATTTTGATGATTACCTTGGGCATTTGCTGAATTTTAACGTTTAATATTGAGAAGTGGGGAAAAAATGTTCCAGTTATACAGGTACGATGGAAATGAATGAAAAAGTACACCCAAAGAGAGTAAGCAGCTACACATAATTACCTTAGGAGAGATGACGGAATGAATAGATGGTATTCCGCTAAAACTGAACTACAGAAACTGGAAAACTAACTGTACTTCTGAAAGTTAAGGGACTTACAGATTGGTATAGCATTCGGCTGATGAGTGTCTACAGTCGCAAGACATGCAAATACCGAATCACTCAGCAATTGTGCTAGCGAAAACTTTTGCTATACTAATTCTAAACATGATTCCAACCAACACACATTGCGCAGATAGAAGAAAACTACGGCAAAAAGTTACGAAGGAGTTAAAACCACGGTTTTCCGACCGGTTTTCTTGCGAAATAACCTACGGATTTAACGGGTCAAGACCAATGGAGCAAATCATGAGACAGAAAAAGTCAAATAACGTGTTGAAAGGGAATCCTACACATCTAATGCAGTACCGGGGGCGACTGAACTCAGTTATTACCGAAGTTTTCTAAAAAAAATGATTAGTAAACCTTTCGAGCGAGACATCGACGGAGCCTTACCCACTGACTGGGAGGGAGTGGTCGATCGCGGAGAAAGGGAGAGGAAGTCGCCGATCAAGCGACTTCTGAGGGCGGGTGCGAGGAGAGAACGAGGCGAGTTGGCGACGCGGGGGCGAGGAGAGAGGGAGGATGAAAGGAGAAGAATAATGAGAGCTGGTCAAAGAGAAGAGCAACATAAGAAGCAGAGGGTACGGGAGCAGAGGGAACAAGAAAAGGAGCAGAGGGAACAAGGACGGCAGAGCAGGTAAGACGAGGAAAGACACCGGGACGTGGATAGTGAAGGGGAGGGTAAAAGGGGGACGTTGAGGAGGAGGCGAGGGGAAAGAGGTTGTAAAGTGGTCAGTTCGTTACGCGCTGCCGGCCTTCCTCCGCGCGCAATATCTAGGGCGCCTTCTCCGATGCCTCCGGGCTTGGGTCGTGCGATGGGTGGGTCCGCGTGATTACAGCAGGTTAGTGGAGGGGGTGAGGCAGCGAAGAGAAGAGTAGGAGGGAAGCAAGGGTGGTAGGGGGACACCCAGAGGGAAATGAGCAGTCGTTAGGAGAGAAAGATGGGGGAAGATTCGAAGGGACTGCGAGGTTGAGGTTGGGAAAGGTCGACACATGGGGCAAAGATACTGGGCCCCATATTGTCCACCGACGTATCTCCAATCATAGAAACATGTATACTTCCGATCTACGTCGACCTGATCTTGATCAGAAGATTGGCCATTGTGTAACAACTCAAAGATATCTCCCATCTATCGAGTGTTCAGAGTTAAGATTCAAGATATCTTGTCTTTCGGGGATATCTCCGAAGAAAAATCTCATAAATATCTACCGCAGAGGTTTTCTTAAAAAAACTTTAAGCTGGTTGATGGGTTCAATAATCTCGCCTGACTTACAATGATCTCAATTCTACAAGAGTGACCTATATTGACAAAAAAATCTACAAGGCAGAATATGTAGTTTTTAAAATACCCGCACCAACCTAAGTTGGCTATAGTAGTATCTATGGTAATAAGTGAATTCTCTTCTTCAAAACGCGGCAACATGATTTGATGGGCACTAAAGACATTACCCACTGTTGATAATTTGTACAGCATTTTGATGACAAAATCTCTAAATTGCAGGAAAGGAGACCAAAGGGATTTTATGTAATGAACAGGAAAATATAAACCACAAGAGCTGCACCGATCTCAAGAGTTTAATAATGGTAAGTACATAATGACTTGCTAGTAAATCATGAAACATTCATAGAGTAAATTATCTGATTTGATAAATTAATATGAGCTCTAGGCATGCATTTGATATATCCGCTCGATGACACACGTAGTGAACGGTTTGCTCAAAGCCATTCCTATTATTTTTAATCCGCCAAGGTTTTGCTTCGAATTACAAAATCATTTTCATTGAATCTCACGGGGTCCCCCATATTTCTGCGACCAGATTACCTTCCTTCCACAGTAAGAGAGGATATAATATTCAGACGTCCATATAAAAATATTCAAGGGTGCTGCATTGATGAAAAGCTTAATACTTTATTTACAGGTAAACATAATTGAGAGGCTAAGAAATTTATGAGAGCTTTCAACATAACCGATGAGAAACTAAAAAATGGGTTGTACACATGGACACATCTATTCGAAATCAAATAAATAATATTAATTCTGCTTAGAAACGGAAATCAATGCGGGCGAAAAATTACCATTTCTTAAAAACAGCTGACTCTTTTTCAGCTTTATGGGGTAACCGGCGTACAGCCGTGTGTGTTCTTACAAATCCAGGACTGGAACGAGTGCACATCTACCGGGGAAAAAATAAATTGAAAATGAAATGGCTCTCATTATTATGTGAAAACGACCTCTATTCAAAAACGCTTTTTAAGCATAGGTCCCATTCTTGTACGTGTTAAAATGGAAGTCATTCTGTGCTCTTATGAATGCGTTTGAAAAACTCATTCCCGTCAATTTTTGGACACGGAAGTATGTCCGTCGCACTGTTTGCCCAAGCCGAAAACCTCAAGGTTAGGAAACTTGTGGCCAAGCGAATCATGCTGTTCCGAACAAGAAACTTCCTTGAAAAGTAACGGACTACTTTGTTGACTTTGACAAGGATTCATTTCAATAGTATAGCCATGACGAAAAATCGCGTTTGATTTCTGCTGAAAGTGGTTCGTATCCGCAGTCATATTATTCCGTATTAGAGCGCTATGTGCATTTAAAAAGCAGGAAAAAGCCGTCCATCGGAGGAGAAAAGCTCTACATTAGTACATTTGGCTATCTACCCCTGTAAAAATCATAATTGGGATACCAGGTTTCCTTCTATCACAATGTATGCCCTTCTCCATTCCTTCGTTTTTATTTTCCCAAACCGTTAACGTATGTTTGATACTACAAATGAACTGTTGTCAAATATTCCTTTCTGCGTTTAACAACTAGGAAGCTCAAGAAGTAACTGTATCTGGCTTCATTAATATTTTAGCGCCAACTCTTTTAGAGTGACGCTTATGTAACGTTAAACCAACTGGTCTTTTGTAGTATTCACTGTGAGCGTAGTTCCACGGTCAGGGTAAGACGTCCCAATTATGAAAGAGAGAGACTGTGAAAGAAAAACAGGCGTCATCTATCCCTTAGCAGTTATCTAAATTTTATCCTTGTAGTTCCCAGAACATAAAAAGGTGTATCTAATTTATTATCCACCCGAGTGCAAATAAGTACTCAGTACCAGAAGAAGGAATAAGAGTATTGGGCTAGCCACGGGAAGTTCATTCGGCGACAAAAGTGTACCTATGAGTCCTATGATCTGATAATCAAATATGATTGCACTATGATTCAATAAACCATGAAAGATCAGAATAATGTAACAATGTGTCACAGTATCAACTTCGTAACTTTACCATTCATAAATAGAAATCAGTAGTCAAGTAATAGGCGAAGCCACTTTGAAAATTTCTAGCGGTTATTACTTTTACCGCTGAAAGGAATTCCCGTTTCCTGGAATGATTCCCGGCCATATCGGTGGAAAAAATATCTATCCAAAAATATTTGCTTAAACGTTTTAATAATAATATGAATTTTTTTAACAATAATTATGATTATTTCTCTAGGAGTAAGTGTGCTTTTTGACATGTAAATAGTAAATATTCAATAAACTGATAGCCAGCCAACCAACATACACGTTTTGGGATGCCGCGGCTGTGGGGAAGAGCGAATTTTGCTATGGGTTCTGAAAACATGTACACACACACACACACACATTCAAACACGACATCCCGCCAAACGGCGTACAACTACTCATTTATATAGAAACAGATATAAGGAAAAGGGATACGAACACACAAAAAGGACGAACACAGGAGAGGTGGGGAAGGCGGAATCCAGCAGATCACGAATGTAAAAATATTTCCTAGACCGGGATTTGAACTCCGGATCTTTCCACTTGCCGGGCGGAGGCTCTGTCTGTTTGGATAATCTGACAGTGTCTGTCAATCTGTTTCTATATATATATATATATATATATATATATATATATATATATATATATATATTTACAACATACATACACAAACATAACATGCTAACTATCATGTGATAGCTAGTGTTTTAACAGAAGCAGCAGCGTTATCTCGCAGGGGACAACAACTGGCGTCGTCCAACGGGGTTGTATCGGTTAGGGGTGCAGGCCGTTGCGCCAGTGGCGGATGGGAATGTCGGATATTTCACTCGACGCAACACTTTCCCGAGAGTAACGGCGGTAGCGATCCCCTCGGCACGCCGTCCGAGCGTGAAGAATGCATATCAATCGACCGTCTCCCGTCTTCAGTTTCGACCGGCAAAAACGGCTAACGGCATCCCAGAGCACAGTCCGGCGCGGACGGACTCAACGATACGCGGCACCCGAGAGGCCGTTGCGCAACGTAGATCGCACGCGAGCGTACGTGCGCACAAATCGTGTGTGCTTGTGTGCATGTGTATGTGTGCACACGCGCCATCCGCGCACTCTTGGGACGGTGTTGCCTCCCACGACCTTCATCCGTGGGCTTTTCCGCTACGTCGAAAAAGTCAATCCGCTCTCCCATCCTCCGAGACTCCGGTCGGAACGGGCATGACGTGATGGGGAAAAGCGACCCCGCGGTTATTTTCGCGTTGTTCTGGAGAGTTATTTTATCTTCATCATTACTATTCGGAGGTCAACACTTCCCGAATGTTGCCACCACCCCTCCGGATGGAGAGGCCGTGAGCTACGACTCCGGATTTTGGGGGAGGAAAGGGAAGGAGAGAGGGAAAGTAGTGAAGCGAAGGCATGCAGAGAGACGGACGACGGGATGAGGTGACAAATTGCGCGGGTGGAGCCGCGGCCGTCCTCAAGGTAAGGGAAAGAACATTGGTTGAAGAGTTGGGTGGAGGTCCGGGCGGGTGACAAAATAATGGGGGCACATTAGAGCAAACCGTATTAAAGAGATGAAATAATTTTAATAATTGGTGACACTTTCTTACGTCACAGGCCATCAGTTACTCCACCACTCAAGTTTCACTGCTCATGCAATTACCTTTTAAGATTTGGCATATGGAATTCGTACATTTATCTTCCTGTGAAAAATGAGCCGTTTGTTTTGAAAGCGATTAATCCCTTTCGCAGTAAAATATCATTTATCAATCAAGTAAATAAGTAGGTAATGATTATCCATCTACATTTATCTCCCCCCATATTCAAATAAATATCTTAACTTGCTGAGTATTAGGGTCACTTTATCTTAATTTTAATCTATTTTAAATCTTTTCGCTTTTTTACTGGTTTGTATGAAAACCTCTATCCTCGACAGAATACACTATCTTAGAATAGAACATCCTCAGATATTGTTTATTCTTTCATCGTAGACCTTTCCAGAAAAGTGTCAATTTACTCCACCAGCCTAAAAGGCTTCTTTGATATTAAACTAATTGTTCGTGTTTCGTAAAATATATGAAAACTATCCAAGCGATTAGAATAACGAAACAACAAAAAATCTGAATGGGAACTTAATCAGTTCCTTACAAATACAATGCTTGTAAAAGCTAGAAGCTTATTTCCTTAAGGAATACATTCTATTCAATTTCAGTGAAATAAGCACGTTAAAAGGCATATAATTTCCACTATAAATGTATCTTTTTAGCCAATACTCTGCGATTCAGTGTGACTTGTGCTACGTACTAAATTTGACATATATTGCACATTGAATTTTACTTTCTAACGGGAAAATGTTTGAACAAATACTAAAAGAAGTATTGTAGCAATCTTTGCCTTCTATAATACGAACACTTATATGAAAATGTTGACTCAGAGTCTTGAAATGGGTGAGCGATAAATAAGAATGAAAAAATACCAGCCGCTCCTGCATCCGATAGCTTCACAGAAATAGATTCAGATTTTCATAATTTCAGCTTACAATTTGAAATTTTACCAACCATGCCATTCAAAGCAGTTTATCAGTATGGCAAATGGTCACGTCTAATCATTTACCGTTCATTCGATTTGATAAAATACATGAAAATTAATTGAGTGACCTTTTAATTTTTCCTCCAGTAGTTTTGCACTGATCAGGTAAATTATGAGAATTCGAAAGAGTCAAACGGTCAAACGGAGAGGGTAGTGCATTTCTACTCTTACGACTATAATATGGATGCTGTTCTTTGTAAAGGAACCTTACTCTAGAGTCAAGCTCCTAAGGTTTAATTTATTTTCGTTGCTATAAAGACTAGCCGTTTTAACCCATAGCATCTTTTTCGGTAGCTAGCTTTGGAAAAGGTCACATATTTGCATCTGTCTAGTTCCCCTAACCTTATCATTCCAGTTCTTACCCTAAATATGAATGATGTATCACTGGATCTTCCACCTCGAGGTGTCAACAATTAAATGGAATCGGTGACAGTTTTCTTACTGGTGTGTGGAGAATTAGGGATATTAACGTCTGCTGGAACATACTTGGGAATGTAGGTGTACGAATACATGAGAAATAACATTAAATAGTAACCTTTAGTATGGAGAACTATGGACAGGTGGCAAAAATATTCATGTTAAACTTTCAAGAAAAGCAAGGATCAATAATCAAAGCTGAAATCGTTTAGCCATGACTCAGCTTTATATTTAAGGATAAAGTTCACTTGTACCTACACGGCTTATGGTTTGCACATTCATGATAAGGATGGTAGTTTTTATTCCTCTGCCGCTGACAGATTTTCAGAAAGTTGTGGTATCCATAAAATTGACACAATTGAACCCTGCTATTTGTTCCCAAGGGCTCTATCTACGAACCTATCATACCGTAAATCAAGAATAAAATAGGTTAATATTCACATGAATAATGGGTCGTGGTAGTCCAGGGGTAGAGCGTTGGACTACTGACCGAAGCGCCTGGGTTGATTCCCGAGAAAGCCTCTCTGGGAACCTGCAGCTCCACAAGTTATGTGATTTTTCGGGTACCAGATCTTCCTGAGAAACCATAAACCACAGGAAAAGGAACTGGCCCCCCTACCCTTATGTGTGAATTTCACATGTCGTCGGGCTTAGTACTGGGTGAACTCTATCATCACCAAACCAAACCGACCTTCGGGTACCACTGTGTTTATGGTTTTTTTACATGCATATAAACACACCCTAAAATTCTCATTTTTATGCATCTCATTCTATTCTGTGAAAAAGAAAATGCACGCTAAATAATTCGTAACGATCGACGAAAAGGAACCTAACTGACATGAAAAATACAAGTTACCATCGTCATGCGGATGAGAAAGCTCAAATAAGAAATATTTCTGTTGAATTATAGTCAGAAGGTTAGATAGTCGTGCATGAAAAAATATTTCGAATTATTCTTATAATATTGTGTCTGCCCAGCAAAGCATGTACAATAGTGCACGAGCGAGGTAGTTAGGAAGAAAAAAACGAGGGACTTAAGGAATATGTACGTAGTGTTTTAGAGAGCAAACGTTTTTATCAATGCGAAAGATAAAGAGAGCTTGGCGGCTCATCAGAACGTCTAATCCTTGCTTTGAGTGTAGTTATTTCCCATAGAAATACCATTCGTTGAGCTCAATAAATATTTCACAATACCCTCAGGAATAAGAGAAAAAAATAATTCATTTATTAGTTTAACAACAAAAGGGCATCGTGGGTTCATTATTTATCCAATTGCATTTATTGTTGGCCTTTTTCATTGCATCACAATCGACTCGTACTAGGTTCAAGAGGGATGACATTGGGCGGGGGCGGAGTGAGATATGGTAGAAGTTGAGAGTGAGTGAGAAGTGGCGAGCAGGAGGATAAATTCTTCAAGGTGGAAGGTTTCATGGAAGAGGGACATTGAGAGAGAGGAGACCCAGTTGCCCTTTAAGAAGGTTCTGTTCTTACAACGAGCTCACTGACATCAGCGCGACGGGCTTTTTTGGTGAAAGAAAACGGTCAAGCAAAGCGAAAAAACTAATTAAATACCTCATCCCAATCATCAACCAAGCATTCCACCGTCCCAAGTCCGAGGGCATCAAGTTTTTTTTTAGACGAAACACACGTTGAATTTCTGAGTAGAGGTACCAGTGGGAAAAGATGTTCAAATAACATAAGGCTATTCATAATGATTTATTCTGGCAACTCAAAGCAAGCCTAAATACATCTTTCATTAACAAAATGTTCTTTTGCACGAGAGCCTTTGTAAGTGCGTTTATCCCTAGTGATTTGATGGACACTTGTTACTAAAACTGATGTCATTATTTTCTATTTTTGTGGTCAAAGAATACAATTTTTCAAGTTTCGTCGCCCTTTGACCTTTTAAGTTGGAAGCAGGAATCTTTTCCCAATGCGTGGCTATGAATTTTTTCAACCATACCTCTTGTGATCCCGCTCGGTTGCCCGAGAACAGCTTTCTCGTGCGGTTATTCAGAGAGTGTTTTTGAAGATGAAGGCAATATGCCCAAACGCTGTCGTTGCTGCTCTCTTTTGCCCTCTCAGAGTGAAAGGTCGGTCAATGGATTAAAGAGTCAAATGTATTACATGATTGGTATTAATATGTATTACCTGCCCCTTTTGTTTCTTGCTTAAAATTTATTTGTGTTGACAGACAGCATACACTAAAGCTATAGGCAATTTCAAGCAGTAATTTAATTTTTAAAGGAAGACATGAAAACGTCATTTTAGTTGGTATGTGATTACAAAAAGCTCAAATGCTTTTCAGGACCCAACTAAATGGAGAGACCACAACTTAGTTGTAGCAAGTGAGCTCCGGGCACGGGCTGACGTGTTACTCAGATATATTTTAGTTACTTTAGTTTATAAAAACAGTAATACACCATTTATATTTTATATGGATTGCAGTAAATTTTTCTATGCATGTAAAATTTTTAACTAAAAGAAAATCTTTGTGATCAATTAACAAATGGAAACTCTAAAAATGAGAAAAATATCGTGCTCTCATTATTATTTTGAAATAATGGGATGGATAATTCTTTCCTACTAATACGAAAAAGTTCTGCATCAGCATTCAAAAGTTAATAAAAAAGTGATAATAAAGTATGGATTCTCTGAGGTGCAAAATTTTCTCATTCGTTGAATTAGAGGAAGCATCTAATGTCATTGCGTGTGTATAATTCGTGGCTCTAAATTACAAAAGTTCTGGTGAAATTTACCACATGCGGAAATGATGAATCGGCACCAAAATTAATACAGTATATATTATTGAGAACGTTTTCATGTCCATTTTTAATGTCCAAATTCCCCAGTGAAGATCTAGAAGAATATTGCAAAGGTAAAAGTTTAGGTATAAAAGGCAGCTCACTTCATCAAAGAAGAGTAAAGAGGTTTCGAAAATTTTCCCATGATGTAATGCCATTTTTTACTATTTTATGTTTTTATCATTATTTTATAAACCCGCCTCAACTCTAATGATATTCTAAACATTTTATAATTTTGGGGTTGCATAAAGTAAAGTTCTGTAAATCATCCCACTGACAAAAATTCAAAAACGTTGAAAGTATTGAAACATTATATGCATTCGCATAGGTAGTTAATAATTGCGTCATAGTTTTGGGTTCTACATTTAAACAGCTATAGTTTCCTTTAAGAAAATGATTTGAGAGCAGCCTAAGTTGTTAGTGTATTCGATTACATAAGAGGAGTTCACATCACCCACAATTTCAAAGTCAAGACAACGCATCTACAGGTATGAAAAGCAGAATCGTGACTTTGTGGGTAGCGCTGAGAATATATGGGTCACGCGCCATCAGTGAAGAACATATCGAAAATCTCTGGTGTTTCGCGATTTTTATGAACCCTAGTACATCTCAATTCGTTCAGAGGCAAAATCTAACTTCAAGAGGCAAAGACATAACTGTGAACGGAATAGAAAGAGAAGTTGGCCAAAAAGCCCTAGGCTCAATATCCTAATATAATTTTTCACAATGCTTACATTAAGTAGCTATTCCTCTTGTTCAGAATGGTCAACCCTAGCGATATGCTTTATATTAAAAACCTAATCCAAATGAATTTACATTAACACATATTATGTCGAATTGTGCATGTATTTAACTTTGATATTAAAATAATAATTTAGATTTATATGTTACAAATATTTATTTATGGGATTTTAAATGGGATATATTTATTGGACTTCATATGGCATTAAGTGACATTTTGACCAAAATTTGGTGTCTACGTACAGCACGCTTCACGAGGAATGGGTTGCAGCCTTCTTATATTATACGTATAAAAAACGGTGAAAGTGGAATTCAACATATACCTCTGTTTATTTCCATGAATCATTTAAAATATGATTGCAGTAATCTATGGATATCATTTCATATTCGCAGCTAGCAAGATAAGGTATGGTGTATGCACGGTGTAGTGGGGAGGTGTAGGCTGGTAGAAAATAAGAATGAAATCAATGAAATTCAGGCATTGAATTTTCCCGTTTTAGCTCTTACAGTTAAATGGGAGATTTCAACGCCTGATGATTATTTAGAGCCATTGACTAAAACCAGAGAAAAAAATACTATTTCTTACAATAGAATATTGCTCCTGTGGCAGATTGTCTGGAAATGTGAAACGAAATAGATAAAATTAGCAGCAATCAAAGTTGCATTGCAAGTGCGAACTTAAGAACTCCCAAAAGTTATCATTCTTTACTTCCGTGGAATACGATTGGAATTGGAAATAGAATTTCGACAAAGTAAAGAATCTACACTCATAATGATAGAAAATGTATTCAGCTAAGGAAAAAATTGAGCAAATAGATGAATAACCCGAGTGAGCAAATATAAGGGCGTAATGTGCACAAGGTGCTACGCTAGTTTATTCAGAACCTAGGCAGAAGGATGAATGAGCTGATCTACCGTCGCGATAAAGAAGATGCTGAGAGAGAAATATAGTATTGAAAAGGACATCCGAAGAAACTAGTGAAACCTTACACTAAGGAGGTGATTTTGCTCGGCATTTGACTACCTGGTTCCGTAAAAAGTGCATTAGTACATTATCATATCTGAAGGAGTTTTGAGGTGAACCCGTTATCTTTAACAAACATTTCAGTAAATATATGTTAAATGGCCCAAGAAATTGATATAATTACCTTTGTTTGATACTTAACGTTTTATTGATGTAGCATTTTCTTCCCCCTATATTATTGATATATCTCCAACATAGTCCGTGTTTGCATTTTTTTCTCGCAAAATCTGTTTCAACTCCCACTCTGTGAGTTTTTGATTTCATCCAACACTTTCCTTCAATCTTTCTGCCTCTTATCCATATCTACCTTCCTCAATTGACGTCTCCAAAATTCTAGCCAGATCAAAACTCATGATAGAGGTAATTTTATTAATCAAATTAATTAAATCGAGTGTTAGTACACTGAAACGAAGAATATTTATGGATAAAACAACAGCATTGTATATATTCATTTTTTTTTTGATTAAAACACCAATTCTCACCCTTGACCCTTGAAAATGTGGCTTAGCCACAGGATACTGGAACGCCTTCTACCGTCATTATCAACATTGAAGAAAACTTCAGAACGCTATCTTTCATTAAAGGTTGTAGTTATTAGGATTTTCCTGAGGCCGAGGTAATATCTCACCAAAATATCAGCTTGGAAAAATGCATGCAACACAATCTGAGGAGGCATTCAAATCCGTGACCTTTACCTACACGCTCCAATTTGAGCAACCAAGCCAAATGGTCCGACACGCAAGAATTTGTTTGCAGAATACAGGCAACGTCTAGCTTTCATAAGAACCGTAAAGCAGACCATATAGTTATCGAAATACAGCGTTTAAATAATCATTTAATTTTATCAAATATTTCTTTAATTCTTATCCAGACTTCTATGCATAATTTTCACTGCTGGTTTTCTGGAACCCCCGCTCTTAGCATAACGTAATACAATTTACAATGAGTGCGTGTTTTCATAGCTAATTTTAATTTTTAACAGTATTTAGAAACTTCCCACTTTTTATTCGTGATGGCCATTTAATTGCAAATACTTGCAAATATAAAGTTGATATCCGCATCTGCCCTAATCCGCGCTGTAGCGGAGCAAGCGAGACGACCACTTGAGTCCCTCACGCGCATTTACTCCGTAAAGAAACCATCCCAACTTACCCCCCGTCGGCGTTAGCCTCCCCTACCGTTCTGTCCTTCCCAGTTAACCCACGGCATCTACGCCTAACAACCTCATCGCTACGTAGTAAACTCGCGCTTTCCCGGGGTAATGCCAGCAGCATTCGGAGAGAGATAACTGAAGGAAAGGGAATTGGAAATGAGAAAGAAAACGAGACGTATTTAGAAGAGCGGAGTCACCCGCAAAAAGGATTATATTGACAGGTTTCACTCTCTCTCTTACCCCAGCTTCGGCTCGTTTCACGAGCACTTCAAATGGCGATTCACAACCCGCTCCCCATCAGGAGATTCATTTGCCTATGTGGTTTGCCACTAGGCGCCTATTTTTGATGGATTCCCGCAGGGAAGATGAATATCTTTCAGACGCAGACTATTCGGTTTCAAATGCGCTGCCTCGCTGTCCTTGCTTATCTAAATTATGGCTTCACGAATGCCGAATTTCGCTTTGCATTTTTTTCTCTGTGATTTTCATACAAGGAATAACCAATTTTGTCCAGACCCCCTTACTAATTTCTTGGTTAGATAAAATTTCTCATCCACAAAAACCGCTGTATTAACGTTGATCCATCGATTAATGTGAACAAAAGAGTCAATGATTCAGCTCTAACTCCTCTCGTTTGTCCTTTCTTATTAACCTATGGCTATTCTCATGAAGCTTTTTTTTATTTCTTTCTAATGGCGACTTAAACTTTCCTCTTCTTGATGTTTTCAGTTTATAGAGATTTCGCCAAATTATATATATATATATATATATATATATATATATATATGTGTGTGTGTGTATATATATATATATATGTGTGTGTGTGTGTGTATATATATATATATATATATATATATATATATACACACACACGCGTACACACACACACACAAGTATAAATACACAAATATGTATACGTACACATATAGTATATCTACATACACATACGGATCAGAGACTAAAAAATTATATCAACTTACTGGAATGATGGGGAACCCAAATATTTCCTTTCTTAAGATAAATTAAGTTAAGATAAATTCCCCCACAGTTATATTCTAAAAGCACAACAAATAAAGCATGTACCAGGTTAGCCAATATTCGGGGTCAACGCTGTGAGGAAAGTATATTGGGAAATCCCCATATCGTCCAGTAAAGGCGTTTGAGTGAGGATAGTAATGATACATGGGAGTTTCAAGAAACAAAGCATAATCATAAAAAGTGACTCCATTAGAGTCTGACTCAAAAGAGACGATGTCATTTTTATTGACGAATCGTGAACTGAAAAGTCTCATTATCCTCGAGTGATAGGTGAAAAAGTCTTACTTGCAGAGTTGTGGGCTAACATGCAGATCACCGGAGAATGGTGAAATCCTTCGCTCGAAAATAAGGCAACCATGACCACGCCCTCTTTCAGATCAATCCGCGGGGCCTCTAATCGTTTCGAGCGGCTATGCAGTTAACTAGAACACTCGTCGTATTGCTTTTATAACAGAGAAAAACGTTTCGTATTCGAGTGGCAAACGGTGAACGCCCGATTTCGAGCAGCCACACTCAATTTAATTCGCTCGCGATTATATAACCTCGAATAACAAGAGAGCGGAGTCCTATGCGCCTACTCGGACGAGGAACAGAAACCCCAGTGCAAGTGCACTCATCCGTATCAAATGCGGAGCCGGCCGGAACCTTTACAAGACACGCGACAGGGATTGAGAGTTAATGCCACTGAACTATTTTTTACACGAAGCTCAACATAAGCACCGATTATCTTTTGATAACTAGAGATGACATTTCTTACTTTTGGGTAATTTTATAAATGATGTTCCTATCGATAAGTTTGTTAATCGAATGTCTTCGTTAACCGAATGAAGCATTTATTATCAATTCAATTGATAAAACGAAAACTTTGATAAATTTAGTGGTCGAAAGGTCCGACATTGATCTTCATACCGGTAAATCTACTCCATAGTACTGATCATATATGGGGAACGAGTTCCTCTGAAAGTTTATTTGCTGTTTTTGGAGGTTGGGGTCAAATTCTATCATTTCACTCGTCGATTTGTGCGCACTAAAAAGCCTCTCGTACACCGTAGGAAGCAGGCAACATGTGAAGCGAATATATTCACTAACTTACCTATAAAGAAGATCCCAGGCTGCATTTCCACTGCATTTGAGGTGGGGACCTTGGAAGTGTCCCCTTCCTCTCTCGAGCGATCTCTCCTTCTCCGCCGCCTATCACACCGAGGATTCTGCTCTCTTGGTGGCAACTACCTTGTCCTGGAAGAGAAAAGAATGGATTATTTTAGAATGAAGAGTTTAAGACCAAACCATAAATAAAAACCCCGAGATATCGTATCTTTAGTGAGGACTATGAACAGTATCTTCACTATTAACTCCATAGTACTGATTGACAGTTATAGCTCTATAGTGCACAAGAACGATATTTACTAACGTTATAACGGGACCGGGATAGCTTTAAATTGAATTTAAGGCATTTATTGGCGTAACATTTTAATTGAACATCCATTAAAAAGAAAAAAAATGATGTGATAATATCAAGCGTCATATATTGGAATAAACATTCATAATAACTGTAAAAATCTCATATCGGACATCTTAAGCGATTGAAGACAAAAGGGGAATTTAAGTGTGACCAAGTACCCCCTTAATCAACGTATAGCAGTGTTGTATGACCATGTATGTTGCTACTGGAATAAACAAGGAAGGTTTGGTTAGGATGTCTCTACTCCTACCATACCCGTAAAAAAAATAGAAAAATATAGCCATTCTGCAACACCTATTAAGTAATGTTTTATAACAACCAGTTTCGAAACCGCGATATCGCTCCTCCAACTGTACGGCTGAGAAGATGATACATATTGTATCGAATATTAAAGCTAATGAAGTACGATCCATAGATTAAATTTAAAAAGTTTTCCTGTCTTCTCAGATTACGATTTGAAATAATATGCTTTTAAGTTAAATTTCTACAGTCGAAAGAAATCAAATTTGATAGAATCGCACTCGTTTGAAGAACTTCAAGCGTCAGGCAGCGGCTTCGTAAGCTTTCACGTGAGACCGTCACCAGAGATCTCGGAACTCAGCCAAATAAAAGAAACGCGTCCAAATGTTCTCATTTTTATTCTCCAACACGATGAGTTGACAGCATGAGGACCTTTTAATGTTCTTCTAGTTTTCCAAGTTCGGATATTCCCGGGTACATGGGTTCTCTTAAAATTGAAAAAGGAGAGATTTGATTTGAGACAATTTTCAAAACGCCACGAGCGGAGCCAGTCCCACGGTGAAACATACATACTTAACCTTTAGAAATGTTTAGATTATCGGCCTGGAGCACGAAATATTGGACGCAAAAAGGGCGCGTGAGGGGATCTCGCAGCGAAATAAAGACTTTCGACTCTGGAGAGGGCATTAAACCGGCGTGTAAACGCAGTGGTAATGAGAATAGAGAGTCCAATTAAGTACAAAATGACGGCGAGGTTAACAGTCGGTGCTTTCCCCTCCAATTCTAACCAACTCGATCCGATTTGAGCACGAAGGCGAACTTTTAAGGGGAGCCATTCATCCCCACCCACTCCGCTAGCATGAAACTTAAAAGGAAAACGCACAACTTCGCTCTCCACCCACTTTCCGAGCCACGTGGGTGGGTTGCGGTGATAGAAGTTAGGTCGGCATGGGTTAAGGTCATAAAACCTTTACAGTCAGATTGGAGAGCATACGGCGATTCCTTATGGGATCCTTACACCGACTCAACCGATTCGACGCATACTCAAGAAGAAAGGCGCGTTACTAAATATTACATCACAAATGGAAGTAGGTTCGAGACAGGGATGTTTATGGCAATACTATTGAAGCTGAAAGTATTGTTGGCGTAACTTGAAGAAAGGAAACTAATCATAATTTCATTTTGGGCATGCATATCATAGCTTATGTTGACAGAATGCTTTTTACTCATACGTTGATGTACGAATTAGTTAATTTGTTTTCCTTACAATTAACTTGAAGTATTGCTTGACCTTTAAAGCTGCTGTGACCACTAAAGATATAAAACAAAATTATTGGTAAAAGGAGTGAATTATGTCGAAAAATAACTATTCCGATGCCTAAATGGCACATGCTGATTCAACGCACAACTTTCTTTCTGGCCTTTTTTAATTGGGGAACTGAGGTTTTTTTTTCATTTTAAAGTCTTGCAGAACTCCAACGTTTATTTTAAACCTAAGCTAAAATACAGATAATTTTGTTACAACAAATAAAACATTATCTGATTATCCTTTTTTAAATTACCTACAGTGGCATTTATTAAAGTAAAAAATCGAAGTTTATTAGATAGATATTTATGATCTCCTGTTGAGATTACGATCCGAAAATACCCCCTATTGGTATACGTATCATTTCATTGTCCACTGTGGTATATATAAGCAGTGTCTATGCACTAACTAGAGGTAGCGGTGCCCATCCAGGACAACAAACTGATAATCACGAAGACATCCTTGAGCTGCTCGAGTTAAATACTGAGTTCCGTGAGTTTCTTGTCGTTACTTACGTGAGAAATTCTTCGCAAACAAAGATTTTTCTTCTTCAATGGTTTTAGGCAAGCGCTCTCTATTGAAAAACATCGTTTTCTTTTAGATCATCAATTATTAATGTTTCTACTTTCTTGCCATTTTAGTTCTTGCAGTTGAGCATGAATTTTGAATGTAGATATTCGGTAGATTAATTTTAAATAATTTGTAACAGCTGACCAAAACTTTTTGCTAACATAATTAACAATATGTATTAATCTGATAAAGTCTTATTCCTATAGTCTCAAAAAAATACAGTAAATGTGTATTCGCTTGGAGAATTTATTATAGAAAATAATGTTTTAAATGGTTGGAATTTCCACCCAGATATTTTCAAAGCTCCTACACTTTAAGGTAATGGAATCAGGATTTCCGCAATATGGGTCTGCTGGATTAATGGTACGAATTTGAAGGTACGTATTTCCCTGATTTTTAAAATATTTCGATGGACCGATTTAACAGGAAATCTGGTTAAGTTTATAAAAATGAGCCTTATTTAGAGAAGAAAGACCCGACTGGACCATAACTGTCTTCATCTGGGTGATCGGCAAAAAGGATGAGGAAGCAGCTAGCTTGTTTAGACCCACGACATGCCAAAATCAAGGAAGGCATGGTAATTTTTTTGCTTGATGGCAGTAAAAGCGGCTTCAAAGAAACTTTTGGTACCGAGAAAGTCACTTTGAAAGGATTTGGTGCGGCAAATGGCCATCATATTCATATGAATAAGCAGCTCTTGAGAGAGTTTGCAAATGTCTTACCCACTAATTTATCATGCTGTATTATTACTGATTGTCACAACTTACGCTGAGTCGGCAATATCATTAGAATCATTCGCACTAAATTAAAAATTCTAATTATAGCCATTTTTGAGGCCGTCTCAAACTTTTTATCGTTTGAGCGCATTGATTAAGTTGTATGCAAGCTATTAGAAAAGATAATTGCTGATGATCTCTGGGATTTGTGGAAATGTGAGAATTGGTTGTACAGTTGCCAACATGGTTTTAGAAAAATGCACTCTTGCGAAACTCGGCTATTAGGGTTCTGCCAAGAAATATCCGACTCTATGGATGCGGGAATAGAAGTGAATGCTTTAATAGTCCGCCTGTCAAAAGCCTTTGACAAAGTTGACCACGATCGCTTAATACTGAAGATGGGCAAATAACCACCACACACAAATGGAAGAGTAATCTCGTGGGTCAAAAATTTCAAGGATGGTCGAACCCAAAGGGTCAAATTAGAAGTGCATTTTGAAAAAAAAGAGGGTGACATCGGGATTCCCACAAGGAAGTGTACTTGGCCCGCTCTTGTTTTTAATCAATATAAATGATCTTCCGGAAAATATTAAATCTTAGATAATACGTGATATGGAAACGTCTCTTTTTATTCGTAATGCTCAGATAAGACTTTTTGCGAACGACTGAATTATGTACAGGAAAGTCGAGAATGACAGCGACTGTGATAAACTGCAAAGGGACATTAATAAAATTGCGGATTGAGTGACAAATAATGGGATGGATATTAATGTTAGCAAATGCAAATCCATAACTTTTAGTAACAACGTAAATGGTAACAATAGGGACTAAAATTTCTCGGAAAATGTCATTCCTAGAAGTGATAGCTGCAAATACTTAGGTGTACATTTAACTTAGGATTTAGGGAGGGGACTAAACGTGGAGTACATTTTTAAGAAACCTTTCAAAATTCTTCATCGGGATGATGAGAAACCTCAAATAGAGCATTAGAGCAACTAAAAAAAAGGCGTACAAGGCCCTGTTAAGACCAGTTTGAGAGTAATCATCACTTGAATGGGTCCCGCACGACGAACGACATATTACAAAACTGGAGAGGGTACAAAGAAAGGCTGCCAGATATATACTGGTGAAGCATAGGAGGATGGAGAGTGTGACTGAAATGTTAAAAACACTGTTCTAGGAACCTTTACAAAGTAAAAGAAAAATAAGCAGACTTTGTGGAATGTTCCGCATTCTGAAGGGAGAGAAATCTTGGTCAGAACTAAGTAAAGAGGAAATAAAAATTTTCTAGGGAGAAATGGTCACAAATTCAAGGTGAAATACTGGGAAAAAAGAACAAATAAAAAAGTTTTCTTTTTTGAATGAAACAATTGTGGATTGGAACAACTTACCTGCAAAACTATTCGAGCTCTTTCCTAACAGGGTAAAGACTTTTAAGAAAATATGCATACAATTAAGTAATATTTTGATTGATGTGTTCTATAAAATTGTATGCAACAGCTTAATGTTTGATTTTTTTCGTATTGATTGGGAATTTGATGTTGATGAGATGGGGATTTTCTTTTTTTTTTGTGTTAGAAATTTGTGCTTGGAAGTTTCCTATGGGTGTATTTGTTTACTGACTGATTTTATTTATCTTTTGTGATATTGATTCATGTCATGAGATGACATGTTATTTTTTCCAAGGCAAGTTTGATTATAATACTTCAGACTTTTATGCCACCTGAAATTGTCTATCTACACATGTACCTTTTAATGATAATAAAAATTTCATATATAACCTTTGGAATAGCTTGATTTCAATTAAATGGATTTTTCACAAAACTGAATGCATACTTTGGCCCATAACACCCTCAAATAGCCAAAGGGGAATCATACAAGAACGTCTTTTAGCTCATAGTCTGAACATTATCCATGGATTTCTCTTCCAATAAAGCAATTTAATATTGTTAACTGCAACGTGCATTCATTTTATCTATTACAATGAATCACGAAGTTTAACATAAATCACCCACCGATGCACAAAAGAAGTGGCCGTCGAATATAATTATGGGCCGTGATGTTGGGACGAAACGCAAACAAATGACAGTTTGGGTACGTGCGCAAGAGGTCAAAAATGACGAGGTAATCACCACTCGCCCGTCGACCAAAGATTGAAAAATAAATCTGCAAGAAATTGCATAAGTTTTTTGGCCAATTCTTGGCCGATGGTGGAACGGAGCTGAGGGGGTGAGGATGGCAAGAGAAGGTGACGTTCGAGAGGAAGGTTAGAGTGGGTTTTGCGGGTGGAGCGTCTTTGGAAAGATTTAAGAAGCGACGGGACGTACCTACGCGAGGGAAAGTACGAGGAATTCCATCGGTAACCCGCGGAGGCTTCACCGGTGCCACTCCAGAAGAGAAATCCCTTCGATGGAAGAAGTCGTAGTCGAGGGAGGAGAAGGGGGCGAGAGGAGGACGGGCGGGGGCGGGGGAGGGGGTAGATAAGGGGGCCATGGAGAGGCGTGAGGAGGGAGATAGAGGGAGGAGGAGGTCGAGTGGGCAAATCACGCGAGATCTCTCGGGCGGGTGTCCAAAATTCTGGAGGGAAGACGAGCGGCCGATCGAGAGACTTCAACGCCAGCTGACACGCATGCCTCCTCGCGAATGAAAAATACTCTTCGAAGAGAAATCAACTTTAGATTGTTACCCGTAACTCTTTAAATGGCTGTACAAACGTGTTTGCGGAAATGCCCGTCGACAGTCACACGAGCGTCATGCTAGAGGAATGCATGATAGAAATCTAAAAAAAACAGTTTAGCGCTTCTCGCTTGTTAGTATTAACTTCATTCACAAACCAAACGACGTCCAACTTGAGCGAACGGGAACAAAAATAATGCTTGTAGGTGAGACTTAATCATTAGAGTGCATTTATTACCAAGACAATGAGGAGTTAAAAATTAAAATTCTTTCCACCTAGCTAATTTTGACAAAATCATAGGTTTTTGGTAATTTTCATTAATGATGTTGCCGACAACTAATTTGATTTTTTAGTTAGCATTTGGATTTTAGGATTTAGTTTGATTTAGTTTATGAGATTTTTATTCAATTAATCAATTCTTTCCGCAAGGAAATGATATCTTTATAGAGTCGTATTTTCATCTTGATTGATACAAAAGTAATCGTTTTAAACACACCTTCAAGATCTCAACAAAATACATAATGAATTCAACCTAATAAAATAAAAATTATATCAAGACGTAGTTTGCGGTGTCATCTATATCTAATGTGGTCAGTTATAACACACACCACATTTTATCTCAATGGAAGGCACACATTTTTTCCTTCTATGCACTGCAAACCAGCACTGATAGTGATAAGCTTATATCGACTTTTCCAGTGGAGAGTATGTTGTCGCGAATAAACAACCAGCAAAAGTAACTTTGAATTTGCAGCGTAAATTGTAGGTTTGGCACCACTAAACCGTTTTCAATAGAGCATATTTAGACAATTCATTCCGTCATCTTACTTTAATACTCCCTTTGATCATAAATTATTCGGACGATGAAAAACGCAGTGGCTCGCTCGTATCTAAAAAGTTTCATTACAAGCAACGCACGATTGTCCATACGATGGCTATTACATAGCTCATAAGCACGCGTTTGGGACATAAGGAAACCTGTTCCTATCAAAATTGTTCCCACATCAGTGGGAGGTGCCCGTGTTACAAAACACCCTTCGCAGTTTTAGAACAACTTGGGAGCACTGAACGTCGCCACAGGCGACGCTTAGCGAGCACTCAGCCACTCGCTGAACTCCCGGAAGAGTAAAGGCAGCCCGCCACACTTCCCATTCCTTCCCCTATCCAATAAGGAGGAATGGTAAATGGCTGGCAGTCACTGCCAACCAGGCGCCCAAAGATTTCGTGACCAAGAAAATCCTTACTCATCCTCTCTTGTTTCTTAGGGTGCTCACATCTTTCGAAGTGAAAAAAGTGAAGGCTATCCCTTTATGCAAAGTAGCAAAGAGAACAACATTGCACTTAAATATTCTTGATATATTTAATGGCTAAGTGTCAAAGTATTTAGCATTTGTTGATAGTAAGAGAACTTATTTTGAAAATAGGAATATAGGCAATGCAGCTTGTTTACATATTGAAAAACTTTTACAGCGTTCCACTTCTGCGAAGAACTTTAACAAGGAATTCAAATTAGTTTTCATTTGATACTGATACCTCCATTAAATAGCTGAACACGATCACAATTCATTTGAGCCCCAGGTATGATTTATAGCTTGCATAAACGTACAGAATCAGAAATACCTTCGTTTTCATATATCAGGAAAGGATAAACATTTCGCTGACATTTCCGAAAACACTTAAAGACCAAGAGATAATAAAGAACAGATTAGGCACGTCCAACCTACTTATTAAAAATGACTGCAAGGAGCAGTGAAAAGAAATCAAAGATGGTAAACCGGTAGATATTAATAAGAACATGCGAAAGAGGTAAGTAGAAACATGCGATAAGTAGAAACAGGGAGTTTAAATTTAAGCGTGTATTGTCTATGATCCCAAGCAAACGAACATACTACGTGATAAAATACACTGATTTAGGCTTCATAGGTACAATATGAAGGATAATTAAAAAATAGCACATCTCCGGTAAATATGGAAAACTGAGCGTTTCTGCTTACTGGGTACCATGCGCCTGATTAAGGCTTAATGAGCCAAAACATCCTCAGTAATAGAATCTTACACATTTACTTTTTACATACGCTACATACTTTGAAACTATGTCCTCCAATACTATCTGAAGTGAACGATTTCTAAGTCAACGCTGTAAATACCCACATATACAAAGAAAGCACTTTGTAACATTAAAATTCTTGAAAATATGTAAAGATCATATTTGTTGGAGGAATGAGACAAAATTGTAGAACTATGATTTTACGTGTCAGGTTCTGTTTCCCCATTAAAGTTTGAGCGAATGCCACGTCTAATCTCTCCGTTCAGATAATTGGTAACTAATGAGCGCGCAAAGTGCCACAATAAGTATTAGAGGGGTAAATCCCTTTGACCGTGGACGACTTTCGTTTCGGAGTTGACACAAATAACATCACGGCGCCAATGCATTTTAGTTTTGCTACCACACGCATGGCACTCCTGCCTGGAAGGACGAGATCGAACACCACGGGCCCAATAAAAACTCGCGCCAGGTTTTCGATCGACCGAAAATTTCTCATCCACCGTGCCACCACTACTGGGCGTCTCCCGTTCAGGGCGTGCCGTGGGCGTGGTAGTGATGGAGTGGATCGGAGGGGGTGAGGTTGAGGTGAGGTGGGGGCGTGATGGAGGAGAGGTGGGGGCGAGGTGGGGGCGTAGGGAGGTGGAGGAGGGGAGAGGGCTGGGTGGGAAGGGAGCCTGGCATCGGCAGCCGGGGTAAACACACTCCCTCGAACTCTCGCTCCACTTTCTCCCGGGAGTGTTCGGTCGCGCGCGCCGCCACTGCGAAAAAGCCGACGGTCAAATATAGCCGACGCGGATTTCGGAGGGAGGGAGGAGTAGAAGGTGGAGTAAGAGTAGGAAGTCACCGATGTGATTTGAGTAGGACGGTTTGTTCGTTTCGAAAACCTCCGCGTGGCTCAGTGTCCACCCTCCCACGTTCACCGCGCCGCTCTCCCTCAAGACTGACAGAAATCTCGCCATTCTCGCCCAAAATTCCATTGTTTTTTATTTAATGGTCAGGTGCAGACAGACTCAGCCGATTTTAACCTGCAGCCGCGAGCAATAATTCCGAAACGGGAAGGAGGAATAGCGGAGGAGATTACGATCGAAAGCCTCTCGATCATCGTCCCGAGAAGGTTTTTCCGTCTCCGGGTAGTGGGGGGGGAGTCCATTTTTATTCTTTTCTTCCAAAAACCTTCATGCAGTGTGTTGGCCGGGGTTTTTCAAATATTCGGAACCTAAAAAGAATTTGGTGGCTTTTGCCCTGGATTCCTAAGTTGATGGTCTCGTTTGGATTCCATTAAAATATTCTATTATTCTTATTTACGTCAAATTTGGTCTCGTATTTGGATGTCGCGTGGAGAACGCTTTTGAGCGTCGTCAATCCTACTTAATCATTCACACATATCAGGTGATCACCAACCTACCTGCTTATTGGCGTAAATGGCGTCTGCTATTAGCTCCATCCAACAAAATTGCATGTACGAACTATCGCTTCCACCTGGAGCCTAGCTGGGAGCTATAGTTGGGGCTGGAACCCAGACGTTTATTTAGATTTTATTATTTTCTCTTCGGGAGAACTATACAAAAGAAAATGTTACAGACTACTGAATATCAATAACACTCTAAAATTCTCAGTGTAAACAAAAATGAACCATTAAATTTCAATTGATAATATGAATGTGCGGCTAGTTTTTAAGAGACACTGGCGTTTCCGTGAAGTATTTAAAAACTGACAGACTGACTAGCATCTGACTAGCATCAGATCGCATCAAGCGAAAAAATAAAATTAATTAACAGTTTATCAAATCGAATGGCATAAGCTCAAATGATGCTACGAATTATATACAAAGTATGCTATGAAGTATATGTGCCATATTACAGCGAGTTCAGCAGGAAATAGGCAGTAGACCTTTTCAATACAATTTTAACCATTATTTTGAAATGAAAAAGTGCGGTATAAAATGAGTTCCGAGACCAAACAGTTATATCCTACGTTAAGAATTTTTTTAGGATGATAGAGTGGGAGATTGATGTCAACGCACATTTGATAATCCATTTTAATGATCTTCCTTTAAATTTTATTCCGAGACGAAGTGTAAGGGGATGAGAAGGATCACGCGACTTCAAGAGGAGTCTGCATTCCTCCTTAATATCCATCCCACGATGGCGCAAGCGTTATATGGAACCCGCGGCGCCGGAGATGGACCTGCGATATAGGGACATGCAATGGAGCTCTTCTCTTGATCTAGACGAAATCTCCCGATGCAGGTTTCCCAAGTTTCATCCGGTTGCTAAGGGATGCTGTGCAAGAAATAGACAAAAGACCTTTCCTTTTTAGCTTAGGAGCCGTGAAAGATGCCTCCCTGAACGCATGCGCTACAGCTGTAATTGAAGACAGGTGGCAAAGAATGGGATTCCCCCCACAAAACTCACTCTGTTATATAAGATATTATACGCCTACTTAAAAGGTAGGTCTCAGAAGATCCCAAAAGACTAGATACTTCTAAGTGCCGTGAGAAATTCCTCTTTCTTTGCCTCATGTTTTGCCTTTCTTGATTACTTTGTAACTTCTGCCTGCTTTCATTCTGTTTAAAAAGTCCACTCTCTTCCCTTCCTTTCCCAATGTCCCCCTTCTATCACGGGCTTCAACATGCAACTACCTTCTAGTATTTCCTCCACCCACTTTCTTTGTCTTTTTCGGATTGCCCCAAGTAATTTCTTCTCTTAACCCACCCTATTTCAATCCTCTGCTGTTGTCTCCTTTGTCCAACTTATTTCTTTCATTCTCTGCCAGACGTACATCTCAAAATCCTCCATCTATGCTTATTAACTTGCCTCAAATACTAGACCTCACATCCATAAAGTAATATGTTCCGTATTTTCTGCTGCTAATGATACATTTATAAGAAAACTTTACTAAACAGCTTCCTCGATCAGAAGTGTATTCAATGCCAACAATTTCATCTTGAAATCAATATCATGTTTATTATTTTTCCCTGCAGTGACCCAATTCAAAGTTTAAATGACTATACAACTACATCAGGAACGTGTCCTTACGTTGATTAATTAAGGACAAGAAAATCTCATCACAAGGAACTGAATTCTTGGAGATAACTATATTCAGGTCTGAATTATCATCAGTATTATCTTTGAGAAGACCTTGATAAAAATCACGTAAAAGAAACTCATTTAATGCGCACTTACTGACTGCAGTAATGTGTCATGGGGATACTAAAATGCCCCTATTTTCCAAGGTTTAAGCTAAGTACATTGTAAATTAATCTTAATTTGTGAATAAAATTTACTTAGATAAGTGTTTAAGCTCTTACATCCGATATTTACGAAAGATCAATGATATCTTATCCTGAGTCTACTATTAGAAAGTCACGAGTTTTTCTTTTTCAAGGATTTTATCAATTCAAAAGTTGGTTGGCTCAAGGAAATAAATCAAGAGAGGTTGTATTTTTATATTTTGATTCTGGTGTTAGTGCTGCAGATATGATTCTAAGAAGTTCCCCCATCAACCTTTATTAATGACTTTTTAATGATTATCCTCGTATACTCTTATCTACTTTCAAGGGCATTTTTTTCTTTATCTTAAAATAATCCTGCCCTCCGTCGACTCTAAGAGACAGAATGAAAGGGATGAGTTGCACCGTTATCATCAGTTATGCTCTACATATTACGGCCGTTCCACGAGGGATTCGAACCGTCAAAAACCTGTTGGTAGGCAGTAATTACGCAACGCTTACTGCTGTGACTCCCAAGGACACCAACTCCTTGTCCAATGCACATACATTCAACTCTTTTTGAAAGCGGACAGAGATGGAGAGAGAGAGCTTATTTTGAAGAAGACTTAATAAAATGATAATTTTGGGAGAAGGCAAGATGAATTTATTAAAATGTCTCACCATTTAACTTTCCCAAAGGCTTTTCATAGTCACGCAATGAAACAAGGGAACGCAGGGCCACTAAAAATAAAATGTTATTCATTTTCCCTTGTACAAATTTTTAATACAAAACAACACACCATTTGATAAGCTTTTTTTCAGATTTCCATATTTTAGCCCCACCCACATCAGAATTGAACAGGAGGAGATCACAAGTACCGATCGAAAGAGACCCGAGTTGAGTAGCGCAATAAAGCTTCAAGAGTCAATAAAACGAAAACTATGAATGATGAGCGTAAAAAAATATACGCTATAGACGCTGCTCAAAAGGTAGGTGGCGTTTGTGGTTGAAAGGATTGAGTAACAAAACCCGTAACTTGGGTTGAGCATCACGGAGAATTCTAGTAGTTACTTGAATCGGTTACAAGGAACAAAAACGTGGAGAACTTAAGCATGTTACAGCCGTAACTCCTTGATGGATTTACGGAATGATGGAAGCATAATTTATCCCATAGCGAATCGTCAATTTCCTCTCCGATCTAGTTCACCGTTTTTCTTGAGATCGTAAATCTTTCCCCTCTTTATTCATATTATTCCCGGATCAGATTGAGATCCCATTACTTTTCGCTTCCCATCCATTATTGAAGACAAACCACTCTCTCTCCCTCTATCTCGGTAGTCATAGCCATTCCTTCCTAAGTTTCAAGGGAGTATCTATCCTTTCCGCTGAATGCAGATTATTGATACCATAAAAATCCTTCCGAGCGACTACTGCAGAAAATCGAGGACGTGAAATTGAAAATATTATGTGTCTACCAAAATTTATGGGGCTTTAATTCAGCGTATTCATACTTCATGCATATCTCATGTATATTCGTTAGGTTTGCAGCCCTGAGCTAACGGGAAGTTAAGATTTTTCATGATATTATTTCCACTTCCGCTTCTTGAACATTCCATCACTCCTCAGTGGATCACAAATACGTGAAATTTCTTGAATGAGTCCAAAGCCAGCAGAATAAAAACCAGAGCGCATTCCGGGAAAATTTACCGTTCCTCACCAATTGTCGGGGTTTTTCCCCGACATGAGAAGATATTCAGTAATTCTGGCTTCATTCCTTCCATAATCGATCCATGAGAAGAATAAACTCGTGCTCCTCAACCGGGATTCTTAGTGCTTACCAGATATAACTTTTTGCGATAGTTTCCGTTGCATTGAAGAGATGCCTTGAGAGTTCTCATTCCTGTTGATCCCAACTACCCTACACTAGGGCACACGTGTAGAAATAACGTAACATATTTCTCTATCTCATGCTATCTATATCATATACACATCCAAAACGTTGAAAACCACCATCAGCAAGATTGCTCTGGTGTAACATATTCTTCGCAGGAAGGCTTTGCTATCACTCAAGGTTTTACGACCTTGATACTAACACTCACGCGTTCGTTTGTTCTATCAGTTGATTAAATTTAACCATTGAGACATCATTAGACAAAAAGAAAACCGCGTCATTTGCTCAATACTCTTTCATCATATTCTACACCTGGCTCTACTTGGTCATTATGAGTTCCATAATAACTATCCATCCTATCTATTATGAAACCATTTTTTAATACATTATGCAACCACCAGCTGAAACACCGGGTATGGCAACGCGGCGACAATAAAAGTTCCCTAGACAACACCAATTAACCTAATCGCTGAAATGCTTGAAGTGTATAAAATAAGGCCCACTTGACTATCTGAGATTGTTTTCCGAGCGATTCTCGTTATGAGAGTGAGCTCTCATCACGCGGAAAGCCCCCGTCAACAAAATCACAAAATATATTCAAGTCATGCATATAAAAATGTACGCTGTAATCACTAAATATTAGTCTACGTGAAGGCCTCTTCCCTTCGTGTATCGCAGGACCACATTTACGAGTATCCCTTCTTCTTCCGGATACTCTAGGAAAAAAATTTCAATACGAAAATGCAAGTGACTACAACTAATCCTCGAGGGTACTTGCTAGTCCAATCTCCAATTCAGTAGATGATTATCGCTCTCCCTATTACCTTCACAGTAGATTCTAATTACTGAAGTGTAGACGTTATGTTGTAGCATTAATGACCAGCGTGGCGTCAGGAAATAATTTAGTCTGCCGATCACTATTCTGAAGTCGTCAATCTCATAAGATGGCTAATTCTCGAGACGATATAATCCCCAAAAATGTCACAGCAGAGTTTCATTAATTATTCCCCAATTTTTCCAGTTCTCCCTGGCCCGACGTGCACCATGACCCTGAATTTTTCCCTTTTTTCCTCATTTTGCTAGTATGGGGCAGCCCTCACACAGCTCCACCTACCTCCTCCTTCCCCCACACTTTTCCCCCAAACCACCGCACGTCACCTCCCGAGGCTTCCCCGAGAATCCTTTGTTTTTCCCGGTCGCTACCCACGGCTCAGGGCCGACGCTGATCGCCCCCGATGCCATCTCGGCAGACCGTATCTTCCTCTCCTTCCTCCGACCCCTTCTCCCCTGCCCAGACCACCGCGTCCTCCGCCAACCCCTCCCTCCTCCCCTGCTCACCTCCACGAACACCTCACACCCTTACCACGTCCTGAAGAATGTTGCGAAGGCAAAGAGGAAAAACAATAAGAAAGAAAAAAATCCAAACCCGCCCCACCTCTCTCTCTCTATATATACCCACTGCTGATCCCCACCTACCCGCCCTCCGCTTCCTTGGCTGAGCGCAACCACCACGGGGACATAAGCAGCGAAGCGCCCTCCTCCCTCACCCCCCTTGGAATTTACTCCAGAACCGTGTAAACTGCAGAGGTCTTTGTTATCTCGACTGACTCGGCGTGACCTTGGAGACTTTACTTAGAAGAGAGCCTTCTCGCTCGAGAGTGACTCCGCTTAATCGCGAAGGGCGAAGCTGGTGCGATACATAAATTCTTACCGGGACGATGGAGAGGTGAACGGTGATATATTGTTTTTGGGGAGCGATGAAGCATCGGAACTATAATTACTGGTTCTCGATTCTATCAGATCTCGCGCTCATTTTTTTTTATCATGAATATTTTGTTTTTCTTAGTTAACACTAATCCTTAAACGGCTGCGCTTTGGTCTTTAATTTAGGATCAAATGAATAAACAATAAGAAAAAACGCAAATACCCAGGCCCTCAACGGTGGAAACGGCTGGGCGGGAATCAAACCCACGACCTCTTAGTTAGTAGGCGAAGGACATTACCCCACTATTACCACTGACGGATTTTATTCCTTATTCTCCTTCACCGACAAAATGATTAATACGACTAAATCCTTAAAGTATCAAAAGATATTTTCTAGGATACTCAAATCATTGTAACAATCATCCACGCAATCAAAACTACATAGCATTGGAAACGTCTTATATACATGGGATTTACTGCCCTATGGGAATCACTTATTTGGACTCATTAAACCATATTTCTCAACGAAATTACTCCGGAAAATGATCTTGCTCTACCCTCGAAGTTGAGGAAAAAAATGTTACTTAAAATTATAGTGATATACATAATTTAAGAATTTAAACGATTTTATACGACATGCTGTCGAAGAGATGTCTGAAATTTCAGACGTTTGCAAGGACCTAAATGTGATACTGGTGGCTTACGGAATTCTAAATTCAACGAAATCTAAACTTTAATAGCAAGCGAAGAAAAAACAGAGACGGAAGAATATTGTGGGAAGAGGCCAGAATGTGATCATTCCTAAGAATAATGCCCGTGGAGGAGGGTCTAGAAGCAGAATCCAAACAGCAGATTCCGAACGAGCATTCTAATCAGTACCGAGTTGCGCATTGCTAAGGAATTCTGAGGAAAATTTTCAGTCATTTTCTCAACCTTGTTTCAGTGAGAAATTAGTGAGTGCAATAAATACAAAGATATTTACACCACAGTTGTAGTAGAAATATATTTATGGGATGACTGTAATCGATATAACGACCTTCCCGCATCCAAAACCAATGTCACACTCGAGGTCTAAAGATAAATATTCATCGATTGGATCGAATATGAGGAATCTCCGGCTCCACCTTCAGGCGACGTCAAATCTATAATGAAACAATTATTTCGCGAGGTCGGTCGAGAAATTATCCAGCCGGCAATGGGAGACCCAAAGGACGCCGGCGGCGCCATGGAATGAGGCACGCGTGGGCGCCGCCGGCGGGTACAACGCACGGCTGGCTTTTTGAAACCGTAATCCTTTAATCAATCTCCACGGTAGGTGGCGAATGTCGGAGGATGGGAAAAGAGGTGCCGCAGAGACCGTGGAGGAGGATGCATATTTATATTTAGCCTCCCATCCCGCCCGCCTTTTTGCCAAGGACACCGATAAGCGACGTAGGACGGGAACCGTAGCGACGTTGGAAGGGGCTGCCGCGAAGCACATCCCGCCAGTGAGGGTCACCCATTCGCGCCCATCTCCCTCCCGCCGTGGACCAAAACGGCAGGCTCGCGGAAGAGGAGGCGTTTCCACGCGAACTCATTCACGCCGATGTGTGACGTTATTTGGCTTATACATACTATTTCCAGAAAAAATTCCAAGCACACTCCAACCCATCACATTATTGAAACATTTGAATACCTATTTCGTAGTCCAAATGGCCTAAATGCTGTAAAATTGTACTCCCTCTGTCACTTTGAATTATTTTTCCTGCATGTCCTCCATTGGTTTAGGAATGGGACTAAACTCCGTAAATGTCGTAATTTAAGGTCAAACGCAGAAGAAAGAGTTATTACTGCGAATGAATTAATATTGCAGCAAGGAGAATAATCTCATGCCTGTTTGCATTCAAGAACAATGAAAGTTAAAGTAAAATTTTGCAAGCCGGAAAGGTTGTACCATTGAAGCGCTTCATTTATTTTCATGTATCCATGGGACTGTATTGAAAAAAATCTTATCATTACATCTCGGTATCAAAAAGTATTCACTCTGTGCCTCACAAGTTTCTTTTTTCAAACGTGAGTTATGACATGCGAGTAGTGAGGGTGAAAACATGAAAAATCGGAAGAATTAAATTAGATATAATATAGCGGTAAAGTGAAATGTGAGGGAAAGTTACGTATTACTCGTTTGCACCAACTGTTCTGTATATTTTGGAAAAATATAGAAGTTTTTCAGCGATTAATAAAATGAAAAAAACAAATTGTTTTGCATATTTGGAGAGTGGAGGAACTGGGAATAAAAACTGTGGAGCAATCAGTATTTTGAGAAAAGCGGTAAAAGAGTTTGGCAGCGCGTAAAATTAAATGAGTATGTATTATTGAACTAACTCCGGGGGTGAAATTTGATTTTATGCATGGTAGAGAATGCGTGGATTATCTGTTCACACTTCAGCAAGTAATTCAGTATTGGGTGGATATGCGAGGAAATATATGTATTGTGCAATTAATGATTGAGAAAAAGTACATAATTGAATTAATAGGAAATTTGATTGCGGTTTTGAGAGAGTATGTAGTGAAGTAACCGTAGTTCAATGCTATAAAATGTTTCATGAAAATTATGTGGCGAGAAAAGCAGTGAACGGAAACTTGAGTGACTGGCTTGAAATTAAGTGCGGTGAGAAACAAGAATGTGCAATGTCACTCTGGCTGTTTAATGTTTCTATACACAAACATATAAGAGACGGACGGCTGGAGCCGGCAGGCGAAATTATTAGAGATGTAAACGTACTCGTTCGAACAGTTTCAATAAGGTAACCGAAAGAATGAAAATGAGGATTGATTGAGGGTTTATGGTAGACGGGAAGTTTTGGCAATTAAAACAAGAGAGAGAGAGAGAGAGGGTGAGGGTGAAGAATGGACGAGTTATGAAGAAATGAATGTATTTTAGATGTAGCGGTAAGAAGTGTGCTGTGGTTATGTGAACGTGTTTTCAAGAATGAGAAAGAGAGAGAGCCGGATAACCAAAATTGTGTATGAAAAAAAAACAAAATAATACGAGAGTGAGAAAAAGAGCAAAAAGGACGTAGGTGAGCGTTATCCATGAGTATGCCCTGTCAAGGAATAATAGAATTCTCAGGAACCACAGTGATAAAAATTCTCAGAATAGCATTTATCATTTATGCACGTTGCCAAAGGATAAAGAGGTGTACAAGTAGATATTATTGAGGAATAATTTATCAAAAGTTAAGGATTTCCCGGAAATGTAAAAGAAATAAGGATTTTTGACATTGACTTCCCTTAAAGTGAAATCCATAAAGGTTATGTATGCATTTTTCAAACAACTCCAAAAACGATAGAATTTCTGGCCCTGTAACAAAATTGGTTGATCTCAACTGCCACGGAATATTAATTTTTCCGGAAATGTGTAATTTGTAACATTAAATATTCCAAATCTTCAAGGATTCCAGAAATATTATACAGATATTCATTGGTAAATAGACTGCTTAAAAGTTAAAAAATTTCTCTCTTTTTCTCTATTCCAGCAGATGAATTAAGTTGAGCAAGGAAGGACACCCTGAAGTGGTAGCGCCTCTTGTTCCAAGGAGTATGATTTGGTCTCCTAATTATTACGGAAGATGACCAGCATCGGAGGTAATTTGCATTATTTGAGACAGGTTGATATTTATGCAAAAGACAACGTTTTATGGAGTGGATGAAGGGTAGGGGAGCACGGGTCTGCTTTTTTCTGACTAATAACTCCTTAGGAAAGGCGTCAAAGGGGTCACAAGGTCAACTTCAATTTAACGGACGTAGTTTGTGAACTTAACGTTCTCTTCAAACGGCACACAATTAGGTACATGGGTGCAGCTGAAAAAAATACGCCATTGTGAATCAAATCCGTGTCTTCGATTTGAAAAAGCCAGTACGATATACACCGTGGCAGCATAAAATTCCTAAAAAGCTGTTAAAATAGATATTTTGTGTAGGGTGCATTATTTGCAATTGTATTAAAATCAGCTGAGAAAATCATGTCACATTTACTATGAGGGTTCACGGAAGATTATCATTGACATCTCTGCACAAAATTTTAATTAGAGCGTATTAGCCATTATGTTATATTTATATTTTACTTCCCTACGGTATGATATCCCAGTTCATAATACAAAGGTATTGTTTAATAAATAAATTGTTACGCCGAACATCTCTTTAACCGCTCTCACGAGCGCTTCATATCGGTAGAATATTGCAGTGGAAATAGTAGTCATACTGTTGCGTAATTTTTTAAAACAAACTCTCTACGTTTAGACTGCTTTAATTAATATTTCTGAGCAAAATATTTTTCTCCTCCAGCTGTAGGTAAGTTAGTCGGCTGAAAAACGTTGGCAACATGTTTTTCACAAAAACAAGTGTTGCATCATGCATAGGAAAACATCCGGAACTCTTGCCAAATCGGTCTAGCATTCCGGTGCTCGGCTATCATAAGGCATACCTCAGAAGAAAATAACAAAGCGCTTATTTTAGCCATATTCCTCTAAAACTCAGAGCAAGGAGCTCATTTTTGTTTAGGGAAGACGAGATCTACCTTAAGGTCAAAGAGATACCTACAATGTACCTCGTATTATGGAAATCATTAATAATCTGCCCATAACTCTGTCGTAGGATTGAGAATACCATGAGTACTAGAACGCAGCGATCCCCATTACCATCATGAGTAAATCGGTGATTTAAATACAGCCAAGCTCTCTGTTTAAGATATATTTAGGGTTGAGTGGGCATGATTATAAGTTTACCTTTTAACGGTAAAAATCGGAGCACGATTGTAACGCTTTAATTGCTGAAAGTACTCTTCGGCACCCTCAAACATTCACTAACTGACGCTACCGTATATTTAGCATTTCAAAAATAATACTTGAAAGTAATTTGATATGATACAATAAAATAAAGGTGTCACGTCATGAAGTAATTGCCCATAGTAACACGTTCTAAAATTATTTATGATCCTCCTTTCATTCAGTTACAATAATCTGCAAACCAATGCATAAATTTATTTGCAATGTATTTGCACACGTGACAAACAATTGAAAGCATCATTTGAAATGCCCGATACGAGTGCATGTGTTCAACATTTCCAATTTCATGTCTTAAATTATTGCCCTGAACAAAATTTCTATCATAACGTGGATCAGAATTGATAAATTACGGCGTCGATTCAAAGTTGACTGGACATAAAAATGGATTTCGGGTTGCGACGGCTCTTAAATGTTGGCGAAGAGAGAAAGTGCGCTTTTAAAAAAAATTCAATTTTTTCGCCTACCGTCAACGGGGAAGAGGAGGACCGAGGAGGAGTTGGGTGATGCCTGAGAAACGCACAATTTTTCGCTCACAGCAAGAGCCTTGATGCTCCGACAAAGAATCAAGCAACCCGGCGACAGATGAGGCAACTGACTCCGGGTTCCCAAGATGAGAAAGAAACGCCGTGCGCAACGTAATTCATTAACCCATGTCTCATGTTGGTTGAAGCAGCGACGAAAGCGTTTCAGTGGTTAAGTGCGTTCGGAACGAGGAGGGGGGGAGGAGGAGGTTGGGGGAAGGGGGCGGAAGGGCCAGTTGTGGAAGGTGGAAGGGAGAGAGAGAATGGGATCCTCTGCGAAATAACTCGGGCGCCCTCATATTTATTTCCCTCGAAGCCTTCTTTGAACTCGCAACGCGGGAAGGTCGTAACATTTCATTACAAAGGCGGAACGCGCAACAACTCTTCCGAGGAAACCTCTGGCTAGGTGGAAGGAGCGCGGAAGGGCGCCGCCAGTGAAAATCTAAAATACGTGATCCCCCGCCGCACCGCCCGCTTCCTGAACGTTTTCTCTTCGCCCGTATTTAGTTTAAAAGCGTCGGTCGGTTGCCGTGCGCCTTTCCGCTACTTGGGGAATAGTTGACTGCGAATTGCGCTCCAAGACCAATTGAACCCAGAGGCAGTCCGGTTGCCTTATCTGAGGAATCTTTTGTACAGCCCGACCTTTTGAAAGAAAAAAGATAAGACATCCATTTAAAAGATATCGTTAAAGCGAGCGGTACTGTTTTCGTCGGAAAATGAAGCGTCCGTGCCCTTTTGGGTGATGCTGTAGGGACCACACGATGACCTTGGTGGGTGAGTAATTGTTTTTGGACTCCCTGACATTAAGGATGGCACACCTGGCGATTAATTTTACCGCCAACCTCCCAGGTCTCCCCTTTCCATGTGGATTAAAAATTTCTCCGCTCCGCTCTTGCCGATGGATGCACTCCAAAGCAGCAAGGAAGAAGCAGTTGAGCAATACAATCCGGTCACCGTCTCATCAAATCATGTTATGGTAACGGCTGATAAATTACGACGATAACACGAAGGCCGAAAGAAACATGAACGGATCCCTTAAATTGGGTGCACAGAGGTCATGGGCGCCGGCGGATGGCACGGAGGGGAGGAGGAAAGAAAGACAAAGGTTTCTCATTAATCGTTTTCTAATTAATGGATTTTTTAGGGGGTGGCAAATGGGAAAATCTGCCACCCCCTAAAAAATCCATTCCTAAAATTGTGTGTGTTTTTTCCCCAGTGTAAACTTGGGGTGCGTTCAAATGTTTATTAAACAAGATTAATTAAATGGTTTGTGATATTCATGACAATACTGAACACCTAGGGTATTTATGCGGCTCCTGTACCCCCTGGCAGGATCCCTGACGGTGGTTGGTATTTAACAACGTTTTTCTATATCTGCTCATACTTTCACTAACTTCAATATCTACGTATCAAGCATTCAACTTAGACTTGGCTGAAAACTGAATATTTTAGACATACGCGATATTCATGCATGCATGGGAATTCATGCTTTCCGAATTGATTCCAAATTGTTACCACTTCTGAGAAATGCAGTTTTGCTATTCCTCACAGAGCAAAAATTTGGAGGGAGAACAATTTTTTTTCGATAATCCTATTTGTATTCTAGTTTTATAGTTTTGCGCTAGGTAATTATTAGATCTTTTCACACTTAGTCCCTATTTACGGGCCAGAATATCTCTGTACGTCACTGCTTCTTTGCCAAGTGCTTACTATGACGCAACGCTGATGTAATTAATGCATAAAAGTAGACAGATGACGCTTCCTCGAGGAAACGCTGGCAACTCTATAGAACTAAAACTATATGAAACGTTCACCTACCAACACACTTGAGAACAGTTTTGGTAAGATTTTTTTATTATTTTATATTATTGTTTATATATTACTTTTATCCCTTCACAAGCTGTTATTTCTACAGGTTACTTGCTATAACACATTCTCCCCAGCTTTCTATGCTTTCTTTTAATACGTTAAATTATTACATAGCATTTAAATTAATTTTCCCCGTGACTTAAATTTGAAAAAATTACTCATAAATTACTGCTGTAGTTATATTTAATGTAAATACTTTATGATTTTTTTAATTCCCTATTGTCTAGGTGTTTCAAACTGGAGCTGAAAATTGCATGTTCTCCGCTAAAATAATGAAATAGAGATTTCAGTGATGAGGAAGTTTATTCCTGGTAAGTCTTCAAACTATAGATATACTAGTATATATAGTATATATGAATGTATTTCCATTTCACGAGCAACAAATATTGCGTTTAATTTTCCTTACACAGATAGAGTAAGACTAGAGTTTAATCGGGGTAGGATTATTTATAGAGATTTCGTGCAGATGCCGTTGCATAATATTTTTTATGTTTATTTAATAAAAAGTGATTTGGGACCTATAGTCCACCGAGGACAAATATTCTTACTAGGTCAAATTCAAAATCAAATGATTTATTCCGAGTTAAACACGCTGTGATAAATCACGCGCTTTTGAATTTAAGGTACTTCTGGAGAAAAAATACGATGGGATGAAATCAAAACTTTTTAATACTGATGCTCACCATGAGTAGCACAGACACTGAAAAAAAACTCGACACGTCGACCGCATCGCTTCATGCAACCGTCGAGGGTCAAAAATTCCGCATTCGAATCAGGCAATCGCGTGTTCGCATCCCACTCTTTAAGAAAAAGTACGGCCAAGACAAGCGATCCACTACGTTGAAAGGTGAAAGAGCGTGCAGCTGCAGACGGAATGTAAAGATAAATGTGGTAGGTTATGGATGGGACGGAAACTGGGCAAATAGATGCGTGGGAAATGGGGGCGACGTCGAGGAATGCGGTCCTGCCCACCCCCACGGCCGCCCCAGGCGTGTTCGAACCAGCCCGCCCCTCGGGCACATTACATCAGCACACGATTAATAACCATTGTTCTCCCCTCGGTCTCTCTCATCCCCGAATCTCCAGAGGCGGAGTAGCGCGCGCGCGACCGAAGAGACAGCCACCCGGATAGACTGAGGACGCCCATCACCGCGCCCGTGGTTAGCACAGTACGCGGAGAGAGGGAGGATGGGAATTTAACGGAGTTTCTCAAATTTGAAGATTGGCAACTATCTCGAGAAGCCTAAGTGACTGAGTGACCTTTGCTTGCATTCTACCCGAATTCCTGACTTGGTAAAGGGACCGTTAAATAAATCTACAAGCTTAGTCATAGCAGTTAACTTATGTAGTTGTAGTTAAGTGTTACAGATTGCTCCGTAATTGATCTATTTAGCTGGAACAACGGTTTTTTGACGTTACAGCCAGCATGTCCAGGCCCAAAGATGCTGACCGCAACACCATAAAGCTATACTCCAGCCAAATAGATTGAGGGAGCAAACCGATCAAATCGCCACGAACGCCTTTGTTACAAAATCAATGAGAGTCTGGCATTAGTCCCCTGACCCCTAGCGAGTGCGTTTGAGACGAAACAACAATAAGAAGTGAGCCATTCTATGACAAATTTAAATATCCACTCAAGATAAATGACACAGTTTCAGGTGTAACACATGTGGAAATCCTTCGTAATGAAAGAAGGCACTTTGCTTTTCAACATTGAATTTTTTATGACGACCTAGGTTTTGTTACAGCGTAACATCTTCCCATCCACTCAAAGAATAAAATTGTTTTTCAGTTTACATTTATTCATTTAATTTTGAAATGTAAATATGCATTTATGTGCATATGCTATGTACATTATAGTGCTTTGCATGATTATCTTTCTGCTTACATTGATTAAAAATATAATAAACGATTAAGCGAGCCCCATTTCAATGGAAACAGCTGCTTCCCACATGCGGTTCAAGGAAACGACCCAAATCTCCATGCGTCCCCAAAACAAGGTAAGTGACACAAAAATCGCTGTCAGGAAAAAATTACAAATAAAAAGTATCTCACGATCATCCTTTTTTATTCCTTAAACTTACTTGGGTGGTACACCACAATGGTCAAGAATAACTGATCTAGTAGATTACATTGATGAAATATCCCTTTTGCATGGACAGCATTAAATTAAAAATGAAAGGAAAGACAGTCTTTACTAAAGAACTTCGTTTAACTTTGAAATACTATGTATATATGCCCTCAATGAATGATAAAAGTAACTCGGTAATATATTTCGTTCGGTAAAACACTAATATTTTGAGGAATTAAGTGAAAGATTAATTTAATTAAGTGCTAATACGAACAGAAAAGTGAGTTCTTCACATAACTTGGGTGTTTAAAATCTTTCTTCGATGGACTACTTTAAAGAAATATGCTGATGTACCACCAGCATAAAAATATTTTCCAATACACATTTCGTCTTAACTGGTCCGTCCATATGGCTCTCGGCGCGGGGGGCTTATTCCCACTTCTTCCCGTTCTTCAATCGGGCGGCTAAAACCACTCTAACCGTATGTCAGTGAAACCTCAACCCACTGCCGTTAGCTTTTATTGATGACTTTCTAGGTCTCAGGAAACCTATTCACGTCTCGGGCGACAGGTGATCGGCTCTCCATTTCACCTTCCCGCCTCTAATAAATAACTCTGACAAAGAATCTGAGTTATTGACACCTGTAGATGGCCCGAAATAGTTTCATTTGCCTAATACTATGATTAAAAAAGTATTTAGCCACGTATCTAGCTCTTCATGGTTCATCACGTGGCTGTCATATTTTGAAAATCATTAAACTTCTTTGTTTCCCTTTTTAAAAATTAATACATTTTTCGTGGAAAAACCTTTCTGTTGGTTTCGACGTTTACCTTTGCAATCGAGCAGGCATATTTCAGAAATCATAAGAAATAAAGACATAGAATAACTTTATCTAAACAACCCTCAGTTTTATAATCGTAACTGTTGACGTAAAGATATGATATAGTAATTTTCAATATTTTTTAGCTGAGTGGATTACTTTGAGGATAAATTTTTCTACTTTATGATACAAAATCGTGACATTACTTCGAACCGATAATAATTGCAACAAAAACACGAAATAAATGTACCAAAAAAGGCTAAAATAGTTAAAGAAATGATTGATTTAGTGCAAAATTTTGAGCATGGAAATTATTAATAGGCCATTGCATGGCAATTACTGCTAGAGTAGCGAACGATCTTAATGAACGGTGCTTCTTAGAGCAACAGATCTCATTTAAATATTGAGTCTTCAGCAATAATTATTGTTCTCTCCTACTACAATTCGTGATGCCAATAATTATATAGACCACTCATTCCTGGCGGACAGCATAATTCCATGCGTCATCGATTATTTTTTGCATTGTTTGCATTATCTGAAGAAACCACACAAAACATTCTACGATTGAAACGATCACTCCTCACACAAATCTTGATAGGAGATATATTTCCATAAACAGCATCTGTAATGATATCGTGCTGGTGGGGAAGCGGATTCGGAAATGACAACTCACTTCGTGGGGTCGTTTTCATCCTCCCGCTGACTTGGATGAGGAGGCGATCGAGTCGAGGGCGCCCGGATGGAGTTGCGCGAGAGGGGACGATGGGTGCTTGCTTGTGCGTCTCCCACTTTGCGGCGAGAGACACGACGCCTCGGGAGGGGGGGGGTAGGGGAGGAGAGAGAGATTTCTGACACACTTGGGTGGGGGGGGGTCGTCTCGGATGGGGGATCGCGGCAGCTGACGGATAACGGCGGCAAGGTTGGGAAGGCCGGTCGCATCCATGCTCACGTGGACCCGGGGAAAAAGAGGGAAAGGCCCCAATGGGTGGGTGTCCAAAGGGAGGTGAGCGAGAGAGGGGAAAGACCTGGGACTGCCCACCACGGAATGAGGGCGACATTTTGGGGGGGTTTGGGGCGGGGAAAGAGGACGAAAATGAGGTAAACTTTTGTCGCGTTACAACTACCCCGGGCGGACACCACCGTCAAGGAGACCCTCTTGCCCCCTCACTCAAGTTTGCTTTTATTTTGTCCGTCGTAAGTGCCCCTGCTCTCTCGCCCCCCCTCTCTGCTCTCCCGTCACTTCGAACAACCCCTCACCCCTCTTCCCCCACCTCCATACTTCGGGAGGGGGAGCGCGCGCGAGGACCCTTTCTCTTTTTCCTCTTCTCTTTCGCCGTCCAGACCCGCTCAACCACCCTTCGATTCCTCCTTCCCCCCCCCTCCTTCGAACATCCCGACGGCCGATGAATGCATGTGGGTGGGTGGGAGGGAGGGAAGATGCTCGCATACGCACCCCGTTTTCTCCGGCTGTAGAGGGGAGGAGATCGAAAAAAAGTGCCAGGTTGATTCCGCGCGAAATGAGCACGGGAGGAGGAGAGGGAACCGTTACGCTCGCGCCGTCCGCAACACAAGGGAAACCGAATTCCTCCCACTAGTTGCACCCGGCGGACGAATGCCCGGGAGAATGGGAACTTTCCGGTCGAATTTTTCTCCCTTTCGTTTTCAGGCGAACTTTTCAACGCGGGGCATTTGACTTGGAAGACAAGACAACGGTAAATTTTTCGTAAAAGATTTTTATTCTTAGATAAGACTTTAGAAAGATTTTTTCGTTTTACGGAACAGTTAAGTATTTCGGAATCCCGCGCGGTAAGAGTCAAATATATCTATATATAAAAAAAATGTCTCGAAGATTGAGAGGAACGAGATAAAATACGAAATAAACTCACAAGGCAAATTTTCAGGAAATAACCAGTCTTCAAGGTCTTTGGTGGGGGCTGCGTATACATTTTTTTTACTTTTGATTTCAAATTCAAGCAAATAATACAAAGATTCTCAGCATTATCCCCCAAAATTTTTGTATTTCAGTCAAAAGAATGGTTGTTTTGAGTCCTAGTCGCCGATATAGTTTTGAAGTCGTGCCCACGGTGCACTAATCCTAGAAGGGTCCTTGTCGCTCAAAATATTCCCTTCGATTTTTAAATAACCATATTCGTGGATCAAATCATTGCATGAATTCAGATTACTCGTTGCAAATTAACATAACTGCCTGAACTACTGATTGCTGAAACAAAACGTTCATTGTGAATTTGCTGTTTCCCAATTGTTGTCGAACCTTGCGAACAATAATCGTTTTACACTTCCGATTCATTTCATTGTTTATATCGCCCAAAATGATCGAAAACAATCAGGAATGTAGAAGTAGATAATAACGAAATCGAATGTGCCGAGACTTGTCAGCGGAACCAAAACAAAGGCTAGTTAATGACGCTGCTCCAGCCAGGAAAAATTGCACAAGCGTCAAAACAAACACTGCCAAAGTGCAAAAACGGGCGGCATTAAAGAAGCATCGTTATAAAAGGCATGACGTAGTGGTAGGGGGGAATGGGAATCAGGTGTCCAAACAAAAGAATCACTTAAGGGAAAAGTGCGCAATGAAATCGAGAGTACGTGCTGACAGACTAGCCGAGACGTAGAAAGCTTCCATTCAACTCGTACGGTCTCTAAAAATGTCTCAACCAGGATCATACGCACTAACCGTTAGCAGTGCTCTGTATACTCGATGCCTATAAAGAATTCAAGCCTAGTGATACAAATGAGATACCATTTACGAGTGGTTTACGAGAAACTACCCGGTGAAAAAATTTATAAAAAACTTTCTATAAGAAAACGATACGCACCAATACGTAAAGAAGAAGAAAACGCATTACACGTTCTGTTTAAAAACAAATGGGAGATATAGGATTTTTAAGTCGATCTTAATTTCACGAAAGAATCCAATGTAACTTCAGTATAAAGCCAATTATTTAAAATATTATTCTTTTTCCCAGAGTTTACTAGGTTTAAGCCGCTAGCAACCGCTCTGTGACCTTCACACTTGTGGAATTAGTGAAGTAGTGGTTGACTAAATTACTTTCACCGGTACAGCAGTGAATCAATTTTGGGATACGAGCATGATGACAGCGTAACACAACTACTAAAAGCACAAGTGATAGACCGCTGCAACACCAACAGAAACCAAGACAAACAAAATGACGTATTGACAGCCAGATTTGTTGATGACCGAAGGATGAGCTCCGTAATTTCTATCGCCACTTCCCAACGAAGTGTTGAGTCCAATTTATATGGAGCGTGCGACGTAATACCAACCAAAGTTTCAACACGCACATGGGCCGCGAGGGAGAAAGAAAAGAAAGTTCACGCCTAGCAAGAAGAGGGCGCAGAGCACGAATATGAATTAGTCACCCGCAATATTGAGCGCAATGCTCCGTGGCGCAAAACCGCAGCCAGGTGCCTATGTCTCAAACAAAAAAGGACGCCGCGGAGCTTTATTTATATAAACACAGCGGCACGCGAGGCCCGGGTGGAAAGAAGACGGAAAACCCGCCATCTCTCCCGTGGCGAGGCGAGGAGGAGGATTTTGCGGGCCAGAGAGGAGGCGAAAGAGAAAAGAGACCCGTCTCGTGCGCGGCAGGTGGGACGCGGCCCAGTTTCCCCTCGGCGCAGCGATCCAAGCGCCACTGCAGACTGCGTGTTCCAGAAGGTTAAAACGGTGGGACGGAACGCACCGGGATGCATGGGAGAGCGTGGGTGGGGGAAAGGGGAACAATAGGGTACCGGCAGGGAGTCCCAAAACGGTGGCGGGTTTCCCGTCAATGTAAAAGAAAAGAAACACTCTTCCATTGTCACTCGCCGCAAAAAAAGGAAGGAAAAACTGCGAACGGAACACAATGTATGCACACTCAACTCACCTCAAAGCGGCTTCTGAACGCCGATATCCCAAATCCATGTGTGAGACTGGTCGCTGGTGGGAAACTTGACGATCCGGACTCCGCCTTTCGTGTTCCTCCCCACCCAACCCTTACGGCCCTTTCCCAGGAGAACAAACTAGGGATACCCCGTCAAGAACGATCCCGTCTTCAGAGCGGCCCCTCTTCCTGATCCCCACGAGGGCTCCGCTCCGATCGATTGGCTCCTCACTCCTCCTGGATAGAAGGAACGTACCCTCTGGCCCCTCTTCTTCTCCTCCCTTCGAGGAATGGGTCCACGTTAACCAAACAAGTCACCGGGAATCCAAGAGCGGCGACGATCTCTTCTTCCCGTTAATGAAGGGGATTCAGGAGGACTGAAAAATCCCGAGGGTTCACGGCTGGGATTCGGGCCTGCGGTGTTTGGGAGACGACGGCGATGGAGGAGGAACTGTCAACACAATTGGAGGCACTGTGTCACTTCTTCCCGCCGGTGGGGGCCTATCTTCCTTTCTCTACCCCTTCCTTCCCCGAAAAAAACCGAAGCGAAGTGAGGCGACGAGGGCCGGGAGCGAGGTTTGCTGTTGAGGGCAAAAGCGGGAAGGAGGGAAGAGAAGAGAGCTTGAGAGAGAGGTGAGACTGATGCCAGTAAGAGAGAGCTTCGTGAGCTGCACGCCGGGACGTGGTCGACGGGGGACTGCGACGGCTGCCGCCTTCGCCCGCCTCTCACCCACTCTCTGGCGGGGCGGGAGGGGAAGGAGGGAGTGGGGGTTGCGGGAAAGGGGAAATCTTGATGGGAGGTGTCTGCCAGGTGGGGGGGGGAAGAGTAGGGGGAAACTGGGTTCCGGGGAAGGGGGAGGGAGTTTCGTGGGACGGCGGAGGGGCGGAGGTGGTTGATTTTTCATGAGGAAGTTGGGGAGGGAGTTTGGGGTACACGTCCGTTTTCCCAATGTCCCACCACAGTGACGTTCATATGGGGGCCTTGATTGCTTTGCGGCGGAGGTGAGGACCATCCGTCTCTCTCGCGGCGGTTTTTGCGGGAAACCGGGTTTTCCCACGGTTTCCCCTCTCCACTTGCGTGCAAGGGGAGGGAGGAGGCATCGCGGCACAAAAACATCAGTCTCGCTGTCTCCCTCTCCGGGGATCTCAACACGGGGGAATGTTGTTTTTCGGAGGTGGTGTTTATCGGGGCGAGGGCCAGCAATATCCTCGGCTCGAAAAATCTTAATCCGGCCCAATAATGATATTAATAATCAGCCCTTTTTGGGCGTGGCTAACTCCCTTAATATTTGGGTTAGAAGCGAGGTACCTAAGGAGCGCGCTCCATATTCTCGCGTGTGCGGCCATATCGGAAATGAAGAGGAAATACGTGAGTAAAAGTCATGCCCGTTCGAATTCCATGGACACGTTATGCAAGATCTGTGGGCAATGTTTTTTGGGTCGTATTTGACATCGCACGCCCATTCGCCCTGGGGTATTTAGGGATTGAATAAATCTCCTTAGCCAGCATAGTTTTCCGTTAGATTTGGGCCGGAAATCGCCTGGCACCCCTCACTTGCCTAAAAATGTGCTCTTTGCGCACGCGGGATTACGTGTATTTGGAAATTTATTTATGCACAGGATAGCATTTTCCTGCCCCACCGTTAGGTAATAGGCGTAAAATTTAAATGGCATTGATTAATTTTTATTTCGTCGGTAGGGAGGAAGGAAATTTTAAAATATTTAATGCGCTATGATTATATCTCATTACAAACAATGATCTGAATTCATTCAGTAACTTTTTTGCCCTTTCTAAGATACGCCTATTCTTGGTTAGTAGCGTCAATCTCATGACATTAGGATGCCAAGTTCTATCCGTCTATATAATCAAAATGTTAAGATTTTTTTAATCTACATTCACTTCGTATCTAGCCACCACACTTGAATTATTATCGATATATTTTTAAGACGGAAAATTTTGATAATAAATGATGAAATCGATACATTAACACTCAGTGTTTTATCATGTTTAAAAAATAGAGAATTTTATATGATTTTAAATTTACAAATTCCTAGTTTTGAAATAATATTCCTTTGCAATTTAAAGATGAGATGTATGTTGTTTTGCTAGATATAAGTGGTGGATGGACCTGTCACACATCATGACATTATTTTCCCGTCTTTCGGAACCATTTCCCCTAGATGGCAAATTCATCACAGCAATCAAAGAATCTAGGAATTGTCTTGACTACAACTAAATATCTAAAAGGAGTCTTATTTCTTCAAGTTGTCTTTTTAAAATAGTTAATTAGTCAGTTTTGTTAATGAGTTTTTTGGAAACAGCTCCGCGTCTCAAATATAAATAACTCGAAAATATCTTCCAATTGCAAAGATACAAATACTCGGAAAATTAAAGCAACATGCTAATGAACTATATTATTTTTTCAATTTAAGTATTCATTATTTCACCAATGTATTTGATTAATAAAATCATATTGTATTTTGGATTTAAATTACACTGAGTGAACAGAAAACAAGTCACTCAAGTAGTTACCGAATATTTTTTGTTTAGTCTTGAAACTTTCTACCAGTTTAGGGGTCAACGGCAAAAATATTTATCTGCTCTCAAATCTACACTTTGTGGCAATGCAGGTTCTTAATCGTTGGCATAAAAAAATAAAAATTTTTGTTGACTATTCTTGAAACAGGCGAAAGATATGTCCGCTGAAAAAATGTATGTTTTGAAGCAGCATAAGGAGAGCTTTTTATTCAGCAGTGAGCAGAGATTATTTGGAAAGATCGGCGGGTACGCGTGTTAAATGCATATAATCTGTTTCGGCTCCTGGCTGAGAAATAAATATCTATCCAGTAGTCGATTGAACAAGGTCTTTTTAGCAGGGTTCAGGGATAATGTAAATTGGGCGAGCTTTACTTGCAGAAAACTGCAGTTTTCTGCAAGTAAGGCATTTTATTTTTAGCAATCTTCTGAAAAATAAAGATGAACAGCATGTTCACAAGGAAAGAAGGAAGGTGGAGAGAAAAATCTTTTATGAATACGTACACAGTACCCGTTCAAAGAAGGAGAGCCTTGCGTTTTGTTCTTACAAAGTTTCCTAACGCTACGACCTCAGGCGGAATATTTTTATACAATCTCCTTATTAAATATGTCCCTGTCCGTTTTCAGAAGGCGAAAGGTCGAAGCGTGAGCAAAATTCATACGCATTGGCGAAACGTACACTTTTTTATTTTTACGTCAAAATTTTTACTTCGAGTTCTTAGAGCAAATCATTGACATAGCCAGCATTTTTTTTTAACCATTTATGCTACCTGGTCATTATTTTTCCGCCAAAGAATTAAGCCTCTTATCCAAACCGTGGCATTACTTTCTCTCCTCAAAATGAAATTAGGTTACCTGGAATGAATCGATTGAAATGCGAAGGTAGTAATGTAAAGTTTGTGCCCCGCCGCTTACTCTTGATTTAGTTTCTTGCGAAATATTTTCATTTTCCTTCACAAATTTTCATTAAGATTAATATTTTAAGTAACGCTAATTAACGAGATAAGGCTAAGGTTAGAGTTCTTGGTTTTAATGTCTGTTATGCATTCTTTTGACTTTCCACCGGAAAATTATTCTAAAAAAACCCACGCCTCATTAAGCAGCAGGTTTTTTTTTAAAGTAGTAATCCCGAGTGAAAAAAACTCTTTTCGTTTCATTTAAATATTTCAAGACGCAGCCATCCCGTTTACTTCATTTTTCACGAAGGAATCACTATTTCTCGGTATACATTTCTGAATTATTAGTAAAATAATGGTATCAACATCGCATTTTGCACCAGAGAAAACCACCAATTTGATAGTATTTTTTTTATTGATGATGAATACTTACATCTTGGACGGCTCACTCCGCTTATTTCAAAATTAAACTTTGGTTCAACATTTCGAATAATACAGAAGTCATGACTATCGTCTCTATTGATCTATCGGCATGACACACTTATCATCTTATCCTAGATATTTTCAATTTAGTTTTACCCTTGAGGTTAAATACACTCCATTTATGTCCGAGAAGTCTCTATGAGGACTTGAAGGAAACTGAATAAATAAACTTGATATTTTTTCACAAAAATCACAGATGCAGATCATACATACATATACTTAGGAGAAAACTGCCACGATATGAGAATGAGCACATACTCAATTAGAGTAATGCGTTTTTATCAGTATTATTAACATACTAAAAGCATAATTCGAAACATATTACTAAAGGTAATAACTAGAATTAAAAGAGCCTAAATACGAGCTCGTATAACCAGAAGTGAAAGTTAGGAATGAAAAAAGTCATCCCTGGCAAGTTTTTCGACTGTGCTTGATACGCGGATCATATAAATTTGCTCCAAATTCACGACTCCATAAAACTGGAGAAGTTCCAATTTATCTGCGAAATCAAAAGAACGAGAATGCTTTTGAGTTTAGGGTGACTTAGCCAATGCAACGTACGCAAGGGCCGAGCTGAAAAGGAACAGTTCCAAGCAATTCTGTGTGGGAAAGAGAACTACCACATCCTTACAGGGATGTAATTTTCAATCGAAACCGTACAACGATTCGTCGCATTTTTCTATGCAAGGTACTATAAATTGGTTGCGCACAAAAATATCCACTACGAATTGATCTTAATGGCATTTAAAAAGCGTCAACACAAAATTATTATTGAATTAGAGCAATTGAATAAATACTTTTCTGTTTTCACTGAATTTCCACACCGAGAAAACAACTCGGGAAACTTAACAATTGTTGGCTTTTAAAGGTTATTTCATATACTAATCGATGAAATCAAAAGCACTTAATATTGTACCAAAATTGAAAATTGTTGATTTTATTATTTTGCTCCGGTTAGCTAATACGAATACCGGTCGTGACGTTGATTATCCGCGATTTCTATGAGTTACCCTTCCTATTCGTGAATTGTGTTTCATTTGGAATGTTGCGATTAGTGCGATAGTGAACCCTACCCACTTCCACAGATAGTTTGTAATTATGTATCGAGTAGTGGATTTCAATTTCATTTTTATTAATATGGATGTGATGTCATTGATATGGATAAGCGTATCTCTGGGATTTTAAAAAAGCTCTTATATTATTCAGAGATTATTCTAGGCAATGGTAGAATTAACAAAAACAAAAAGTTAAATTAAAAACCTCATCTTTAATATCAACCATTCGATCGTAAAATAGATGGAAAAACCGACAATATAAAAAAGTAATCAGAAAATTAGTAAGTAGAAATTATTTCATTTGGTGAGAGCAAACTCGACGCCTTTGATTGATTTTATTATCTTTTCTATTTATTCAACCAAAGAATTTTTCAATGCAAGCAAAAAGTATCAAGTTTATCGTCGGAGGTACAAATATATATATATATCTATGTATATAAAGGAGAGTGTTTGTTTGTATGTATGTAATTTGTTTACTTTTTTGCTGTCATAGAAACAGCATTTTTCCAACTATGCCAGCAGGATACTTTTGCAAGAACACTATTGTATTCAGAATTGCCGAGATATTATACGTGGAATACATCAAGGAAAGTCTTTCGTAGAAGAAAAATGGGCAACTTTGATCCTGAGAATAATATTTATTCATGTGTCGCATTGGGCCGAGTCTACCCAGTCCATCCTAACAACGCCGAATGTTATTTTTTAAGAATGCTTCTACATACCATTAGAGGACCTCGCTCATTTGCAGAATTAAGAACGGTAAACGGAGAAATATGTGAGACATTCAGAGAAGCTTGCCAGAATTTAGGGTTGCTAGAAGGAGATCAACACTGGGATGACTCATTGCGAGAGGCCAGTTTGATTTCTCTTCCAGGACAAATCCGAATTTTGTTTGCCATCATAATAACCTCCTGTAATCCATCTAACCCAAAGACAATATGGGAAAAATATAAAGAATCAATGAGTGAGGATATACTGGCTAAAGTTCGAAGTGAAAATCCTACATTGGATATTACGTTTAACTCCGACATTTTAAATAAAACTTTGATTATTTTGGAGGAAAAGTGTAACAAGGTTAACAAGACTTTAGTGGAACTCGGTCTTTTTGCACCTGTACAAGATCAACAGGGTGTATTTTATCCAGATTATATACGTAAAACTAGCTACAATGTCTTAGACTTAGAAGCATACATCGCGAATAAAAAGCCACTTCTTAATGGAGATCAGAAATTCGCGTACGAAACAATAATGGATCAAGTAGATAAACAAGAAGGAGGTATCATTTTTCTTGATGCTGCTGGTGGCACGGGAAAAACATTTTTAATTAATTTAGTTCTCGCCGAAATCAGGGTTCATGGAGAAATTGCTCTAGCCGTTGCATCTTCAGGTATTGCAGCGACATTAATGGAAGGAGGAAGAACAGCCCACTCTGCCCTAAGTTGCCACTTAATATTTCCCGACAAGAAAATCCCACCTGTCATATAAATAAAACAAGCGGCCAGGCACAAGTTCTTATAGAATGTAAATTGATAGTATGGGATGAGTGTACGATGGCTCATAAAAAATCTCTTGAGGCCCTCAACGCAACACTTCAAGATCTTAGAGGAAACTGCAGTTTAATGGGAGGAGCTCTGGTACTCCTGTGTGGAGACTTCCGTCAAACTCTGCCTGTCATTCCAAAATCGACTCCAGCTGATGAAATTTATGCCTGTTTAAAACATTCTGTCCATGGAATCATGTCCAAGAAATTAGCCTTAAACAAAACATGCGAATCCTCTTTAAGAGATGGGAATGCTCAAAATTTTGCAAATAAACTTGAGGAGATTGGAGAAGATAGATTAGTTATTGAAGCATCTGGTATGATAAAATTGTCATCAGATTTATGTGTATCGGTGAAAACTGTCCGCGATATGATACAAGCAGTCTATCCTAACGTTAATCAAAATTATAAAAATTTAAAATGGTTGCGAGAAAGAGCCATTCTTGCTCCTAAGAACGATGATGTTAATGAAATTAACAAGGAGATACTAGCCATGCTGCCAGGAGACGTGATTGAATATAAATCGGTTGATACCGTAGTGGATGCTGACGAAGCCGTCAATTATCCAACGGAATTCCTAAATTCACTTGATCCAGCTGGATTGCCACAACATCGCCTTATACTTAAAGTAGGATCTCCAATCATTTTATTGCGAAATTTAGATCCACCAAAACTCTGCAATGGGACACGATTGTGTGTGACAAAATTAATGAAAAATATAATCCAGGCAGTCATTTTAACTGGAAAAGGAAAAGGTGAAATAATTTTTATTCCACGGATACCTCTAATCCCAACTGATCTTCCCTTCAACTTTAAAAGATTACAGTTTCCAGTCCGGCTAGCTTTTTCAATTACCATTAATAAATCACAGGGACAGTCTTTAAAGTTTTGTGGTGTTGATCTAAGATCGCCATGTTTTAGCCACGGGCAACTTTATGTTGCTTGCTCCAGAGTAGGTTCGCCTAAAAATTTATATATTCTTTCTCCTGGATATGAAACAAAAAATGTAGTTTATAAACAGGTGTTAAATAAAAAAGATTCTTAAATTTGTATGAAGTAGTGTATTATTGTACTTTATAATTTGTTGTTTTTATTTATGTAGTATATTTATATTATTGTTTCTCCCTAACCCGTGCAAAGCCGGGTATTCAGCTAGTATATATATATATATATATATATATATATATATATATATATATATATATATATATATATATATATATATATATATATATGTACCTGTATGTGCAGGAACTGTATGGTAAAGAAATTGGACCAGCGAGATTAGACATAGAGATGGAATATGACGTACATGTAGCGAGATTAGACATAGAGAAGGAATATGACGTAGATGTTAAGATACCTGTAGCTTAAGTCCACGCTTAGTCGATGGCGACATTGAAAGGGCATTGATGGAATTGAAATCAAGCAAGGCCGTCGGGGTGAAAAATATTCCCGCGGAACTACTTAGAAGTTTAGGAGCTTGCAGGGGGAAGAGTTTTTATGGAATAATAAGTAGCATTTATGAAAGAAGAATTTGTTCAGAAGAATTCGTCAGATCAGATTTAGCTCCTATTCCAAAAAGGTAATGGCAGCAATGTATGAGAACTACTGAACGATATTTCTGATTTGACCCGCAGCTAAAGTAGCTCTCAGTATTATCAAAAAGTGGATGGAGATGAGGGAAAATGATTACTCATGAGATGATCAGTTTGAGATCAGGAATGGGAGATGACAAGCGTAATGCCATTGCGATAATGAGGTCAAAGTTAGAGAGAAACATATAATAAAATCAGGATATATACGTCTGTTTCTTAGATTTCGAAAATGCGTTTGATATGGTAAATTAGGTAGCATTAATGAATGTGCTGCAGAAAATAGGAATATATTGGAGAAATAGGGGACTTGTCCTTAAACTGCACATGCCACAGACAGCTCAAGTACGAGTGAGGGATGGAGAGTCCGGATGGGCAGTGCTAGAAAGAGAAGGACGTCCATTAACTCCTGTGCCTGTATATGTTGAAATGGTAAAAGAGGCATGAGAAGAACTGGAGACAAATGAAAGTTGGGGAGGAATTAGTCATAGCAATTATGTTTGCAAATGACCAAGATTTAGTTTGTTTGTCAGCCAGGAGGTTGCAAACTCTGATGAACGCATTGAAAAGTGAGTGCGATAGGCATGGTATGAGAATAAATGTAAATAAAAAAAGGTTATGCGAATTCCAAAGAAACTGTAGGAGATGCTCCGCTAATATGCATTTCAATGCAACAATTTCAGAGTGTAAAATCCCGGTCAAGGCGAATGATTCTTTCACTCTGAAATTGTTGCATTGAAAGGTTATGCGGTTTTCAGAAAATGAAATGCTAAGTCAAACGTGAAAATAGGAAGATATAAACTAGAGCACATGGAAAAGTTCACAGATCTCGGAAGTGTTTTGGACTAAGATGGTCAAGGTAGTAGGGACATAAGAAAAAGGTTTGCGTTAGGCAAAGAAGCTTTCAGGAGGAGGGATTTGATGACAGGGGTGTTAGGTAAGGGTGTTAAGAAAAGTCTCGGTAAAGTTTTGATAAGGAGCGTAATTATGTACGGCACATAAACATGGTCATTGAAGCTGCATGATGCATTGACTCCGTAGCCACTAGTATGAGAGGATCAAAGAGAAATGTTATATTTTGCTGGTTACGCCTCGTTTATAATATGCTGCAAGTATATGGTATCCTCACGAAGTTGGGAGGATTGCCGAATTGGATCGCATGCAGCGTAGATGAGCTAGATTTGTAAGATGTTGCTACGAGGGTCATCCGGAAAGTAGTACCCGTTCGTGAAATAAAGACACAAAAGTAAATATTAACAAACATAAAAAATTTTATTTGAAAGAGGATACTTTAAACTACTTCTCAACATAATCTCCAAGCAAATTAAGGCATTTGTCATAACGTGTGACAAGTTTCTGTATTCCTGCTGCATAGTCCTTCGCCGCCAGCTCATTGAGATACGCGAGGGACCCATCTTGCACAAATTTTTGCATAATGCAGATGGTGTTTAACAATTTCATGAACAATTGTTCGAGAAACATTGGGAAAATGCTCACAGATGTCATCAATTGTGACGCGCCGATCGTTCCTCACGAATTCGTCAACTGAGCTCACCAGTTGGTCTGTAATGACAGACGGTCTCTCCGAACGCTCATCGTCGTGTGTGTTCCCCCTCCCCATGTTGAAGTTGCGACACCACCGCCGAACAGACGACTCGTCCATTACATTGTCTCCATACACCTCCTTTAATTGGCGATGAATATCACATGGGCGAACGTTTCTTGCATTGAGGAATTTAATCACTGCCCTCACTTCACAACTGGCGGCGTTCTCAATTTTTTTAAACATTGTAAACAATCACAGAAACGACACAGGCAATGCTAGCGTCACGCAACTTGGCTCAGAGAAGGCAGACAAGCCACTGAAGCTATCTGACCTCGTCCAGCGGCTACTCGCGTCGTCAGCACTTCATGCGGCACGAACGGGTACTACTTTCCGGATGACCCTCGTATGATGAACCTAAGGGCGTATCCAGAATATTAAAGAAACTGGGCTGGGAATCGCTCATGGAGTGAAGGTTAAATTACAGATTGGAGCTCTTGCGTAGTTTGGAAGGAGGTCTCTTTAGCAGTGATGTTGAAAATGTATTATTACCCCCTTCGCACTACGGTAGGCATGATCATGTCAATAATATGAGAGAGGATGAAGGTATAACAGATTGGTTTAAGATGCCATTTTTTCCACGAACGATAAAGGATTAGAATAATATTGTCAGACCACGGTTGGGCCATATTCAGCTGAAAATTAGTCTGGTGTGTATTCACTCCCCGCCACTCACCCCGGCGGTGGCTTGCAGGCTACCAAAAAATACGAAAATACAAAATGATAAGCGTAGATAGGAGGCCTTTAAAATTTGATTTTTGAGAAAGATGGGGAAGTTTAACTGGGCTAAAAGGAACAAAGAAGAGGTGCTAGGTATGACGGGGGCTAGGAGGGGATTTTCGGGAGAAATCTTACGCAGAGAGGAAAATAGTTGCAAAGCATATTGATTGGCGGTTGGATGTGAAAGGTTGTGATAGATGGGAGAATATTGGGCACACGAGGAAGGGGAAGAAATAGGATTTGGACGTTAGACGGAATGAAAGGTAGTGTGTAGTTTAGAAGAAGGACTTATTGTAGAGTAGGATATTTGGTTGTGTTTGATTAGGAGAGGCAAGGAAATTGTTTGGTAGCTTGATTCATCTAAAACTTACCTTAGTCGGTAGATTATCTAAAATAATAGTACTGTCAGAGTGTAAGAATGGAATATTTTTAGATAGCGTAAAAACAGGACTACGAAGATTCTCTTCATTGCTAAATTAACACTAAGGGTAGGTGTTTTTCTCATATATATGTGAATTTGTCGGTTTTCCAATATGTTTTAACTTTTTTCCCACTGATAGTAAAGGAACGTAGTACATAGAAAGAGTGATTCATGTTTTTCACTTTTTGCTTTCAAATTCAATCATCTGTGCTAGTAGTATTTTTTCTGTCCAATGATTCTCAAGAGCTTATAACCGTTGTACTACTTAATATTTAAATAGTATATTGTGTTTTGAGAGTGGAGGATTTTCTACAGGCGTGAGTTGTTTGAAACTCGAAGCTATGGAATAATGTGTCTTACTAAATATATACTAAACTAAGTGAAACTTTCACTTTGTTTGAGGAAATACAATATGATCCATCTACAATTTACTCAATAAGGAAATGGTTAAACTATTTCAAGTAGGATATTCTGTAAACTGTCTTAAATTGTACCCTAGGTAAATACATTAATCGACAAAAGCTTTTGATAACTTACAGACATTTCAACACTCGTACTTAAATTACCATATAAATTACCAAACAGATCTATATGGGATTGTATTAGATGTAAAATTGAATAAATATAATGTATACCCAATAATTCCTTTAAATTTATTCACTGACTATTTATTTCTTCAACCGTGTCTTTCTTTTGGATATATTTTGGCTAATTTCTGGTATTGAGGCGTCTAGGTCATTTCTGATACGTTGACTTCAAAAAAATAGGATACTTTTTACGTCGGTTTTAAGTCTCTGAAATGTGATTCTGAACGCTGGGAGAGAGATTGAATAAGACAGGGCAAATAAAAAGAGGGGATCATGATAACATTGTCCGACCGCGGTAGTGTCATGTTCGGTTAAAAATTAGTCTGATGTGTATTCAACCACTACCACACACCCTAGGCTTGCAGGGTACATAAATAAAAAAATAGAAAAAATCCAGGCTTGAAGGAAAAATGAAAGGCCATTCTGCTCATTATGCATGCGTTCAATATGAAAACATGGACATTTTGAAATGCTGGACAGGTGCAGCTAGAAAGAGAATACATACGCAGTTAGGTATATTGTAATAGTAGGTGAATATAAATGAAGAATGTCCGAAAGAGATACTCTTTGTAAGAAAAATGTTTTGTTACGTTATACGAACATATATGTGTCATCTTGTTTATTTGTAATGTTATAAAAGGATTCGAGTCATTTTCAAGATTTGGTCCAAGTTTAAATATTCAATAAGTTCAAGAAATTTCAATTAATAATATTAATCTTTGATAAAGTATGCAATTTGCTTTCATTTACCCAGATATTTAGCGCTGGAAGAGAAGTAAAATTTTGCTTAATCAAGGGATAAATGAAATTTACTCACAACAGCCACTAGAAAAAGAAGCTTATTTCAAACTCACATACAAATATGTAAATAAAATAATTTCAGTTTTTTACTTATAAGGGATTTGCCACGTACAATTTTATTTTAATGTCACATTATCTTGCCTGGAAACTTTCTGTGTTATTAATTTAGCAAATCAGAGAAAATTAGTTAAACAAACGTTAGCTTTAGCAAAGAATTATATTTAGTATCTGAGAAACCACTTAATTAAAATAAATTCTGCTCTAATTAATGAAGTTACGGTTTTCCACTAATAATGACCTTGATTATGATCTGCATTCCTTATGGACCATTCAGTTCCTTGAAGAATTTCCAATCAAACTTGATGGTGGCTTTTGTTAGGAGAAATAACTTAACATGCTTCCGTGTCAGGAAGTAATTTAATAACAAAATTTTTGTATAGGTTTTCGTTTCCGTTGTTCCCCATTGATTTCAAGGTTATACCCGTCTAATCACTTAATTGCAACTTAATGCTGAGGAAATGTAGCGACAGCCTCATTCCGAGCCCGAGAGCTATTGAAATTCCATCGAAGACCTTGATGATACGCAGCTCCACCTTTCGAAAGACCGCTGCGTTTTCTAATATCCGGGTGTTATATCTCTGCTCCTCAATAAGAATTATCCACAGAGCAAGGTGAAAATGCAATGAATGAGCCATGCCTCAAAACATGCATAGTAACCGTTAAAGTATTTAGGGAAAAGTATTTATTTGATTATTTGTGTATTACTTAGAGAAAATTACTGTCATCACTGAAGAATAGAAACATAGTTTGTCGATCAAAGTTGAAATTTGGGACAGTAAGTAGACTATTGCAAAAGCTCTAGGGAAAAGAGTTGGATATTATAAATAATAAAAGTTTAGATTATATAGGAGATATTCGAAGCCAGTGATCTGAATTTTATGCAAAGATTATTTTTTAGCCGAATACAATAGGAAGTGCACTTACTAGAGTAATGGTGTTAGGACACATATGATTGGTGGTAGTGTCTATAGGGAAATGAACATAAAAATGTAGACCCATCGGAACAGGCGAACTCTCGTGGGGAACACTCTGCGAGAGTTCATTTCGAACAGTCTTCTATCTATCTAAATGGTTCCCTGCAAGCCACCGCTTGGGTGGGTGGCCTAGGTTTTGTTTTATTTATATACCCTGCAAGCCAACATGTAGTAATCTTGCTCATCGGCTGGTTATACTTATATACTTTGATCTATACAAAGATATATATATATATATATATATATATATATATATATATATATATATATATATATATATATACTATATATATATATATATACTCATATATACAGAAACATATATAAGGAAAAGGGATAGGAACACGTATAAAGGACGAACACAATAGAGGTGGGGAAGGCGGAATCGAACGGATCCCAAGAGTAAAAATATCTCCTCAACCGGGACTCGAACACCGGATCTTTCCACTTGCCGGGCGGATGCTCTTAACCACTTGAGCTATCGAGGATATGTAATTTTACCCTGAGATCCGTGGGTCTTATATGTCGCCAAGCGCCCCGATTCTTTAGCCAAGAGATGGCGTCAGGGGGCTGTTTCACCCACCAAAGGAGAAATAGACAATACACAAGAGGAAAGGCGGTGGTTAGAATTAATACAACATCATACAGGAAAAGAACAGTGCGTTTCGTGGCACGCATAGCCAGAAGAAAGAGACGAGCCACATTGGCCAAATACACATTCAAACACGAAATCCCGCCAAACGGCGAATAAATACTCATATATACAGAAACATATTTTTACTCTTGGGATCCGTTCGATTCCGCCTTCCCCACCTCTATTGTGTTCGTCCTTTATACGTGTTCCTATCCCTTTTCCTTATATATGTTTCTGTATATATGAGTATTTATTCGCCGTTTGGCGGGATTTCGTGTTTGAATGTGTATTTGGCCAATGTGGCTCATCTCTTTCTTCTGGCTATGCGTGCCACGAAACGCACTGTTCTTTTCCTGTATGATGTTGTATTAATTCTAACCACCGCCTTTCCTCTTGTGTATTGTCTATTTCTCCTTTGGTGGGTGAAACAGCCCCCTGACGCCATCTCTTGGCTAAAGAATCGGGGCGCTTGGCGACATATAAGACCCACGGATCTCAGGGTAAAATTACATATCCTCGATAGCTCAAGTGGTTAAGAGCATCCGCCCGGCAAGTGGAAAGATCCGGTGTTCGAGTCCCGGTTGAGGAGATATTTTTACTCTTGGGATCCGTTCGATTCCGCCTTCCCCACCTCTATTGTGTTCGTCCTTTATACGTGTTCCTATCCCTTTTCCTTATATATGTTTCTGTATATATGAGTATTTATTCGCCGTTTGGCGGGATTTCGTGTTTGAATGTGTATATATATATATATATGTATATATACATAGTAGTACAGCGTAGGACTGCTGACCGGAGGGGCCTGGGTTCGATTTCCGGGCAAGGCGCTCTTGGTACCTACAACTCCACACAAGCTATGTGATTTTTCGGGTGCCAGATCTTCCTGGGGAACCATAACCGGCACAGGGAAAGGAACTGGCCCCCCTACCATGATGTGTGAATTTCACATGCCGTCGGGCTTCGTACTGGGTGAAATCTACCATCACCTACCAAACCGACCTTCGGGTTGATTACTTTGTTTATATATATATATATATATATATATATATATATATATATATATATATATATATATAATCAATCCAGTTAATATTAGTAATCATGTTTTTCTTTTGTTGAAGTCAGTTGCAGCATTCTCTTGAATATAATGCTCAGTTATCTTCATACGTTATATATATATATATATATATATATATATATAATCAATCCAGTTAATATTAGTAATCATGTTTTTCTTTTGTTGAAGTCAGTTGCAGCATTCTCTTGAATATAATGCTCAGTTATCTTCATACGTTTACTTAGATGATAAACGGAAGGTTTAGATCCTTTCTCTGGTTGAAATATATATTTTCTGAAGCAGTACTGCCTAGAATTTACCAAGCCATTAAAGGTTACTTGTCTCGTGTTATTAGTATGTTACAATACTACTTGCAGTTTATTTTTTGCCAGAGGAGTGGATGACAACAGAATTGATTTTGCTGAAAAACCGCAAAGAAAAACATTATTGGATGAAATGAAAAATAATGCGTACACAACTTTCATATCACTCATTCACTTTTGAACTTATATTTAGTTTTGAAAATACCTAACGAGTACATGCTGAATATGTATGCAGGCATAAAATAAAGATTTTCATCTTCGTTTTATTTAATTCACTAATTTTTTAATTGAAAAATTCTTTTCAATACATGATAATAAATATTGATTTATTTTACGATATTTATAATTGTCTTATGCACACAGAAAATAGAATTATAAAAATATTATTATATTTTGTAGCAGGTGAACAAGCGTAGGAAAAAATTTCTTTTTGAGTATAACGGTGATGTTTAAAGCAGATAACTGATTCTTTTGAAATAATTTGAACTCCTTGAGACACAAGAATGGTACCAGATTCTATTAGAAGGAACTTTTGGGAAATATTCGTCAATGATTTTCCAGAGTCTGAAAACAAAGTCAACAAAAGAAATTACTCTGCAGTTTGGAAAATATTTGACGGATTCAAAGAAACAACGGAAGATGTCGTGATAGTAACTTTTAACAGAGTCATCCGCTAATGTGTATTACAATTTATCGATTTTAAAGAGTAAAAATTATTCCCCTTAACGTGAAAAAATTTCGGAGTGCAAAAAGGTGCATACCAAAGCGTTTTTACTGGCTGAAGCACTCGACTCGATTCCGGTTAAGGCGTGCGATGATTACACTTTCAAATGATTTGATTGGAAAACCTTTGAAAAAAAATTAGATGATTTATAATAGGCATCTTATTGCAGGATAGGTAACGTTTAAATGCGTGTAAATTATTTAAAAATTATATTTGTATTGTTATATTAATATTTCCTATGCCTGGTGCAGGTTTTCTTAAATGTATTGACATATTACCCAGGATGTTCCTGCAACTGTTTTAAATAAAAACGAATAACGGAGAAAACCGAGTTTCTTCATCATTTGTTATCATTTAAAAGATAGGACCTGGTACTTATCAAGTGCTTATTTAGCAGAATAGCCCAGGAAAAGAATTAAAATGAAAGTCTACCGACATCAAATCAAATCTGGAAAAAATGAAGCTGCCAGTCCAAGATTGGAATTAAGGAACCACTTCATTAAAACCTAAATGAGGAATTCCAAAGAAACTGCGGGAGATGCCGCAACAGTAACTTTTAACGGAGTCATCTGATAAATTGCATTTCAATACAACAATTTCAGAGTGTAAAAATCATTCGTCTTGACCGGGATGGGATTCGAACCCGGATCCCTTCGATGCATCCTCTTAATTTATGAAATTTTGGGGGCTTTAAAGGAACAAGATGTTGTCACGAAACACCGGACATACAATGCCACAGACATTCATCGTCGTGCGCAACGCACCACAGTCCACTAGGTTAAAGACAGCTTAAACACTTAGGCTGTTTATACCTTGACAAATTTCAATTAAACTGCGGGAGATGCCCCCAAAATTTCAGAGTTTAAGAGGACGCCTAAATAGCTTAACTGGCTAAAGCACTCGACCGGATATTGAGGGATCTGGGTTCGAATCCCGGTCAAGGCGAATGATTTTTACACTCTGACATTGTTGCATCTAAATGGCGAACATACTAGTATATTTCGCAGTGGTGGAGAGACTTGGTCAAGCGGACGGGGCAAATTTGGAATTATTGAAAATGTGGTGCTGCAGGTTAACTACTCGTACGAACATCATATGGACTAATCGATTAACTAACGAAGAGAAGAAGAACAGAGACGCTTACTGCAAACTCAGAAAAGACTAGAGGTTTTGAGAAAGCATGACCTTATAAAGTCAGTTGTTGTTGGGGAAAAAGTGAATTAAATACTTGCAGAATAACATCTCGGCTGAATGACGGAAAAAATAACTACGGACGCACAGCGAAAAAAATGTAGAAATGTAGACTGTTATGTGTAGTTCGTATCTTTTCGAAAGACCCAGGGATAACAACTGAAATGACTTCGGAAAACTTGAATACTTTGTCACCAAGCACGATAGATACATTCATTAATTTTAAAATAAAAAAACCGGGATTTGAGTGAGGACTTTTTGATTTCTCTTGTTTTAGCGCAGAAGCTCATGTTTATGGATTTCATGAAATGAATGAGCTGTGAGAGACTTAGACTTTTCGTAAGACTCTGCGTATGAAGTCTGAAGTAAAAGATATTTCACTCTCGTGGTGATTGATTTCAAAGACGGGTTCGTTTTTCAGGTAAGTAATTTAGCACACCGCGGTAATATTCTAACCTTGGTAACTTTTCAATATTGACTGAAATGCCAAAAACGGAACAGAAAGGACTACACCATAATTATGAGAAAAAATCTCCCCGGAGAAAGTATCGTCAATTTAAAAAAATTATCAGGTCACATTTTCATATCAGACTTAGCATTAAGGATCTACTTGTAAAATGTTTCCTAAAGGAGGGATAATGTTTCAGCCACTTGGGTTAGGTATTTCCAGGATGGTCAGTGAGTAAGTAAGAGGAATGTTTTCTTTAATTATTGGCTTTCAGGATACCATGTATGTATGTAATGACTAAATATATGTTATAACGTTAATTAAAGAAAGAAAGTTTCATAGATCTGCGATAAGGTGAAATTAAGTCATGAATGCATTTCCTAAAGGAGGGATAATGTTTCAGCCACTTGTGTTAGTTATTGTCAGGATTGTAGCGAGAGAACCAAAGATTGCATCGCCTAAAAATGTAATGAAGCTGAAAATGATCATTCTCTCCGTTTCTCAATTATTCCCATAACATGCACCAAGGAGACGGAAGATAAAAGCATTAAACTGACCACAACTGCGAGTAATGATAGCTGGTTTTCGCGTGCTATCCTTAGCGCCTTGTGTTATCCGATAGAATATTCGGGAGATATCCCCCGCGGACCCACCTCCTCAACCTCAAGTATCAAGCTTTCGCTTATGACCGTGGGGCCACTTTTCTTATCCTCTGATTTTGACACATTTATTTCGACTTGGCCGGGCATTACATTGCACATTTGTTTGTTCTGTAAACCAGCAGTCCAGCTGTCCACCATCTGTCAAATTGAGTAGCGTATCCAGATTATTAGAGAAACTAGGTCGGGAATCACTCACGGAGCGAAGGTTAAATCACAGTTTGTATTTTCGAAGAAGGTAGCCGAAGGGATGATGTTGAAATTGTGTTATTATCCCCTACGTACTACGGTAGGAGATAATAATAAGATAAAATACTTGGGGGTTAATGTAGACACGGTTTCCCAGTCCTTATCCTTAACCACTAAAGCAGTGCGACGAGTAAAGGCCCTAATTCCGATCCTGACGCGGCTTCGCCAAGTCGACATCCCCAAAGCCGCTGGCTACCTGGCCTGGATAGCCTGGATCCTCAGACTCCCCAACTTCATGATCTCGCAAGTTTTCTCCCGAGAAGATAGTTACTGGAAGAAGCTGCTCTCCACAGACATCCTAGAAAAAGAAGTGACCCTTCCTCAGCCCAGTGAGGTAATACAGATCTATACTGACGCCACACCAACCCAGGGCGGTGTGGTCATACCGCGGTGGGACCTGTCCAGATCCTTCCCAATTCCAGAGGGATATACGATTAACGAAGCGGAAACATTCGCGGCACTATATGGATTACAAGAGACAATTTTATTGCTAAATGACCTAAATTTGACAAATATATGTATTAATGTAAATTTGGACAGCTCTGTAGCCTTCTACACCCTGCGCAAGGGTGCAGGCATGGCCTTCCGGACTAAACCGGAATTGTTTTGTATGTTCTTTAATGTAATAAAGGAAATTCAGTCACAATTAGTGACTTGGTCCTGGGTGCCTACGACCGAAAATCCGGCCGACGAGCCCTCTCGGGCCGTGCTCACTCGTTAATGTACACGCCGGCCATATTGGTCGGTCACGTATATTAGCGGGCGGGCACGGGCGGGTGGGCAGTCGCGAAGCCATTTCGGTCGGGGTAGCCCAGGGCCAGCAGCAGCAGCATCCCAATAAAATTAGAGAGATCAAGTGTGGAATAGATTAATTTAAGACATTTTTTCCCGCAAACGACAAGGGATGGTTTAATTAGTTTTATTTAGTACCCCGCGAGACACCACAAGGATGCGTGGCAGGGGATGATTACAAACCAGACTACCCTTGAGTAGCTTCAAGAGTGATGTGGTGGAAGTCGAACACAATGAATATCTGATCATAGCACTTTTCCACTTGATAAAATTTTTATTTTACGACCGAGTTTAGATGTATTACATCATCATCTGACAACAAATTGAAATTGTGTGCCGTCTTATGTACATTTAAGACTCCGGAAGGGGAGGACGGGAAGGAGGGGAGAGGACGTGGTAAGAAACGAAAGGGGATTTAGAGAGAGGGAGAAAGGGGGGGAAGAGAATGGAGGCGTTTACAAAGGATAGCAGAAAAACAGCGTTTCGACCTTGTTAAAATCAGTGCACATAGTCTTAGGGTGCGAAGTGGTCCACTTAAGTGAATGGCGGCAGTCACCAATAACCCATCGGCAGCCGGGACGACACCAGTAGGTGGGACGAGGGTTGGAGCGATAAGGGGTCAGAATAGTATTGTCCGACCGCGGTGGGGTCGTATTAGGGTCAAATACAGTCTGGTGTGTACTCACCCCCTGCCACACACCTCAATGGTGGTTCGCCGGTTACTAAATCATCTAAAAATTATTCCTCTTGTCGCTAGATACTATATATCATATCTTAATTTTTTTCATTTTGGCGTGACAACCTTTGACGTGTTAACGATTTTCTAACTTTCGCGTTTTACCATCAATGTTCCGTGCTATCTTTTATTAATTTCCTTTAAATGAACCTGTTGGCTTTGACCGTATGATGCCTGCCTGCAAGCTACCGCTAGAGGTTGTGGCAGCGAGTGAGTACACACCAGACTGAATTTTACCTGAATATGACCCCACCACGGTCGGGCAATGTTATTATTCTGATCCCTTGTCGCTCATGGAAAAAATAACATCTTAAGTCTATTTGTTCTAAACTTAATCTCCCAAACTTTATTGCATGATCTCTCCTATGGTAGTACGAAAGGGGTAATAATACATGCTCAACATCGCTGCTGATTCCAGTATCCTCAGTGCCCAGTATCCAGTGATTCCAGGTATCCTCAGTATTTCTGCATTTTCTGTCTTTCTTAAAATTTGAAAATGAATTCTATAACACAAAAATTGAGCTATTATACCCTTTTTGAAACAAACAAATTTTATTTTTTCATATATACACTGCAAGCCACCGCTAGAGTGTGTGGCAGCGGGTGAGTACACACCAGACTGAATATGACCTGAATATGACCCAACCCCGGTTGAACAATGTTATTATGATCCCCTATCGTTAGTGGAAAAAATGACATCTTAAATCTGTTCATCTGTTCTACAATTAATCTCTCTAATTTTATTCGCATGATCTCTCCTACCGTAGACGATGGGGGTAATAATACATTTTCAACATCACTGCAAAAGTTACCTCCTTTCAATTTATGCCAGAGCTTCAAAGCTGTAATTTAACCTTCGTTGTGTGACTTATTCCGAGCCTAGCTGCTCTAATATTTTGGATACGCTGATAAGATTATCATAAAACGTATTACAAATCTAACTTCTCTTCGCTGCGCGCGATCCAATTTATCAATTAATCCAACTTCGTAAGAATCCCATATACTTGAAACATATTCTAAATGAGGCCTAACCAACGACAGATTACATTTCTCTGTAACCGTCTCATCATATTTACCCAGTTCTCTTCTAATTAATCCTAATTTTTGTTAGCTTGTTCACATATTCCCCGTATGTATTTCACCGAGGATAGATCGTGAGTGAGTGGGTAAGGCCTAGGTATTTAATTGAGTCTACACATTCCATTTAGGTGTTCCCAATGCAGTAGGCTTTCGGGTGGGAATTGCTCTTTTCCAAAAATTCATCACTGCGCAATTTTTTAAGTTTAATGCTAATTGCTAAGTGTCGCACCAGTGTTTTATAGCATTAAAGTCATCTGACAAAGCCGCTGTGTCCTCAGGATCACGCTAAATCATTGCATCGTCGACAAATAACCTATCTTATTAGTCACTACGGAGTCAATCTCGTTAATGTAAAGTAGGAATAAAAGAGGTCCGATACCACTTCCTCGGGAACACCTAAGTAATTTCTGCTGCATTTGAACTAACTTCATCTATCACTACTCTTTGTACCCTTTTTACCATTCAAAAAGTCTTTTACCCCCTTCAGGATATTTTTATCTATGCCATATACTTCTAGCTCTGCGAGTAGTTTACTATGAGGTACTTTGTCGAAGGCTTTCTTAAAATTTAGAAAAATCGCGTCCACTGGAACATTGCTCTCTACCGAAACAAGAATATCATGAACAAAAAGCGCAAGTTGTTTCTTTTTTGTCCTTGCAAATTCTCCTTTCGGGATTTCTTATTTCGGACACCATATTGTGCAAACTTAGCATTTACTGCTCTGTGGTCACTAATTTCTAGTTTGTGGTCAATAGTTTCTATATGCAAGATATTTTCGGGTATAATCGTTCAGGTAATCTTGTTTTACTGTGCCGAAAGTTTTAAATTATGTCTTAAGGTGTCCATAGCCTTTAAGGAACTATGTTACATAGTGACTTAGTTCAATGGATGTAGAAATATATATTTAATTTTTATTCTTTTCATAAATTTGTGAAAATATTCTAATTTTCTTTCCTTTTTATGATATTCCACATTATTTGCTTGTCATCGACTAAATCTTCTTTACATGTTTCTCTATCTTTCTTTTTATGTATATTATTTAATATATTCTTATAAATTATAGATTTCAAGTCTATTATTCAATTTTAAGTATTTATCACGATTTTATGCATAGTGCCTTCCCGGAGACAGTGCTGTAACATACCAGCAGGCAATGAGTGTATCTCAGTGGCCGTCAACACCTGATAAAATCAAATCAGCATCACAAGGTAAACTAACACTTGTGAGCATAATTCACCGCCAACGGAGCAGGCCGCTCTTTCGCCCACGACGCCCGTCAAACGCACTCGATGCCCACCACAATACAACCCTCGTGTTCCTACGCATTTTTCGGTTTGTTGGAAGATGATTATAGGCCAGAGGCTGGGAAAATCCCATTACGAAAGCAACAGGATGTTACAAAGTGCTTCTTTAGTATATTATGTCGGCGGAGGAAGAGAAGTCATAATGCTTTCAAATAAAATGTTTCATCGGGCATCTCTCTTTTTTCCACACCCTTTTCTCACCAGCTGTATTACGCCAGAAATGTGCACACAAAAGTTTCCCTCCGCCTCCGGAAGCAAGTTATTTTTTTCCCTCGGTGGCGCATTTTAATTTGGATAAAAAAAAATGTTTCCCTCCTTCGGCTTTAGTACAGGTCATTGGCAGGCGTAGGATTTCAAGGGATTAATTAATAATGAACTTTATTCATGAAATCTCGCATGCACCATTAATTCATCGTAACTACACGTAAAATAATCCAGCGATAAGCTGTTCATGACTCATACGTAAGGACTCATTTTCACATTTATTTCAAAATGCAAAGAAAATTGGCACACTGGTGACGGATGGCTGTTTGATACTCAGCATTATTTTACGTGTTTAACAAAATAAACCCTAGCAAATCTATTAAACATATTCTTATTTCTTCTATAAAAGCTATTTGGCCGGTGACCTGCTAATTCTTCGGCTGGACCCAATCTTAGTTTAAAGTTGTCATTCTATCTCTTTCTTGGTCCACCGTTGCACCAATTCGAGGATACTGTCTACTATTCATAATCTTTTGATGTTTTTACATCTCTATCCAGGAGTGTTTTCACTGAGATTCGACAGGTTACATTCATCTCTATGACTTCTAGGAATCTTTATTCTAGGTCATATTCTGTGTATTTTTCTTATGTGTGCTTCATAATTGGTCTGACTATCCTTTTATGGATTCTTACTTTTGTTTCTAGCCACAGTTGTTTCTTTTTGAACCCGATAAAACCATTAATAAACCTGCTCATTTATTCCCCTTGGCAACTTGTTACCACAGGTACTATTTTTACGACATTCCCGTAGCTTGTTATGTTTATTACCCGATATTGAAAGTCAATACTTACTGAATTATTTACCGTCCACTTTAGTCCGCTGAATTATTTACCGAGCACCTTAGGGGTTCTTTCGATGTAGCCAAAAGTTTTCCGGTAGAGATGATTATATTGTTTTCCCGTCAGACTAAAAATGGTGGGTGATCTTCTTAAATCGTCTTGATTTTCTGCGCATACCACGGCGTCGTATGCAAAACAGACAAGTTTTCTTCTTTATCTCCCATAAAATATCCATGATCAAGGCGTGCCTTTTTAATTAATTCATCGATGACTGCATTTTGGGACTAAGGGACTAAGTGAGTCTCCTTGCGTAATGCCAAGGTAAATATGGATGAATATAGTTAGTTTGTTGTTAATCCGGGTAAATAAATATTAATTATTGAAGAGGAAAAGTTCCAAAGAAAATTCTAGAGATTAAAAAAAATCTACTGCGGGAAGAGAATAAGCATGATAGGTATGTTGGATGAATTAGGCTAGGAGTGTCTGGATTCTCAAAAAGAGCAGGCAAGTTTTGAAAGGCATCGTTTTCTTGCAAGACACAGGAAATCGAAATGGCTCCAAATCGTATTGGTAAATTTGACCTCTAATGAAAATAAGGGATAGAACATCCCCGACAGAAGAAAAAACTCACCATTTCACCTTTACTGTACACAATCACAACAAAGAACCCAGGCGCCCGAATATATTTACTTCATATGCATGCAAGTGCTCATATTTGTGTACGCATGGCTGGTGCCCTAATATCCGTAACATCCAAAGCAATTTTCAGTCAGAGCAATGTTTCAGTGGACGCAATTTTTATGGATTTTAAGAAAGCCTTCGACAAAGTACCTCATTGTAAACTACTCGCAAAACTTGATCCATATGGCATAGATAAATATATCCTGGAGTGGATAAAAGACTTTTTAAATGGTCGGGCTCAAAGAGTAGTGATAGATGGAGTTAGCTTAAAAGCAGTAGAAGTTACTTCAGGTGATCTCCAGGGAAGTGTCATCGGACCTCTTTTATTCCTGCTTTACATTAACAACATTGACTACGTAGTCACTAGTAAGATACGTTTATTTCAAAGACACTACGGGAAATGCTGCAACAGTGACTTTTAAGACAATACAGTGGTTTACCGTGATGTCCGTGATCCTGAGGACACAGCAGCTTTGTCAGATGACCTTAATGCTATACAACGCTGGTGCGACAATTGGTAATTAGAATTAAACTAAAAAAATTGCGCAGTCATAAATTTGTGGAATAAGAGCAATTCCCACCCGAAAGCCAATTGCATTGGGAACACCGAAATGGAATGTGTGGACTCCATTAAATACCTAGGCTTTACCTTCACTGACGATCTATCCTGGGTGAAACACATACGGGGAATATGTGGATAAGCTAACAAAAAATTAGGATTAATTAAAAGAGTACTGCGTAAATGTGATTTAGAGGTGAAAGAAAAATGTTATCTTTCGCTGGTTAGGCCTCATTTAGATCATGCTGCAAGTATATGGGATTCTAACGAAGTTGGATTAATTGCCGAATTGGATCACGTGCGGCGTAGAGGAGCTCGATTTGTTCAACGTTGTTATAATGAACTTAGTAGCGTATCCAAAGTATTAGAGCAGCTAGGCTGGGAATAAGTTACACAACGAAGGTTAAATTACGGATTGAAGGTCTTGCACAAATTGGAAAGAGGTCTCTTTAGCATTGATGCTGAAAATGTATTATTACCCCCTTCGTATTACGGTAGGCGTGATCATGTCAATAATATGAGAGAGCGTGTAGTATAGTGTAGAACAGATTTAACGTCACGCTCTGGTATAATTATTCTGGTGTGTATTTACCCCCTGCCACACACCCTAGTGGTAGCTTGCAAAGTATATACATATATATACGTATATATATACTTTGCAGTTATTTTCCCTATGTGGTGCCAGTGATTTTCTAGGAGACTCTGGTACCAAAAAAACAACACTGGTTGGGTGAAGCTGAGGGTGCCCAGCGGAATCAGCCGGAATAGAGTCGGGGTCCAACTTTTCTAGCTAAGCACTCTATCCATTGTCAGTGAAAAAAGAGTTAATTAAATTGCATGTGTTCGTAAGAATGGGCCCAGTATAGATATACTACAATTATTATAAATGCATATCTTACGTATCACTATTTTGTTTAAGCATTATTATATGTTTAACCCAAAATGAATTCATAAACCCTAATATTTATTTACTCGCAACTGTTTCCATTTTCTGAAATTATGAATATTCTCTTCGCCATCATTTTTAATTTGCTTCGCCAATTCATACCTAATTTATTTCACGGCGCCAGAATAAATGCGTCAGCACCACCTCCTAATTGCAGTTAAGCAAAAAATATTTACAAATACATATTTTGAAAATGAAAATATCGAGAGTTAATCGACGATTGAAATATGTTTTCCCCTTATTCAGGAGTAATTAATAAATGTTCACGAATCTCATGCCTGGCACCTATTTTAGGCATTTGATGAATTTTTGTGAGCGCCATTCCATGCCCAAAATGAATGTATAAGTATATTTGTTACACAACTTTGGAAACGTAATTCGAAAGATAGGGGACCTAATAAATGAGATGAAGATTTCTAACGGAGCTGAAAGAAGATGGATAACCGAGCAAGACGTTGACTCCGTGGTCTTCGGCGGCAAAAAAGGGGAAAGGAAGTGAGCGCATGAGAGTGAATGGGCGGTTAAAAAAAAAGTGTGAATCTAAATGAGGGCCGCTTAGAACGGGGAAGATGTCTCACTTAGGAAGCCATAACTCAAGCGAAAGGGAAACCCTTTCGGTGGTTACCTAAATCTGTGGGCGCCTGGGATAGACAGCACTTGACCAAATGTGGCTGAGACCCAAAACCGTGTCCAGAAATAAAATGGATGTTTTACTTTTACGCATGAAATAAGTCACGGAGTAAGTGGATGGGTATAAAAACAGCTGGTCATTCTAGGATCCACTAGCCTTTTAGGATCCATTCCTTGGAACAGATTTCAGAATTTTATTTTCTACAATGTGTGTGATAAAACTACGAATGCAATGAATGATTCAAGTTTGTATTCTTCCAATTTACGATTAATGTAAAGGGTCTTAGGTTCCGTTTTGTTTTATAGAACCATCACGGATTTCACAACTAAAGCAAGTAACAGCTCCAGGAGAAAACTAAATTATACGCTGTATGGGTTCGCATGATTATGCAAATTCCTGAATCTAAGATTTATTTGCGCGAGTACTGGGATTTTTCTTCTCAGTATCAGTAATAGTAAAAATAGCCTATGATTTGTTTGGATCATTAGGCGCATTTTTCGGATAGAGTGTTACGTCAGCTACCAAATTATTGGTGGCTCATCTTTAATCCCAGAGGAGTAATTACTCTCGGCTTGGTATCAATGGACCAAATTGATGACGCAACTGGCGAAGAGGGGATCTTTTACAGAATGGGAGGTAAATTCGATCAAATGTAGGAGTAACAGGTCCTACCCCTGCTAAAAATATGATCCTAATTAACTAGCTGGGACTTGTTAACCGGAGGAAACTGATGCTGGGACAAGTGTAATTTTGAAAGATGTAGAAAGGTCAAGGCTGAATGTCTGGGAGGAACAAGATTGTTTCCATAGCTTAACGGTTCTTCCATGGAAGCGAGTGTATACATTTTCAAGCATTTGTTTATGGATCAACTAATACAGTTTCACGATTAATTTTCAAAGCCACTCCTCTCTCTTTAATTTCTTCGGTGCTTCGTATTAATCAATTACTGGAATAGCCACGTGCCGTCTCAGTAATCTGACAGCCTATTCGCCAGCGGTAGTCTCTTGTCTTCCTAAATAGCCAATAGTCTGTTTCATATTTTCAAAAAACAAGCAATGGAACAATAAAAAGAATCATAATTCACTTCTTAACTTGTCAACATTTTAGTAGTAGTAGTAGTTTTTAGGGGGGGCGACCGACAAATGAGGTCATTTGCGCCATAGGGGATGGACAGGAAAGGATGAAGGGTGGAGAGAAACCCGGCGTCAGCATTAGCCTGCTCTTCACGAAAGGAGCCAAGGGGTCCGCAGTTTAACGTCCCATCTGACGGACGGCGTACTCACTCAAATTGTCCTCCACAAAGCACCTCAAGTAGGGATCGAGATACCTCTGAAAAATATTCAACACCGCTGGGATTTGAACCCGCGCCCTATGGGTGGGAAGCCAGTACGTTAGCCCCCGCACAATTTTGATCCCTAAAAAATAATAGATTCTGCATGAAGGCGATAGAATAGATTCCTAGATACCCAAGAATCTCAAATTGTAAAAGTTAGTATCCTATGAGGACCCAGACAAGCACTCGCGAAACATCTCCCGTATCGACTGTTAGCACAGTATAGTGACGTGCAGGGCATTATGTCTGCTCTTTTCAGTCTATATTTCACCTGTGAATTAATTTCAACGTTTTTCCTCAGTGAGTGACCATAAACTACGAGTTTTAATCCAAAAGTTAGTTTTTAGTGATTATTTCAGGTTTTTTGAGGAAAAGATCGCTTGAATGGATATTACTTTCGCTTCGCGTGGTGTAGCGAATGCTCGACGGATATTAGTGACGGCATATTCGCCATTCAAATCCTAGACCACCGCATTAACTGAGACATTTAGGTCTTCCTCAACACTGCTCATTGCCCGCGTTGTCGAAGAAACATAATATTGCTGAGTCTGACTGAATCATCGGCTCTTTTATCAGTCAAAACTGAGGGTCGTAGACATAAGGCAAAAGGGCAATGGTGAGAGTGGGCGTCGCGGATGTTGCAGCGCATTTAGATGGAAGAGAAGGGTGTATGGCGTTTCGAAAGATTGCAAGCAAAGGGTATCTATTCCGAGGTGAAACCGAATGATTGATTTCCTCCCACTCATATTATTTCTTGTTCTTCCTTTCCACATTTTGCCACGACTGATTATCATCTCCTTCTGTATAATATCTGACACATCTCTTCCGCACCCCTATCCGAGCACGAACTTTTTCCTTCCTCCATTTCACTTTTTAAGTGCTAGGGGGCAAGGTCGTGAGTTTCGGTAGCCCCATCTTCATTTGATAAGTCCAACTGATCTCCCGTCGAGTGGGATGGTCGACCCAGTTTTAATCACGATCGAAGGAAGCTGTGCACGCGTGATTTATATCCGCATACAGACTTAAGAGAGCAGGAAATTTAAACCTGCCTTCTAAGTAGGTGGCCTAAAACAGGTACTAGGCGTGAGATTTGGCTACGCTTATTCATTATACCGAACTATTGGACATAAATGTTGTTAGATCCCAAAGATTAGCTTAAAAGCGGTCAGGGATCTTTGCGGTTCCATTCTTCTCATTTATTAGACCATACTATGGACGAAGTACTACAGGAGTATAATCCGAGCATCAAGAAAAAGAAAATTAAAATCCTTGTGTTTGGAAAAGTGCCTGCATTTGCAGGCAGATATCACAATTCTAGGAGTGAAACTGGAGTAAGTGGAGTCCTTCGTGTTCCAGGACAGCAGTATGTAACTTGGGATGGAACGGGTTCGACCGATGTCAGGCGAGAAATAGCTCCAGTTATGAGCGTTTTCATGAATATATGAGGCAACTACTAACTTCAAAGAATCTGAGGTTGCAAGCAACGAAACAGATCGTTAAACCGTTCGTATGGAGCATGGAACTCCACGGGTCGGAGACATGACGCATTGGAAAATTGGACCAACGAAAAAGAGAAGCCTTTGAAACATGATGCTGTAGGAGAATGCTGAATATTAATAGGACTGACGTAGTGAATAACGAGGAAGTATTTAGAAGACTATAAGATAAAATGACCAACCATATGGATAAATCTAGAGAATGTTAGTGAGTGAGGGCCAAAGATGAACTAAATGGATTGGACACAGGTACTTGGGGCACGATGAATTAGTTAAAAACATAAAAGACATAGAAGAAAGAAACATTGAAAGAAAAACCCCGCAAGGATGACCTAGAAACAAGTGCGTAGAAAAAATTAATAAGGATGTAAAACTATCTGGGGGTGACACTGAATAGAGAAGAATCGAGGACTGCAGTTAACCATTCATAGTATTGAAACGCAGCATTGATGATGGCTCAAATTCATTTTATTTTTAATCGTTTATCACGGATTCGTATACGCTATTTACATTTTCTCTTCGCAGTTTTAGCTAACAGCGACTTAAAACATTGAGTATTTGGTTTTTAGCTTAAGTTTCATTGCTAAAATTGACGTTCACACTACTATCTCCATTTTTATGGTGGCCGTGCAAATGTCCAGGGAAACCTTCATTAATCAATAGGAAAATTTTCTGGTGGTTAACTGGTAATCAAGAAAAATATACTTTTAAACAAACGCAAACGGCCTCTTACTAACTGTATAATAGTTTTAATCAATAGCTCTGGAAGAAATATACACGAAAACGTTACGTGTTCTAAGAATTTGGCTTTGAAACAGTTCATTTGGATATAATCTGAAAAATTAGCGTCGGTATCATTTATTTATCGAGCAAAAGCTTTTCAAAAACACGTAGGCACCGTTTCACAACCGAGGGAATAAGCTTGCAACACCCTATCATCAGATATTTTGGATGCGCGAATAAATTACGGCCCTAACGGGGCTGCCAGTCTTGCCTCCTTCTCTTGACGGCGCTGTTATGCTCTCAGGAAATGACTGTATAATCTTACATACGTGCGAAAAGATCGTAAACAAAATAGTGAAATGTATTTCTATACTATTCAATTAGGGCCACTGGCCATGATATTTAAGAGGAGTGAGAGGTCATCGAAACCTTCATTAATCAATAGGAAATATTTTCTGTCAGATAATACAACCAACTTGACTCGAATCTCCATTCCAAGATGGTATATTGCTGAAATCGATGGAGAATATTCATTGCTTCGTCAAGAAGTTCAACTTTGATTAAAACTGAAATATGAAAATGCAAAATGATATACGTTTTAAGGTATTAAAGTTAATACTATAAATTGGCGCCAATGAAATACGTGATTAATGTAATGATACCCTCCCGCAAAAGTTATAATCGTCCGTAAAATCTGAAGAAAATACCAGAAAAAAAACTTTACACATATCTAAAGACAATGTTACATTTGGTACATACTCATTGATCACTCAATCGATAAAAAAATTGTGCTGTGTCTGCGTACAAGAGTACCAGGTATACTGTGACTCCTAATTTGGCCTCCAAATTCTGGCCTGTGGATGCATTCAAAAGGACAAAAGGCTACAAGGAGTTTTTTTACCTTTGTGAATAATATTATTCTTTTAACTTTATCTATTTGATAACAATTTCATGAATCAGAGGACATTTTTTTAATTCAGCATTCTAAATGAAATTTCTCAATTTGGCGCCTATAACGGTGTCACTTCTCTCTCACGATTGAAAAATCCATTTTCTAATCAGTAATGTTCAATGTTTCTTTGACTGAGATTGAATGCGCCAACGGACAAACTTAATAGTCATGTGATGTGAATTCTTAGGCCAGAAAACCTTTCTAGATGAAGTGGAGTACGCGATTAATGTCAATGGAGATATTCTGCACATGGCTACAAAAAACAAGATTGACAAATAGAATAATATACAGCAGCGAGGACAAGAACCAACGAGGGGTAGCCCTAATATTAAATAAAGAGGTAGGAAGAAGCGTAGTCAATATAAAACAACCAACGGGTAGAATTTCACCAGTAGAGATAACAGCAGAACCAACGACCTTGGTCATTGTTCAGGTATACATGCCATTAAGCAACCATAAAGAGGAAGAGTTCGATAGGATATACGATCAGTTAGAGGACATATTCGCGTGTGTTCCTGCAGGGAAATATTTGATAGTGATGGGGGATTGGAATGTGATGGTAGGCGAAGGAAGAGATCGTGATGAGATGGTGATGAGATGGGGGACTACGGTTTAGGCATGAGGAATAACCGCAGGGAGAAAGCAGTTGAGTTCTGCGGGAGACAGGGGTTAATCATCACCAACACTTGGTTTAGACACCACAAAAGGCGCAGGTATACATGGAAAATACCAGGTGACTCAGAAAGGTATCAGTTAGATTATATTCTGGTTAGACACAGGTTTAGGAACATTCGCACAGCTTCCCGGGAGCGGATGCGGACTCTGACCACAATTTAGTTGTTATGAAATGTACCGCCCGTTTCAAAAAGATAAGACAGGGGCGGATAATGTATCAAGAAAGGGATATCGAAAGCCGCAAAATACACTATCGGAACCGTTAACGGGAAAAGCTCAAGGAAACCATCGATCAAAATGTATTCCCAATGCTGGTTTTTATGATATTGTGATTTCTCAGTATAATAGTGTATCCGCAAATCCTATTTGTACCCAAATAAAAGGTGCAGATATATGGCAGCATAATACATCTCGGGATAAAATAAAATCAATAATTTCCAGCACTGACAGATTAAAATTATTTTGCTCCCTCGGTATATTTCCGATCATAACAATACCTAAATTGAGTACCAAAAACATTCAAGAAGCAATATTAATAGAAATAGTCATTCCTATTACGTACGAACACGTCTCGTTCATCCGCATTTACACACTGCAGCTTGGTGTCCTATCACCCCCCGCCATTTGTGTCCGTTTCGCCGGGGTTGACAGGACACCAAGGCTCCTTTGGTAACTCCTAGGGTGTGATGTAGATTTATATGTAAATGAGCGGTTACCTCACCGACCCCTGTGACCTCCACCTTCACGCGGATAAATGAAGGCTGTTGCCCTTTTCATCGGGTGGAAGCCCGCCGATGGCCGATTATTCCCCGCGATTGCTCACCTGTTGAGTGGACTCGCTTAATTTCGCAGTTAACTCCAAAATACCTGGAGGCGTACTCATAAACAACAAACTTATGAGCGCACTCCATAATTCAAAGATACCAATGAGACGTAAGCTGTTATGTGGTCATCCCAGAGAGATTCAGCTCAAGAAACACACATTTTTTCCTTAACGGAAGAGAAAAAAAATGTAAAAAAACAACTCCTAACATCACAGAAAACGACTGTGTCACTACTTCTCGGTGATATTTGGAGTTTATAAGCTTTTCAAAAGGCTATGGAGCAGTATGGAAGGGCAAAGACATATCTGGAATGTTTACACAAGTAGACAGTTGTTAATCATAACTTAAGTAAAATAGGAAAAAAAAGTCTCGGAAAGTCTTCAGGAACGAAAGTTTAAAAAAATAGATTACTTTAAAAATCAGCAAAATGTAGAAGCTCACACTCAGGAGCTTTATAAATTGCCGGTGGATGTACAACCACTATCTACAGAAAGAAGTCTGGGAAGAAGGAAAGGGGTAAAGATACGGGGGTAAGGCAAGAGTGATCTGAAAGGAATCTTGGAAAAGGAGAGTCGAAGGATTTGGTCGTGGGTGAGGGCGCGGCAGGGGACTGTGGCGGAGTAATTCAAAGCAATATATTTTACCCGAACTACCGACAGGCTTGCAGAATCCAATTGTATGATTTCGAAAATTTTTTTTTGCCGAAATTGTGTATCTGTGGTAGGGGGAGGACAGGTAGGAAAAATACATATTCCCAAACGTATGGTCTTCAAAGCGTTGGGCGCATAGGAAACTTCGCTCGGTTGTTGGTAACATTGCTGCATTTATTGCTTCCCCCTCTACCAAATAAATTTTCAAACCACCGAATTCCCACTGCAACGGCATTGGAACAGCACGCCTCCATAATGAAGCTCTCGCTTGATGTTATTGCCAGATGCAAAGTTGGCGTCTATTCGGTTTTTGAACGCAAAAGGAGTCAAGCGTAGCGAAATTCATCGCCAGTTGACGGAAGTGCACTTAAAGTCGTACATGGATGTCAAAAATTTCAGCAAGTGGTGTTGGGATTTTATAGTAAGTTGCACTGAAATTCATGACGAATAAAGTAGCCGGAGACCAACAGCTTCCATCATAACAGTCGCGAAGGTTGAATAAATCATGCTAACGTGCGTGGAAAAAAATGACAACTTACATCTATCTGGTCTACACTTAATCTCTCTAATTATAGTGACATTATCTCGTCTATCGTAGCACGATGGCCCTAATAATAAATTTTCAATATAATCGCTAAAGATACATCCTTACCACCGATGTAAGAGACTTAAAATGTTATTTTACCTTCGCTTCGTGAGTGATTCCCAAATAAGCTCCTTTAATAATATTGGTACACTGCTCAGTTTATCATGGCAACGTATTAAAAATCTAGCTCCTCTACGCTGCTCGCGACCCAATTCGGCAATCAATTCTACTTCAAGTGGATTCGGTATACTAGTATTATATACTAAATGAGACCTAACCGGCGAAAGATAAAATTTTTAAATTGCGAAAGAAACTGCGGGAGATGCCGCAACAGTAACTTTTAACGGAGTCATCCGCAAATGTGCATTTCAATGCAACAATTTAAGAGTGTAAAAATCATTCACCTCGACTGGGATTCGAACCCAGATCCCTCAATACTCGGTCGAGTGCTTTAGCCACTTAAGCTATCGAGGCGTCCTCTTAAACTCTGAAATTTGTTACACTCTGAAATTGTTGCAACGATAAAATTGCTCTTTTACTTTTTTGTTACATTTCCCCAATACTCTTCCAATACATCCTAATCTGGTGAATTGTGAGAACGACGCAGTGAAAGAAAAGACGTGAAAGATAGGAACGAGCATCGTCTACATAAATATAAACAGATTGAGTTTTCTAAATGTATATACAGAGAAACAATGGGTCGCGGTAGTCTAGAGGTAGAGTGTTAGACTGCTGAATCGGAGAATGACAGAGGAAAGTATTAGTGGAGAAGGAAGTGTTAAATGGCTGCGGAATCTGGTCAAGAAGCAAAAGACCTAAGATGAAGATTCCTGACATTCAATGCTGGGTAAAAATAATAGGACAAAAATAAACATTCTCGTATCTGCGCGTTTGATTTGAAAAAAAGTCGAACATCCGGGTTATATTCCTGAACCGAATAGCGAACGGAACCATTACTCAAACCTACTTTGAGGCATGAGACATTGTAATTCTATGTTAATAGTAGCTCAAAAATATGTCATGTGTTGGTATGTGCATAAATATAAATGTGGGTTAAAATTACGACCAACTGAGCTGTGATATCTTGGAACGAATTGAAGGTTTGTATCCATGAAAATTAGAATATTATATTTGCGGACGATTAAACCAACTTTCTTAAGGAATAAATGTTTTTTACCAACATTTTATTCTCTTCTTTGAGTGAAAAATAATGCATGGCCTATCATAAACCAGTAAAACAATTAACGTTATAGTGATGACATCATTGAGTTGTACTCTTCACCCTCGGATTTATTCTCCATCTCCAATATGCAAATGAGAACACGGGCCAAAAGAGATTGGACATTCTCTGTTCCAGTGATTTCGACAACCAACATATCCTGCCTCCTTGTTGATGGTCAAAAAAAGCATTTTCAAAGGTGAACTATTAATTCACGAGGCTGAGATCTCCAAAAGCAAAAGTTAAAAAAAGGACTCGCGAACACCCACTATTCATTCAACCACACGCTCTTTGGCTTATCGAAGAGCGGGAGAAAAAGAGTGTTCGTAAGTGCGAGGGATCAGAAAGATACCTTTTTTTATGGAGTTCTGCATATAAGAATGGCGGCTCGCTATAGTTGCAACATCGCTAAACAGATAAAAGTCCATCCATAAGGTCAGACACAACTATCCAGAAAGAAGGCGTCCCACTATAAATCATTATTTCATACTCACAATGGCAATGACGTTCCGAAAGAGCGTGGTGTAGTGGGAGGGGCGGGAGGGTGGTCGATGGATTTTTTTCCTCCAGAAATTGCACAAAAAGATCAAAACGAGGCAATCCGGTACGGGTGGCGTGATGTTCCGAAGGGTGATGCACCTCGGAGCCTCGTAAACAATGACGGGGTGAGCAATCACACTCTCCCATTCATTTCCTCGCTCTCCCATTATTATAGGGGCGAAGGGCGGCAATGAGTGGCGAGGAGGTGCGGGGAGGGGGCGGGGGAACGAGCTTCTCTTCCCGCCGGAGGGCTGCTCTTCATGTCGCAACCTCGTCTCCAGTCGGACGGGAGAACCATCGCTGATGACGATGACTTGTATTTTGAAAGTTTGGCGGAGAGGATCTCACGGGAGTCCAGGCAGGTGAAGACTGGTTCCTCTCCCTACTGGGGAACTCATTTGGATGTTTGAGTGCAAAGGTGGTGCTGAATGACAATGAGACTAAGTGAGGAGGAGGAGATGGTGTGCGCGGAGGAAGGGAAGGTAGTTTTTTTTAATGCACTGAACACTACAGTTCGAGACGTTTATCGGGCTAATCGCTTCACCGCCTCCAGGGATACGCACACTTTGAGATGACTGATCTCGGAGGTTCCCACTTAAAGTACGCACTTCCTACGCGCCGTTTAAGATTCTTCGACCTTGTGCGATCGCACCCCCCTGGGGGCGACGTTGTATTTTTTTAAGATCATTTTAATGTGAACGAGTCCCCCGCGAGCATCAGGCGGATATTTTCGGAGAGGGAGGCAAAATTAAGGTCTTTATATGAAATGAAGTGATTAATGTATACTTATCGACGCCGCTCAACTCAAGGATGTTTTTTATCAATAAAAAAATATGGGAAATGTCGGGAATTAATATAATCAATCGTTAATGTGCGCCGTAATTATTAGGGCCATTGCCAGTCAACAGCAAATCATATTGGGAAGGAGGCTAAATAGTTAATAGATCAGTTGTAATCTGTATCTCCTCATGTTTAGTATAATTTCTGGTGCTGAAAATATTGAAATTCCCATCAAATAAATACATGATTCGCCATATTTGTTCTAGAGTAACTTTCGTTAGCATTACGGCATTGGTATTAAAATGGTATCTTCAAGGTGCTCCAGGGGCAAATGGATTAATGTAACTACATTTTATTTTTTAGAAATCAATGATTTTATTTTAAAGTTGCGTAAGCAAAATATAATATTTAAGATGCGTCCGGGGTGAAGCAAAAACTGTCAGAGTTAGGATAAAAATATGGAGAACCTCAGGTATGGAATCCTTACTCCATACCCATTCGACTATGATTACTCTCTGGACTAGACGCTAGTGGGACCTTCACTCTCCAAGAAATATTCTTGAGAAAATATAAATTGGACCACTTGTTTGGGTAAAAGTTCCTATGGTATCTTAATCGTTCCAAAAATGTTTGTATCAAGTATTTATTAAAGGCTGTATCCTATAATTATTTTAAAAGAACCATGTTTTATCTTCAGTTTAATGGAGAGAAGTGTCATGTGCAAGACATTTTCATCAAAATGTAATAAGGAAGTAACAAACGTTGAATTCATGATTTGAAGATCTTTCTGAATCCACCTCTCTACATGTCAATCTACATGGTACCCTAAAAGCCTCCATTATTGTTTGACAGGGGGTGAAGTGGCCGTATTTCAGTTGGCTAAATTGACATTATTTAAATGGGAAGTATATGAATAAGCTGCCAGCTGTGGAACCCAAATGGCATCATAAAAGTGTGGGGGCACCATTCGATAATCTTAAGCTCTCTTCAAAAGAAGTGTTTTACTCCAAAGATTTCTAAGGTAGCTTTGATGAGATTCTTTACTACCACAGCGAGATATATTGCCAACCGACTTTTTTCAGTCCTGACTATTTCTCAGTGCTTCAGGGAAGAGAATAGGGACAGAACAGAAGAAGGAAAGAAATGAATGGGTGAGGAGAGTATCCCAACGCTTGCATCAACTCCAGCTCAAGGATTTCTTGCATGAATTACGTCATTTTTTGTTAATTCGGCCGAACCTTCACAATCAGCAATCGACGCTCGTCACCGTAACCGACGACGACCCAAACGTGCGGCGTCCTCCAATCAAAGCAATTATCTCGAGAAGAAAGAGCCGTCCCACGCTCTCGCGTCTGTCACTGAATCGACATTGGGCGACTAAAAGCTAGTTGGGAACGCCGCTCCCAGCGGTAACGGACGGTGGCAGGTTCACAAGGGGCTCGGGGAATTCTCATCCTTCCTCGAAAGGTCGTCGAACAAGTAGTTTGAACGATTTTCCGAAATCCGAAAACGACGTTTAATTTTCTAAATAAATTGCCGTGAAAGAAATAATACAGAGGTAAAATTGTTTCGCTTTAAAAGTTTTCAAATAAAATATCAATTAAGATTTTAGCTCAATATTATTAATATTCACGCATCGTACAGGCACTCATGAGAGCAAAACTTACAAGTGACTTCCCCCGTCAAATAATCCCTTATTGGTACGATATCGTGTACTACATGTGGCGTAAAACGCATTTCTCAATATCAATACACATTACAATATCACTTGTCGTCTATTTTGATTAACTACCCCGAAATTGTACTCTACATGCGCATAGATTTCGGGACATCATCATTCTTGATAAATAATGAAATAAGCGAGCTTTTGACTGATATCAATAGAATTTCTTACTCAATATTTAAACTAAAGAAAATATGTTAAGCTGTTTAACTACTTGTACTACTTATACCATTGTGTAGCAGCAATTTATATTAATGATTTCAAACTTGCTGTTCATTTTATTTCTTAAGCAATAGAAAGCCTTTTGAAATCTTTTAAAAAAACCTTCAGCAGGCTCAAACAAATGCTGATAGAAAATGGTTTTTATATTTTCAATATCCACGGATTTATACAAAATGGGAGAGGCTACAGAGCGAATTCCAACACTGACGCAACCAGGTGACATTTATGGGAGGAAGATATTCTCATATTTTCATCACACAAATAAAAAAGTTAAAAGGTGTATAGCGACAACGGTCAGTTTAAAAGGAGCGATGGATTAGAGTTTAAATGCTTACCAAATAATCTTCATCATATAAATCTCAATCGCAAGTTGGGAAAAGGTAGCATTTATGGCGGAAAAATCTAGAAAAGAAAGTGCAAGAATTATGAAAGATTTATCGCTCAAATCTTCTCTTGCTCACAACATTTTTGAGCTCCATGTTTCCCGGACTGCTTTGATATATAGTATGTCAATCGCCACTGAGACAAACGCTTCTCATCTATATCTCATAATCTTAGTCATAATGTAGGAATACCAGGCAGAAAAAAGTGCACGGGGACGGTCGGTAAATAATGATACGCTGAATTTCCAACACTTCCCCGGACGGTGAAATTGGGATAGATGCCACGTCACTGTAAATGACGCCCACGACCTCTTTAAAATATACCACGATTTATTGGTCACAGAGCAGACACACCAGCAAGTGAATTACGGACACACTTCAAGTTACATCACAAAAAAATAAACGCTCGTGGAAATTACTTGCATTTTGATCAAATAAAACGGATAAACGACTATCCAATACGGGTCAACAAACTCATTGCCATTATTTTACGACCATCTGTTGAGTTGAAATGTTTATAAAACCACCCTAAGCATATCTATACACTCCGAAATGAATTTTACGCGGACTTTACTTCTCAAAGGGCAAACCGGTTTCGAAATTCACCTACAACAGACCCGAGGATGACTTAATAAGTCAAAAGTGAATGACGCATTCGGCGAAAAGCTCTTTGGTGGATACCTTATATTGTTTTTGCACGAGACCGTCCAATTACGAAAGACAAGCTGCCGTCATTCATTGTGAATGTAATATTTTTTTCCTCAGACATTTGAGCAGGCAGCCTTCGATTTTGGTTACCCGAAGTCACCAAAAGTGTAATTACCAAATATCCTGGAGTTGATGTCACTCTACGTTATATTCCAGTAGTTTTTCCAATTAAAATTATACGATTTGAATGTAACTTATAATTTTTACTGATGTTCTCGATTTGAATACAGGATGACAAAATTGAAAAGGGTCTCAAATTACCACGAAGCTGTAAAAGTTTTCCCAGTAACAAACGCCATAACGTATACCTCTCCGGAAGGTTCCTCTTTTAAGAAAATCTAGATTAGCGCAGAGATTATATGAATTTAAATTGTACATTGGATATCAAGTTTTTGCTTAAGAATTCATATCAACAAAGACGATTCTCTAGCTCTTTTACTCACGGCCAACTATTTGTATGATAGTTTTACCACTTATCTTAAAGTGTCCTTTGAAAAATTGAGTTTTATTATTTTTGTGTTCGAGCCCTGAAAGTTTTTTGCTTTCTTTCTTGGTAGTAGTAGATGTTATTTTATGCATTTTGGTTAAGTTAAAAAATATTACCCGTTGCCAGAGTCTTTAAAACTTTTAGAAAAATCTGTAAAAAATAATAATTTTTGAATACGTGGAAATAAATGTTTCAAGATTTATAATGAAAAAAAGCGCAAATTAAAACATGCCTCTTGCTTGAGAGCAATTGGAATTCCTCTTTCATAAACCTGTCACAAAATAAAGATGATCCCACTACGATGGAAACAATAACTCTATCAAACATCCAAACTATCTCATTCAGCATCTTAAAAATTCATGAGACGCTCACCTGCAACTCCTCGGTCTATACTGTTCGTTAAAGTGGAAAAAAATTAGCAGCAGGTGAGAAACATTTTAAGAGACAATTCATCGCATATTTTAACGCTCGACGGACGGTCGGCAGGGATGAGTACCCCCATTTCCCTTCCACCGCTTCGTTCCGCTGGCCGTCTCCAGTAAGCCGTCTTCCCGATGATTTCAGCCCGGTGCTCGGGGGTTTTGTTTCGACTCTTAGCGCTAGGGGATGGATCACTCAGCTCACTATATTCCCGCCCAACCTTAATGCTCATTTATAAGTGCTTCATTATTGGCAATTAATAAAAGGTCACAACAGTCGTGATGTTTCATCATAACATATTTGGGACCTATTCATATCTTTTTTCAAATATTTAATTTATATACGAAACAGGAAATTACCGGGGTTAAATTTTACGATCATGATCCATTATTTATTTAGATCAAAATGTAAGAACTTCCAGATGATTTTAAGGCTAAACCCTACGTGTAGTTCCTGATTACATTTTCATAGACCTTCAGCTTTATTGAAGAGTTAACGAAAGATATGCTGATCAGTATGTGTGAAAAACCTATAAAATATTCGCATGAGTGGACCACACTCCCGCCATTGACAATGGCAACGATAAACGAACCCGACCGCGTCGCGCCATTTTTATCCTTCGCTCTGATAAATTATATGTATAAATAATTACACAGACACCTATGTGAAATAACTATGTAAATATGAGAAATAAAATGTGGGAAGGTGTTTAATCATGAATTAAACATATGTAGCCGTTTATAAGAAACCAATAAGTAATGCGATTGAAGTTTTACAAAAGGAATGTAACGTGGTACAATGTTGGGCCAATATATTTAATGCATTTTATTCCGAGATACTGGTAGTTAGTTCCCGGTGCTCACGGGAAATAGTTGTCATTGCAGTCATTTTTGCATATTGTATGTATTGAATAAGACCTTACATAACTCTAGGACTTCATTTTCGAATTATAATGTGCTGAAGACGATTTTATCCGCTTAGCGCCCTTATAATACGAGTGTTTACTTTAAGGGAAAATGCATGTTGAGCGCCACCTAACCTGCGGTACTCCAAGACAAGTGATCTAGGGATAAGAAGAGGCACTGACTTTTTCCAATATTAGCCCGAAGTATCGCTAAAGAGTAGCCCGTTTTTCAGCTGCTTAGTTGAAAGATTTCTCGTAGGAAGTGGGGTTACTTAAAATAGTTACTCTTTATCGAATGGGTGGTATAATGGTAGCGGCCAAGATCGGGTGGGAAAGGAATGCTTCTTGAAGCTTGCGGAATCAAATTACACTAGTTTCGCCTGCCTACATCATTCAGGTCGTGCATGATCATTGTCGGAAACGGACCCAAGTACCTCGTCCAGCGGAATAGATACCTATCTAGTTGCATAACCGAGTAGCGTGTTAATAGAACTTCTTGTTAAATTGAAATAAAAATCAAAGGCGGAAAATTTTCAATCGTTACAGGAGCTGTGCTTGAGTAATGCCTAGTCATGCACGAGAGTGTTTGACTGCCACAAAAGGTTATCCAATGTTGGAAGGAAGTTGAACGCAACGTAATCCCAGGGTTCCTGTCAAGCCAAAAAGTGATGAAATAATGTCATGAAATCAAATTAACCCGCGAAAATGTCAACGTTTGACTGTTATCATCAAATGTATGTTTAAAATGGACAAAGAGAGAAAATGGCAAATAAGTTTCCTATTTAGCCCGAGAGAAATTTTTTATATGGTTTTTAAAACCTTCCCTCGGAAAAAGAAAGACAATAGGTAATTATTTTCATTGAAGAACATCGAATTATTTAAATAACAACCAAACTCGCTGGAAAATCGTATTAAATGCAACGCATGTGCATTTGTCAGTAGGTTCCAAAAACGAATAGTGAGTGAGTGCCGTCACTAGATATGTACTCTCATTTCGTGGGGAATAGGAAAAGTAGGCAAAATAGCAGTAGAGAAATTCGAAAATTAAGATTGTGGTTGTTTTCTTCGACAATGAGGGCATAATCTTGAGCAAATGCGTATCAAACCTGAGTTTCCAAATGATTAATCAGTGCCTTTATATCGACTTCTTGACCAAGCTGAGGGAGCGAGTTAGAATGCAGATGGGGAAGAACCAAGGGTGAACTTCTCACAAATACAAAGTGACTACTCTGGACTCTCTTTCAGTCCTTTAGGTTTAAGCAGTATTCATTACTTCAGTGTCCTTCGATTTAACTGACTGCTTGACTTCCACCTACTTTTACAAAGTAAAATTAAGTTGAAGGGAACCCCTAATCAGACAACGAATAAGTTGAAATAAATAAAACGGTTGACGTTTTGACTGTCAACTGATGACGCGACAGCACATCTAATTGTGAAGTTTACGTATTAAGTGGTGTATGGATATGATTGGGGAATACCTTATAGGTATAGCATTAAATTATTTATAATTCGCCAACGAAGCATACTCATCGCACAGTTCGGTTTTTAAAATGCCAAATTTCGCAACAAAATGAATGACACAGTCCAAGTTCATGTTCATGAGGGCCTATCATTAACAACCATGAAAACACCAACATACGAAGGTGAACCACGCAAACGTGAGTTTCAGTACTTCACAAGACCAAAGAATCTACCAAATTAAGAATTGAGTTCAGGAAGGGATCACGATTCATAAAGGTTAAATAAGGACGAGAATGGATATATTTTGTAGGTCGATTACACCAGATCCACCCGACAATTCCGTGAGGTTGAATACGAGGTCGAGGATTTTCCATAAATCTGATCACATCTTTTAGATATAAACGATAAGACAACGGGAGCCTGATTACACTCGGATTTCGTGCTGTAACCAAGGGCAATATCAAATGCTCAACATGCTCATTCAACCCGAAACGATGACCACATGAATGGGTACAGGCGAATAAAATTTTTCACGGCCGAATATAATTTTTTGAACAAGATACGAAAGCCGGACCATAGTTACTTCCATTTTATTTTCGATACTTACCAATGTGGAGTCCCTTTTCATTGGGAAAGTATATTGGTACGGTTTTTCTTTGTCCATAATTATCCTTTCAGATGACCAATATGTTCAGTGAAACCAAGAAAAAAATTATTCAAGAAAATAGTTATTTAATAAGTACTATTATCTCCGATGATAAAGCGCCGGTAAGAGAGAAAATCCATATCAGAAACCTTTTGTATTTTATTCTCTCACTATTTGAGTCGAGCAATTTAGGATGACCTTCTCCCAAAGAGCAAAGCAGCCACGAGTTATTTGCATCGGTGCTTTAAGCAAACCACGAATGACTCAAGTGGGCGAATTAACGAAGAAAATCACTATTTTCGCTCCCGGACGACGTCCAGCCTATAGGTAACGGTGATGTACAAATGGCAGGATGGCTTTCCGGCGTTGCGCAATGGAAATTTCACCCACTGTTTTTCTCATCTGCATGCTCGGCAGGGTGTTACGGCCACAGGACGGAGGGGAATAAGGTCAGTGTTGCGAGCCCTTCTCCCTTTCTCCCGATCTTTCTTATCCTTCATTCGGATTGAATGCCGATCGCGTGGGGAGGGGGGAGGAGGAGACTTTTCGAAACTGCAATTCCCCTGAGATATGGGTCACTGCCACGCCTAAGAGCCGCCGTGATCACGTGGAACAAATGCGAGAGTACCGATTTTACGCTCCGGGCAAAAAGAATTGGGATGAAGCGTGTGATTTTCGAGAGGTGTTTCACCGAGTTTTCCTTCTTTTCACCGATTTCACAAAAACGGTCAGTTCAAAGGGCTCTGTGAAGTAGAGCTACCGCCTTTGGGACTGAAAACCAGTATTTCTCTCATTGAAATTCTTCCCCACCTTGAAATATTCCTTTGGTCAAACGGATGAAACTGTGGTTCACATGTGAATAAATGAGCGTAATTCATCTGGGGTACCAATTGAATATTTTTACGAAGGTTAATAATGAGGTGAATAGGGGAGAGAGAAGAAAATATTTCTCACGATTGGATCACCCCTCAAAAATAATCTGGAAAGGGTCCTGCTCGCTGTTTTTCAAACCCTTAAGATTCATTATTAATGTTCAACCATGCAGAATCTTGGGCTTTTAAGGGCTGATTTTACATATACCGATCGGTGAATCAATAACTCGTTACTTTGTGCCTACATTTTTAAGTTATTGATCTTACCATTAAGCTCTTGACTAGCTAATATTATTCTGCCGTATGCATATTTGTCGTGAAGTTGAATACACACGATCCCTATTCTCTACTCTTCCTGTTCGTGAGTTGTGCTTCATTACGAATGAATTCTGCTGATAGAAATGACTTCTATTTAGAATTACTTCCGCTGATAGTTTGCAATAATTTACCTGGTGGTGGATCTCAATTTCATCTTTATTAATATGAGTATGACATCATTCATATGGATAAGCGTATTCCTTAGATTTGCATAATGAAAATTTATATTATTCATAGATTTATCTTGAAATTAAACAAAACAAAATGCAATCAACACTACATCTTAAATATCAACTATTCCGCATGTTAATTTAAACGTAAAATGAATGGTAAAATCAGCAACGTGAAAACAGTAGCCTCAACTATTTACTTTGGTAGGAGGTTATTCAACATTTGTTTTTGACTCATCGAAAGTATTTTCACTGGGATAGGGTGCTATTGTGGAATTTAAACATATTAAAGACCAAATAACGAAAAATTTTTATGACAATGACTGGTGAAAAATCACAATTACTTAGTCATAAATATCCTACAATGTGCTATAAACTCGTCCTGTTTTATTCATTCGTTATTTCTTTACTCAAAAATTCAAACAAAGGACGTATATTTACGGAATAAAATCTTCCCCTACTAACAAGTATCTTTCACAACCCTGTAATACTCGTGACGCCTTTGCACGGAATACAAATGTACCATAAATATGTCTGCGATAATAGGCTCATATACCTTCTCCCGTCAGTTGAAAGCTTTGATAAAAAACAGGACGACTTTCTGACCATATTTTTCATACTTTCTATCATTATTTTATTAGGTCCCTTTTTATTACGCCTTTCTCTATCCATCTTAAAATTATCACAATGACTTGTCTTGGTTCGTTCCTCATGTTCCACTCATTTTCGTTAAATGCTAATGGTTTCGTTGGTATTTAATCAATTTCATGAATCGTTATTGTTCATATTTCCGTATTTTGCTAGGCATTATCAATTACGTTTCATCAATTCTAGATCACAATAAAATATTTTCATTAAACCATTACTTATATTTGAATAGTTTTCAAAATACTATTATAGTAGGTATTTATCATGCCATCCGAAATTAAGTATTGGCCTAAATCATCTCACATAAAAATGTATTAAAAATTCACAAATCGCTCGAACACGTCATCAATTGTGATTCATCCCAAGATTGGTTTGGCGCAGCTCGCCACTCAGTTCCTCTTTCGAGAAGACTATGCATATTTCTTCTCCTTGGCATATGTCGTTACTTCTTCCGGATATCCCATCCAGTGTGTTTCTTCTTAGTTCTTCCTCATCAATTTGCCTTCAACAACAACCATCCTTATTAGCCCATCAAAACGTAGTCGAAGTTTTTGTGATGGTATATAGGTTCTGGTAGATAAGGCTTCATTCCCCAACCAAACTTCGTAGAAATACATAGTTATTTCATCATCCCATACCATCATTATTCGTCCCCCTCATTGCTGCAATGCCGTTGCTCCAATTTTCTCGTTTCTGTAATTACGATTTCCAATACTTGTATTCACTAAAAACATCTACCCACATACCGCATTTATGAAAAATATGGTTCGGCAAAGTTGCATTTCATTTTATGGTTCTTCTTTCTTCCTAAAGTGAGTTGTTGGATAACGCAATACTGTTCCTGATATTTCCGTATTACGCCTTTTATAAAAAATATTATTGTTAATGAAAAATACTTGCATTATAACTTTTAAAATGGAAATTAAATGAATTTCACCACTTTTCATCAAATTTTTATTTTATATATATATATATTCTGGCTGCCAAGTAAATGACGTAAGTAGAAAAAATTTATTTTCTTTGCCTTTAATGAAATCTTTCGGAATTTAGAATTTTTTTATCTTGTAAGAGTAATTTTAATCACTTCAGTATTCATTTCTAGCATTACATTCTGACATGGTTCAATTTAACAGCATCTCATGTTTGGAACCGTTTTCTTTACAAAACTCTAAGGAATACATTAATCTTACTCCGGGAATGATCTTGAAACCATGTTTTAAAGAGTACAACAAATTAGACATGTCGCTCCATCACATTCATAAAAATTGATCGATATTTCACGAAAGTACGATTCCAAAATCTTATAATGTAATAGAAAAATTATTGATCCCAACAATTTCGTTTGTAATTATTAGGCACGTAAAATAAGTAATTTATCGCTTTACTAAGCTATTATTATATTATTAGCCAGGTCAGTTAAGGGATTAATGTGATTTCTCCATAAAGTTTCCAATTAAATGGGAATTTGTGGGAGGACTATATCCAACTAAAGGTAAATAACAAAGCAATATTTAAAATTTGAAACTCTCACATATAATGATGGAATTTAAATTACCATTCTTGTACAATGATTCTCCAAGTGGTCGATATAGACCCCGGGATATATGAAATTGAGAGGAATCGAGGAGGGTCACTTTTGGGTTCGATGGAAAAAGTTCATTAAAATAAATAATATTATAAAGAACGAAATATTTATGAGTTAAATAAATCATATGGGCGAGTCATACTATACTTGAACCTTCCGAAAACATTTCTACAGCCAATGCATACCATCGACTTTTCCACCCGGAATAGAGTTACTCCTTAAAAACATCGACCCCAACAAATCTCCGGGACCTGATGAGATACCGGCTCGCGTGTATAAAGAACTGTCGTCTGAAATTGCCCCTTACCTTAATAAAATATTTAAGAAATCATTAGCAGAAGAGCGTGCCAAGCGGCTGGAAGATAGCTTCTGTGACACCCATATTTAAAAATGGAGACCGGGAGGACCCCAGTAATTATAGGCCAATATCGCTCACCTCCATCTCCTGTAAGATTCTTGAGCACATCATTGTTAGTTCCATAATGAGGTACCTTGATAGCCAAGATTTATTGATTTATAATTAACACGGGTTCCGTAAAGGTAGATCCTGCGAAACTCAACTCGTACTCTTTGTTCATGATATAATGCATTCCGGTGAAAGTAATATTCCAGTTGATGCGATATTCCTAGATTTTAAAAAAGCTTTTGATAAAGTCCCTCATTGCAGGTAACTCGTGAAGTTGGAAACTTATGGAATACACTGGAGTATTATATGCTTGATTAGACAATTTAGAAAAAATCGTATTCAAACAGTCGTCCTGGACGGTGTATCATCCGATTCTGTCGAGGTCACGTCGGGTATACCACAGGGAAGTGTCATACACCCCCTCTTGTTTCTTATTGCGATACATGGCAATTGGAATTAAATTTGAAAAAATGCGTAGTAATACATTTTTGGGAAAAGAGTAACACCCCCCCCCCCCATTTAGTTACAAAGTGAAACAAACAGAAGTCGCGAGGGTAGATTCCTTTAAATACTTAGGTGTAACAATTACTCACGATCTGTCCTGGGGGAAAGCACATACGAGAAATATGCGGTCGTGCTAATAAAAAATTGGGCTTTGTGAAAAGAGTGCTGGGTAAATGTGACGAAAAGTGAAGGAACGATGTTTTCTTGCCCTAGTTAGGCCCCACCTAGAGTATGCTGCCTGTATATGGGATCCTCAAGAGAAAAATTTAATTTCGGAAATGGATCGAGTTCATCGGAGGGGGGCTAGACTTGTCAAAAATTGTTATGACCAACGCAGTAGCGTAACTACTTTGCTGGAAAATTTAGGCTGGGATTCCCTTAAACAGCGGCGTTTACAATATAGATTAAACTTATTAAAAACATTTAAAGATGGGTCCTTTTCCGATGACATCAAGAACATAATAAGAACCCCAACGTATTACGGGCGGAGGGAACACGAATATAAGATTAGAGATATAGACTGCAAGACTGACAGGTTTAAGTGGTCATTTGTTCCAAGAACAATAAGAGACCAGAATGCTTGTAATCGAAATCCCCCACTAGTCGGCTCGAAATAATAAGTATTAACCTACAAGGTAGCGACTGCGCATATTTATACGATTATATTTATACATTTTTTTTGCAGGTTCCCCTTATCTTTCCCCATCCATTTGAAAAACCCTAACCCCCTCATCCCTTACCCTTTCCTCCTGGTGCTGCACCCCCTGCCACAGACCTTTTTGGTGGCTCGCAGGGTATTGATGTAGACGTACTAACGAGTTATTTTGTTTAAAAAGTACATTTTCATTAATATTTCAAATACAGTCGGATCTTCAACACCCTCCATTTGTTTCATGTTAAAATTTGACGTTTTGATTTTCAAATTTCATCAAAAACAATCCTATATTAAGTCACATCACATAGGTACCTTTTTTGCTCTTCTTATTATAGTTACGTAAGTGACGCAGAGGGGGACGAAATTGATAAATACTTAGATGCTGGGGTAGATACTTAAAAACATTTAGGGACCCTTGACAGCAAAATAAATTTCAAATCTTAGATTTTATTTAAGAGGAAAAAACCGTTATTCGTTACAAATGCAAAAATTATTTATCATGATTGGGTATTATTCTTGATTTTTCACCATACTACTGGGGAAATGTAGGCGCAGATAAAGAGGTTCTTGGCGTAAGGAAATAAAGCTATGGTGAACTTTCCACAAACTAACTGTTAATGGATTTTGTTTATGTCTCTGCTATTTTTGTATTGATACACCCTACCCTAAATCTGCCTCCTCCCTTACTCTCCACCCCTACCTCATAGTGCTTCAATCGTCCCTTCTCTAACTCAGTCCATGCCAACTCACTTTCCTCCGCGTTAGGGGGAAAGGCTCGGAAGAAATTGGAGCACACGTCCGGTGATTTTTTTCCAAAGTTCTACTTTTTTCGGCTTCCCCTTTGGACAATACATCTCCGGGTTAACTTTTATCTCCCACCCCCAGGCCGATTCCTTTCGAGGAGATGCCTACTCTCAGCTTCCAATGGTGACTCTCTTTCCTCGCTCGGCTGATCGAATCAACCGAGGGAAGAAAGTGAAATTTCTCTCACTTTTGTTGTTCCACGGTTGACCACTCCGTTAAATTTCCCTACGCGAAGGAATATTACACCCCTTCAGGTGTTTTGGCACCAGGCGTGCCTTACGGGTTTTGTAATCAAGGGGCTTGTGGCTTCCGGATTTCTAACGAACGAGTCACATTTTCGCGGGAAATCAGTTTTGTGCGAAGCTAAAACCTTAAACGAGGACGTGCAATAAATTATGCTGCAACAATCATCGCTAAAATTATAGCATAACTATATATATGCACAAAACATTATAATGGGACAGTTTTCAATTTCGTCCCCACCCGTGCTTCGCATTAAGGAGAATAGTAGGTAAACGCTAAAAAATTCGTTCAAAGAAACAGTGTGATTCATTTCAATAGCTATCGGTCCTTTTTGATGATATTTCTTGCCAATTGCATGTACAAAAAATTTAATTGCCATATTTTCACGAAAGTTTAGTAATTTTCACGAAAGATTTTCACTGTAAAATGAAACATTAATGTGAACTTGATAGTGCTTACATTTTTATCCCGAATACTAATACCGGATTCCCATAGGCAAAATTTGATTAATTTGGCATCCCATGCATAATATTGGGTGAATTATAAGCCACATGCACTGTGCCATTCCAAGTGTCCTCGTAAGCCCAAGTCAGGAAATCTAACACTGTTACGAATTACGATAAAATCTCAAAATACGCAATAAACCAACGCTTTATTGTATCTTCAACTAACAAAATACGATTTCAATCATAACCATAACCGTCTTTAAAAGGAATTATATATACCTGAAATATTGAGTTTCCGACTAGGGTAAATATCACTAGCTACAAAATATGATATTTTACTTCCTTCCAAATATATTACCACGCACTTCCACGTCCATTTTGTTATGGGCCAAACAGCACAAAGAGAAGCCAAATTACTTAAAGAAAAATAAGACGAAATAAGAAATTAGAGAATATTAAGCGAGAGATAGAAAGAGGAAATAAAGATATTTTAGGTTTATGCGAGGTGAGATGGAAGGATAGCGAGGATTACTGGAGTGATAGTTATAGAATAATATACAGCGGCCGGGACGAGACGGTTACCATAATATTGAATAAAGAGGTAGAAAGAAGCGTAGTCAATATAGAACAAGCAATGGATAGAATTTTACGAGTAGAGATAAAAGCAGAACCGACGACCCTGGTCATTACACAGGTATACATGCCACCAAGCAATCATAAGGAGGAAGATGTCGATAGGATATACAATCAATTAGAGGGCATAATCGCGGGGGTTCCTGCAGGGAAACATTTGATAGTGATGGCGGATTTGAATGCAACGGTAGGCGAAGGAAGAGATAGTGATGAGGTGGGGGACTACGGTTTAGGCACGAGGCATGACCATGGTGAGAAACCACTGGAGTTCTGAAGGAGACAGGGGTTAGTCATCACCAACACTTGGTTTAGACACCACAAAAGATGCAGGTATACATGGAAAATGCCAGGTGACTCAGGAAGATATCAGCTAGATTATATTCTGACTAGACACAGGTTTAGGAACAGTGTGATAAATTCGCACAGCTTCCCGGGAACGGATGCGGACTCTGACCACAATTTAGTTGTAATGAAATGTAGTGTCCGTTGCAAAAAGATAAGACAGGGGCGGCGAGTTAGGAAATGGAATCTAGAAGCATTAAATGTATTGACAAGGAAGGAATACCTGCAGGCTGTACAGAAAATCATGGATGACGGTAAACAGCTGAGTTCTATCGAAGAAAAATTGGAATGTACAAGAAAGGGAAATCGAAAGCCGCAAAAGACACTATAGGAATCGTTATTTAAAAAGAACAAGGAAACCATCGATCACGCATGAGATGATTAAAAAGATGGCTGAGAGGAGAAAATGGAAGAATGTAAACATAGATTTAGGCAAAATGAAATACAAAGAGTTAAATAATATCTGAAGCGGGCAAAAAATAAAGCAAAAGAAGCATGGTGGAAAACGCAGTGCGAGGAAATGGAAAGTTTGCAGAGGAAGGATGAAATTGGTGCGCAATACTGTAATGTTAAATCACTATCGGGAAGTAAGAGGGGAAGATCTATGCTAACACTCGGAGATAAGTTGGGTAGGATAATAGTTGATACAGAAAAGATCCAAGAGAGATAGAAGGAATATACAGAAGCACTGTATGGTAAAAAATTTAGGCAAACGAAGACATAGAAAAGGAACATGGCGTAGAGGAAGATAGCTTAGGTCTAGACATGCTCAACGATGAGATCAAGGAAGGTGAAACTAAATAAGGCCGTGGGGGTGGATAACATTCCAGCGGAACTACTAAAAGATTTAGGAAAATGTAGGAGATAGAGGCTAAATGGACTGATTCGTAGTATCTATGAGGAAGGTATCTGGCCGGAGGACTTTGTGAGTTCAGTGCAAGTTCCTATTGCGAAAAAGGTAAAGGCAACTTCTTGTGAGGACTACAGGACGATAAGTTTGATATTCCACGCAGCTAAAGTTGTTCTCAGGATCATTAACAAAAGGATGGAGAGTAGGGCAAATGATTACTTAGGGGATGATCAGTTTGGGTTTACGAAGGGAAGAGGCACGCGTGATGCCATTGCAGTAATGAGATCATTAATCGAGAGGAATATATAATACAGTCATGACGTATTTGCCTGTTTCGCAAAATTCGAAAAGCCGTTTGATGGAGTGGAGTGGGAAAAACTAATGAGTATATTGCAGAAAATAGGAATAGATTGGAAGGACAGAAGGCTAATCCGCAACCAGTACATGTCTCAGGTGCGAGTGGGGAGCGGAGAGTCCGGATGGGCAGTGTTAGGAAGAGGTGTAAGGCAGGGTTACCCATTATCACCGTTGCTGTTCAACCTATATGTGGAGGAAATGATTAAACAGGCATGGGAAGACCTGGAGGTAGGAATGAAAGTGGGTGGGGAATTCGTAAAATCAGTTAGGTTTGCTGATGACCAAGCTTTAGTTTGTCAGTCAGCCAAGGGGCTGCAGGCATTGCTTAGTGAATTGGAAATTCAGTGCGACAGTTATGGGATGAGAATCAATATTAATAAAACAAAGGTTATGCGATTTTCTAGAAAGAAAAAGGCTAAGCTTAACATTAAAATAGGAGGGCAAAAACTAGAGCAGGTAGAACAGTTTACGTATCTCGGTAGTGTTTTGGACCAACACGGTCAAATTAGTAGGGACGTAAGGAGAAGAATTGCGCTAGGCAAAGAGGCTTTCACAAGGAGGAGGGAGTTGATGACGGGGACGTTGAGTAAGGATGTTAAGAAAAGACTCGTAAAAACTTTGATATGGAGCGTAGCTATGTACGGCGCGGAAACGTGGTAACTGAAGCAGAAGGATAGACGTCGATTGGAGGCTTTTGAAATGTGGGTCTGGAGAAGGATGGAGAAGGTGAAATGGACCGAAAGGAAAACAAATGAGGAAGTACTTAGTATGGTAGGCGAGGAGAGGGGTTTGGTGGGAGAAATCCTAAGGAGGAAGGAAAAATGGATGAAGGGCGCATTGATCGGCAGTGGGATGTTGAAGACTGTATTACCTGGAGGGGAGAATATTGAGTAAATTAGCAAAGGGCAGGAATAAGATAGGGATGTTGGACTGGATGAGGGGAGGAAGGAGGTACACAGATATAAAGAGACACTCATTTTAGAGTAGGATGTTAGGTTGTCTTTTGTTAGGAGTCATAAAATATTTATTTGGTAGTTGTGTCTATGCAAAACCTACCTTAACCGGTAGATTACCTAATGATAATAAGAAAAATACGAATTTCATTCAGAAAATTGGCTCATTTAATCTGTGAAAGCACTGGAAATGCATGTATAATGTTAATTTACACTATTTACACGAATCTAGTTTGAAATAAAACGATAAAACATTCATTAAAATATATTTAAAATTAATATTACCTTATTTTGATATTTAGGGAATAATCAGTTTGGTTCATTAAGGGAGAAGCACGCGTGATGCCATGGCATTGATGAAGTTACTAATTGAGAGTAATAACTATCGGAGTAATACTATCGGAATGCATTTGTTTGTTTTTTTAGATTTCAAAAGGCGTTTGATGGAGTGAATTGGATAGAATTAATGAATATATCACAGAAAATAGAAGTAGGTTGGAAGTAATGGAGGAAGGGACTTATCTGTAACGTTCACATGTCTCGGACTGCTCAGGTGCGAGTAGCGGATGGAGTTTCTGGATGTGGAGTGTTTAGAAGAGGGGTAAGATTCAGAGATTATTCAGTAAGAGGGGTCCATTATCACCCGTGGTTTTCAACGCATACGGGGAGGAAATACTAAAAAACTATGAGAAGAAAAGAAAATATAAATGACGGTCCAGTGGGGAATTCATAAAATCAGTTAGATTAGCGACTGATTGAGTTTTAGTTTGCCAACCAGCCAGGGGTTGACGGTCACTGCGTAGTACCTTAAAAATCAGTATGATAAGCACAGGATGAAGATAAATTTAAAAAAGCAACGTTTATGCGATTTTTGAAAGGAAAAAGGCAAAATTAAAGTTGAAATTGGGGGGTAAAAATTTTAGCTGGTAGAACAGTTTGCATATCTTGAAAGCATTTCGTACCAAGATGGTCACCAAATCAGTAAGATCACTAAAAGAAGAATGAAGTTTGTTTTCAATGAAGCTTGAAAAAGGAGGGAATTGATGCTGGATAAGGATGGTAGGAAAATATTAGTGAAAACTTTGATTTGGAGCATGGTTTTATACTACGGGAAAATTGTTCGTCGAAGCAAGATGATAGGCGTAGATTAGAGGCGTTTGAGATGTGGACGTGGAGAGGGATAGGAAATGCAATATGTAGGGAAAGGAAAACAAAGTTGTTTTCTAAAACCTACCTCAAACGGTAAATTACCTAATAATAATTACCTTACTGATAAATAAAACAGTTTCTGGAGTCACTTGGTGCAAAATCTTCACATTGAAATTGGAATTAAACCACTTGGCTTTTCCATCAAGTGACGCCAGAAACTGTTTTATTTATCAAGTGCGCGAGCAAAGCAACTAAGGCTAGAATTTCTATGTGGAAAAGCCAAGTGTTTTAATTTCAATTTCAATACCTAAGTGATATTTTTTTAATACTAAAACTGTCTGAGGCTATACAAGCTTATGGTCTATATTTTTCAATCAACTTATTTTGATAACTACGTCAATGCATATTTTTAAAGAAATGTTATTTTTATTACCTGTAACTCTCCAGTCAGTTTCGACTACCATTTGAAACGAAGTGAAAATCGGCCAAAGTTACAAATATGAATAATGATTGTAAACTTTTACAAGGCACAGAATATTGAATTTGATATATGCGGATGATAGAAAACAGAAAAAATAGGCGTCGAACGCGGCTGCTCTCTAATACCTTACCTATTTAGTTTCATTACTGAGGAAGCAATTATAGAAATGAAAGAAAAGGCCAAAAGAATGAAAGAAAATGGGAGAAATCTTCACAATTTTCGCTTTGCAGATGATATGGCAATAATCATTGAGAAAAATACATGAGTAATATGCTCAAAATACTGCACAAAATCTTAAAACATTATAAATTTAAGATAAAAAAGAAGGCCAAAACCATTGTAACAGGAAAGGAAAAGGAAAATGCTCAAGCTGACATAAAAATATACATCACAATCTCGGAGTTGGTTGAAAATGTTTGCTTCACAGCTTATATTAATAACGAAATTAAATACCGGGGAGTTTAAAAGAAAAATAGAATTGACAAAACAAGCTTTTCAAAATAAAAAGAAATTGCTAATTTATAATCCTGTAAGCATGGTGAGTAGGATAAAGTTCACCAAAACGTTCGTTTCGATTCTATTAGAGTTATGGACGTGAGACGTGGAGCGCCAAGAAAGCGAAAGGAATCAATCAACCTAGGGGCAATGGAAATGCGAATTTGTAGGAAACTGAGCTAAACAAGCTGGGCTGAGAGAAAAGACAATGACAGCGTTATAGAAAAAGTAAGAAGATACTAGATTGCTCTGATAAACAATAGACAAAGAGATGAGAACAGCTGATTGGACATGTATTAAGATGTAATTAATTCCTATTAAACAAATTCAGAGTCACAGGGAAAGAAACTTAGAGGACGGGCAAGAGCTGTATCCTTAAAAAACATGGACTAAAACAGGGACATGAGGCAATGTGAAGGAAACAGCAACGCAAAGAGAGATTGCCTATATTTGCTGTTGTTGACACAACTCAAGTTAAAAATGAGATATTTGGAGATGCAGTCTTTTACGTGAGGACAAACTACCAGGATTGCGCATTTAAAGACTTTTATCATTAAGTAGGTCATTTACACGAATAGAATTTAGAAAAATGATGAAAATGCGCAATTAAAAATTTTTAAACTGCTCGCAACACCCTCCTACACACTTAACTGAAATTACAGCATTGCGATATGGCTCTGGGAACCCACATTTAGGCGACGTAACGACAGGGAAGAAAGTAGCTTTCTCGAATAATTTTGCGGTAAATGACGCACAGTTACGCTCTTGGCTTGGTCGCTATTCTTGAGATAGACATCCTTCCGAATGAACTTCCCGAAATAGTCGAATCGTCCCCGCTCATCTCCGTTCTCTTTCCCGCCTCGAGCTCTTTCCAGGCGTTCCTTCTGACGGTTCGCCGTGGCTGTGATGATTGGTGCCGACAAGGTTTCTTTTTTTTCTATGAGATCCGTTCGGCCGACAACACAGTCGAGAAAATGGAGCCACGCGGAACACGCTCGTTGTGTTTGCGAGGATCGTCGCCGCTTCCTCATCGCCGAACCCGATCACACGCTCTCCTGTTGACGCCAACACAGTCCCACTCCTCCTGCACTCTCTCTCTCTCCCCGCCACCCTCACGATTCCGCAGGAAGATGTCCGGTGTCCTTGCTCTCCGCTCGATCCGCACGTGCGACGACGGGAAGGGGTCGGAGAGGGGGTGGGCCCACGACGGGGGGAGGAGAGGGATGAGTAGGGGGACATTGGACACCGATGCACGCGCTCGTTACCCGTGATCGGTTCGAAGAAATCCTCACTTTTGGCTCAAGAGGGAAAAAGGTGTTTTGCAAAGAACGCCAACAAAAATGTATAGTTTTTTGTAATACTGCAAGATAAAAAAGTGAAATCGCATTATTGGAGGGCTGGTGAAAGGCAGTGCGTGTAAAAAAAGTGATTTTGCCTCAACAACGTTTGCCAAACTTTTGAAAGACTTTGAGATCGCTGAAGCGGTCCAAGAACTGCTGCCCCGTTCTACATCTAATCGGCAATGATTTGATAAATAATGACAGAGAGATCACGCGGGGTTAATTGAGGAGGGTTAAGTGGAGTGTGGCGTTTTTTTACTACTTCCAGCGATTGTATGCTGATAATTCTGGGTCTGGTTTGCATTATGAGCCCCTATTTGGCAATATTAGTGAACGAGTATGTAAGTTTCCATAACACTATTGCGTGCATGGTCCAAAATTCTATTGTGAGTTTTAGTATTAACTACTTCTTTATCATTTTCAAAACGTATGATGCACTAAAAATGAACGTATTCACAGAATAGAGTGCCTTAGAAATTTTTAGCGAAAATATTTACATTTTCCATATCAATCCGGAGTATGATGAAATTAAAGGAGACAGATCATTTACATGAGGATGAAGAGAAGTCTGAACCATTTTTAATGAAATAAAATAAATGCAAGGAGGAAAATTGTTTGAATTGATATGTCATAAAACTAGTTGACTACCATTTAAGTGAAGGATTTTGAAATCCTTTAACCAGATTACTCCAGGATTTAAATCACAGCCTTCATATGGGCGCGCTAAATTAAATACGTATCTATAAAGTAACTCCTATTTTAGAAAACTTGACCAGGTTTTTAGTACAAAAACAATTTGAAACAAACTTCTTGAAATAATCAAACCAAAGCATTTTCACAACCTTAATTGGCCTTAGAACTCAATAAAACCGTGGAAATATGGAATAGTAATGAGTAAGTATCGACCTCTATAGGATGATAATTTTTAACACCCTAAATACACAATTAATACAGATTTTGAATAGCTTTAATTTTAGTAATTTGGCTATTAGATGCACTCTTTCCCGTTCAAGTTCATCTTCTAGAAGCATTCGCGTAAAATAATGTTTAAATCAACTTGTTTCCAAAGAAAACTATGATTTCAATGCTATTAAAAAAATTTCATTTCTATACAGAAATATAAACCGGTTTAAAATCTACACAAAAATCTATGAAGCAATCACTTGTCAGAGGCGATTTATGCCTGCAGTATATTTCCGTTCCTCCACGGGTCGGGACACGATTGCGTAGCACTTTCCATTTAATTACTCCGGCGGACGCATTTGGGATTCAAAAAATAAACACGCAGTGAGTGAACTAAATTTGTTTAGGTAATAGATGACGAAATTCTATTCGCTCTTCATCAGCTCTGAAGATGAACTCTGTTTCAAATGGTCGATAAAGGAAGGATAAAAAAGATGCGACGTTAGAAAACCAAGCCGCAACATATCTCTGGAGACGAGTTCGTGATCATTTTTCTCAGCGATCCCTATCTATCGGAGAACGTTGCCAGCCCACAAAATGTCCCGAATAAATGGAGAGTAGGTTGAAATAAATGGAGGTGTCAATCTCCAATGAAGGAAGCTGCATTTTGAAACCGCAAAAGATTGTTCCTAGTAACGATGAGCATTTCTGTATTTTTTTTATTGTGAAAGTGGAGACCGTCACGTACTGCTGATGGATCCAATTTGAAACGAATATGATGAATGAACATTTTTTTTCCTAGGAAACTAATAGGAAGGGAATGAAAGAGTACAATCTCAAGATAGACAAGTTTAAATTTATGGCAATGGTCTGTAGTCAAAGAAGTGAAGAAAATCTCCGAGTCAAATTAAGGAGAGGCACAGTTGAATAAATGATAAGAGTTTTGATATTTAAGCAGATTTAGGATCACTAGGGATGAAAGAAGCGAAAGGTATACGAAAGCAGAACAGAAATGACAAAGAAAGCTTTGTATCGCAAGAAGCAACTACGAACGGTAAATGGTACTAGCATACGCATAAGGAAGCGATTAGATATAAGTAATAGGGGTAATGGAGTCTAATTTTTTTGCGGGTGTGGGACTTGAATGTTTGGAGCAACAGCGAAAAGAAGATAAGGGGCAATAGAAATTTGGTGTCACAGAAGAATGCTGAAATAAAATATATGCAATGAATAATGAATGAATATTCTAACAATGAATAATCATCGATATCATGTCAATAAACATAGAGAGATAAGGTTTAGTTAGAAATATATTTAAGATGTCTTTCTTCTCTCGTTCGATAAGAGATAAAAACTACGTTGTCCGACTACGCTAGGGGGAAGATGTATTTGGGACAAAATTAGTTTACTGTGTATTCATTTTCAGCCACACCTCCTAGCGGTGATAACAGGATACTAAAAATACTAAATAATGCAAAAAAAAGTGCTGCGAAAAGTGAGTAGAGATAGAAGTGTATGGTGGGCACTCAAAAGAAGAAGGGGGAATTAATTGAATATATCCTGAGGAATGACTACTTATTAAAGGCCATAATTGAAGAAAAAATTGAAGGGAGAAACATAGCCAAGAAAGGTCAAGAGTGAACAATGAAAAAGCGGTGATAAACATTGCCAGTGCAAGGAGGGAATAAATAGATCGGTGGGGTAGGAGCTTGTTTTCACAAGCCAATCCTCGGATATTTAAAACATTACTTGCGGATGGTAAGATGTTTCAAAAACCTATGTAATAAGATTAATTTTCCGACTCTACGAGATGTGAGCAATAGGCCCACGAGGAAAATTATGTAATGGAGAGCCGTGCCACTCAATGATTATGGAAATAAAATGGACAGATGGAATTACTAACGGAGATGTCTTTCGAAAAATGAGTCAGTGGAATGAGAAGTCACGAAAGGAGCCACGGGATCGATGAGCCACGGAGGACGGTGAGGAATGAATATCGGGAAGCAAGTGATGGAAGACGTCAGTACAAATGACCGTCATGGAATAAAGACATAAATGGAAAGGATAGCTTGAAAGTCTACCAATAATTAATTATAGGACTAATATCCTATGATGATGAATTTAGAAAGAACAAAAATTATAAATGGTCAGAATAACTTGTAGCAATCAACAGCACATGACAATATTTCTTACAAAATAAAGCACATGTGAGGACCAACATATAAGAAATAATTGATTGTTGTATATGGATGTATTTAATTATTTTTTGCTGTCTGACTATTTATATTTTGACCTGTTGGACTTATTGCTATAATTAACGAAGAGTTAATATTGTAATTGATTTTTTCCATCAAATGAATAGAAACTGTTTTAGAAGCATCATACATTGCCAATAGTGCTCAAATAATGTATCCGGAAATTTTCAATGCGAGTACGTCAAATTCTAAGTAAAACGTCACAGTTAGAAGAGATAGCGATATACTATATCCCGCAGGCAGTCGAATGTTTGCCTACATTTCAACCGTGAGAAGTATCAGGACTGGCATGTATATTTAGTTTAAATATATTCCCCAAAATATCAGAACAGTAAAAGAGACTCTTTTCAGTTATTTAGATTATTATTCATTAGAGACATAAACTTCATGATAAAATATTTGAATAATAAATCAATACACAAATAAATTTACTAATTAATTCCAATGTTACACCAAATACATTGGCTAAAAATAAATATTCATATACTCGCTCTAATACAGAAAAGTGAATTGTTTTATTTATTAAATATTAATTATGAGATTTAATGCAATTAGTAAAAAAAGCTGGCTAGCCTAAGAAAACAAGTCGTCTGCCCTCCCTACTACCACAAAGATTATGTATTCATACGCTGGATGCGAGCGTTTTCCATTTTCCCGCGAAGACTAATCGATTACCGAGCATGCTCAACTTCTCACAACAACTAATTGCACCCACGTTCGTCATAGAAACAGTTGCTCAATCCGACAGTGTTTTCTCTCCCTTTCGGTAACTTACAGGCCGATAAATTCAAAGGAGTAAAGCCGCTCCTCATAGCTAGATTAACGAGAGCGGATGGAATCCAATTAACCTTCTTAAGCTCCGGCACATTCCCCTTAAACGAGCGGCTCAAATATAGACGTCTCAAACAATGGGCAGGGAAAATCGTTAGAAATGGGGTTTGGGCCCGCGGATTGTTTTCATAATTGGATGTACTCTTTAATTTCATGCGTACATTTTCCTTCTTTCAATGTGCCTTGCCCTTTCTAACTTGGAACTGAAGTAAAATTTTAAGTGCCCAAACATAAAACGGCAAACTGTGCTGAAGTAACACTCTTAAATGCATACCGACATCATCGCCATAACTTTCTCGTTAGGTCATAGTGATCTCCGCTCCCTACTTTCCCCCTTTTGACCTTTAAAGGGAAAGATTATATGATCACTTGGGGTGGCGGATCAAAGTGCATGGCGGATGGAGTTGAACTAAATGAACGTCGTGGGGCAGAGCGCCTCAGATTCTCGCCCTTCGGGCCAAATATTTATAGGAACGGAGTTCATTTCCTCTGAGTGGCAAACCCTAGGCTAAACACTTATTTTAACCCCAAATGGTAATCGTAATAATATTCTCTTTACTTCTTAATTTTCTGTGAATAACAAGGATGCAATTAGCATAAGTACTGATGAACAATATGCTGTACTGATAACTGACAATCTATGTCCCGTCAATAAGACTGGATGTACCCAACATCCCGATGTCTATACACCTTGCCATGTAAGTTACGCTTTACCCTCCAAAAAAATAATTTTATTTTGATTGAGTGATCTCATTATACGAGGGCCATCCGGAAAGTAGTACCCGTTCGTGCCGCATGAAGTGCTGACGACGCGAGTAGCCGCTGGACGAGGTCAGATAGCTTCAGTGGCTCGTCTGCCTTCTCTGAGCCAAGTTGCGTGACGCTAGCATTGCCTGTGTTGTTTCTGTGATTGTTTACAATGTTTAAAAAAATTGAGAACGCCGCCAGTTGTGAAGTGAGGGCAGTGATTAAATTCCTCAATGCAAGAAACGTTCGCCCATGTGATATTCATCGCCAATTAAAGGAGGTGTATGGAGACAATGTAATGGACGAGTCGTCTGTTCGGCGGTGGTGTCGCAACTTCAACATGGGGAGGGGGAACACACACGACGATGAGCGTTCGGGGAGACCGTCTGTCATTACAGACCAACTGGTGAGCTCAGTTGACGAATTCGTGAGGAACGATCGGCGCGTCACAATTGATGACATCTGTGAGCATTTTCCCAATGTTTCTCGAACAATTGTTCATGAAATTGTTAAACACCATCTGCATTATGCAAAAATTTGCGCAAGATGGGTCCCTCGCGTATCTCAATGAGCTGGCGGCGAAGGACTATGCAGCAGGAATACAGAAACTTGTCACACGTTATGACAAATGCCTTAATTTGCTTGGAGATTATGTTGAGAAGTAGTTTAAAGTATCCTCTTTCAAATAAAATTTTTTATGTTTGTTAATATTTACTTTTGTGTCTTTATTTCACGAACGGGTACTACTTTCCGGATGACCCTCGTAGTTTACGTTGTGAACCGCAGGTATAAACCGTTCTGGCATATTATATCAATGATCATCAAATTTAAACGTCATCCGTAAAAAAAAGCCTAAGATCACTCTCCAATCGCACAAATGATAAAAAAGGTAACCAACACAATGCTCGCGTTTCATGTGTCACTGATTAAACCAGAGTTCACTTTCTCGAGCAAGCACTTCGATTATCATCATGTATTCGAGCGTGACGGAGTTCCAAAATGACTTTCTGTTGCTGAAGGAATGGAAATTTCTACATCCGCAATGCGCGACGGAACGCACAAGGATACTAACGCAATTTTTTTTTTCGCGATCGTGCAAATCGAGAATTCCATATCAGCCATGAAACTAATTAGCGGGTGCAAAACCATACGGAGCGGTGTGCGGTCAGCGAGAAGAGGAAGGGGTTGAGGAGGTTCCGCGATAGTTCTTCCAAACCGCGTCCAGAGCCAACTCCCCTCCCAACCCACCCACCCACTCCTTCCCCCCGCCTCGCCCGGGCGCGTGACGGGGTGCGCGACTCGGCGACTGCAGTCCGAAGAGGTCCCGACCACATGTACCCTTTCACCGCGATTTCCTCACATCCATCCATCCACTCCACCCGATGAAAAACTCCTCCCACACATTTCTCCCCCCTGCCCTCTCCTCCTTTTTCGCCCACCCCTGGGTGGCCGCCCCTCCCCCATCCCCACCCACACCTTCCTTTCCCTTCCGTCTCCTCATGGAGCGCCGCGCAGAATTGGGTCACCTTGCGCGCCGTCTCATGCTGATAAAAATGAAAGCAGAACCACCCCCTCCTCTCTTCCCTCACCCCCAAGTGCCTCACCCCTTTCACTCCTCCCTGCCTCCCATTGAGGGGCGGCGGCAACGAGACCGCCCCCTCCCACGCGGGAGAGGGGTTGCGGGAAACATATTGCTCCATCCTTACAATTATATTATACGTACCACTTATGAGACTCGGGGATTTTAATTAGCCCCTGCATAGCATTTCCATTTGGCGGAAGGAGGTATGCTTCCGCATGGATTCCATTCATATGAATGGGAAGATATTAACGCTTATTAGATTGTTCATTACGAAGCTATTCGATCCATTCGTTCCGAGTGAGTATAAATTCATTTTTCCTCAAATTTCACACCCCGCGTTCTGCGGCATATGGCACCGACACTTTTCTCGGGGTGATGCAATTATACTTAATGTCTTTCTACTAGATTACATTACATTGTACCGTGTAAGCCACCTCTAGGAGGTGTGGCAGGGGGTGGTTACCCACCAGACTACTTTTCACACAGAATACTTCTCCCTCATAGCGCAGTCGGACGATAGTCTGACCCCTTATCTTTTGTGGAAAAAATATAATCTTAAATCTATATGTTCTACACTTCATCTCTCTAGTTTTGTTTACAGGATCACTCCTACCGTAGTGCGAGAGGACCAATATTACATTTTCAAAATCATCGCTAAAGAGACATGCTTCCTTTTACACAGTTTTAGACAAAAAGTTCCAAATAGGATAATGATAATATTTGAGAATCCTAACCTGTTTCATCGGTTTGTTTGTCAATGGAGTTTTTATGTTATTTCATAGCAAAGTAAGCCGTAGCAAAATGTTTCATAGGAAGTGGAATTTCGTGTTGCATTTTGCAGGGAAAGGATATAGAAAATAGATCATAAATGGGTACAGTACAAGAACGGTTTACACTACTAGAGAAAGATATACAAGTACATAAGACGTAAGAAACGGACTTCGAAACGATGTGAAAGAACGGCACTTGAAGCTGAGAGTGACTGAGACTTAGGAGACATGTCCGGGGGATGTCGTGTGGCAGTGATCTTTCCTTGCCTGGCTGTATCTAGAAGGGTGCTGGGAGGGGGCAAGGGAATATGCGAAGGCGTCGATCGTATACGTTGAATGCCAAAACCGAAATGCACTCCGGAAACCAGATCACTTGTCTGTTATTTATGACTTATCATGCAAATGTCTCGCCAAGAAGGGAGTGCCTGGAGAAAATAGTCCTTTCGAGAAGATTAGAAAACAAAGAGCAACTGAGTCTATTTGATGTTATCATTACGTCGCACCGATAGATTCCAAGGATCAAAGTCCGATTGAAAAGTTATCAAATTACAAGATCAATTACTCGCGAACAGTCCTTCTCAAAAAAGAGTTCTCAATATCCTTAAGAGAAGTGGAAGCGGGTTCATTAATGATTGCAATAACAGCTGGTACTAATCATCTAGATACCATACATATGCTTCTGAAAGATCCACGGTGTTTAATTATGTGTGAAAGAAATAAGGATGAAATATTATTTGGTAAAAGAGAAAACGGTGATTCAGACCTGAAAAGATTGAGTTGAGAGGAGGGACAGACCACGCGGGAGGAAAATGATTGAAGATAAAAGAGGGTGGTGATGGATAACGGCCGTGACTGGAACGGACGTCATATGCTTACCGATACGTTAACAAAGGTGAAGCTCATTAATTCCAATAAAAAAATAAATAGGTATTGCATTTCTTCCGCGCATTAATAATTCGAATGCGCAAGAAATGTCTCGTCAACTATGACTTATTATTGGCATTCAGTCAAACTAACCAGTACTAAACAATGAGGCAGAGTGCTGATCATTAATTTAGAATTAATTCATTCATCATCTTAAGAAATAGGAAAAATAAAATAGTTGATAGAAATCGGTGTAGCAGAATAACATTTGAAATATTCAGGCCAATGAAGTCTCATTTCCAGTAAGCAATGACATGGATATGTATTATAACACAATTACACGAATATATAGTAAGATTAGAGAGATTGACTGCAAGACAGACAGGTTTAAATGGTCATTTTTTCCAAGAAAAATAACAGACCAGAATGCTTGTAATCGAAATCCCCCAGGAGCCGACTCGGCATAATAAGTATTAACCTATAAGGTAGCGACTGCGCATGGTTATACGATCATATTTATATATTTTTTTTGCAAGTTCCCCTTACCTTTCCCCATCCATTTGAAAAACCCTAACCCCCTCATCCCTTACCCTTTCCTCCTGGTGCTGCACTCCCTGCCACACACCTTTTTGGTGGCTTGCAGGGTATTGATGTAGGTGTATATATACAATCTAGGATTGGTTTGTCTATGTTGCAGGGGTGTAAGTGTCATGCAAGCTAGTACTACCAGAGCAATTCTTACTCCCAAATTATTCACTTATACGATATCATGAGCGCAAGCATCTTCAACACGTGTCTCATATCATAAACATAGCCATTCTCAGCACTTCTCCTCATTCATTATTATTTCTCGTTAACTACGAGTACTGCCCCTCTAAATCTTTTCTATTCATTTCCATTCTTTTGACTTTAATGCAAAGAATTTTTCCCATTCTGTAACAAATCACCTTATCTAAATGTGTAATTTTCATTTCCCAAACACATCGCATCTCTTCCCATTTAATATTAATAAATTGATAAATGATTCTTTCATTTAAATGCCTGTAAGCGAGTAATTATTCAATTCGAAAAGTAGCTTTTGAAAGGGACAACTTTTTCCATTGGACATACTACTTGATCAAAAATTTCCCGGAATTTATTCAGAAAATTAAAAATACAAGTTTATTCATCTAAATCTATATTGTCCCCTTCAAAGTAATCCCCATCGACTGCAACACACTTATGCCAGCGCTTGATCCAATCCTCGAAACATTTTTTATATTCGGTTTTCGGTATGTCCATCAGTGCTTCCTGCGATTTTTCCATTACTTCCTCTCGGCTGCTAAAACGCGTTCCCCGTAATGGTTTTTTAACTCGATTGAACAGAAAGAAGTCACAGGGAGCCAAATCAGGTGAATTCGGTGGCTGTTGGATGGTATTTGTTGCATTTTTCGTCAAAAAATTACGAATAATGATAGCACTGTGCGACGGTGCGTTATCATGGTGCAAAATCCACGAGTTTTCTGCCCACATTTCTGGTCTCTTTCGGCGAATTGCTTCACGCAAACGTCTCATAACGCCCAAATAATACTCTTTGTTTACTGTCCGGCCTTCTGGCAAAAATTCATGATGCACTACACCGTTGTAATCCATGAAAACCGTCAGCATTGCCTTCTTTTTTGACTGAAAACGACGTGGTTTTTTTGGTCTCGGCTCATTTGGTGAACGCCATTCACTTGCCTGATGTCTGGATTGCGTGTCGTACTCATAAACCCACGTCTCGTCTCCAGTAATGATCCTTTTGATGAATGTGGGATCGGATTCAGCCTCGCAAATCATGTCTTTTGCGACGTCAACACGGTCTCTTTTTTGCATGAAATTGAGGTCTCTTGGCACCAACTTTGCTGCTACACGACGGAAACCCAAATCATTAACCACAATGTCTTGGGCGGATCCATAGGCAATGTTCAAGTCCTCCGCTATTTCTCTGATGGTTAATTTGCGGTTATTGACCAACATTTCTTTTACTTTATCAATTTTTTCACCGACTTTCGATGTCGATGGTCTGCCACTGCGTTCATCATCTTCGATTGACTCACGACCACTTCTGAACCGCTCGTGCCACTGGTAAACGACCGTTTTTTTAGAGAATCGTTGCCGAAACACTTTTCCAACATTTCCAACGTCCGTGCGCCACTAAATCCGTTTTTTACGCAAAATTTAATACAAGTTCGTTGTTGCAAATTTAAATCCATTTCTGAAATTGTAAAAAATCGCCAACACACACAGAGATAGATGTACTCTTGGCTACGTAACTTTGGCAAATGTCAAGTTATGACACTAAGATTTAAAGGGAATATCAACAACAGATGTACCAATTTAACAAAAAAAACAGAACTCAAATCGGAACGATGGGAGCGCCACACGGTGGTTATTCCGGGAACTTTTTGATCAAGGTAGTACATGCCAGTACATTGATGCCGTAATTGACTTGGGATCATTCTATTCCGCTTACCTCAGGTGTGATAAAAAAGGAACACAAATTAGGGAAGTCCATCTAGTGTCATTATTCAGGCAAGTATGCATTTAATATTATGGGAGAAAGAATTAATTGAAAGAATTAAATCTAAAATATCAGGCATAACTTTGTGGAACGTTTCCACTGCGAAAGGAAAAATGTCAGCTTTGTTATTTCCACTTAATTATTTAATCTTACGCCCTTGGTTTCAATACAGATTATCATATTCTGGCAAATATGATGCAACGTAATGAAACCCAGTTCGTCCGATCAAAATAAACAAAGCTGAAATTTTTTCTTTCCTTGTGCTTGACAGAGCTGAGAAATACGTAGTCTTTAAATGTCATTCGACCACACTCTTGGCAAATTTACCACCTACTAAACTGCTCAACAATGATGAAATAATACTGCAAAATCACTAATATGTATTTTAGTATAACTTTCATAGCTAGTTTTTATCTTATTTTAAAAGGTTCGTCGAATATTTACCATAAAGTGTTATAAATTTCGATTAGGAATGGTGAACCATTTTTGTGCTTTACTGAGACCAATTTTCCATTCTGTATTTTCAGTAGTCATACGCAAATACAAAAATTTGTTCTGAGCATGAAAATCGATTGCCTAAGTATTTATAAATATGTATCGCTTGAGTGAGTGGCATGGGAAGGTTAACCAAATAACAAGCTTATATATGTTGAAATAAAAATAATTGGCGAAGATACATTTATCCAGAAAATGATCCACGATTTTCCAACCCTAGAATGAAAAATTTAATGAGGAATATCGTGATTAATCCTTACACTGGAATAACAAGCCTCTGAATAAATATTTATGGGAAATACTTATCAATATTTTAGTGTTAATATATATTGTACCCACCTTCTTAATTCAAAAAAGGCACGCACACAAGTTACATTTGAAGGAGTTCCATTGATGCCTCTAGCGACAAAAAGAATGAGATCACTTATGATTATGAGATATCTAGGGCAAATGCCAAAAATGAATTTCGGAAAGCGTTATGCGAATTCATAAGGAAAAGGTTAGCGGAAAATTCGAAAGAGAATCCAAAGTCATTTTGGTCATTTTGGTCAGAGAAGTTCAGGGAAATAAGTTAACTTGTAATTCACTCAAAAATGATAAAGGCGAAAGAGTGACCAGCATTTGAAAAAGGCTAACTCTAACTAAAGTCTTTCTTTCCAAGCGACTTCATTAATATCTCACAGAATACCCTTGATATCTTACCAAATCTTGCCCGTCAACCGATGCCCATAATTGAAATCTCATGTAATAGAATAGAACGTGCGCTGAAAAATATTAAGCCTAATAAATGCTCCGGGCCCAATAAAATGCCCGCTTTTATATTTAAGGATCCAGCTTCTGAAATTGCGCCGTATCTAGAAATGATATTTAAGAAGTCACTGGTAAATCACAAGATTCCCAGAGATTGGAAAACGGCTAGCCTAAACCAATATTTATAAACGGAGACACGGAGGAAGCGAGTAATTACAGACCTATTTCCCTTACATCCATTTTGTGCAAGAATAGGGAAAATATAGTTGCTGGTTCGATCGTGAAACACCTCGATAGTCCGAAGTTATCAATGAAAAATCAGGAGGGATCCGAAAAGGTAGATCCTGCGAGACACAACTTGCGCTTTTGCTCACGATATTCTTATTTCGCGAAAGAGCAATGTTCCAGTGGACGCGATTTTTATAGATTTTAAGAAAGCCTTTGACAAAGTCCTTCATATTAAACTACTCGCAAAGCTAGAAGCATATGACATAGATAAAAATATTCTGGGTTGAATTAAAGACTTTTTGAATGGTCGGGTTCAAAGAATAGTTATAGATGGAGTTATTTCAAATGCAGTAGAAGTTACTTCAGGTGTTCCCGAGGAAGTGGCATCGGATCTCTTTGATTCCTATTTTACGTTAACGACATTGACCCCATAGTCACTAGTAATATACGTTTATTTACCGACGATGCAGCGGTTTACCGCGATATCCGTGATCCTGAGGACACAGCAGCTTTGTCAGATGACCTTGATGCTATACAATGGTCGTGCGATACTTGGTAATCAGAATGAAACTTCAAAAAGTCCGTGGTCATACATTTTTGGAATAAGAGCAATTCCCACTCGAACGCCTACTAAATTGGGAACACCGAAATGGAATGTGTAGACTCAATTAAATGCGTATCCGAAGTATTAGAGAAGCTAGACTAGGGAATCATTTACGGAGCAAAGGTTAAATTACAGATTAAATCTCTTGCATTAATTGGAAGGTGGTCTCTTTAGCGGTGATGTTGAAAATGTATTATTACCCGCATCGTACTACGGTAAGAGAGATGATGCTACTAAAATTAGAGAGATTAAGTGTAGAACAGAAGGATTTAAGATTTCATTTATTCCATGAACGATAGGGGATCATAATAGCTCTGTTCGAACGTGGTTGGATCATGTTCGAGTAACATTATTCTGCTGTTTATTATCCCCCTGGCACACACCCTGGCGGTGGTTTGCTGGGTATATATAAATAAAAATATAAAATTTTATCTGTTAAAATTTGTAAACAAATTTCGGATTATATCTCTGTTCACAAAATTTTGTTAAAATGCTCATTCAGCGTAGAGTTGTGACGCCAAAATCGTACATTATCCATTTTACTGATAGTAAAATTCATGTGAAAAAATACGAAGTATCACATTCAATAACCTGAACTAAGCGTTTAAAAATTACGTATATTGCGTTAAAGCTAGTTTGCAAAGTTTCAAGATGCCATGATGGATGATACTAAAAAGATATTATAATATTTTCGGAAGATCTATGTCCACCTTTCACGTCTCCTTTCAATTCTATGATATTTTAAAATCTGAAAGAAACACGCCTTCTGCGGAAGTTCAATAGTGTTAACAATAAATCTGCAAGTTGTTTCTGTATGTGAAGTCAAGCACTTCACTTCACGAATATTTGTCTAGATTTAAAAACTACTTTAATATGCTGCAAAAATTTCTGCTTTGTGTGATGTTATGATAGTCCAGTAGGTAGAACCCTGGACTACTGAACTGAAGACCGGGGTTCAATTCCGGGTGACACGCCTTAACTTAAGCTTCACCCATGCTGTTTGATTTTTCGGGTACTAGATCTTCTTTGGGAGCGAATAAAGGAACCCGACCCCATACCCTGTTCTTTGTATTTCACACTGACTTCCAGGGCATAGTACAAGGTGAGAGTTAGCATCAGCAATCAACATCAACAAGGTTGGTTCATTGCCATGGTTTAGCATGATTTCTACATATGGCAATGGTCTAGATTTTGCGTCATTCTGACAGCCACACTCACGGATTTCCACGTACACAATATAATATATGAGTATGATCAAAGTTAAATATATATCACAAAACCCACAGTCTCTCAGCTTTCACCAAACTCCGCGGCCTCAGCCTCCAATATCTTGAGCTAATCCCAAAGGAATATTTAATTTCAAATACGAGAAGCTTTCGAGTTTTAAGTTAACACAAATTGTTTCTCGCGATTGGGAGTAGGTAGAATAATTCATTTGAGCTCAAAAATAGCCAGATCTCTATGTTTAAAAAACATAGATGGCTACACCATAGAGTGCACAGGGTAAGTATAGCTGCCTCCAGAGTGAGAAGCGTTTTCAATAATTAAATTGGCGTCATTTAGTCTACAGGAACAGGATTATCAAACGTTATTTTCCACTTGCGTGGTTGCACATCCATCCAAATCTATCGTAAATTGGAAGGCTTTACTAGTGAATAAAATGAGCCCCTATATGAATCCCCTACGTATCCAATAACTCTCTCGGCAACCAAGAAGTCTGTCGACGACGTTGTGAAAAATGTACACATCAACAAGGAAAATATGTTGAGAAGTAAGAGAAGTTTCCAATTTCTGAGGTAAATAGTAGTAAGTTTAGTAGAAATCAATCTTATCATTCTAACGTAGCTTGACTAACCGAGTCAAATCCTTATGGAAATGAAGAAGTAGGAAGCGAATGATAAACATAGGGTGCAGAGGAGGAGGAACACACTTTCTGGCTCACGCCGTGACGTGAGCGCGTTGGGTGTCCGGGGAATGATGGGGAGGGGTCGTGGAAAGTTGGAAGGTAGTGATGAAGATGCGGGGGAGAAAGGAAGAGGCCAACCGATTGATGGCTGACCCGTGGGAGAGCCGCGGAGGCGAATGAAAACTCCGGATGACTGGTAATTTTTCTATCCCACCGTATATAGCTATCAAGGCGCCGATCCCTACTGTGACCAGCCACTTCCCTGCGTAACCGTGACGGATCTTCTTCGCCCATTGTTTTAGTTTAACGAGGTTGGATTACATCTCGTTCCCAATAAGTCACCCAGTTAAGTATCGTTCCACGCGCGGCTGAAGTAGGCATCCAACGTTGTCATATTAATAGCTTTAACCACAGCAAAAGAACGAATTAGTAGTTAACAGCCATTGTATTCGTAAATTGGACCATGGCATTTTCCAGAACCGAGGTTAAATAAAAGCCCGTTGAAGGATGTGCATGAATTTTTGGAGTGCTGTAACGTGTAAATTCAGTTAGAAGTCACTTGCATGGCAGTTATGAGAAAGGTTCATGCTCACTTTCAAAAATGTGAACGTGGGTTACCAATAAACATACTTAGGAATCTGACTTAAAATAATTCAAACGGTGCGATAGCTAACGCAGATTGCATGTCGTGGCTGAGGTGTACGTTGCTGAGAATTGAATCGCGTGCCAAATCAGCACAAAGAATCTAAAATTCAGGTTACTTTTATTCCCTTATCAGAGCCAAAGCTATCAGCAATATTCTCTGACGTTTTAAGTTGCGGGCGTCTTAAGTAAATTGGTGTGACTAATTGAATTCTACCTCTAGATTACGCTCTAGTAAACTCCCTTCGCATGCCAACAGTGGCGTGCGTGGTATTACCCTTCTGGTTAGAACACAGAGAATCATTTAACATTTTTATATCATCTTGAAATCGCAATCGGATATGAAGTCCAATAAGATTTATTATATACAAAATAACCCCATAAACTTATGTGTTTTTTCTTTCTAATGATATGTTATAATAGTTTCATATTTTGCCAACGTCGCAAACGTAATCAGTTACTTTTTTAATTAAATCAATAATAAAATTGTTAAATATTGTACCGATATAAGGTTCTCGAGGTATTTTATGCATATAAATACATCAAATTTCATTTTTAGCATAAAAAATAAAGTAAACTAACAAACAGCAGCAGAAAAGTAAATCAATATTAACAAAATTAAGTGAACAGTTCATTGGGAACTACTCTAGTTCAGTATAATCATTATCATTCAATAGTATTTATATTTTAAATATATCCTATTTTTCCGACGAGGAGTCATCAAAAAATTTTATTAAAAAATAGAAATGGTCTGGCACATTTTTAAGCAATCTAATTACGAATTCCAGGTTATTGAGATCCAAGCCGTGACACTTTAATGGTCTATTTCAGAATGTTGCAGTGAACTTCATAATTAAAGGAACGGGATCTTATAGCTTGGTCGCGTATTTCTTCCTTGAAAATGAATGATTTAAAGATATAAAGAATAGCTATCTAGTTAAAGCTAACTATAAGTAAATTTTGCTCTATTTCTTTTTCGATTGATTGTATAGGATAACGGCTTTGGCTTTGATTAAATTACAATTTTTTTTACTTGGATTACAATTTTGATTCAGTCGAAAACCTACAGGTACCTGTATTGACCAGCGGGGAATTCATGTTCACGTACGTTGAGAAATGCTTACTAACTCCAGCACTTTGCGAAGGAAAACTCATGTAACTGGTTCCTTAAAGAAGTGCTGAAATTCCAGTCCCATTTTCCCATAAACCCAATCCAAAACATTAAATTTACTTTCTTGTAACTTCTAAAAGACAGTGCATTTTGTCATTATTGGACGAGAGGTACAAAGAATAAAGGAAGATATTAATCATTGATTTAGATAAAATCCGAAGCTGTGAAAAATTACTGGGATGACAAAATATATGACATAGCTAATACAGCAACAAATTGGAACTACTCCAGTCCTGAAGAGAGCAATCCTGACGACAACTGCACAAAATGAAAGTAATTCTCACTTCAAAAAATTTGCGATCAAAACAAAGCAACAAGTGAATTCCGCATTAAACTCTATATTAATTATCGGTTCTTTTAATTTTATGAATGTCTCATTAAGAAAAATCATCTATACACTTTCCTTCCATTATTTTATCGGCTAGCTGTCTACCTTTCTTGGCTCAAAGCGTCACCCGTAAGCTGTGGCGCTCTGTACGGTTTTTTGAAACGCACTAAAATTAGAGTCGGGTTTGCACCGAATGTTAATCTACAAGCCTCAGTCTTTGTAAGTAAAACTTTTTACTAGTCAAAAATCCTTTTTCAATCGTTGATGAGTGATAACTGATTGTTTTATGGTTTGCCTGTTATTTTTGTAATAAGTTCTTGGTAAAATGTAATAAATATTCCCTTTCTGGGTAATCCACAAAAGACAAGCAAAGGTTAAGGCCACAATTGTGCTCTTGGCCCAAATACCTAAAGTTTTTCGCCCACTGAACGGATAACGGCAATATAGATGTACGTGAAGTTTGTTTTATGAGGCATAAATTACAGGCTGCATGAGTTCAGAACGGTGGGAAATTATATTTTCAAAAGTGGCTTAACCTCAATAAAGTATTTGCTTATTGAATAGGGAGCCTGGATCCACAACCTTTATGTCTGCTTAAAGCTAAAGGTAGTTCTGGAGTATCAAGCTATTATCATATCCGTGTTGATGAAGTGATATTTTATGGTAAATATTGACGAATAAAAGTGGCCATGCCCTATTTATAACGGAAAAGGATCTTGGTAAATAATGCTCATTTTACTATCTCTCACTATTTTAAAATTCTAATCGAGTAATTTGATGCAGTCGTAATGGCATTGATTTTGAAAGATATATATTAATTTGATTGGTTCATATTGTTTAATTGAAAATCTGATTAATGTTTACCTGTTTCCGAAAAGCACATTGAATCTATTAAAAAAGTTATACGAAGAACAATGTCGTTTTTATTCCGACTTTCTACGAGAACTAACCAGAAAGTAACTTACGTTTCGGTCTCGCGTGCCAGGGGCTATCTTAATGTACAAATGTACGTAACTCAGTACGCATCCTGTTGTGGTAGTGTGCAGACTGTGATTTTTCTCCTTTGCACACTACGTACTGTTAAAATGTGAGCTTCAATAGGAAATCCCGCGAGTATTGAAGTGTGATCTGTGATTAGATTTTTACTGGCAAAAAACCACAAGCTAATTGAAACTTATAAGCAACTTTGTGAAGTGTACGGAGACGGAATAATGAGTGAAGGTGGAGTGATGCAGTAGTGCATTCAGTTTAAGCACGGCCGAACCAATATTCACGACGAGGGCTGCAGTGGTCGGCCTAGTCTTGTGACAGACGAACTGACGACTGAAGATTAGCAAAAAAATTCGCAAAAATCGCCGATTTACGATTACGAATCTCTCGCTACACGTGGCTTGGAACCCAGCGCTTTGACAGTTACGCAGGATTGTATGCTGGCTAATATGTAAGGTGGCAGGTTTCTTCAGAGACGGAATTGTAAATATTGCGTATCGTTAAGACAAATTGCTCATTTTCAATGGCAATTACGTAGAAAAATAGTTTAAGAATGTGCCCCTCAAATGTTAATAATAAATCTTTGTCTTGTTGCTGGCTTCATATTTTATTTCAAAACGTAAGTTACTGTCTGAACCAGGCTCGTACTTACATATACATGGTTGCATGATTATATCTTTTAGATTACAAGCTCAGTTATCAAGAGTTTTATGATTAAAGCCTATCATAGCCGATAGGTTGAAGTTCAAATCATTCAATTTCAATCAGTCAATAACGGAATATTTGACCGAATTCCGAGAATTGCAGAGTGATGCAGCTGCGAGTTTGTAATACGTTTTCACATCTCCTGTTTGTGACATTTTAACGGAAATATTTTAAATAAATATAAACAACATCATGAGAGTTGAATTTTATTTAACAGACCCAATGGTTCTTCCTAAGACGATAAACCTTTATTAATAAAATACACTGAAAAGGGTAAAATGCCGTAAAATTTCCCAGAGAATTTGATCTATCAGCAATCTAATAAATAATTCATTTCATTTAGCAAAGGTAAAAAATGTAGCAAACTCACCGTTTATTTTAGTGACTCTTAATGTAACAGTATTATTTTATCTGGGATGCCATATACCAATGGTGAACTTGGTATAGTGCTAAAAGTTACATAATATTAGGCATGTAACTTTGCCTTTTTGAGTCTGATATTTTTTATTTCATTTAAATCTTGCCAACTAAGGAAAAGCGGCAGGTACAATAATCACTTCATAAACTTTCAGCTAAGCGTTGGTCATACTCACGATTTTTATCGAGCGAATGAGTACACATCGCTTTTAGAAAACTAATAACTATCGTCCTGGGCAATTATTCTGTAATTTTGGATTAGCATTGGAATAATATAATATAGAGTAACTTTCTACTACAGAAAATATATCAAATTAATGCGTAATAGTCATAAATCAAGTAAAAACATTCAAATAATGACACGATATCGGTGGTTTCTGAGGAAAGACCTTAATACACAGAAAAGGCCAAGGAAATCCTTTCTTCCGATGAGGAGTAATATTTCATTTTGAAAACAGGCGGCTCGGTTTCAGATGTCTTCCCGTGAGTGAAACAGTTCAATTATTTTTGGTCGTGTCGAGGATCTCCAAAGCACCTTGATTCATGGCTACAATTAAAATAAGAGAATTTCGTGGAAAATGAGGGAATTTGAACGAGGTATGGCGAGTTTCCTTTTAAAAAGAGACATTTTGGGGGAAGCAGAGAAAATCGTGACCAGGCGTGATGAAATCGAACGTCAGACTGTTATTAACGGTGCACTTGAGACAGCTCCAGAAGCTTTGCGATATCGCACCAGGCCCAGTAAATCATATATTTTGACAGATTTAGTCCTTACTCAAAATTTATTACGGGATTGCATAAGAGAGAGTTGTTTCCTCTCCGATTCGGACAAGATATTCAAGTATTAGCGCGGAAAATAAAGTATACAGGTATAACTCGTCAAGCACTACGTCAGTCATCTTTCGTGTTTGTGCGAATAGAAAAATAAATATTCTTTCTGTAAGAAATATATGCCAATTGCTTACTCCAAAGGCAAAATTTTATTACAAATAAAAAGTGAACAAGGAGTGATACAATTATCAGGGCGGAATGGAAATAATATTTCATACACGTTCATCATCATTGGTCGTTCTACCCTAAGATTGGTTGACTGCAGCCCTCCATCCTATCCTATCTGATGCTAATTGACTTACTTCCTGATATTTTTTGCAATTTACTTTCTTCTTTATTTGCCCCATGTATTAATCCCTTGGCCTTCCTCTTAGGACTTTTCCATCTATTTTTCCTTCTTTTACATTCTTCACGAATCCATTGTGCCTCAGGGTGAAGCCAATCTATCTGGTTCTTCTTTGCTCTGTGTTGTTCCAAAAGGTCCGTTCGTCGCCCGTCCTCCAGCACCAGGTTTCGAAGGCTTCTAGTCTTTTATAGACTACTTTTCTGATGCTCCATGCTTCTGATCCATAGAATACCCCGCTCCATATCAATGCTTCCACGCATTGCTTCCTCGTCTGTATCTCTATCTTCTTTGAATACAGCAGTTGCCTTTTCATTGTGAATGCTCTCTTAGCTTGAGCTATTCTTTGCTTGATGTCTGTGGTACTTCTTCCGTCTCATGAAATGGTACTTCTGAGATAGGAGAAGGAATCCACTTGCTCTCATTTTTGTCCTTTCAGCGTGACTAATTTTATGATCACTGTATTCCGCTTCTCTCCTCTAAATTCTTGGATTTTAGTCTTCGTCTTGTTTATGTTTATGTTGCATCTTTGTAGAACTTGATCCAATACGTTTAGTAACCTTTGAAGATCCTCCTGGTTTTCTTCTATCATTGCAACATCGTCGACGAAGCGTAGCATGTTTATCTCTTCTATATTGATCCTAATCCCGTTTAATCTGATGCCTAGCGCTTCTCTTATTGCCTCCTCCAGGTACATGTTGAACAATGCAGGTGAGAGGCAGCATCCTTGTCTAACTCCCTCGTTAATTTTACCCTCTATATGGCATCCATTTCTCATTTGCATTGTAGCCACTTCCTTCTGGTAAACCTGATAGATTAGCCTTTTGTCATTGCAATCTATTACGAGTTTTGCAAGTAGTCCGAACATCTTGTTCAATTCAACATTGTCGAAGGCTTTCTACAAGTCCACAAATGCCACATACGGTTACTTGTTCACATGTATTTTTTTCTCTCTGAGGATTCTCAGAGAGAGTACAGGTTCCCTGGTTCCGATAGGTTATCTTCAATTTGCCTTTTCATTCTTCGACCTATTATTCGCGTAAGTAATTTCGATGCATTCATACACGTAATGCATTATGAATCATACAAGGTCTCAGTGTCTTTAATGTACCCGAACATGTAAGCGTTCGGCAGAAATAAAGAAAATAATTTATTTACGGTTGTTCCATTGGAAAAAGACGAATACTGTCGTTTGCACTTTGCATACAAACATTATTTTGAAGTGATGAAAATATTTTCCAAACTGTCGGCATTCCTTTTTGACTTTCAACGATGATACAAATATTACATAAATTAAGATATCATGCTTGGAACATGGATAACTGATATAAAAATATCATTAGTTAAGATAAAATTAATTTAGAAGATCTCGTGAGGAACCATTTAAAAAATATAGGTTGGCAATTGAAATTGATTCTGTGATTACGAAAACATAGTAATGCCTATTTTTCATCAACACTTGACATAACTTAATTTTCGTTTTCATTAATATTAGCCTGTCGTTACACAATTAAAATGAATAAGTAAAAATAAAAACAAAGATGTCACTCAAACTAAAAAAAGTCAGTTTCTTATTCTTATTTTGAAAATAACCAATTCAGTGAACATAATTATATGATATTGTTTGATTATAATACCACTAGCACGCTGTAATTAGATTTCTGTTTTTTAATTATTGCCATTTTTTAATAAATTTGAAACATGCACGGATTTTAATTTCAAACCGCTATGCAATCCCTTTGATATTCATACCCTGCTTATCTAAACTTCCGTTTTCAGTGAGGCTGATACCTCTCTGTGAATACCAATGCATAGTAAGTTGCATTTATCTAGTAGTGCCATTAAAATGGCAAATAAAAAGCAGTTATCTCAGTTATGTAATTAATTTGAAAATTGTTTCGACTCATATGAGTAAACAGCCACTTAACTCCAAATGTGCATGCAGTAAGTTAATATTTTCGAACATTCACAGAACTAATTTTACGTCCTTAAAATTGAGCCCACGCTTTCATTCCAGTAAATCTAAGATATAATCGAAAGACTTAATATTGTATAACATTTAAATTCACAACTCTTCAAATATATTTTGAGGGAGGCACAGGATTAAAAAATTACAAGGTTACTAGTAGAGGGTATACTAAAGTCGCACTTAAAAACACGTAAAACACGTGGTCGGCATTCTGCCCTTTCATGACCCAACATTACTTAAGTCACAATTTATTTTTTAAGGGAAACCCAAGCATTTGAGTAAGATCCAATAAATCCACTCTGGGATCGTGATGGCTCAAGGAGAATCATTAAGCAACACTTGTCCGAGGAAAAAGAACTTTAAGGCCTTTTTCGCAACTCTGCTCACCCATTTAAAAAGAGAATGATTTGTGTCAATTTAAGTCATGCATTATATCACAATTCACATCCTTAATTGTTTCACGGAAAGCTTTTAGTCAGTTCTTCTAGGCAATTAAAAAAAAACATCCATATAAAATTAAAATATAATGGTTTTTCTCCCATTCTATTTCCTTCGTTTGGAAAAGAGAGTTACATTGTATTTTGAGTGAAAACATTTTCCACCGCTGAATCATGAGCCTATTTCTATATTAATATGCTAAATTAAGCAATTGATTTTGATTTTTCACCATGTATTCATTCACAAGTCAAAAAAAATGGAGACTATTTTGAAGTTCATGTTTAAAATAACCCTTACATACTTAAATCACGCATTCATGAGAGATTTTAACGAAAGAATAAACACGGTTCGCATCCCGCATCACCAAAAATGAGTTTAAAAAACCATTTTTGCAACAAATTTAATCAAGTAGAGAAATGACATCAACTTCACTTTGGATAAAAAATGCTCTTGTAATTTAAAATTAAGTGGAAGAATAGTCATATCTCTCCTAGTCCTAGGATCATAAGAGGGAATTGTATTAGGAAGCAAAAAGAGTATCATTCTGAACTATAAGTGGTATGTTAAAACCTAACGCAACCAGTGGGAACTTTAAAGAATTCTATGCAGAGAGAAAATCGAATTAACTGCCACTATCAATTAATGATTCAATATGGCAAGCTCCTTCGTGGTTATAATTTTAGATAACTTGTGCAATAATTTTTTCAATGGAATTCACAAAATGCTGCATCCATTTCATTATAAAACTCTTGACAGAGTCATTATTCTGAATAAAATTTTTGGAAATTACTTAACTCCAAAGGATACCGTTTGGTAATGGTAATAATCGTGTTACCATTTTTATATGAATAAATAAGAATCTGAATGGTGAATGATTCCCACATGTTACCAGTCAACGAATGAAATGAGAACACAAAATGGCAAATGATCTTGTAGCCTGGACATTCTGAAGGTCATTTTTCATGAAAAACTAGGGTAATCACCTTGCATTAAGCCCTGCGGTTAAATTCACAATGAATGTGGAGGGGAGTAGATTCCCTTTTCTGCTACTTATACGGTTTTCCAGGAAGATATGATGACTAAAAACAGCTTGGGAAGCTAGAAGTCCTCAAACCACGCCTGATTTGCTCAGTAAAGCGGTGTTGATGTATGTGTCAGTGTACTGAGAATATATGGACATAAAGTAAGTAAAATACAAGCATAGGCATATTGTACATATAACCTTCTTCTATTTCATACTGATTAATATAAAACTAACAATGAGTAATTGTAATTTTCTAGTTAAGACGTAGAGTGCAACCGAACTTAGAGCAAAATGGTTTGCTTTAAATTTTCGACCGATTATTTACCACTCCGATGGCGATTATTCAACGTGTTAAAGAATGAATATATAATCAATGAAATGGTAATGTGGACAAAAATCTCCCTTTCCATCAGGGTAGAACATCAAGAACTGATGTGTGATGAAATATTCAATTCGCATAATTTCCATCATTCTCGATCATTCAGAATCTGTAAGGGTAGCGGAAATACGTGTCTAAAAATTGTCATTATGAAGGCTATATACGCGCATGAAAACTATCTGTGGTTAGAGTTCTGATGTTAAGAACTTCTTTAACCTTATCTACAGTAGTTTTCCGCGTGAGATTGTTCTTTTCGCGGTTACCGTCTTTGCAAAAATATATAAAATATCCAAGATCTCCCGATAATACGTAGACATTTAAATTAAAGAGCACATAATAATTAATCGTCGAAGTTTCTTTAAGAAGGAACTTGATTTATTCCTTAGCAGCGCAAAACTTCGAATTTATCATCAAAGAGAGCCAAACAAAAATGTACATGTATATAACATTTTAAATGTTATGTACATTGCCTTAATAATTTATCACCGTGACAAATATTCATTTATATGGTGTTTAAAGAAAAAAAGAAGATTGATAATCATCATGAGAAGATCAAATTTTCCAATTTTACCTGCTTTTACCAAACGAAAGAGAAAAATCACCTCAAAGAGGCATCTCACCATTGGGGCATAAATGAGGAAAACTGCGGGAGTTCGTGGAACTATGCGGGGGAATTGAAATGCCAACGAGGGAACTTAAACGTGCGGACGTGCTTTATCCCTTTCATTCAAGGGTGTTCGCGGTAAAGAGTGGCGGACGAATTTCGAGAACGCCCTCAGACATATTGCGCGACTCACAGCAAAGATAAAGTTCTTCACTCGTAGAAGTCGATGCACTCCTCTCACTTATTTGGTGCTCTGCGGACATCTTAGATGGTATCTCCCGGGGTAATACCCGAATTAATTTGACCCCGAGCGTGACTTATAGAACAAAGGAATATTATGCGTCACTTTTCGAGGAGGACGCAGAACTGAAACTGAGATTAGTTACCGATAATAAAGGTAAAATCTGGAATGAAAAGAATATATTTTTTAATAAAATAATGATCTACCATATTATTCGTTAGAATTACCGACGAATGAGGAGTAATTTATCTGACAGCACAGATGGTATCATTATTTTTTCTAAGCTATTTAAATAGAAATTATTTGATTCGACGAACCCTCTAAGGTGCAGTATGTCGACTGAGGCTTTAAATAACTAATTGCGCATCGCATCAACTTTGCAGAAAAGAATAACATTCTGACTAAAACCAATTAATTCACATAGTGCGCGCAAAAGAATAGGGCAACCACCTGTTTCTCTATTGTGACGATTTATTAATTCAATAGTCACCCTGAAGACAAAACATATTCTCATTTTTTGATAGAATGGCCGCCGTAAGCCAGATGTCAGGTAATCTGCAAGATTTTTCGGGTTGAGGATTCGAACACCCACCTGCCAGACAAACCTTCAGATGCGGATGAATGGCAAACATTAAACGCTATCTCACTGTTATTCAAGATTGACCTTAACTCAAGAGATGAACAACGCAATCCTCTGTGAAAAACCGAAAGGAAATTATCTCCCATCAAACAATAAATCGAGACATAACAGAGAAAATTTTAGAGAAAAGGTCAACAAACCTTGCGCCGAAAGGTAAATAGCTATCGTTAAGTTACTTAGGCATGAACATAAAAGCGTGAAACCTCAACGTGAAATCATATGCCTTACACATTTGTCTGTTAAAAAAAAACATTGCAACGTGAGCATAAAATCCTTTTAACATAAAAACATTAACATAACATCCAAAGTTTTGCAAAGGAAAATGGAGAACATTTTAAGAAAGATTTTCTCCTTTCTTGTAAATATTACGAATACCCCAAATGGGACAACAATAATATTGTATAAGATGTTGACGTTTGTAAGTGTTACTACAAAGTTTTACATTACACGAAGGTAACACGTGAAATACGAGACATATTCGAAAAGTAATGGGTGTTTTCTTGCATATCATATTGACGGATCAGGATGAAGTTGCGCGCATGCAGGGCTATCTATTGATTATTTCCAAAGCCACTAAAGTTGTTGATTTGATTCAGAAGTCGTTAACATGTAGGTGATAGCTTCCAACAATATCCGCGAAAATCAATGCTCCCACCTTTTGCGTGATGTGAATCGATTTGTGTGCAACAGGATCATAAGCTGCCCAAATTCATCGGAAGTTGTGCAGAGTTTATGGACCTACGCTAACGAGTGAAGGAAAGAGTAGAAAATAGTCTCGAGAATTCAAAAATGACCGCACAAATGTGCATGGCAAAGAGAAAGGGGGCTGGTCTAGCATCAAGACTGATGAAAACATTCAACAGGTTGGCCAAGAACTTCGGTCAGATCGACGATGTTGGTGATAAATGTTCCCTAGTTGAAACTTCCACGATTGTTACAAAAAGTTTGGGCATAATTGACTGTGTGTTAGATGGGAACCGAAAATACTTACCGACCAACTAAAAATGCCTAGAATGTTGAGTGGACGAGCGTTTTTGGACCGCTATTGACAAAACAGAGATTACCTCTTGTTTTTCAACTTAAAACATTGTTTTGGTGGACAACAGTTTGGATGGGACGAGGGACCGCGGTTGTCAACTGGTTCAATTCTTATGCGATTAACCTAGAAGCTGAGGGATTGAAAAAGCTGGTGCCGCGTTACGAAAAGTGCTTAGAAGTGGACGTTGGTTATGTGGAAAATTGAAGTACGTTTGTAGTGAAACTAAAGCCATCAATAAAAACCAATTTTAATGACCAAAAGGCCTTTACCTTTCAAATTGCCTCGTGCCTGTACGTCTTGTGTACTGATAGTTGATGACTATAATTGAACCACTTAGAAGAGCAAAAACGGTTGGACAAATTCGCAGAGTGGAACCCTTATTGCATAGAAAAGGTAAAGTTGAATATTTTGGCATGAAAATATCGGTTATTACTTTAGATTGAACTATACTAATAGCATTAAAATTATGGGATTTTCCTATGAAAATCTCCGATTTACAATGTACCATTGCTTGGCTGGAGAGTGATCAAAACCTGATATTTTGTGCTAGCAAATAAAATTATAAAAGCCAGGACAAGGGTTCTAAGTATGGCCAGCGATACATGGTTACAAGACTTCAGCCGTGTTTCAAAATTAACAGCCATCTTTTATTTAATACTAAACCCACATCCAATAACCATTAATAGCCATTCCAACACTTGGGAATTCACAAGGAACCTTTGCTCTGTGCTCGAAGCGACGAAAGATAAAATGTACACTCGAATGTGTCTGAATTCACAATAGCATATACCGTTTTTGTTTACCTACGTAGGAAGATAATAAAACGAGTAGAGCATCGTTTGAGCCTGGATTAGTACGAAGAGTAGAAAATAAGTTAAACGGTAAGTTTAAAAAAAATACAACAGGCACAAAAGAGGTCGCCATCGATGAGAGAAAAATGTCTGAGAAGTCAATCATGGTATTTTTATGAAGAGGTGAGAGTAAGAACCGACGGTTAGAATTCCGGGGCGTTTCTAAGGACCAGGGTGAAAGCGACTGGCACAACAGTTGAGAAGCATGGCCTGAAGTCAGTCAGAGGGAGATAGAGGGAGGTCAAGTAGATTTATTACCATAATGAGAGGGGCTGATATTAGAAACGATCTTGGTTGCCCGTGCAGACACTCATGAGTGCGACAGATCCTATTTTTATTGGCACTTACACTCAGCAATAATGACACAATAATGCCAGGCGTGATGAGTGTGGCGACGAGCGTATGAGTGGGCGGGCGGAGCGAGATGAGGCGAGATGGAAGTTGTCTGGACTGAGGGGCGACGCACTCTACACGCTTCCACGCTACGGATTTGTTTATCAACTGGATGTCAGCTGCTTTCAAAAGTAGAACTTGCATTTACACCTTAGTTTGCAGAAAGAAGTTTTAAAACCCTCGACAGTTTTTTATTTTGTGACAGACTCCAAAATACTAAAAGGCAATTTTCTTTTTTTCTTTTTTATTTCACAATTTCTTCAAATTTTGTTTAAAAAAATCACCGTCGACGTATTTCTAGCAAATTAATAGAATTATGTCCGTATGCGTACCATTTCGGCGTGTTTTGTTTGTTCATTTGAACATTTAGGTCTTATCTTTATCGTTTATTTGCATCAAGTAAGCTACTAGATGTATATGATAACATTATATTTATTCAGTAATTATAAATTAGTGCTCAATATGTTAAGATTTTGGAGTGATAAATGGATCCCAGAATTATTAATTTAGTACGATTAAATCAGTATGCACTGAATTTGCCAATTCTTATAATTTGCATAAATATATAAACAATAAAAATAACCATCGTACGTCTAGCATAAGTCATTTTGTTGAACAATATGTGAAACTTTAATGCGTTTTTCTTTTTCTTACATCGCTCACCATTACTTTCGACCGGTAAAATCCTCCAGGCGTTCCATAAAAATGCATTTGTAAGCCGTTCGTGTTTCTCTAGAATAATTATCTTTCTGTTTATCTTAGTTAAAAAATCTTCGGCATGAGGGCTAAACTTCTACGAATAATGTAAGTCACTAATGTGGACGATCATCTACGCAATAAGATCTGCCTTCTTCATCTTTTCTCATCCTCTAAATGCATTACACAATTTAACTGATAAATTACTCCCGGTCCCTAATGCATTGATATAAAAGATAACATACAATACATGATGCTGTCTGCTGGACAGCTCACCTCATCAGCCTCGTTTGATTGCTAAGGACCGGAGCGAAGATAGATCCGCTCTATCAAGGTAATGAGAAGACATAAGGTGGATAAACAAAATAATGCAATAATACGTATCCTACACAAAAGTGTTAAGCGAACTAAAAAGATATTGCTCGTCGGTAGTAGACAATATGCATTGATTTGGATTAACATAGCCAAACTTGTTCGGGGGTGGCAGGAATATTCATGTCAGTATTTGACCACGTCCTTCTCATCACGTACTTTATCTTCCGAGTCGTGTAATTTATATCTATTACACACAGAAACGTAAGAATAACGTTTTTAATTGATATACTATGCCTTCTCGCTCTTGCGGTGTTTTTAAGGTGAATTTCTCCCTCTTACCTTACATACCGATTTTTTCACAACTTAAGAACTATGTTATATTGGTTAAATAATTAAATATCTTGTTTGGATAAAATAAACTAAATAAACGTACCATGCCAAGATTTTTAAAAATAAATTTTAACTTATAATTGGCAGGTTAAATAATCCCGCATGCCGGGAAGTTCCGAGAGAGATCATTTCATCGACACCACTTTCCATGGATCAGGATTGGAACTCACGACCTGAGGGCGAAGTCACTCCGCACCTGAATATTAAACGTGGGTCATCATTTCTCTGGACCGCATAGTGATGAACAATCTAGAAACTTGACACATCGCGACGCGAAATCAAATAATTACACCGATCAACCTCATGAGTGCATACGCGAATTAATATAAGTGAACAAGAAGGGTTTTAGAAACACCGCAACAATTCATTTTCTATTTGAAAGCTACAATTATCGAAGGGCTCCACCACTCTATCACAGGGCATTCCGGTTTTCCTTGTTTATTTTCAAGTGCGTTAAGTTTGGCCGATAAATATTTTTAAATATAATTAAGAAAGGCAGCCATTTATTTTTTCAGAATTAGGATTTTCAAACTTAGGAAAAATAATATTATCTTTGCTTTCTACAGAATTATTCTAAGAAAGCAAAGATAATATTATTTTTCCTAAGTTAAAAATGGAATTCTACAAAGTTAAGGCCTCAACCATTCAGTGCATTAGGATTTTCTGATCAGAAAGCTCTTTCGAATTGCGAACGATGATACAAGTTTATATCAGCGATGATTTAAGGACTAAAACAACTCCTTAGATAAAAAAGTGCGAAATAAAAAATTATCCGTGCACTCGTTATAAGAAATTGACATTATTTTTCTCCTCACGTGTGCTCGATTATCATTTTCATTGGTTTCTTAGCCATTTTCAAGGACATTAATCTCTCTTTTTTTTAGTTTCCTGACGCTCTCTTTACACTACAAACAGCATTCCATTCTTTAGAAGAAAAAATGCACATACGACATCCATGGGGCGTCGTCGAGTCTTTCCAAACCTTGTGAAACGCATCACGCTCAGCGACGTGGAAAGTTATTAGTCAAGTTCGCCGAAGGGTTGGAATTGTCCTCCGCCCGCGCCGTCCGCGGGGAGTTAAAGCAAGAGGCGAAGGCCGTGGCGTCGCCGACTAGTGGAGGCACTGCCGGTGTAATTTCTCCCTCTCCAAAGGGACTTTCAACGCATAGCAGTGCGAAAAAATGACACAATTGATCATCTAGATCCTCTCTCCTACTCCAAGCGCATTACTCGGGATAGTGATATCTGGTGTCGTATGATTACGCGGCGTATATGAGACGTACGGGGGATAAGTTATTGATATGTTTTTTGTGTTATAGCTCTTACCAACCATTGCGTGTTTTTCCCCTTCGTCACAGTTTACGATGGTGCATCTTTTATCCCACAGTGGTGTGTCGTGGAAAGTTGTATTTCTTATCGAAAACTTAGAAAAATAGCCAAAATACTTGTTACTCCCCGTATGAATAACGCGCAGATTTTATGAAAATCCGTGAATGCGCCCCTGAACCACGATGCGTAAAAAATGTTTCCTTTCAAAATTATCTGCTCCACGCGAACGAATCTGGGAGTAGTTTAGACTGACAACGTCTTGTATCTGTATCAAAACACCAAATCATTCACGATGTCACCATGCCGTTCCAAAAATCATGCTAGAGAGAAATACATTCCTATAATTGACGCATTTGTGAAATCCTGTGCTGAAGTAACTCAGGGGTAGCGAATCGAATAACGGAGCCGAATATCGCCTGTTTGATTGCCGGAGTTTCCAAATGTTTTTTCACGTTTGGGAAAAACTATATTTTCTGTTTTTTTCCAAAGAGACCACAAGAAAAAAATGGCCTTCAACAAACTACCCTGCACCAACGATGAGAAGCAGCAGTTTTACCATAAGGCACTGAGGTGCAGATCAAGTAGACCGGTCTGATAACAACAGTCACATCTGTGGGTGAGAGTGAAAGTCACAGAATCAACCGCAGTACTGCGATGTGGAAGGCAACGGGAATCCACCACATTAGTCCCCCTAGAAGATGAAGCCCTGCATTCAAATATAACAAGATGGTATTCCTCTCGCTAAAATATTTCGGAGTTGAAATAGTACCTCAATCAGATCTCCGAGTGGGAACTACTACGAGTGGAGCATCAATCAAGGTGGACAAATACAGAATAGTGACATGGAACATTGGATCATTAGGAGTCCGCCGCAAGTTAGAAAACGTTAAAATGAAGAATGGCGGACTGAGGATAGGCATCATGGGAGTGAGCGACAGTCGACGACTTATGGAGGAACGGATGCGGGTTAAATATTCAGAATACGACCAGAAGATGCAGGAGTGGCTATTATACTCAAGAAATAATAGACAAGAGGAGTCAAACGTTGCTGGTAATAGAATGAAAGGAGTCTGATGACAAAGTTAGAGGCAGAGCACACGGACATTGCACTAGTATAGGTAGAGGTATGCATGCCAACGTTCAACCGTTCAGAAGTATACGAATGACTGTGGAAAAAAGACTAAGTAAATTCGGTAACGACAAAACCAGGTAGTGGCAAACACCCTCTTTGGGCAACATTAGAGGAGAAGATACGCATAAAAGATGCTGGGGGAGAGAGGGATATGTGTTTTCTACATCCTTGTCAGGATGAGATACAAGAACCTGGTTAAGCTCCCCCGGAAGACATAAATAGCTACGCAGATGTAAATAGCGATCACAACCTGGTGGTCACGGAAAGCCAACTGCGATGCAATAAGATGAGGATAGTGACACATGAACCGAGATGGGATACAAAGATACTGGAGGAAAAGTAAGTAAGAGAAATGTTCGTATAAGAATTTATTCCAAGTCCGAACATTCGTCCTTCGTCCTCTTGGCCATCGGCCGCCAAATGGAAGAAATAAATGAAACTACCATAGAGGGGCCATGGAAGGAAATAAAAAAGATCATAACCAAAGTAGCAGATGAGTAGTTTTTCAGTAAAGCGGTGACATCCGAGCGGCCCTGGATTACAGCTCAAATAAGAGACATCGAAAGAAGAAGAAAACACAAACAACCAAGAAATAAAAATGAGGAAACCTTTTATAAGAAGTTGCGGATCCAAATCATATGATAGTGCCAAAAGGCCAAGAAAGAATGGATACAAACCTGCCATGGGAAAATTAATTATAACTTAAAGAAGGGAGAGAGCGAAACTGCTTATAAACTGACAATTCGGAGAAGGAGAAACAAAATCGAATATGTCCGGGATTCTAATAAAAAAATCACAATAGAAGATGAAGACTTTGGGAAGATATAAAAGGAATAAATTGAAGAACTCTCCCAAGGGCCAAAATTACTTGTAGATGATTAAATTAGAAAATAAATCTTATAGAAAAAACAAACTGCACCCGAAGATACTTAGAATTGAGTTCGACTGAGCTATGAATGACCTTGGGAACACCAAGGCACCAAGTGGTGCTAAAATAAACGGAGACTTAATCAAAGTATAGTACTTGGAGTCAAAGCTGAGAACACCCTCTTTTGCAAAATCAAAGATGGCCCAGACACAATGTTTAGGTGTATTCAATCTCTGAGTACGACTTCCTTGAGAAGAACAATGATTATGATACCCAAAAAACCAAAAATAAATCTTAAGGACACATAATATTGAACCTGATGTATCACTCAATAAAAATATTTACTCTAAGCCAAAGAATTAAGGAAAAGGAAGTACCCCGCAAAAGTAATTCAAATTCGGGATTTTAGGATGGAAGTTCTAACAATGATCAAGTATAACGCCCCAAGCTTAGACTATGCTTTGAGTCCTCGTCCCTCCCTATTCTGATTTTGTTGATTCATTTTCCATTCCATAAAAGAGACTAAAATTGAGTCAGCCCACACAACACTGGCATTCAATAGCATTTGATGAAGTGCATACTTTTTTAAAAAAGTTTTAATTTTTTTGACAGTCTCGATTTTGTCGTAAGTTACAAAACATCATGAGGCATAATTTAATGACTTGAAATGTTTGGTGAGGAAACAAGAAACGTTCAACATGTAGGCCATGCAGTCGTTCAAGGCAAATCGGTCAAAAGCCAATAATATATATGCATGACGATAAAAATTGAAACCATGAAGATTTTTTAGCCACATTATTTGCCTTAATAAATTTTCAATGAACGCAGCAAGTAAGTAACTATTGTGTATAATTGCATGTGCTTATGGTCATTCAGAAAATGTTCGCTTACGGCCCCTTGTCCGACTTCTCCTAATTTCACGTACCCCTCCTTCTCAAACCTCCAGATACCTTCTCTGGGTGTCTTCAAGGATAGAGTAGAGGATTTTAATTGGTTAAATTTATTCTCCAAAATATTTCGCATGTGGTGAAAATAAAACGATCACGCTAGCGTCATAGTAAATTGAGCACAAAATGAATGCACGGAATCGGAATTGAGGCGATAACTACATCACGATAAATGAACGAAAAAGTATTAAACAAAAGTTTATTGGGAAATAAGTGGAATGAATTATACAAGGCCATTTAAAAAATGAGTCGAGGACATATAAATTAGGATAACCCAGTCAACAGGCAAGAAGTTTCAGAAAATGAATAAGATGATAGGGGGTCCATTAAAATTTGCGTTCAGGTGAAAAATCGAGCGACATCTATAGCAGAGAAAGGTGATGCCGGTCGATAGCGGTTAAAATAAAGGCAATTGTCCATTTAATAGAAAATGGTGTGATCTTCAAAGATATGTCTCCACACTATAAGATAAAGTAGCATCGTCCCTCAAGTGATAACCCCGAGAGGGACCCTACAGGCTTAGGGAGAATATAATTTATGAAAAATATGAAATAAAATAGCATATAACCGGTTTTCTTGTTGGGAGACAAGATTTATTAACATATTTTTTGTTGGCATCAAAAGAATCTTGCGTAAAATGAATGAATCTGAAAATTTCTTTCTTATACCAAATAAGGGAGCAAAAAATGCCTTTAATTTATTTACAAAGAAAATCTCTAACTTGAGTGATGGGATGGATGAAAAAATCAAGAAATAACGAAATAAAAATGATATGATGAGCATTCACACGCAATACATTTTGAATCAAATTCCGTTATCTACATGGAATTGAATGCAAAATTTTTATTTTTCTTCTCTCGCACATATTAGCTCGTTCAAATGCTATCGAACAAAACTTTCGGAAAAGTTCTCTTTAATATAAAAAATTGAATTATTTATTATGGATAATATACAGTTATGAACTATTTACACTGCTAATGCTATTATGTTTTGTCTTATTAGTCACAAATGTTATAATTGCAACTTTAAGAAGCAAAAAATTTAACACTGGTTTTATGTTTATGTTAAAAATTCACGTCTATACCACTATACAAGGTGTGATCAAAAAAGACCGGACAGATTTTATTCTGCGCAAACCGTTCAACGGATCGAAACAAAACACAGTGTGCCATCTAGCAACATATCTCGACTAAAACGAGAGGTGCTGCGTTTGTTTACGTCTAGTTGTTACGCAGCAGCAGCGGTACGTATCTCAACCTGTTCATCGCCGCTTGCAACGGCAGCAATGAAGGAGCTACAGGAACGGCGTGTGTTCGTGAATGTTGTTTCAAACTTGGCAATAGTGCTACGGAGACATTAGGAATAATTCAGCAAGCCTTTGCTAATGAAGCTATGAGTCGAAGGCAGTGTTTTGAGTGGTACAGTCGTTTTCAATCGGGCAGACTCTTGACAGATAACGATTCGCGAAGTGGGGCGGCCTCCCACTTCGACTGACCCCAACCATGTCAATTTGGTGAACGATTTGGTGCGGGAAAATCGCTTTTTAACCATTAGGGAGATAGCCGAGGAAGTATACATTAGTTTTGGATCCTGTGAGACAATTTTAAGAGACATTTTGGCATGACGCGCGTCGCATTAAAATTCGTCCCGCGGGTGCTGACTGATGAACAGAGACAAAAACGTGTGAAAATTTGTCAGGACCTCCTGGATCGAGCCAATGCCGACCCAGAGTTTCTTAAGATCATCGTAACCGGTGACTAAACCTGGGTTTGAAGCTATGATGTTGAGACAAAGGCCCAGTCTTCTCAGTGGAAAGGTCCTCATTCTCCGCGACCAAAGAAAGCTCGCATGCCCCGGTCCAATGTGGAGGTCATGTTGGTGTGTTCCGCTGATTGGCAAAGGCAGATTCATTACGGATACGTCCCTCAAGGTCGAACCCTCAACAAAGATTTCTACTTTAAAGTTATGAAAAGGCTGAGGGTTGCAGTGAGCCGAAAGTGGCCGGAAGAAACAATGCATGGCCTTTCCACCACGATAACGCACCGGCTCACACGGCGCTGATCGTGACAGATTTTTTCGCTAGAACCGGAGCTTCCGTGATCCCGCAGCCCCCATACTCTCCATACGTGGCTCCATCAGACATTTTTTTGTTTCCAAAGTGAAAATCAACCTTGAAATGGCGTCGATTCGACTCTATTGCTGAGATTAAAAAGTAATAGTTCGGAGGACCTGAAGAGGATCCCTAAGGAGACTTACCAGGCAGGTTTCGAGAGCAGGAAGAATCGTTGACAAAGGTGTGTTGTCAGCCAAGGCATGTACTTTGAGGATGACAAGTTCGATTAAGCTGTATCCATCGAAATAAACAAGTTATAAAATCAGTCCTGTCTTTTTTTGATCACACCTTTCCCTTTCTCGGTCGATAAAGGCAAAGAGACCTGATCTTAAGTAACCTTACACGTAACTGTATTACTGTAGGTAACTGAATTCCTTTCCCTAATTTTTTCCATGCCGCATTCTCTGTGTAAACTTCTTTCGCCTCTGTCATATCCGTATTGTTTCATACATGCTATTTTGGTCCTCCAACGCGGTATTCTCGGCTCTAGCAACTTAGAGATACTGTTATTGACAGTGCTTTATCAGGGATTCCCAAATGCTTTGAAAACTTTACCACTAATTGTTTCATTTAAATAAATTGAAGGAACTATTACTTACTAAAATAAAATTAAAATTTCACGTGTCATAGTGCGTCCAAGAAAAAGGTTTTAAAGTACGAATGTTATTCAATTAAAGAGCACTTGTAAACTTGGATGATCACTATGGAGGTATTTCTTTACATATGTGCAGGAAAATGGCCCAATCCATGCTCAGTTTGGAAACAATATACAATGTCAACTAATAAGAAATAACTTTTCTGGTTAATTACTTTCAACTTTTATTTCAACTGATAGATTTCAGCTCTCAGAGCACATGATTGGACTGAGCCCAAACTTGCAATATTTCTTTTAGGAATAAGTTTTAGGATAAAAAACATATTTTAACCATTTCATTCCTTTGGAAAAATTACTAATCAAACTTAAACTTTGTGAAATATACCATTCTGTGTTCACTATCATGTTGATAATTTTAGAGTCGATTAATATACTACATAAGAGGTATTAAATTTATTCAAAACGTCTCTCGTTCTAATTCACCATGCTCGAGATAGTTTCAAGGGAGTTAGATAATGCAGACAAGATATCTGTGCCAAATATCATCCAAAAGTATGCTATTCAATGAGCTTGCGCTTGGTTTTAAGGTGCGCCAATGGCTGAGATCATTTCCCATCGCAGGTACAAATCAACTCAAACGACAGTCTCCGAGGACAAGACCAAGCCCTAGGCGAGATTCGAAACCTCGACATTTGTGTTGGCCAGCGAGCGGACTGAAGTCTACCTAATAGCAATTCCAGGCTGGAAAATAGCAGAAAATGGAATGATAAATCGCGAACAACCAGGGAAAATGGGGAGATGAAGGCCGAAGCAATTAAAAATTTGAGAGGTCGGAGGTTGAAAGATGTGGAGACGGGACGAGTGTGGGTAGAGCGAGGCGGAGGCCACAGATGGAAAGGGGGACGGGGAGGAGAAAGGAAATCAATTGCCCCCATCCCTCCCTTCAATCTTCATCATTTACTGTTCGGGCACACCCCATAGGAATGTACGGACGATGATGACTAAGGTGGATTGCAACGGAGTCGGGTGATACCCGACCTCGAATTCACACGCGGATTTCCGCGAGCATGCTATCATTTTAATTTTTTCAGCAAAGCCGAAAGTAAAGGATCATTAGAGTAATATGGAAAGGTTTCGCTAAGGAAGAAATCCGCCGCCAACTGGAGATGAATTTCGGATGGTTCCTGAAAATATTTATGTCCGCATTCTCATCCTCACCTCATACAGTCCAAAAATCCTTCCATCTCCTAAAGTTTGCCCCCAAAATGAAGCATTCTTCTGTTTGTCTCAGACTTTCAAATCCTTTTGGAACGCCTGAGCTCTTCCATCCACTTTTTCCATCTTGAAACTCTTTTTTTCCAAAAACTTCCTCCAAAACTCGGCCCTAAATAACACATTCAATTTCTCTCTGCTGACTATTTACAACTTATATCAGAAGCAGGTTTTCCGTTCAGTAGTTTGCGATGTTCATTCCTGTAATTATAAAGTGTATGAATCTTACGATGGGGCGTCTATTTGTCTTTACGTCTGGTCGCTGTCATCAATACCTTTCTCTTGGTGATTCGGTCTTTTGCAAACATGTTACTTCTGCGCCAACGCATATCACCCCCACTTTTGTCCAAATTGCTTCTCAGATATGCCCCGTAATCATATGAAGCACGTGAATGGGATCTGTTAATCTGCGTGGACAGATTTTGACTCATGACAATTTTAATTGAGAGTATTAGCACTGATTGGATAGTGGAAAATATTGGAAAATCGATATTATTGGTTACCTTCAAAATTTTTGTACAATAATATTTGATTTAAATTGCATGCATTTTGTACTGCACATATTTCTTAAAACCAAATCGATTTGTAAATAATGTTATTACCTGGACGTCTTGTAAATATCTTCTTATCCCAAGTGAAGAAATATTTGTGGTTAGAATTTTTTATAAAATCAAATTCGAATGATCATTACTTGTGATATATTTTTGCCTAACCTATCACTAAAATATGATTAAAATCATTTTTAGCATTCTATATTAATGCAAAGTCTGATGGACAAACAAGCCAATTGATAATAGTATGGAGAATTTCACTACACCTAATTTTTTTCTTTGGAAATTTTAGCTAACATTTGAATTTTACTGACCTCAATGTGGAGGAATCAATGGAGACTTAAAAATGTATTTTGCCAAAATGAACATTATATTTACAGGCAGGAGTGTATTTTCGGAGAATGAGTGAAATAAAACAATATTAAGTTACGAGAGGAAGCGCAAGTACCGAGGGTCATTTCCCTAAATATGACCCTGAAAGAGGAAACTTTGTGGAAGAAATGAGATTAGCAATCAAGCAGCAGGAAGAGATTCTCCATGAAAGCATAGATATTTCCAGCTTTTTATTTTCAACTTATAGCAAAAGTCCTCATTTGCCGTACGTTACTTTCAACGAACCAGAGTCGCAATGAAAATGCGAGTACTCGTACTTTCCACTTGTACGCGCACACAAAGGACACGAAAATTCCCATCCCGCGAGGATAGAGGCAAAAGTACACCTCATTTAATATGATGACAAGAAGAAAGGGTAATTAACGTGGATATCTCAGTATTTGCTGGATTTAGAATACCTTGTTTTAGCTTTTCTGTCTATCACTGTTTTACTAAACTACTCGCCTGAATTCTAGTTTTAGCTTTAGCCACTACTTACTTAAATATCTGCCTGCTCTTAATTTTAAAATATGGTTTTCTTTAAATTTATAAAAAATGTTCACATCAACAAATTTCATATATGGTGCAGCAAAAGTGATAGTAATATGATGTCTCTGTCCACCCTGTTTCAACCATATCCTCTACCTTAAGTTATTGGTGACAAAGTATACGAAATAAATAAATCAACCGAATAAAAGTATAAAACGTTTTCAAAGTAAATTAATTCTTTGATAGCCAATATTCAGTCTTTGCGGGTCAAAAAATAGCTTGTTGCTCGTGAACCTGCGAGAATGCTAATTTCGAATTGTGCATTCTTTAAATATACGAATGCATGCATAAAAGATGAATTTTTTCACCCAAACTCATTACAGGAAATAATCAGGAATTTAAAACACTAGATCGGAATAATGTTTACCAATACTGAGAGAAATAAATGAGTTTCTTAACTAAATTATTTACAGCATGAAAGGAAGGATTATGAAATCAGGTTTTATTACTTCTTTGTCCGATTCAAGAAGAAATCTACCTTAATGAATCATTAATTCTCAAATCAACTTCATTTGTGATTTTAGTCGTTAGATATTTTATCTTATGATATGGACCCACTGTTCGTTCACTTTTCTGAGGGTGAAGAGCAAATTAATAGTTTTTATACCTCAGGAGGATGGCCAATTTGTAACTATGAATTTTGAGAGGAGTTGATCGCAGAATTCCAAATAATATTCCCACAATGATCATGTTCAACTCCACATAAAAGTTATGGAGAATAATACCCTTTACTTCATTGGTCAGGTCATAGCAAATCTTGCTTTGTCCGTCTTTTTTAACCCATGACCTACGTAAAAGTTTCTTCATATAAAGATTTGGGTTAACCCGCAGAAAATTACTCAATTGTGCATACTTTCGAACTGCAATTTGAGAGTATTTCTTGAATATATATAAGCGTAAAATTTTGACTTATTTTCTCCCACTAACGAGGTATACATGGCTACACTTTAGAAGACACGTGATCCAAACCTTCAAATGCTACCTCGAAAGGTCAGCAATATGATTGAGTCAAAAGGGAAGAATGCGATCTCCAAAGACTTGGAAGTGAACTGCGAGAGTAAAATACATACTTGTGAGGGAGAGAAAATGCTCGGTGCTTTTAAAGGAGAAAGGATTTTCGTCCCGGTGATACTAAAGGGCAAACTGGTTTCTGGCCGATAAAATCCAAAATATGCCTTTAAACGTTCAGAATGATGTGCGAAAAATCCTGGTGTATTATCCGTCCTAAAAAGATTGCATCTAATGATACATTTTCCCCCTGACCGATTTACATTTTTGGACTGTAAGCGGAAAACAGAGCCTCTGGGAATAAATCAGCGTAAAAGAGAAGTCCAATAAGTAGGCTCAAGGTCTCTTGTCTTTTAAAAAAATATAAAGAATCAACGAAAGATACAAAATCAAGCTTTTAAAACTAAAATTCGGTAATAATGCGTGTTACAATAAGCATTAGTGTGATATGACCGGAGGGATGTTATCAATCTCACATATCATGCTCATCCCATATATGTCACTCCTCTAGCTCCATTTGCCAGTAGATAGATGGCGATACCACCAAAAGCTAAAATTTATTAAAAATTACAAAATAAATGAAATAGAAAAAATATTTAAAAGGAGAACTTGGGAGTCTCAAAAAATATTCACCTTCCATCAAATAATTAAAGTGCTTGCAACCTTAACTAGGAGTTAACACAACTTATACAGCCAAAATGAGAACGTTACTAGGATCCTTCCTCCATAATATGACCATGAAATACTAGGGAGGAGGAAGCAAAGAAGGAAATTCGAACGCAAGCATCAAAATTGGCGATAAAGCTGGTTCGACTGTTATCACCTAACGTAATGATATGCTAAAATTGTTGCAAAACCTGTACACACCTTCTCAAACGATCCATTCTTTTTCGCGAGATGGGATAAACTTCCTCGCAAAGAAGCTGATTTCACGCAAACGATAATATCACTAGCGTGGAGTCAAGAAAATTTGCTGGCGAGCCTATTAGCCCCTCTGCCCCTCCCAATTATCCACGCCTCCCCTTTTCGCCCTTCGAATCTTCCGATGAGGACAGTAGTGAGTACTCTCCCGCTGTTCCCTGCTCATGACTCGAGCGACCGCCTGGAACCACGTTTTGTGCGCGATCTAGGTCTCTCAATCGCGAGATAGGTATTCGCCGTGAACTCAATCCCAAGGCTTTGGCCTTTGGAAACACCTTTCCAAGCTTCGCGTCGGAATAAAGATCGATTTGCACAATTCTTTTTGCGGAAAAAAAGGAATGAATTCTCATTCGTGCGCATTCCCCATTCTTTCCTTTTCTGCGCGATGAATGAAAAGAACGGAATAGAGCGAGGAATCGAAGAGCGGGTGGGGGGGTGGAGAGGGGAGGTGGGGGACGAGAGGTAGGCGCGAGGCGGGCGGGCGTGGGAGTGGCTCGACATACCTTTTTGATTAAAAATAAACTCTCCGACGAGAGAAGATATTTCTTCTCCTCCAGGCCCATTCTCCGGAGAGTTAGGCTTCGTTTTCAAGGTTTTTCATTTCTCATCTCTCACCTTTCGTGGTACGTGACGGTCCATGCGTGCGAATTCCCTGATCGAGAGAAAATGAACGGTGGCGACTTTACAGCTTCGCCTCATCCGTCCCTGGCATGAAATTCCATTATTTCTGTCGTCCGTCACTTTTGAAAATTTTTGCGAAGAAATGACGCGCAATTTAGGCCCGAGGTTGTTTGCTCGCTCCCCGTTGACCTAAACATCTTGCATAAACAATTTGAGCAATTAAATTTGTTCGCTCGGACTTTATGCGACCATTTTCGTATCAATGAACGGGTTTCAGATTCCTCAGGAGTAGAAGAACATTCTGATGGGCAATTATCTTAGAGCATATAAATCAATAAATTACAATTCCAATGCCAATAAGCAAGACCTTTAAGGCCAAAGATAATCACTGTGCTGGTCATTATGACATGTGCGCCCCCTTTTTAGTGATTCTTTCTCATGCAATGGATGATTTTATGCTCATAAATTAAACATTTCATGAAAATGTAGAGACCATTAGACTGTAGTAATGTTTTAAAAATTTATCAATCGTTATACGAACATCCAAGCGGGGAACAGATGCATGGATGTTAGTTGCCTGGATTCATGCACCAAATGGCAGCAAACCCCGACGGTTGGCAGATATTTAATGCCTTTCCGATTTCTAGGCTGGATGTGGCGTGCAAAGAACTTCAGATCCATTACTTGACCAGATGGATTTGGTTATATCACTAGGCACCATTCGCTATTAGTAGACTGACAGCTACTTTTCATCCTTTGGAATGGAAGTGTTTTAGGCGTTTTGGAAGGGTTTTAGGCATTAAATGCAAAATGCAATGCATGAATGCAAATAAATGCAAGTTAGGGCAATTGACCGGTTTAAGCTAACGTTTTAAAGCTTATTAAAATTTTATGTAAGTATAACTCCGTTTATTAGCCGATAAACGTATGTAGGGTCGAAATGAAAATCAATTTTGGATTGCATCACAGTTTTAGATACACGTTAAGGTTAAGAGACTATTACACCCCGATCCGGGTCTGTGCTGCATTGTGACCCTCTCGAGCCCCTCATGCACACACATTCAGTGTTATCCCTCGGCAGCCAATTATTAATCTCATAGCAATAACATAAGACACAGACTGTGGGGAAAAAAAGGTTTTCAATAGGAAGCCTGCTTGACCGACAAATAGCTTGGTGTCAGGTTAAATTGGTACTCCATTTCCCTACAATCTCAGTGTTTTGTGTTTTGTCACCGCTGAGGTGTAATTCCAAGTAATCTCTGGGAGAAATGGGACTCACTAGGGTCACTGCCCAGCACAAACTTTGGTTGGGGAGTACTTAATGCAAGAGTCATCTGCAACTTTTCATCCCATCCCACCTCTTTGGGCCCCCAAATAGTACAGCTGTTACATGCCTTACGGAATTATAACATTTCTATTCATTAAAAATTCTGTTGGCTTCATGTAAATAAAAACATTTGTAGAGAGAAAGTAGCAACGATCCCTCCAAAATCAATATTAATACTACGTGTCTTCGAGTAATCTCCTATTACGAATATAAATTTACTCTGGAGCAAGAATTATAGTACTAAAAACTTGTATCAAGCATATGGAGTTTGGCATGGTTTTTCCTAGCTATGAAATGAAAAAGTGCCAAAAAATTAACGTAAACATGCAGAGGTACGATGGATGAGATTATTTACATGCATTTACGCATTTCATTAACTATCAACCATATTTTTCGTTAGTGAACCTAATTGATTGAAAGCAGTGAACAAGCCATCCCATCTAAAATTTTATCAACGATATTTAATTAATACTGACTTTAAGAAGAAATGGAAATGTACTTCCCATTATGCCATCCCCTTGTATCTAATATCGTAATATTTAAATATATGCGAAAAAAATTCCTGTATTTTTTTGAGCGACTTGACAGCTAATTAATGTCAGTTAAAATCATAGGGTTATACAGGTTACCTGTAGGTACTTAATTTTTGAGAAGTAATTTTCCCTACCAATCTAGGAAAAAATCTCAATAAGATTTTTAAAACCACCAAATCTACAATACCAAAATGAAAAACAACGTTCAACCTACAACGTTCTTAATCAAGAGTGATTCCCCCAGATTTCACTAAAGTGAGCAAGAACCCTATGGTTCACCGGGTTCATAGGGTTCTTTGGAAGAACCCTATGGTTCACCATTTAAATAAATTTTAATTCCAGAAGAATTGTGGATAATAAACTAACGGCGAAAACAAATATTGAAGAAAAGAGCGGGTTAAAAAAGGAATTTTGTTAAAAACAACGCGAGGTTTGGAGGGTTAAAAGTCGTGTAAGCTTTCTGACCCATACTTTATGACAATACATCCCGTTGAAGGCAAGGCAAAGTCGTAAGAAGTGATGGGAAGAAAAATCGGGGAAGACCAAGAATGTAACGGCTCAAGTTAATGATATTGCGCTCCTTTGCGTTCTGACCAAATTGTGCAAATACCCCCGCAATTTTCATACCAAAGCACAACCTTGGAAAAAACTGATAAAAATGAACGAATTAATGGGAAAACCACAGAGGAGAATTCTCAGAGGAGAATGACCATTAAAGAATACGAGATGTATGGGCTTAAGGAAAATATTCGGCGCGTCACGGTCCGCCGCTTATTTGCTTCAAGGCGATCGCTTATCTTTAATCCACGGAGCTTAGGCCCTCTGGACACAATGGAGAGGGGACCATCTCCCAGAGTATGGATGGACATGTATAGACTTTCCATTTCATCGCGACGCGTCAAAGAATGATTTATTTGAAACTTCAATCTCCCGAAGATTCGACCAGCCTTTTTTTCATCATGTACTCCCTCCTCCGGCTTTGATTAATCCTCTTTTATCCCCGCATTGCCTCATTCGTGCGCTCAATTCATTCAATCCTCACACGTTTGTTTTCATTCGTCCTCTCTGTATCCTCCATATCGCAATTGCATCCCATCCGCATGTGGAAGAACGTTGGACTGAAAAGGGAGGTTAGCTCGCCGTCTCCGTTCATTATTCAGCGGAGGAGTATTTATGGGATTCCAGGGGATGGGCTGGGAAGGGAAGGGGAGGCGGTGTGGAATGCCCACCCGACCGCACACAGCTAATACCTACTCCTCGACTTGAATAAGCTCGTCGCCGGGCGGTTTCAAAGGTGCGCTTTCAACCGGGAGGACTCGCTTCGTCGCGTCGGCCGCGAGAGGGTGGGAAGGGAGCGGCGGGTGGAGTCATCGGTGAGAGGAGCGAAAGAAAATGGACCGGCGTGATCTTTGGCACCCGATCGTGCGAAATGCGTCCCCATCTACGGTGCCGTACTTTACGGAAGCGTGTTGAATTCTTCAAGAGTGACGCAGAATTGCGCCGAGTTTAAAGGCCACGCCCCGGTATTTCACGGCTGGTCTCTCCCGGATGCCGAGCGAGTGCATATTGCCCTCTTCTTCCCGAACAAGCTCCGTTGAATGGGCTCAAAGATTCACTTCATCTGCTGCGGCTTAATCTATGATCAGCGAAGTTTTCGTAAGCCTCTTAAACATGCTTTTGATTTTCCATTGAAGTTAGGGGCATTCGTGCTTTTTAGCGGCTTTATTGACACTCCCCGCGAATGGTTGCATTTTAATAACGAATCAACACGCGACTTTTTGAAGCTTCCATCCCCCTTCCGCCCCAAAATAAAGACGACTCTCTATCCCACTTTGGCCGTGAAATTTACGGATGACTGTGTTCAGAGAGACTCCAACCCAAGAAATATTGTAACCTAACCTAGAATACAGAGGAGTAGTTACTTACGAAACAATTTATAAATGAGGAGTAATAAGTAATATATGGATAAGTTGCCTTGAATGACATATGTAAAAGAGAAAAGGTTCGCTGTCAAAACCTTAAATTGGGCTTGATTGATCTTACCCACCCCAAATGGGAACGAGATGACGTGGAATGAATATCCCAATATGTGGATAGGTGATAGTAAAGTGTAACGGATTCGTCGAGGGGGGATTTGAATGGAAGAAGTAATTAACCTGACTGTGCTTGGAAGGGAGATTGCACAGCAGGAGGTATGGTTGCGAGCGGCCAGGAGTGCTCGTCTACTCTATTTACGCCGTGCTCTCTCTTTCCCAATTTTTGTAATTTAGTTTATAACTGTGAAAGGGACCTCGATTTTGGTCAAATAGGAATACCATTATGTAGACGGATTGTCGATTATTAATAAATTGTCCATCGACAACCAGTAGTAGTAGTTTTGAGGGGAGGCGACCGACAGCTAAGGTCATTTGCGCCATAGGGGAAGGACAGGAAAGGATGATGGGTGGAGAGAAACCCGGCGTCGGCATTAGCCTACTCTTTACGAAAGGCGCCAAGGGGTCCGCGGCTTAACGTCCCATCCGACGGACGGCGTACTCACTCAAAGTGCCCTCCACAAAGCACCTCAAGTAGGGATCGAGATACCTCTGAAAAATATTCAACACCGCCGGGATTTGAACCCGGGCCCTCTGGGTGGGAAGCCAGTACGTTAGCCCCCGCACCATCTCGATCCCTCGACAACCAGTCTACCTAATGTCATTACATAATACATATTTTAAACATGTTTCTTCGATAGATTATTTCTCTATCTTCTTAAATTTTTTTTTATAAAAAAAAATAAATTTATTTTACTACGAGACATATTCGTAAAGAAGGTCGTTTTCTTTCATTTCAACATTTCGGGTCAAGACAAGTTGTAAGCATGCAGCACTATATCTGGACTGTTGCCGAAGCCACCACTTAAGTTATTGTTATGATTCAGCAGTCGTTTGCCTGTCGGCCACCTCCCGTTAAACATTGCCACTTCCAATACTCCCTGACTCCAGGGGAATATAGTTCCGGCGGAATAGTAAAAGGTTTGCTGTCACTTTCACATTAGGTGCAGATAAAAATTTCCTCGAGAACCGTTGCTCCCGCCAGGTGTTAAGTGCGAGCTTTGATTCAGTTATTTTGAGCAAAATATCGTCAGCTGCTCAAACTCATCGAAGGTTGTGCCTATGGACCTATATGCATATAACAGTAACGAATGAAGGAAAGGGTAGGCAATGGTCTCGAGACTTCAAAAATGGCCGCCAGAATGTGCATAATGAAAAGCAAATGGGTTATTCCAGGATTCAGGCCGATGAAATCGTTCAACAAGCGGACCATTAACTGATCAACGATTAGTGCTCTGATTGATAAATTTACTTTTGTTGGACGCACCACTTATTCCACGATTGTTACGATAAAGCTCGGATGACAAACTGTGCACAAGGTGAGTACGGGAAATGCTTACCGTCCAACACAAAGAGCATGGAATGTGGTCGAGCGTTTTGGGACCACTAATGACAAAATAGAGATGACTTGTTCTTCCGCAGGAAACAGTGGCTTGGTGAACAACGGTTCGAATGCGACGAGAAACTGAGAGTGCCGTCGTTAACTGGTTCAATTTCCAGGCAGTGAATTTTTACGCTTAGGGATTAAAGAAACTTAAGGTTAAGAATGGTGCGGTGTTACGAAAAGTTCTATCACGTGAACGGCGACTTTTTAGAAAAGTAAAGCTGGTTTGTAGAAAACTAAAACCTTTAAAAAAATTATTTAACGAGTATAGTTTTTTGTGACCAAATGGCCCTTAAGTCTCCGAATATGCCTCATATATACCTTAGACTGTGGGAAGGGAAAACACACTGATGTCCATTCAGGTAAAGTGAAAGAAATAATTAAGTCAATAATGAAACGCCTTCCTAAAAATTTCCGCTATAAATATCAGCTCCTTTTTTATTTCCCTAAAATTAACCTTTGCACCCAATTCCCCGCCCTATTAAATTGAAACAGGCCGGAGGCTGTTATAATAGAATCATGGAAAGTTATGATTGCCTTTCAACGGGCATGTTGCTCACAAAATGATGAGAGTAGAGAAAGAAACTTTGCACTTCCACATAAAGATTTATTACTTCACGTGACCATGGTTTCGACCATCATCATCAGGTGATGACGATACGCAGAATCGAAACCATGGTCGTACGAAGTAATAAATCTTTATGTGGAAGTGCAAAGTTTCTCTCTCTAACCTCATCATGAAGGAATTCCACCAAGTTAATCCTGAAACTGTTATGTTTACTCACACAAATTTACGCCCTCAGCTAAAATGTGATTAACTTATATTTTGTGATGTGTACATACTTTTACATATATATTTATCGAGAAAAAACACTTGTCAAATTCGTATATCCTATCGTCTTTACACTATCCCTACAGTAAAACTTGCTTTCGGATTTCCCTACTGATCATGATTCTTCATTTTTAATAGAGAATCATGGCAGACCATAATTACTTCTTCCATCGCTTGAAGAAACGCTAAAAATATAAAGGTTATCCTTACGGTAGCTTAAAGAAAGAAAATAGTGCCTGAGTGTTGACCTTATGCACCAAAATATTTCCAATTCGTTTCACATTATTGGAATGAATTTGTTTGCTGGAGGCGTTTAATTCCTCAAGGATATTTTTGAGCAGAATTTTGCCTTATCCCATAATGGTCAACTTATTGAAGACATCCTGTTTTTTCAAAAAGGAATTAATATTAATGGATAACATAGAGTATTTACTAAAGTTTTATGTTCTTATTGCTTTTACTCAAATGTTATGTGATTGTGTAATGTAAAATAGGAAACAATAAAAACTGTAACTATCCACGGAGATTCCGAGCGCAAAATGAGTTTTAATGCCAAATGTTATCCATCCGGAACGATTCAAATGCGATATTGTTAAGGAATCGTTACTGCTTTTATTCTTCAGTTTAAAATTATTACAGAGCAATTTGAGATAAACAACCGTTTCGTTTGTTATTTGATTTCCTCGGTAGATTTGATACATAAGCGATTACTTGATACTAAGAACGTGACATCAGCCATCAAAATCAAAATACTTCGATAGTGGGAAAACCCTGACTCCAGGGTCCGAGACACACACCTGCCTTGTAAATATAAATTATATTATGGATTTATACTGACTTGTGTCTTAATGATTCTCAGAGAGAGAAACGCGCACCCTTCGAGTACTCTGACCCCAAACATCAAGGTTTGGAACTCCAAATATATTTCGGGAGTATTCGGACCTCAAGCACCAAGAACTTGTCAATAAGTCTTGGCAAACAAAACACATCATGGGGATGTGCTGACCCAATGCTCCAAGCGCTTACAAATAAGACTGGGAAACCAAAACATGTCTTGGGGAAGTGCTGACCCCACGCTTCAAGCGATGACAAAATTAGCCTGGGAAACCAAATCACACCGAAGTATAATTAGATCAATTCGCCTCATAATTTCCTTTTACCATCAAGAATTGCTCTCAGGTCTCTTAAAAATTTTCATTCATTTTGGCCACTTCTACTACTTTCCCTCGGCTAGCTGGACCACCTTGTTGATGCTGGAAACGGCACGCTGCCATTGGAAGGAAGAATGCCATTCACGTCATATATTTAAGAGAAAGGGCCCATGATTATCAAATCAAGACTGTACGGTGGTTTCACACTATCGCACAATTCCTAATGCTCTTGCTGATTTTTGCGATGATTTAAATCTCGTCTACAGTTGTGATAGCTGATATATGATTTTGTGTTTGAAAATTCAACATCGCCCATACTGGAGCATTATGACCGCTCCTTCGGTGAAGCGACGAAACAATAGTGTAAAGCAAAGGTTAAAATTGAGTAAAATGTAATTTCGAGTATTTGTGATAACCTCAATATCTGTTTCACACTGATATTTATTCATAATACATGTTAGTAATTCTCGTATAGAGAAATTGATCACGAACCAAGTTAAACATGAACTCAGCTAAAAATCTATCAATCATCAGAAGACTAAGTTGAACATTCTAATTTATATTTTTTTCGTGCTTCAGATTTTGAACTAAAATTGCACTACTGAGACCACTACACACGCATCGAGTGCGTATTGTAGGCGGTCTCTCTCTGGCCGATTGACCGGAGTGTGAGTGACTCACGGTGAGAAGAAATCAGGTAAGAAATGAGAGCGTAAATGAGAGCGTAAATGAAAGCAGAAACGAGCATTTTAGTGGACTCTCAGATTTTACCATCACATAGATGGGTATACCACCAATTAAATGAAATCCATATTACCCTTTTTACCTTTAAAACTTTAAAGAAGGCCTAGGTTCAAATGGGCATACGTGGTATACACGTCAAAGGAGAAAATATTGTAGGCAGCGGATTCACCTTACAAAATCAAAAAAAGTATGTTTACACCCAACGATTTATGAAAAAATACTACTGGAAATTCTATTTGTTGATTTTTCAACAAAGATATTTACGTTTGAAATTGTTGGAACCTCACCTTAAATGCCATTAAGTTTATGGCAACCTAACTTTGCATATATTTTTATAAAAAATTGCCCCAAGTGGACACAATAAAACATTAATATTACCTAAATTAAACGTATAGATAATATATATAATTTGCTAATATATGCTAAGAATATACTAATACGGGTATTAAAGTTGGATTACACCCTTCCCATTTTCATCGAGTCAGATACAATGGATCACTAAGGCATAAGGCATCTCCTTTCCAGAAATATAATAATCAAATTCAAAATGCAGTGGAGGGAGATACTTAACGGAATTCCATTAATTTGCAAAAAAACTTACTTTGCGTTTCTACAGAATAGAATTACGTATTATTGTCAACTAGTTTCGCCACTTCATAGGAACTAGTGGTGACCTATTTAAACACCACTAGTCCCGAGGTGTTATAATAGGCCACCACTAGTCCCGAAGAAGCAGCGAAACTAGTCGGTAATTAAAATTTTATTCAATAGAAAGCAAAGCTATTTGTTTCTTCATTGTTTTTTGCAAATCAAATTTTGACCAAAACTCGAAATGTAACAAATAAATGTGCTATACTATACTACAAAACAACTAAAACTTTTTAATTAATACTTCATATTTGCATATTTCAGCTTTCATCTCAATAGCAATAAATACCGTAATCACAACATCTGCTTTAAATTGGCACTGATCAGAAGCATAAAATATTATTTTTCATGGTATTATAAAATAGAGCAACCAGTAAATAGCACCTCACTGAGCTTAATTCTTTTTTTCAATTTTCAAATTCATTCTATAAGTCATTCTTTCTAACTGATATTGGTTGTCTTAAGAGTATAGTATTTCAAAGAGCACGTTTTCCCTTCTTATAGAGGCAGCATAACCCTTTATTGGTTCATGTTCGTCCCATCCGTTATCTTCCTCCCCCGTTTAGCTCACACGGAACATTAGGTATCCTTCTGCCGCTACAAAACTTCACGAAAATCTCTACCCAAACGCTAGCGATATGATATGCTCATTGTATAGTGAAAGAGTAGTCAGGTACTCATAACTACGTACATTCGCTTCAATATAGTTTGTTTGGGAACACTTTAATTTCCACGGAGAAAACCAACGAGTAATTAACATAATGCCACCCCAAGCATGACGAATTTTCTCCATGAGGAATTAAGGATACCTTTTTGTAAACATATTTCTTAAGCCATTTATCCATTTGATATCTTTAACAGATAGATATAATGCACCAAATCCCGGAAACCGGCATCCGCTGCCTTGCAACGAAAAAATATACCACGAAGGTTGACTAGAAAAATCTTGCTAAAACTGCCGAAACTTAGGCAACCAGAGTGATATATTTTATTTTATATCTCATAGATTATCTCAAATACCTTGTAAAGGAATTGCCCTTGCAGTATTGAAAAGCCACTTATAATTATTATGTGAATTTAAAAAATAAATAGTTTGAAAGAACCCTGAATTTTACTGTGAGAATTTGCGAATTACTTTAGTGCTGTCAGTTTTCACGATCAGATGATATCGGATTCAGATGAATACAAAATGAATGCCGTGAGACCATTTTTAGCTACGTACTTATACACAATTCCGACGAAGGTCGAAGTGGATGGTCGGACACCGACGTTTAGGATAATTGGACTTTGCGATTGCCACTTAATTTTTCGGGCACAATTCAGCTCCAAGTGAAACGAAACCAATCATTCACTTCTTTTTGTTTCGTTCTTTTGCTTAAGATAAGAAAAACAACTCGGACAAAAAATTAGCACAGATGAAATGCACACTTCAAAAAACTTAATTTCTTCTGGTTAAAAAATGGTTTACAGGAACGGGATCATTCAAAGTTACCAGCCATCACATCCTCATTTATTCGTGCTGGGTACGCGCTATTGGTTTACCGCATACTAAAAATGATGAACTTTTCCGATTTGAAGAGCCTTTTATCGAGTATTTTGTACGAATGCGTAGCATATAAAACTAACTCTTGGTACTCCAATTAACAGCTTCTCTATTAATACAAAAAACAAGCCAAGATTACAGTTTTTTTAAGCGGGGTTGCTCGGCCGGAGATTAGTGATTATTTTTATGAGAGGTCTATAATGTGTTGAAAAGTTTCCGCTAAATAATTAATGGCGATATGGAAATATATCAGCAGGACTGTGCCGACCTTGGGTGCGAGAGGCTTACATCATTAGGATATTTCAGTTAATTAAATTTAATAACTAATATAAATGTATTTCGTCACATAATGCAGGGCACCACTAATCCACTCGCAATGGAGAAGTAATCGGAAATAGGAAATAATAATAAGTAATAGGAAAACCAACGCTCGACGAACGCGGCCGTAACGCAAATTCAATAACATATATATTACCTACGGTTTTCTTCAAGCATATTACTAGGCGCTCTCTAGCAGTTTTCTCCAGCAATCGTTTGGTCGTCTTATCGCATGTTATTTTTTATTGTAGCGGTCAAAACGTGAACTGAATGAATGTAGGGAGTTTTCCACAGTCACCTCCAGAAAATCCTACGCCTTCAATAACAGTTGCACTGAAAACTAATTTTAAAAAAATTTAAAATTGAAAAAAAAATTCAAATGTTTTCCACCACGAGACTAATAATTAATCAAGACTAACCCTTAATTGATACCTAATTTTTAACCAAGAATCCATCGAGGAAGTTATGAAGCAAAACTTGTTTGCGCTGATCCAATTTGTTCAGAATTCATCATTGACCTAATTTTTTACCATATTTAATTGAGCAACGTTCTCTTAGCGTTCCGAAATGAGGCTGGGAATGATTTTATTTGAATGTTCGGTGTGTTTATTGAGGGTTTATATAAAAAAATAGTGCTTTACAAAACTGGTAACACCTTTTTTTGGAAAATTTCAAATCACATCTAAAAGAAAGGAATAGTATATATAGATAAGAACACGCACAAGTGGACAAAACGTCATGAACATTCGTGAATTCATGAATGACGTCGTTAATACTATCATATTTGGCGAATCACTTAATCACCTAATTTGGTCGTATCTCCAGGAAAGGGACCGTCTCTGACAAATCGTTCCATATATTGTCACCAAACGTAATCATTGTTTTAAGTGCTTAGAAGCCGATTTATATTGGTTATTTTCCACTCAAGTTTTAAGTTCATTGATTTTTCTCGGATTCTCGTTCACGTAAGTTTTATGATTTACAAACGTGTTTATAGTGAATTTTAACGAAGGAATTGTTAGAACGCTCAGCATAGAAAGTGCCTTTGATTCATTTATCGATAGACAAAATAAGTTTGAAGATGATAAACATATCTTTAAAAAAACCTGTTGTTTTATTTTTCCCGTTTGTAATTGTCCCTTGTAAAGTTTGAATTTTGGCATTTTGAACATTTTGAACATTTTGCATGGAGAAATTGCTTCGGATTTCCTGGACAGTGATCTTGCATTTTGAAATTAAAATCAATTTATATTCCCACCTAATAAGGCAATGAACCCTCAACCTCGCACCCTCCAGTTTCCATTACTAGTCCAAGATTTGATTTCCTTGACACGTTAGATTGCCTAAAATAGGCGAAGCGTCAAAGCTTGGACGTAATGGAACTCAACAAGAGAGATGGAAATGAATGGTGCCTAAGGGATACCGAAAACGGAAGGTTGAGGGCCCGAGGACGCAATGATTGCGAGAAATATACACTACTCTGAAAATCTGTTCGTCCTTTAAAATGGTATGAGTATTATCGCGCCAGTCAGCGCCATTTTAATTTCTGGCAATTTCCTAGCATATTAAAAACATTCGATGTAACCCAAAACGAGTATTCAAATGGCAGAAATCACGCACATTCGAGGACAGGTACTAGTATGATATAAGCAACAGAGTGACATTTTAACCTGGCGAGGATCTGCGTAACACGTTTTAAGTTAAAATTTGCGCTCTCGATTATCTGGAGAGGGTAAAATGAGAGCAACCCAAGGTAAGTAAAGCAGTGATCTCAAATATGACCGACGAAAGCTCTCAGCGCTGACTACCCTGGGATATCGTTAGAAAGTTCATACCTTGTGCTGGTGATCGGGGGATGGGGGAAGGGGTGAACTTTGATTATGAAAAACTCCAAAGAAAAAGGTTAATGCGTCTTTTGCGGAGGAGGATCAATAAATCGACGCAAAGCTCTCTTAACAATGATTTTTTAGAGAATGATCGTAACGGGAATAACAGCGAGTATGAGTGATTACTCATTCATGTAGGAAACAATGTAATTAACCAAAAGGCCGCGGGTTTGGGCCTCCTTCTTGGAAATAAAGATCTTTCCCCCAGTGATTACCTACGTCAAACTTAATTTCGATTTATGATCAGAGGAGTCGTAAAACATCTTAGAATACTGCTGCTACACTGCAAATAATACTGTTTTGTCATTACTGTTTAATTAATAATTCTGTTTCGCAAAAAATTAATTTGATGCTGTTCATATTCCAATATACTTATATCTTGTACATCTAAACTTGAGAGGTTTCCCATGCATGATCCAGTTTGAGAAGCTGTTTTCAAATCACTGTCTTCTGATCGGATTTTCTCGTTTTTCGAGACAATTTTGGAGAAATTTTCGCCAATGTCGGAATTTTAATTCGCCGGCTAGCTTCTGCAATCGAACTCAAGTGACATTTCAATTTTTTCAAACGAACGTATTTTACGGTCTCACATTTGACATTTTCTCCCGAAAGGCGGTGTGTGTAGTGATGGAGTGAGGAGAAATGGAACGAGACGACTCAATTCCCAAGCCGGTGTGCTATATAGCCGTGGGTGCGACCCGAGAAAGGGAATCCCGATCGGCCCCCGTCAAACTCGTGTTCCATCGAACGAAAGTGATATTCTCTCATGTTGCACGCTACTTCGTGTGAAAGCATGGATATTGCGACGGTGGAACTTGGACCGCCTCGAAGCTCGCGCCGATCGGCTGGTTCCTTGGCCTCGCTGCTCCAATGGCCCCATTCTTGCCGAGCATGACAGGGCAATCACCAAACTGAAGACGCATGGGAGCACGTAACTGACCTCTGAATTACGTGAATTTTGTAACAACAATTTGATGGTGCAATTAAGATAATACGGATTAATTCACGATCAAACAGCTCGCCTTATTATGCTAGAAACATTAATCCTCGGACTACCGGAGATTTATTGCTATTGACTGAATCTCTTCATTTGTTATTTTACTCTCATCTTAATTGAGATTTTTTAGGAAATTTTAGAATCATTGCTCTGAGAGTCATTAGCACACGGAAATGGCTAAACGAACCGAAGAAAATATTATGCCAAAATAATTCCGCTAAAGAACAGTCATCAAACACCAGTATTTCTCATTACGTTGACTACCATTGTGATATGTGAACCATTACTTAAGTTTAAAATTTTCTAAAGGATCAGTGAGCACTTTAGGATGTGCGTAACCAAAAATTGACTTAAGTGATGAAGGATTGATTTTCATAATTTTCATAGCAGATTATACACTTTACCAAATAACGTTGGCTTTGTCCTAACATGTCCTATTTCCAAAGATTTGCATGTTTCAAAGATATAGGCCCTTACAAGTTCTGACATCACCTCAAATTCATATAATTCCTCATCACATTGTTTCGTGTTATAAACGAGGAGTATTATGCAACGCTGAGGTAAAATTCATCAAAAACCGCTCATTGGACATGGAAAATAATCATTAAATACTTTCGTACCCGGAAATAACCTACTTGGATCCAAATGGTAAGAAATTTCTCGGAGGATAATTCATGAAGCTTACGTATAGGCAGAGCCAGATTACAACGAGCGATAACCTTCTGACATCGTTTTAACGGCGTAGGTTTTTTTGGCAAGGATAAAATACAGGTCCGGGTTGACCACGCCCGTTCGATGCATCTCATTTAAGCGAAGCCAGAAGCTTTTGGGGGGTTTTTATAGCATTCTAAATCTTCTACATCCAAGAGGATATGTGAGACCTCCAACATAGATTTCTTTCTCAACGTTGACACTCAGAGACGCGAAATACCAGACGATAATACAAGATGGTATGAGTCAGGGCCAGTGCGCTTCACAAGGTAGAGCTAACGTTTAGTTACGGGGAAAATTTCATACAGCCGTAAACTCCGGAGTCATTTCCAGCATTTTATTGTGATTTGGGCCAACCGCAGAAAAATTCTTGCCTTGTACCTACCTTGAATGATTGGAGGGCTTGCCACACCTTCATTGCTCACGCTCACTCTTTATTTGATGGGCATCACCGTAAATTACCCCTCACAAACGAAAGTAATTTCGATTTTTCACCAACATTGTGCACACGCGACAAAATTACTGTCAACAGATTTCCATGGGAGATGAAAACAGTTAACCGAAGCGAAAATCTCAAATTGTACCGTTTATTACTAAGTCTATGAGACAACAGTTCATGAGGTCAGGAATTGTGTAGGTTATCTTCAAAATCACAACATGGGAGCAGCTATATGGGACTCCACAACATTATTGGATGGAATAGTAAAGTATGGGGAAATTTAATAAACATGTTATCTTGTAGCCTTATTTTTCTTTCCATTGCCAACAGTATTTTCAATATAAATATCGTGAGTTGAATTTCCAGTTGGGCACAACGACTTCTATCACACTTTATTCTTCCCTAATTCAGCTCGTGTCACTTAATCGATTTATCGGTTAAAAGTCATTCTTCACGAAAAACTCTTAGTCCTTAATTCTTAGTATATCAATCTTCTTATCAAATTTTTCTCAGGCTGTTATATTTAAAAATAAATATAATTAATTCTTACTACTTTCATGTTTTTTGTTTACAGAATAAAATAATATGCTCGGATATGTCGCAAATTTATGCCCCGTAACCCTATGTGATAATCTGCGGGGGTTACGGAGAGTAATAAAAAGGTTTTCATCAAGTTTGGCATCACAATAAACAATATTTAAAAAAAGCAATTGTATCTCCTAAGTATTTTTCTTAATTATGAACACTCCGTTTTTAACGAATTAATTAATGCCCGAAACGAAATCAATTTCAACAAATTCCAATCTCATTATATTAGACAACATTTCACTCTACTCATAACATATTTATGTCCATAATGATATCATTTTTCAAAATCTATTTGTAAAACTGTCAAAATAATGATAATTATTAAAACCTTTCTAATTTTTTCGATTTTAAACCTTATTTTAAGAAGTCTACACACATACTTTTGAGAACAATACATATACATAAAAAGGACTTTCTCGCACTAATTATTCCTCCCTGGTAACAAAGTTCATCAATTGGAAAAACTGAAAGCGGCCGTCAGTTGGTTATGATGAAAATCATGAAGACAAAGGACGTTTGTCGTTACGCCGGAGGATAATTGCAGTGCCTCTGGTGTTTATTACGCCAGCAGAAGAATAAAATGAAATAGCTATGGAGGCAATAAAGGGCCCAAGGAAAATCATTTCGCATGAAATTGAAGATAGATTGAAATGGGTTAGTAGACATATACCAAAATGCCATCCTGAGAAAATTAAACTCGTTAAATCAGAAGAGCCTAAATGCACTTTCAAATAGTAGTTTTTTATTCCGATGCTTTTTTCGGTGATACACACTTTTTCAGATTTAGAGTCGGTTAGCCTCGGCAAAGGAAGATGAGAGTGAAGAAACGTGTCATGCACAAAACATCACTCAAAGAAAGAAGATTCCACGAGGTATTGTGCAGCATACCACTCCTACGACGCCAAATCTGTACTTAGAATGTAAACTACACGACTAAAATTGAGAACTATGTCTCAGAAAACCAATATAATGGTCTTGCTAGTAATTTAACCAGAAGAGCCTCATTGCAAATGTTGCTGCTAAATATCTTTTGAAGATTAATGTAAAACGTGCACCGTATCCTCCGTATACTCCACACCTAACCCCTTGTGATTTTTTCCTTTTCTCTAATGTGAATAAATGCCTTGGTAGAAAACATTTTCCGTCATCAGTAGAAGTGGAATAAAACTATCAAAGAAATGACTTCCAGCATGCCTTCAAGGACTTGTAAAAAGAGATGGGGCAGTCTAATTTTAATTAGTGGGGACTACTTTGAGGAGGACCGTCAATATCTGGAGGATGAGTATTAGTATGTCATGAAAAAATAATGATAATTCTTAATTGACTGAAATCGTAATTGCCACGACTTTCCCATCATTTTCGAATCATTTATTTTTATTTTTCATTTTCGAATTATTCATATACAGATTTTGAAAATTCTCGGTAAGCTATTTTTATCAAAATATTGCATGGCTGGATACCTTCTGAACAGACCTCGTACTTTAACTTTATTTTCGCGAGATAAATACGATTTCGAGTTCTACACTACTCGGCTCAACTTCATGAAACTTCATGACAAAATTGAAAAATAAAACTGTAAATTCCATTGAATTTTCATAAAAGCGACCGGTTTCGCCGAAGAGTCGACGGCCTGACTTGATGATGTTGACTGATCGAGATTTTTTGCGACGAAACCACTGTGCTCAGACGCGTCTAATGTGAAATTTTTCAGTTAACGACGTGAGAGGGGCACCCAGTGAAATTTTAAATATTTATTTTAGTACTCTCAAACGTATTTGACAATCTTCTCTCTCGTTGGTAAAAGCGGTGTTGATGTTAACTTCCGCAAGAGAAGTGACAGGAGCACCTTCTTTTCAAATTGGTCACTCTCCTCATAAAATATTTTAATTCATCTTCTATCCGAGAACTAGGGATTTTAATCAGGAGGAAGCAACATGTAAATGCATTTTCGCGTGTTACCTTCATCGTAGCACTAGTTGAAATGAACATGTCGTGATTACTACCTTGAACAAAAAGTTCCCGGAATAACCACCATGTGGCGCTCCCATCGTTCCGATTTGAGTTCTGTTTTTTTTGTTAAATTGGTGCATCTGTTGTTGATATTCCCTTTAAATCTTAGCGTCATAACTTGACATTTGCAAAAGTTACGTAGCCAAGAGTACATCTATCTCTGTGTGTGTTGGCGATTTTTTACAATTGCAGAAATGGATTTAAATTTGCAACAACGAACTTGTATTAAATTTTGCGTAAAAAACGGATTTAGTGGCGCACGGACGTTGGAAATGTTGGAAAAGTGTTTCGGCAACGATTCTCTAAAAAAAACGGTCGTTTACCAGTGGCACGAGCGGTTCAGAAGTGGTCGTGAGTCAATCGAAGATGATGAACGCAGTGGCAGACCATCGACATCGAAAGTCGGTGAAAAAATTGATAAAGTAAAAGAAATGTTGGTCAATAACCGCAAATTAACCATCAGAGAAATAGCGGAGGACTTGAACATTGCCTATGGATCCGCCCAAGACATTGTGGTTAATGATTTGGGTTTCCGTCGTGTAGCAGCAAAGTTGGTGCCAAAAGACCTCAATTTCATGCAAAAAAGAGACCGTGTTGACGTCGCAAAAGACATGATTTGCGAGGCTGAATCCGATCCCACATTCATCAAAAGGATCATTACTGGAGACGAGACGTGGGTTTATGAGTACGACACGCAATCCAGACATCAGGCAAGTGAATGGCGTTCACCAAATGAGCCGAGACCAAAAAAACCACGTCGTTTTCAGTCAAAAAAGAAGGCTGACGGTTTTCATGGATTACAACGGTGTAGTGCATCATGAATTTTTGCCAGAAGGCCAGACAGTAAACAAAGAGTATTATTTGGGCGTTATGAGACGTTTGCGTGAAGCAATTCGCCGAAAGAGACCAGAAATGTGGGCAGAAAACTCTTGGATTTTGCACCATGATAACGCACCGTCGCACAGTGCTATCATTATTCGTAATTTTTTGACGAAAAATGCAACAAATACCATCCAACAGCCACCGAATTCACCTGATTTGGCTCCCTGTGACTTCTTTCTGTTCAATCGAGTTAAAAAACCATTACGGGGAACGCGTTTTAGCAGCCGAGAGGAAGTAATGGAAAAATCGCAGGAAGCACTGATGGACATACCGAAAACCGACCGTAACTTTTGCAAATGTCAAGTTATGACACTAAGATTTAAAGGGAATATCAACAACAGATGTACCAATTTAACAAAAAAAAACAGAACTCAAATCGGAACGATGGGAGCGCCACACGGTGGTTATTCCGGGAACTTTTTGATCAAGGTAGTATGTCATAATTTTAGCTCTCGATTTTCATAATATTCCAGTACCTCCTAGTATTCACTACTCTCAATATTTACACTACTGCAGCCTCCATCAGTGTCTTTTATTCGTGGAATATATTAGTTAGTTTGAGTAACTTGATGAAGGACTTTTGATTTCAAGGCTAATGTGCTGTCCTGCTTGCATCGTCTTATAATCAATCCTTCACTAATTCATTGTATTATCCCCTTTGTAAAAATACCATTTTTTGATTTTAACTTATCATCAAGGTTCAATTATCAAGTATTGGTTTAAGTTCACCTTTCTCTTGCCACTATGGCTATAGGTATCGTCCGCAAAACCCATAATGCTGATTTGGTATCCTTGGATATGGATTCCTGCAGCTTTGTCTTCATTTTCATCCGCTGTATTAGTGCCATTGAAAATTTAGGGTAAAAATGCATATTATTGCCTATCCCTTTCTTTAGTCCTGCTTCTTCACTTCTTAGCAGAGTTAAAATCACAATCAGAGATAGCGTATCACTTTTATTTCGTTATAAGACACTCCAATGACACTGTGGACATTTTAATTTGAGTACGTTATTATGCGAAGTCTACATTTGAAACAACTTGTTAAGTTTTTAAAGTTATATTAGAATTCCTATTTCCTCTAAATAATTAACGCGAATAATTTAAAATAAAGAATACTGCCCCATCAGTTTTCATACCGAAAACGAACCGCGAGAAGAGCCATCACAATGATAGCGTATCTAAAACTTAGGCAGTAAAATGGTTCATCACATCCCAGGTGTACCTATTTTGAATGCATGCCGTGGACGGAACAAACAGAATCGGTTTCAAGCAACACTACGTCAGTCGTGCGCAGACATAATACGCTCCTTCCGAGCAATCTCTTGGCCGTAGTCGAAGGCAAAAAGGTGTCAATGCCCCGTCCCACTGCTCTGCTGAGATTCTCTCCGATGTTGGCACCAACTGCAAACACCAAAATAAAAACAGCAAATCGCAGTCCTATTTGGAAGAGTTCCAGAGACGAAATCAATAACCTGCAGAGGTCGCGCAGTAGAAGAGAATTCGATCTTAGAAATAACTAAAATGAGGAAAGTTTTACATGCGCATTGAAACATGCATTGATTTCAACTGTGTGCAAAAAAGTATGCTTTTGCTTTCTCATCAATTCGTGAAATTCAAGCATAGTATTAAAAAGTCGCGGTCGATTAATGAGTCCAAAAATTGGAAACCGAATAAATTTTTAGAGTCGTTTAAAATGCTACCTTAGAATGCATGTAAAACAAAAGCATCAAATAAAATGCTCAGATGATCATCAGATCATGTATTTGAGCTGCTGTAAATTTGGATTATGATGGTGAATTAAATTGGAAAAATGTTTTTCAAGATATTTTTCCTATCTATTCCTTTCATCTTGTCAGTTATATTTTATTTTCCTTAGAATAAATATTCTCATTAAACAGCTCATCAATAATGCACAGTGAGATACCAAAACGTACTACTAAGCATTAAATGTTCTAGCTAATTTTATCGGGTCATATTTAAATTGATGAAATATTTAAGATGATCATGATTCATATTTTAAGCCAAAACGTTTCTCGGGCAACGTGAAGATGAGCGTTGGGACCTTTTTACCTAACCGATTGTAACAGGGTCGCTAAATGTTTATAAATGGTAACATTTAACTTATTTGGAACATAATTAAACGGCCTAATGGTGTTTGATGTCTAAATGATGAATCGGAGCAAGACAATAAAACATGAATTAACTGTGAATGGTACTAATTATTATGCTATCATTTCCAGATTATGTTCAGCTTGTCGTCGCTGCCCATTGATTAGGTTGTCATAAATTGCCTTCGAACTCATGAATGGAAAAGCAGAAGCTTACTCAGATTAGTGAGCGCGTAAAAACTGACTAAAGAAAGCCTTTACATTGGTTTCCAAATAAGGTTTTCAAGTGCTCTATTTAGGTTAGTAGTCCAGTAATCTGCTCTCCCGTCACTGTGCTCTGTTGATGAATGGGCAGTTTATAAAGAAAGGCTAATGAACGAGAGCTTGGGACAGATGAGTATCATTATTTATACAAAATACCCGTGGGAGGTAAATCTAAACTGAGACCAATAAATCATCCGACAGAACAATTCCAACTCAATCAATTTATAAATGAATAAATCCACGATGATTCAATTTAACTTTTCCTCTTGTGAATAGGAATAGGTTGGGTGCCTCAACGATGATGCTGTGAACCAAATTAGGGATTGTTATAATGCAATTAATAAATACGAGAGCACTTACTCATACTGTTCATCAAGTTCTCAAGCGACGTCCAATCTGCTTTTAATCATGTAACCTTTTTTTCACCATTGAAGTAGTAACATATTTATTTCCACCAAAAAAATCAAGCTCCTTGATAGATAGTAATACTTCACTAAAAAACTGATTCAATATCATTTCTAATCTCCTTATTGAATTCAAATAAGTGAGGGAGATACCACCAAAGTTATTTTTAACGGAGTCATTCAGTAATATACATTTTAATGCAGATCTTTCAAACGGCAACAATTATCCCGATCAAGGCGAATTAAATTTGAAAACTTTGAATTTTTTGCACTTAAATTCCCTATCCAATGTTTAAGACTGTCCATTCTAATTGTTATATACAAAGTACTGCGTGGATTTTCTCTTCCTTGACCTACAAAATTGTCTTCTTTATTCTCATCTTTTGCCTACAAATACGAGTATGCATTTCACAGGTCCATTTCATCCTTATTTTAACTCACTTTCCTAGCATTTTCCCTCCTGTCACGATCTTCAGTATTCCACTGTCTTTCAATCCCTCATCTCCCCACTTATGCCTTCGAATTTTGCTTTGCGAATTCCTCTATTCCACATTGTACGTAAAACTTCGTCGTTAGTTTTCATTTCTGCCCACTTTATTTTTCCCATACCTATTTCTCAAACGTTTATAATCTGTTATCATCCTATTGCAGCAAAGACCTGGTTTTAGCTACATACAATGATAATCTCCATATTAAATTATTTACTAATATTCTCTCTGACTTCATTAAGCACACACCTTATCAATTCCGATCTCCTTATAAATTACTTCTCCTTAGCTCCGATAAAGACAAAATATGAAGAAAAATCAAGATTACTTTTTTTCAGAAGAAAATGGTTTTTCTGTTTTACAATTTGCATAAAAACATATCACCTGTCTCCCCCCTAAGGCCAGCACAATAATCGGAGGTGGTAGATAATCAGGTAATAAACCCTAGAGTGCGTGACATTTGTGCGGGAATAAACAGTACACGAATGAACAGTTCGTTCCCTACGACGTCTGAAGTTTCCCAGAAAGTTGCGGTACACATAAATTCACACATTTTGGCTTCCAGAGAATGACTAACTGAAACTATCACTCCGATGTGACCTCGGGAATAACTGTAGTCGCACACATAAAATTATAGTTGATAAAAAATACGAAAATAATTTATTCTAATCTTTTTTCCAGATTCCCACGCAAGGTAAGATATATTTAACGCTAAATTTCCAGAGGAATGCCTGTAAAAGCGCGAGCGGAAGATGAGCGATTGATATGCAGATTTTTCCGAGACAGCAACGGAAGACCATTTGGAGGTGGATCCCGGGTTGAGGATGAACATTTCGTAAAAGAAAATAAGCCATTACTTTCGGAAAGAGATAAAACGTAAAATATAGCACATAACTACTGTGTACTATTCCCCCTTTAGTGTTACTTACGGTGCGGCTTGACATTTTCATCAAAACTGAAAACAATCACCATCCTCCTCTCTATCAGATAGCTCATGTCAATTCCAACTAAGGTATGTTGATTGAAAGAGTGATCAATATGATGGCGTGCATGAAATGTAATCAGGAATCTATGAGCAAGTGAATCATCCTACAAGATTTTCGGTATGAGGGTAAAAAGAAACTTTACACTTGCAAAAAAAAGATTTAATATTTCACGAAAATTTTCGGTGTGCTGAAATGGACGAATATGATAGAGAACATCCCGCTCCTTTGGTATAGTCTCTTTTGACAAGACTGAAGGAGTCACAGTCCATGCAAAGCGCTATATGAATTTTCAAATCTACGCATATCAATGCTATGACCAAAGTCTGACTGTTCTGAGAAGTGATTTAGATACTTTTATACTGATATTAACTAAATCTAGCCATCAAATGTGGCCTAAACGACAGTACATTGCCCTCAAAATATTACGAAATTTTTTTTCCCTCTTATTAACTACTAATATGGTGAATATGAAATGATAGTTGAAGTACAATGATTCTATTGATTTTTCAATTACAAAAGAACACTAGAGCTGTTCAAAAACGAGTGAGCATATACTCAGTCTTAATTAAAAATTAGCATTTTAAATTAATTTTTAATTAATTATGATATTCCACCATATCACGCCTGAAACATCTCCTTTTATTAGACTCAGTCTTACTACTTTTTGGACAGACCTTGGAATGATCAATTCATTTCAAAACAACAGGCTGAATGCCGCAGCGCGATAAAGCACGTCCGTACGTCGCAAATTTTGTTGCTGAAATGTCTAGCAAAAATCAACAATAAATGTGCTCCTTACTCTCCCTACAGTCCGGACGAAGCCACAAGTGGCTCTTTCTTGATCCGAAATGTGCAGAAACACTTTTGGGGAAAGCGACCTTTGTGATCAGAGGGTGGAGACTTCTTAGGCTATTTTGTAGGACCTATTAAAAAAATTGCTTCTCGCACGTCTTCGAAGACTAGAAAAAATGTGGTGCAAGTACAATGCATCCAAAGGGGCTACTTTCAGAAGGATCATCGCAAGCTGGAGAATTCGAAAAGGTATTCCTTAAAAAATCACAAACATTCTTTACTGAAAACCCTTCGTTGTAATCGCAAAAATTCATTAAATCGTATTTTTTTAAACTATTTATTCTGTAAATGGGTAATAAATTGATAATTGCTAAAGTTGATCCAAACTATGGCATTCCTCGACAGCCTTATGCGTAACAGCCGTATTTTGGTTAATATCTAGCAATTTTTTTGAGAAATAACTGACACAATGAAAAAGATATTTAATCGAATCTTTGCCCTTGTCATTCCCAAAAAATTAAATTCATTAATGAAGACGGAACGAGCAGAAAGTGATATCCTTTAAGATTAGACATTTTTCTAATTTGAGGCATATTATGCAAATTTATTTTTTCCCAGATCGTGAAAAACTTTTGGAATACTTCTTAAAAGAAATAAAAGCACAAAATACTCAAGTGAAAAATAATTGAATGCGCTTGTATCAATTGTGTGAACCCATAATTGATAAAAGCAGTCAGAAATTCAAAAGTACTTGTAGTTCACATTATTTGACGATTTTCTCAGGGATGCGACTTAAAATAGGTCATAGACTGTAGCATATACTTTATGGTACATATTCTGCAGTTTTAGGTGTTCGGCTTTCAATGTCTTTCCTATTCTTTTTTCCGTTCCATTGGATTTCTCAGCACATCGAGAAGCATTCTTCTAAACGGAATTGAACACAGGGTTTCCTGCTTGGCAGTCGTGGATATTGGGAATTTTAACGCAGTGAAGGGACTTCCCAGGAAGTGCCTATACTGAATTGACGCGCGAAATCGACTTTGTGGCAGGCGTTGTTTTCCTTATCCGCCTACTTCCTCTTCTCACTTCCTCACTTTCTCTTACATGCAAAGCCACGTGATAAACATTAACTGTCTTCCCCGGAAACCAATTAACAGAGTATATTCGAAGACGACCTCGTCCAGGTATTAACCAATAACAATTAAGCAATAACAATATTCCTTCTTAGTAATTCAGACTTGTTATTTCAAGAAAAATTAAACTTAAATCTTCCATTAAGAGGAACAAATCACCTGTTTAATACAGCAAGCGTGATTTCATATGAAAAATATCATTGACCGATCAATTATCCAAATTTTTCAATAATATTTTTGGGAGAGAGTAAATAAATAAGGATAAGAAGACGTGCAGTTTACTCATTTCTTACATTTCTAAAAATCATTTGTTTCTTGCTATGTAGTGTAAAAACTACAACGTTTAAATGCTGTTCCTCCAAACTTAGTTCTTCTGACTTCTCCAATGCTTTCAGAAAGGCGAAGACATAAATGGTGGAGCTAAGTAATGTGCCCAAGAGAATTGCCCTCATTTATTTTGAGAAATGCATAAAGAGTAAAAGAGCAATGAACTCCTGGTAAGATAATTGATAACTATGTCAGCAAGTGCAATTTTTTCAATTGAATTTATCTGGAATTATTCGACGTGATTTTCGCATTTAGCAATTATAAAAAGGTAGAAAAATAACATTTAACTACTTTCCTTACCCTGTAAATCAATAATTTGTTCATATTCAACCACCAGCATAAAAAATCATAAGCTTCACCTAGTTTTTGCTGTTAAAAATGTGAATATTATTCATCAATATGAGTGATGGCTCAACAATTGGCCACAAGTCTTAGCATATTTAAGTTGACTAACGAGGTATAAAATGTATGGACCCGTATCATGAACACCTCTGCAACAGTATTGAGAGGGTAATTACGAGTTCTTGGAAACAAAAACCAGAGAATTAATTTTGAAATTTTAGGAAATATATTTAAATTAGAACAACGTCAAATTTTAGGGAAAAAAATAATGAATCAACTTCATATTTGTAGTGGACCACCGAAATTTCAATGTAAACGCTACCAATGAAAGTAAAGTAAACATATTTAATCACATGATTATTAGAGAACGCGTTACGGGGGCTATTCATGCGATTCCTTTCAGATTATGGGCAAGAGTTCACTTACTGAAAAAAATGCAAATTGTACACGTTAATTATTACCACCGAGTAAATAATGATAGCCCATAGAGAAGTTCATAAAATGGACAAGCAAATATGTAGGTTTATATAAATATAAGAATACATTTCCCAAGCATAATTTGCACGCCCGACGGTTTAAAACTCAATTAAAATCATTCAAAATAGTATGATACCTGTTCTTATGATAAAATTATTTTTTCGTAAATTTTTGGAGCTTCAACACTCTTGCATTATTCCTTCTCAAATGTGCGTTCCCGGGTAATGTGGAGATGCTAAAATATTTTGGGTTTAAAATACTATTTGTCCAAATCCTAACACTACAGCTGCATTAACTATCATAAAAATGTCACTAAAATGAGAAATGAAATGAAATTCAATGAAATTTCATTTCTTAAGAACTGAGCTAGTTTTATAACTATTTTATTTCCAACGTTCAATAGGTATGATGACAAAAATATTCATATGGATTTCCGAAGAAACAAAGAAATTTCGCGAAATTAATATTGCGCATTCAGCCTGTGACATTCCTCAGAATTCGGGATCATAGCAGTGAAGAAAAAACATTCCGCCTTATGTCAAGTCAAATCATCATAATTACTTGAATTTCTCAATGGGTATAATTTTTCATTAACCACGTATAATGAGAATTCATGTGAGCATTTTCATTCGTTATTCAATAGCCTGAACGAAAATTCTCATTTTATTCCTTCAAAACTCCTTTGAATTTTTCAGGATGCACCAAAAGGGGAAAGATTTTTTATCACAATAAATTTACCTCATCTACCAGCAGTGAGGCGAAGAGGTGAGGTTTATTGGGATGAAGGGAGCCGCTTGCATTTTATATCTCGAAAGTCTTTTAGTCCCATGGTTTTTTTTGTACATCGCGCACGACTTTTCACCTCCCTTCCCCCCGTACTTCTTTTTCGACGGAAGAAAACTCGGAGCGAAGGGAAGGAGGAATGTCCACTCTCATCGCCATTCCCTTGGCCGTCTTTCACGCCTGCGGAATGATTCCCGGGAAGTCGGCGAAAGGGCGACGGCGTGGTGCGACGACCACACCCGCTTCAGCGTGCCCCGCGAGAGGGAGGGCCTTCTCGTCCCAGCGAGGAGACGAGGCGGAAGACGAACTCACTCCCCACTCCTTCCCTCTTCCTCCATCCGTCCATCCATCTCTCCAGAGGAGTGGCTCCTCTGCAACGGACGCGCTTGGCGACCGAACGGATCGACGCTAATGGCTCTCGATACGCGATCGGATATTATTTCACCTAGACTCATTATAGAGTGCCTCCCTACCCACCTATCGACTTAGGAGCGCGCACCCAAGCGTCATCGTTGCGTTGCCAATACCCCGCAGCGAAAATGCGACGAGTGTTCATCGAATGGTGAGCATGGAATCTACCCTCGACACATCCGACACACCAAGTTCACCTTACGCCGTCTGCTTTAATTTAATTCGTCGTCCGTCGTGAAGGGGAAGTGTCTTAAAACATTTATAACATTCATCCCGTGAAATAAATCAAGGCTTAGCAGACAGATTGGGATTGTCGAGCTTCATGGAGAGCAGCCTTCGTACGAAACGAAGGTTCGAGGAAAACGTGAGAATGGATTCGCTCAAGGGGTTTAAAAAAATGCAAGAATGGCAGAGGCACGCAGTTCAAAACCGGAAAATATATGAAGTGCAAATAAGGAATTCGAGGTCTCTCGCCATGACAGCAGATATACACGAGCGGCAATCCATAAATGTTATATAGGCTTTTCTTCTGCTCGAAAGGGTTTTATGCCTTGCTAATCGATGACGAGAAAGAGGGAACATGGAGTAGATGCCAGGTCTCGTAGCTCCAGGAGGATTTTTTTTAGTGCGCCTGACGTAATGTCTGTTCCCATTGGCATCATCAACGTGAAAGAAGTGGGGGCTTAATTTTCCGATGCCATCGAACGAACGACGCTCTCTCTGGCTACACCCCTTTTAATGTTTTTCATCGGCGAACCTTTAATTCTGAAGCCGATTCACCAACAGCGTGGGGTAAATGTATCGCTTCCTCCAATCCTCCTCGTAGTAGAGACTTATTTACGATTGTCCGGCCACCTGCTGCATTCTCGGTTTATTGTCTCCCGGAAAAATAAAAATTGTATATATGGTTGAACTTTATATTTCTTCACCTTGATTTATATTTGAATTGACCTGTGCAGTCACCTTTTCACCTTATATCTGTTACCACTTCGAGGACTTTGATCCCACCTCAGGACCTTTACCGTGGCGTAAAAAAAATACTTCAGTGAATTGGCAAACTTCCATGAAACGCTATGGAAATACAAATTACGACAATTTCGAAAAACCTGACTCATAAAACCAGAAAACTTGCAAATACGTTGTGGAAATTCGAGGTAATATTATTTGTCATTAAAATGATTTCGAGATAAATATAAGCAAATCATGTAACCAAGCATAGTAATCAAACCGAAGTTTGGTTGGACGAGTGAGGGTTAAAAAATCTCCATTTCCTAAGTTCTGTATGCCGAACGACATTAGCCCATCAGGTGAGGTCAACCAGTTTCTTTTTCTGGGCAGCTTGATGTTTGTTAAGAATATTTATTACGAGAAAATCATTTACATTGGGGGGGGGTGGTAGATATCCTAAGTAGGCGGTAATCGAAACAGGGCCCTCCAGTCAGTATTTGAACACCATACTCACTTGGATACCTCACTCCAATAAATAATAATATTATTATCGGTAATTTTTCGGTTAAGGTAGGTTTTGGATGAACACAAGCTGCCACATGGAATAGAAACTATCTTGTCTCTCCAAATAAAACACAGCCCAACATGGAATGAAAAACGCAATGTATTTTTCCACTGTTCTTTAGTTGGATACTACTTGTTTCAACGCTTAAGCGTTGAAACTAGTAGTATCCAAATTAATAACCGTGGAAATATACCGTGTATTCTTCATTCCATGAACATTAATTTCCACAAAATTGAGCCAGAAAACATCGTATACAACCCAGCATCCTACTATAAAACAAGGTCCATCTTCATCTCCGTATACTTCCTTCCTCCCTTCATTCCGTCAAACATCCCTATCCAGCAATTGCTCCTACCTCGTCTGTCTAACTTTCTCTCCTCTATCGCAGTCTTCAATCTCCCATTACCAATCAAAATACCCTGTATCCCACATGTATCTTCGCACTCGCACAACACCAACACATCTATAGTTTCTCCCTCCATCTCCCGCTCTACTTTTTCTATTTTTTATATCCTCAACCCCATCCTAACATTTCAAGTCTAACTAATTCGGTCCTCTTCTGTGTGTTCTGTGCTGCTACTGTAGCTTTTGCTTTGCAAGGATTTCGTGAGACGACAATTGCGGAAGCCATGCCTCCCCCGCTGCCGGGCATGAAACACGGCCGATTGGGCCAAGTCCCGTAGTTCCCAGTATTTATTTTCTCTATACTGCCCTTCATGCAAATCTCGGGAATAATAATTGAGGTGGTATCCCATTGCCTTTCTCAACAGTGTTTTTAAAGTGACACAATCACTCAATGGCCACCCCACTGGGGTCAGACGCCTTTGCAGCCGCCTCATTGAGGAACAGACGCTGCGTGGACTACCTTTCGTCTGGCTCCTAAACTTCGACCTATGTGGCATGGTTGACTCTACCAGAATCAAATATATTTTATCCCGCCGGCACAGCTCTAGGGATCATCAGAACGCACAAGGCTTCCATCACGTCAATGCCGGAGTCCATGGGGGGGGAGACTGCATTTTATATGGCGGTTTTTAATACAACTTACCATAATTTAATTGACGTATATGTAGACCGTGTCGTCGAAACAGCTTGCATCAAATACCCAAGAATATTTTTCTAGATTTGAGTTCAAGCCTTCATCAGTAGCTTACGTCACCAAGAATGTGAAACAAGGGCTAAGTTCTAACGGAATATTTTGAGAAAGAACTCCAACAGGAGAAAACTCACACAAAAATTTCAGGTTGTCAAAATCAAGTGGCTATATTTCATCTTATGTCCCTCGCGGACAACTTTAAATGTCTGAGGTGATAAGTCATGCTCAGCTGCTATGGACCTATCAAAATAAGGGACACATTTTTTTCTTCTTGGAAAATAATAGGTGTAACATTATAACAGAGATTCTCTTCCAAACAAAACTCAAGGCCATTACTATTAATATGAACACTTCTACGGAAATATAGTTAAAAATTCTGTAATATTACATGAAAAATGAACCACTCAAATATCAAGTTTACTGTAAATCGCGTCCCGAGAAAAAACCACTGAATAGGCAGATGGAACTTGCATCTCTTGCTTTTTTATGGCTAAAAAAGTCTTTATAGTTAAATTGATACACATAGGTAAATCTACAAAGAAACAAATAATAGTCCAAACACTCTGACTAATATCTAAATAATTAATCCATTCTTTTCTAACAACGTACATGCAGAGGTTGCGGTTAGACGGCTGATTTACTTTTTACGAAACGCAGGGCGTAATTTTCCCCATGTTCTGAGAGCAATAAAAATATGAACATTTTTCTTTCAAGATTGCGTCTTCACTGACCAAAGGCAATGTAATTTTGGCGTCTCAGGGTGAGCAAGAGTGTCAATCAAATTGTGAGGGAAGAGGAAAGAGTTTTTCTTCTAAGGCCTTCGAGTTCTAGAAGAGGAAGGTTTGACAGTTTAATGAGACACGAAGCTAATTTGTTAAAAATTATATTTCACCTACTGTTCTCATATTTCACGGCAGCGGTCAATGAAAGTCAGCGAAACTGAATGAGTTCTCGGAAGCTTACAAATGAAATGAATTTATTTTTCTTTGACAGCAAAAAAGTTATAATATTTTTGCATTTTTCAAAATAGTATGACTTTCCCTTAGAGTTTTCTTGATCCATTACTGATTGAAAGCCTGAAAACTTGGATAATAACGAATTTAAAAAAATACTAGGCAAATGGTAATGGAAAACTGATCCAAACATTTCCAGAGAGTTATAATCATTAAAAATTTAATTATTAAAAAGCGAAAACTCGACAAAATTTGAGATAACATATATTTGTCAATAAAACATTCTTCGTATTTTTTTATCTTGTAGCTTAAGTTCGTACAGAACCTAAAAGTATTTTTAATAGCAAAGGTCTTCCAGTGATCAAATGTGCCGAAGGAAAATTAAGCTGTGAGTGACTCTCTCTAAATTCCACTGGACAAATTAAGCTTACTTGTTGCATCTGTATATGTTTTCTACTTAAAGTTATTCCTTAATCCTTTTTGTACTAGTGCAATTACTTTCCCTTTCTAAAAGCTTTAGTTCTAATTTATTTTGATTTTTTCCGTCTTTCCCTAACTGGAAAATCATTTTATTTGCGTTCATTAACTTCATGAGATAATTATATTATTTTCGTACAGAATCGTTGACAGTAATTACTATTAGTAAAAACCTTATCATAAAGGTATTATGCTGGTATTCATTAACGTATTTATCTGAAGAAACATGTCTATCGAGGAAGTTCTGATTATCACTTGTTATTTCACCGTTAAGAAACCAATTTTCTCCCTCAATTCCGGGAAAGATTCCTGGGGCTAAAGTATGCTACAGAGGAACCCCGTGCCTCGGAATGGCCACGACCCTCCATTTTCATGCATGAAAATGATTTTCTAAGACGGACCAGATAGGCCTTTCACTTTCTTCGTTCAGGGACTCGTGATGCTCAATATTATTTGCCGGAGGTTATCGAATCAGGCCAGGCACCGAACGAGAAAGAAGTAAACCCTATGACTCAAGCAGAAATGCATCCGCACGAATCTCCGACTCGCCCTCCCTTCGAAAAAGCCTCCGCCGGGGAGAGTTCTGATTACTCAGCCCTTCCACACAACAACCACCCTAACCCTCCCTCCACCCACCCCTCGGAGTCGCACTACGCCTAAGGGAGACACGCAGGCCCGGGGAAGGGAGAGATGCCCATTTTTTTTCTTTATTGAATAAATATTAGTCGAGACCCTCCTTTCCATAACGCCTGCTCCTTCTCCACTCGAACGCCCACCCCCGCATCGTCGCGAACGAAATCGAGAATACGCCTCGGTTTGCATTTTATATTCTTTTGCGACCGATCGTTAAAAAAAAATTAAAGGATAAGAGAGATGGAAGTGAGACCTCATCGGAATCCCGGCGACCTCCTTCGGCAACTCACTGTCTCTCCCGGACGCGGGGAAAGAGACTCGCGAGCATATGGAGGTGGAAAGGAGGGGGAGGACACGCGAATGAGTTGAGCACGGGTGCCTCATCGGTTAGGCCGACCCACCACCTAGCCGACCCCCGGGCGACCCGCATGCAGGGCCTCGTTCCTCGCGAGACACCACGGAGTTAGGGTTGGAAGAACCGGTGTCACCCGTCGCGGGGGCTCAAGTCTTTACGTCCCGGCCAATGAGTGATCCCACTCACCGGGGCCCTCTTGGTAAATCTCGGAGGGGGGTCCCGCAAATCGAGAGAGGTTTAAAGGTATGCCTCGCTACGCCTCGCTGATACGCCATGGAAGGGAAGGAGGGTGAATAGGAGGAGTCGAGGAGGAAGCTGAACAACGTGTGCGGGAGAGGATGAGGGAGGGGGAATGTTTCCATCACCAGGGCAACCTCAATGGCATCCCTCCTCTCCCCTTTGGGAGAGGGAACGGCTCGCCGGCCTCTCACTCCGATCCGCGTGCCCTGGGAAAAATGGCCGCGATGCTATTCGATGGATTTATTCCCGGTCGCCTCCGAGGTGTGGGTGAGAGGAGGAAGATGGGGGGCGTTAAAGGGAAGAGGAGGGAGGGTCGGTGGAGAGAGGTTTTCCTGACATGTGTGAAGAAGTAAAAATTAACGGTGCGCCGGAGTATATACATAATATATATAAACATATATATGTGTGTATATGTGCATATATATATATATATATATATATATATATATATATATATATATATATATATATATATATATATATATATATACATATAAACTTGGGCAGCAGCAAACAATTTAAGATCACATAAAAAGAGCAGTCAAAAGTTATTTCTTAATAATTTCAACGAAATTTAGTTCCGTTATCCTCAGAAGAAACAATAGCACTGCCTAGCCTATGGAATTAGGTGCTCCAAAACACTTGAAATGTTGACAGTGGCATTACTTAAATCTGCTCTGAATAAAAAAATGTTTAAAAATTGTACAAGCTCTTCTTAGATGGCCGAGATGATGCCAATGGAGAGCCTTGCTCGGGACACCCCAGCACGTCAACAACATATGAAAACGTTGAAGCAGTGAAGAAAATTGTTTTGAAAAATCGCCAAATCACTATTAGAGATGTTGCTGAGGATTCTGGTATATCGGTTGGCTCGTTCCATGCAATGTTTGCGGGTTTTTTGAGTATGAGACGTATGTTAGTGAAGTTCTTTCCCAAACGGCTTAATTTTGACCAGAAGAACCGTCGTATGAACGTTGCTCAGGAGTTGTGGAATGACGTCAATAATGATCCTGATTTTATCAAAAGGAACATAACTGATGACAAATCATTAGTATTATGACGTCGAAACAAAAGTTCTATCGTCCCAATGGAAGAACCCTGGAGAACCAAGACCGAAAAAAGCACGCCAAGTTTGAACAAATGTCAAGGTGATGCTCACTGTGTTCTTCGATTACTATGGCGTAGTACAACAGGAGTTCTTACCACAAGATCGTGCTGTCAATAAGGAGTATTAGCTTGAAGTTATACGCCGTTTGCGAGGGGCAATTCGAAACGTCCGGAAACGTCCGGAATTGTGGAAAAACAATTCATGGCTTTTGCATCACGAAAATGCACCTGCTCACTCATCGTTCCTGGAAAGAGATTTTTTGAACAAAAACAACACCACAATCTTGCCTCAGCCACTATATTCACTGAATTTGGCCTCTTGCGACTTTTTTCTGTTCCGAAAACTGAATATAGTATATCTATGAAAGGACGGAGATTTGGAACGATTGAGGAGATAAAGACTGCATCGCTGGAGGGGCTCAAGACTACACCAAAAATTCCCTATCAGAATTGCTTCATGATTAGAAAAAGCGTTGGCACAAGTTAATCATATCGCGGGATATTACTTTGGAGGGAACAACTTGAATATTGAAGAATAAATAAATATTATTTCGTAAAAGTATGGAGTCACCTTACTTCCTACCACACCTCATATATATATATATATATATATATACATACATATATATATATATATATATATATATATATATATATATATAGGAGGTGTGTTTATGATGTATATATTATATATATATATATATATATATATATATATATTATAAGGTAATCTACCGGTTATGGTAGGTTTTTGGATTGACACAACCACCAAATGAATATTTGGTAGTTTAAAGGGACGGAATTTAGCTCCGTCTTCATCGGAAGAAACAGGAGTACTGAGTACTTCTGTTTCTTCCGATGTGTGTATATATATGTATGTTATATTATATAATATATATATAAAAGAAAAAATTGGGACGGCGCAATGGAACACAAATAAAATAGTAACATATAAAAGGACACTCACACGGTAAATTGTTTAAGCTTTCAGCCTTCTCCGAGGCCTTCTTCAAGTAAGACTCTTACTTGAAGAAGGCCTCGGAGAAAGCCGAAAGCTTAAACAATTTACCGTGTGAGTGTCCTTTTAAATGTTACTATTTTATTTGTGTTCTATCGTGCCGCCCCAATATTATACTGCTCGTGTGAGTGTTTTCGTAAAATCGATATATATATATATATATATATTTTTTTTTTTTTTTTTTAAATGCGTCTGTGTGTATGAGTGCTGACGCGAAAAAAAACGGAAAGCAAAGGGGACCTAAAGCATTCGTCCCATTAGAAAAGATAAAAGCTTTTCGGAACGGTCCTAAAATGTTTCCCTTTTGATCCGATGCCGCGCCGCCGTGAAGACAAAAGGATTGAGTTAATCGGGGAGAAAACAAAGAGAAATTTCGGATAAGAGAAAGGTGAATAGTGATTGGATAATAATTCGCCAATGAAATCTTAAAATGAGGGACAACTTAATGGACAGGAAGGGCGATTAATGAAAAACATAGTTTTTCTTCGCAGTGACACTCTCTAATTTAAAATTCAAAAAAATCTCGCTGTAAATTAACTCTCGCGGTAGAAGTGGCGTGATAATTTAAAAAATCTATTCATTCGTGGTATTCGGAATCATAATTCAAATATCCCTATCAGGGTTTCTCGTTATTTTTCCTTAGATATTTGAAGCTAATCAATTAAAATCATCCACGTCTCCAAGTTTTTTTTGCTGAAATGTTGAATTATCGAAGTTTTAAACGTGAAAAAGCCACATCTATGCATTAGTTAATGACGTAGTCGAATATACCTGATTCGATCAGTATTCTAGTATATAGCCAGGAACGCAATTCGTAATGTATTTGGTCAGGGCAATTATTAAATGCCAAACGGAATAAGGATTCATCTAACGAATAAAAAGCACCATCATGTTACTCTTTAGAATGCCTATCGTATTAGTTTTTTATTTCAAATAGCTTAAGTGAATGGTTATATCTACAAAATGCCATGATTTTAGTTGTTCTCAAATGAATTTATATTCACTGCTTTCAACAAAGGAACGATTGCCAATATTAAATTGAGTGGTAAAAGAGAAAATGTTAAGATGAAAGTTTCATTGAGGAGAGACTACTATTAGCATGACAAAATTGTACTTCCAGAATAAAATAATATAAATTAGATACAATACTAAATATATATTCTATTTCAACTATTTTCAGTTTCTGACCTAGCACAATCACCGTTCATGCGAAGACAGAAAAAAAACTAAAATTGTTTCATATTTCCTTCGGTAGACAGTTAATACGAGAATGGAAGAACAGTTTTCATTTGAATTAAAATAGTTCACGGTTTTCGAGGGGTTCTAACTTCTTGCTCTCTCCTATGCTTTTCTTTGATTACTACGAAAGTTGAGTGGGAACAACTTCTCTTTTCCGTAGCAAAAGAGCGAATTCCCCTAGATCAGCGTCTCCATAAATTATCTCTCCCCGTCGTGGGTCCGGGCTCACAATCTTCTTGTGACAAGAGTTCTCACCGTTCAGCCGGCCCACTTACCACTCACGCTCGCTTACGTGAGCCACCGTCCCTTGGAGGGGTGTTGCATGTTGTGTTCATGTCTTCCCAAAGGAGTGGAGCAATTCCGATGCCAGGTCGCCCTCCCTCCTCTTGGGTGTGCGCATGTGCAGCGGACCGTGGATGTCGACGCATGTGTGACGGTCCACAAACTTTCCACGAAATGTCCTCTCGGGAAATCCGTCCGTGCCAGTTAAGCAGTCTTTCTGCACAGTCGATACAAAAATGCGATAGGTACGCCGACAATAGGATCAAGAAAGAGAAATCAGGATGAGCTGACGAGGAGTGAGGTGAAAAGAATGTCTGTAAATCCCCGATTTAAATTTCAGTTTAGGACTGAAAGGGAAAAAATGAAGCAGGGTGTAAGAGAACCACTGATGGTGCAGGAATAGATTAAGGTTCTAAGAAGTTGATTCTATTATATAATCATATAATAGTTCTATACGTTACCAGAGGTTAACGAAGCCAAGTTCTAATGTAACTGAAAGCATTTATAGCTTTAATTAAAATTTAAAAATTGACGCGTTTGAGCCATATATTAATCCCGAGCTCGTTAGGTAGAGATGAGGAAATAAACCATGCGAACGTATTCTATTAACTTTATCTGAGATTAGTTAGCACCAAAAACTTTTAAATTAAGAATTCTTGGCATCAATTAATGAGTTAACGTTTTAACACTTACTTAATAGTTTAGCTTACTGACCAAATGCATTGGCTCCACAATTTTATTTTAATATTCAAGTAAACAATCTCTCTATTTCCATCTCTACCTTAATTTCAGTGAACCAAATGTAAACAGAAGCAGACTAAGAGATTTTTTGCCAGTTAATAGAATAGCGAAAGGTCAGAAGGAAAGGAAAAGTGACCGCAATAATCTAAATTGGCCTGCTATTGACGTGAATACCAATTACTCGAGGGAAAGTCTTCGTTCCTCAGGAGCCTCTCAGTTACTCAGTGCTTGAACTTTCTGGATTCCACCAACAACCAGATCAATCGATTAGAGGGCGTGGAAAACCAAATAAAAGTAATGTGGGATCAAAATTTCAACGTCTGACTTAAGAGGGAACGCCGAGCTAAATATATCAGATGCTGAAACGTGATACATGAGCGGCACACATGATATAAATTGAGGAGTATACAAAATGGAGAAAGGGAGGCTGGCGAATTTAGCGATGCCACTCTCATAGATCGATGCAATCGACTGAGTTCCACGATCCCGCCCGCTCGCCCCCTCTGATCCTCGCTCCCGTCGCACACACAAACACACATACACACCCCCTACAAACCCCCCACACGCCCTTCCCACCTCCCTCTCAATCCCCGACCCCTTAATCCATTCCCTCGGCTATTCTACCTCGCTGCCTCTCCCGTCCAAAAAAAATGAAGATAGATCGTGCCCTCCCCGCCGTGAGAAATTTTCGCGGTTGTGCGGTTACACGAAATGCGAATTCGACGTTTCAAAGATTTCGTGTACGGAGTGATTGCTTTTACCCCCGCCCAAAAATCAATATATCGGAGAAATAGCAATCCCATACCTTCTATCCCAAATAAGGCTTTAATGCTCTCTTTTCCTTCAAATTTGTTGGAATAATTTTTCATGAAAGAACTTGGCCTCTGTGGGCTCTGAAGACACACCGCGTAGACGTAAAATTGCAGGTAAAGCAAGCGAATCGTCAATTCGGTCTAATATAGCATCATCAGCTTGAACAACACTTCGATTTTATTTCATCAAATAAGTGACACGGTGAAAGGGATTACTTGGACTGGTATTCGCCATAATAATATTAGTCGTGATGCAACAGACTCACCGCGGCATGCGATGGATTTTATTCAAAATTAAATTTCGTTAAAAAATAAACACGTTCGCTGCCTCTCACGGCTACAGAAGTAGGCTCCTACGGCATACGTGCCGCAAAATTATGCAGAGAAAGTGAGCGAGCCCGTATTTACTGGTCTAAAGGAGGTTTTCAAAGTAGCGGAAACGAACTGACATTTTCCGGATCACGGAAAACCATTAGGCTCATGGCAAAAAACTTCAATTACTTCAGATTTTTAAAGTCTTCCAGCATGAACAAAATTGAACTTTTTCACTCTACTGCTATCAGCAGCTATCTTAACATGCAAGGTAGTTTGCCTTTATATTGTGCAAGCTATTTAGAGCCTTGGCTGAAGATATGTTTGAGATATGACGAGAAGTGTCTTCTTCTATTCTTCAGAGGTGGAACCATGAAAACGCGATGATTTTATACTACATAGATAAGGTTAATAAACAATGAAATTAAATCGCGATATTTTACCATATTAGCATAACTGTTAGTCCCAATGGTACATAATCTAAAGTTTAATGACAACATTAGACAAGTAGTAGGGGCTCGTGGACGCTCAGCGGGGTAGTTTTCAGTCGCAAGGTAGCTTCAATCAGCATCAATCATGACGTACTCGATGCCATCATACATACGTCGTAAAACACGCTTTGCGAGAATGCTAAGTAATTGCTTTTTCATGTTAATATTCATAACCTATTGCATAAAATATGATAAAAAACTTAAAGGATAAAATGCATTTGTTACGTTATGGAAATTATTAAATGAAAGGATTGTGTCCTACGGTGTGCTCCAGGCGGTGGATGTCACGGAAACCAGTTATATGTTAACTCCTGTAGTCGGACAAATGTAATAATGTATGTTCCGAAGAACTTGTCGAAAAATTCTTACCAAGGGGCTCGTCTTGACAATATTGCATCTCATATAATATCTAAAATACAATGAAATTGCGAAAAAAATGGTGCGAGTGTATTTCGTTCAGTGACAGCCATAAACATATATGTAAATATAAAGATAAGTTCATTAAGATATGAATCAAAATTGAATTCGAGGATTTAATAGGAATATATGGGATGAATTAAAATATACATATCTTGTTGGTAGAAGATTCCTGAGGCTTTTTCATTAAATGTATTAGAAATTAGATTTATTTAATTCATTTTAACTTATTTATTTTAGAGTTATGTCATTTTTCTATGTTTTTTTTAATTTTTGTTGGCTTTAAGGTTTATTTCTCGTGATTGGAATCATTCCGTCACTAATTTTAAATTTTAGTAATTTCAAATTTTATTTTTACTAACAGGGCATTTTTCAATTTTATTTATAGTATCTTAATACAGAAACAAGTAGGTAAGAGTTGTAATTCTTTAAACTTATAGTTGTTATGTCAAAGATTATTATCGTTCTCAAAATAATGATATGATTGCTATTCCTTTTAAGCCAGATTAGTTATTTAGATTAGTAATTATTTCATATATGAAGTTCAGACTCTAACCTTAAGTATAGGGTTCATTATGATGTATCCAAAGGCATTTGTGAGGTTTGATCCCATCTCAGGAAATTCCGTGCTTTCAACGCCCAAACAGTATACGCACTGAGTTAAGATTCACCCATTTAAGTACTTTTAGATATAAGATAGAAATTCTACAAACATTGACCAACAGTTTCTAATTTTTTGGACGAAAATAAATGTCACCGCAAAATATACAAGAGGGAGAATCTGATGCAAACAAAGGCCACTTTCCCGCCGGCGTTGGCTTATTGAAGATAAATAGTCGAATTATTTTATTCAATGATAGTATCAAATTAATTAGCGGCAGCGTATCTGAGCTAACGTAGCTTTTTCGGTCGTTTTTCGCAGGGGTATTCAACAGGAAGCACAAATGAGCCACATTGACAGCGTATTACGTACTTGCACTTTGCACAGAAGTATTTTGGATAATATTTTCAAAGATTACTGAGCAAGGAAATGATCTTCTCAACGGTCGAGGAAGTTTAATTGAAGGGCGAATCAGAGAAATCAACTTTTAGTCATCCTACGGATGTTAGCCACGTAGCTCCATAGCTGTCACCATAACCCGTGTCATAATCCATTCTCTTCGTGTTACAGCAAGGTTTAAGTGATAAATCGTAGCAGCATTTACATAAACGCAATTTCCTTATATCCGACTAGAATTCGAAAAAATTGACTATCAACGTACACGAGTATGCATTCTACGAACCATTGGTGAAAACAATCAGTAATCATCGGAGCGCACTCGGATGAATTCCAATTCCTGGCCGCCGGCGTAGGCGACGAGGAGGCTAATTCCATTGTTTCCGATCGAGTAATCACCCAGGTAAAGACAAATCCATTCTCGAAAAACGACAGCTTTGCGGGAACGAGACAGATGAGAATTCCTCGCTTGGCGTTGCTTATATTCAAAGGTTATAATCGACACGTTTCCTTCTCGAGATACGTACCGGAATGAGCGTGATTTTGATCTATGGCTTCCCTGTCGCGCCGGTGTTCAGGCAGCTTGATCTCGTTGGCGTTTCCTCCCAAAATGCGCACACGAGCCCCATAATTCATTAGTTCCCGGGCTCTACGCCATACGAGGGTCCCGCCCTTCCTCAAACAGACCCCCATTCCACTTCTACCCACTTGCAATCTTCCCCACCCCCGACCACACTCTAAACACCTTGCAAAGTTCGGTATACTCTCCCATCCTCAACCGATTGACTTCATTTTCTTTCTACATTTTAATCGAATCTTCATTCTTCCGTTTGCCTTCCTTTACCCATCCTTCTCGATAAAAAGGTAATGCCAATACTTGAATACGAATGCACGTGAAGCTTCTGATGTCCTTCACCCAACAAAAAAAAATAATCCTTCTTCGTAATACGAGTATGTCTGTTGCAATTAGCTGTAATATGTAATATACTGTTTGAATTAATACCGAGACAAATAGGCAACAAAATTTGGAACGGAGCATATTTTCATGATTTTAAACAAGTGCTTATTCTAAAAACTATGTATAGCAACAGGTTAGAAACAATCTGTTTGTATATGCAGTTGGATTGATTCACTCATATATTCCGAATCGGATTTCTTGGAATATATCTGAATACAGGAATATAAGGTTATTTATATTATAAAAACACAATTACACTCTCTGCTCTGATTTCCTCTATTTCTCTTCAAAAGTAGTTATAATGAGAGTTTAAAAATCTGCAAAGTCGTAGCAGTATGTTATGAATTCAAAGTGGTTCCAATTTTTATAATGGCTTCTATTGCTTATTATTATTTTGTTTTTCTTTAAATATCTTTAATAAATTTCTAAAATAAACCACCTCAACAAACTATCAATTGCAACTACGACATTTTTTCACGAGAAATGATATCACCATTTATATCGCGAAAAAAATGTTCACCCTCGAATATTTTTGTAACTGCTAAACGGTCAAGTTGCTTGCTTGCTTGCGTTGAATGCTTGTATCGAAGGATTCCGCGTCAATGCTCAGATAACAGCAGCATTTTTGGTTATATCCAACTTATCGCATCTTGCTGAAAGACGGTAATGGCACAATCGTAATATGGATGTTGATGGTATGGTAAGAAATCTTCCATCAAGCAATTACGCCGGGCAAGCACCAGTTCTTGAAAAAACAGGTTGCTGTTATGGACGCGATCAAATTCCCAGACTTTTAACTTCTGTATACTTGCTGAAATTCATGAAGTCCGGAAAGTTTCTGGCAGCTCACCATGAAAGTACTATATATCTTAATCTCTTAACAGTTCGGATGGGATGTTAACTCACGCAATTACCTTTTTGGCCTTCACCATCTGTCTCATCTTGTCTGTTTGACAGATTCGTCTCGTCGTTCTCTCGCGCAATGATTAAAAGCCTTTCAAAGTTGACTCCCCCTCGGACTGTCTGCGACAGCAGTTACAAATCAGAATTGTTATTACAACCCAGGGGATACTAATAATTTTTTTAATCGTCTTGTTTGTCGACTACCATTATTTCAAAGGAGCTGATGTTTTCTGGATTAATTGTATTTGTGTATACTTCCGGTAGATTTACTTCGAGTTTACCTTGATCCCTTCATTTATTTTCATTTTTATTCCTCTTCAACTTATTTATTGTTTACATGAATGCAATTTTGATCTTCAATCATCAGTACGGCGATGGTGTTGAGAGAAGTATTCTTTTTTGAACGCAGTATTAATTCGCCTTAATGGCTAATTCAAGTCTTAATTTTGCCATGGAATAAGAAGAAATACGAGTAAAAGTAACAACCGAAGGGGTGCAGTTATTGTTACACTTAGTTAAAAAGATCACTTCGACCAATTGACCGCATAAACAGGCTGTATAGCATATCGAATGTAATAATAACACAAAATAAATTACGTCAATCAGAAAGTGAATTTTACGCATGAAATGTCATCAGAAATGACATGTCATCTTTGTAGAGGTGGAGAAACTGAAGTTTCCTCCAAGTTTTCATTTAACTAATGAATTTCAATCACCACGAAATAGATACACGTATTACACTATCATAAATTAATTTGAACCCTTCACATAAAAGTACCCACATCTATCAAAATCTTTTCTTTGTCGCTTTATTTACTCACGAGCTCCTTGTCATCTTCGATTAAATGGCTTCGCTGTTTTCTTTCCATTTATATTTCTTATCGATTAGATGCCACAAAAACTTTTCTCATCAGTCCGAAGTTCAAGCAAAAAACGGATCAGCGGCAAGAACTCTTCTACTCTCCTCCCCTACTTAGCTTAGTTGAGTTTAGCACTCCCAACTCAATTTTAATTTCGCTGTCTTTCTATGCATCAAGTATAGAAAATAAAATTAGCATCATATTTCCATTTAAAGTTAGCTTTAGTTTTTACCGATATTTGTTTTTGGCATTTTTCTTGGAATTTATTTAAACACCATTTGGGATTCAACAAATTCCTTTTTGGCTTGAAAAATTAAAATAGGCAAATGAAATGGAAAGCATGCTCAAAAAATTTCTTTTACAAATGTCAAGGTGCTGAAAATATTTCTTCAATGGAATTCCACAAAACATTGCATTGTACACTACTTTCACGTTGTGGTGGCATCGAGACAATAATTAGTTGGTTGTTAGGCTCGTGATTCTTTCATACTACCATACATAATGTCAAAGAATTTTACGGAGTCAAGCGTTGGGTTTAGCAAATGAATCTTGATCAAAGCAAAAATTGCAATGGACCGGAAAAGTTGGCAAAGCTTCAGTAATAACTTTGGACGGCTGTAAATACGAATAGCATTACCACTATTGCTTAAACATCTAGTAGCATATTAGTAGTGCTTGGAATTTGTATAATTTAATACAACAATAACAAAGAAAAAGTTGCTTGTAATGCATTAATCCACTCCTATTAGAATATGAATGAAGATAAGAGTTAATGAGACTGAATTTAATTCATTCTTTTCCTAGATGTCTCGTATATAGATCTACATACATAATTTAACTTACTGAGATTCTATATTTTATAACTCCAACTACTTCACAATCTTCGGAAGCACAGAAATTTTGTAAGGACATATTACTAATAAAAACCGTGGAATTATTTCCTAGTTTTTACTCACGCACTAGTCAATAGTTAATCAAAAGAAAATTATTCTATTGTTTCAGGCTTCACTTCGTGGAAGTAATTAATATCCATTACTAAAAAAGAAAGAAAGACTCGTACTTTTCCACAGATTTTATGAAAATCTGTGGAAAAGTACGAGTCTTTCTTTCTTTTTTAGTAATGGATAAAAGAAAATTAGTCCTAAAAAACTAGTTGGTGACCGAAATAATGTACACAGTCCGATAATAAGACATAAATAGCCTCATATGCATGCTGTTGTTTTCGCGGTCACTAATTTAAAATCAAATTTCATCTCAGTGGCATCATTGGACAAGCTATCTTTCTTTTCGCGGGAGAGGATACAGGTTTCCTACCGAATTCTCAATTAAATCATGAACCGTGAGCATCATTAACTGTATATGTACTGGCTGAATTTAAATATCTCCACTTGAACTCAAACTTTTCCTTTTCTTCGTCATTCCTTGCTTGAACCTCCCCTCCCCCAATGTGGTCGAATGTCTATCCTTGTCATCTCACGGAAATGATCCTCACACACCATTTAGGTACATCCTTCTTCGCCGCTTCAAAGGCCAGCTCGACAGCCCCCTCCCACGCACGATACCTAACTCAAGACTTCTCGCCTCCCCCTCCCTCCCCGCGGGTGCCCCTACCCATTCAATCCATTCGAAGCGGCGAATCCGCGTCGATGACAAGACAGCTGCACACACCCCAAAAACCCGACGATGACGGCCACCGCCATCACAACTGGCGAAATGTCGGCCCCGGAGCGGGGGCGGGATATTCGCCCGGGATCCGTAGCGACGGCCGCGGTGAAGGGCATTGTGTATCGAAGCGAACGGGGGAGGGATGTGGCCGTTGCGGTGGGGGAGGAAGGGCGATGAGGAGCAGAATACGAGGACGGAAAAGGAGAGAGGGAGGAAGATATCTCAGGGACGTCTGGAAAAAAATTATCACAAAAGAGTTAGTGCAAGGGTAGGGGGAAGGAATTTGTGAGGAACCTTTATTTTTTGTTATTGTGGGGTCCAATCGACTCCAAAGGTACTCGCTTGCTAACGGTCGGAGAATTCTTCGGGGCGCCCGCATCTCGACCCCGCCCGATGGAAGAAATCCACATTCTACCACCCCGCTAACCACCTCCAAGGGCCGAAAGCCCATCGGCGCGGCGGCGGCAGCCCCGCGAGGATCCCCCGCCCGCAATAAGGCGACCGGTGCCCTTCGATCGCAGCGGGACCACTCCCCAAGTTCATCCCGAGTGCCCTCTTTGGTATCGCGGCAGAGTTAACGCCCACGCGGAATATGCAAGGAGAGGAAGGCGTGAGGGAAAAAGGATTCTTGGGATGCCTGAGTGACGCCCTGCTAAAGGTCATGGGGCGTAAAACACTTCACTTTATTTCGACAAAAACCACCGAGTTATTCGCTCCCGGCCTGAGTCAGAAATTCAGAAATCGTTCGGCAATTAGGGTGAGGCAAATTCCACCGCCCGACGGCGGGAGCTATGTGGCTGAAAATCACCAGCGGTGGGATATTTTCCATTCTTTAAACCTCCTTCGGGAATGACAAATTATCATTGACACATCAAAGTTATGAGAAATTTTTTGCAATGAAATTGATTTACCGAATCTCAAATTTGCATAAATGCACATTTGAATCGAGTCGAAGATGTGACATGTGCTTAAGAGATAGTTAATGTACGAGGCTGTTAATTAAAATACTAGAAAATATACTGGAATGACTTTTGGGGGAAACAACTTTGCTCGCCTTTCATTCCTCAAGCTTAAATCGTGCACGACGCATATACTAGGATAACCTCGTTCCACAAGTCACTCAATCCCAAAACAGAGGTAATAAGGTAGCTCTCGAACAACTTTCAGCCCAGGGATTACTAAAAGCCTTATAATTATCTGGGGCAATTTCAGAATTCTAGCTTTTGGTTGGAGAACTTTTGTATTGATATCAGAAATAGAAAACGTGAGTCCTGCGGCGTAAAATTCAACACGATGACCAACTGCACCCGTTGATGCTAGGAAGCAGATAGATTGTTGTTCTCTTAGCTAAAAAATACCCGTAAGTATAAATAAAAGTAAAACCGTGCGAATTGTACCTCTAGATAACGTTTTAAAAATATTTAACTGAGGGGAAAGGATCAATAGAAGATATGCTGCTTTTAAAAGGCTTCAGTAATAAAACTTCATCAATGTCACGAAATTCTAATTAATATGTAAACTGACGGATTATAGAATACCGTAAGTGACACAGAACGGGGTGACCAACCTAATCCGCAACGATATTAAAAGGCAGTGTTCAATTGTTCAGGTTATTCCCATTAAAGTTTTCATTTTGCAAATTCGAAAGAACTTTCAAAGAAAATCAATTTCAGTCGATCGATGTCTAATAAGCAACCTCCCTATGTAAAGCATAAAACCCCCACAACACCCCAGTCGGCCGGATTTGACAGCAACATGCTCCACTGCTATCCCAGAGGTAATGGGTTCGATTTCCACTTTGGCCATTATTTTTATCTCAATGATAGTTGTTCAGGCCCTGGGAAGCCTGATAGCATGCCAAGCATACAACATTATGACCCGGAGGAGCGCACAGACAACCACAGGCGTCCAAGAAGCAATAGAATACTAAAAACGCTCATTCTCGGAGGTTACTGTAATTGAAAAAGATATAGTACTTATGAAAGCAATTTCAAGCATTCCGAATAGTATCTACATATGGTTAATTGAACAGGTGACTGATTTGTAGTAAATTAAAAGTGTTATTTCTTGGAAAAACGAATAAAAGGGTATCTCACAATCATATGAGACTAATATACATGTACTGCTGCCTGCTTTGTAAAATACTACTGAAGCACATTAAAACTATCATGTAAAACATACGCTGCACATCCGGTGCTGCTTCCAAAAATTAGTGAATATTATATAAAAGGGATATATACTGACAGAAAAGAACATAGGAAAAAAAATTGGGAAATATTGAGATATAAAGTTGTTTCAACTTTATATCTCCTCAGTTGTACCTCACATCATATATGCTGTGAAAATCTGCAGCTCGTTTAAAAAATATTGATTTAAGAGCTGAGCAGTAAGTGCAAAGAAAAACGTCGCCACGTTCTTGAATCTGTTACGACAGAATACATATATATATATATATATATATATATATATATATATATATATATATATATATATATATATATATATTTAAATATTTATATACATTCGTGATTGAGCATGGTATTTAGAAATCCTAGAGTCTCAACTAGGTTAGCTGTGTAGCGAAAACTTCAATCGTGCAATTAAAGACATCGCATCAACGAAGTCCCGCACAGTATTAGCACATGAACGATTACGTCAGAAATACAGCCGCAGATAAAAAAATTAGCGTGCAAAGATATTGAAGGACTATTTCCCCGGGTGCGATTCGTAACGGCAACACTTGCACAATATATTACTAAAAAATTCAATTTACTTTTTTGTTAAATTCCCTTCTTTTTTATAATTGACAGTGGAAAATCCCCTGATACACACCCTTGCGGCAGATTGCGTCATATTATGCTAATACATTGCTTTCATCTTTATTCGTCATTCATTCTCAATCATAAAACCATACATATGAAGCGTTTTAGATATGAAACTAATTATATATATATATATATATATATATATATATATATATATATATATATATATATATATATATATATATATATATATATATATATATATATACATACATAATATATAGTATATATTATATATAATGATACATAAATTCAAACATGAAATCCCGCCATACGGCGAACAAATATTCATTCACATGGAAATAGATATAAGGAAAACGGATAGGAACACACATAAAGGCCGAACACAGGAGAGGTGGGGAAGGCGGAATCAAGCAGATTACAAGCGCAAAAATATTTCATTGGCCGGGATTTGAACACCGGATCTTTCGACTTGCCGGGCCGATGCTCTAACCACTTGAGCTATTGATGATATGCTCGATTCCGCCTTGCCAAGCTCTCCTGTGTTCGTCCTTAATATGTGTTTCTATCCCTTTTCCATTTATCTATTTCCAAGTGAATGAATATAATTATATATTATGTGTGTGTGTGTATAATTATATATTGGAGGGGGTATGTTGGCAAGCGACGCTGAAAAAGCCAGTCGGCTCTGAGCTGTGGTGTAGTGAGGAGCTCTGTTAACGCGAACCTCCACGCTCGACCCACGTCACGGAACGCGATGCCGAAGTTTTTGGAGCAGCGTTATTCCATCAAATTTGCGGTAAAGCTTGGGAAATCGTCTACCGAAACTGTCGGTATGATTAACCAGGCTTACGGGGAGTCAGCCATGTCCAGAAACATGATCTTTCGGTGGCACAAGATGTTCGTGGAGGGCAGAGAAGAGGTCGACGACGAACCACGGCCTGGACGCCCATCAACGACACTCACCGACGAAAATGTGCGAAAAGTTCGCGATGTACTGAACTCTGATCGTCGTCTTAGTGTTCGGATGATAGCAGAGCAGTGTAATGTGCCAAAAACAATAGTGCACGAGATTATTAGGCACCAATTACAGATGCGAAAAATTTGTGCAAAGTTGGTGTCGAAAGTGCTCAGTGATGATCAAAGACTAAATCGTTTGGAAATCGCGACACAACTTGCGGATCACTGCAAAAATGATCCACATTTTTTAGAGAACGTTGTTTCGGGTGACGAGACGTGGATCTTTGAGTACGACCCGGAGTTGAAGAGACAAAGTGCGGAGTGGCACACCCCATCATCACCCCGTCAAAAGAAAGCTCGCATGAGCAAATCTCGGATCAAGGCGATGCTCATTGTCTTTTTTGACAAAAGGGGAGTCGTCCACTACGAATTTGTACCTGAACGACAAACTGTAAATGCAGCATTTTACGTCCAAGTGCTCGACAGGCTTCGAAAACGAGTCGCCCGCGTCCGGCCAGCGATCAAAAATATCTGGCGGGTGCATCACGACAATGCGCCGTCTCACACCGCGCTTGTCGTGTCGGACTTCTTGGCCAAGCACGGCGTGGCAACGCTGCCGCACCCGCCCTACAGCCCGGACTTGGCACCACCGGACTTCTTTCTGTTCCCGAAGATAAAGAGGAGTTTGAAAGGAACGCGATACGGGACTTTGGACGCCGTCAAAGAGGCCGTGACGACGTGTCTTCGAGAGGTTCCCGTTGATGCCTTCGCGGGAGCGTTCCAGGAATGGGAACGCCGCTGGAACAAGTGTATCGACTCACAAGGGTCCTATTTTGAGGAATATTAGCTTAAGATATGTAAAATTGTAATAATTTTTTTTTCCTGAGCTCAGTACACTTATTTTCCGGACGAACCCTATATACGAGTATATACGTATATCACATCCAATTCTATACAGTACTGCTAGTGTAATGTAATGCCGCTGAAATAAATTTAATTCACTCGCTGTCTTTTATGTAATTTCGTATATTTAAGTGGAGTTAGGAATGATTAACTTTTAATTCATTATTCAAAAAAAAATGCGTAAATCAGTCCTGGTGAACAGAATCATTATTCAACTATATTAAACAATTCGTGATTGTATAATGATGATGCATTTCTCTGTATTTGCATGCTAGACTTACAGGATTAGTATATGTGTGTGTATCTGTGTGTTCCTATCCCTTTTCCTTATATATAGTATGTGAGTGAATATTTGATGGCAGGTTATCGTGTTTTAATGTATATATGTATATACATTCCTGTATGTATTTGTATGCATTAAAGCACGAGATCGGTTCAGAACAAAAGGTATCGTGACTTTTGTGTGTTTTCAAAAATTATTTATTTATTCATGAATACAGGGTCGCACCCAAAAGTGGTAGGACTGATTTTTTTACAAGAATTTTATTGACGATATACTTACATCGACTTAATAATCTTCAAAGTATGCTTCTTGAGCTGCTACACACTTAGTATAACGTTGCTCCCATTCCCCGTACGCTCGCTGGAAATTTTCTTTGGGGATGCCGTTGATGACCCCCGTCGAAGCCTCTTGAACGGCCTTTATCGAGTCAAAACGTCGTCCCTTGAGCTGTCTTTTCATCAGGGGGAAGAAGAAGAAGTCCGGTGGTGCCAGATCGGGAGAATAGGGCGGGTGCGGCAACGTGGCAACGCCGTATTTGGCCAGGAGCTATCTGACGACCAGCGCGCCATGGCAGAATTTTCGGCACCATCTTGGCGCACACCTTGCGCATGGCCAAATCCTGTGAAATAATGCGTTGGACGTTGGATGCAGACAGACCCAACTGGTCTGCAATTTCTTCACTTGTTAAGCGTCGGTCTGTGTTCAGCAGTGTCCTCACTCTGTCCACATTCGTGTCGGTTCTTGCCGTCGACGGCCGTCCGGAGCGATGGTCGTCTTCAACGAGCTCCCTACCCTCTTTAAACAACTTGTGCCACTCAAATACTATGGAACGGCTTAAGGCAGTGTCTTCATAAGCCTGCTTGATCATATCGAGGGTCTCAGATTCGCACAAAACTTCACGGAATAACGTTGCTCTAAATTCAGATTCATTTTGTTTTTCGACGCGGACAAAAAACTTGCTTCACTAAAAACGGTGTCCTCACTCAACGAGAGCCCGCAGGCGACTGAGGTTGGTGTCGGTCTGTTGCTAAGAGCCCCTTCCACTTTACCCTGCCAGGCAGACCCACCTCCACCTCCAGAGAAAATCAGTCCTACCACTTTTGGGTGCGACCCTGTATATATTTCGTCCCCTTCAAAGTAATCCCCATTAGATATTATACCTTTGTGCCCTCTTCAGTATTCGGGTACAAGAAAAGGCCACTGGGGGCCAGATCTGGGGATTACGGTGGCTGCGGCATCATTAGTGTGTTGTTTTTGGCCAGATATTCGCACACCAGTAACCATGTGTGAGCAGGGGCGTTGTCATGGTACAAAAGCCAATTTTTCTTCTTCCAAAAATCCTGGCGTTTGTGGCGGATTTCTTAGCGCAAATTGCGCATAACTTGCAGGTAATACTCCTCATTTACCTGCTGCAGTAGCTTCAGCTTTCCTTATTTACCTGCTGCAGCTTCCATTGAGATGATTGAGATTTAGTTTCAGCGTCATAACCATAAACCCTTGATTCTTCACCCGTTATGACCCTCTGGAGCAAATTTGGGTCGTCGCGGACTAAGTCCAGCACCTCATTAGCAATGTTAATGCTGTTTTTGGTCGAAAATGAGCAATTTTGGTACGAATTTCGCGGCAACCCGTGTCATGCCCAAATCATTGGTAAAAATCGAATGACACGAGCCAATCGATATGTTTAGGTCCGACGTAACTTCTCTGATGGTGATTTCACGATTGGCTAATACAATTTTCTTCACTTCATCAATGTTTGCGTCTATTGTTGACGTGCTTGGGCGTCCAGCCCGCTCTTCGACTTTCACATCTTCTCGGCCCTCTGAGAACATTTTGTGCCACCGATAAACGTTGCTTCGGTCCAAGGTATCTTCTCCATATGCACAGTCAACATTTGGAATGCGTCCACGCACAAAATTTCGTTTTTCACACAAAATTTGATACAGATTCTTTGATCCATTTTTTGGAACAGGCAAAAATCGAAGACGAGCCAAAACACGTCCAAGCAAAAGAGCTGTCAACAAATAACGGAAAATTCAAAGTAGCCGAACTTTTCGGCATAAGTGATAGACATAATTACCAACATAACGCCACAAAAAAATCAATAATCAAATATACGTAACCCGCGAAAATTCAAAATTCGCGATACTTTTTCAACAGACCTCGTGTGTGTGTGAGTGTGTATTTGTACGTATTTTAGGTAACGTAGAATCAGTGAAATTAAACTCACCCATCCCTATGTGCCAGCATGCATCGGTCATAAGAATACTAAGAGTGATCTTTCTAAAACGTTCTAATGCAGACACACTTATGCCAGCGCTTGATCCAATCCTCGAAACATTTGTTATATTCGGTTTTCGGTATGTCCATCAGTGCTTCCTGCGATTTTTCCATTACTTCCTCTCGGCTGCTAAAACGCGTTCCCCGTAATGGTTTTTTAACTCGATTGAACAGAAAGAAGTCACAGGGAGCCAAATCAGGTGAATTCGGTGGCTGTTGGATGGTATTTGTTGCATTTTTTTTTAGCAGACTTGCAGAGGTCGACGACGAGTCTTCGAGAGGTTCCCGATGATGCCTTCGTGGGAGCGTTCCAGGAATGGGAACGCCGCTGGAGCAAGTGTATCGACTCACAAGGGTCCTATTTTGAGGAATATTAGCTTAAGATATGTAAAAGTGTAATAATTTTTTTTTCCTGAGCTCAGTACACTTATTTTCCGGACGAACCCTGTAGTTAAGATGTCAGGGAAGCAAGCTTAGGCACAGAAAAGGAATAAGACATACATGTACATGAGGATATTTTAGATCCAGGTTCACTTATTGCGATATAGAAAGAGCATTAAGGAATATAAATCAAATAAAGCTGTGGGGCAGAAAACATGTCCACGGAACTATTTAAAGATTAAGGAAAACGTGAATGGAAGAGGACTACAGAACTATAACCGTAACTTCGCACGTAGCCAAAATGGTTCTTAGTATTATCAATAAGAGGATGGAGAGCAGATAAATTGATTACTTAGGAGATTATAGCCTTGGATTCAGAAAGGGGAGAAGAACTCGTGATGCCATAGCTGTAATGAGTTCACTACTTGAGAGAAACATAGAACACAATCAGGACATGTTTGCATGTATCTCAGTTTTAGAGAATGTGTTTGATTCAGTTAATTTCGTAGAATTTATTACGTAAAAGTGGCAATAAATTGGATAGATACGGATATGGATAGACGTATTTCAAACCCATGCATTTCTACAACTACGCAGGTGGAGGATAGCATACGGAGTGTCAGATTGGTGCTTTGTAGGGGGGTGAGAGAGGAATGTCCATTATTACCTGTTATTCATTGTATACGTGGAGGAAAATGTTGAAGAGAAAAGGGGATGACTTTGTGGTAGGAATGCAAGTCGGAGGAGAAATCATAAAATCAGTTCAGTTTGCAGATGATCAAGTTTTAGCTGCTCTGTCAGCGAAGTGGCTACAATCAGTGCTGAGCGCATTAGAATACGAGTTTCAGAGATATTGGATAGGCAAAAATATATAAGGAAACAAAGGCCTTAATGTTTTTGAGAAAGCAAAATGCTAATTTAAATGATAAAAGAGGAGGACAAAAATTAGAGTAGGTGGAGCATTTTACGTATTTTGGCAGTGTTTTGGGCATAAGAAGGCGAAATACGTTACGTTAAGAAGCTCATACGAGCTGAAGGGAATTCATTGAACTGTGGGTATAGAGAAAGATGGAAAAGATGAAGTGGGCTGAAAGGAAAACAAATGAGAAAGTGTCACAGGTAGTACTACCTGTGGACATGGTGGGGGTGGAGAGAGCTGGCAGAAATTCAAATGATGCAATAAGGTAGATGCAGTGGGTATTCACCGGCGGGAGGATGTTAAAGACTGTGATAGCCGGGAGAACGTAAGGCAAACAAGGTAGGGACTGATTAATAGGATAGGCATAATAGAAGGAATGGAGGGAGGACGGATATAAATAAAACGGAATAATACGGGATTAAGGCAGGGTTTATTGCAGTGCCTGTTGTCAGGGTTGTTAAAAGAGACTAAGTAATTTTTCGCTGCTTAGTTGGTGTCCATCCAAAAGCTATCTGTAACGTAAGAAAACTTATAATAAAAATATATTTCTAAATCTTTTTCGTGGGTTTTGGTTTGAAACCAAAGAATAATTATTAACGGAATGTTTAATGCTGAGGGTTTTATATTAGAGTAATCGTGATGAGAAATAGTTCCATTCCCTAGTTGGACGCTCACCAGAAAAAGTGGAAAGATGATACTCTTCAAGTATCAAATCTATTACCTTACTATTTAGCAATGAAATTCCAAGAAACTGCGGGGGAGACCGCGGCAGTAACTTTTGACGCAGTCATCCGCTAAATGTGCATTGCAATGCAACAATTTCAGAGCGTTAAAGTCATTCACCTTGATCGGGATTCGAACCCGGATCCCTCGATATTAAACAGATTCCTTTAGCCAGTTAAGCTTTTAAGGCATCCTCTTACACTCTGGGATTTTGGTGGCTATAAAGGAACAAGATGTTGTGACGAAATACTGTACAAATCAAGCTACTGTAATAAATATCTTTACAAGCTGAAGATAGGTTGAGCGTAGGCTCAGTAATTTAGTAACATTCAAAATTGGTCGTTGTTTAGAACTTTCAATGGTAGTTAAAGTGTGTAGCGGCACTGTTTTATCACTCCTTAAAAGGGAAACCATATGGTCATAGTTGGTTGAATATATTTATGATTAGCTTTGCCAGTTAATTACATGGGGTATTCTATTAAATGTAATTGAATTTGAGAGATAGTTGAGGCCGATACTTTGTGGGATTCCATTGTAATGTATAAGAACGAATCAAAATGAAAACTGATAAATGATAACTTTTTCGGTTCCACTGATTTTTATTGAAAAAAAAACGATCAGTTTCGTCGAATAGTCGGCATCATCAGGTCTGATGTCGACTATTCGACGAAATCGATCGTTTTTTTTCAATAAAAATCAGTGTAACTTACAAAGTTATTATTATTCACTTTTCATCATCAAGTTGAGCCGAAAACCGTAGAATTCAAGAATCAAATAACTTCGTGTTTCCACAGGATAGAACTTTTAGGGGCAACTAGTTTCGCTACACTGTAGCATCATCTGGACTGATGGTACAAGGCGTTAAACACATGAGGATACTCGGCTTCTGTTGCAGTTTCCATTTGGTGGATCGGAGGAAAGGGTGGAGTTAATAGTATTAGTACGTAATAAAATACTTAAGGAGGGTAAGCGCAAAAAATGTGGCTCGATCGATCGTTACGCGAACATTAATATTCGTTTGATTCTAGTGAGCTGCCCCGGTATCGCTTACAAGACACACAGTGATCTTCAATCATTGCGGCAACGCAAAATGATGGTCATTTTGCACACGCTGATGGCAACTATTCCGAGACGAACGAAAAAAAAACTCTCAACACTAATGGTACTGAATACGTTTTTCTCATATGTCATTATTTATTTTGTAATTTCAAGTAGATTTGGAAGCTCCAATGTCTATCTGAAATCGTTAAAGAAGAATGTTATTTTCTGCTCGTTAGGCCTCATTTATTATATACTGATAGTGTATGGGATCTTCATGAAGTTAGATTGATTGCCAAATTGAATCTCGTGCAACGTAGAGGACCCAGATTTGTGAAACATTTTTATGACAAACGATGAGTAGCGTATCAAAATTATTAGAGGAGCTATACTGAGAGTCACTGACGGAGCGAAGGTTAAATTACAGATTAAATCTCTTGCATAAACTGGAAGAATGCCTCTTTAGCAACTTATTATTGGCCCGATTGCACTACGGTAGGAGAGATCGTTTAAATAAAATGAGAGGGATTGTGTGTAGAGCAGATAGGAATAAGATGTCATTTTTCCCACGAATGATACGGGATCAGAATGAAGTTGACTGTCCGCACTACGGGGGGAAACTATCTAGAATCAAGAGCAGTCTTGTAAGAAATTACTCCCTACCTGACACCCTAGCAGGGTACTATGTATATAAAAGTAAAACCTTGGAATTTTCTTAATTCCTTCTCGAATTCCTTACCGATTAAATTATTCTTCCATCGACCCGCTTCCTAACACTGAATCAATGGAAGACCCTGATTTACTAATTACTTCTTTTTACTCGAACGGTTGAAACAATATATCTATGCACAAACGATAATTCATTAAGTGGATTCGTACAATCATCTTGAAATAATCAAGTTTACTTAAGCGACATTCAAAAAAACTACATTTCTGTACTAAAATGTAAAATAGCCAAGTTTTCCATGTTTTATGATAATTTAAACGTTATCGTAGACGGAATAGACTTGTAATTCTTTTTCTTCCTCTTCGATATTACGAGACTTGAAAATAACGAAAAGTAAGGCTTTAACTTTATTAAATGCCCAACGGAGAGTCGACTAAGTTTGAGAGTCATATAATCAAACGTGATGCTTGGTTTAGATAACGCCATCTTTTGGGAAACAAAACCACCACCTTTTCCATCTTGCTTGATTAAATTCAAAGCACGAAAATTAATGAATCTAAATTTTAACTGAAAATATTTAAGACTTCATAGGTTTCATCACTTAATAATCAAACTGTAAGAGTGCTTGTACATTATAATATCGTTCAAATGTTATCAACTTACTTTTATCATACGTTATCTTCTACGTAGCAACAGAACACATCACAAGGTAGGGAAACTAACCTTAATTATTGTTAAGTTAGTGAACAGTCATTTTATTGCAGGAAAACACGTGCGTATGAGAGTACATGGGTAACATATGGATGGAAGGAATCGAGGACCTGGATGAAAAATGTACTACTCAGAACTAAAAATACTGAAGATGGTTAAATAAAATATATTACGAGGTAGACAAAGATTATTAAGGTTTATCATGAGATCAGTTTGACAAATCAGTGAAAGAAAAACAAGACCAGAGGAAGGAACAAATCCAATGAGAATTTAGAAATACACTCTGAGATAACGTTAAAGACATCCTGTTTGGAATCATCACGGACAGCTACGAAAACAGAATATCGCCAATAGACTTCTGTAGAAGTGTAAAAATTGAGTTACCGAAAATTAAAAAGATCCAAAATATCACAGAAATTCGATCCACATGTTACATGAGCCCAAAATACACACGCTAACATTAATTAATTTCAGTTGTAAACCAAAAAGAAAGAAGGAGGTCTCTAGAGAATGGTAGATAAATTTAAATAACTAAAAAAGCCATGATTTACGTTGTCTTCAAATTATCGATACAAGGAGGAATTTTAAATCACTACAGTCATAAATATCTAGTGTTTATGTTTACGAGTATACGTGCGGTCGGCTCTGGAATTCAATTCCTGGGCATTAATTAAAAACTATTACCATTCGCCAAGGAATCCTAAAATACATTATCCTGGCATAAATACATTATTCTTATGTTATTTTCTTATTCTGCCTGTCGTATTTTATAGCTCCTCATCATGATGTCAGTGCTACTTCTTTTATCTTATATTTTGCTGTTTTTCACAATCTTCAGCAGTTCACGACCCCGTATCTCCTTTTACTACCTTCGAATTTCCAGCAAAAACGGCCTCTCTAACTGAACAATATCTAACTCCTCTTCGTCGTATTTCAAGCTTTTATTCTTTATCTATAATTCCTATATCATATCAACCTCAAACGTTAGCACAACCACCTTCATAAAAACTAGGTATTTGATGCATACGTTGTATTCATCAAAACATATGTGTGTCCCCCATCCGAATCTTCACAAGCATTGCTTCATGGTCCTAACTCTATGAGAAGTCGCAAATACCGATTTCTCTATAAATATTTGTTTTATTGACAAATTGATTGATTTTTTTTCTTTACTGTTAAAAATTTAAATTTGAATCTTTCCAAAAAATGCTCCACTCTATCAATGAATGCATGTTTTAAAAGTGTGATACATTAGGCGATCAATAGATATTTGCTGTGGAGAAGAGAACTAATTTAAGAAATAATAGGCAGTGATGTCACACTGAAATATCCAAATATGTTAAGTGTCCAATATAATTGTAGGTCATTTGTCTTTGAACTCATTATATGTATGATATTACTTGTACGTATATTAGCAATTTATTTTTTTCAAGCATGTTTTTGAAGCTAATGACCTTGCAAACTCCCCTGAGTACAAAATAGGCAAATATGAGTTTTGAAAAATATGAATAATTTGGTAAATCATTTTCACTGTTTCAAGCATTACGTGATACTATTAATCTCGAAATTATCATGTCAGCTAAAAAAATCATCATCCATCGGAGAATACCGTCTACTCTAACTGACGCAACGTGTCTCTTTATACAAGTAAAATATGACGAACAATATTTTTACACCCATTCGCGCGCTATATGGACGATGCTTAAAACGGAGGCAAACAAATCTGAACAAAGATCAGAAACCATTTCTTTTCAAATAAAACGCTGAGTAGAGTAAGATTCGTTAATAACACCAATGGTTTTTTCTTTAGAATTCCTCCATAAAAAGGAGAGGATGTTCTCTCCGCAGCTGCCGTTTGAATCCAGTTCAACCCTGAGATAAATGTTTCAATCATATTATTGCCTAAAACTATTTCTAAGCCTTGACTAAGAATAATCCTCCATGTACTTTCCTAGAATAATGCAATATCAAAGTTTTTTTATAGACAATGGTACTACTCTGTACAAATAAGTATCCGCCGCTGACTACCTGATTATCTAAGTCGACGGACTTCGAACCGGCCGCGCAGAAGTTTCTCCACTGAATCTACCATTGATGACAGTTATTAGATAAAGATTTGGTTTATGGGTACCGACAAAAAAGCCATGAAAAAGTAGCCCGCTGAAAACGTTATTAGGAAATTGCCGTGGCATCGGCAAGAAATGGCGGGAGATAGCGTTGCATAATATCTCAGGCGTAGGAGGCCGGAGAAAATCGATTGCGAATCGTTTGCTTTCAGTCGTTCTTTCCTTATCCTTGGCGTTGCGACGCGGGGAACCAAAATCACGAGCGAGACGAATTCCAAAGCAATATTGAATCACTCCCCCCCCCCCCAAACAGGAACAATCTCGGGTTAATCTTGGCCCTGATATATAAAGGCAAACAAAATGAATTGATTTAGGATATCCTTTTGACAAGTGTGTCCCTACTGAGAGGCAAAAAAATCCCATTGTTCCATCTGCATCACTTTACTTGGAAGATAAAAATCAAGTGTATATGACAAAACAAATCTGAAAAGCCTTAGCGATTATATTTGGGCAAACGTACGTGTATATCACGACGTTGGCAGCAATTTATGATATCCTAATGCAAAAAATGATGGTTTTCATCCTTGAACGGATTATATTGATGGTGACAATTAAATTTCCTCTTTGTATCAAACCCCATGCGTTGAGTACTTTTATTATTCTAAAACAAGAAAATCCCATCATCTAAAGAAAACTTTCAATATTCGAGTATATTTTAGTGGAGTGATTTTGGTTATTAATTTAGCCGTGCATTTAAAACTACTAAACACCACTTGCTCACTCAGAATATTACATTAAATAAATATCTGAATACGTATGGAAACGACAGTTAAAAATATAACTAATTAATTGGTATTCTGATAGCTATTGTTATAAATTTACGATTAAAATTAACTCATCCGCTGTACCTACACTTTCTGAAACTAATGGTAATTATTTCATAATTCAACTTATGCCTAAGTTAAAAATTTGTGATTTATCAGCCATTGAAACGCATTTCTATTTTTATGAGTAATAACTCATTTATGAGCTACAAATCAGCTTCATGATAGAAAAGTTTATTCTGAACTAGCTTGAACAAAAAGGCTAATTTTATCATGAATTGTAGTGAAAATTAATTACATTAATAAAAACTATTTTATCAATTCTTTAACCTTAACGACCTTTAAAAAAAATGTTATGTTAAAAATGCCGACTCACCGTTATACAAGGGGTAATTATATAAAACATGGAATGTATAGAAATAAAAAATTAAGCGTTAGATTAAAAATTCAGCCTTGAACATCCTTAAAACGAACTAAGCGTGAGCCAGCAAGAGGCAGTTTGAAATAGCCTGACAGATGGTACAGATATTGACCAGGAAGTGATTGTACGTGCATGCACGACGGAACATTCATACGATAACATAGCGTCTCCATCGGTCACCATAGGTGTCAAAGTAATGTGGCTCAATGTTTTGACGAAAGATTTCCTTCAAGAACCAGCTGACTCTTCCGGGAACTATTTCGTTGTCCCACGCGAGCGTATCCAAGCGCGCTAAAGGCGTGCGGTAAGGAATTATGCACAGTGAAACGAAAGGGTGGGGTGGAGAGTTGGCTAAAGAAATTTGAAAGTGAAAGAAGAACACTCGAGGGATCTCATGGAAAGTTCCAGCGATTGGTATCACCCTCTGGATGACAGAGAAAATTAGAGGGGAGAATAGTGAGGACGCAAAAGCATTTTGGGACTCGAAGCTGGGAGAGACCACTGAGAGGAGAAGGTAAAAGCGTCCAAGCGCGGTATATGCGAGCAATTTTCCGACAGATTGAGGCGCGAAATCTTGTGTGGGACTTGGGAAGTGCAAAAACTAAGCATGGCTGCTGGTCTGACTCCAGGATTTAGGCTGTTACGTTACGAGTGAGGCTTGCAATCGGCGGTCATTCGGTTGAAAATACGTAATGCCGATATGATAAAGCAATCGGAATCCAAGTAAATTATGGACGGGTTTGTGATTATTGGTTTTCACTGCATTCCAACGGATCAAAATCGAATTCATATATTAATCTATGAGACTATAATCAAAGCTGGAAACATGGTAGCAAAGTATATATATTACAGAAATCCGCCCTGAATTGTTTCGAAAACAGAAAGAAATTCGAAGAAATTACGTTGATAAGTTTGACCGGAATTCTCTTTGAAACCCTCCCCCACAACTTCGACGGGGAACACTGGAAATACAAGAATAGGAATCAAGCTCACATGTTTATATATTCCCCCTCGTAATTTCCTTTTAGACTACGCTTAGTAAAAAATAAATCTCATTCTCTCACAGGAAATCTTTTCTAGAATTTCTTTTTACTAACTTCATTCACATCCTTTCACATTTTTCACATTAATTTATTTCTTTAAATATATATTTCTGCAACAGAGACCCTTCATATTTATTTTCTTGAAATTATCTTTGACCACAGTTACCCATGTCACCCACAATCGCCCCTCTTTTTCTAGGTCTACACCCTACCGCATGAGCCGTTTATTCTACTTTCATATATTTGCTTGGTAATTCCATTCTCATCCATTTTTCCAGCATAGCAAACCCGACGTACTATACACATTTTCTATACTAGTTCATCTCATTTGTATTCAATATATTTAAGTTCTCAATCTACGAGTATATCTCCTATTTTTACCATAAACATACCTCTAATGCCCATGTACATCGTATTTATTCAATATTTACTGATTATCCTGGTTGATACAAGTTTGGCCTCCTTAAAATACACCGCCACTTTTGATGCGATGGACCACCATCCACTATTTTCAATACTCCACCAGCTTCCAACAACTCCTCGACCGGCATGGGGATTACGCTGGTGCGAGAATTTGTTTCAAATACATCGGCAAGGTCGGTTTTGGAAAGATTGAGGTAACCATACCCAATTACCAATGCTCCCTCAATAGATTCGCTACAAATACATTTTACTTGCTTGAGTAAAATTTAATCCCCAGAACCATGAATTAATTGAGCTATCGGGATATGATAGAGGGATGGGGAAAATATTCGACTTGCTCCCTCCCCCCTTTTTCTTCAGCACTGACCTGAATTTTCATTTATTTTTCAGCGCAGTCCTCCGTGCTTTAACTGGCAAATTAGAATTATATGTCTTGCTAGAAAGCATTGGGGAAATGTGACGAGAAGGTTAAAGAGTAATGTTACCTTTCGCTAGTTAGACCTCACTTAGAATATGCTGTTAGTATGCAGAATCATCATGAAGTTGTATTGATTGCCCAATCAGATCATGTGCAGAGTAAAGGATCTAGATTTGGAAAAGGTTGTTAGAAGCGTATCAAAATTAATAGAGGAGCTAGGTTGGGAATCACTCACGTAGTGAAGGGTACATTACAGATTTAAAAGCTCTTGCATAAGGTGGAAGGTCTCTTGAGCAGTGATATTGGAAATGCAATACTACCCCCTTCGTACCAGGTAGCCCCTTCGGTAGGCGTGATCATTTAGAGAACAATAAGAGACCAGAATGCTTGTAATCGAAATCCCCCACTAGTCGGCTCGACATAATAAGTATTAACCTACAAGGTAGCGACTGCGCATGGTTATACTAGTATATTTATATATTTTTTTGCAGGTTCCCCCAACCTTTCCCCATCCATTTGAAAAACCCTAACCCCCTCATCCCTTACCCTTTCCTCCTGATGCTGCACCCCCTGCTACAGACCTTTTTGGTGGCTCGCAGGGTATTGATGTAAATGTAGATGTAGATTTCAAAAACATTAGAGAGATGAAGTGTAGAACAGCTAGATTTCAGATTTAATTTTTTCCACGAACAACATTGGGATCAGAATAACATTGCTCGACCACGGTAGGGTCATATTCGAGTTAAAATAAATTTGGTGTGTATTCACCTCCAGCATCCTGTTGGTGGCTTTCAAGTTAGCATGTAGACAGAAAGCTAGATAGGTAGAGAGCTTGGAATGATATTTTTTGTGAATTCCAACGTTTTATTTCTGATAAGAAATACTTAAGTTTAATGGTTAACTATCGACATTTAAAAAAACTTCACTGTTGTATTTTTATTTCAAATATGCAAGGATATGTATCACCTTATTAGCTTTTAATAGTACATAGAGATTAGCATATAATTTTGAAATTTTTTACATCCTATAATATACCTTAATCGTGATTGAGTGATTGATCATCGTCGAAGGTTATTGAAACAAAACTTGTCTACAAATAGAGTATTTTATCTGTCCACTACACGTGTAAAACACTATAGGGAGATGTTGCGATGAAATAATCATCTGTATCTACATAATACCCCGCAAGCCGTCGCAAGGGTGTGTGGCGGGGGGGGGGGTTGGTCACCACCCGTAAAAGGGAACAAAGACACATGCAAAATCAACACATTCATGCATACCTATGCCCACAGTGACTTATGCGTACATTTATGCGAAATGCCTTTCATCTTACACACATAAAAATACATATACTATCAACTAACAAGCAATTGCACCTTAGGATGCAGTAAAAAATTATCCAATAACGTGCAAGCTAGAATTTCAAAAGTAAGAAGTTGAAATTCCACCACCACATGGACGTGCAACGGTCTCCTCCCCCAGGGATACAGGTGGGAATTTGACCCTACACTGTAGATAGCTGGAGAGTCACCCCACAGAGAGGCGAGGGATGGAAAGGGAAACTTAAAAATAGACAAGGCAGAGCAAGCAATACTGTAAAGAGCACTGCATCATGCAATAGCAATCCAATACAAGAATTCGGGGTTTTGACGACAATGCACACGAGGTTAGAGAAAGTGCATGCAATTGAATAGAACTAATTATTCCCTAGACGCTGGGGGTGGCAAGTGGAAGTTTTGCTATCTACAACCCTACAGTTGCTATCCGGTATTGTCCGTCGGAAGAAGGAGTCCTAGAGTCTCCTAGTTCTGGCATCTTCTTCCCGTATTTTATATACATGATCCAAGCGACCAATGTATGTTGGCGTGCGAATTATTTGCAAGACCTCGGTGCTGAAATATCCAGATCTGCATTTATTTAATAATTTCAATCTTGCATTGAATCGTCTCTCTTTCAATGATTCCCACCCCAAATCCATAAGCATGGCAGTGACGCTTTTCGTTTTATCGTACGAGTTTTTAACGAAACGGGCTGCCCGGCGTTGAACTTTCTCAATTTTCCGAATGAGTTCTTTTTCACTCGGATCCCATACACCACATGTATATCCTAAATGAGGTCTTGCAAGAGCGTGGTAACAACGTTCCTTGACCTTGGAGTCACTTCTGCGTCCATGCATCTATCCAACAATGCGTCTAATAAATCCCAATTTTTTATATGCTTGCCCGCAGACTTTACGTATATGGATCCTCCAAGTTAAGTCTTTAGTGATTATAACACCTAGGTATTTTACCGTATCAACGTCCTCTAGGTCAACTCCCGCTAATTTGTAAACAAATCCCGTTGATCTTTGAAAAACATTTACCACCGAACATTTATTAAGGTTTAATGACAATCCCCCTTTTTAACACCATTTAGTAATGCAATCTAGATCTTTTGCTAAAATTTAACGATCCTCATCTCCAGATATTTCCAGGTAAATCATCGTGTCATCCGCAAGCATCCTAAACTTACTTTTCGCTCTACGGTTGAAATTGTAAAGAGAAATCAAGAAAAGCAACGGTCCTGAGGTATCCCCGAGGTGACTCGTACTCAAATATTGCAGACATACATATGTAGTAAAGTTCCTGTAATAATGTAATCAGCCACCATAATTCCATCAGGGTTTAATACACGACCTTGGTCGAGGCACAAATAACAATTTAATCTCAAATGAAACATTCAAAGCGTAGAGTCCCGCACATGGAAAGTAATGTGAAATATTTCAATAGTTTGTCGGGAAAAACGTCTGCAGTCTCTTCGTAATTTGAAAATAGTGTCATAAACCAGATACTGACACAGATGTCAATTGAAAGGCTTGAGGAAACCAAGGAAATACCATAGACAAAATAATAATATTTCATGAGTAAACTAATTCAATTTGACCTAAACCTTCCTCTGTATTTATCTTCCCTCGGATAACCAATCCGACTTTCAATTACTATAAAATAAGAATTTTCTTGAATGCTTCCTTTAGCATTATAATTCGATATTATTGGTGATATTAATGGTACGAGACAGATTAGCCAACAGTTTGAGTGGAGACAGCGAGCGACCTCGTCGCATTATTTATTTCCATTTTCGTTAGGAGCCCGGATCAAGGGCGTAATATTTCATTGGGTACATGACGACTCTTTAAGGAAAGAAATACATTTCCATGGAATTTTTGTTCATAAATCTAGTCGTATTTTTACTTCGCCAAAACTTTTTCAAAATTCAATTTGAGGAAATGGTTATCAGGATGACAAAAAAATCAGGTAGCTTGTCTGGAATCAGTACCTGAATTTTTCAGTTTCACCTGAGATGACCCAATCCAGTTATAAATGTAACACCACAGTCAAGTTCGGCCTTATAAGTGAAACTAGAACTTTGATGATCTCTAAAGAAAATATTTTTAGGCAAGGTTGTGGAATAAAGGATATATTCAGAATTTTAAGATTTAATTTAGGTTCTAATCCCAGACACGTGAAATTATTTATTCACAGAGGATTTCTAAATGCACCTTTTTTAGCTCTCAGAGATACAGAGGAGAGAGTAAACTTTTCTTTCTTCAGAATTATTTTTTTAATCGTTTGGGTGGTTAAGATAGCGCAAAAAATAACTTGATCGAAGTTACAAACAAAACTTGATTACAAATATAATATATAGCTACATGCTACCTATTTTTATTATTGAATGAATGCAAGTTGTTGATAACATGAGCATAATAAATGGTTAAACGATACGTCCAAACTGAAATATTTCGTTGATTCCTGTTTTATATGTAAATCTACGTAAAATCTCATCCACAAAAAACCAAAACCATTATTACTTATACCTTTGCTCAGATATTGTATGAAAACTAATCCATTTAAAGAGTAGCATGCTTCACTAGGTAAATTAATGGGATAATAGAAAGAACTTATGAAGGGTTTGTCGTCTTCGCAATTTTTATTTTGAAAAAGGTGCCTGCCTTCTTGGTGGGTTGTAAGTTCCAAGAAAAGATATTTTTTCAGATATAAACCACCCATAATCACTTTTCTGACGATTCATAAAGGTTTTAGCTCGTCGGTGCCTTAAGCAGCAACCTGTGGTATTGTCCTGGCCGGTTGATTGCTTCAATTCGGCTGGAATAAGGCTATCGCGGAAGTAAATAGTTGGGTATTATTTTATAGCTAAGATCGTGCGTGACGAGAATAGAAATAATTTTAAAGTTGTAGTGACAAAATGACGAAGAGGGTGCACGTTGAATAATATTTGAGTTCTAATGAGTTCGCAAAAAGTAAACATCAACTTAAAAAGTCAATCGGTTCTTGATCGGACCCAAAGATGTTAATTTCTTTGCTGCACCAAATACTGTGCAAGTATGTGGCTGGCAACCCAAAGCACGCAAAGTTGGGGAATCAATCCTGTAGAAGATTGATCAAGTAAGATGGTTAGACACGTAATGCGAACATTAAACTGCAATCCATGTACTGGAAAACGCAAATATCTCAAAATTTACCGCTAGTATATTTTCCTTATCTTTCGCTAGATTTCGTTGCAGACGGAATCAGAAACGATCGAAGAAAGTTTCATCTCTGACTGAATTCCACGACAATATAAAACTAAGGGATTTTTTTACTTGAGTTTCTAACAAGCTGTGGAAATATTTTAAGAGTTTGTAACAGGAGAAAGTTCGATAGGCAGCAAGGAATTCAGGATAACGTTCAGGTATTTCATAAGGAAAGTCCAAGTTCAGTGGAGCAGAGAGGGAGAGGGGGGTGGGATGGGAATGGTATTGGGCCATAAACTCATGGAATACCTACTCCAGGTCCTTCTTCATCGATATACAATCTACATATGCCTGCATGGCCTACATAGCATGCCTTTCGAGATTACTCTACAGCCTACATCTACAACTTAATATTTATAAGCATATTCACTCAGATACCCGAATTAGGAAAAATGCTTTAATAGAAGTTGTATATTTTGGAAACAATTCCCATTTTCATTTTCCAACAGCAGCCGTCCAATAATACGGAAAGCTCATTTAAGAATGATCCTAAAATAAATTTGTGGCCTAAAAATTATTTTCGGACTTCCAATACTTGTAATTTGCAATTATTATATAAAGTGTGCACCTTATTAAAAATTAGCCGTGAAGGGAATTCCTTTTCCTTCCCTCTTTCCACTCAAAATCAGAAAATTTCTTTTCTTTAAAAATGAATATATCATTCACGTATTATATACTTTGTATTTTAATATGGATACGTAAGGAATTGAAAATCCATTCACTCAAACGTGATTTTCGGGCGAGCATGTTGTCAGAAGACTTTCCTCCAATGAAACAACCTTACAGCTGTAATTTTCAACGCCTCATGATGAAATCACCATTACTTCTGACCACAAAGCCACTCATTGTGAGCTGACAAATATACACGCCAATCAAATTGCTAAAGTTATCGCAATTGTATTCCGGAACTATTATCTAATAAAATGAATATTACAATTAACAAAATAATAGTGAACTGACGCTCCGCTCATAGAAGAATATAGATGGAGCTCCTTCTTAAGATTGTCCCCCGAATATTTTTATCAGCATTTGTATTCGGGAGTAAAAGAACTCCAGGGCACATATAAAGGAGAAATACATTTACAAAGACAAGCTATATTAAATGATATTCTTTTTTATTCGATTTCCATGGAGAAAGTATTCTTATCTGAAGAACTGCAATATATTATTTGATTAAATGATTCTTGAAAAGGGGGACTGGGTAGTGTTGTGAGAAGAGCGTGAGGCCACTATCATATGGCTCGGGTTTGATTCCCGGGGACGATTCTGGGTACCTTAAGCTTCACCCGGGCTGTGTGTTTTGAGGGTAACAGATATTCCTGGGAAACTGTTGGTGGCACAAGGAAAGGAACTGGAATACTTTTTAATAAAATTTTGAGGGGTACAACCGATAATACAAATAAATCTATTCCAATACGTGTACTCTTTATTTCACAATAGCACCTGCTTTCTTCAGAGGGGCAATTAATTCTGAGGTATCCTTGGGGGACAAAAACCGTCAAGTTCGAGTTACGCTAAATACCTAACCCGAATTCCCCTCACTTCAACCATAATTTTAGTGTGAGCACTTTGATTTTAATCTTAATACATTCCCAATCTTGAAAATATCGTGATTTCTTTTTTGCATAAAAAATTTAATGAATGCATTGCCACGCACCGACGCAGCGGTGAGGCCGCATTCATTTGTCTTTTTGACTCCACCCTCGCTCGCTAAGTTCGTTAAGTCTGCTCCCGCTCTTGCCCGCTCCGATTAATGATCTCGGTCAATTCCGTTTAACGACCACTGGCTATCTGATTGGCCTCCAAGCTAACGGCATATCCTGGTATTTGCACGAATCATAACCAAACGGAAACAACGGGTAAAAGTATGGAGTGTATTATTTGGTTTTCAATGTATCAAAATTTATGCTGTCAAGGGGAATCAGATTATATCTGCAGCAGAAATTACACATTCATGTACTCCATGATAACGATAAACATCTTGGCTACCTCTCGTGCGGTTATATTCCATAGAAAAAAGCGCCCATAAATCACATTCAAGGCCGAAGGAGTTTCTCAAAATAAAACAAAAATATTAAGCCTTATCATCCTACCGATTCACACTCCTCCACCCGACAAAATCGAGTGACAGTTTACTCTGTATATCTTATTATCTATACTTTAATTCCTGCGCTACAGTACAAGGTTCGACCCTACCCACCTACCGCAAACTATGTAGCAGTTTGGTGCCTATTTGAAATTTTTACTACTTATTGCAGGTTCTTTGGAGTTTTCACTATGATTTGACGATTGAATATCTTATTGGAAATTATCAATTTAAACGATGACTGTTCACGAAAGAATAAATTAATTGTAGAGCGCGTGTGGACTCCTCTTTGATGCTACCTTATTCTCCTTTTATTATCACTCTTGCAGTCACAGAGAAAATTTGTTCAAATTTTTACTAATTCTAATTAATGTTTTCAATATATAATCAATCATTTGCGACAGGATTTGTGTTCTTTCCGTTGTTTTTTTACCTTAAATTCAAATCTATGATTTTATATTCTTCTAATATAACAAAATGGGTGCCCTTGCTTAGTTTTTGAGGACGGTGTTTTTTATTATTTACACAAGGAACTATACTCTTGTAACCTACAAGTTTATACCTCTTATCCAATTTATATGCCCAGTAATTATATACTTTATCAATCATGCTCGTCTTATGTTCCCTTTTGCGTTTGAACTTCAAGGTTATTATACCAGTCAATTTTATCTTAAATACTTCCATTTTTGTTTCATATATGTTTGTTTTAAAGCTTTGTTAACAGGTACCAATTAAAATTATACATTTTTAACAAAAAATATACAATTTTTCTCGTGCATAAAAGCAAAGCATTGATCAAGCGTGGTAAATTGGAGAATGGCAACTATATCCCGACTTACTTTAAACTTGTTAATAAGGGCCCGAGAACACGAGGTGTAAGTTGTGAGGTCACTGGTAAGGATGGGTAGTGTGATAGAGCATCAATAGTATTTTTCTAAATCTAAGGTGAAATTCCACCAACTCAAGGCTGGTGCATTCAAATTTGATTATAAAATAAAAAAAAACCTGTAAAAAAGAAATAAAACAACTTCTCCCAAACAACCATTTTAATTCTGGAGAAAAAATATTATTTGCCAGATAAAAAAAGAGTTATCATGTGGCCAGAATTGGGATTTCGTTTGTGAAAGTAACAATTTTCAACGCATCCGCTCTAAGTCAACCTTCATTGGTAAACCAAATGCCTACTAGACGGAGGTTCACGATCATAGTTTGTAATAAAGTAAACGGATTTTGTCCGTAACCTACTTGGCACCAATAATTGAATATTTTCTCTTTGCTAAAAATATCGTGCCGCATCCCGCCTGTAACAAAACACAACACCCGTGACGGATTTTGTATTGCCCCAGGCGGGATTCGAGCCGCTGCCTTCGAGATAAGTCCACGGCAACACCGCCCAGCGTGCGCCAAATGCCCACTTGTCAGCCGTTCGCATTACACGACAAATACCGTTCCGAGGCCATGATCCATTTTTCCACCGCGGTACCTCCCCAGCGATCTCATTCTATTCTCTTACACTTCCATCTCTGAGTTTCCCTACTTCTCCGCCCACCCCCCTTTTGCCTATCGCCGAATTCTAGAGGGGGGTGGGGCACACCGCCCAGCGAGTGGCACGCAGTCGGGCCTGCTTTTAATATCGGAGGCCAAGATCGCCCCCAGGTGAAGGTGTGGGTGTGTGTATGTATGTGGGGGAGGGACGGGGAGATGGAAGGGACGAGAATGTAGATAGGGCGTGGGTGGAGGAGGAGGAAGGGTAGACGACAGAATTCCTTTCGTCTGTTTGCGTGGGTGGGGGAGATAGTAGCCCGGAGAGGGAAAGAGTGTGAGAGAGAGAGAGAGAGGGAAAGAACTGGAGCGAAAGAAAAGGAGGGTGGGGGAGGTTTCCATCTCGCATTCATAATGAAAAGCCGGACCAAACCCTTCCCGGAGGCGGTTTCTCCGCGGAGATCATGACCCAGCACGTGGTGAAAAAAAGCAAACACAGGAAAGAAATCACACTCGCACTAGAAGGAGAATTTATATCAACCTAAATACGAAGAGGTGGCAGACACGGCGAGGTTCCCATAAGGTTGCCTCCCACAAGGCAAATATATTTTTTCCTTCGCCGCCCAGCGGGAGGTGAACGAAAATTTTCGAAACCGTCTCGGAGGGAATGGTAGTAATAATGGTGACCCATGCCAACAACCAAAATCGTAGCGGTGAAAATATATACATATATAAACTCGCGGGGTTTAGTCAAGTACAGTGGGCAAATAATAACCATAGGACAATGAGAACCGATTGACCATCGAAGAGGTCGCAGTAAACTTCTTTGAAGGGGAGTGGAACATTTTAACACGAAAAAAATGATTCCACAACCCTTTCTCATAGGGACAAGTCCTAAACTGAAATTTAACTGGAGTAAAACTACAGTTAAATTTCAATTTAAAAGCAATAATTTAGATACCGCAACGCATTCTGGTGTCGATAAGGTTTATTCCCGATGGACAACAGGTATTGGAAAGCAGTGCCAGGCATAATAGTAATTTTTGGTTTAACTATGTAGAGGCCAAAAATATTCTCCAATGAGGGAAGGCGCCATGGCCTCCATGTCGAGGTCCCCTTGGATATGACGATGAGGCCGCGATAGTGATGGCGAGGGAATGAAAGCTAAAACATAGTCTCTTAAGAGGGAACCGCCCGCCGCCCCTGCGAGCCCACCTACACGGTTTCGCAATGGGTGGGGCCGGACGAGAAGGGGGAAGGGACTGATCCTTTCAGCTGCGGGGATAGTTCCAGTTACGGTGGTGGGGCTCATCATTCGCCCACTCGCCCGCTGACATCCCTCCCCCGCCCGCCCTCCGACCGGCTTCGCCCGCACGGCGAGGGGCGGTGGGTGGTCGGCGTGAATCGCTTCCCCGTGGGCGGAAGTCCGCGAAACCGAAAGAGTTTGGAAAACGCTCGCTCCCGTCAGTGGAGCTTCCCTCGCCTTTGTCTTCCTTCCTTCCAATTCTCCGTTGAAAAATGTGCGCTAATTACGACCCAGGCATGCATTAAGTCGCGGCTCCGCCACGTCCCCTCCCCAACTCCTATTGCGGCCCTTTTAGGAAGGGGACTCGAGGGACGCCCGTTGTGCAACGAAATCTGAGGGGAAAAAGGAACAGCGCTGGTCGCAATAGCCACGGAATTTTCACGCGCTCCGCGAGCCTCTCTATTAATTTATTATTTGAGCTTGGCCGGGCCACTTCAGTGAAAGTCGACATAGACGGTGCGGAAATTTGTGAAAGGTGGTGGAAACTGGTGTGTGAAAAATCACATTTCCGTTGAATGTATAATTACGTAAGGAAATCAGAGTACCTTAGAATGAGATTATTGTCCACACATTTTTTTTCGAATTTTAAATTCAACGAGAATCTGGGGCAAAGGCATATTTTTCACGCGCATCGGTTTTAAGTACAGAAAGAGGTCAAAACTATAGCTCTAACTGAATATCGGGTAATTAACGGGAATGGGATACCTTCAAAATATTGAGCCTTGAAATGCGATTTAACATTCCACGGTGCATTTGGGTGGATGATTTATTCCACTCGGGAGCTCAACGCTATTCAATTCGTAATGGATATGTTGCATGCGTAATGTCCACGTTTTGTAAGCGGCTTACGTAGTTGATATACTAAGCTCAAAAATCTACCCATGATTTAATTTTTTTCTTTTGTCGAGCGAAGTGGAGTCTGATGCATACAGAGAGAACGAAAGATCGGATCAATGGACCCATCAAAGACGAGCTGTACTCCATAGTCACTATATATATAACAGAATATAATGGCATATTATAAATATCAATGGTCAGAATGAAGGATACAATTTTTTTCATACTAATGTAGATCTTTAACCACGATGAACTGACTCGTAAGGTTGGTTTCACGTGATAAAATTATGTTTTACACTCTGTGAAATATTTGCGCACAAAAAAACACTAGAGGTGAAACGCGTTGGAAATACTACAAAAGATAGTACATATATATACAAAAGATAGTACATATATATATCTGTGTATATAGTGTACATTAGGACCGGGCACTTTAAACTTATGCGAAAGAATATGGAAAATGTGATACACATGACACCTCAGAGGCAGAACCGGTTCAAGATATGTTATTCGCATTGTAAGGGGAGAAAGTAACAAATGACGAAGATAATACAGAATATTAATTATTTTAAGTTTCCACATAAGTTCTGTATTACAAGGGTGAGATTTTATCGCCCATTCAATGGTGGTTGGAAATTTCTGCGTTAGTTTTACACACACGAGTACATGGAATAAGTATAGGACAACCTCTCTCCAGTACTTTTCTTATCAAATATAGTCAAAATAGTACCCCATTACCATTGTATGATAAATAAATACACCTGATTCAATCTAAACAGCTCGATAATATTATAAGCGTTCCTATGTAACTTTTAGTAGCATTCCTAATTTTTCGCCGCAGACGAATGATTAGCTAAAATGTGCCTATCATTTCCATTAATGTAGCAACATATGAGAAAAGCACGAAATATGAAGGTTTCTCCGCCACAAACGACGAGCGTTATGAATCTCTATTAAATTGCTTTTAAAATCGCTGCTGATTCCAGGGGACAATGTTATCCTTCCCGAGGGCATGATAATCCTTACCTTTATTAATATATCAGATTAATACTTTAAATATTTAAAGATTTTCTCTTGGGAAGACACGAAAGTAAATTTAAGTTATTTGTCCAGGGGTAACAATCTGCATGTTACCCTCCAAAGACCCATTTAAATATTTAAAAAGTAGTGAATGCTGCTTATTTAACTTTAAAATAATTCTTCGAAATTCCATCAATCAAACGAATACCCTAGAATTCTTTCGAGCACTCAAGAACAACCCATTATTAGACCAACATTATACGCGAGAGTATTCTTAAGAATCATAAAAGAACCTACTATAGTCGCTGTAATGCTAATTTGTTGTCTCTAAAATAATCACGGAGAAAATTTAGGATTTTGAGATAAGTAGGTGTAAACTTACGGAACGTGCATAATGTCGAGATATGTCTGATAGTTTTCCATCGGTTGTGGCAGCCAGCAAAAAGATTAAAATTTCATCGGCCTTACCTTTAAATGTTAATTTTCGATAATAGATCTAGCAATTTTATAACTCATAAATTAAATATCCGCATAAAATACGACATTAATCTCCGTATTAAACCGATAGAAAGGATAAATGAAAAGAGAGGCAGTAATATTTTTAATTCACTGAAAACCACGATGGTTTGATTAGCATTTCGTCAGCATTGTAGATAACATACTTCAATCTGCATAGGAGAGAGCTGCAATACCCTGGCAATTCGTCCAGATAACAAGCAAGTTATAATGCTCCAATAAATTGTCTTTGGCTATTCCTAGACGCTTACAATGTGCTTTAGCATTCTGATAGAAACTTATAAACTTATTGTGGCTAGGTAACGTAGCACATCCTCATGGAGAGAGTTTTCTGGGCTAGTCACAGTAGAGTTAGATCTTTGGCTGCCGTTATATCTATAGGTGAGCTAGAATCATCTGCACTATTTCGAGGTGTTAAATAATTCCCCACTTCACTTAGCCTGAGATTTTTATGGTTTCCAGAAGAGAAAAGCCTTCAACCGCCACCCGTTCCCCAACCAAAGGGTTGCGTTGCACATTGCCATCTCGGCAACAGAAACCCTTCCACTTGGCAACAGAAAATCTTCACGCTGCAACTCAAGGGCTTGCATCGTTTTAATTATATCATTTTCAATTTGAACGCCCCTCCCGGTTTTGATTTATAGTCAGCTGTCACCCAAGCACCGGCTTTATCACAGATGCATGGTCGCCCTCAGAATATATTTCAGAGGTGTATTTTCTGATTCCTTCCATTGCGGTCAGCTGAAACTGGAAGTGATCTTCATTTCCAACGAGATCAAATGAACTGTAAATAAATGCTGGATTCATATCGGTTTCACGCATGAACAGTAGAATTTATTACTCAAATTTTACATAGTGTAGATGATTTTCTATCTAATACGAGGGAAAGTTCCTGATTGGCTTTAGACAAACCCTCAACTAGAAGGGCATTACAGCAGCATCAGAACCTGTAGCAGACTAACATCCCATAGATTTGGACACCCACCCAAGGCGTAAAATAATCCTGCTTTGGGCCATATGAAACCGGGCGAACACTCGTACAATGGTTTCGGCAATCAATTATACGTACATAGATCCAAACATTATCTTGTCGAGCCATTGCGAAATAACTCCTGAACTTCATGCTATTACTTGTTACTTGGAACATATCAGTATAGTCCAATTACCGTACGAATAAACAAAATTAATCGTGTTGGCCAGTATTAAAATAATTAATCCGGTTGATTGTATAGAAGAGTGCAGGGTCCAAGCCAAAACAAGTATTGAGGCATGAGAGAAATAAACAAATTTAAGGTATGGGGCAAGTTCCTTTCACTGTAGCACCGTTCGTTCTCTCATGTTGTAGCAGCTGGAGAATCGCGCCACTTTAACTATGCCAAAATGTTTTTTCTAACCATTAAAATATTTGAAATGATAATGCACCGAAATTAAATGTTTATCGGAAAAATAAGTTATAGATTGGAATAAATTTCCTTTACCTCAATTCTCACTTGAAAATTAAGTGTTGCTAATTATTATTTTCATCTTAGAAGTTGGATACAGGCAATAACTTACCAAAGTGACCTGTAGTATATCAATGCCATTAAATCACATTGGTGCATGATTAGAGCATCTAGTATGTCATTAAATCACATAGAACTTTTAAAATGACATGCGAAAATCAATTTTGGCACATAATTAAAAAAAAGTCCGAGACCAGCACGTCTCCCTATTCTCCCAACTCATTATCACCGTCCTTAAAAACGCAAGCCTTCGAGTTTTCCAAAATTGTTTTTCCCGCGGCAGAAAAAGGGAAACCACCATCCAATCATCTAGTCTCCGATTTTTCACGGTGTAAGGCGACTACTTCCTCAAACCAGTATCTTATTTTGAAAACCAGTCCCGCGACCAAAACAGAGAAACGGAATGTTGAAATAATCGTTAAGTCAAAGGACCTTGTGGGGTGATTCGCCATTGGAATAGAGCCTTTAAAATACTGCCTGCTGCTATTTCACTGCTATCTTGCACACGTTGAGTCTTCTCATATCGCCCTAATCGGAGGCCACCAAAGGGCCGGGTCTGTTACACAGTCTCCGCAAATCTTTGTTCCATACCCTTAAACAACCTGCGCCGATGATAATAATAATCTCATGCTTTCCCCTCCCTCGTGCCGTCCCTCGACCAGTCCTCCACCTCCCGCCCCGCCCTCCCACGCCCCTCACCCGCCCGGGCGCCACTCCCTCGAAGGCCCCTCCGCCCTCCTCCTCCCCCGATCGCCCCGGCGCACCTCAACCCAAACCGACGCTCCGACGCGCGGGCGCTTCAATTTCCCACCCCGCGCCCCACGTCGAAAATTACCGCAAAGGCCTCGGAGAAAACGAGGAGCACGCCGAGAGCAGAGATGAAGACGGAGGCGGGGAAGGAATAAAAGGGGGGTTGGAGAGTCATTAGAGCTCAGTCCTTGGCCTTCCCCTTTGCTGCCGGTATAATTTACCGCAACCCTGATTTAAAGTAGCAGTAGTTTTCCCGGGAGACCAACGTCAGCAGAGGTCATATCCGTCATTAGGTTTACGGGGGTAACTATTGATGCGAAAGATCTTTTTTTGGTGGAGAAACAACGGTTAGAAACGCAGCTTTGTCATTCGCTCACTCTCGACCAGAAGACGACAGATTTTCTTGGTTTAAGTCACACCCGACTACTTCCATTGATCTGGCTGATGGTATCACTCATGTCTCTGTGTGGAGACGAGTCATCGCAGAGGATAAAAGCACTTTATTATTTTTCACAAGATTTCATTTTTGTGCTGTCCAGTTTACGACTTTAAAAATTCATCTCACTGCATCAATCTGCACTCCACCTGGTAGCAAAATATTTATTTCCCAATTTTAAAAGTATGGAGGGCGCTAAATATAAAAAGAGGTTTTTTGATTGGGAATTTCCTGGAACACGATAGCTTACTGGTGATCACAACTGGAGGAAACATGGAGGGAAATAAATACAGAGGAAGCCCAATGATGAAATGAGAAGCAGGTTAAGAAAAATGTAGGGGCAAGTTGCTACGAGGAAATGAAGAGATTGATGGCGAATAGAGTCTGGAGAGTTGTAACCAACCAATCATCGGATTGGAAAAAACCGTGATGATGATAATGATACCGAATACCCATAGTAAATTCACCAACGCCGGAATGTGATCGTAGGTCCTTGCCGCGCAAGCCTCAACAATACATATGCTCCTCATCAGCTTTTTAAGTCTTACGTGAGAAATAGAGTGAGGGAGAGGAAAATAAAATAGATTGCGTGTTGAGAGATTCGAGTACGATAGGAAGAAACAAAGGAATTGGCTGTTAGTTGGATTTTATTTTCTCACACCACGCTCTTTGGACCGAGTAGGATAAAAAAAGCTTCCAACGGACACAAAAAAAAATGGACACGAAGTGTGAAACGCGATTACAGTGCTTAAAAAGGAAATTATCCACAGCTCGATTTTTTTTATTTGCTGCAGTCGAGATCCGGGGAAAAGATTTGCCATGCGATATCTTGGAGCGGTAAAACGCGAGGTTCGGAGCGGAGAGTGAGCGAGATGAGGGAATCGGGGTTGTTGGAGGGAAAAAGGAGGAGCGCGGCCGCGAAGAGTCCTTCGGAAGGACGACGCGGACGAGGGGCGAGGGGGAGGTTGTGGGTGGTGGAAGAGTCATGGACCGGGCGACCTGGGGATGCTGCTGCGCCGGGGAGAAACGTCCTCCCCTCCCGGGGCCCGATAGAGGAGGCGGCGGACTGGGCGGGGCGCGCCGTGGCGACGCCCAGCCAGCTATATCCTTTCAGGATCCAAATCAAACGGCAACTCTTTCCCTCCTCAAGGTCTCGTAGCTTTTACCAAGGTCACCCACGAGGTCCATTATATCGCTCTCTCTCGCTCTCTCTCCCTATCTCTCTCTCTCTCTTGAGTTCTTCCATTTATTCTCTCTCTTCCTCACCGATCCCCTCCCCTCTCTGGTACATTGGCGTTGCCACGGGAACGACCCGGAGACGGCATGGTCTAGTGTGTGTGTGTGTGTGCGTGGGCGTGTGTGTATGAGTGTGGGATTGGGACATATGTGGAAATATATGCGGCAGTCGTACAAACGCCCCCGTTAAACAGCTCGGGACGGGTGACCCTCAAAACGCGCCTTGCCCCAGAGCCGACGACGCCCACTCCCGCGGACAACGGAATCGATCGCCCAGGAGGAGAAAAACGGGGGGGGTCTCGCTCGACGCGGCCCACGCATTCTCCGGGGGCGCCGGCTAAATGGCCCCGCGGAAAGGTAGGCGACGAGCTGAAACATCTCGAAGTTCTTTGCCGAGGAGCGAGCGAGAGGGTCGGAGTTTAAGTCAAACGTTCACTCTTCAGACTCTAACGCCTTTTCCTTTCGCGGACTTGCTTCGTCTGTTATAATCGGAGACGCTCCACACCACCCTACTACCCCCTTCACCCCCTAAGCGTCGAAAATTCATGGGCCAACTTTCTAGCCACGAATAATCATTCCGATTAGATGACCGGAAGCATGAAGAGAGTAGATACTTCATCTAGGAGAGATTTCCGGTAAAGCCGCAGTATCGTTGATTACCCCAAAAGGGGAAAATATATTTTTAAAAATTATTGGAGTATTACTGAGGGCCTAATCAGAACTTAAAGATAAGAAAATGATTTTGAAGTCACATCCGGGTACTGCCGAAAATTATCTCTGATAAATTTAGTTCAACTAATTGTGAAGGGCGTAAGCGTGATCGGGGCGTATTTATATCGTGATCCCGCTCGTTAAATTAATTGGAGAAATGATAATTTTGTAATTAAAAAGTGAGCCAAAACGTATCGATTGGTCAAAGATTTTATATTGCGTGAAAAATTAGCAATTAGTAGTAATTTCTACTTTCACTGTCTTTTCTGCTTTTGCAAGGGATGCCTCCGGAGTTGCCAAAACCTGTCAAGGTACACACACATTTGGAAAGCCTTCATTACTGCTTTCGGCGAGGGCCTGGATTAGATGATCTTGATACAAGATCTAATATTTCCCCGAGGGATTCATCGATATTGCGATAATGGGCAATTATGTAAGGCAGATTTGTAATTAGTAACCATGCTGATACTTAATTCTCACCTTCTCGCTATTTTAAACAAAAATATCATTGAAAACTTCAATCACTTAAGTTTACTTCATCTGAATTAGATCTCTCCAAAACTAAAAAAAGGCAGATTTTATGGTAAATTAAACCCAGTGATGGTTCTTCTTTTAAAAAACCTGATTTCAATCAATCTGGCGCTAATCGCATTTAATAACTTACATCATCACCATTATTGGAGCTTTCAGCTGGGGAAATGCTACCAGTAGCTTCTCTTCTTTTTCGCGTCAATTTCTCTTGTACCAAAATTTTATTTTTCCAACATTTTCTCATATTTTGTACAATTAAGTACTACCGCTTTCTGCACTTCCACCTCTTTTCCCTTTCATAAAATGTCTTTTCAAAATGCTCATTTCATGCGCTGCCAAATAACTTGCCCAACTTATCTCTTTCCTTGTTTTTGTATTTTTTTCTGGAAGTACTGTTCTGCATAATCCTTTATTTTTCAGTTCTTCTATTCATTCCAACTCACTCTCGTCCATCAAGTGCATACAAAAATATAAATGTAAAAACATATCCAATCTAATGGAAATATTTATGTACTTCTTATACATATTTGAACTGCACTATAAAATGTGAATTTGATATCATTACAATTCTCGCAACAACTGGGAAACAATATGGTCCTCCCTACTTTGAGGACTGTTTGAAGTTTCATTTAGAAATCAGGATACATGTTCAAATTCATTATCATATATCCTACTCGTAAGTGATAAACAATGTGCGCGTTTAGTTTTGGGAGGATCTTTTGACAGAATATAGGCAAAATAACCATTCTTCTTTTACCAATTTGGATTTATTAAATTCTTTTACTCCCGTGTACCACATTCGCCCTCTGCAGAGGTACTCTCTCTACCTTCAGCCACCCGCTATTCTTCTTCCCCCTTTTACTCCTCTCTCCTTCCTTAGTCCCTCCCACCTACCTACTTGTTCATTCTATATTTATATATTGTGAACCTCTACGTTGGTTTTTCGCGCGCCTAATTGTGCGAATTCTTTAGCAAAAATTTTTCTTTGGCCAATTTGTAAGTAGTCAATATTTTTTACACATTAATTCCTTTCACCACATTAAACCGGAAACTGTTAATCTCATAGCTATCGCCAGCGGAAGAAGAGGAATTCCAATAATCCCCATTGTCGGTGAGGTGATCAGAAATAAATGGAAAGTCGAGTAAGGATAATATGAATATAATGTAAATGGATACCTGTTTGCTGTAAAATATGACGTTTTGATTTAATGTCATGTTATTACTGAATAAAAGCCTGTTCATAAAATTTGCTGAAAAAGAACTACAATCGTTCCTTACTGGAAAACTCATAATTCTCCCTGTTTCAAGAAAGTAATGACTTCATCATCATGAACTATCTTTTCAATCTAATTTAGCCTCAGACTGACATGTCTCACAATCAGTCAACGCACAGATATTTTTTCACGCCTCAAAATGAGAAACAGATCCACGTACTCTCAAAACCTCGCTAACGACTCGCGCCAAAATGGTTAAGCCCAAATTACGAGATAAAAACCAATCATTTCGTAACCTTCCTCGATTTATAAATAATCAAAAAAATTGAATCTATTATTTTCTCGTTTGGGAAACCGTGGCACGTCAATGGATGACAGATGACCTCTCTCCCGTCAACGCACGAGCGAGGCTAATCACACAATCTGTCTTCCCGAGGGGTTGAGCTCAACTCCGCCATTTCGTGATCGGCAATTCGCAACGCCCGTAACAATAGAGCCCCTTTTTTCTGCTTCCACTCCACCGCATATTTGCTGAAACATTGTTGCTCGGTTTACGGAGTAACCCGAGCGTCCGACAAATAAAAAATGTCCACACGCTTGACCATATGAAAAGTAACATATCTTCTCATTTGTTTCAGGGTGGCACACAATTGTGAAGTCGTGACATACCGCAGAGATGGTTATGAAACATGTCAATCGGATCAATATGACTCAGACCAAGGATAGGGAAGCGTTTCCAAGAACTTAAAGTGGCATATGAACATTTTAATGGTAAAAATATGCCTTATGTATATTAAGTTTAATGGTACAGTTATCCTTTCATTAGCTCCCCTACCTCCCCCGACCAGTCTATAAACATTATTTTACTGATAATTTCGAACAAAGAAACAAAATTCTTGTCATTTAATGTAATGCAATGTAATACGATTCCACAAATTTATTACCAGTTCTCTTAATTCATTAACTCCGGTTCCTTTTAATGATTGCCACCTCGTTCTGCCCTGATCGTGCGTTACATGTTAATTATTTTTAAGAAGAAAGGAATTATTTGCTTTTTTCATGATGTGTTCAACAATTTTTTTTACAAGTTTTAAAATTCAATTTGGCCATCAATAAGGCATTTGCGTAAATGGATCTTCAAGTTTAAACATTTTTCCAAGATAATTTGAATGCTATATTTTTTCTATACATTTTTTTCAAATCGGGCAGCATAATCTGTGTCTTTTCCAGCCCAACCTACGCGATATCTAAAAGATCATGAATTTTATGAGTGGTCGAAAGCATTAATATCCGAGGGAATACCATACTCTATAAATAAAGCACATATGTTTCCATTTTAGGGGTTTTAATGTTTTGGTCGTCTTTTGTTGAACAACATGCACGGCCGAAGAAGGAGGCGGTTAGCAAAGGCGAAACTTCTCCGCCGGAAGCTTGCTAACGCAGTAGGATATCGTAAATGGAGTCTGATACGCTACGATACTGCTTAAACCTTCCCACCATATGAGAACTGTGATGAAATAATGTACGTTTCGGCCTAGTGTAGTGGTTGGTAGATCTAGAGCCAGCATCTTGGTGCCTAAACGTCCTTACACTTAGTACGCATCCTGTTGTGTTAGTGTGCAGACTTTGGTTCTTCCACTTCACTCATTGCAAAATTTCGAAATGTACACTGTATTACAAAATACCGCGAGTTGTCAGCGAGGACTGTCCAGAATGTAACTTACGTTTTGAACTTAAATATGAACCTAGTAATTAAACAAATTGTTATCACATACCTTTGAAGGGTAAATTCCTAAACTATTTTTCTACATATCTACCATTCAAATTGAGATATTTATCATAACGATACCCAAGCTTTTCACTTCCGTCCCTGAAGGAATCTGTCGCTTATAACAGCATACAATTCTGCGTCACTGCCCAAGCGCTGTGCTGCCAGCCACGTCTAGCTAGAGATCCGTAATCGTAAATCGGCGATTTTTACGAATTTTTTCGTTAATATTCACCATCAGTTCATCTGTTACCAGGCTGAGCTGACCACCACGGTCCTCGCCGTGAATATTTTTGTTGCCATTTTTGAACTGAATGCACTACTGCCTCACTCCAACTTCACTCATTATTCCGTCTCCGTACACTTCACAAAGTTGCCTATGAATTTGAGAGAACCACAGTCTGCACACCACCACAGCATGATGTGTAACTGAGTTAAGGGACGTTAATACACCAGGATGATGACTCTAGCTCTATCCACCGCCACGCTAGGCCGAAACATAAGTTCCTTTCTGATCAGCCGTCGCATAACACCCACGAGAACCTGTATCCTGATACGACTAAGCGAAGAAGTAAGTAGTCGTTTATGGAAATTGCCCATATAAAATATTCCTCTGAATTCGTTTTTTTCAAAAGTTAATCGAAAATAAACTACTGATTAGTCCTCTTATTAAAAATATTTTAGTTAATATCGCAATGAATAAAATCTAAGCTTCCAATATTTATCTTGCCCGAAGGAGGATTGGCAAGCTACGTGAGGGATAGAGGGATTGACGCGGGCAATGCTGGATTTTACGTATATTTTGAGCATACAACGCTCGACGCATATCTTGATCTCGGTTCTTTTGCGTTAATGAGATAACTATTGGGGTTGTTATAGTTATATCATTTGAACTTACGTACGCATAAAGAATTTTACTGTCATAAGTAATTTTTCCATTTTTGGAGTGACGCCAGCAAATTAAAGAAACAATATCAATATTTGCAATTTTATTTCCTAATACAGAATTATGAACCATTGGAGAATATTAGTCAGATATTTTCTTCCAAAAAGTCTTCATCAATGCCCATGAGAAGACAATAACTTCACTGGAGTGAGATATATTATTCGAATATTCTTTTTAAAAACTTACCAAGAAATATTCGCACAAAGTATTATGATAGATGCACAGCATTTAGATAAAACATACCTAAATCAATTGCTTCCCTGACAGAGTGCACATTAAAAACATATCTATGCCATAACAAGCTGTTAAATTTGTGTGTTTCACCTTTAATAGTAAATAAAGATAAAAAGATATGTAACGTGTGTTTTTCTTGAGAGTTCAGGTATATAGTATACTTGTCTCCCCAATTGTTGTATAAAAAAATGATTCCTCGACATTTGCAATAAATAAGCGTAAAAGGAGAGAAGACGAAAATTTCGTCACCTTAGGGAAGTAAAACCAGCTGCTAAAGGTCGGAGTCCAGAGCAGTCACTCCTGCCAACGCCCCCAACGAAGCAGCTTGCGTGCTGGACAGGATTCGCGAGGAATTATTCAGATGTTCGGATTGATTTCATCCAGGAATTATTTTCTCGCTCGCAGGTTTCCTCGAGATTTCATGAGAAGCAGATGGGAGGCACCTCCCCAAAATACATATATTATTAATCCGGTCGCCGCGGTTTGGTCGTCGTTTTCTTAAAACAGTACTTCTACCTTAATGAAACGAACGGAGTGGAATACGGTGCCAAGTGAGATGGCGAGTTTCGCCTCGGACGCAAAGAAATCGAGGCAAGGTCATTGTGAGACAACTTCAAGAAGTGGTTTCTTAGGCGTTGCTACCAATTGCAGGTTCCCCTCGAGCACTTTTGCATATGGTGTGCAGGACCTATATTCGATCCACTACCTTCTCATTAATGTTAATACAGGTTTAAAGCTGCTTTCTAATCACTTTTCCAGCACGACTCAACGTGGTATGCCTCTGTAAAGCATAGCCATCAACAAAGATTTCCCTTTTTACTAGGACACTCATTTTTATGGTGCCAGTTTTAATAAGATTATACTATTTCGCAAGGTCCGTTAAATGCAAACGAAAGAATTACAACTAGTTCATGAACGTAGTTAATGAAGTATCAATATATTTATTTTAATTTTCAACTTTGTATCGCACTAAGTGTATGTTTCGTCATGGATAAAAACTAAACCACAAAATGTTTTTTTCATTATTTGCAATATTCAACCTATAACACCATATGCTCTTCAATATAAGTCAAAATATCCTTATTTTAATTTTAACAGCTACAATTACCATTATTCATAAAAGCAGTAGATCTTAAATTTATTTTTTATATTCTAAGCATTTCAGACTTTATCTTGTTGATAAAATATAAAGAGATAGGCATGTTGTTTCGAACTGTCATTACCATCTTCATATTTCTTGCTCAATCCATAATAATCTATTAGGGTAATTTATGTAAATAAGTAAAAATGTCAAAAAATTTCACGGAAAACACTTGTACTAACGATTGGAAACTCAATAATTCCTGCAGCTATTTAATTTTTTATACTTACGTTTACACTTACGTTACCCAACTAGCCCATGGACAATGCAATTATTTTGTCATTGATCATTCCAGAGAACAAAATTTTTCTAACCCCATCTGTTTTCATCGGAGGTCTATGTGTGAAAATTCGTGAAAAAATTAGTAATTAATTTGAAAGGATTATATTGAGAAAAAATAATAAATTATTTCATGCTAATAGTTCGCCAGCATCGCAGCTAAAATCAACTGTATTAAGCCAAATTAAGCTTTCGAAATAATACTCATTACATTAGATATGCAGATAATTGATACGAAGCCACTTTATGCGTTTGCCCACAATTACTGTCTCTCTTTCAGGAGTGCCGTCGACAAATCTTCGCCTCATTTCCACTTAAAACCACCCCAGACTCACCCCACAGTCATCTCTACAAGAAGAAAAAAGATGGGCGCAATTTCTTCGTGAAATCTCTGGTACCCGCCTCTCCACTCCGACCACCTTTACCAAATGCGACGGCGACCTTGAGTGGAGCTGACTTGACTTTCTCCTTCAAGCCGTTATTATTAATCCTCCCTCGATTTACTTGTGAGCGGGCGCTATGTAGATCTCGCCGGTTGGGACGTGAAACGACCTCCAGGTGATTGCGGTGCCCGGGCGGTGATACTGGTCCCTCTGGCGGGTGACGAAAGTGAAGGGGTTGATGTGGGAGGGAGGCAGCGTGGGGCGAGGTTTTGGCGTCAGTTCATTCGTCAGAGTGGAGATAGTATGAGGGATTATCCTCAGGGAACGAAATTTTAGAGGTATAGTATTACCAAATTCGTACTTGTCAAGAGTAAGTGGTCATTTCCAGGGGTGCAGGTTGAAAGGAAAAGGATTAGTAAATCGTTATGGATTATACAGTGCCAAAATTTCCAGCGTAACTGGCCCAGCCGGTCGAGGTTGTCATGTTGGTTGGCCGCGGTAGCTATCCCGCCTGGCAACAGAAGGGTTCGTTCATTAGTTAGAATCCCGCATCCTGATGCTGTGTTGGATTTGATATTAGTTACTTACGTCGTTGGGACCTTAGCCTATTGAGCACCTAAAACAAGATCCACGATGTTATCCTTTCCTGGGAGAAATATTTCGGATGTGACCGTTCAAGACTTTGAGTCAGTTTGTAATATATACGACTGAATGAGCAATTTTTGTGTTTATCATCTTCTTACACTCTTAGCATTAATAGTACATGCATTTAAGTAAGGGTGGTGGGGATTATCAGGAAAGATTAAAATAAATGAAATAATGAATACATGGGATTTTTTCACAGATCATATTCTCACCGTTTTCATTTTTCTGGTTTATAACCATATTTATTATTATTAATCTTCAATTACACGTTACCATTGAGACTCATTCACTCTTCTCACGATACCATTACAAATCAAGGCTCACCAAAATATTTTTCGATCACAGCACACTGTTTAAAAAAATATTCGTCCAATTTTTTATTCCCTTCTTCCGTTTAGTACGAAAAATCATGACGATCATTCGGATTTAATTGTTAAAGGGAAAATAAATTAAAAATTAAATATAACATATGAAAAGGAAATAATAAAAAATTCCAATGTCATATCAGCCGAGCAAAAAATTGAAATTGACAGCTATGAACTAGAGCTGTTTTATACTATGAACAGGGGCCAAATCAAACTATGGGTGTGGTAGCGACTCCATAGCACAGAAAGACGGCGTATCCCTGTCAGCAGCAAAGGGCAAACTGAGGTTACCTATCACCACATAATCATTTTTGACTCAATCTCATACTGCATTGATTTCCAAATTATATACATTTTTATGCGCTCCATGCCAATCAGCATCAGTTTATTTGGAATAAATAATTCATTGAATTTTTTCAAATGGGTTTTTAAAAGCATTAATTTAACGGAGAATATCAACCAAAGCCAAGTTTCGCCGCCTGGTTCAAAATAAGTGAGCTGACCGAGAGTTTACTCAAACTCTTTATTGAGTACCAACTTATCTAAGAAGAAAGTTAAATTTCTCGAATTTATATAATTTTAAAAATTTCCAGAGTTTGCACAATATTGTAAGTAATACAATTACTTTCCCTCTGCTGGAAAAATTGAGTGACAAGCAAAATTTCCTTGATTCCCTCCGATTTTCCTCCAAGGCACGCAAGAGCAGTCATCCATGCATAAAGAATTATCCTGTAGCCGTTTTGAAAAAATATATAGGGTGACTTATGCGGTTTTTAGATTTTTTCGATTCATCAAAAATCAAAGTTTTCACGTCTTTGTTCAACACCATGTAATAAATTGACATAGAGACAGGGTTTATTAAAAATTAGTCATTAACTAAGGTAATATAAAAAATAATGAACGATTCTGTACCCTTTTTTGAAAATTTCATCAGAATAACATTTAATAATTGTTTTTATAAATAATGTTTCTCAAATATTTTACTTTCAAATCTCCTAACAACATATTTAGAATTAGTTAGCGTATGTCTCAAAAGAGAAAATAAATTTCCAAAGCAATTAATACTTGTAAAGAAATAATCTCTTCCATTGGTTGTGACCAACCTTCACGGGGCCCACCCTGGCCGGAGTAAACTGCATTGTGGACTAAGGAGCCCAACTAAGCTTCACTTTCACTTTCATTTTAAGGAAATGCCATGATGAATAACAATATGTTATAACACTGCAAATTCAATACTGGAAACGATAATTGCAGATACATTGGCTATCTGAATGGAACAATCGTCAAACGGTTGCTGGAATGATATTTATCTGCGTTGTAATGCATGGGTGAAACACATAGTTTCAAAATTTTCACTTATGCAGATGTAAAAATTTTACCTTTTCAATGTCCTTTTTCAGTTACTAAATTGTTGTATTTCCGCGTGTCTCTCAATTCCTAAAATAACTTCAACAATCGACAATAATACAGTTGGTTCCCATGGCATGCTTAAAAATGTTACATATCTTGCAATGGTATATATGAATCCTAGAATTATTATTTTTTATCGAATGATTCTAATATCTAATTATTCAAGTTCGTACCAGTTTTACCGTATTAAATTTCATGGGTATCGTGCATATGATTTTCTTTACTTGTAGCCTACCTCACTGAGTATAAACGCAGAAAATTAATGATACATTTTTTATCATCAGCACAGAAATAAAATTCAAAATATTTTAGATAATATGCTTTATTTTATGCGAAAATAAAAGTTTCGCTTTTTTTCTTGACGAAAGTAAGGTCAACTTCATGTATGAAGAATGAGTTACTTCGAGGTCCTTCGTTTTACCGAATTCTTAAGGGAAGGGTGGTAAGGGAGTAAAAATACCTCCTCCCCTCAAAGAGATTGGGAGAGAAATTTCAACCTCCCATCTCCTTGGGAACAACCTTTACGATCTCTTTCAAGTGCGTCATCTTGGGACTGCTAGGTTTCAAAATCTTCGAAGCGCATTTCGCTCCTCGTCACTGCGTTGCTTCACTGACTTTTCAAAATCCAATTCAAAACGTGGTGGGTATATTTTTTCCTAACTTTGAAAGATCTTACCACTCTTTGTATTCTTAAATTGTAGGTAAACATTTGACGGAATGTGCACTATAGGAATTGTGGAGAAGGAAAGAGTGCAAAAAGAAGTTGTGAAGCATTTGCGAGAAATTTAGCATCCAATACAACGCCAATTAATAAAATTAACGTAAAACTCTGCGTAATCATACAGTTTTTTACCCTACAGACGGTAAATACAAATTATAATCCCCTGGAATACTACATTTATTTGGAATACCGCTCCAAAACATAAATTTGATTTCAGAGCTCAAAGGAAATCTACAAAGTTAAGTAAGAAATCATGATGTAACTTTAGAGTGAATGTGAAAAAAATTGGGAAGTTGGTCCTCTGAGTTCACGATAAATTAAAGAAACTCTTTCTGATATGGAATCCGACACAGAAATGGCTGTAACAGGGGCGGCCAGGATCGAATACCATAATGAGCTATGAATTCCAAAAGCCGATCAGCTTCAAAATTGATGATGACCACCAGAAAAAACGCAGTGGCGTAAATTCATACAAAACAAAGAGAAAATTGAAAAAATATTCGAATCCATTATGTTGTGAAGACGTAAGCAGTTGAGAATAAAAGCTAATAAGCAAGAAATATTCTAGAATTAATTCCTGTTAATCTGTGATATTTATTTAAGAAGCAGCAAAGAGAACTAATCTGCGGGAGACTAAATCTAGGAAAGCAGGTCTAATTGGATGGAATTCGAAAAATAAGCTCAAGGAAAATGTTTACCCAAGAAATTCACATGGAAAAAACTTATCAATAATTTTTACGTTGCCAAAAACACGTAGTACGGCAAAAAATTCAACGGATTTTTGAACCACCCGAGTACATCGTGGGGTATATGACGGATAGATAAATAATATTTCACCCATTTACGAGCCAATTGTGCCAATTAAACAGAAAGCGTATTTCTTGCTCGTCGAATATTCACATCCAACCTTCGGCAATTAATACCACTCCCTTGGGAAAAAATGGAGCGTTTGATTTATTTTTTCAATGAGCCTGAGTGATTAGAGTGGAAAGGCTAATATTGGGAATCATAAAGAATTGAACTGTAATTTTTGGTAATATTAGCCTGATGTCCATATTTCGGTGTCAGTATTTGCAAATTTGAAATAATCCCTTTTTATAGACTAACCGAAAATGAACACAAAAAGTGTCCAGTTCTGTAAATTGGGATAATAATAATGATCTTAGGAGCAAGTTAGTGGCCAAATTTTGGGATTAAGTCACAATGCCAACGATTTATAAAGAAAGAGCTTCTTCTTGGATATAAGGTAGAATACAACGAAACACACATTTTATTTTTGTGCGTGAAATTAAAATTTAAAATAATGCAAAATTCAGGTATATTTAGATGAAGACCTTACGGAAAATTTTATGAACAACGTAACATCCCGAACATGTGTGGAAGTAGGCCGCTGTTCTTTAAAGAATATACCTAAGGATGAATTTTCAAATAAGCTTATAATAATACTCTACTCACTTTAGTCTCAATACTAAACTACTAAAATACAGTTTGGATAATAGAGCATTGGTAAAGAAAGTTCGACGGATAAGTAAGTCCTCGTAGCTGCAAAAATTTCAGACATTTTCAAAAAAATTCGCGCATTTGTCACAGAAAAGTACTGAATTTGTCTATATGATAAATCATAAAGTAATATATTACCTGTTTTCAAGCTACTCAAGCCAAAAACACCGAAAATTTAGTGCTACCTCTAAGGCAGCATTTTAACCATGTAGCTTTAAAGTGACCTTTTTTCCAGAAAAATTTCCTGACTTTCTAAAATATCAGGTCCCATATCGTCAAACGCCATCTACTTCTCATATGGAATGGTCACACAATGTGAAAATAAGCAATACAGGTATCTCCCCAACCTTTCTCGTTGGAATGACCAAAGTTTCAACTTTCTGGTCAAGTTACACAACTCACTAAGGAGCCCACAACTTGCTGTACGAGTTCTCGTAATAGCATCATAAACGATATTTTAAAGATTCCTCGTTTCAGACAATGCATTTTTACACAATAAAATTCTGCTGACAGCATACGACCGGTTTCATTTTATATCGTCAGCATCCAATCGTCATATTAGGCCGCTTCTCGCCGAAATCGGTTTTGTGCTTCAAGCAGAGTTTTACTGCAAATATAAATTGCTTTTGATAGGAAATCTATACACTACTCGAGTGGTAATTTATATTTGCTGAGGTAAATCGTCAAGTTTCGCTGGTGCTTTGAAAACTTTGGCTGCGCAAGTAGACGGCAACTCCTGTTCGATATAATTCAGATGTTCAACTGAACCAGAAGGGCTATTGAACATCGTATTAGGCTTATCAGCTTATTAGGAAGTGGAGACCAATCCATACGCGCACGCGAAGAGATTTCTAAGTGAAGTTTCCGTATCTCGTTTCGTCGCGTCATCACACCTTTACCGTCTCGGTATGTATTTGTGCGTCAGTCGCTCTCAGATGACGAAGTGATAATATGACTTTAAAATTGACACGTCGACAAACGAGGATTAAGACGAAGGTATCACAGTGCATCTATTGCCGAGAATGAGATTCAAAATGTTCGAGTCAAAGATTATTAAGGAACTCATGGCGTCTCTTTTCTTTTGAATGGCCAATGTTAGTTCAGTGACTACTGGGAATATGTTACTCATCTAAAGGATGACTGAATAAATTATCTTTACGCCACTATTATTGGCAAACAAAATTTTTCATAGTTAATTTGTTTTTTTTTCCTTTGTTCTCAAATCACGCTTCTAGGTTTTCATAAATGGTTTTAACCCATGTAAGATTTCGCTCAAGTAAAGACCGCCACGGGAAAATAAGGTTATGATAATTATAATAGAATTTTAATTGGATTTACTGGTAAATGTAATATATATATATATATATATATATATATATATATATATATATATATATAATGGGCTGACACAATATAACACAAATAGAAAAGAATAGACACATTTAAAAGAACACTCACACGGTAAATTGTTCGAGCTTTCGGCCCTCTCAGAGGCCTTCTTCAAGAGAGTCTCTCTTGAAGAAGGCCTCTGAGAGGGCCAAAAGCTCGAACAATTTACCGTGTGAGTGTTCTTTTAAATGTGTCTATTCTTTTCTATTTGTGTTATATTGTGTCAGCCCATTATTGTGCCGCTCGTGTGAGTTTTTCCGTACAATCGTTATATATATATATATATATATATATATATATATATATAATATACATATATATAATATCTATTAAGAAAATATATATATATATATATATAATATATATATATATATATATATATATATATATATATATATATATATATATATATATATATATATATATTCAAAGGGAAAAAGATGTGTAAGACTATTTATTACTGCAAAGCTCATCACGAAACTAATTAAAGAGAAGGGAATAATAATGAAGTTAAAAAGATGTAAATGTTCTCACGTGTATTTTACAAAGTGGGTAATTTATAATAAATTCTAAATAATGTATTTTTGGGATTCGCTGCAACATTTTTTAACTAATAGACGCTTCAAACCTTTGCTCGGAGTGTTATCATCTTGTGTGACGTTTCATAAAAAGTCTTGGCACCATTTATGAGAAAAAATTACGTTCATGCCTACATTTAAATTATGTCGCTCTTTTTAGAGCATGAGATATAACATGCTCTTTGAACGTAATGGTGTAAATCAGCAATCTAAGGAGGTAATGCTAATGGTAAAGGGAATTACTTCTATAGACGCTACTGAATAGTGACCGAATGAATGGTGCTGAAAAAAATAGTTTTGATAAAGTTATTTACGAATAACTTTACCTGCCAACTACATTTTTCTCGTGATATCCGTCATTTTTCGCTGCCATATTCAGTTCGCGGGAAACTGATACCTAAACCAATTGATTCTATTGATTTGTTCAGGCAAGTGCTCCTCTGGGTTTAAATTCGTCGTAAAATTGCTTCAAATTAATTGGGTCAAGGGTAATTGAATGAACTTCAGTAGTGATTTAATCTGCTCCAAATACTTTCAGTAAATCGTTAACTCTTCTGGAAATGCCTCTCGTTGAGTCTTGTCCATATTAATGTTCTCGTACACTGGGCACCTTGCATTAAGCTGGTTCAGATAAATTAACTATTTTTAGCCTTGCATTCTCTATCATGGAAAGCTCGTTCCAAATAGTCCTATATTCTATTAACTTTTTCTATTTGTCCACAAGGTACATTTCTGAAATTTTACACGTGTACATTTCTGAGATTGAACACGTACTTGGTCGTCAACCACTTAAAAATAGACCTCCACCGAAGATTATACAATACACTCGTGTAGTTTTGCACTTAACTATACTTATTTTTACATTTCATAGCCTCTTTTCTTAACAAAAATATTTCTGAAAGAACTCATGATAATTTTAGGCAAAGTAGCTTTAATTGTATCACTTGAAGACGAATACTATCCAAATCCGTCGACATCAGAACACCATCCCCCTTTAGATAAGGTTTTAAACTGTTGAAACTCTATGAATAGCAAATTGCTATTATTACGTTTGACATGTATATTACGCTAATTAACTTCATATTCATTTAATGAACTACAGAATTAGTTTTAATTCCTCAAATGCTAAAGTTTTGCTTTACGGTGTACCTATTAAAATAGAAGCAAAAAAAATTGAGTCACTGAAATTTCTCATTTATGTTAAATCCATTAACTGAACGATTAATATTATTTTTACGTATTTTACATTGTATACTTTATTTATCTTACAAAGGCCATAATACTATGACCGATTTCCTGCATGATTTGACTCATGTAAATTTAATCCAACCACTCTATGTGCTTCTATCAAAATACGTATTATTCAAAGATTTAAGATAAACACTCCTAAGAATGAACTATTTAACGCGATCAGATATTAAAACTTATTTACTCTAAATTTTCATCGTTATTTTCTCTATTCAATGGACGAAATCTACGTGTGAGAAATTTCAAAAACTAATGTTAACTTTATTAAATTGAGTCAATATCCCCGACTTGTAAAAGCTGGAAATTAAGTATATTGGTTTATGCCAGCTAATTTTCTGCTATAAAATAATTTCTAGAGGCTTGTTACTCTTTTGGAAGGATTGAATGAAATAGCGCAATAACGAAATTTCCCAGGAATTAGTTAATTTCACAAATACCGATTTTCGGTTGGATGCTCATACGCCTAACCATCTGCACATGACGTTGGTTATCTGTACATCGCTCGCTAACGTAGTTAAACGATTTTTCTCCTTCGAAATAATTAAATTAGCCATTTATTTCCAGGAAAGCCGCCTATAACAGGAATTAAACCAGAGGACAAATATTTTACACTAATTTAGTTATATAATTTATAAGAACAAACATTCAATTACTGTTTATTACTAAAACTTAATTCATCATTTATTAATATTCATTTGCCATTCCAGTTTGAGTGCAAGGACATTTTTAAACGAGTAATTGAGTAAATATTCCTATTTCATGGGAATTCTTTTGCAGTTCATATATGAGTATTATGCATTAAAGACTCAGGTAAAATAACATTACTTGAACACTTTCTTATATAAATATCTATAGTAGAGATAAATAAGAGAGAATAACGGTTATATAATAGCATGTAAGTGGACATATTCCTCCTCCGAGTACTCCCTCCAAGTGCATCTTAAATTACGAATGGACTCAAACACTTTCTTGCGGAAATAAAAGAAAACGACAAGGGGCTAAATGTTTGCAATGTATGTCCCGGATAACGAGGAATAGGTGCGATAAGATAATTGATAGTGTTTTAATTGATCAAATTATTAAATTCAGAGTTGGAGACGCATGCCAAAAGGGTTTACCCATAGAACACCTCGCGGACCAGGGCGCTATTTTTGGAAAATTCGGAGAAATCAGAAAATCCATATAAACTAGCAAAATCCAAATATTTGAGTAGAAACGTTGAAAAAGTTAAACGCTTCCACTCACCTTTTCCCATTAGAGACACTTTTATCTCATAGATGTGATAGAAGCAATACACTACTGGGTAAGAGATTTAATTCTTCACGATTTATAATACAAAGGTCAATGGATAAACCACACCAGGCAATGTAACTTTATCTGTTTAAGCCCCATTCGCATTACATGCATAAGTTAAGGAGCCTGAGTAGCGTAGTTGTTCTGAGCATTCACCCATAAGCTGAAGGGCTCGCGCTTCTTCCCAGTCCAGGTGACATTTTCTTGGTGAAATCGATTGCGACAACACCGATGCGTAGAGCGTATTGATTTCTACATATCTTTATTTTGAGAGAAAATATCCAGGAATAAAAAACCAAAAAACAACTACCAATTATAGAAAGGTATATTCTCTCTGAATTACAGTTTTACACAATCTATTTGCCGTACTTCATGGTCACTTTTTTACATGGTCACGAAATCCTTGTCATAATTAGGCAAACATGTATTCACTAGTTAAAGTAATGCAATAATTTTTTAAATTGAAATTGCTTAAACTTTTATTTAATTTTTTTTGCTAAAGATATATTCGTAATGAGACTTCTATGATATGTTCTCTCTCCATAATGGTATCAAATCAGATAATATTTTCATGCACCAAACATGCGTGCCAGCAGTAATGACGCACGCATCGTCGGAATGGTCTGGAGTGCCGAGAACGAGTCTCGCTCGAATTCAGGTGGTGCAGAATGCTGCGCTGCGGTGCATATTGGGACGCGGCCGTTACGCCCTCGTTTCACCCATACACCGTGACGGGAACTTGGAGACGCTCGGCGAACTTCTCCCGAAGACAGCGCAAGAATTCTTCAAAAAAGCAGCAGAGTTCGACTTTGCTGCTATTAAGGAGCATCTCGGAGGTGCAAGTCCGGCCTTGGGATCACCAAAAACGACCCATTGCTTAATCTCCCATCAGCGTTTCGACCAGTGAAAAAGCTGAGGAGAAGCTGAAGCCATAGACTCACTGATCCGAAACGAAACTTGAGGAAAACCGAAGACGAGAACAAAACGTTGGAAAACCTAACCGTATGGAAAGACGAAAAGGACGCCTAATCGCAGAGAGGGTGTCGCAAAGAACAGGATATTTTCGCCTCATGGTTAAACTATACATGTCTTCATATTTATTTCGCTAGAAAATTAAATGTACATTTGTACTGCAATATGATGGGTCGCGGTAGTCTTGGGGTAGAGCGTGGACTACTGACCGGAGGGCTCGGGTTCCAATCCCAGGCACACCTCTCTAGGCCCCAATCGAGCTATGTGATTTTTCGGGTACCAGATCTTCTTGGGAAACCATAACCGGTACAGGGAAAGGAACTGTAGCCCCCCAACTCTGATGCGTGAATGTCACACGCCGTATAGGGCTTAGTGCTGGGTGAAATTATACCATCACCTACCAAACCGAACTTAGGGTCGATTACTGTGTCTATGGTTTTATGAGGTAATTTTTTGGCAATATGAGATAATTAGCAATAATATATGTTTATTATGTAACGGAATTGAATGAACAGGCGGTTTCATTTTTTAATATAACGAAGTAGTTTCTTTAAGTTTTACTCTTCCAAAAATGCATAAAAACACATAAAAAGTGCAAAAATCTAAGATATGTTTATCTATCTTTCACAATTTGTTCAAGATTCATCTTTAGACGCCACAAAACTGTACAAAGCTACGACGTTATCATTTATTCTCTTTGGTGATTAATCTTTTCAAACATAGAACTTTTAAATGCTGCTTCATTCCCTACACAAATTTTAGTAACTTTGTTGTGAATCCCTATATTTAAGTATTTCATCGAAAGAAGTCCTCTTGCGTAGCTAAATTATTGAGGCCAAGTTAATTATATCTTTAATTTAAAGAAGCGTTTCATAAGGGCAATTGAGAAAGTTAAATAAAAAGGTTTAATATAAACATTAATATATGTTTAGTGAAGAAAAAATTTGCATAAGCATGTAACTTTTAAACCTAACTTTATTACAAATTATGACTTTTTTAAAATTTGTAAAATATCCTCGGTAAAGGCCGATATTTTTAGAAACGAGGTAATCACTGAATTTTCAACTGAATAGTTTTTACAAAGACTTAAGTGTGCATATGCGCATGTATAAATATAACAAACAGTTATAATACGTGATTTCGCGATGCTCAGTATAATATTTTTCGAGCTACGAGGTCAAATGCAGTCTGGTATCATCGAAATACTAGTAACAGTCGTAATTTTCGTCATGGATCACATGCGTGCATTTTTCTTAAAACCCCGGAGTAAATTTCTTTTTCAGATTGAATACTTTCCTTTATTCCTGTAGGGAGAAAATTATTAACTACCATTTTCTGCGCAATTGAGAAAAATTTTCACTTGTACCCATAAATGTGGAAAATTTCAACCAAGAGGGGGCCGACGGTAAAAGGTTGAGGTTAGAAATCGGGTTTTATTTCCCGACAACAATTGAATCTAATGATTTCCGTCACATTTCACCCCTCAGTAACCATTATATTTTTCTCGGTACCTACTCTTTCTCAAAAGTTTTTTACCCAAAATTTTGAAACTCCGTTACCGCGAGAATTCTTACGTGTCATAATCTTCCATTTTTCTTCTAAATCCTATCTACCACGAGTCATCCTTTTTTGAACAAGCACTGCTGCTTTCATCACCCACGGCCTTCAATGATCCGCGTTGGAATGCAACCCGCCCCAGGACCAGCTTCCGTGTATTTATCCACCGGTCCACCGGCAATCCGAATGACCATTACCGAAACGTAATGTTTCCTGCCTCTGAACGTGAAAACGACATGATGAAAGGGGTAATTTAAAGGTAATGCGATGGCACGTATGAAGGGTGGTCCAATGAAGGCTTAATCACTGACGGAAGAGGCCAAGAAGTACGGGAGGGGGCGAGACAGGTCAGCGTCTCTGTCTCGGACGTGCTCTATTTTCTTTCAAGGTGGACAGACGGCAGTGCCGCTGCAATATTTCCGACAGAGATGGAAAGGGAGGACACGTAGGAGGTCATAGGGAGAAACAGGAATGAGCAGTCTAGAAAAGACAGGCACTCCGGGATGGATACCGAAAGGTGATTCCCAGTTTGCCCGCCTACTCATGAATATTCTCAATGCGAATTACACTCCGATGACTTGTCATAGTGGATTTGACTTGCATAATTTCATTTAACGAGGAAGTGATAGATAAATCTTACTTAGGACTTAAGAACTTAGGTGTGTTTCTAATTTTCTACATTCCCCTTAATTGTTACTACCATAATCATTGATAGCTTTAATGCTACACTAGCAATAAATGCAAAACAAAATAGGAATCACGGTGTTAAAATCATTGAAAACCCATGTAACATACATAAGACACCTTGAAATGAGTTTTAAATTAAGTTTAGGGATACAAATTCAATTCACTTAGAACAATGGAGGATAAAAGTATTCAATTACAAAATATTCAGCCTCACGGAATTCGCATAATTCTGAAATAACGATGCATGATGACAAAATCTAACGGAATTTCCAACACCAAATCAAATTTGGCTATTAATTGGCCCTGTACATAAATTAAGTGAGTAAAAATTAGGACCCTAGGCAGAACCCCGTTTAGAGCGTCATCTGATGCTTTCCGACCATCCGTTTATCATTATAGAAGGTGTATTTAAAATGTATGAAATAAATACACTCAATAAGCACTATTAGCCCTAAAGGGGACCTAATAGTATCCGGAAACCCTGGTTAGTACTCATACTGAAGTCCATGCCAATAGAATCCGATTGCAACATAGAATTACAGTTGAGTTATAGCAGAATATTAAACTAAAATTTCGTCTTACTTGTATACCACTTACTTGTATGAAATATATCTTAGACGGCTCTTTACTAAGTCGGATAAAAATGCGTCATTGAGTAAGATAGAGCGATAGGCAGAAAAAGTAGGTGAACAGAAATGTCACTTCATAATTTTTCTTCGAAAACGCAAACTTAGAGAAACTTGAGAAAAATTGGAGAAAAGTAAGGACAGGAAAAGTGGGCTTTGGAAAATAACGGTGGTGAGCGAGACGTCACTGAATTGGAACCATCATTGTAACACACCTCCGTCACAATGGAGCAGCGACAATTTTCCTCCATCCCATAGGTAAATCATTGGAGGAAGGCAAGAGAAAAGAAGGAAGGTAGAGTTGAAGTAATCTTGGCTAAATTTGGGCTCGAACTGATAAAACTGCGGGAAGGAGTGTAAATTAAAAAAACATTTTTCGAGTCGGAAATACAGAAATCCACCAAGATTGATCCGTCTCAAGGAGGAAATTATAAGTAGCCGACAAAATGAAAGGAGGAAGATAAAAAAAGGAAAATCCGATGAATCGGAGGTAATAACATATGTGCGACGGAAAAAAACGGCCGGGTTGCAAAGGAGCGACTTGTGCGAGCGCCCACATCTAAGCTATACCGTTAAAAAGTATCGGAGGAGAAAAAATGAGGCAAATCTTTACTCGCTCCGCACAAGGATTTCGCAAGGTCACTCCGATCGCGTGCTGAGAGCGTGGAGTTGATATTTAAATGACAGGTGAAATTTTTCTCACTCGCTGACTCTCGGAGAGAACGCCTTGCCAATAATCTTGAGATAAATTAAGCGTAGGAGTACGTACATTTACCGTCGCTCTTGTACTCCTCGAAAGGCTAAACACGCCCGGATATCGCTTGATAAATTTAAAATCTTGTACATTGATGGAAAGAAAGACTTGCTCTTGTAACCAATGAATCATCAAATACGTGGAGCAGGGCGGTGTCAATGTTTGTTTCAAGTGTTACTCGTCCACTTTTTTCGAATGTACCACAACCGTTCCAGGAACGAAATCAAGTTTTTGACGGGTTTCATGAAACATGGTTGGCACCTAAGAGTAAAACCCTTCCATAGAAAATATGTTCAAATAAAAGGTCACTTGCGAAAAATTCCGTAACTCGTCGTTTACAAAAAGTGTTAAATCAAACTACTTGTCACAGCTAATACACCTCAACTTTTCCATTGATTAGCAATAGCTTGGCTCACTTTCGTCAGGAGAAACGTGAACTGGCGACTCTAATTGTTGTAACTGATGTTTAACTATTGCTGCTTTTAAAAAATGTCATAATTTTCAAATAATTTTGTTTATGCAATAAATACAGGGTGCGGCTACATAACTTCCTCTTTTAAAGGGGTTTTGCTTTATATGAAAGGAAGTTGCCGAACCCTGTGTATACTCATTTGGTAATACTACTTGCTGGACAAGGTTATATGAAGGAAAATAAATCTGAATAAATACTAGAATCATCGGAGAGGCCCTGGGTATGGAAGAGTTTAATAAGGTGTAGGAGAGAAAACATAGATTTCAGAGATTGAGTGGTTTATTTTTCTTTAAGAATGAAACGAACTTGTTACTGCCGGTTACAGAAGATTAAGGAAGAAAGCATTCTTTCAGTTATCAGGAATCAGAGAGGAATTTAAATGAGGTTCCATATGACTGTATCAATAGAATGAAAAATAAACTTGAATGCTGAATTATATTGGTGTATTAGTAGAGTCGAATGAGCTTAATACCTCTAGAATATCAACACTTACACGGTGTAATAAACCCACAAACCATTGTGTTAACGAGAATTAAGAATAATTGGGTTTACTAAGCACTCACTAATACTTTTAGTTCTGATCATGAAACTGTATTATCAACTTTAATAAGGATACCTCATCGCATTAACTTCTTTTTTCGCCATAGTGTTCTTTAATCCTTGGGGAAGTTATTTATTTCATCATAACTGTGTTACGTTCCTGAGTATTTATGGGATAATAATTGTCATTAAATTTCAAATAAAATTATAGTTTTTACTTCTTTTGAGCCGTAAAATAATTAAAGGTAGCGAGTGTAAGTGATCAAAACTTTGCTTACCTTAAAGGACTAAAGCAATTGGTCTCCATTACAAAATAAAGGTACGTACCCCGCTCATTTTCACGGACATCTTGGAAATTTGTAGCCGCAGTGGTGAGACCAAGCGTCAGCATACTTCATGTAAATGCAGGTATTCAATTTAAAAACCCTGATATAGCGTAATAAAATATTTATTGACCTTTTATAATGGCGTAACATATATGTTTTTTCCCTTTGAAAACAAGGCAGAAAAATATGAATAATTTTACTGACAAATTCTGTTCAAACACATTCTGTTCTGTTTCTGTTTCAAACACATTACTCAAGGATACCAGTGAACCACAACTTAGTAAACGCTATATCCCCATGAATCCAGTCCATGCCTTCGGGGATAACGTCCCATCCACCACAACATCCCATTGATTCACAAAAAGGAAACTCTGTGAGTGCTCTTAATTTGGGGTTAAAAATCAACAGACGACAATTATTGTAATATACGAGTATAAACTTACATGTGTGAAAATGAGATGTGACTTGTAAAAATTTTATTTGGCCAAGGTCCATGAATGACCAAGAACTGGTATATCCTCAACTTGACATCACATATATATTTAATGTTTAGCTGAAACTTCAATTATAGTTAAGTGGCTCAAAGGTTCTGAATCTATAATTTCTTTCAAGGAAAGCAATAATTGAAATTATCAGTGGGGAAGTGCCCGGAAAGGTATAACCGTACTTGACCCAATTTACTTATCGAGCATCCCTAGATTAGAGAGATTGCGCTTTGTACTTGATATGATAATGGTTGATCGCAATTATTTGTTCATAAAACCGACGAAACAGTTATTTAGTATTGTCGCCAGTGATTGCAGCTAATGGAAGTCGAATACAGACATATTGAAAAGTGCTGTTTCCAAAAGCTGAATTTTCCTCCTTGGGTCTATTCTGTTACCCACGAAAAATCTATTTACAAGGTGTTCACATATTCTCTACTATTTCAGCCATTAAATTACTTTACCTGTCCTTCCTCATGCGGAAGAAATGAAGTCGAGATGTGTCACCCCATGGGAAATGAGGGAGGAGAGACGTTATTTGAAGGTTGAGGTTTGAAAGGTCATGTGTCAACTACCACGTCCTTATCATTTTTTTTCCTCTCGCCGCCTGGCACGCCTTCAGCTAGGACAATAAGTTTATCTCCTTTTCCGTAAGACTCCAGCGATTGGAAAAATTACTTGATGATTTCCTGACTTAGGAAGAATTCCGGTTTCAATTTTTTACCAGCATTCTACGACTTCTCAGGTCGAAGATCTTAAAGATGGAGTAAAGTTGAGTCAATTGAGAGAAGTTCTGTTCACACACACACACACACACACACACACACACACACACACACATATATATATATATATATATATATATATATATATATATATATATATATATATATATATATATATATATATATATATATAAAACACTTAGCACTAGTGGACACAGACAAAAACACAGAAACACACAAAAAAGAGACTCACTATTTTTCGAATTTTCGGTGGTCGTTACCACCTTTATCAAGGAAGAGAGGGACAGAACTCATGAGAAAAATAGTGAGTCTCTTTTTTGTGTGTTTCTGTGTTTTTGTCTGTGTCCACTAGTGCTAAGTGTTATACATTATTATTCACGTCCGTGAGACTTTCAAAAAGTGTTATATTAATATATATATATATATATATATATATATATATATATATATATATGCATTTATACATATGGGTAAATCATATAACCTCATTAAAGTTAGAATTAATTTTTTCTGCATAACCTTCATGAATCACTTGGGCATTTGTGAGTAAGCTATTTGAAGCCTAATGAAGTTTATGAAGTAGAATTGACAGAAACTTAGGATTTCGGGTCTCCGTAATTTAATATACCTTCATAATTGTATGTAAATGATTCAGTAAAAGAAATTAGGAAAAGATGAGAGAACGGTGGAGTAGTCAGTCTAGAATTAACACATGGAAGGTTCTTATTTCCAGTTGGCTAAAACTTCATGCGAAACCATGGTTCTTAGTGAAGATTGAATTCTTAGATAAATTAAATCTCAAATATCTCAAAAGATGGCTATCCCAAGTAACCAGTTAAAAGGTACAAATTCCTATTTTATCACCAATATTCCAATATATTTCTTAATACGAGTTTCCTGGCACAAAAATAATGAACCCTATACGGTATTATGTTTGGTCAGTAAATTCCAAAATTTTTAGTCCCGAAATACAGCCTTGAAGGGGAGTATTCATTATTCTTGGTCATTAGCCTAATTCTATGCAAAGAACAAAGTGGTGGATTAATTTTACCCATATCTCATGAATACGGATTCTGAGAGTTATTGAGAAACTTTGGGGAAAGATCAAGGACAACCTCTTTTTGGTGGACTACGGAACGCATATGAGAAAGTACCGATTTTATGATTATTGGAAAATATTAAGTATGGAGTGACTGCAAAAGTGAAACGGTAACCGAAAAAATTAATGCCTCCAAAATTAACTGATTATCAAAGAGCTAAACGGTCGTTGGATGTTCACTAACCTTATCTTTGCATCGATATTTTTTTACATAAAAATCTTCTGAAGCGAAGGTTACACTCTCCGTTATTATATGCCATACTCATGGAATATATTCCACTAATACTATCCGTTTAATGCTTAAATGAATGTATTCACCTACCCTTAAATTGAGACTTCAAATAGACAACGCGGCTAATGCTGTAACCAAAATTGGCAAGAAAGAAATGAGGAATATACTCTTCGCAATTAAATTAATTGTGATTTTTCAAAACTATGGGAATTAAATTACGTATGAAATGGAGTTAATTCACTTGACCCAGGTTCATTCCAATAAAATCATCATAAATAAAGGGTTTAAAGAATAAATACCTTTCAATTAAATAAAATATTCCCTATGAAATCTCCATAAACTGTTTTATGCAAAGTTTTTATCATCTACCAACTGTGAAGTATGGCACAAATTTTAAAGTATTTTAATAACTCGCATTAATAAATCCTATAAAAATATTTTTGAGAGGAAGATATTTCTGTTAAAATTTGAACTACAAGGCCATCGTCCGCAAAATTTGCTTAGTGGCTTAACTTACCAAATAATGAGAGGTCAAGGTAATGATCATATAATAATAACTTTTCCGAGATCAAGGAATCGCCAGTATTGATGTTTTTTTACGTAGAAACCAGGAGAAACCTCTTCGTCGTAAAGGCATTCTATATCAAAAAATCAGAATGAAGGTTTCCTAATGCTTAAAACACAAACTTGTATTCTGTCTTCAAACTTTTATCAAACCGGATGGAAAGACAATACCAGAAGTATACCCACGAGTCACATTGTAAGAATTTTGCTCACTAGCGTCAACGGTAACCATGAGGTTTTTACAAATGTTCCATAATGAAAATTCTTATGAAAGTAAAATATTCAAGAATAACTAAAACTTTAACTGTGTTCAATGGATAATTCATCAATTGAAATCATATGATAACTCTTGCTATCTATTGATCTTTTATTTTAAAGACAAGTGGACTAATGCATGAAAACTTTTACAGAAAATTAGACAGGTGATTGAATTCCTACCTTAGTCTTATGCTGGAGACCAATTAACTGTATTAATTGACGGCCATTTTCTGTTATTGACATTTCCAAAAACAGTTGAACTACTGAATTAATAATCACAATGAACCATGAATAAAATCATCAGAATATCTACAAAGAGAGTTCGAAGTCTGTCACTAATTGTGGAACCTCATAATTTAAACTGGAGAATTCATTCTGCAAGCAGTCTTTCAGATGTAAATGGGTAGTCAGTCAGTGAATGCCATGAAATGAATTATTGAAGTCGCACGCGCCGATTTTTTTTATTATTTAGAAGCTATTCACGAGCCAAATCACAGCTAAATTCATGATGGAAGATTTAAATAACTGGATAGTTTACCTGGGCATCTAGGGCTTTGTTTTTCACTTTCCAATATCGACTAACCTCAATATAAAATAAGTATTAGGATGGCAATAATTATCAATTTTACCAATTATTCCAATGATCATGGTTACATTGACGAAATAAAAATGAAATTGGTGCAACAAGCAATATGAAAAACAAGGTTCACATTGTTTATCTATACAATCACCCATATCAAAATGTCCACAATATCTTCCATATCGTCAAATTAAAGGTAATTATCCACTGCCAAGAAAATAATTCATAGAAACTATCATATATCAATCAACTATCAACTATCAATCATCAACTATCAATCAACTATCAACTATATATCAACTATCAAATATCAACCTAAGCTATGTGAAAAAATTACATAGTGTTGAAGGACAAACTAATGTCTACTTAGAGGTAACATTATTTGGTTTTGCATGTGGTTTTATTCTAGTTTAGAATTGGTGGTGACAACACCCACCGCCGCACGCCCTTGCAGTGGCTTGCGGGGTATTGTGTCGATGTAGATGAAATATCGTTATATCGCACCAAAACCATTTTGAGGATCGAGTTGACATAACTAACAGGTTAGTGATTAGGGTTTCCTAATTCCCTATGACCTAAGTCTTTTATATATTCTTCGTCATTTCCAACCCATCCCTTGGCGGAAAATGGCTTTTCCTTTGTATTTTTTTATTTAGAACGACTGAGCATGGAACTGTGGATGTGTATTAATAGGCACCTATTTCAATTCTTTTAGATGACACGAAATCAAAGATCGTCAAAATATTTAACATTTTCCGTTTTATTTAAATATACAAAAACTGATGAGCAAAAAAATCCTGGTAGATAACAAAACAATTCTTTTCCTTTACCGTCTTAAAAGATAGTTCTTAAAATAATATAAATAAAGACACTCACAAATAAATGTTTATATAATTCCCCTTGAGGTGAATACAAAATATTGATTGAAATTCAACTCGCGTTAAGTCAACGCTGTTTCTATCTCAAAGCAAGCGTGTACCATTTTTGCAATTATTTCAAAATTATTCCAACTCGGATTAAAACCACGCTCTTCCATATTCAAAGACTGGAAAATCTCGAATCAAACCTCTGGAAAAGCAGGGCACGCCGAATAAGAAATGACAAGAATGATAACATGTTCTTCGCAAAACACGGCAAGCGCGATCTAAATAAGGTCCACCTTCTTCTCCCCCGCAACGATGACAAGAGGTAGATGAACTTTTTCTGTGCCCTGTCTTAGAGAGAAACGACTGGATTTCGCACGTGTCTCACCAAGAGACCAGGAAAATGACCACCATGGTTTGAGGAGAAAATATTAATGAAGAGAATCCTCGTATACATTTCAGCTTTGCCAATCCTAGTTGAATAAAGCTCGCCTGTCCGGTCAACACGCCGCCCGTCGCGACGGCAAGCGTACATAATATAGTGAGTGGAGGCAGAGGTCCGAGGGTGCAGGGTGCATCTGATAAGGTAAGCGAGGGAGAGATAGAGGGTCCGCTGGGTGGGTGGTGGAACGTGGGCGAGACAAGTGGATGTGAAACATTTCCCAAACCGCTCACTAAAACCCTCTCCCATTGTGGTTCTGTGCTGTTTAAGATAGGGCGTGTGCCTAACAGTTCTCCCCCCCCCTTCGTCATAAGTGCGGAAGAGAAGGGGTACAGGCTGCAGCAGGGCTCCCTGAGAGGGCGCTTAGTGACAGGGTCGCCCGCCCCCGTAACACAACGGTGCCCTCTTCGACCGGGGCAACGAGTGGGAGGAGCGGGGGAAGAGGGGCGTAGCTGAGGCCCGCGGTGGACGTCCGTTATTTTCCCCGGGATTGAGAGTCGGAGGAGGTGAAAGGGTTAAAGAGAGAGAAAGGATAGAAGAGAGATTTTTTTCTTTCTTTTCAAACGTGTGCATGCGTTCGCAAGCAGTGTGCTGCAAGTGTGTACATGCGTTATATATTTTGCAGCCGATCTCCCGCCCTTTACGATGGTTGTACTTGCGACAGTGGGGGAGGCAGGACACGAGAGTGAAAGGGAAAATGGTAGGTAATGGGGGAGAGGAGGGTTAAGCCGGACGGGCGGGTGGGTGAGGGGGGAGAGGTCGCCGCTGCAGCCGGCCGGCCACACCCAGCCGCCCCAAGGCCTCTCTCCTTGTGTCTCTCGCTCCCCCGCCCCGCACTCACTCTCGGTCCGAGATACATTGCCCCACAAAGGACTCCCCTCAACCCCTACACCACCTCCCCCTGCGACTACTACCCTCACCCGACCCCCATCCCTCTTACTCCACATCCCGTTCACTCCCCGTCATCCCACGCTGCAATCCAATTCCCCCGACCACCTTCTCCTCCTCCTTCCCCATAGCAAGTTTCCACCCCGCGCCGTACACCCGCTCCCGACCATTCACAGATACTTATATATGTTGGATGGTGATGGGTGTCCCAGTCGCCTGACCCGAAAGTCACGTCATCGAATCCCGCCCGCTCCCTGGGTGGATGGAAACCTAACAGTTCCCCGTCGTATTTTAAGCTAGTTAAAAGAGTAATTTCCTCTTACAATGCGTAAATGTTATTCTATCTCCGTGGCTTGCTGCTTAAATGTCCGTGTAAAGCAAGGTTTTTGTCGACCGATAAGCCTGTTCCTGTAGCTCAGCCGTAGGCAAAACTTAAGGATATGGATCCGAAAACCGCTAATGGTATGGGTGCGTCGGTCTCCGGCTTGACGTTTTCTAATTTAGGGTGGAGGTAGTTGTACGTAAGAGCCGCAGTCATTATAGTATATCATGACTACTAAAAATAAGCGAAGGGATGACTAAAGACCACGATTTGTCACTTTCCAAGGCGGGATGCCATAGGGAATGAATCACGGTTGGATTCAGTTTGCAAAGGCACTTTGGAAGCTCATTACAACTTAAGCTGTTACGTAAGGACAACCAAAGTTATGGAATACACACTTCTTTGATTGATGTTTTCTAAATTTATAGTTATTTCTGGAAGGCATTGAATTGAATCTCGATGATCCTAGCTGACGCCCAACTCCGGCGTAGTTATACCTGTAGCTATCTCATCTCAATTATTTCTTTTAATTAAATACCTACTTACATACATGATATGCGATCGAGTCAGAATATCAAATTTGTGTTAAAAACTCCAGAATTTCATGTTTTTATTTGAAATAAAATAGTGAATAGTGAATTGTACAAAACTAGCGAATGGAGAGAAACTGGCTATCTCGTGAAATCGAAAGCCCGGTATTTTAGTACCATGACCATTAAAAAAATGTCAACGAAGTATCAAGTGAAAACCTTGACAGTGGGAAAATACTCCGATTAAATATTTGAAATAATAACAACTAAAGATAAAATTCACTTAGAATAAAGGCCCATGCCGTAGGAGATAATGCAGTAGCGAGTAAATTTCCATACTTCTAATCAGGGAGAAAGATTCTTCCGATGTCAGCAATAGACATGCGATGCTAAGCTGTTATGAGCGGAGAGATACCAATAACTTGAATACCACGCGTTCAATTGCAAGTAGGCAATACTTCTCTTTTGACTTTGCAGTCCAATTTCTTGGCAAACGGTATTAGTAGAAACAGAGGGAAATAATCCATCAGAACCTATTTATGCGGTCCACTGGACATAAGACTTAAAAGATTGGTATGACAGAGAATAAAGTTTGGAAGCAATGAAAATATGGTACTGCTGAAGAATGATAAAAATGAAATAGACAGAGAGAGGGTAAAAATTGAAGGAACTTTGAAGAGTGGGTGAAGAGAGAAGTCAATGAAGAATAGAGAAAAAGAGGGAATCTAATAAGACACGTGCTGAGGCAAGATGGTTTGCTGCACAACATAACTGAAAAAATTGATGAAATAATAAGGAAAAAAAGCCAAAACCAACTATGAGAAGTAGACAATGTATGTCAGTGCAAGGAACTGTGAAAGTATGAAGAGATTGTAAGGAAAGACAATAGATCGGAAAATTGCTTCAAACCAGTTCGTGGATGGATAACGCGCATTGATGACGATGACACCTTTTGCGAGCAGTTTGTCTAAGCCCGAGAATATATCGTGGTGAGTGATAAATGGTGGATCCTACAAGCGAGGTCTACAAAGAAGAAATAAATGTGTTCTATGAGAAGGAGATGAAGATAGGTGAAAATACTCGTATGGATAGAGTATTTTCACGTGGGAGTAAATCAGATAGACTGTTCACAGAAAGAACTGCAGAGAAGAAAACTAAGAAATAATTGCGAGAAGAAAATGCTGGGAGAAGTCAGAACAAGGAGTCATAAAGCAATGCAGAGATTAGCACGAATTATTTTGGCCTGACTGCTACAACCTAATCCTCTGAACAGTAATATATGATTGTGATGATGACTTTAACCATTTCCTGGAAAAGTTCTGAATACTTTAAATTCAGGATAAGTCTTGTACCGCAAGATACAGCAACTTACTCGCAACTATCCCAAATGGGATACTGTGAGAAATGAATGGATCCTCATCAATGAAAAGCACCAATCTCTAGTCGGGAAGTGTTACTGCAGTGCTTAGTGCTGTGTACGGATTCACTCATATCAACCCCCTTGGTCTCAACTGTTAACTTGAGAATGAATTATTCTTCATAAAAAAATAAAATAGTCACTTAAAATGATTTGAATAATTATGACATTTTTTTAAGTTTAAAAAGAAGTCCGGCCTGACTCAAAATAAATGACCAAAATCCCGAGAACTGCCTAGTCAGCTCATTTTCTCATGCGGGTGTGAGTAGATTTCGAAACTCGAGAAATGACGTCCCCTCTCTTTCAACATTGTGACCAAGGTGTGAGGAAGAACATACATTCACGACCTAATTTCTCATAGGTAAGATTTATTAAAAGTAAATGAAAGACTGGACACGATCGCCACTATTAGTTTTTAAGAGTGAATACTTGAAATCAAATGAGAGTAAACATTGCCAATAATTCGCAGTTTCAGATGCAGGATATAGTTTCAAAAATATCAAGATACCTCCACTATTATTCCCATTTTTACTATTACATAGTTCGTTTGCGCAGTCGTTAATAATATTCTCGAACTCTTTTACGCATAAATACATTGCTATTAATAATTTCTTGTTGTTAATATCTTTTACTATTAAGTTAATTAGATCACCACAGGAAACGGACAAGAGCATAAATAAAATACAGGCATTATTTGACAAAAATAATAATAACCGCTTTTTAAAAGAATGCTCGTAGTATTTCAATTAGAGGGTAAATATTTTCCTTCTTCACCAGTTAAAAACTTTGGAAATGGGTGAATTATTATCAAAAATGAAACTTAATAGTATATTTGCAAGGTCGAAGTTTTCGAATTAAAAAGATTGGCAATTTTGTAAATATTTAGAGCTCAATTTTAAAAAAGTTATATTGTGTTTGATTTCGTTTTAGTCAAAGTTTTACGCAAGTGGTTCTCAAATTACAATTCTATGTAACATGCTTAATTTCTCTAACTCAGTTCAAAATTCCTGATAGTTCATATCTTTAATGAATTCGTATTCGGAGCATAATGGCTAGATATATTAACATATCTAGTCCCTTTCATTTCCTGAAATCCAGTAACATACAGTATTCGAAACTTTTATTATCTCAACTGTAGAGAAAGTTTAAAAAATCCCACGTGGAGATGAATTACTAATGCTAATTAGGAATTAGTAGATGAAAAAATGAACATTTAACGTTTTTATTATAGTAACTAACATTGTAATTTCAATCTATGAATAACGTAATTTAAAAGTTACCATGGAGCATATACGCACACGAATGCGTGCAATTACCATTTTTATCCCATAAGTCAGCGTCACTCAATCATATGCACATTGCTTTGTTGTAAACCTTGATACCCCCAAAAATTCTGGGATTTGATCAAGCAATTTAGAACTCTATAGTTGTTTTTGCTCGCAGGAAAATTCCCCATAATAACAGAGACGAAAACTATTAAAATTTTCCACTTAATAAGTGGAAAAATTTTTATTATAGTGGTTATTCAGTGGAAAATTGTAATAGTTTTCGTCTTTGTCATTATGGAACAGTTCTACCACATCATACTTAAATCTGTAATTTATAAAATTGCTCGTCTTTCAGCAAAACTTTATCTCACAAAACAGCAATAGAAGAAGGCTATACATATATGTAAGTTAAAGTAATAACACCCTTTTAATTTCTCCATTCAATTTTTTTCTATGTTGCCCCAAACTTGTTATTTCAATGCCAGCAAAAAACGCTTCGGTCCTCATAAATTTCATTTCCCTAAAAAATAAGCTCAAAAGTTAAAGAATAATATTAAAACTGAAGAGTTTACACAAGCCCGGGGAGTTGAATGTTGTCCTGAAACGATCGTGAAATGAAATGAATTTTGCAAAACTTTTTTTTAAACGCCCAAGTGTAACATGTTTATTGCCACAAAGATTTTAACTCTTACATGCGCAGAAAATTGAGCTTATGACATTATTCTCTATGTTATTAAATATCTCATACAAACTGAAATATTCATTCAAACAAAAATATGATAAATCAGAAATGTGCTAATTTATCCACTGTGATATAGTGCATACAGATGAAATTGTATTTTATAAATTGAGTTTATATGCAAATTAATGCATATAATTTCGGCATGGACTAAGGAAAAACTTTCAAAATGGTTTTTTGACTCACGGAGAAGTCATGATAATAACCTGGTACAAAGAAATATTCCCGAGTATATATTCAACTGAAAAAATTGAATGAATAATTACAACAGACGAAATTATTTGGTATAGCATGAAAGACAATTTTCCAAATGTTACGTATATGAAACATGTGCAAAATGTACAATATGTAATGTACAAAAATGTATGGTCATTCATCGTAAACACTGAAATAAGATGTCATGGTCTAAAAAATATATTAGTATATCAATTAAAATCTCCTGTAGTAACTTTTCTCACTTTTTTGTCTGCTTCTCAAGTACCGCAGCCGCAATTTTCATCTTGCATTCAAAACTTTTAATACGTTGGACTGTCTTTTTGCACATGTAGGAAAGATAAGGCTACCCCTCTTACGTCGCTAGTCGAAATAATACTAGAGCCCTGAAACTTAGCAATAATGCTCTAACCAATCAAACAAATAGCGATGGAAGTTTCTACCCACTATCGAAATGTCCAAAATAACTAATTTTTTTCTCGGTATCTAGCATTTAAAACTGGCATTATTCACAGGAAATGCCATTAGAAATCTTCTGAGATAAACCACTCCAGTGCTTAAATTATACTGCATTTACCATTCATATCTAACTATTTTCCGATGGGTCATCACACTCTAATCTTTGAGGTTTTTCATTGAAAATTTTTATTTTAAAAATCATATCATATCACGATTTTTTCAAAATAATACTTTAGCTAGTTTCTTGGTAGTCTATTATTTCAAATACCTCAGATGATTCCTCTTTAATGATCGAACTCTTATTTTAGAAAGGAAATTTTAGAGAAAACGACCTCGGATCAAAAGTCATGAATACGACTTGTGATCTGTTTGTAGGCTGGCGAACTTCATTAGGTGACGCTCCATATTCCCAATTTTACTTCACAATAAAGGTCGTCTTACGTTGCTAGTCATTGGAGATTTGTTGAGTAAGAGGACCAAAAATCAGTATGTTGGGAAAAATCCCCCATCGGAAATGTCTCTTACTGCAAGAAATAGAAAACTTACGCAACTGGAAGGACACGCAACGTACCTAGGCATTGTTTTTCTCTTTTATCGCCTTATACAGGAGTCTTCCAAGTTGAGATTCTCAGCGTGATAACCGAGAATTACATACTAGCTTTACTCCATCATTGACATAAACCGTCCTACTAGGTATCAGCTCAGTTAAATCGTACCCCACGGGCCAGCTACCCCAAAGAGTGTACTTTGAAAAATAGTGCATTAAACAATGCCCAGAGTGGTTATCGGACAGAAATTATTCTTCCTCCGTTCCCTGGAGTTGGGAAAAAAAATGTCGGAGACCATTATCCGATAATTGCACAAAATTTCCATCTCGGAATCGTTTCTTATTTCCGGTTGCAATCCGCAAAAAGATACCCTCGGCACCAGGATGCGATGAATTCAGGGCGGGTCGGCAATCGACCGCCGTTCCTTCCCTATTCGCCCCAAACGCCTGATGCCTGAGCGGATACCAGGAGAGTGCACAGCCGGTGGCAAGGACGCTCCGGCTTGGTCTGCCCGCTCGTAATAAGCGTGTGCCCGAGCACGCCGGCCATTTGCAAGTACGACGCCGCATGCAGTCCGGCGGCGCCAATTATTTCCCCTTTAGTCACGAAGGTCGCTTTTTTGCTGGAACGAAACTTTGCTTTCTTTTTGAACCCTTTGGTTTGGAAGCTCACTCCGCTTCGACTTTCCTCCTCCACACCCCTTCCATTAACTTAATAGAAGATTCACCGACTGGCATTGAATTCGGCTAGGGTGGTTAAAATAAGATCGCCGATGATATCAGCGGATTGATGCTCCACGCGCGCGCCAAACAAGAATAAAAGAAATTCCCTGTGCGCCAGCAGAATGTAAGAAAAACAGGAAACAACTCCCCCGGGCCAAAAAGCCACGAAACAATAATGAAACGTTTTCGAAATCGAAAACTTGTATAGCCATGGGGTGCATTGGTTTTTGTGAAGGCCGTGAGAGGCTGAGTGAGGGTTGTGTGCTGCGGGGGTGCTCTCCTTTAAAAGCATGGTGCCCGTGACCGCCCGCCTAGGGCGACGAGTGGACAGCCTACGCACGATGAACCCACTCTAGGATCATAGAAGCGTAACATATATGAAAATAAGAGAGGAAAGTGAAGCGTTTGAAAGCTACGAATTATGTAACGCCGGCTCTTGTTGGTCCATGCCGTATCGCCGCTTACCCATTCCACCCATCGTGCGCCGGCCACTTCAAATGGATGTATAGAATTACGCAAAAAAGCCGACTTGGTCTCAGCTTTTCCATTGATCTCATTCTGGGTGGTTTAGGGCGATACAGACTACAAACGTTTTATTTGTGGCTATATCGGCTCGAAACGGCGAGATAACTGGAGAGAAGCGGGCGATCACAATTTTCCACCGTTCCCCTGCAGTTTGGAGTGAGGTGTTTTGGTCGAGGACTCCTACCTCGGTTTCTGATATATAACCGTTTGTTATGATAGGAAAACTACAAAACATTCCCAAGTACGAATAAGCCAGCCGTCATGATGATCACTTCTGGGATAATATGACGGATGTTCAGTAAAGATTGGTCATAATAAACGTTTCAATTCAAATTCCAAAGAAACTGCGGGAGATGCCGCAACAGTAACTTTTAACGGAGTCATCCGCTAATATGCATTTCAATGCAACAATTTCAGAGTGTAAAAATCATTCGCCTTGACCGGGATTCCAACCCGGATCCCTCATTGTCCGGCCAAGTGCATTAGCCAATTAAGCTATCGAGGCGTCCTCAAACTCTGAAATTTTCCAGTTCCAAATTTCGGAGTTTAAGAGGACGCCTCGATTGCTCAACTGGGTGAGGCACTAGACCGGACATTAAGGGATCTGGGTTCCAATCCCGGTCAAGGCGAATAATTTTTACCCTTGATGTTTTGATTCCAATAATGTAGCCTACAAGAATTTAATTTGTGTTACCAAATTAGCTTATTTTTTAATGTGGTCATGGTCCAGGTTTCATTGATTCAACTTCACTATTGCGTCATCGGCAGTCATTGCAATTTGTAACACGTTCAGTTCACCAACGCCTGCTTCTGATGATAAAAAACGCTTTCTACGAAGGTGTTCCCTCACATCAAGGCAAAGTAAACAACCACATTGGCCTAGCTAATTGCGAACTATAGAGAGAATGATTAACACACTTCACATTGATTTTTACGAGATAATCGCGATTTCGCGGTGGGTTTCGTGGGACCCACCGCACGCAAACACCCTAAATGGGCAATTTTTCTCTCAAAAAGTGTGGGTGGTTGAAAATTGGTGGCAGTAAAACAAAACCCACTGAAAGTTCCAATTATTTCTGATAGTACCATTAACGTTATTGGGCAATCTTCTATCCTTAATGTCGGGAAGTGCCAATGTTTACTTCCGGAAGAGAAGTGACTGGAGATTCTTCCTTAGAAAATGATTGTTTTCCCTGCTTAAATATTTTAACATAACTTTAGCTTTACTAATGTGAAGATGAGACTCTCCATGAGCCTCATGCAGCCTTATATAGTCGTCGGCTGTTTTTTTCGGTGAATATAGGATTTCACTTGTTTGTCGCATGTTATCTCGTACTTAAATTATTCGTACAATTAAACTTCTGCAGCGTTCCACAAGCACCAATTGTGGATCACTTACTGAATCCAATTCATTTTCCATTCAATAATAATGAATATGAACGAGGAGTTTCTAAAAATAGTATTTGATTTCTTGGTTAACACTACTGAAGATGAGAAAATTTAGTGAAAATAGTAATTAATTTTTCTTTTGAAACTACTACCCTCTTATAATTTTGTTGACATCAGTATTGGAGAGTTGACGAATTTATGTGCTAATGCATAGGTAATAAGTTCGAAGTTTTTGTATGTTTTGCGGGTTTTCTTCCTATGTAGACTTTTTGCTTGTCGATATTTCTTGTTTAATGTTACCAAGTAAAAAGACAATCTAGAATAATTTAAAATTCATTGTTCGATTTAAAAAATTATGGTTCAGAGAAAGTTTTGAGGATTGAACAAGATACCCATCACCGCAAGCGCAAAATGCAAATGTTACTGAAATGAAATCACTGCCAATCTCCTCCCCAGCCAAATAAAAGAACAGTTAGCAACGAGTGATACAGAAATAGAACGGATATCCTCAAGCGTAAGGGTCCCTGGGCATCATACCCAGGAACTCTTTACATATTTACAGCTTTTGCATTATTTTCACCTCTACCTTTTGAATGGCACAAAAGTCAGCAGGTAAATTGTAACTGCGAACGTCTAATAGATTATTGCGACATTAATGCTTCCCATTTTGAATCCAAGTAAGATTGATAGGTTACATGAATACTAACATTTTATTCATACGCATTTAACATTAAGAACTTGTGGTTGAACATTTTGGAGATGGATCCAAAAGTATTGCCATGGAATAGTTTTAAGGAAAAACGGAAAAATACCTGTATCCAATTTGAAAATCATTGCAAGGGTGTTTGAATGAATATTTTTTGTAATTCACTCAGTTTTTAATACCGTTCGAAAAAGTGCCCCCAAAAACGTTGGCAATGTATGTCTTGGAAATTTCTTCATTGTTAAGCATACTTATGAAATCAAGTTAAAAATACTCTTAGTACATAATTTATCACCGATAATATCCTACCTAGAATCCTTGCTAAGGTACAAAATAGAATTGTCTGAGAAATTCATATGTTTTTAAGAATATGATGGGAATATAAACATAGCGGGACGCCTCTTTTGATTTCGAATAATATTTTTCGGAGTTTCTGAGCACTTTCTTTTCATGTTTGTCGTTTAAAAATGATGTTCAGCCCTCGTTCTAAAATTCTTAGCGTATCTGCTTTCATCAGAGAACTTTATATGAATATAATTGCACAAAGAAGTTCCCAAACCACTTAAAGTGCATATAAATGACAAAGAGAAACCATTGGCTGCGTAGGTTTTCGCGGCGGCAGTTTGAAGTATTCTGCATTGTCGGGTTTCACCGCGTCGTTGTCTGATTCTGACAACAGTTTCGCCGAAGTTGCATTCAGCGTCTTCAGGTCGAAGAGCTGATCTTCGACCTGAAGACGCCGAATGCAACTTCGGCGAAACTGTTGTCAGAATCAAACAACGACGCGGTGAAACCCGACAATGCAGGATACTTCAAGAGAAACCATTATTATGAATATTCGGGTCAAAGGAATGAATCATCGAAAGCTCAACAAAGAGGAATATATTCTCTCATCCCTTTCAAAATATAGCTTTTTATTATGGCTTAATTACTAACTTTAACTAAATTTTCTAAAAATATCTGCAAATATATTATCTTTGGAAGTTTTCAAGCCAAACTGTACCATCCACGATATGCACGCACGAACAGATATTGAAGAAAATATAAAGCTGCGCCAATTAGCAAGCAAGGATAAAATTCCCTACGTAAATGCCTCTAAACATATTTTCCAAAAACAGTTTCACAAAATATTCCTTAGGATTTATGTAACAATTGAAAATATTTGCCAAATTTCAGCGCAAGTGGCACATGCCTTGGAGATACAAGCTATACAGTTAGCCCTACATTAAAAGTGAAGAAGAGGAAGCAGGTAGATGCCGCAAGTTTTCGGCGAACCTACCTTGCCGGTGGCTTGCACACTATTAGAAAGGGAATTCCTTAGGGCCTGGAGACATTCCAATCCAGCCTTTCCGTGGAATGCTTTAACCGCAAAGACCACAAATCATACAGTGACTGATGCGCGCAAGACAAGGCCGAGTCGTCCGAGAAAGGTATTTCCTTTCGATTTTCGTGAAAGTATAATTTTGCTTGCTCCGTCCAAATTTCGGAAAACGGGATTTAAGGACACCGCTGGGAAAACCGTCCGCGTATTAAGTCTCCTTATATAGGTTGATTTTCCCAACGGTGAGAAAACCTATTTACTAAATTTTAAATTCTCCATTAAAAATAATTATATGATATGATTTACATGTTTCAATGTTATATAGAGCAACGGCAATGCATAGTACCTATATATGAAACGTTATTAAACATAAGCGCAAAAAGTAAATTCATATTTTTACGCTTCGACGATCACCTTCGTCAAAGGACAACGAACATTTCTTGATAATAGTTCTTATAAGTATATATATATATATATACTTATAAGAAAAGATATAGAAATATATATATATATATTTCTTCTTATGAGTATAAGCACAGTTCTTTTAATATACACGTAAATGTTGATAGAAATGAAATATAAAGACTGAAACTCACATTATATATATATATATATATATATATATATATATATATATATATATATATATATATATATAAACGAGAGGGGTCTGAAAATTTTCCGACCTAACAAAGATACAAGACATTTTTCTGAAATTTCCTGAGCCGGAAACTTTTCAGATCACCCATGTATATTATATATATAATATATATATATAATGTATTATATATGTACATATATATATATAGATATATACATCATCATATATTCATTAATATACACGGAAAAGAACTCGCCCCACTACCCTGATGTGTGAATTTTACACGCCGTCGGGCTTACTACTGAGTGACCTCTTGCATCTGTTACCAAACCGACCTTCGGGTCTTCCTAGGACCTAATCTATCTTCGTCTACGTCATACTCTCTTCCTATGTCCACGCCTGCTGGCCTAAGTTTTTTACTATACAGTAATCCTATACATTCCGTCCATTTCTCTTAGATATTTCTTGTTCAACTAGTGTTTTCCCGACTTCTCTCTAATAGTTAACACAGATATTCCCTTTTTTACTTCCCGATAATGTTTTAACCTTCTTTTATAGCGCACCTATTTCGCCCTTCCTCTGCAAACTTTCCAAAGACTCGCACTGTGTCTTCCACTACGCTTCTTTTGCTCTATTATTTAACACTTTGTACTTCCATCTACCTAACTCTGTATATACCTTCTTCCATTTTCTTCTCTCATATATCTTTTTAATCATCCCATCATTGATCCATGATGCACTTGTCCTTTTCCTATTGATAGCTCTTTTACGGCTTTCAACCTCTCTTTTTTAATGTACTCCCATTTCCCCTCGATAGTACTGCATAGTATATGGGGCCATATCCAGCTTTTCAATAAACAGTACACAATCTTATTATTAAGAAATTCATTTTTGTTAGAAATCATCTGTAACGTCTCGTATTACCGATGTCATGTTTTGCGTAAGAGCAGAAGTAACACCTTGTCCAAAACTTGATACTACGAAGCAAGAAATCTAATGTTAAGCAGATTCTTTTTAAAATTCTCTCCAATGACGCCGCAGCAAAAGAACTCCTGAAATAGAGTGGACAATCTGATAATTAATTTCATAATACTGTGGAAGAGTATCCGCAAAGTACTTTTTATTCTCTTTATTAAGATAATACAGAATTGTGTCAGTCAGTTGCGTAAAACTTAAAATCGGTTAACGTCTAGAGAATGGAATTATATTTTTATCCTCACAATTTCTTTTACCTTACATTAAACATGTATTTAAAGCGCGTTTAAATGCAGAACATTAATGTGTTATGGCCTATATCAATGAGGTAACCAGAGAAACGGCATATTCACCGCTGGCTCCTACTCCTAAATAGAGCGAATGATGAATCCATTCCACCCCGTAAGGAAGGATTTGCCTAAAAAATCTACGAATCAATGAATAAACTGTAAGAGAATATGATTTCGAGAATGAGAATTTTGATATTAAAAAATGAAATAGTTTAGTTATTAGCGGAGAACTTGAATCAAACTAATTGAGTTTTTTTCATTTTTTTCACCATTTAGCGCACCTTGAATGTTAGATGCATGATACGTCATTCGTATGGATATATTGAGAATTTTTTGCCCTTTTGAATATGACCTCTGTAGAAATAAAATCGTCGTCATCATCTTAGTCTCCTGAAGAAGGAGAATGCGGAATCGATCCGAAAAGAAAGATGCATGATTAAAGAACTATGCATGTCAAAATCAAGCCTAGATATGATTCACGGGGACGCCTATGGACACATTTAGCTTCATCCAAGCTGTTTTTATTTTTCGGGTATCAAATATGCATCGGAAATTACAAGGGTTACAGGGAAATAAAATGAACCCCCCACCCCGGTAATGTGTGAGTTTCACACGTCTTTTGGGTTTAGTATTGGGTGAGCTCCACCCTCACCTATCAAACTAACCTTCCGCTTGATTAACTGTACTTTGGTTTTTCTTAAGAAGCAATTTTGTAGATGATTTCAAGATTAACCTTCGTTTTGCGTTTCAGAGTCACAAGAATTAATTTTTTTACCCGAGTAATGCAATAAATTGCTGTAAATTAGTAACGCTATCCTGATTATTAGTGAAGAAAATACGGTGGCCACGTTAAATTTTGAATTTATTGAAATTAATATTTAGGCACCAATTAAAGCTACCCTTGGTAGTATGCTGTTCGACAAACTTTGTCTTTAAATGGATCAACCTTGCAGTGTATCCGGATATTTTTATGCAATATACCTGTTCACATGTCTTTTATTAAAGATTCATAAATTTCTTCTCGATTTTAGGGTGACGTAACTTTTCTTTGTAGGTCAATAATGAGTGTGCAAAAAATTACTGAAATCGATATTTGCAAGATGAACTTATGGACCACACTGCAAATACGTAGTTTAAATTAACTAATAATTCGAAAAAAATTAGCCTTCTTCAAATTTTAGGTTTAATTTATAATTGTTTCTCATTCCCTCTCTTTCTCTCTCTCATGGAACAATACCATGGGTATGTGCATTTACCTTTCAGAAATCAGTCCATCTCGTTCCCATAGAACCAAAGTGAAACGTCAAACTTTAAAAAATGTCCAAGCAAAAATACCTCATTTGTCTAAAATATATAATGTATTATATCCCAGCAACAAGGGCAGCACACTCTTGCGATCAAAATTGAGGAGTTCCCTGTGAATTTCAAAAACCTAATCTGCTGAGGGAAAATAGCTAACTCCAAGGAAAATCATCGAATTTCCGTCAATTTTCTCTTGTATCGATATAATTCTTGGTTAGGCAAGAGTTGCCAACATTCCTGACGAATTCACCGATTTCTTCGAAGGAATTGTACCTCTCACACTGTTCTCAGAATCAAAGCCGCTTGCTCAACATTCCAAATCTTGGCTAATTAAAAATTAATTACTAAACGTCAATTAACTATTATTTTGTGAATGAAAATTATCCAATTAATCCAAGTAACCTCGGAGATAATTCTAAATATGCACTTCAATTGACTAAAATTCTTTAAACTAAGCCCGCTGATGCATGTTCCGATTATTTTATGACCTGCGTGCCAATTAGATTCTACCACACAAGAGCGGTTTTCCTTTACTGTGAATAACGTGATGATAAAGAGCAGATGCGTCACGTCTAAACCTTGACCTTATTCAGGATGATAAAAGTATCCATTGGTGGGAACAACCCTACTGGTATCATCACCTGTCGCGTTCAGCGATTATCTTTGATTTAACGTATTCATTTTATTTCCACTTGAATTCTAATGAATTAAAGAGCATTTCGTAGAAGAATACTTCTTTCATTTTTTCTTTGTCTCTAACATACACCAACACCTTTGTCATCAATATATGATCAAGGTAGGTTTTCAATGCACAATTCAATAACATTATCTACAGGTTTGTCCTTCTGTAGACGATCGGTTATATACAGACAAGACTTCGTTTCGTTGCCGGCAGTAAAGTTAACTCTCTGGTATTATATCATTTCATATCAATTTACTCTGCCATAGAGTCAGTCCCACCAGGTCCTCACAGAACAAAAGGACATAAATTGTCGAATAGCCTCACTTATCCCAACATTTGACCCATGAATTCACTTCAAATTAGTTTCCTTGAAATCCAAGGAAACGGATCAGTCATAAGTCACAGGGCCCTTCTAAAAAGGAAACTATGAAGACATAGTTACTTCATTTAAATGCATTTAGGCCCATAGTACGTAGATAATCTAATATAATAATATTGTAGCTAAATACCATAGAGTAATCCAACCGCAAATATACACGCAACATGAATGGACAATGAAGTACAGGTATACTCAAGTGCCTGTATATTCATTATTTTTACGGACAGAGTTCACGAAAATCCCGTTATAATATGAGTTATTCCTCTTAAGTGAGCAGATTCTTTGGTTAAAGCATATCAGTCAGTACTTTCATAAAGAAGGTTTTGACCTGGAGCGGAATAAATCTGGATGTGCTCCCTCGCGCGATTAGCCTAATAACAACGCATTCTACATTAGCGAACACATAATACACCTAAAACATATTTTTCATCCAAGAAGTACGTGAGGGTCGCTCGAAATTGGCAATGAAGTGCTAAAATCTCTTCCCGTCCACGTGAGTCTTTTCAGGTTTCTTCACCGTTTGCATATCTGGTCAGATCCATCTTAATTGCACGAGTATTCTACCGACAAAGATTGTTAACAGCTTGGACGAGGCGGGCACCAATATTGCAAGGTCCACTCACTCTTATATTCGCTCGGCTATCAACCAAATCGGCGTGCATTTCTCGATAACGCGAACACCGCTTTGCTTCGGGAACGGAAGCAATTACACCTTTCACCGATCAAATCTCTTCCGTCTAGAAAAGCCACTTTCGTTTTAACTCCCGCTTCTTGCCGTATTCGGCTTGCAGCACGTGCCACAGACAGAGACACTCGATTTTCGCGCTCGATGAATACAGCCGTTCTTTTCGTCACGCTGAAATCAATTGTGGACCTGAAGGAGCGACTTAGTATTTTCTCGCGTCGAGTATAGTGTTTTTGACATAAGCACTACCGCACAGAAGCATGTTCACTCACGTCTCCGTTACTTGCGGTGAATGTTGCGATTAAGTTCCCGTGTATTAAAATGAATAGTGATTGAATAGATTTCTATTTGGGTTTTAATTTCATTTTATTCTCGATTAATTCTTTGTAACGCAATGGTTTCGCCAGCTTTCAAATAAATGTTTTCAGATTATGTGGGCATCATTGTGCTACAAATATTATGCGTGGTTGATATCCCGAATATAATTGCATTCATCAACATTATTCTGAGGAAACCTCAACTATTAAAAATATGGAAAAATAAATATTCACAAAAAATGAATAGATACTTTTTCCATAGGAAATGATTCCAGTGAATAATTTTAAAAAGTGAGCTCTACGTTTTACCAAGAAGAGTCCAAAGCTAATGCTCATAATAAATAATGAAATACCTTATTAACTGAAATGAAACTTCTTGCACAAAATTACTGCGTGCACCTTCGCAGTTATATGATTCAGTATGTTATTACCAAATCACTTTCCCTAATAAAAATAATTACCCATAATTGCCCCCACCGGCATGTCAATCCAAAGATTGTTTGGTTGCAATCTCCCATTGTTCTCTTTCTAACGCTCAGCCCCCAAAACGCCATGATAGCTCTTCCTTCAAACACACCCCTTTACTTGGCCTACACGTGTAACTATCCCGTGGCCTTCCTCTTGTGCCTTTCCCTTATATTATCCTCCCAACAATTCCATTTGTCACCACGTGTTCTCAGTCCATCTGTTCCTTTTTTCCCATATACTTCAATTGAGGAATAATAAGATGATATTTTAGAATTTGTGTACCAGGTCAGGGGTTGGTTAATGATGAACCCCAGAACTAAACAGTACTGTACTCCTAATCCCATGCTACCTATTGCAGTAATTCAAGATGCTATGTGACCCTCTGGGCACCTGCAACTTATCGACTGCAGATTAGAACTTTAACCGGTAAAACATTCCTTCCTAACCCCGCACAGTCATTCATTGAACTAATGATACCTTTGCAAAGAGATATTTCCAAAGAATTTCAATAGCGTCGGGATGTTAACTTTGAAGTTTAAATGAAAAAGCATCAACAACCTGAAAATTCAACTAACTAGTCAATTAGTCAAGAGTCTAACAGGGGTATGGTATCTAACCCCAATCTCCCCTTTGTATATTAACGTTGAAAGTCAGCGGCAGTTAACAGTAAATATTAATTGTGCCATACTCAACACTAATGCTTTAGCTTACAATTTCATTGCTTACCAAATTATATTCTTTGCTTAATGGTCACCTCTTCGCCGCAAACGTATGATCAAATTCAGCCAGTCTTTGCTTCGTAGTATTCCGAACTCTAGAAGCATAAATACGTTTCTAATACTGTAAAACAAGTAATCTAATTTTCCAGAATTTTGCTTTCCTTTTCCTCCTGGTATCTTTCAAAAACTCTACATGATGTGATGAGTTACGTTTTCCGCTAGAAAATCCCTGCACAACAGAATTATAAGCCACGAAAAAATGAACAAGCATGACTGCCGTGATGTATATATGTATATGAACGGCCAGGCTGTTCATGTAAAGCTCTCATAAAGCGGGAGGAATGAGAATATGAAATAAGAAAGAACTAGAGGAAGGAAGTGAACTTTTTAGGTCAGTAGAATTTATTTCACTCCGGAAGAGTGATTGCATATGAGTGAAAAAACAGCGTAACGATTACGTCCTTGCTCTGGATCTACACATTTTTCTCAGCTAACTTTTATTATTCGACGGAATGATGTAATATGTATTCAATGGAATGAGACAAACCTAGAATTTGATGCGTCAGGAAATAGCATTGAACCAAATGGCAGATCCAAATGAATGGCCGGTAATCCAGCTCTGTGGCAACTCGGATTTTATTGCGGGCGGAAGACGGATGTTGCCAACATTCCTGGCCACATTTGGGCCTCGACACACACATTTGAGCGTTTATAAATATAGAGAAATCCTTTCCGAGTAACTAACGAAACTTTCACGCCGATTGCTTTTAATAAAGAGGAAGAAAGAGGGGAATACGTGTACATTTATGGTAGTGTACGGAATAGATACGGAAAATGAAAAAGTGCTCTAGAAACGCTAACGTAATTTGTAATGACCCATTTTTGTGACATTTTTTCTCTTCTTTCTGAGCAGAGAACAACATTCCTATAGGCAAGCGAACTCATATATTCTATTTAACTATAACTCTCTGAGGTAACAATGGGATTGTCTTTCACATTTAATATCTATGAGCATCACATAAATTCAAATAGCATACACAATTGTGACTCGAATATTCTATTCGCAATAAAGCAACCATTCTATAATTTCCATGGATATCCATGATTTCAACCACGTCACACCTGACTCAATTCTTTCCCCAATAGTTCATATTTCTATATATATATATATATATATATATATATATATATATATAATTATTTATTTATTTATTTATTTATCCAATTGAGTGTTTGGTTTTTGGATTCTCTCAGGTATTTTGTTATAGAATGAAAAATTAGTTTTGCTTACAGTTTCCATTTTATCATATTTGTCTACCTTGGTATGTAGTTAAGACCTTCACTCTCGCATAGATGTCGTTCAAGCAAATTTTTACACCATAGTCAGGAATTCGGAAATATTGTATGATCGAATGCGAGCGTGTTAAGTCAATCATCCAATTCCTTTTCACGTGTGATACTAAAATTACTAAGATCCATTAACGTTTCGTGCAGGCTGTCGACTTCTCTGACAGGAAATTTTGCAAATATTAAAACACGAAACAATGGCCTCGGAATTCGGATGCAGTCCGTCAAACCTCTATCCCCATAGATGATAGATGTGGACGATGAAAGTACTAGAGGAGAGGAGCAAGGGCAATTTTGTGTCTAAAAAGACCCATAGGTGGCAAATGACTCATGGATGTGCCGAAAACTATCAAAGATTTAGATGAAAGTCTATGAAAAGTATTGGAGAGAATACGGAATAATTTCATTAAGCTTATTATTAGGTGCATGGCTAAGAATATATGTATGACTATTTTTTGTATTGAGAGTTCGTTTATGAAGTACAAGGAAAGAAACTCGAATGAAATTCCTCCCGATATGAATTTTGGTGGTAAAATAGTCGCTCAGGCAAGTTCCGAGCTAGGAACAACCTGGAGGAGTAATCTAAAAGGGTTAATGTAGATCAGTGTGTGGTACGAAAGATTCTAAAAAGTAAGTTGAAAGCTATATAATTCTAGGTTAGAATGACCAGGTTGGGTATTCTTCTCTGTTGTTCTGGCAACGTAAATTCACCATTTTGTCCTCTTGTATTATTAAGTTTTTAAAAAAGACTAAGTTCACCAGGATAGTTAAAGAAGAATTGAAATTGGCCTTAATATATATGTTCCTCTTCAGAAATATATTTTTAGAATTCATTCCACTGATCCTAGACTAAAAGATGAACAAATTTTTATTTTGTTAATATCCGTGAGTAATTCAGTGGATAGAGTAATGGGCTACTGGCCGAAGGATCCAGTTTGATTCCCGGTGACTCCTCTGGGCACCATCAACTTCAACCAAACTGTATAATTTTTTGGATATCCGGTCTTTCTGGTGGCACGGAGAAATGAACTGGGCACCCGATCCTCATGCGTGAATGTCACATACCGATGGGCTCAGTAATGGATGAACTCTGCCCTCACCTAACAAACCAGCCTTTGGGTTGTTTGCTATGGTCTAATGTTCGTAGAGCGGTAGCAATATTTGTTTTACACAATGATTGTCAAATAAACTTTAATGTATGAAATCCCCTGAACAAGCATCAAGTCTTATTCTTCTTCCAGATTGAGATAAGGAACTTCTGATTTAGTGAAATAATAATGTTAGCTATTACATTATTAAATATATCATTATAAATTCTATTACGACTGATAAAAATCTCCACAAAAATTTGCCATAAAAACTTAACTTAATACACTCCCTTGACTTAAAACATTAGCCTTACATTGAGCAAATATATCAGAAAAGAGTATGAAAAAAACTCATTTATTTGAGATGCATAAAATGATACTTTGGTCGCCCCTAATCCGAACTGGCCAATAAAGCAAAATTACATATATTATAGCAAATTTTAACGGTAATTTGAATAATAGGTTCCATTTAAGTAGTCAAATAAGCTTTCTTTTTTATTTTATCGAATATGATTTCTGAAATGGAAGAATCAAAGTCGGATAAATGCTTTTTTTTATCCTCTAATTTCAGAAAATATTTTAGTTTATTTTCAAAATTTCAAGGTCTAATGTAATTAATACTATTGGAAAACCTTCGTTTTTATAGTGACCTCGGTGAGAAAAATCTTACTTTCCCAAAAAAAACATTCTGCTCTAATCATTACACATTCCTTCCAATATTTTTTCACCTTCACGGTGCACTTGGTTTGTATAAATAGTATCGGTAACAATTTTTTCCTGATGTGTGCGTGAAGTGCTGAATTCAAAAGGTCGATTAAGTGTGCGCATGGTTGCAGATTGTATTGGCATTGATAAGATGACAGTGCATTATTGCAAGCAGTCAGTACATTAACAACGAAAATTTGGTAGGATCTGCGCTAAACTCGTCCCGAAGGTCTTGACGGACGACCAAAAGCAGAGTCGAGTGTCTGCTGGAGAATATCTTCTGCAACGTCATCAACGTGCAACCCCAACCCCCTTACAGTCCCGACTTGGCACCGGCAGACTATTTCCTGTTCCCAAAAGTGAAATCCTCTCTCAAAGGACACCACTATGGGACCCTAAGAACCATCAAAGAAGATTGAAAGCGTACTCTTAAGGACTTTCCAGAATCCGCCTATCAGGGAACCTTCGAGTCATAAAAAAGCCACTGGCAAAGTGTTTTGACGCTCAAGGGATGTAATTCGTATAATTTATAGGCATTGTAGCCATAAATATTAATTAATTAACATGGCCTTGGAGAATTTTCAGTAAGTCCCTATGGCATGCCCTATTTACAGTGGTGTACTGGTAAGATATACCTTATTCATTATTTCCTGAAGATCGAAAAATGATATGATTATAAAATTACCAGCAGAAGACATCATTTCGGCTTTTTTTTGGTGCTATCGTTGCTGAAGATTCCCACCCAGAGCTTTGCTGCTTGCATTTAGAATTAAAATCATGCTGGCAATTCATTTTCAGTGATGACCATACAAAGTACTTCTCATCTTCCTTAACGTCAGTTTCAAAAGCGAAAAAACTGCACGCCTGGGTCCTGTAGTTAGGGTATGAGCAGTTCCGGAACCCCACCCCTCACAAACACGCTCCGTACGAATTTTTTCCCGTGTAGGTGAAATCCAATGAAAATTTCAAAAGTACCGATATTGCTCTAAACGTTATTCAACGCCTTTCTCTCAAAATGGACATCCCGGTCACATTCCTCTGCCGAACGCTGCCCATGCTTACTCTCCATTAGCTATCCGCACCTGTGTTGTCAGAGACTGGATAAACAGAGGTTCTGGATAAACTGTAAACCTCTCCAGTGTAATCTTACCTTACGCAAAATATTCATTAATTGGGCCTATTTTACTCTCTCAAACTCCTCCAGATCCACGAATACAAATACTTTTTGGTAATACTCTATGCTCTTTTCTAAAAAGGAGTATGGATGGCATCACGTGTACTGTACGTTTTCTTAACGCCTACGAGTATTCTCTTAGCCAATGCTCGGATTGAGAGACGAATGACAATGATGGCAGCTGAAGCTATCATGGAATGCAAAATAACCGTGGTAGTTCCTGAAACATTAAATAAAGACCCATTATCAAAACCGAAAAAATAATAAATAGAGAGATATGAAGCCATGATTTTTATCAGGCAAGAGACTTGAGTTGAGAGCTGGCTGGCTCTTAGAAATTCTAAAATCTAGTTTATTGTTGAACCCCGTAGCGAGAACTTCTTCACTCCTCACAGAATTGGTCTTACCATTCAATCTGCTAATGAGGGCGTCAAACTCGTTATGCAGTTACATCTTAAACAAAACTATGAAAATCAATGATTCTACCGCACAAAATGCATAAGCATCTTATCTTTCTTTTCTGTCGATTCTATCTCCTTTAAAAAAATGATTACCGGACACATGACGGACAGAGTATCGAGTCAACCACAGAAGGCATTATTTCGAATTTTCTTAAGAACTCGCCTTTAAAGAACGCATGAAAGACCATCAGAAAAATGGTTCTCAGAATTGTGCGATGCATAGCGAAAGTATTGGGAGCAGTTGAAGCGAATAAATATTTGCATGATTATCAAGACGTGGAATTCATGGCCAGAGGCAACTACGGTCATCTATATCATAAGCTCAAATTCCCTCTAGAATGAAATTCTATTTCACTTTCAGATGTTTAAAAAACATTGAATTTGATTTAATCATATTTAATCTTTCTCGATGCCATGATGAAAAGGGAGACTGCACGGAGGACTGCGGCCGTCCCCGATGAGTCGGTCAAGACGAATATCGGACCATTTGACGCATGAATACGTGTTACATATGGCATGACGGATACTGTATTAACGCAACCTTAGCATCCTATGCATTCTTAAGCCCAAGAAAATACTAGAACGAAGCTAAAGTAGGGGTAGCTTAGGAGAGTAGTAGTTAGGTAGAAGGAGTAGTAGTATAGTAGCTTTGACGATTACGGACAACCAGCCGACGCTGCATACGCTGAGCTCGAAACTTGACCGCGACGGACGGGAGTGGATCTAGTCGGGGACCAGCGATACGGCTGCTAAAGCGTGAGAGGCTTCCACCACACAAAATAACGTGTTTGCCGAAATCCTCGCCTCATCCCTCCACGGCCAACCATTGCCACGAGGCCAGACTTAATCGACGGTCGAGCCGGCTGAGCAACAATCGCGGTCCATCGGACAAGGCAAATTGACCTATTTCATGTTTAATCAATGAGTTGTGTCGCCATAGATTTAGAGCAAAACACTTGGAAATTTTTGGAAAGAGATGAAAATGGTTTTCAATCAGCCATAATTATATTTAACACATATATATTTCCCTAAAGCAAACTTCAAACGTTACACAGCAGACGACTTTCAACGTTCTATTCAACGATCTTACTGCATAGATCGAGTCCCTTTAAAAACCTTTTTTTAATTAATTCCAAAAATGAATTTAATTTGTAAAAACATAGTTATCATGTTGCCCTTTCCAAGTTTCCCTGACAAAGCTTCATCCAGTTCTATTTGAATGCTCATGTCTAACAACCCGTTCGGTCAAGTTCATCTTGACTGCTATTATTATCTGAATTGAAAAAAACGATTTCACGGAAATCAGTTAAGTTCTTATTTAGATGTAAAATAAACTAATCCAGGAGTAATAGATAATAATTGAGTTACACACAGAGAGATATGTAGTTGTATTGGTACGTGATATGGAAGAACGACAGTTTTGCAAGAGTCCATTAATACACATTGCAGCAATATTTTTTTATTTTCGGGAAGTATCAATTTTCTTTTTGATGAAGGCAAACAACACCAAGCAACCTATTAGCACTATTCAGTGAAGCATACTGTTTAAAATAGCAAAATCAGAAATCGATATGGAATAAGAGATAAAACATTTTTCCGCCGTCTATGAGTCATAGCAGGCAGGGAAATATTCATCATAAGTTTTTTGAGAAAACACTCTTTAGCAGAAGACGTATCCGAAGATAATAGTCAATTAAATATTTCAAAGAAAGTACGAGAATCAGATGACTTCGATGTTCAATTTCGCGACGTCCAAGTTCCGATGATGATTCTAGAGAGAATTCCAATGTGTACTCATGGGTACTTATAGGGATTTTATTCCTCGAGGATGAAGAGAGTTACTCTAAAACTTTACACCAACAATTTGCATATAGTAATTTCATAATTGAATTTCATAACAAAACGTACTGTTAAAGTGAAGGGCCACGAAGATAAGTTTCTGATATAAACAACTAGAGTGGTTAATTGGAGAGGATGAAAAACTTCTTTGCATTAGTTTATAAATAAAAAATCAGTAGGCTAAGCATTGAATGTTTCTTCCCCTTCTAAACGAGTAAGGTGGGAGTCTAGACGAGCGCAATACTAATCAGGTGCAGGGCTTTATCATGTTCATCCAATTAAGCTCGACTTTTATTGAGAACCCACTTAATAAAATTAAATCAAATTGTTTCATGGCCCTCACCTCCCTTCTTCAATAATCTATAATGGATACCGAAAAACGTAATGGAATCTTTTGATTACACTCATATCTACGTCTTACCCTACAAGCCGTAACGAGCATGCGAGTGTAAGGTCACCAGCCAAATTGTGGCACCGGGTCAATTTGTGATTATCAGCATTGCGTACCATCATATACTATCGCACGTGATGTTTTCTATGCTGTGATTACGAATGGCTCAAGGGGAAAAGTCTCCCTTATTTTGGTCACCCTGGCAGTCAATTTTCCTTAATTATTCGTTGTTTTATCATTTCTTCTTCACCAAGGTGATCCGAAGATTGGCTAATAGCAGCTTACCAAAATTTTGCCTACCAGTATATTCATTCTTTCATTGTTCCTTGAACCTAAATTTTATGTCTCCTTCTTCCTGTTGTTCAGCCTTGAACATCCCTTGTGATTTCTTCTCTGTTTCCTCCAATTGTAATCTTCAGTCAAATACCGCCTCCTAAGGTGTCCAGCTAATTTCCCACTTCTTGCAAGTGCCCTCTGAAGATTTCTATTTTTAACGCTCTTGAAAAGAATCCTTCAATCGTTACTCTTTCTTTATACTTTATTTTCATTATTCTCCCTTAATGCCACATTTATACTGCGTTAAACCTTTTCCTCTACTGCTCCTACTGTTCAGGTTTCACAGCCGTTGGAATGTAAACTTCACCTAAATATGTCTGGCGGAAAACCTTCGCGGTTCCCATTCTGTTTACTATATCTTTGCTTCTTTCACGGCAAATGATGTTGCTGCCTAATTAGTAAAACGTTTCTGAATGATCCAGTGTGTATTTTCCTAGCTGCGTTTAAAGTCTCTCTTCTTTACTATAACTGTGGGCCTTTACCTTGTTTTTCTCGTTTATCTTAAGTTATTCATTCCCTTTTGCGAAATGGCTAGCACCATTTTTAGGTCTTTCTTTTCTATCTACAAGCATTACTGGTTTATCTTTGTCTGCTTACCAATGTAACATGACAATAAAATAATTCCTTCGGTAACGGCACTAAACTCATTTAGTAATTACCAAGTATTCAAAGACGTGCATATACGCTTCGTGTTTCTAGTGGCTATCATCCAGTATTTACAATAACTATACGATTATTTCTGTTCGTACGAAACGATCTTTCAACAAACGAGCAGATTTTCCTTTTACCTTGTTGAATTCCAAAATCTCCATCTGGTGCCCATGGTCATGGACGATCGGCGTATATTCAAGGCCAAGCCAATGCGAAATAACACCTCGCCGCTATTCGTTTTATCAAATTAACCTTTCCTTCCTACAGCTCCTCAGGTGTTCCTAAGGTTTTTTCTATATGTTATCAAAATTCGCTTGGCATCAGAATTAAAGTGCATGGCTCCGCAAAACATTTCTAAATGCCTTAGTTTTGCGATACTCAACAGTGATTTCTATCCTACTTTTTAGTAGTCCTATCACACTTTCTCCACGGTCGGCCTCTGATGATGATAGAAATCCAAAACCACATTTAGATTGATCATACATACGCATATTATCTGACTTGGTGCACTACTTTTAGTCAGGCTCTATACAAAATCCATAAACGATGTCCAATAGCATTTATGCTGCCTATGCCCTTTAATTCTATCCGTCAAAACTGTGGAAAACAAATTTTATCGGGATAAAACAATGAAATCAACGATAATTATTTGTATTCGGTGAACTTTTCTGAACCCCTCGAGCACCAGTGCACCAGCTTATGAACTGAAATTTCGAAAAAAAGATCAATCTATCCTAGAAATCTAAAGATGTACTTACCCATTTCCTATAATATTTAAAAGTTAGCAAGTGAATCCGTGTTCATGAAATGCGTTTTACCTTGAAATGTGCGCGCTCTTTGAAGCCTAAATTTACTATTAGCTCTAACTATACCTTCTACTTCTAAATAGGATAAGGAAATTTGTTGTCTAAGGCGTAATTGTATGGAATTTACACAACATATTAAAATGAAAGAAGTAACTTTGTAATCCCGCACATACTCATTTAAAACACGACCTAGGATTCGACTTTGGAAGTCATGATCAGCTGATGTTGACGTCCAAAGTCAAACATACATGATAATATTAGAGAGGTTGACTATAAAATTAGTGTCGTCAAACTCGATCCGTAATCTATACAAAGATCTTTAATAAATGGTGTTCTTTTCTTATTCGTCTCGGAAACTAACCCTTGGTGTCTGTGATTGATATCCTTTTAAGGAAACCACATCTTGCTATTCTATTATTATACTCAATTAAAATGATAAGCGGTCCAGTTGATGGAAATTGACTTAGATATTTGGAGAGATAACACGGAAGTGATTATCAATAATATCATCCTCACATGCTATCTGAGATATCTTAATGACCATTTTTTTTTATTCCTGACCGTCAAATGATATTAAAATTAGTCTTTAGGCACCGTCCAGCATTCACACCATTCCACGACCGTATTTGGTAGAAGATCGAAAACTCCTCCCACTCTTAAGCCAAATCACATGGAAAATATAAAAGTCGTGTTGCTAATCTTTTTGTTTACAAATTAACTGAAAAATCAATAAATTTGCATTGAAAATTTAGCATATCATCCAATGGCATCTGTTAAAAATTAGTCTCGAAAAGTTTCACACTAAAATGGATTATTCAATATATTCTCATAAAATCATCATAAAAACCGATTTATTTATTTGCAATTCACTTAGTTAATTTTTCTAATCAGAGTCAGTCCTAATACAAACCTAATATTACCACAGCATAGAAATCTCAGCAATCTGTCAACAGCAATAAATGCATATGTAAATAATGTATCTACCATAAATAGACGAATAAGAAATTAATGTTTAAAACAATAATATGATAGTAAGTCGAGAGTTTATGACGCATGCCTTGCATCTCACGCGTTAAATTTGACCGGGTGGGACTGTTTCCGTATCCGTCAATTCGTGAAGGTCTTCTAAGAAATTACAAATATCGCCTCCACACTCACGGGAAATGGAATGCATTGGAAAACTGTAAAAGGTCAGCCTTCTATTCATGTGGGCTGCAAATAACCTTGAACAGCAAATGGTTAGTTAACAAATTGACCTTGGCAATCACTTGAAACTAAAGCTATCAGCGAAAGTAGCATCATCCAGTACTTTTCAGCTCATTCACAACTAGAGAAATAGTAACTGTTTCAATAGCAGCCAACGAGAATAAGTTACAGTCATACTGATCTTTTTAGAATGGGAAGTAGAAATATTTGGAATTTTTATCGTTCTAAAGTGGAGGATTGATAAAAGCCTTGTTTACTTTTCCTTGTTTTTCCGGCTGCTTATTTTGCTACAGCTGGGTCTTTGGTCTTCAATTGGCATCACGTGGACCAAATGACCAGTCATGTAGCTCCCTTGCATGAGGCGGAGTTTGAATTCGATGATTTAGCAAATGGCAATATTGCCAGGCAGGCTCAGCTAACTCCCCCTTGAATTATGACTTTTAGGAATGCCATCTGCCTCACAGACACTCGAACGTTTCAGGCCGGTTGAGCGAATGATAGTAGAGCACACAATGATATAATGTAAGCCCAAGGCGAGTGGAATTCACACATCTGGACAAGGGAGCCTTGCCCCTTTCCTTTGAGCCATCTGTAGTTTTCCAGGAAGATCTGGACTCCAAAACACCTCACATATTGGTTGAAGCGGTCCGAAATTGGGTGAACCGGTCAACAGGGAAACGCTCTTCTAACTGGGCTGTCGTGACCCTAAGACAGAAATGCAACAAACAGAAAAGAGCAATCTAGCACCTAGGAATTTGGTAAATTCTTTCAAAAAAAGCGGCCCCGATTGACTGCATGTTGAAATCCGAGAAACTAATTTCACTCTCAAATCTTAATAACCGTGATGTCTATTACATCAAGCAAAAGCATACATTACATGAATTTGGTTAAAAAGAAAATTAATAACATTTATTCAGATGGAGAACGAAATCAAAGCCCCATATGTGAAACCTAAGCCAAATATTTTCTTTTTTTATGTAATAATAGCCTATCGTGTTTTATGCATAATGGCCGATCATATTATTAACCTCGTCCTTAATAGCAGGACTGGCAGAAGGCTGATGAAATATGAACTAATATGATTCATTTAGGGAGTCTTTTAAAAAAACGGCTTTTTCTCGCCAGTTCTGTTAACTGGTAGTGATGCAACGACTTATTAGCCTAGATTCTCAGTGGAAGAATGGATAAATAATGCCTGAAAGTGAACACTTATCAATTAACTAATCAGCAAACTACAAGTTGAATTAAAGAAAGCCGAGTAAAGAACAGAGCCCCAACACATCAAGATAAAACTAAATTCGATGTATTAAATGTCCACAGTTCCTTACAAATGACTTTGAAATGGTTCCCTAAAAACCAGGTGTCTCATATTTCACCAAATATTCCAACATTGGTTGGATATCGTAATAAAAAATTTAATTGGCAGCAGTCTTCGCTCACTGCAATCAAAAAAGACCTTCGACAAATGATTACTTGAAGTGAGTTCAATTGGGTTTTAAGTGTCTCAACGGTCGAGATCGTTATTGCACACTGTTAGTGAGGTTAAAAAAATCGTTCATCAAGCCTTGCCCGAGGATGTATTCGAACCCTCGACCTTTGAATTTGCCGGCCGCTTGCTAGATCGACCAAACTGGGTCGCCTTTTAGTTACCCTCGCATGCATGGCTTCAGCGAGCACGTGTGAACTCTTTTGTGTGATTTTACTGACACGAAAATGGCATTCGCGCTAGCAGGTACAAATGACCGTTCTGAAGTGTAATAAACGTGGAGAGAGTGGAGGTGCGACCAATGCTCGTCCAGACGCTCTCGTAATGAGAGAGGACGACGTTAAAATGCAATGTTGAAGAGTGACCGAATACTAGATTTGAAAGCCTCGGATTTTTTTGTGCGTTTTATCTTCAGCGTAAACTCTCATCGAATGGTAAATCTTAAAACTTTATCTGTCACCGGATGCTCCTATGTCATGGAATTCAACTCTTTCCGAGGGCGTTTCTGTGGGTGATTCCTATGAAATGTGCGCTCTCATTATCTTGTCATGGCTATGAGGCCAAAAACCAAAAGGACATTGGTGAACCTTAAGTACCTCCGCTGCCAAACGTAATCCTTTCAGTGATGACGCTTAGCAAATGCGTATCCATGTTTTATATCCAGGCACCACTCACTGCAGCTGACGCCATCGTCTTAGTAATTCAACGCCACCATTACATTTCATTTCACGTACCATCGTATCGATGTCTTCAGCATATCGAGATAAGACCGTGAAAGCAATGTCCCGGTCAAGTTTCGAGTAAAGAGGGTTGAAAGCTGACAGGATTATGACACGTACGGAAAAAAACATAATTTATTATACTTTTGCAATGACTATTTCTTGGTCTGCGCATACATAATTTTATGATCTGTTGTGTTAATCACAGTGTGAGCATCTTGTACTGCAGAGAAGGGAGTTTATTCTAGGCTCATTAATGTATTCGAATAAGTATTAGGATACTGTGTCTGTGTAGCATATATACATGAATCTTGCTTCTCCATGAATTAATAAGTACACAGGATGGTGTCAATTCCATGTACTTATGGATCCATTATCCAATTTAATATAAATGTATGGTGGGATGTAGAAAGAGTATTAAGAAAAGCAAATCGGAAAATGAAAACAAGGTCGACCCCTAGGTTACATGACATTTTTGTGTGGCCAAGGTAGTATTGAAGAGCAATATTAAAGAAATACGAATATATCTACAAACTACTTTGGCGCATAATATAGGAAGGAACAATGTACTTTTACACAGTATTTGAATTGATAATTCACCATGATATACCATCATCAGGTACAAAGAGAGATGGAGTACCATGCCATGGGAAAAAAATCAGTGAAAACATGTATCGCTCCTTCCAATGTTATGGATAGGTATTCATAATCAATGAATTGAAGCCTGTAACCATATAGGACAGCAGCATGCTCATTAGTTCCCAATTTACATATGAATGTCTGATCATGTCATTTTTAATAAATTTGACTCTTACTGTGATAATTTATCATTTCCCTAGTCATTCAAAATATACACAAAGATATGATAAGCTACTCTTAAATTGTGGTTAAACATTTTGTGAATTTATTGTAGCTCTATAAACCTAACAGCATTGAAATCAAGTTCAACTAAGTGTATCTAAATCTCATTCAATGATAGAAGTGTTATTATATAATGATATTAATTATAAACTCTTCACCAGCAAATCACTCAGTGATGCTACAGACTTGGATCTCACACTTTTGAATAAATAGAATATTCTTCATTTACAACAAAATTTTAAAGTCCAATAATAATTCAGACGTCAGTAGGCTTCGTGACACGGTGGGAGAAAGGTATGAAGCCGGTATTAAAAAACTGATTACAAGGATGGAAAAAGCGATTGATCGTCAAGGTGACTACGTAGTAGAGTAGCAAAATGCTCAGCCTTTCCAATGATTTATATGAAGTGGAGAATGAATTTGATTTTTCATGAAAAAAAATAGGAGACCTTACTTTTTGAGTCGCCCTCGTATATATCAGGATTATGCATTATTATACCATAAAATTGAATCAAAGCTTAGAAAAGCCAGAGATGGATGAATGAAGTGTACATGAAGAAGTAATGAAATGAAGAAATAGGAACATGAGACATTAATTCAATGAATACACAGCAAAAATTTTTGCCAATCAGGATGATGATTTAAAAGCCGATTGTACATGAAAGTAAAATAATTATGAGGAAAGTGTGTTTGAAGTGTCTTTACAAAAGAAAAGATATGACTGACTCCTTTAAGATGAAGACACCATTGTTTACGATAAAAAAATAGACTTCATTGCCATCATAGATGTATTTGATACTGCATCTGTGAGTGATTAATTAGGCAATTTGAATTTTTGACACATAATCAGAATTAATAAAACACTTATGCATTGAAACGTTGATATAGATCCTGATAATCAGACTACATTCAGAGATATCTTGAAATATATTTTTTGGTCCTGTTGAATGGAATAAAGTCTTACCCCTGGAATCTAATTTCAATGATGATACCTTACTCAAAATCATATGAAATCATAAGCTATGAAGTTCTAGTGTGTATTTCACAATTGCATATACTGGTAGATATCAGTCACCTGTGTTTTTCATGACCTTAAATTAATCAACATTATGCAAGTAATTGTCTGTATTTGTGTACAGTTAATTGAAAAATGAAGGCTTAGAGGATAATTCAGTTGTGTAACAACTAAATTTAGAATATTATTACCATTTAATAAAGTGAAAAATATGACACAGATAATACGTGCATTGTATTAAATTGGAAAATATTACAGGTGTTAAAAGGGTCTCGTATTTTGGTTAGATGAAAGTAAAATATCTTAAAAGGGTTTCCAATGGTCAATGATGGTAAAGTGAAGAAAGATGAGTATCATGATGAGGGAGGATTAAACTAGCATACCAGTAGATAGATGGTTTTAAAAAATTTTCCTCAGATATAATATTATCCTCTAATTCAATGATAAAGTTCCATCTGCCAATAATCATATCAGCATTATTGTGTTTCCTTTTTTAAAAGTATGTAAATTTGGAACCATAAGCTCACTAGTTCCATTTACAAATTACTTATGTCCGGTCTAATGTTGAGTTTTCCATCTGACTAAACGTCAAACAGAACAAAACTTTCAGTTAATGAACACAAAAAGGAAATAAAATGTCTCTCAGCCCAATAGAAACACTCTCCCCTGCTACTTCTTAACCAAATACTCCCCTCCTCTTTTCCTTCTTCCTATCCTCTAAAAAACCTTGTAACAAACCTCTCTTCTGCTAATTTTTCCCCTGATTAAATCACATTTCTTAACAAAAGTCCAAGTCTCCCTCAAGCCAAGTCAGCGCATCTCGATGCCCTTATTACTGGCATTGACTTTACTTTTTAATATACTGGAAACAGTGAGAAATTCCATCTGTGATTCCACCTTCATCAAAAGTAAAGATGGCTTCTCCCAGATTTCACTGAAACAAGCCTCTTTCTATGAGCATTTCCAAACCATCAAATCCCTTGAATCCAAAACCATTGTAATATTTGAAGGCCGATAAAGGTAATTCTGTCATATTTGAAGACAAAGCAGGTTACTTACTGAATGAAAGCTCAATATTTTCTTATTTCTGGACCATGCATGAAAATTAAAAATAAAACTTTAAAAGCATGGTCATAAAAACTAAAACAACCCATTTGAATTGAAATATATTATTGTCAGCTACCTGACATAGCTGACATTAACCTAAGTCAGCTACCTTTATAAAACTATAAAATTATTAGGTTATAATCATATTTTAACCTAGTCAACCCAAATATCCTCTGAATATCCTGGATAATTCTGTGCCAAAATACAATTGTCTCACTCTACAAATTCATAATACTAATTCCCAATGCCACAAATGGTATCCTTAATAAAAATCATCAACCTACTCCCTAACACATTGGCTAGTCGCTCCAGCTTTTTTCATTAAACTATCATAGTTCTGACTTTTAAACTAAAGGATTTAACACAAAAGACTTAGAATTCCTTACCAATTTTGATGCTAAACTTAAACACCCACAAAAAAGATGAATTCACACCTTACCAGCCTTGCATGTCCTAAAATTATTGCCAGTTCAGCAATCAGTTTTTCAAGCAAAATATTGGCAATATGGTGGGCAACTCTCTTTCCTCTTTAGTTGAATTGAACTTAAATAATTTTGAAAAAATATCAAATCCCCAACTATGCCCTGTCCACTTCCATTATGTTAATGACACATTCATCATAATCTTTGACACTTTCAATGTCAACGACATGACTTACTCACTTAACTAAATAGTGCATCCTCATGCATTTTCTTTGCCTTAGAAATGGAATACAACATTTCACTACCCTTCCTAGAGATTTTGATGAAAAGGAAAACTATGATATATTGTCTTTTGAAATGTTTTGAAAACCATCAAATTCAAATTTTTACATCAGTTCTGAGTCCTACCACAACTACAGAAGCAAAAATTTCTCTTTCCATTCCTCATGAGCTGTGTTATCTTGATCTTGCATGATAAACATGCTTTTAAAAAAGAACAGGAACTAAAGAAAAGGCTGTCACCATCACCCTAAGTTGCATCACCAATTTGATTCTCAGTATCTCCAAGAAAGGAACATTCAAAAAAACAATCAAGTCCACCACCACCCTCTCTCCAATTTCCAATAAAAATGCAATAAACTTCCTTTCTATCAATATCTACACCATGGCCTTCCCTATTTTTTTAAACAACATAACATAGCATATTCTTCCTCAAACCATTACGAATTAAAAAATTTGCTTACCTATGCCAAAGCTAGTAACCCTAATGTTACTAATTTTGGCCCTGTTTTCAGAAACAAGTTCATGATAAAGTAATTATATTACAGTTCTGTTACTTCAGTATAGCATATATGGGCATAAATTATATTTATGAACCTATTCACCAGTTTGATATGGGGAAGCCTAGATCTCACACCATTTGAAATTCATCTGTGAATAATATTGTATGTTTATTGTTGGCATGGTCAAGTTGACATTATTACTTTGAGGCTATTTGGAATTTAATAGGTTGTAGTCAAATGTTAGTTTCAAGTTAGTGTGCTAGTTTCTTAGGCATATGTTTGGCAAGCATGAATCTCATGGAATGGTATATTTATTGTTCATAGTTAGTCAATTTTAGGTTTTAAGGGTGCGTCCAGAGCTAAGGTCATTTTGCACTACTGTCAAATAATTTAAGAAAATAATGCTTATAAGTGCAATTAATGGCATTTTAGATTAAAAGTTAAAAAAATAAATATGTCATAAATAGATCAATAAAATTTAATAGATAAATAGATAATGAAAACAAACTTACAGATGAACATTCTAAACTACATTACCATATTTCCCAGCACATAAGATACTCTGTAATTTTTCAGGTTAGATTTTACAAAAAAATACTGAGCTCAGACAAAAAAGACCAAGGAACTTTGATGCTAACTCCTTGTGCTAAGAAAATTGGATAGATACATCAAAAAATTAGCTGCTAAACATATATCAATGTTTACTCTTCTTAGAATCCCAGAAAATTGTCATCAGATGGCCTAAATGCCTATTAGCTAGTCTCCATCTTCTGAAGAGTAATTCATGAATTCAAATTTAAATTCAATATTAATGTGCATCACAATTTTCTCTCTCTAGATTCCATGAGGTTATTATCATTTTAACTTTTTGTGCAATGCTTAGTTTCTGCTTTTATTTTGATATTATCAACATTTCTATTAAAAGTAACAATTTTCTATGGCTTTATGGCACTATCATACTACTTCATAAGGTTGAATGCCTGTAGATTCCCAGTTTATGAGGATGGATACAGTATATGTACGATGTATCTCTCCCAATGTGATGTAACTAAATGCTCTACATTGTATACATTCACGATTTAGCATTTGGGAATTTTTTAAGACATACTTTCAACAAAAATTAAAGCTCTGTTGTTGGCACCCATCCACAAACAGTTCCACATGCCATACATATATATGTATATGTATATATATATATATATATATATATATATATATATATATATATATATATATATATATATATATATATATATATATATATATATATATATATATATATATCCTGTGACTAGACAAGAAATTATCAGCATAGGCCATACTCTTAGCAATAAGCTTTGTTCAGAGAGATATGATATACCTGTCAAAGTAATTAAGTTTTCTATCCATCAAAATTCTAAGCCCTTTTGGTATCTCTGCAACCTGTTTTTGTCAGACGGTATTTTCCTTCAGGCCTGAAGTTGAGCAATGTAATATCAACATACCAAAAGGGGGATGTGAATGATGTAAGAAACTACAGGCCAACATATTTGACCTCTGGTTTTTCTAAAATATTTGAGAAGTTTAAGTTAAAACTCATTGTAATCTTTCTAGAAACACACTCCGTTTTTTTCAAACCATCAACATGGGTTAGGAAAGGTAAATCAACATCACTCAATGAACTCATTACGCATATACTAAATGCTATGGACAATAAGTATCCATCCCTGGGTATATATATATCCCTTGATCTAACTAAGACTTTTGACACAGTAAATCATGAGATTTTGTTAAATAAATCAAAAAATGTGGCATTTTGGGGACTTTAAATAAATGGTCAAGATCATATTTGCTGGGAAGACAACAAGTTGTTGAAATATCCTATCTTATTGTACCTACAAATGTGGTCAAAACAGGTGTTTCTCTGGGCTCTATCTTTGGTCCTTTGCTATTTCATCTCTACATAAATGAGAGTGGAGATGTTTGTTTTTTAGTTCTAGTTTAAATATCCTAAAAGGTCTTTATCATTCAAATTTTCAATCTTGGTGATCGTATGGTAATATATATTGGGGTCGCTCAAGCCATAGCCAAAAGACTCAAAGGTCGAAAACAGGCCATAAGAGCTCATACACTTACCTTTCAGACACTCCTGCAGGCCTCATTTTCATGAGCTACAAATTATGCCACTTACTTCTCTTTATATATACAATCTAATCTTATTTTTTAAGAATACCATGCATAGATACGAACAAAACCTAAATATCCATCATCATGATACACATGCTAAGCTTGACATACACATTGAGGCAAGATCATCTAATTTGAGTGGTGAGGGATCATACCACCTGGAAGCCAAATTTTTTGATCTGCTTCCTCCAGGTTTGAAGGCTTCTCCTTCAAATACTTTCAAGTGTAATCTTAAAGCATATTTGTTCATTAAACCTTTGCACTCTGTGGATGAATTTTGATCATTATGTGGAGAAAAGTCTAAAATTTTGCTAGCTAAATATCCCTATGTAATGTAATTAACCTTTTTTTATGTGATGTAAACTAACAAAATTGATGCACATTCATTTGTTGTATGATTAAACCATGCTGAACCAATTTATGGTGAATAAAGCAATTAATAAATACTACTAATGCAAAACAGCTGTTGCAAGGGTTATGCGTCAGCACAATCAAACTCTTGGAAACCACCGCCGCGACCACCGGCTAATCAGTCCGGGGACTGATACCGGGAGAACGTTGTGAGTCAGGAGCGGAGTCACGAGTGATTCCCCCGGCCCTGCCGTGCGTCACAAGAGAGACTACCCTTTGTACCCTGAGCTCCGATAAAAGGGTGACCATCCTCGGCAGACGGGTGGCCCGCCAGTGTGATCCTGATCGCCCATAACCTCGGACCAGCCGTGCTCCGCTCGGAATTCGGTCCACGCCCGCTCCCTATCCCCGCTTCCCCGGACCAGCCTCGCTACGTAAGGGTTCGGTCCCTTCCTCACCGATACCTTCAGACCAGCTCGCTCGAGTTACCGGTCTACATCCCATCCCCCGGCCGGTTCCTTCCGACGACTCGACGCCGACGACGCCTCTGGTCACCCTTCAGCCCGGTCAATCCTCTTGTCCTCCTGTAAGTACCTACCCAAGTCTTCCCTTCACTTCCTACTCTCTCGCGGCATTGTCTCATGAGCTGTGTACCGCCATACTGTCAAACCTTCTGTTACGCACATAAACATACCCGTACCGAAGACCGCTCTTGTTATTTAATTAATACCCTCAACCCTTGTTGTCGCGGATTCGGAGCGCTGCGACATCAACCCACCCTCGCGGTAAAAGAAAAAGGCTCCGCGGGGTTTAGAATCCTAACTCAGCTTGTCACAAGAGAAAACTCCCAAATAGTACCCTGTCTCAGCGACAGCTCATGAGAACACATAAAATACATATACAACACCTTATACCGGAAAAATGACAGGAATATATATACACATGTGTTAACCCTCGAGTATGAACAATACCTCCACCACTAGCTATATATGACATATAGAAAAAAACAGATATATATCTACGTATATAATTTTAGTAGTCTGTCTGTCTCTGACACACATAAGTTTTTTAAATCACTATCCCAGAGATTATCATCATTCTGGCATTCCTTATCCACAGTTTTACACATTTTACGCATCAGGGAGTTGGGGAAACAAAGGCTCGTTCCTTGAAATATTGTATAGTTGGAGTGTTGGCGTTACAGTGGCCGGGAGGCGCTCAAGTCTGTCTGTAGGGCTGGCTTCACTATTGTCTTCTTTCTTATGGCAGAATCCCCAGAGACGTGGAATCACTACACAACACAACACAATGATTGCACTCGCTACAGTCACTCCAGAATAATTAATAAATTGAATGTTAGAGCTTAAGGGTGATAACATTTTCACATTTCTTGCCATATCGGTTAGGGAAATGGTCGTAACATTGTGCGTATTTAGTTTTTCTACTGAGGTGAATGCTTCGGCCAAACCATCTGCCGCCTTTAGAGCAACAGGCTCACTACTTCTTAAGTCGATATTAATATCCGGCAGAGGTTCTACGGACACATCCCGGTCAAAAGAAAAACTAGTTTCGTACACAACGGACGTGGCTCCCAGAAAAACATGATCAGTGCTAGCTGAACACCCTGGAGGCAAGGTGAGGCTTCCTTGACCGAAGATAGTTATTCGCGAAATTTTCATTGTGCAAGCATTAACCAATGTAATATTTTTACTGACACTGTAATGCCAGATCCCCGGATACTGACTTTTCAAGAAAACTGCGTAATTAGATTGAGTAAGGAGGATCTCGCAATTCTCCCTTATTAGCTTACTTTGATTCCGAAATACCGCAATATTGCACGAGCTGGATAAACTGGTGTGAATAGGATAGGAATATGGACAGATATCTATGCCATTCCGGAAACAATTTCGCCAGTACTCATCTGGGAGCAATACGTATTCCTTGTCATTTGCAGAGACCCCGAGGTAAGTCGAGTCGGGTCAAAGGATGACCGCTCGCTTATGGTTCGAGTCAACCGAAGGGAAGGCGTGCGCCTTATACACCTGGAAAACCGATCCTCGCCGATATAACGGAAATGCCACCAATAATGTGAGGCTCTTCCCTTGTCTTACGATGCGTACGTGGGCGGATTTGTAGACCGAGAGAAGGTCGCTCCCGTACTGGGCGAATTCCGTATCTGGCCGCAGCTTAGAGCGAGCATTTCTAATGGTCAAGGGGTAGGGTGGAAGGAGTCAGTTTATTAAGCTCGGCCAACATTACTGTATTGCGTATGTAATTGAGATCGCTTAAGAGCCCCGATATGTGACGCGAAATAGCCGAAAAAACTAGATGAAGGATATGAAATAAATTATCTTGATAGCGGCTCTCGGAGAGAGAGTGGGTAACCGAAGCGCTTGTTGTGTAAATTTTATTTTGCAGAAGGCGTAGGATTTTCTCAGTTTGGGAAAGCATTTCATCGTGCCTCTTTAGGGTGCTACTTACATTTTCCAAAAAGGTGAATCTAGCATTGTTTAAAATTTGGGTGTTTTCTGCGACTCGAGATATTTGTTTCTGGAGCTCAACTATTTGATCGTCCGTGGCCGTTCCCGCTAAATAGTGCAGACCATATCCCAACAGATTTAGCATGCCTCTTGTCGCTTTTTTTGGAATCCCTATTGGTAGTAAGAGTGTGATAACCGAGTTGAAGCATTCGCTAAGCCAGTGGTCGGACGGGAATCCGGGAGTACCGGATCGGAATCAAATTTCCGCAGCAGCCTTGGGTCAATATTCCGCCCCGGGGTTGGCGGCCGCTCCATCTCCTCGGAGTCGATTTCTCTTGTGTAGATATATGCCTCGTCTTGGCTCCCTCTGCATGGCACTGGTTGAGGTGCACTCCGGAATGTCCCCAGGTCTATCTCGCAGCCCGGAGTGGGTGGTCGTTCGGGAGTCTTGGGGACGTCCCAGTCGAACTTGGAAGTCGGGATAGACGGCCGCTCGGATAGCATTGTGGTCTGGTGACGGTTCAAGTTGCCAGGAGTGGTAAACTGTAGTGGCTCCAGGGACGGTGACTGGTGGTGTGAGTGCCGTCCTCTTGCTGCCATTCTGGAATATTCTTTGGCTATAACCGTGGTACTCTTCCGGGAAGGGCCCGTAGGTTATAATCATGGGTTTTGGGGATAGGTGGGGGCGGGCTTGCGTTGGAAGGGTTAGAGGGTGGTGTTTCCAGTGAAGGCTCCGTTGGTGTCGTTTTTTCGGCCGGGTTATGTGAACCTCCGGCATCGTTGTTTAGAAGCACTGGGGGTAAGGGGAACTGCTCTTCGCCGACGAAAAAGTCTGGCGGGAAATTAGGTTCGGGGTCGGGTGGCAAGGGTAGTAGGTTCCTGAGATGAGCTGTGACCAGGCGGCTATTTTGGGTATTCTGAAGGTCGAAGGTAACCGGACTTCTAATTTTGATTACTTTATAGGGTCCTATCCAGCGGGACACTAGTTTCCGCGCCTGACCTTGTCGGAGATTCATGTTACGCAGGAGGACTAATTGCCCGGTGGCAATGGTAGGAAGTGTTAAGCCTCGATTGTATTTCATGTGTTCCCTTCTTGTATTCTCTCTGTTAAATTCAGCCGCCTGTGCGTGCGCTAATTGCAATCTATGTTGAATAACATTCTCATAAGGAGGATCTTCGGCATATGATTTTTTAACAGGCGTTAAAATCGAGTCCCATGGCATCTCTAATTCTCGCCCGTGCATGAGGTATGCGGGAGTGAATCCCGTGATTCTATGCTTGCTGTTTCGGTACACAAATAAAGCAAAGCCAAGCTGCTCGTCCCAATCTGAATGGTCCTGTGACACATAATACGAGATAACATTAGCAAATGATTGATGGGCACGTTCCAGGCGTCCGTTGGCCCCAGGATTATGAGGAGAGGTGAAAATAGATTTGATTTGAAGTTTTTTGCATATGTTTTTCATGAGTTCAGATGTAAAGTTAGCTCCCCTGTCCGTTAATATTTGTTTAGGCACTCCATGTCGGCAAATAAACTTTTCTACAAAAATTTCCGCGATCGTCTGAGCCGACTGATTGGGTATCGCGAAAGCTTCAGGGTATCGCGTAAAGAAATCTTGACAAGTTAGAATGTATCTGTTGCCTCGAGCTGACGTAGTTAGAGGCCCCACTATGTCCAAGGCAACCTTCTCTAATGGGTAAGAGGCTTCCGTGACTGGTTGAATGGGGATTTTTTGCGGTTGCATCTTTCGTTTTTTACATGCCAGACATTGCTTTATATACTTTACTATATCCGTATAACATCCATCCCAATTGAAGTATCGCTGCACGATTTCTAAGGTTTTATCGATTCCGAGGTGCCCGCCGAGCGGATTGTCGTGGCATTGTTTTAAAATGTAAGCTCGCATGCTCCTGGGGGCACAAATGGTAAATCGGGTTCCCGGTTCCTCCGTGTGAACTTTGTAAAGAACGTCATTCTCATCATAAAACAAATTCGGATAGTGCTTCCTCGCCTGCTCGTGCAAGAGTTTCAGATCTGGGCAAATTAATTGTTCCCTTGAAATTTTATCCTTATCCCACGCGGGTTGATGGGATTCTCCCAACGTATTTACTGTACTGTTACTAGGCGTTAACCTAGACAGGGCATCTACATGGGTTATGCTCTTGCCTGGCTTGTGGATAATTTCAAACGCGTACTCACTCAGTTCCATTATCCATCTTGCCATTCTCGGCTTCGGTTCTGAGAGAGTTAACAGCCATTTTAGAGGCTTATGATCGGTGTGAAGGATGAATTGTCTCCCTAGCAAATAAATGCGAAACTTCTTCACCATCTCTACTACGGCTAAACATTCAAGTTCTGTGGCAGAATAAGATTTTTCGGCTTTATGCAACTGTCTACTTGCACATGCAATAGGATGTTCGCCATCCTCAAAAATTTGGGAGAGTATCCCACCGATGGCTTGTTGGGAAGCGTCCGTCGCAAGGAGGAAAGGTTTGGAAAATTCGGGAAATTTAAGAATAGGTTGGGTCGTAAGACACAACCTCAAGTGTTCGAATGCGTGTTGTTGATCCTCACCCCAGAAAAACACTGCATCTTTTTTCAATAATGGAGTGAGAGCACTGGACTTTTTTGCGAAATTTGGAATGAATTTCCTGTAATATCCGACTAATCCTAGAAAGGATTGTAATTCTGGCACGCTCGTTGGGGGCGAAAAATGCTTTATGACTCCTACTTTGTCTTCATCGGGCTGTAATCCATCTGCGGTAATTAAATGGCCCAAAAATTTGACTTTTTCTTGAAAGAATTGGCATTTCTGGGGTTTGAGTCTTAGGTTTGCTGTCCTTAGCCGACGAAATACTTCCCGAAGACCTGCCACATGTCCTTCAGGAGTGGAATCGTAACGGAGGATATCATCTAGATAGCATACGCAACCACGGTATATCAATCCGTCCAGAATTGTGGTCATTAACCGCATGAAAGTAGACGGAGCGTTCGTCAACCCAAAGCTCATTCTATTACATTCAAAATGTCCATCTGGTGTGCTAAAGGCTGTGTATTCCTTGCTCTTGTCGTCTACCTCGACCTGCCAATAGCCGCTGCAAAGATCCATGGTAGAAAAATATTTCGCGCCCCCTAGCTGGTCAAACGTTTCTTCTATATTTGGCATCGGAAATACTTCCTTTTTTGTGACATTGTTCAATGCGCGGTAATCTATACACGGGCGGTATTGTGTCGGGATTCCGTCTCTACCCTTTTTTTTAACCAAAATAATTGGTGCCGACCAGGGGCTCGTCGAAGGTGATATCACTCCTTGCTGTAACATGTCTTTAATTGCATTGTCTAATACGGATCTCTGTGAATGAGGGACACGATATGGTCGCTTATTGATTGGCGTGGAAAGGCCTATGTCTATGGTGTGTTTTACTACGCTGGTGCAGCCCAGGGGAACGCCGCCGTGCACAAAAATATCTCTGAATTCTTCTAATGGGTCACGTAACGGCTCTCGGGCGTCTTCTGGTAAGTTATTTAGGCTGAATTGAACCATGAATTCCCCTTTTTCTCTATCGTTCGGCCATATTTCTGCCTCCTCTGCGACAATTATTTCGTTCACGTAGGAGGCCTTTTCTACGTGCACCCCGGCTGTCGAAAATTCCAAACCCTTCGGAAAGATTTTCTCGCTTTTGTGCATGTTACCCAGTAATATCGGAAGTGTTCCATCGTCCATTACTTTTGCCACTACCGGAATTACGATTACGTCTGTTATGTCCGGTACTTGAAAATTATCTAAGAAAACCTCCTTTCCGGCTAAATTAGTATTCCTTGCTGTTGTTAGAACGTATGATAACGGAGGAATCTTTAATTTTTCCTCTATACGGACCACTTCTGATCCCCTTTCCTCTTGGGTCAAAAAGTAAACAGGCTCCACAATTAGTGGTACTGTGCAGTCTTTGTCTATCTCCTCATCGCTCGTTCTCCCAAAGCTAATCTCCCTTGAACCAAAATCGGGCCTCGAGTTATTTTTATCATTGAAAGAGACTACGGTCTGCCCCAAGTCATCGTCATTGCCCAAAAATTCAAAACGTTTCGCAACTGACGGCACGGCCCAATCATCGCCTGTCTCTCTCTCGTCGCATTTTCCCTCTAAGCGAGTCTCCTCTGAACCGAATACGGACTTAGAATGTTTTTCTGTAGGAAGAGAGACTACGGTCTGCCCCAAGTCATCGTCATTGCCCAAAAATTCAAAACGTTTCGCAACTGACGGCACGGCCCAATCATCGCCTGTCTCTCTCTCGTCGCATTTTCCCTCTAAGCGAGTCTCCTCTGAACCGAATACGGACTTAGAATGTTTTTCTGTAGGAAGAGAGACTACGGTCTGCCCCAAGTCATCGTCATTGCCCAAAAATTCAAAACGTTTCGCAACTGACGGCACGGCCCAATCATCGCCTGTCTCTCTCTCGTCGCATTTTCCCTCTAAGCGAGTCTCCTCTGAACCGAATACGGACTTAGAATGTTTTTCTGTGGGAAGAGAGGCTACGGTCTGCCCCAAGTCATCGTCATTGCCCAAAAATTCAAAACGTTTCGCAACTGACGGCACGACCCAATCATCGCCTGTCTCTCTCTCGTCGCATTTTCCCTCTAAGCGAGTCTCCTCTGAACCGAATACGGACTTAGAATGTTTTTCTGTAGGAAGAGAGACTACGGTCTGCCCCAAGTCATCGTCATTGCCCAAAAATTCAAAACGTTTCGCAACTGACGGCACGGCCCAATCATCGCCTGTCTCTCTCTCGTCGCATTTTCCCTCTAAGCGAGTCTCCTCTGAACCGAATACGGACTTAGAATGTTTTTCTGTAGGAAGAGAGACTACGGTCTGCCCCAAGTCATCGTCATTGCCCAAAAATTCAAAACGTTTCGCAACTGACGGCACGGCCCAATCATCGCCTGTCTCTCTCTCGTCGCATTTTCCCTCTACTCTTCTTGAGGTGTGAGATTCTCCTGAAGAATATGTTGATCTCGTATTTAACTGGTCATTTCCAGGCTCATTGTCACCAAAGGAGATAAGATCTACGTCGGCTGCCGCGGAAGGTCTGGATTCTAATTTTACTTCGTGGTTTTCATTCACCTTCATGGTCTCGTGCGTTAAGGATATGCTACTACCATATTTTTTCATAAAATCTAGCCCGATGATTCCCTCGTACGGAGTTACTCCGAGATCTGCTATTAATGTGTCGTGAGGGTACTGGATTCTGTCCATAACAAATTTTACGCAACTTTGGCCGATTATTGATAGTGCGTGACCGGAAGCACTCCTTACTGGGCGATCGTAGGGTGATATTTCCAACTCGCCAAACGGGAATACCTTCTGATGAATTATTGTGACGGCAGCACCGGTATCCACGAGGAACCAATAGCTTTTGCCCAGTACCTCCACTCGAACCATGATCCCGCTCGCGGGAGAAATGGCCAAAATTACTTCGTCCCCGACCCCTGGGTCGGGGCCGATCCATTTCCCTGACTGGAATTATTGGATTTAGTAGGGCATTCTAGAGGGCGGTGACCCGATTGCTTGCAAAGACCGCAACATAACAGAGGACAATTCCTGGAGGGATGGCCAGTTTCTCCACAGTTGAAGCAATTTCTTTGGTTTGATCTACAATAACGAGCTATGTGGCCCACTCGTCCACAGGAGTAACATTTTCTGTCCGCGTTTGTGACATCGCTACCGCGAGACCATCCTGTGCTGGGAGCGGTGATGGGAGCAGGAGGGTTGCTGGTAGCGGAGCACCGTAGGGAATTGATTTGGTTGGGGCAAGAACAACGACTCGGTTCCCTAAATTCTGTCTGAGATGAATTTTTAATTGTCATCGAAGAGAACCATGGCGGCGCTGCATTATCTTGCGGAATTTGGAGAGAATTGATCATAGATTTACTGGCATAATTCCTAACGTTAGATTCCTCACTTAGTGCAAATTCTTCTGCTTCCAAGATACACTTAGGATTTCGTACCAACACAAAACGTCCTATTTCTTCCCGTAATCCCAGCAAAAATTGCGACAAAAGCCGATTTTCTATCATTGCTCGTGTTCCTTCCAAATTAGGATCCTTGAGTGTTCCCTGCAATTGGCGAGCTATTTTCCTAAGCCTTGTGGCATAGGCCGACACGCCCTCGAGAGGCTGCTGCACGCAGTTGGTGAATGTACGCTCCAATAACAGAGGTGATACCCGAGACGAAAACCTTCGCGTAAGATAAGTTGAGAAATTTTCGAAATTATCAAGGACATGGGGATTGGCGGCAACAAAATCTGCGGCAGATCCATTGAGACGCAAACGAGCGATGCAAAGTGTCTGAGATTCACTCCACGAACAAAGATGACTAGTGAGTTTTACGCATTCTAAAAATTTTTCCACGGAAACATCGTCTTCTCCGCTAAAACAAGGCACGAAGTAAACGTGCGCACCTAAGGCTGGCGGGTGAGGAGTGACTCTTGCCTCGTTACAAGAGCCATTTGCGGATGGAGTTATTGTATTAACGCAAGGGTCCATTTCGATTAAAGCTTGATTTACTCGGGGGGACGCTTCCACAGGAGACATAGACGGGAATGGGGGAAAACAGCTCAACCAGGCCATGGCAAGAAATTATATAACGTATAGCACAAAATAAATAATAAAGAGATAACCAATCAAGGCTTCACACAATAGGTTAAGGCAAGATATGAATACTTTGAACAAGTGCTATTGACCGCTCTCGATTAAAGGATTTAATGGCTGTTCAAATGAAAAGGTTTCGGAGCTAAACTTACACCGTCAACCCCACACCTGACACCAGTTGATGTCGCAGCGCTCCGAATCCGCGACAACAAGGGTTGAGGGTATTAATTAAATAACAAGAGCGGTCTTCGGTACGGGTATGTTTATGTGCGTAACAGAAGGTTTGACAGTATGGCGGTACACAGCTCATGAGACAATGCCGCGAGAGAGTAGGAAGTGAAGGGAAGACTTGGATAGGTACTTACAGGAGGACAAGAGGATTGACCGGGCTGAAGGGTGACCAGAGGCGTCGTCGGCGTCGAGTCGTCGGAAGGAACCGGCCGGGGGATGGGATGTAGACCGGTAACTCGAGCGAGCTGGTCTGAAGGTATCGGTGAGGAAGGGACCGAACCCTTACGTAGCGAGGCTGGTCCGGGGAAGCGGGGATAGGGAGCGGGCGTGGACCGAATTCCGAGCGGAGCACGGCTGGTCCGAGGTTATGGGCGATCAGGATCACACTGGCGGGCCACCCGTCTGCCGAGGATGGTCACCCTTTTATCGGAGCTCAGGGTACAAAGGGTAGTCTCTCTTGTGACGCACGGCAGGGCCGGGGGAATCACTCGTGACTCCGCTCCTGACTCACAACGTTCTCCCGGTATCAGTCCCCGGACTGATTAGCCGGTGGTCGCGGCGGTGGTTTCCAAGAGTTTGATTGTGCTGACGCATAACCCTTGCAACACAGCGATATTATTGGTGTGGCGGCTCAACCCTTGAATCATCATTGAGCGCCATTGCGAACGCGCCTTCGCCGGCAAGTGTTTTGGCTTCCGGCGTTCGCCACCAGGGTCCGCCGCCAGGGCGCAACCACGCCGCCAGAGCCACTCTCTCTCACTCTCTCTCTGACTGGCTCTGGACCGTCACGCGCGCCGCCATCGTGGTCAACCCAAGGACGCTGCTTCCTGGTGAAGGATTCTCTCCTGGCCTCGCCACCGCACGGCCGAATATTTACTGAATAATTACTGTTCAATCGCCTCATCAAGGTTTTAATTTTCTGAGCACAATAAACTTTGTTAATTGTTAGGAGGTGTCATTATTTCCACCACGATACCTCCTTCAATAGTGGTGACCCCGACGTGATTCATTTCGCCCTACGTGCTTAGCCATGCCCTGACCACGCCGTTTTGGTCGAGCCCGAATATCTGTACATCTGCCTCGCTATGTGATTAGGCGATTCCTTGAGCGAGAAGAGATGGGCGACAGGAAGCCATCCCAAGTTCTCCGCCATCTCAAGGACTTGGCAGGCTCGTCGATGCCTGACGAGTTCATGCGGTCGCTGTGGCTCACCCGGCTACCCACGCCTCTCCACGCCATCTTAGCAGCTCAAGATGGCGTCGACCTAGACGCCGTGGCTTCCCTCGCCGACAGAATTAGTGAGGTGATACCCCGGGAACAAGTGCCCGCCCCTACCCACGCTCAGGTAAGCGAGGTGAGTTCCGACCCGCCATCTTGTTCCGGTGGATGCTCGGGCATGTTGGCCTCCCTCCTGAGCCGAATGACCTCACCCGGCAAGTTGCTGCTCTTTCGGTGGCGCGGCACCCTCGAGAGGAACGCTCCCGTTTCCGAGGCCATTCCCGTTCCCGCAGCCAATCTCGCGGCTCTGAAGACGGACCATCAGGACGCCGTACGACGCCACAACTCTGCTGGTATCACCGGAAGTTTGGTGCCGACGCGCGGCACTGCACCCAGCCGTGCTCATTCCAGGTGCCGGAAAACACCGCGGGCGCTCGGTAGACGCGGCCGCCGACCTTAGCCCTACAGCAAGCCGCCTCTTCGTTACGGACACGACCACAAAGGTACAGTTTCTTGTTGACACTGGTGCTGACCTTTCTGTGTTTCCCCTATCGCTCGTCAAAAGTCCTAGACAGCGGACCGACTACCAACTTTTTGCTGCCAACAATTCCGTAATAAATACGTACGGTTGGGAAGTATTAAACCTAAATTTCGGTCTGCGCCGCGACTTCACGTGGAGGTTTGTTGTGGCAGACGTTGCACAGCCTATTATCGGAGTGGACTTTTTAACACATTTCAGTCTTTTGGTGGACGTTAAGAATTCTCGTCTTACAGACAGTTCGACGACAATTTCCGTCGCCGGAAACATTGTACGCCTCCCGGCAACGCAGATAAAGGCGGTAGTCGGAGAAACCCGTTTTCACGTTCTTCTCTCGCGCTTTCCCGAAATTACGCGTCCAGCAGGGACACCCGGTCATGCGTCCCACTCCACAGTGCATTTCATTCGCACGACCGCAGGTCAGCCGGTGTCATGTAAACCACGTAGGCTTGCTCCCGACAAACTTGCCGCAGCCAAACGGGAATTTGAATTAATGGTGCGATTAGGGACAGCCCGCCGTTCGGATAGCTGTTGGTCCTCCGCCCTCCACCTTGTGCCCAAGAAGGGAGACGAGTGGCGCCCATGCGGGGATTATCGCGCGTTAAACGCTAGGACCATCCCCGATCGCTATCCTGTCCCCCATATCGAGGATTTCGCTGCATCCCTCAATGGTGCTCGTGTTTTCTCCACCATTGACCTCGTGAGGGCATATAACCAAATACCTGTGAACCCGGAAGACACACCGAAGACTGCAATCACGACCCCCTTTGGGTTGTTTGAATTTCCCTTTATGTCATATGGACTGCGAAACGCCGCACAGACTTTCCAACGTTTCCTCGACGAGGCACTCAGAGGCCTCTCCTTCTGCTACGTCTATTTAGACGATATTTTGGTCGCCTCCCAAAATGAGGACGAACATGAGCATCACCTGCGTGAGCTTTTTGGCAGATTAAAATCATACGGTGTGCTCATTAATCCTGCAAAGTGTGTTTTTGGTGTTCCCAATGTCAAGTTTTTAGGATATAGTGTAAGTGCCGAGGGTACAACGCCTTTAAGTGACAAAGTGAGTGCTATCGCCGACTTCCCACTCCCTGTGACGGTGAAACAGCTCCGCCAATTCTTGGGGATGCTGAATTTTTATAGAAGATTCCTTCCCCATGCCGCCGACTTACAGGCCCCCCTCAGTGAAGTGCTACGCGGTGGTGTACACGGCCGCGACGAAGTGGATTGGACGCCCGAACTGCGCCTTTCTTTTCAGCGGTGTAAAGACGCTCTTTCGAACTTTGTGCTTCTCGCCCATCCGGCCCCCTCCCTTCCCCTCGGTCTGTTTACCGACGCCTCAGACTTCACCCTGGGAGCTGTGCTCCAGCAGCGCACAGAGGCGGGTTGGCAACCGCTTGGTTTCTTCTCCAAAAAACTAAGCTCGGCCGAGAGAAACTACAGCCCTTATGACAGGGAGCTCCTGGCGATTTATCGGGCGGTCCGGTATTTTCGCCACATGGTGGAGGGTCGGAATTTTACAATTTTTACAGACCACAAGCCGATAGTGTACGCGTTCCAGCAAAAACCTGACAGATGTTCGCCCCGTCAATTCCGCTACCTCGACCTGATCGGCCAATACTCGACAGACATTCGTCACGTAGCCGGCGCGGATAATGTCGTGGCGGACGCTTTATCGCGCATCGATTCCTTGTCCTCCGCGGTAAATTTTGAGGAGTTAGGCCGTGCACAGGAGGCAGACGCTGAACTTGCTGCGCTCCTTAAGAACGAAGAGTCTTCCCTCAAGCTCAGAAGACTTCCTGTTCCCGGTTGTGCTGTGCACTTGTTTTGTGACACTTCCACCCCTTGTGCTCGCCCATACGTCACTCCCGCATTCCGGCGTCAGGCGTTTGATTCGCTTCATAACCTGGCGCATCCCGGAGCGAAAGCGACGATAAAACTCGTGACATCGCGTTTCGTGTGGCCCTCTATTAGGAAAGACTGCCGCGAATGGGCACGCGCGTGCATCCCGTGCCAACAGGCAAAAGTGACTCGTCATGTTGCCTCCCCTGTGCGCAGTTTCCCGTCTCCCGGACGGAGATTCGAGCACGTCCACATTGATTTGGTCGGACCTCTCCCAAGTTCACGTGGGTTTCGATATTGCCTTACGTGCGTGGACCGTTTCACCCTATGGCCCGAGGCAATACCGATTGGTGACATTTCGGCCGAGACAGTGGCATTCGCTTTCTTTAGCGGATGGATGTCGCGTTTCGGCTCACCCCAACGCATCACTACCGACCAAGGACGGCAGTTTGAAAGCAACCTCTTCCGCCAGCTCTCCCTCATGGCCGGCGCGGAGCATTTCAGGATGACAGCATACCATCCTGAGGCGAACGGGATGGTAGAACGGTTCCATCGACAGCTGAAGGCCGCCATCCGTTGCCACGGGACCACTCAGTGGGTGGACGTACTTCCTGCCATCCTCCTGGGATTCCGCGCCTCCTGGAAGGAAGACCTAGATGCCTCCACTGCAGAGCTAGTGTATGGGGAGCCTCTCCGCCTTCCCGGAGAATTCCTCTCACCAACCTCTCCATCGCAGCCAGCTGACACCGCCTTCATGTCCCAGTTGCGCGAGCATTTCCGGGAGTTGAGCCCTCGCCCCGCTGCCCGCCACGGTTCCCGTCAGGTCTTCATCTTCAAAGACTTGCCGACGGCGTCCCACGTCTTCGTCCGGCACGGCCCCCCGCGGGGTTCTCTTCAGCTGCCGTATGACGGGCCGTTTAAAGTTTTAGAACGGAATGATAAGGCGTACAAAGTCCGCTTACCAAGCCGTGATGTGTTCATTTCTCTCGACAGACTCAAACCTGCCTTTACGGTATCCAACCTACCAATTTATAACCACCAGGCAGCCCTACCGCTTCACCACACCGCGCCACAGCTGGAGGCAGCAGAACCGGACGAAAGACGGCCTGCCGCCTTCACATCGCGCCCAGCTACGCTGCCTGCACCGCCAGAACCTCAGCCCCCAGGTGCTGCACCGCGCACACAGCACGGCGAACGGACAACCCGATCTTGGAGACGCGTGCGCTTTCCATCGCATCTTGAAGAATTTCAACTATAATTTTCTCTTTTTTTTTCTCTTTTTCTTTCATTGTCTTGACTTCATTACCTAACCTGTCAAGCTTCCACCACCACTACACCCTCCTTCCTTGCCGCTCACCCGTTATCACCTCCTGTTTCCACAATTTTTCCAATGTCTACTAATCACCAGGGACTATAAAACAACCAAGGGGGTGGTGTGGCGGCTCAACCCTTGAATCATCATTGAGCGCCATTGCGAACGCGCCTTCGCCGGCAAGTGTTTTGGCTTCCGGCGTTCGCCACCAGGGTCCGCCGCCAGGGCGCAACCACGCCGCCAGAGCCACTCTCTCTCACTCTCTCTCTGACTGGCTCTGGACCGTCACGCGCGCCGCCATCGTGGTCAACCCAAGGACGCTGCTTCCTGGTGAAGGATTCTCTCCTGGCCTCGCCACCGCACGGCCGAATATTTACTGAATAATTACTGTTCAATCGCCTCATCAAGGTTTTAATTTTCTGAGCACAATAAACTTTGTTAATTGTTAGGAGGTGTCATTATTTCCACCACGATACCTCCTTCAATTGGCATTTGCAATAAAGGTAACCACTTTCCATGCCTGATGCGGGAATCATATACAGTTAATAATGGTAGTGAAAATGAAAATTGCCATTGAGCCATTTATTAAATCATAGATGAGGAGCAAGGTATGGGTACAGTAAAAGAAAAGTAGTTATATCTCAAAAATATGATAACCAAATCACCAAATGAAACAATAAGAATCCTAATAGGAAAAGGATTAAGAAGGTTTGGATGACATAAAATATATGTGTCCTTAAAAGGTAAGTGAATGAACAATCATGGAGTAACAAATGAAAATCTGTGAACCCTATGAGGTATGTCAGCAAAGTCTAAATCAAAGTAGCAGACGTTCAGGAAATATGGAAATAATGAGAAATAAATGGCAAAGATATTAGACCAGGAAGTATGAAGCCAATGAGGATATGCTAGTATCCCTAGTGTACAAGTTAGTAAAATAGATAAAGCACAAAAGGAAATCAATTGTAGCAAAGCTGTGCGGATATATAACATCCCAGCAGAATTAGTCAATAGTTTAGGACAAGATAAAGATAAACATTTCTTCATTCTAATTTGTAATAAAATTTTGGGAAAAAGTTGGCTGAAAGACTTGCTTAGATTAGTATTTATTCATATTCACAAATGAAAATTAACTGTAAACAAGGAGTACAGGTCAATAAGTTTGATTTCACATTTAGCTAAGGTAAATTAGTTTGGGTCAGAAAGAGGAGGTATGCACATGATTCCATAGCATTTCCATGTCACTAATAAAAAGAAACATAATAAACAACCAGGATGTATGTTTTTTTTTTATTTTGAAAACAGGTGCATCAGAATAAAATGGGTAGAATCAGTGCACATAGGTATTATTACAAAAGAAAGGAATAGACTGAGTGGGTAGGTGACCTATTCACAATCTGCATTTGTCTCAGACTGCAAGGATGAGGCAAATGAGAAACAAAGAGTTGGGAAAGGCAGTGTTAGACAGGGAGTAATGTAGGGTGTTCTATTAACACATAATCTAGTTCAGACAGTGGAGATGAATGAGGATCGCATTTTAATATCTTAATGTACTTTAAGCCCCAGTATGTTACAAAAACCTTACCATAGAGGTGCCCAGGGAGTTTATTAGCTGAATGCTCAGTTTCAAAAAAGCCTTACATTTCGGTCTTGCTGATGACATTTTTATGCAGTAAAAGCTGTCACTCTCCCATTGAAAAGAAAGAACACTTTAAAAATGCCTGCCTGAGATGAAGTAGTCTCTTCATAATATTTATGATAAAAAATAAAATATCAAAAGTTATTAGAGGAATGTTTGACTGAAGGTAAACCTTTAAGAAACAGCTTATAATATTTTTTTATGTTGTTGAAATTATGATTTTGATAATGTTGTGTACACTTCATAAAGTTACGCCAGAGGCAACAAATTTCAGCTTATAATACTATTTTTACTCAGATCATGTAAGTTTATCAGATCATATAAGGCAGAAACTAAGGAAATCAGACAAAATATACTGTCTATTGTTTTGGAGATCAAAAAGAGTCAAAATTTCTGAAGATAAGTACTGGTATGCATACTATGCTCCCATTGCTATAGGGAAACATTGTAAAAACAAAAAAAAACTTCCGAGACTATGCAACAAGGGAGACTATTTACTTCAATATTATGATTGCCTAGCACAATTTATAGGGAAGACAGGAAGAAGCATAAGAGAAAATGCTAAGAGGTAGGGATAAAGCATTCTGTGTTTGCAAAGTATCTGCTGGAGAATCATCATAAAAGCAATTTCTCAAAAATTATCCTTCACAATGTAGAGGAGGGTAAAAAAGTGAATGTACTTGAAACCCTCAAATAGAGCTTCATATAATGAACAACACAACACTAGATAATGAGTAAGAACCTCCCACCTATTACTCACAGTTTTCAACACAATCAAGTACCTTGCTTAGAGCCACATTGTCTCCCAACCACACACCATCATGGGCATGCCAACACTTGCATATGCTACTCTCCTTATCTATTTTAGCCTTCCCTTGATTCCTCAAAAAATTATATTTACCTTAGGTTGATTTAGGAACTACAATGTTTGGCATAATTTTGCGAATTTAGTATCACATTTCCCAGGTCTTAGGATGCATTTTTTTAATTCTAAAATGAGCTTTAAAATCAGTTATGTGTCCTTATGGGCAGGGGATACACAGTTATAGATTTGACCTGTAAGTGTCCGCCAATCCGTACAATTACAAAATTTTTTTCCCACATCGGGCATAGAAAGTGGTTGCCATTCTTACAAATTCCAATGATATCACTATTGTGAGTCAGTAGTGAGCAACAGAGTTTTAATCTTTCGGATTAATTTGATAAATTACCAAATAAATGGTAAGTATGCAGTGTAATACATTTTGCTACATTTCACAAATGATACTGCTACTGCAAAACTTAATACTTGTGGGGGTAATGGGAATGTTGCCCCTCTGATAACACAAACATAAAGGATACAAACACGGCATTCATTGGGAGAGATACATTGTAGTACATGCATTGTATCTATCCCAATAAACTGGGAATCTACAGGCATTCAACCTTCTGAAGTAGTATGATAGTGCCATAAAGGCATAGAAAATTGTTACTTTTAATAGAAATTTTAATAATATCAAAATAAAAGTAGAAACTAAGCATTGCACAAAAAGTTAAAATGATAATAACCTCATGGGATCTAGAGAGAGAAAATTGTCATACATATTAATGTTGCATTTAAATGTGAACTCATGAATTACTCTTCAGAAGATGGAGACTAGCTAATAGGCATTTAGGCCATCTGATGACAATTTTCTGGGGTTCTAAGATAAATAAACAATGATATATGCTAAGCTGCTAATTTTTTGATATATCTATCCAATTTTCTTAGCACAAGGAGTTAGCATCAAAGTTCCTTGGCTCTTTCTGTCTGATCCAAGTATTTTTTTTGTAAAATCTAACCTGAAAAATCACAGTGTACCTTATGAGCTAGGAAATATGGTAATGTAGTTTAGAATGTTCATCTGTTAGTCTGTTTTCATTATCTATTTCTTTATTAAATTTTATTGATCTATTTATGACATATTTATTTTTTAAACTTTTAATCTAAAATGCCATTAATTGCACTTATAAGCATTATTTTCTTAAATTACTTGACAGTAGTGCAAAATGCCCTTAGCTCTGGATGCACCCTTAAAACCTAAAATTGACTAGCTACAAACAATAAATACACCACCCCATGAGAATCATGCTTGCCTAAAATATGCCTAAGAAACTAGCACACTAACTTAAAACTAACATTTGACTACAACCTATTAAATTCCAAATAGCCTCAAAGTAATAATGTCAACTTGACCATGCCAACAATAAACATACAACATTATTCACAGATGGACTTCAAATGATGTGAGCTCTAGGCTTCCCCATATCAAACTGGTGAATAAATTCATAAATATAATTTATGCCCATTTATGCTATACTGAAGTAACAGAACTGCAATATAATAACTTTATGAAGAAATTGTTATTGAAAACAGAGCCAAAATTACTAACACATTGTGTGATTTCATATCAATATAGTTTTGAAGGAATTATTCCATAGAATTCCAACAGTTAAAAAAGGGGGATCCATTCTTTTAATACAAAATCATTAACTTTTAAAAAAACTAAGTCCTAACCCAAACTGCAGTAATCTATTTGAAGGTTGGTTTGATGGGTGAGGGTAGAGCTCTAGCAATGGCCTAGCTATATCCACAAAAACATGTCATATTCATGCACCAGGGTAGGGGGTCAGTTCCTTTCTCTGTATAGCCTGAGGTTTTTCCAGAAAAAGCTGGTACTCGTATAACCACACAGCTTGGTGATACTCGGGGTGCTCAGAGAAGTCACCCAGCCTCAAATCCAAACCTGCAGGTTGGTAGCCCAGCGCTCCACCAACTGGACCACAATGCCCCTTTTGTCAGATACCTGTATTTTCTGGAAATCGATCAATAAATGGAGAAAATGATATAATAATGAGTACTAGGGTAGGTCAATAAATAAGCTGTTAACGTCAGCAACACAAATGCAAAAGTTTTTACGAACATTTACATGGGGATAATGAATTAAGGACAATTTGCACTTTTCCACAGTTTATTTAACGTACGACGCGTTTCAACTCACAGAGTCATCATCAGGTACAAGACAAACTAAATAGTAAGGAGACCTTATTATATGTACAGAAGATGTGGTTGGGGAGGGAGAGTCGTGTAGGGGAGAGGAGGAGGGGGGGGGAGGAGAGGCGGAGAGGTTATAAAGAGCGAAAAATGGGGGGTTAATGACAGGAAAAACCGCAAAGTGGGGGACAAGGGGCTGGAGTATCAGGAGCGGGTTGTTGTATAGCAGGGGGTTAAAGGCTTAAGGACATAGGGAAGGAATTATCAGTAGGAGATAGTGGGGGGGGGGGAAGATGGGTTAAACAGGTAACTTTCTGGGAAGCAGAGCCCACTGCTGGTTTTAGTGGAAGGGATGAGCCACGTGCTGCGAGGGGGGGAAGGTGGGGGGAATGCACTAGTTAATTCTTGGAAAATATGATGACCGGTGGTAGTGGGCAGTGAGAGACCCTGACAGGGGGAGGGGGGGAAGAGAGGAGAAGGTAGGAGGGTGAAGTCATGAAAGAGGAGGGGCAGTAGGATTTTGATTCTTGAGTTTATTAATCGTGAAAGGGATCTTGAGGAGGGGTGAATGGTTCACAAAAATTTGTTCATTTAGGAGAACATTGTGGTCCTCCTGCATTATTTCCAATTGTTCCAATGTGTCCAGTTTCATCCCCTTATTCTCCAGGTGGAGGATTTCCGGAACAAACTTGCACTCATGTGATGTCCTTATTAGATGTTTGGCTAGGAGAGACGTTTCATCCCCTGATGTCCAGCATCTCTTATGTTCTTTCACTCTCGTGATGAAACCTCTCCCAGTCTGGCCTATGTAGCACTTTTCACAGGAATCACATTTCACTTTGTACACACCGGATTGAAGGAGGGGGTCCAACTTGTCTTTATTTCTGCATAATATCCTCCCTAGTGTGGAGGGGTTGTAAAGGGAAATGTTATATGTATCTTTGGGGAAACGTCTGGCTAATTTGTCCGTGAGGGGACCAACAAATAATAATTTACACCACTTTTTTGTATTGTCTTTAGCAGGCCTAAGAGGGCTGGAGGATGGGATCCCCTCTCTCACCATTATTAGCTGAAATATTTATGGACGACTTCGAAAGAAACCTATTTAATTCCAACCATCCCCTTTTAAAAAATATCTTCTATTGGTATCGCTATGTTGATGACATCATCTGCTGTTGGACAGGGAGTGAGAGACAACTAGATTTATTCCTAAACATACTTAACCATCAACATCCCAAAATTTCTTTCACCATGGAAATAGAGTCCGAAATAGGTCTAAACTTTCTGGATCTCACGATAACCATTAAAAATAACAAACACAACTTTTCAGTATTCAGGAAACTATGCTATAGCAACATTATCATTCCATCTGATTCTTGTCACCCTACTGCTCATAAACTATCCGCATTCCATGCGATGTTACATAGACTAGTAAATTTACCCCTAATAAAAACCAACTTCAATAAGGAACTCAACATTATAAAATCCATAGCATCATCTAATGGCTATGATCCAAATTTTATAATGAAAATGCTAAAGAAAAAACTCCAGAGAATTGCCATTTCCAAAATTTGCCCTCTTAGGCCCGCTAAAGACAATACAAAAAAGTGGTGTAAATTATTATTTGTTGGTCCCCTCACGGACAAATTAGCCAGACGTTTCCCCAAAGATACATATAACATTTCCCTTTACAATCCCTCCACACTAGGGAGGATATTATGCAGAAATAAAGACAAGTTGGACCCCCTCCTTCAATCCGGTGTGTACAAAGTGAAATGTGATTCCTGTGAAAAGTGCTACATAGGCCAGACTGGGAGAGGTTTCATCACGAGAGTGAAAGAACATAAGAGATGCTGGACATCAGGGGATGAAACGTCTCTCCTAGCCAAACATCTAATAAGGACATCACATGAGTGCAAGTTTGTTCCGGAAATCCTCCACCTGGAGAATAAGGGGATGAAACTGGACACATTGGAACAATTGGAAATACTGCAGGAGGACCACAATGTTCTCCTAAATGAACAAATTTTTGTCAACCATTCACCCCTCCTCAAGATCCCTTTCACGATTAATAAACTCAAGAATCAAAATCCTACTGCCCCTCCTCTTTCATGACTTCACCCTCCTACCTTCTCCTCTCTTCCCCCCCCCCCTGTCAGGGTCTCTCACTGCCCACTACCACCGGTCATCATATTTTGCAAGAATTAACTAGTGCATTCCCCCCAACTTCCCCCCCTCGCAGCACGTGGCTCATCCCTTCCACTAAAACCAGCAGTGGGCTCTGCTTCCCAGAAAGTTACCTGTTTAACCCATCTTCCCCCCCCCCCCACTATCTCCTACTGATAATTCCTTCCCTATGTCCTTAAGCCTTTAACCCCCTGCTATACAACAACCCGCTCCTGATACTCCAGCCCCTTGTCCCCCACTTTGCGGTTTTTCCTGTCATTAACCCCCCATTTTTCGCTCTTTATAACCTCTCCGCCTCTCCTCCCCCCCCTCCTCCTCTCCCCTACACGACTCTCCCTCCCCAACCACATCTTCTGTACATATAATAAGGTCTCCTTACTATTTAGTTTGTCTTGTACCTGATGATGACTCTGTGAGTTGAAACGCGTCGTACGTTAAATAAACTGTGGAAAAGTGCAAATTGTCCTTAATTCATTATGATGAACTTCCACGACCTCAAGCCTGAATCTGTTGAACTTATTTACATGGGGGGATTGGGATGGTGCAGTGGCTAACATACTGGCTTCCCACTCAGAAGGCCCGAGTTCAAATCCCAGAGGTGGCGGATGTTTTTCAGTGGTATCCCAATCCGTACTTGAGGTGCTTCATGGAGGGCACTTCGAGTGAGTACGCTGTCCGTCAGATGGGACGTTAAGCTACAGACCCCAGGTGCCTTTTGTTAGAAGTAGGCTAATGCTGATAATGAGTTTCTCTCCACCCTTCATCTTTTCCTGTCCATCCCCAATGGTGCAAATGACCTCAGCAGTCGGTCGCCTCCCCTAAAAATTACTACTAATACATTTAATTGGGAATGCTTGGAATATCAATCAAACAGTTCTAACTTAGCTCCCAGTGATTTTCACCTGTTTGGGAACTTGAAAAATCATTTGGGTGACTGAAATTTCGAAAATGATGATGCCATAGTCCAAGAGGTTGGCTGTGATATCAAACAGAGAATGTCATTGCTGCCAGCTATCAAGGACTTGTAAAGAGATGAGATAAGTGTGTGCATGTAAAGGATGAATATGTAAAGAAGAAAAATATATACAGGCAGGTACTTTGATCATAATTGCCTGTATCTAATTTCACGAGATATTCATTGACACCCTGGTAAATAATGAAATACAATGCAAGCAAAAAGTGGTCACATTTAACAGAATAATTGATGCTTTGAATTCCTTGAAAAGATTCCCATTCCTTCACGTTTCTTTCTGAGGAGTGTATCATTTTTTGTCTGCATTTTATATTTTTAAATGGTTAATTTTATCTGTATATATTAGTTTATTATATAGGATAGAATAAGATAGTAATAATGGGTGGTCAGACATCGGGCACTGCAGGAGGCAGCTTCCTTGGTTTACCCCCTTCATAACACTACTGGCTTATTTATACGTAGAATTACTGCTTTTTCCACTTTTAATTTATTGTTATTCTTTATTACTTACTTTAATAATTCATAATGTATATCAGAGGAAATAAATGATTTTAAAATGTATGCAATTATAATAATTATTATTTAATTTATGGCTTAATTTAGCTGTAATCCATGCTATAAAAAGCAACACTACACCATTTTGAAATAATACTATGAAATTTGAATTATTTTGAACCAATATGAGTATTATAGCAAGAAAAATTCAATTCATCCAATGATGAAGAATGGTTTTGAAGTACAAAATCATGGTCTGCACTGCAAAATCAGCAGTCATCTCTAAAAACATCCTTTGAGAAAAGGAGAATACCAAAAATTTAGGATAAGTTTGAGAGAGAGGATTTCTCATGTAAACATGCGACTTCATAGTTAAATGATCATAAGGCGTGACATGGTGTAAAAACATGAAATAAGGATTTTAATTTAAATAAAAGTAATTTCCTAAGGCCTACATAACTTTTCGTCCCAAATTTCAGGGGTTTTAGCAAATTTCCTGACATAACGTTTAGAATGGCAGAATTTACTAAGCATAAGGAATGCCCGATTTAATGCACTCGCAATTATTTTGAAATAATTTGCTATTGTCTAAATCGTACATAGTCTATCATTGAACTTATATTTATAGAATTTATCCCATGATAAGCTTGTCATTATTGACCGACTGCAGAACTCCAATCTGAATTGTAACACGCATACCACATGACTGGTGAGGGTCAGGATGGGTCTGGATAGGAGGGGATAGACATAACCATAATAACGTCTGGCTACAATGCAAGTGCAGGCCTACTTAAAGTTCCCGCGCTTATTCATCGTGTAAAAGAGAGCTCTCGGCCGTACTTTGCCTTACTTCCGTCTAATCGCCAAACAATATTGCGCCGCCGAGTCCTCCATGCTTACCCCAAGCCATCGACAGGTGGCTCCTGCGTCCGCTCTCCGCGACCCAGGCATACACAACACCGTTGGCGGCTGTTTCGGCCGACTTCATCAGATCGATAATCGAGCGACGTCGAGGGAGTGGGGTTGGGGGGCGAAGGGAAGGGAGGGGGGTGGAAAAAGAGAGAGGGGTGGCGTCTGTGGGGTGGCGCCTGGCTTTGGATATTGAGGCTTAAGGAAGGGGAAGAAAGAGGGAGAAGGGAAAGAGAGGCAGGTGGGGGGAGAGAAAGAGATAGAGAGAGAGGGGGTGTTGGTTAGAGAGAGAGAGAGGGGAAGAGAGAAAGACGGAAGACCTGGAAAGGGAGGACTAACTGGTCGCGGGCGCAGAGCCAGGGAAACCACCGGAGTCGTCGACGCCGGAAGTGCGGGGATCCTCTATTGGAGAGAGAGAAAAAAAACATCCGACCTACGAGGCCATATTCGACCCCATAACCCGAGGATATATAAAAGGAGAGAAGAGACGGACGCCACTGGGGAAGTATCCCTTCCCCCTCCCGAAAAATCTCCGGTCCAGGAGTCTCCGGCTTCAAAACTCACAAGTCGCCTCATGAAAGCAACGCTCCTTCGCCCCTTGTGTTAACTCGTCGGGCAGTGTCCTCCTTTCCGTCGCTGGATCCTACCCGGCATACATACACACACACATACCTCTCCCTTTCTCTCTTTCTCCCTCGCTCTTGCTCCTTTTTACCTCCCCCTCCGCCACCTCCCCGTATCATCTTCACCACAGCACTAGACAGCAGACGGTGCCGAGGCGATACTCCCTGAGGTGCACGCAAGCGGAGTGAGAAGAGGAGAGGGGAAAGGCTGTCTCAGTGAATCCCTTTTGTTATTTAGTGGGCATCCTCCACTGCACTACTATCAACCCTAAACGTAACCTCGGTACTTAATTGGTGCTCTGTAACCTATAACAATTCCTACCCCATCCCCGAAGAAGGTCGATATTTTTTATAATTGTTGAACGACGTACCCTCTGTGCTTAACGAAGGGAGATCGGCGGCTGGAAGGAAAGTGAAGAGAGTGCACGAAGTCGCTGCGAGGTCTCGTTGTACCCCGACGGGAGGAAGTAAACTGGTCAAAGCGCAGGAGGACACGACGGTGGACGAGGGAATAAGCAGTTTGGGAGCTTAGAGCGGAGTTCAGCGGATTAACAAAAGGTGGGTCGAAAGACTTTGAGTTTCTTGTGGGCATTTGTGGTCGAAGCGAGAAGGATTTCTTATTCTTCCATGGGTGGATAAAATTTCTCATTCTCTCCTTCGTGCCAAACAACGGGTCGATCCTGTCCTGTAGAAGGAAGCAACTCTTCGGATTCTATTCCTGCGTTATTTTATAAAGAGGTGGCGTACGCAAATCGTGACGATTTCCACACCGTACCAAACGACCGAACCTCGATTATCCTTACATTGTCCCCTCTTTTCCCACCCCTGCAATCGCGAATTTTTCCCTCGTCATTATTTGTGCTCCTACCCGCACAACATGCCTGGCGTGCGGGATGAATGGCAGGATCACTCAGCTGTTCCGTGAAATATATAATGGTAGTAACTATCTCCGTTGCCTTCCCCGTTCCTGGGCAAGTGATTAAGATGCACATTATTTGCCAATATGTTTCAAATAGTTGGGGGTGTTTTAATGGCGTTGGTGTGTTGCTCAGCATCGTCTCGTAAATGAACTCTACTGCGCTACTAACATTTTGGAGATATCCTATTGACTCTTCTAGGTTACGTGATTTACATTGCAAGCCTGAATTATATGATTATATGTGTATGTATATACATGTATATATATATATATATACACACACACACACACACACACGCATATATATATATATATATATATATATATATATATATATATATATATATATATATATATATATATATATATATATATATATATATTCACACACACACACATCAGAAGTTATTGATTAATTTTGAAGGTGTTTCCTCAGGAAGGATGAATGAATGGGACGAAAAGAGACATTCTGCAGAATTCTACATCTTTTTAGCACTCAATCATTTCCCTATGCTTACGTAAATTTTAAGTGTGCCATGTGTGTTTCCTTGAGTCCGTTGCGCCCCACTTTTCCTTCAAACTGATTTTCATCTGATTAGCGATTTGTACCACGTTCCTGGAACATGACTGAAGGAAAGAAAATTCCCGCTCAAGGGTCTAAAATATATGGCGTCATAGTACCAGATATTCCTTGCAAGCAAAACTCGTCTCTTTTTGTTGAGATCAATTGGGAAATAAATGTATTGTTCCAAAGTCATTTGCATCATATGGGATTTTTTTATAATTTACTAGGTATTGTGACTTAGAAACCCATACGATGAAATACAATCCCGTGAGTTATATTTCAACAGTGATGGGGCAAGAACTAATATTAAAATATTACCAAATTACTTCATCAAATTCCTGCCGCAATAATTCAGAATGTACGTGTTCCAACTGCCGAAGTCATTTCGCACCTGAACTCTAATTAACTGTAAAATACCACATGAAGACATTATCTCAAGCTATCTATGCTCCGCCTTACTCCTCGGAGTGGCGAATATCAAGCATCGCGAGTCAACGATGATCCCATTCTCGCGGTTGCTAATCCGTCTCCAACCAACCCGTCCCTCCCCTGCACACACTCCCAGCGCAATGCTTATCCCACTTTTAATGCGAAAGGGCGTACTCACGATGCAGCAATGGAAAAACATATGGACTGGATTTTGTAGAATGAAAGGGTTTCGGATGCGTATTGAGTACGGAGTCTGCGCTCTGCGCCGACCGGTTTAGCACACCGCAATACTTGGGGGGCGACAAACGGCAAGGCCGGGTCCATGTCCCTCGCATTGCTTCCAGGCAATTCTCGCGCGATTCCCTTCTCGATGGAAGCCCTCGTGATCTTCACGAGAATATATCTCCACGAATTTTATGCCATTTGTTACGAGTTTTGCTTTATCCTTTGACGTATCACAATACGTTGGTGCGTAGGAAATGTTGTTGCCTTACGTGGTTAACTCAGAAAATTCGTTGCAGATTATTTCTCCAGTCAGGCAAAATCATCAATGTTTTCTATTAATTCTAATTGGCACACTAAGCGGCACTATTTGCACGATTTAAGCTTATGTAATGAATATCAGTTCTGCTGCTGCTATGATTTTCCTACTAAAAATATTTTATAAATAATGAAAAATACTATGGAGTCCATGATCTACTTAACCAAATGTTAATAGTTATAATCCCCTGTAGCGTGACACTATATCGAATACCTCTATTTCCTCTAGTTCAAAGAGGATACCTATTTTCTTATTGATATGGGACACATAATCTACTGAATGTTTGATTCGTTCCGGATCGTTGGAACATCTCGTCATGTAAGTACCTACCCTGGATGCATTTTTAAACATTGAAACGATACATCTTCATAGAATTTGGTTGAATATTGAAAATAATGAATAGAAATCACTGGCGAATCATGGAAATTGCCCGCAGTTAATTTAAAATATGGCGTTTCATCGCAGTCTTCGCACGATTCGGAACCGCTTTCTCTCATTGATCCGCTGATGAATTATCTGAATTGTCCAAGATTTCTCCGATATTCTGTATCACACCGGGCGTCTACATCTTCACGAGGTACTTTGCAAAATATCCGTTGGGAATACGAGATGAATTGAGGGATTGGATTAAATGTGAGAGCCTTCCAAGTTGTATGCTCTCACTTTTTCCCTTGAAATAAATTAGTCCCTAAATTAATAAGTCTAGGCCCCATTTCTGTAAATGCATATATATAGTTACCTTCGCGGATAAAAGTCGTAATACGAATTATTGAGCAAAAATTCAAGAGTGAACGACCATAAGTTCATTTTCTTCTAATAATTTGAACCTAGTGTTACGTAACCCTTTTTTGTTAAGTAATTACCAACCATGTTCCCAAAGCTTCACAGGAATGCATTTTTTTCAATAATATCATTTTAAATTTTAATACAAGTTGAGTCATTTTGACGGCACGAATGATAATTTCCTCGTGTACTGGACGCAAACCTCAAACGGGGTCTGACATAACTCTTTCTAAATATAAGTTATTGATTTGGCGTATTTTACGAGGTATGAAATAAAGTTAAAAGATGAAATCTCGCAATTTACTCCAAGCTATTGTCTGAAAGACTCCCAACGGCGTGGGGCTAAAATAAATTCTCAGAAATATTAAAATTTCGAGTGGTCGCTCTCATTTCTTCATAAAACAATGGAATATCTTCCATTCTTTTGTGAATCGCTGAAGTAGGAAAGTAATTCCTCTTGGAGTGATGGAAAATTCAAGAGATTAAATTTTTCCCTGTTTCTAAATTTGCTTTCCAGATATTATTCTTCATGTGAGAACTTAGGTTTTAAAATTTAAAAAATAACATGCATGACCTTTATTAACGTCTACCAAGTTATTATTTTAAATCGATTCAAGAAGAAGTTTGAAGAAAAATGTGTTTTTGACCATTCGCATCCCCAAGTTTTACGTTTGAATAAACAGCATATTGTAAGTTTCAGCTGAAAAACTGAAAATTCTCCTCGAGTTTAAAGTCCATCATGGTTAAAAGAGTAATGGTGATAGATCTGGAAAAACCATTTCTATAATTTAAATGCTAAAATCAAAGAAAACGCAATCCTAATGACTAAGGTTAGGTCATTATTTTGAATGAAGAGAAATATTCTGTGTTCATCATTATATTATGTTATTTTTTAGTTCATAGTGCAAAAGACATTTTTCAGTCAAGTTTTAGTCAGGCTTGCCGTGGAAGCGGCATATCGAGTGAAAAAATATACTGTTGCTTTCTGCTCGGCACTACAAGAATTTGAAGTTCGAAGTATTGCGTAAAAAATCCTGTATAAGGAAATTCTACAGAGATGATGGTTACTCTTTACCTTGCGCTGCGCCTACGGCATTTTCAGAATCCAATTAAATACTCCAAATAGTCGAATTTTCATGATCAAATTCATTTCAACACATTCTACGCGTAATAAAAGCATATTAATCGATATTTTACGTCAAACGCCTCTGTTATTTGCAGTAATTGATTCTCCATACATCGTCACTTAAAATTCTATCCCCAATTCGTTCATTCTATCTCATACTCACGGATCTCAGTGATCTCTCTCGATAGCTCAAGCGGTAACAGCATCCGCCCGGCAAGTGGAAAGAGAAAGGTGTTCGAGTCCCGGTCAAGGAAACATTTTTACTCTTGTGATCCGTTCGATTCCGCCTTCCCCATCTCTACTGTGTTCGTCCTTTATATGTGATCCTATCCGTTTTCCTTCTATCTATTTACATATATATATATATATATATATATATATATATATATATATATAGTATATACCTGTATATATATATATATCAGAAATCAGGAAGAATATTAAAATGTATGATTTCGAATAGGATGGCTCTTTGACAGTGTCAAATCTAAAATGATGCACCCAATCCTCCGTCGTATCTAATTAGAGACTTTCTCGATAACCTCGAGCAGCGGTTAGTAATTAAATCAACCATCACAGCTGCTATGACACCTAAGCTATATTGACAGGTCTATAGTTAACATAAAAATTATTAACTTTAATCACTACTTTACTCAGGATTGTGATCCTGGTTACCTATGTTTCCTGTAATGGAATAATGTTTCGTAGATTTCAACATCTAATTCTGATGATAATTTAAGGACCGAAAGTGACGAATTACTGATTTCATTCATAAAAAAGCAATTTGTTTCACTGAATAAAAGTCACCATCTAATGTTATACATATTTTCGTATTTAGCTTTACCATTTGCATAAAGTGACAATCTTTGTAAATATTTTTATCTGACTCCTACATTCCGACACAATTTCAAATACAAGATGGGTTTTCATCAACAACACAAACATATAATTATTTATCATAAGATGAGAAAATGCCAATAAATTTATCAACCCGAAGGCTGACTTGACGAATGGGTCTAGAGTTTCAGCTCGTTCTAAAACAGAGAGAGAAGTTTACACATAAGAGGTAGGTGGGCTGGTACATTCCCCAGTACCAAGTGCACCTTTCCCACTTTTCCTCAAAATTCTAGTCTAGGAAAATGTCTACTCTGAGTTTGATTGGTCTGCTCAATGACGTTCGGATTTGAACAGTAGTCTTATAAAATTCTAAGAAATCGCTATGTAAAATACTGCATCCGAGGTGTTCTCAATAATTAACGGGAATTTGAGTTTATTTGGTTAGAATTAAATTAATTCGTCTTTATCAATGTAATCCCCTTTGAAGTGGTCCCCATTAGATGTACACTAATTCCAGCGCTCATACATCTGCTATAATAAATTAAGAAAAGATAATTATACTAATTATTATGTCATTTGAATAATTTTAAGATGGCACAGTAAGTCTACCCTTTACGCTTTTCACGATTTCAGTCACGAACGGTAGATCTGAAGTGGAAGTTCTCCAGAAATGAGAAAATGAACTTAAAAGCGAGTGTCTCAAGGAAAGTAGAATAAAAGATTCATAGAAAAGCATGGAGTCTTTGACTTTCAACTTTCTACAAGCAATATGTAGTTTCACGAGGCCTTTCATGAAAATTCTCCCGATTCTGATGTTTTCCAAACAAATTCTAGAGTTGGTTTGGAGTACGCTTATTTTTGAAGTTTTTCATCGGAGCAGCATGTTTTGGCACTAACCATCTCATGAATTGAATTCGTTCCCCTAATCTTCGGTTCAATAAATGAGCAGGGAAAAAATATAATTCTGCTAAATTAGTGGGCTTATTCATTTTGCTTACATAACTCCTGTCTACATAGGATAAAATCAATACAAAATCATTATGGTACGTACTCATTTTCATTATACGACGGTTTAGTCTCATTTGGCACGAGACGCACTCCACGCGATACCTTGATGAGTCGCACAAGCATTTATTTTCATGCAAAATTTTCCTCATCGTTGCCATATTTCTCCATCTCTGAGGAAAAAATAGGAAATAAAAAAAGCCTGTAATCCGCATAATTTCTCCTCCACTCCTGGTCCTGAATGCATCCGAAGAACGCGAGCACTACACCCTCCTAAGCGTGCCGTTCCTCTCCACAATTTATGGACCGGAGGGGCGTCGGTATTTAAATATTAAACGACCTCCGTGCCCCCGCCCGTGGCCCCCGACACACGAGGGTCGTATGCATTTCACGTTTGTCACACCCAAGCCCGTCCCGCGAGTTGCAAGATGGCGAGACAAGAAATGTCATCGCACGTTCTGAGGTTAGTCCACCATCACGAGTTCACCGTTTTCTTCATTTCTTTCCCCAAGTATCCTGTCAGAACTAACGCAAAAGTCACTGGGTTTAAATAAGAAATAACAGAAATGAATCTTTCGAAAGTAATATCCTACTTCGAAGGAATATGAGTGCGTTAATTAGCTCAAAAATGAGTTTTAAGAAAACTCTTTAGAGGCATATGCCATTTTATTTGTGCTTATCATCCTTTCGAAGACTCGCTAGCTGGTAAAAGTATTTCTTTTATGCACAATGAAAACGCGGTATTCGCCGTAGATTGAGCGTCGCCTCCTCACACTAATATTGCCTTTGCTTAGTGCCTATGCCTAACACTTATTAATACCGTAACCATTCGACACAGAGAAATTTCTCTAATAGCAGGCTTCCCTCTGATGATTTTTATTTCTTAACAAGTGTAGATACAGAACTGCTGGCGATACTGTGCCCTTCAGCTTTATGCTTAATATCTGTAATTATATGAACGTGATATCACCAATGAAAACATTGACTCTCTGGAAAATTCATTCGTTTTGGGTTCCCATGATAGATTAATTTGCTAATATTTAGATGGATACCTTAAAAAGACACGATCTTTGCCAACAATTCCATCCGTTTTCCAGGAATTTAAGGGGCGTACAAAAACAAAATGGGACAAAAGAAAAGTATACATATCGAAGGTATAACGCTACAAATTATATCACTGCTGTTTAACTTATAATTTAAGAAGACTTACCACTAAGAGCAGATTAGGACGGATATCGGTGACGAAACTGGAGCCGACTGATCCCGCCGCTTCTTTTGGAGGTGCCTGGGCGACGCGCGCCTGGATGCCCGCCACCCGCTAACTACAATCCTCCCTCGACAGCGGCCGCCACTCCGGTTCTCTTGCCGCATTGCCGCTCAGGGCATTCTGTAATTATCCGAATACAAAAAAAGTATTCTTTTAAAGAATACAACAAAAAATTCTGTCTAATATCAAGCAGGTTGACATTTATCACTCTCTAAAAATTTTACCTTTTTCATCGAAACTTTTATAATCAATTGAATCCGAAAGAGATATTTTCAGATATCGAAGACATTTCCCTCCATACGAGAGCTCAATGTATGTATCTCGTTTTTCATTTTATTTACATATGCCTATCTCGACGCTCATCGGCACTTTCCAACGTGCTCAAGTAGCCTCATAACGTGTCAAACTTCAGTGTGTGCCTACCTAAATCTGTATCAATCACCTGCGAGGTAAGAAACAGGATATGAAGACCTTAGTTTGCCTGATGTTTAGCCTCTTCCAAGTAGGTAAATAGCTGTGGAAACCAATTCTGAATTGTTCTGGACCTTGGGTACAAGCAAATTGTTAGATTTCATGAAAGCCGACGAGTTATGGAGCTAAACAATACTATCATACTGAAAATGAACTATTATTTGTGTCAAGTATGCAATATCAGATGAATCATAATCTTGGATATTTTTACAAAATTACTGGTTAGTTCGAAGTGCTATTTTTTAGATATACTATTTTTTTAGTTCAAAGTTTGACCGTCTTATTATCTAATTTAATGACTCAGTTACGCTACACGATTCCTATATTTCAGATTCGTATCTAATTTTTTCAATGGTGCCGTTTTGCTTTTTCATTGCGCTTAATCATACACTCTGTAAGCCGCAACTAAGGCAAGTCACAACAAGACTTCAATAACCGCTGAGTACAATTTGAATTCACGATATCCTCTGGCACCAATAATCCCCTCTAGATCATCACGCTACTCTCAACGAAATGGTTTAACTTTAAATGCAGTGTTGTTTTTGACGACGCCAGCTTCTTCATTCCTTAATTATTTATCATTAACATGCTTAAACTATATATTAAAATTAATGCTATTTAAAGCCCTTTTTACTCAATAAACTTCCATGCTTGACTATTGAAGCATGGAATTCCCATTTTATAGAATAAGTACTTATTTAGGGTGGGCTATGCCGATGACAGTAATGTGATCCAAAGTTCACTATCAATTAAGAGGGAACTTAGAAACGAATGATCAAGCTGAACGAATTATTCTTATTTCCCGAAGATGCCAGAAGTGTTGTTAGTAAAATCTGAATAATCAGTGTCTTTCTTTGAGCTGACACTTAATGCTTCAAACCTTCATAATTTATTACCTAATTAGGCGATAGGCACGCAAGGGTCTATTTCAAAAACAAGTTTTGCCTACGAACGCAGATTATTTATAGTGGGTCCGCATTTATCACCGGCAGATGTGAAATATTTATTCTTTCTCAAGCAAAATACACCGTTGGATAGTATTATCTGGGGAAAACTTTCAGATTATCCTCTGGTAATCAAACGGACTTCAAGTTCACTGAGAGCCAAGAGCAAAAATGCATTTCACAGTTGTGTCCTACCGATAGTTTCTCCATTCTGGTTTTCTAGCCTGGTAACCTGTTAACCGGACAAACTCAACCGCACGAGAACGTTTCCTGCCTGCGTTTCCCGCAGAGCAGTGACCGAAAAATGTCTGCATCGTTTCACAGAAGTAGCTCTTCCTGTTGTAGCGGATCTAACGTAAGACCTCCTGTCCTTTCTCCAATCGGCCAAGTTCCGAAAGTTGTGACAGTGACAACATCAACCTATGCAGCTCATCGCAGGTTCCTTTATCATAGGATCCACTTTTAAAATGTACATCAAGGAGACCTCATTAATATTTTTCAAAAGAGAGATAATTAATTAATTGGATAAAGTTCAAATAAATATCGTGCTTTATTCGTCAAAACCTGTTGGGATGAGAATGTGTGTCAAAAAGGGCAATTGGAAAGCTAGGTTGGCAATTCTTACGAACATAAATATGGCCAACGAGATGAATTTGGAGAGTAACCGGACTATCGAGCAACCGAGGTAATTATATAGAACGTACACTATATCATAAGGTAAAAGAATTCGGATAACTTAAAAGAAGTAGACTATAGACTGGATTCAATTATTCTTCAGTATTTTTCACCTAACGCCATAAAAGACTAAGATTAACTCAAAAATATCAATCAAAAGACATTATTGCTATCTACGAGTTATTCTTCAAGCACTTTACATTCACTCAAATAATGATTATTGACTTCAAAAACCAAGCCATACGCTCACTTGGCGGTATTCAGGGTATGGCGTAGATGTAGATATCCGGAAAAATATCGTCGAATTGATAAAAAGTTGCGTCATCGCTTGAGTTACCTCAACTGGGGGGATTTTTAGTAAAAAACAAGCCGAACTATATGAATATGAAAATTTACATAACACGAAATAGTACGGTAATCACATGCAAATCAATCATTTTCTCTCAGGAGAAGGAAGGCCTTCCAAAATTCATTTTAAATACTTTCAAAATGACAATAATAATAAAATGATAATGAATAAATCAATTTAAGTTTCTCAAAACTTATTTTACGAGGAACCGTTAATTGCAAACATTATTATTTCGTCAGCACCTACATCGAGATTGCAGTTTATAAACTCTTGCATTTATACAATTTAATCCTCATATACGAGAATCCTTGTAAATGACAATATACGAGAAATATTTGCTATACCTCTAAGCATTTAATTCTTAATTTAATTCTCACTATCCCATCAAGATGGAATCTAGGCCTTAAAAATCTCTTCTTTATTGTACTTGCTTTATTTGAAGTTTATGTGAAAAATTGAGGTGATAATATTTTACATAATTCAGCTAATCAAAGAGTATTTTCTTTGAGAAAATCATGACTTTTTCGACCTTCGTGAAAAAACATCGGACAGTGACTGCATATCTTCTTCCGTCTGCCTCCGCTGTTCTTACTAATCGAATGGAATGTTTTATTGAATTATGCTAATTTATTTATCCATTTTGTTCGACTAAATTGAGCGAAAAATTGATATGAAATAAAATTAATGTTGTAGCGTGTTTTGCTGAAACCTTGTTCCTTATGATCCTCGAATTCATCTGAAAACATTTACAAATCTGAATCACTTATATCCCTTAACAACTGACTCAATATAGTTTTATCCAAGGAAGAAGGAACATAAATTTTATCAAATATGTCTTTTTCATTATTGGCAAATATATCATTTCATTTAAATTTTATCAAAAGCAAAAATATAATTTTCGAAAAAAAATTTAAAATCGATCCGATGGGTGTTCTTTGCGGAATTTGATGAGGGAAACGTGATCTACTTTTCTTACTTAGATGGAGAAAATTTATCTTGGGATGAATCCTCAAGGGCTAATAATGTTATTTTAATATTAATAAGAACGCCCACTGAAATCTGACTCCCAATTAATTTCTTCAACCGATAAACAACTTTAATTAAATCCTCTGAGAGTGGATTTTCAAAAAATGAGTTAGTCTTCGTAGAGAGATTGCCAGAAGAAATTGAGAAATTCGTTTACTGTTCATCAATCGAAAATTAATGCAAGGGAACAACGTTTTTTTCGATATCACGAGAACAGTATGAAGTAATTTACTTTTCATTTTGAAAATGTTCGGAGAGATTCAGATTAAAGCTCCTGAAATCCACAAGAACGATACATTGCAGGGGATTTTAGGAAACCAGCTGTAGAGGTATCATTTGATTGAGCAACATGCTTGATGTTTTCTATTTTTACGATCACAAAGTAAGCTAAGGAAAATATTTTCCTGCATTGGTTCGTTTGATAAACTTCTTTGGCCAACATTCTAATAGTCTCACCTACTAATGTAACGTAAGTTAAGTAATTCCCCTAATTTGAGCATCAAATTTTAATTAAAGACCGCATTTCGACTTGGGGTTCACCGAAAGAGGTCATCAAATGAAAATAGCTTTTATTTAAATAATATTATATGCAGCTTTCATCGGTTACAATTTTACGGGATGTGACACAATGTTTCATGTTATGATTTCACTCGCTGTAAGACGATTTTTAAGTGAACTTAGAGGTTTGAAAAACGGATCCTCGGTCTTGCACTAGCGAGCCCTTATTGTGGGGCGAGTTAAGTCCATGGCAGAAAAAATACAAGATATTTTAGAAGGCAGCAGGGAACCAGTTTTTGGAGGTCACCCTAACCCGTTCGCTGGCTGTTTAAATTTTGAACGGAACGTAGCGGGCGTCGGGAGGCCTGTTGTGAGTGCGACTACATCATTTCTTTTTCATAGAACCCTGCGTGTGGTCACAGGAGACGTTTAATTATTTGATGAATTTTAATGGCCCTTAATTTGACTGAAAACTAATGATAGAAATTTAAAATTTAATAAATAATTTAACTATTTTTATGATGGGGGCTCACATGAGCTTCGTTCATCCATTTTAGTTTACGCTCGAGAGAAAAATGGTACGCATAAGCTGAGATGCGCAACGGCTACTGTGTTAACTTTCTCGCACTGGTCATTTTATTAGCCAGCTTTATGCTCTCTATGATCCATTCTCCTATTGACTACCTTCTCCATGCATTACCATTTCTTTTCATTCACACCTCTATGCTGTTCAATGTTTTTTTGGATTCAGGGTTTTCCTCTTTAGTTATTTCCATTCAGAAATGGTCTTCTTTTCTTTGCGTTTCATAATTTTCTTTAGGCGTCATCAATATCAATAATCATTCAACGCGAGGATTGGCTGAAACCAATATTTCATTCTTCCCATTCCATTGCAAATTTTCTACATTGAACCTACGCATTTACCCTTCGGCTATACCTTCTATTATTCCTTCTATTTTGGTCCTAATGATTATTTGTGTTTCACGGTGTGGGCAGCCTATCTTGTTTCCCAGAGAATGCCCTTAATAACCTCTATTCTGCTCTTTCTTTGATTCTCATTTTCCAGACATTTAAATATTAAGCTAAAATTAAGCCAAGGATTCTTCAGGTTCTTCTTTTTCAACGGTCAATGTCCCTGAGTTATAGATTGGAAATCTCTATAAGCATAAACGCGAAACGCATACGATACACATGACTGTTTTTACGCCCATTTCTGCTACGCATAAAATTACTAAAATCAACTCATTAAACAAAGTTTAGAGAAGGGTAGTCATGGCATCGCAAAGACGCTAATGACTCAAATGATCTCCTTCATCTAGAGATGGAGCTGGCAATAATCACCGCTCTCGAATAATATAACGAAGTTTGGGCCACTTAAAACTTTCCCACCATCAATTTTTCTCTCTTTTGTATTTAATCAAATTCCCACGCCAAAGTACTTCACGTTAGTTGCATAAGCCTCCTTGTAGTTTTTCACAAAATCCTTGTCCTATGTGATGGTTAGAATGCACTTGACTTTTACTCGTGGGTTTCTGCCACTACTGTGAGATATTTTCGTATCTACTGTTGGTCGAAATCACCCAATCAAAACAAATGAAAAAAGCGAAAAACTTGCGGGAGATGGTGGATAATAAAACAAGCAGTTTCACTCCTACCGCAATTCTCATCTGATTGTTGCGCTGGTCCAGATTACATTCCATGTAACTCAAAGTTACGTGAGACATTATTGAATGAAGTCTCATAAGGAAACGTCAATATCTGAGACAGTCATCGAACGGGAGAGAGCTTATTGACTTATCCAGTTCAGTAGTATCAGCCGTGGCATCACGGAAAGCTAAGCATTGTCATCTCCCTATTGTCGTGGAGCTCATGGTGGGTAAAACTCCATTGGCTTTCACAAGTGCCTTAATTCACTTATCGACGACATTTACGGATGGCGGCTTTGCCCTCCCCGGAGAAGACTTCGTCCCCTTCGTCTTTGAACATCCCTATCAACGCTCGAACCACCCGATCTCACTACTCCGACTTCCACAACCTCCTTACTTACACCTCCCTTATCCTCACTCTCCACAAAACATACCGTTTGCCCGACTATCCTTCCTCCTTTTGGTCGAATGGGGCCCTGAGCCGCAGTTGCTCCATCTATCCCGCCCCGTTCCCTTTTCTTAAGTCAGTCCCTATCTCCACTAATTCCTCAAGCCCATTCCGAGTGGCGAAAGTTTCTTGCCGGAACTCCGGCCGGAGAAAACTCTTCCTTCGAACTGCAGCGTCAGTCCTTTATTAAGGGGTATCTTAGTTTTCCAGAAATCAGATACCCGTGCAAGCAAGGGTGCCACAATGGGGAAAATAAATGTTATTAACCTATGGCTTTTTGGTGCTGACATCTTGTTTCGAATTCCGTCTACCTTATTTTATTTTCTGATCCCCTCCCTCTTCTTCTCATCTCTCCTCTTCCCGCTCACTCTTTGAAATCCGAAACTTTTTTATTGTCATTATAAATCTACAGTAATGGAGAATGTCTCGGATCACGTCCTATTGCAAAAACCTTCTTTTAATTTTATGCATCTTAAATCGGCTGAGATTCTTCAAGTAATGCATGTGATTCGATTCGCGATTTTTACCCCCTCCTTCAGGTTCCAAAGGCTTTGAACAGAGAGAGATACCATTTCAATTACAGTTCTGATAGAGACGAGGAAAACGATAAATAAAGAAAAAATGTCTCTCGTGAGAAATATATCAACAGCTTATTTGCTAATAATTCAACGAAAAGAGATCATAAAAATTAATGAGCGATATAGAACTGATATGTCTTCATTTGAATGCGTGCAATGTTAGAGGTCGAGGGATAATATTCGGGAAATAATTCATCAGACCTGAGTAGGAAACAAGAGGGATGTCTCTTCTCTATTTGGCCTCATATTAATTTTTTATCAACCTGGTTATGCATCTCTTTGGGTGATAATTAAATAAATAAATGTAAAATAAGCATTTTTAGGACTTCATGCAAAGGAGGAAAATAGCTAGCAAATTTTGCGCGAAGAGGTGTGTCGGAAATCAAACAAAGAAGAAGATAAATCTAATTAATTTCCAACAGAAATTTTCAATGATTGGCTGGCATGGTTAAAAATAAATGGGAGTAATGAAGTTGGCAATAAAAATGTAGCTCAAAAAATTATTTCAGAATATGAATAGATTTGAGTGGATAAGCTAAGTCAGCATCATCGGTTATCAACTCATCTGCCAAAATTACCTTGAAATAATGTCGTCTGAATACATATTTTGTTAAATGATAACCATTTGGAAAATAAATGAACGTCAAATTTTTGAAGATGAATGAAATAGACTCATTTAGATTTTATCTTTTGAGGTTATTATGACCGCTGTTGATTGAAAGGCTAAATAAACTTTCACGTAAAATTACTTTGGTTGGTGAAGGATGAAATTTTTGTTTTATTTCTAACAATTAAAAGATAAAGCACCGCTCACCATATCTTTACTGTCATAAATACGAATTGTATTCCATAGTTTAGGGCATAGCAGAGAAATTCACACATTTTCATAGGGCTACCCTTAATGGATTATATTTCAATAGATGTGCGCTGAACTTAAAAATATATGGGAACTGTTTCTCAAATCTTTTTTAGTTCCATCATTATCAAAGTTGTGCTGCAACTAAATTGGTATTCAAGACTCTGTGCGCTGAGAATGCGAATAATACTATCTTTCTTCAAGATCAAGATGGACGAGTTACCAGCCACATATGGACAGATCGTGAACTTTTTTTCGGCTTTATCTATATAATAATTTCAATTTCAGGTTCACTGAAAAATTAAATTTTCTTTTCACTGTCTATTATTAAAAAACATTTTCATATTCACGAGCTGTCCATAAGATTTTCCCTTGGCTTTAAACATTAGAGGAACTTAAAATTCATTGGATTGCTATAAAATGTAATATATTTTCATTAAAATTAATAAACATTTATTCACTTTAACTTTATTCAACCTATTATTTTAGCACTGTGCGCAGAAATGATTAGTAATTCATATTTCTGCAGTCTATTATCGTGAAAAAGACGACACCAGCTAAACGCTGCGTCAAACACCACTGTGCTCAAATTACAAGGTTTTGTTTCCACGAGCGACCGTCTCAGCTGCCCATCTAGTATGTTCACAAGATCTAAACAACATATGGTGCATATTGCCTTAGCATTTTGTGACGAAGTGGAACAATCACTGCGGTTTGAATACTAGTTATTTTATTTGCCTCACTATGAGTCAACTCATTCTGAACTTCCGTCCAAATCCAGCATCACTAAACCAATTTTGAAAAATAATTTTATTCACGATGTTAGCAAATACTAAGCTAAATCCACACGTTTTAGTTTAGAGTCAGTAGATATTTAATCAAATTTTAGAAAGATAAGTTTTTAAACATGCCGCAAGATACGATGCCAAAAAGATACAAATGTATAATGTGTACTCCGAAACAAGATATGATGGGTTAACAAAAGACTAGACGCAGCTAAAAATATGAGAAAGAGAGATGACAGAAAAACGAAATATATTTCTGAGAGTTTTATTGGGAACGAATTTAAGGTGGTTTAATATTCCCTAACGTTGATTCAGAGGAAAAATAAATAAATCCTTGCTACAAAGAGAACCTTGCGTGTAAGGTTTGTCATACAAAAGTGAAATTTCACCAAGCAATTCAAGCCACCACAATGACTTGTAAACCTCATTGATTGAGAACATAAGCCGAGGAATATTAAGGAAGCAACTATCAATGTATTCTGGGCTTATTTAGTTAATTCCAAATTGTGAAGGTATTTTCAACAAATTAATACTGAGGAAAAATTAAGATAAAATTGAATGAATGTGTAAACCACAGCGTCTAGTATTAATTTAGCATGTTTGTCATCGTATTTTAATAAGAAACCGAAGGCAAAATCTACTCTTTGAATCTTTTTCGAAATAATTCCCTCTGAGTGGTCAAAATGTTCCCATATGTTTTGAAATTTGAATACTCTTGATATCAGAGTTGGGTGACACAGCAGGGTTGCCATGTCTCCCTAGGTAAATTTTTAAGTTTCGTATATCGCTTTCGAGTCTGGGTGTATTTTCTCCCAGTGATCCCGTGACACTTAGACTGGCGAAACTATCTAGAGTAGACTTCTCTAATTTCTGAAATGAGTGGTGCAAGGGTCGTGTCGTTCAAGGGATCTCCAGAGCGAAGGGTCGCGAATCGATTCGAGGCAGAGGAAGGTCGGCAACGTTGTATCTCCCGAATTTTTCAACCCTTGCGCAATCTCGTGTCACCATCACTTTCGCACGCCTTCCCGACCGCCCACCCTCCTTTCTTCCATCTCATCGGCAACCGAATCTACAGGTGCCCATAACCTGGTAACGACGCCTCCAACCAGATGGATTCCATCATCCCGGAGAATATACTCCGCCCGCTCAAGAGAGACCTTTAACACGGCCAGGCGTGCGTGTACCCTCTCAGTCCAGTAGGCCGCCCGGGCCGCTCAAGTCTTCCTCCGGAAAATCTAGTGGTGGATACCTAGATGCATCCTCCGACACGGCATAAGGCGGCATCGGTCGTACGTAATTTGGGAGCATGGGACTTCGGGGATGGCCTCCTCAGAAAATTTTAATCCTCGCCTTCGCTTCACTTTCCTCTCTACTCTTCTCTCGACTTCATAAATAAATCTCGCACTCGCAACTTCTGGACGTCACCCGGAGAGGCGTGCCTGGGGAACGTAATGTGCTCGCAAGAAACTTTCACGAGGACCCAAAGAGGAGTGTTGGGGGTGGTGGGGTCGTATAATAAATTATAATAAATGCAAGTGACCGAGGGAAGAAAGTGCGGTGTATTAAAATAATAACAGCGATAAGTGAGAGTGTCACGAAAAAAGACACCCACAAAGTTAGGAGCCGCAATGGGAGGTTGTGAGAACTTCAGGCTATAATCGGTGAGAGGTCGACCTTCGTCAAGAAGGGAGTATATTTTTCATTACTGGTCTTGAGAGCCATCCGATGATATATGCTCAAGTTAATATAGAATTTGGAAGTTTTAAGGGTATGATTTATAACTTGACTTTAAGCAAAGCAAAAAGCTTTTCATCAACCTTGGATTTGATGCGATTAATGTTTGTACTCCGAGTGTCCAGGAGTTTTAGCACGAGTAATCATCGACTAATTAAAACGTCTGCGGACAGGATTGGTCGTAAATTACAATCATCGATCATCAAGACAAATTCAAGGGAGAGAATATTTCCCAAAAGCTCCGTTTTCAACTCATAAATGGAATATGGAAGGTTCAAAAGAATACTTCTGGAACGAGAAGGGCTCCGAAAATGATAAACACTTGATGTAATAGGTTAATAGAGAGAAAACTAATCTTGGTGAATGATATTAGAAATTGTTTTGGCACTTTGAGCCCGAGTGTTTTTCTGCCCATTGAAAAATTAACAATTAAATAATTTAGGTCATTTGAGGGAACTACCGTGACTTTGAGTAATGGGTGTTAATTGGAAACCGTTTAGAAACGGAATGTTAATTATAATTGATGCGAGTGTCATCCTTTTTAAAACCAAAAGCTGAGGGCCTATCAATTGATTTTAACTCGTCTTAAGTGTAAATATTTTTTTGAATGTTAAAAGTGTGTAGATTTTTCTTGGCTATCTAAAAAACCCTTCTTCATTATTAACTCCTCTTTGAGGCAAGCATTAACGTTTTGCAAATACTAAATACTAGAAGAGCTAAAAAAAACATGCATTTTCTACGATATTGGTCGTGGAAGGACTGTTATAATTTGGCTATATGATTTCCATGCGTGTTGGGAGTATCTATTTCTTATTATTTTCATGGAGAAATCGAAGTTAAATGATATTTTAAGAGGAGTTATTATTTGATCATGTGAAGTCTGATCAACCATTTAATACTTACTATGCCCTTAATGTGGCAATTCTATAGCAATATGTGTAGATTTTCTGTGAAACTCTATACCGATATTTGCAATCCATAAATAACAGTAACGAAGTACTGCCCGTGGGCAAGTCTCTTACCAAGTCAATTGACCACGGGCATTAGTTTGTTATTGATGCCTTCCCTGTTGTCAAACTCTCACTCCTGTTGATGGTTACCTGGTTGACCGAAACGTCAGTGTCGAGTCCATAAAAAATCTTATTGGCTATAGAGTTTGCACCTTACAAACTCACAGCCAAGAGTTCACACCCTCTTCGTTTCTTATCATGCGTGATTCACGTTTAGTTTTCTGGTTTTTTTTTGTTAGAGTTATGTGATTTTTTAAATATTAGTTAATTTGCCACCTAAAGTAACTTTTACTCATTGTGTTTTTCGATATATATTAAAATATCACATGTAAGCGAATCTTTATTTTACACGAAAGTGCACACTTGTGCAGTAATTATTCACGAGATTCGACCAATTTTTATTTTCCTACGTAATATTATTTCTACTTGGGTTACTTTCGTGAGTTGCATTTGGGAAATCATTCAAAATTTTAGCCCACAGACGATATTGATACAATAAATTGACAGGTTGAGTAACATCAGCTTCTTGACTTATCACAAATCACTCATTAATGCGGAATAAGTGGAATTTAATCCTTATTTTCGTCTAAGAGATCTTGATAACGACAACCTAATACTAAATGGTGACCTACTGTGCTTGTCCATGCGACGATATTTCAACGCTTATTCAATTCCATTTAAAATATATTTAATCCTCCTCGTGATATCCTTTCCAGCAGAAAGAGCCTAGAACCATTAGAAATGTAGCTTCTTTTCAAAGGTACATTGTTGATGGCACTAATTAATAAATTTTAGCGCCTACATAATACTCACACCGTTCTCTTACGGTGCTGGCAAAATCAAAAATGCCGGATTTTAGAAAACGAACGGAAATTTAGTCTCTTCCCCTATTTTATTCCATACTCTACTATCCTTGTATGCTTATATAGCCTCCGTGACATTGAAATATTGTTCCACGTAATCTTTTATGCTCCTGGGACTTCGAATATACCTTATTTTTATGGTCGCTTCCTCCACATTTAATTACTATCTCTCAGCTTAGTCCTTCCTCTATAACCTCTCTGAACTCTTTTCTGATTCTCTGGTGGGTGATTCGCCTCTTATTCATTCCCTCGAAATGACCAAACTAAATAAGCACACTTATATCATACTTGTCTATTACCTTTGCATCCAGTTCAAATTATTATACTGTATAACCCATTTCACATTCATCACCCTCTCCTTCCTATGTTTACAAAAAGCATTCCTCAATCGCATCGTATCCACCATAATTATTTAAAAAATTATACTAATTCCGAAATAAATTTTAGTACCCAACTTATATTTTTTGAATCAATGATCCTAGTTATAATCAAACCCTATCCTTCAAATTAAAGGCCGATTTGATAAAAATAAACTCCACCGGAGGATGAGACTAATCTGGAATTAAGCCCTACGGCGCGAGAAATCCATTTGTTGTAACAAATGTAATAGTAATCTTTTAAAACGTTTACAAAAATATATCTCCCTAATTAGCTAAAGAAACCACTAAGCTGATTGTAGTAAGGTATTATTGGGAGCTGATTTCACAAAACCAAGAAAAACCACTTTTCTTCCTCTATCCCTCCATAATATTAAAGCGAGGAATTTTCTAACTAGATAAAATGCCGCGCTGTTCTAAGGAACATGAAACGAACTACATATCCGAGACATAAGCTCAATCCGGACAATTTTATTGCATAAAAATATCCTTCTCGAGGAAAAGGAGTCCGGAGGAGGTAAATAAGCTATCTGCAAGAAAATTTCTTTTCAGAGCCCCGCTGGTGGAAAATGTGATTTTTCTTTTCAAATGGTTTTGCCGTTCGATTTTCTTGGTGTTTTTAATCCATGTACTTTATATATTCATGAAGAAAGTACGAAAAGGCAAAATCCACTTCATGCATAGTATTCAGCACGCAGTAAAGAGTAAAACCACTTGAAACAAGTACTCTTAGCTTTTTACAAAAATAATGGGTTCTTTGGGCTTTCTCGTTGGTGCAAAGGCTTTTTCAATAGGTGGCAATGCCTGACAATTAGCTCTATTGCGACACATTATTTTCCCATTGAATAAACCTCTATTCATAATTTTTAAAGGGAAAATTTCATGTTTTATATCGGTGGTACATAGAATTGCTATCCAATTCGTAAAAGCTAGCCACATAAGTGATGTAATGTGTGGTCTTTCGTTGGGCATGTGTCGTTCTTTATGTGTTTTTCTTTGAGTGTCTTACTGCTGTTTTAAGGTATTTTTCCGAAACTCATATCTTGCTCAATTTTTAGGGCTTAAGTAGGAGGAATATCTCGATAGTCATCAACAATTCACTTTCAAGGGGTCTGCGTGTCTTTTTGTACAACTTTCCTAGGTAGAAGAATGTGGGGACGCCGACGCGGAAAATTCTTCTCACGGATGGGTGAGGTTCCCGAAAAAGATCATTGAAATGTGATCTTGATTGATGCATTTGCCTGGCAGGTAAGATGTGCCGTCGATCAGCTCAACAAAACTATCCACGCGAGAACGTGCCACTTCGTCAAACCCCGGGCTGTCTCGTGGATTTGGAGACAAAAAGCTTTTACCCAATTTGAAAATGAGAAGGGTGGAACGAAACGAAAATAAAATTCCCATTTCCTCTCTCTCCATGTTTTATTCTTTTTTCGCATCAAGCCTTGCGTCACAAATTTCCACCACCGACCCAATGGAAATGTTCGGAGGAGCTCCCGCGAGATGGCTCGTCGAAGATTTCTCGTCGCCGCTAATTAAGCACGTCCTGCGACGCGGTCATCGATCCCTCGGCATTCTTATCGGTGCGGACTAAAAACTTTTTTGGCTGAGCAATTTGTGGTCGACGTCTAACAGTGCAATTAAGGAGCGGTGGAGGGCGGGGTAGGTCACGAGATGGCCAAGCACGGAGCGAGAGCCCTGAGTACTCACTACTTCTCTTTCCCAAAAATCCTATTTTTCCTTATTATATTTTAAGCAGAAGATGGTTACCCGCTGTATCTTCTTTTCAAAATTAATAAACGTTTGGAGAACGCAGATGTGGATATAAGTATGTGTGTGTGTATATATATATATATATATATATATATATATATATATATATATATATATATATATATACACACACACATACTTATATCCACATCTGCGTTCTCCAAACGTTTATTAATTTTGATATATATATATATATATATATATATATATATATATATATATATATATATATATATATATATGCATATATACATATAAATATATATATAAGTATATATATATACACACACACATATTAAAGACGAACATAGGAAAGATGGGTGAAACGTAACGTCTTCTCAAGAACTCTCTTCATGAGAGCATCGACCCGGTCAGTGGAAGATCTGCGGTTCAAGTCCCGGTCAAGGAAACTTTTTTACGCTTCGCAACCATTCCTATGTTCGTCTGTTATAACTGCTCCTATCCGTTTTCCATACATCTATATCATTGTGAATGAATATATACATATAAATATATATATATATATATATATATATATATATATATATATATATATATATATATATATATATATATATATATATTATATACATATATTTTGAAATTCCGGATGTCTCTCAAAATTATTTCTTTTGAACGAAAATTCTACGTTTCTGGGATTCCATAGTGTTGGCAAGTGATGACGCAATTAATGCGATCCCCTCTCTGAATGATGGACATTCTGTGGTGATGTTCCCACGCATAGTTTCATGAAGCCCTATCTTTGATTGACTAAGGTGTGGGTGCACTCGTAACTTGAATGGATTCAAAGTATGAAAATGCAAGAAAATTCAATAGCCAACCTAATTATTTATTGTTTAATGCGTCACAAACAGGCCTGCATGTTCAAAGTTTTGAAACACGTTATTCAAAGCCCTTGGGAAATTTTCGAGTCCTCTTAAAATGTATGAAAATGTTTTGTCAAACTTTTTGAAAGCAAATATAATGCCAAGACAACGCAATAAATATTGGAAGAGATTGTCGTAGGTAAGCTCAGCTTGAGTAAAGTACGAGTGGTAAGTCTAGCACTCGTACTCCGAGTTGTGCATTGCATGGTAACATTTAAATGAAATCTATGGACTGAACTGGTATGAACCGAGGTTAGTGACGTTTGAGAAAATATAGCTATGCGATTTATTTTTATTTCCGGGGGTCATATTCTCACTGTAAAACGTTAGATACTCATTTCCAAGAAGGGTACGGCAAAGACCCATAATGCCTTTCCGTTAAAATATAGATGGCTGTAAAAGACACCACTCAGGTGGCATATCGATTCTATTTTTTTACGGAAGGTACACATCAACTTCTAATCCATAATTAAATTTCATACAATTTTTGCCTTGACGGCATGCTGAAGGAGTTGTGGCATTGAAATATATGGCCTCTGGTAATGAGTCCCACACTTTCCTATCGCGTGCCAAATCACCGAGGCATTTGCGTGATGAGACACGTTCGTGATGAAGCACACGTGCCCGTGCGAAATCCCACGACCGCCGAAGAAAGCCCCTGGATCCCCCACGCACTCGCCCCGACCCCCGCAAACAACCCCAGTGGCCGGGGCAGATCAATGCATATTGATGGGGGCACCGATGAGCGGCGGATGATACGGAGGAGGCCTTCACTGTCTCGGGGGAGGAAAGGGAGTGGATAGGGCAGCCCCCTTCCATTTCCCTCGACGGCCCTCCTTCACCCCCGTCACCCTCCCTACCGACCAGTCATGCTGGACACGGCCTCGGGTGGGGACCAAAGGTTGAGGGTCCGTTTGGGAGAGGGGGATCACCCCTGAAGCCCGTTTCCCATCTGAAGAGATCCCAAAATTTGTACGGGTGTAATGTCAACGGAATAAAATTCAGACGGAAAATGGTGAGTGACTGCTCACGTTTCGCTGGTCGATGGGATCGAGATCAGTCGGTGTCTTCAAATTGACATGCCCAATCCGTTGTGATGAGAAGTTATTACCGATATACACACACATATATATATATATATATATATATATATATATATATATATATATATATATATATATATATATATGTGTGTGTGTGTGTGTATATCGGTAATAACTTCTCATCCATAATTACTATATATATATATATATATATATATATATATATATATATATATATATATATATATATATATCACTATATATATATATATATATATATATATATATATATATATATATATAGTGACATGGATGTACGTGACTGCCCATTGGAAACCCGCGATTAACATGGGCAATATCATCCGGCGATGAGGTGTTCTAAAGGACAAATTCATTACCATTCCTTCCATACGCAGCAGCATAATAGTGTGCGAATGAAAGCATACTCCGAAAAACACCGTGTTCCTGCATTTGAACAAGTTGAGTTTTTCCCTTGAGCCATAGCTGTTGTTATATTTCTTGACTACAAAATTCAACACAACCGCAAACATCTAGTACGTACTTCATGACGCAGTTGAAAACGGTGTACGAAGTTTTTTCCCCCTTGGTATTTCATTTTCATATTCACAATACGAAAACGGTTGCTACAGTCATATTTTATAATATGCGAATAAAGAGAAAAAATTCCTATTTCAAGAATTTAATACGTAAACACAAATATTTCCAAGAATTTTCCTATTCCTCAATTTTCAAAAAAACTGAAAATGAGAATAGGTGGGTTTGAAGAGAAATTGCGTCAGTCCCTGAGTTTTCATTTTCAGGCAATCTAATCAGATATGAAACTCATTTTGTCCTTGGAAGTGACATGTGTGATTTTTCTCCCAACGTTTACATTACTCAGTGAAATTTTAGTGACTTCACCGTTTATTTGGGCGATAATCCAAAGTGAGTGACAAAGTGATAATTTGCTCAGTAAACACTCATAGCGGATCTCATTAAGATGTGAGGTGGTAATTCAATCAAAAGATGTCTTAAACGGAAGCTATCACAATAATTTATTCTGATTCAGTGCGTGAGGCCCAAACGCATGAGGTGCAAAAGATCCATAAAAAATAAAACGGATCCTTGCAAACATGTCCGTGGACAATCTATTTAAATTTCACAATCAAAGCCTGATTTAAACAAAGCTAAATGAAAAAATGGAATTATTTGCATGGAAATAAGAAAAGCCAGCCTAAAATATTACTGGCTGAAATAGTCATTAATCGTTATTAAGTCCCTGTTTGAACTAGTTTCTCTAGCTGGAATACTCTCAATCGCAGTTTTGACTGATAGCTTTGGGTTTTGATTTTGATGAAACGCAATAGTTTCCCATCAAGGACTTCCTTTTATTCCCAAAATTAGATCGTACAAATATTGGAAGGACTGGGGCCATTATCTATCTGCATTGTCTTCAAGGGAGATCAATGAGAGAATAGAAAACATCAAAATCATTGAAGGTATTAAACAACATGGAAATAAACTTCGACTTTAAAGTTCGTGATTTATTCTAGGTTGACTCCCTTCTTTTGCCCGACTTTCCTTGTGTTAGAACTGATATAATCTCCATTCATAACTTATATTTTATTTGTATTAATAAGATAATAATAACCTAAATGAATTATTTCTCTAAACATAAAATGTCCGAAGAGAATATCGTCCGGTCAATCTTATGAGGGGGTGTTAATGAAATCACGTAGGAATTCCTCAAATGCAACAGTAGTAATACGCAATATGAGCAGAAATAAATAGATATAGATCGATTTTTGTTTATTTCAGTTAGTTCTTTTGAAAGTTCATTGTTTTAGAGCATAGAGGTGTGAGGGAAAACTAATGATATTCGTCACTTCTTTACGATCCCTGAAATTGGGGTCAAAATGTATGATCTGAAGCCAAAACTTGTACAATGGCACAAACAACTTCCGCAACATTGTTTACGCTGATGCATTCGAAAACACTGCTAAACACAAGCCGCTTAGAGACGAATTGAATAGTAGTAGGCTCAACCAAAATTTCCTCATCGAGTGGTGACTATTCAAAATATGTGACGTTCTTATAAATATAAATTCAAGACGTCATCTCGGGTACCTTAGATCCCGTAGATAAATCACCACTATTGAGAAACCACCACAGAAAGAGCCTTATCGTGAAAAAAACTGAACGTGAATGAAAAATTCCTTATTTGCCAATCCCATGAATTTGCAACCAAGGAATGGAAACGTATACCTTATACTAAAAAAAGGTAATATGCACTAAGACTACACTCATAGCTGGAAATATTTTATACAAATACCTTCGTTTGAGTTTAATGAGACACCATGGAAATAAATGAGACACCAAGGAAATACACAATTCATGCATGCAAATGCACACATTCCATTGAAAATATTACGCAAGGCAACAACACCTGTGCATTAAGGGAATCACTGACAAACTAACCAAACCAAAAATCTGGTGCTAGTAAATAAATTACTCACTAAATGTATAATAGTGAGCATCAAAATATGGAAAGAGTAAGTTTATTAATTTACCAAATACCAGAAATCCGTAAATTTCCACAGGACAAAGCTGCTGGGAAAATCCACTAGGTTTGTTTTATTTGGCAAATTAGAATTTCCGACAGACATGGACGTTGCTGGTCACTGGCGACCTAATGGGTGTGCAGGGTCATAAATCACTCACGTCTCAACGCAGGTGTCGAGGCCACAGCTTTGTGAGGTGAATGACAGATGATGTTGATCGTATGGTCATGATTCAGGTGTCATGAACGAACGGATTCGTAGATACCGGGCCAAGTGCTGAGTAATTCCGGTGATGGAGGCCATGGAATAACTCTAACTCGTAGCCTATATGCTCTAATTTAATATAAAAAACGTGAGATTTTTTACTGGTTCATGTTGTATAGACACTTAAAAAGGTGCAGTATGCACTTGCCTGCAATGGTATCCCATTCTCAGAGGTATTTGACTAAATACATCTTCTAAACTAAATAAATCTTCCTAAAATAAAATAGCCGCTTTCTATTTAACTTCATGCATAATTAGTCCTTTGTGTGTTGAAATCTTACAATGAATTACCAAATGAAAGTAATTATTATTTTAAGCGACAACAACAAAAAAACAAAACAATAAAACAACATTTAACAGTAAAATTCAGGATTAAAAAAACTAACCAAAAATTTTTAAACCAATACTTATCTCTTAATTATATTAAAATGAGAGTAAGTAGTACCAAATTACTGTAGAAAAATTATTACAAATATTACGGCTACAGAAAAATACCTCACATTTAGTCTCGTTTCTTCCGTAAAATCGCACCGAAAAAACGGTGGAAATTATGCTTGAAAATAAAATATGTTCTGCTTTTGCGGTGAGCAAGCTTTATTTTCCTGATTCAGAATTTGTTGTAATTTGATATTTAACGAACTTAAAAAACAAATATATATTAAAATTCAGTGAAGAAATGACCAACTAGTGAATTTATCCTCTCCGTCAATAGTAATACAAATGTGCATTGCTTCATTTAGGTGAAGTTATTTCAGTACTTGTGGTTATTGAATTTGTTAACTTTCGTCACTTTCGAGATTATTGCACATCCAGATGTAAAATTACGCTGATTGTTCAACCACAAAAACGTGTAATAGGAAAGAGCCTAACCATCTTTTTTTCTATCTATCGTAGGTGGTAATTGTAACTCATCATTTCACATTTTGATACGCCTCCCTCTGTGCAAAACCTTCACTCGAACGTCAATTTTGTCGCTTCGTTCTTCGGAACGTCTCACATAACTTTTTATTAGCTGAACTCGCAGTGATTCCATTTGGCTCCTTATTTCAGATCATTACTTAAATTACCACAGAAAGAAGTGATGCTTAACCACCATCCTTCCACCTCATCAGTTCAGATAAAAGGAGGTGTAAGGGGAAAACCTACACCGTCGCCATTCGGCCGAGTTCGAGGGCATCTCACGAGAGAGATGGGTTTTTTTTCCTGGGAGTTAAGTGGCCTCTTCTGTAACAACAGGCTACAAAATTAGAGGAAAGAGTAAAGTGCGCGGGAGTCCTTTTTCTCCGGCGGTAGCAAATGAGTTTTGGAGTGAGATTGCATTACGCGCCAACAAAATTCTAGGAATACCATTTCATGAAAACGCAACATCCACGTCCGGAGTGACATTCCATCGTTCTAATTTCGTAAAAAAACGACAATTCCTTTGCCAAACAGATTAACCAGGTCAACTTCGCAGAAAGCTTTTATTAATTGAATTTAGTGGTTCTTGGCTCTTTACCGTCAGACTTCATGTCTCAAATATGTCCTCTGAAATTACGGACGGTAAATTATCATCGAAAGCTTGGGATGCACGTTAGGGAAAGAGTATTTTTTTTCAATTTCTCACACTTTGAGGATAATTGCTTTGGGAAAACGTTTTGATTCGCATTTTACAATACATTTAAATTCCATAGAAGGCATTGAAGTGGCAGAAAAATAAAATTTCAAATTTCGACCACGAATTAATCCCACAGTTCTGTTGCGAACTAATGGCAATGTCAATTGAGCGTCAAGCGCCTCACAAAAAAAGGTTAAGTTCAGATTATCGTGCTTCATTCTTCGCCCTAGAATTTAGAATAGAAGTCTGTCTTCCTTATTAATTTACTTTACTAGTTAAGAGCAACTCATAGAACTGAAACATGTCTCATTTTCCATTTAGGGAATCCTTAGCGGTGGATGATTTTGACAGTGTTGAGACACTGAAGAGTAAACATTTACTCACTGGTAATTAAAGCCTCTCTCTCTTAACTGTCTGTTTCATTCAAATTGAGAAGTATAATTTCAATGAAGCGGAGTGACCATATCATAGCGGAAAGGCACCTCTGTACACTAAATTGAAATACGGGCTAAAGAAAATTTCATTCACATCACATAGAAGGTATTAAATTATACTGAAATGAAGAAAAAAATGAAAATTTTGAAAGCTGAAGGAGATGTTCCAAAGCGAAAAATTGCTAATTAACACCAAAATGAAGTTAATTAATTCATAAACTTCTAGAAAACACGGAAACAATGTAAATAATTCCTAATTGTGAATATTCAAGCTTTTAAAAACTATTTTTTCTTTCTCCTTTGATTGAAAATTTTTGCATACATTACTTTCTCTATCTTATCGGAATAACCTTAACATAAAAAATATTTGTATGAAGCAGGCATTCTAAGCTAATGATGCTGGGAGTATACAGGAGTGTTCATATATGCTCGTCGCACATAATGTGCTGAAGAAAAGAGAGATACCTGTAGGAAGAAATGGATACTGCGTTCCTTAGAAGAATGATGATGATTAAATTGCTGGAGCGATTCACCAATGAATTAGTTCTATTTAGAAATCTGTGCAGTTCTATAGAGAAATGAGAAAGTTTGCCAAAAATGCTGTGAAGGAAAGAGGTAACTGTATGGATTGCATTTCAAATCTCAAGGGCTTGGTATGAGTAAGGAATGAAAAAAGAAACTGGAGGAAATACGGGAGATCACGATTGGATGATATAAAGCAGATAATAATAGATGTTACAGCAATTCTCTTTTTTTAAACTGTATATTTCGGATTATGCTGAAAACAATGTTAATGTGAATGATACAAAAACCGCTAATGAGAGTGCTAGGAATTTTAGACTTGAAACAACATTGACTGTACATTCCGACGCCTCAAAATTGCGATGTTTAAAAAAAAACCATTCTTTACATTTCTTATGCATAACTTCTTAAATTCCTAAAAAAATATTTATCCCGAAATGTTTCACCAACGGATTGTCAGACTCACCAACTAAAACCAATGGGACATTTGCATGAAGGACGAAAATGTTTTTAAGGAGAAAAAAGGTATTTTGAGGTAAATTTTCAAATAAAAGACTGAATAGATTATGGGCACAATTAAATGAAAAAATGAAACGATCATCTGAAATCTGTAATTTCGATTGCTTTATTTAAGTATAACAGTAATAAAATGCGGAAAAAAACTTTCACGGAGCCAAAATAATATCGGTCAAAGAGTTAGTCGCAGAGGAGATACCATAAAGACGTGAGCTCCGACCGATCGAGCGGGTCCGGCAATCGGTACACACGACCGGAAAATGTGTATTTCCGTACCGTACCCTCGAGTTCCGAAGCCGGTCATCTCGACGCGACCTCAATATCACGCATCATTATTTTTTTCTACAAATTTTATCCGGTTTCTGAACAAAGTTTTAGTATAATTACGATATAACTCCCAGCACACAATCTTTTACATCAATAGACTAAACACTAACTGCTTTCATCTTAAAAAGAATCCACTACCGGAAGATTTCGTCCTATTTTTGGAAACCATTTTCCGGTTGACAGCAATCATTCAAGACCCCCATGGAATACACACAGACACGCAGTTGGGGTATATCTCTGGATTAATCTGGAAGTATCTCTGCCTCGATGCCCGTACACCCTATTCACCCCTCGACTTGGTCTGATTTTAGCGTGCTGCAGTTGATTCTGTAAGGCGATACGTTTCACTTCGCAGCAAAGGGAAATTTCAAGTATACACGGCAGTCAAGAGAACCATAATATCGGATTCAATTTTTGAACACGCAGAGTGCTGGGCAAATCCGCCGAAACCGATCGATTCCACGTCCATCGATAAGTATCCGCTCCGACAATATTACGGAATTCCGTGCAAACTTTTGACCCAATAGCTTTCGATTAATTCGTTAGAATTAATGTAAACGACGCCATTTAAACTTATATGGTCTCAATGTTCTGATTTAGATTTTGAGAAGGATGATATATACTGAAGCTATGGGTCAGCACCGGTCTTCTCCCATTCTTTCTAATAATTATGTGTCGCCTCCATGAGGAGTAGTTACATCTGGAATGGAAATGATGCCCTCCACTTAAACGTTCATGTTTTATGCATATCTCAGCGGTGAGTGCACGCAGCGTGAAAATGAAAACGCACCGATGGGAACGTCAGAGAACACGCTCCTCACAGATATCCAGACCAATGAGGGGGGGCTGGTCATTTGGGGGAAAGGGACAAGGATGAAGAGTAAAAGAAAAAAATATGCGCATTTCAGTCTGGAAAAATTACTCAATGCTAGCCAGAGACAACACATATCGTGTGGAACAAAAATAAAAGGGACATTAAACGAACCCTTGACGACGGGCCCGGGTAACTGTGCATTTCTGCATTACTAGGTCTTCGGCGAAGGATCAAGTCTCTCATAAACCGCCCTCGGTAAACTTGCCTGAGCGACGGGATGGCCCCGCTGAAAACTGAATGGGGAGAGCAAGGGTGTTGCATAATGTTTCGAGCCACGAAATTTTGGCTTCGAGAATAACCCCACCCTTCCAACTCCACTCCCCCTTCCCCCCCGTGTCGTCGTTTTCCATCCCCTCCCTTTTCCTCTCCACCGAGCCTCCCCCTGTGGAGTTGCTGTGTAGGAGGACTAGGAGCGGAGAGCGGTCGAGAAACGCGTGAACTCGCACTTGCGTCACGATTCACGGACACCTCTCCCCTCGCTTTCTTGTTTATCGATCCGAGAGTGTGTTTTAGGGTATCTACCACCAATCCCCCCCTCCTCTTCCCCCTCCCTCAGCCTACCCCAGTTCCCGCACACTCACCCTTTTAACCTCCACCGAAATCCAATACGGGGGAGGGAGGGGGGGGGTTGGGAGAAGCAGTCGACACCACCACACGAGACCACCACCACTCCACAACGAAGGCCGCTCTCACGCACCCTCGCGGAGAACCTAGGGAGGAGGGGGCGCCGCACTCCTCCCATCACGGCCCCTACTTCTACCCTCTCCTCCCCGGCCACCCGCTCTCCCGGGTCTAAATCTCCAAGAATGAAATGCCTCGGTATTTGTGGAATCCCAGTCATACGAACGGAGACATCTATTCGATTAGTCGAATCAACCAGTCTTACTCAGTGTAGTGTGATGCGGTCCTCAAAATGCTCCCATTCCGTCACCCAGGCTTTACCCGTTAGGTCACGAAGTAATAATGGAATTCACGATTCGGATATCGACGAATCACGGCCGCCGGTTGAGTTGAGTTCGGCATAACACCTGATTCAATACCCTTGATGAAGACATAACGAGGTGGTCCTTATTATCATGACTGAGAAGCACTTCAACTGATTATGTCCAACTACAACCTTTCCTTTCCGTTACGGGTTACAGAAGGATGTCAAGCATAGCTCTATTCCCGTTTTTCATCGTAGAATTTTCTTTCTGTTTTATTCCTGCTATTTTCCCTTCAATTACGGTTCTCGGTGCTTCAAAATGTAATCGACGTATTTCCATTTACTTCTTGTCAGGTTCTTCCATAGATTTCTCTCCATAACCTCTTATAAGGTTTCTTCTATGTCCACCGGGTTTGTCCATTAATTTCATCATTCGACCCTAACACCAAATGTCCACGCACGAAAAGGTCAGCCCTGGGAAATGATTAACGAGGAAGAATGTGGGCGGAATAAAATTAGGGACCAAAGACGAGAGACTGCCGGACACGGCTTAAGCGGAGCCTGTTTGAACCTTCCAATTTCCGAAAAAAAATCGATGTCTGAGAATACTGATTGTCGATATGGATTTTCCAGTTAACATAACCTTTTTGAAGAGAGAACAATGAGCGCTATTTAACCAATAATGCTTGAAAAATCTTTCTGAAAAATATATACCGTTTTTCAATAATTGGCGAGAACTTATGTTGATATTTTTGTAATTTTCCCTAATGTGATGTTCCCAATGGTGACAATTTGAAACTTCTTAAAGATTTGAACACTGAATTTCGTAAAATATTTTCATTATCAGTTCATCAAAAAATGACACCCCATTTCCAACTGTATGTCACTACGATTATTTGAACTAATTGATAATTTCATCCGCTCGGATTCGGAGTAGAACCTGTCTGGAGTAAAATTGTTAGAGGAGTGAATCTCCCACGAAGGAATTGGATTTTAAGGCTCATTAATTCTTTTTTTTTACTTCATATGCTCATTTGCACTCCTAGCTAAAAAATACAAACACACCAAAGACGGCGTAGCAGTGTGGTCGATAGTAAGGCGATGATTTCGGGCATATCGAGGGAACACGGGTCTCAAGCAATGTTGAGAGACTAGAATAAAAGAAAACTTGCATTTTCTTTCAACTTTTATTACCGTGAAAGCACATCCTATTCCTTGATGGTAAATGAACTCCTTATAATAAACAGATAAAATCCAATGAAAGAAAAGAACTTACTCTAGCTAAACATACATATAATTCAGAAAATAAGTATACTGATATCCAATAATGAGCATAAACAAAGTAACGTAAAATTATTCCTTCTTGCCGCTATCGGAAAACCCAAAATTCTCATGACTAATAGTTTGCTAAACTTCTTTAAAATGTCATAACTTATCTATTTAAGTAACTCTAGTAGCATTTTTCACAATCCTGCTTTAAAATATTAGTTTAACAAGCCACCATTTAAGACTTCAATTTACTGTTTCCAAACAGTGCCCTACAAACTATAAACTAACCATTGCATTATTTTCTGAAACTTCCAATATTCCAATACACGAGTTTCACCAAAGGACTGTTGAGTATGAAAGCCGTAGATTTTGGGATCAAATTGGTGCTCACAAACTTTTAAACAAAAAAGTGAAGAACTAAAATGAATCATCACAATGCCAAACCAAATGCATTTATCTTCATTTGCTTTATTTAGAATTTTGAACTGCAAGAAAATGATTTTCAATGGTACGTGCCCCTTCCCAAAACGATTGGCTCATTCAAGGTGGTACACAAAACTCTGCGCTACATAATCTATCAACAAAGGCTATAAAACGAGCCGCTCTCAGAGGAGCGATAACGTTTAAAAGAAATTGAAAAAAAAATTGCCGGAGTCATGGAGAAGGCGTTGTTCGTCCACAGGTTCCGTGATAAAAGTACGGGCATGATGGGAGGGCATGGGAAAGGATAGTTGCTGTAACCTAGGAAAGGATTCCTCCGTCGACTTTGCCCTTTATAGTCCTGCTCCTTCCCATCCAATCCTCGCCCTCCCCGAATCAAATTCCACCCACCGCTCTTCTTATTACGCCACTTATGGGGACGCCGTCATATTATCGGCGAAGGGAGGGCCCAAACACGACAGGTGCGCTGTTGCCCATAGTCAAAACCTCCAGGATTTAACGCGATTACCCGGAGAGAAATGGCTGGATAATGCAAGGGGGCTGAGGGCGGCGAGGTAATAGCTTTTTGTTCCCTATACCCCACATGGAATACACAGGACCTTTCTCCACTATCGTTCCCTCTCCTCCTTTCTTTCCCTTTCGCACAGCCGTCCTCCCGACTCTTCCCCCATTTGCGCTCTTCGGCTGAACGCACAGATAAGCATCCTTTTGTGGCGGGTTTGCCCAAGTTATCAACGCCCGTCACTGAGCGAGCACCGCCAACGGTCACACATAGGTGCAAAGAGGACAAGAGGGCAGTATCGCGTGTGCCCTTGAGCGTTGGATCTCGCGTCGAAGCCGAGGTCTCGTCGTTTCCAGGGTAGAAAATGAATTCGTCATGAATTATGCTTAATAACCGCTCGAATCGGAGCGTCATCCGCCTATCCAACCAGGTCTGTCGGAGTACGGAAATAAGGGCGACGAACCCAATGTTTTCATCTCTGGCGAAGGCAAAATTATCACCCTCAACTACGATGGAATTCTTCTTTTGCTTTGCTTTTGCATTCGTTCGCCAACCCTGGAGGTAGATATTGCTAAGTTTAAGTATTTGAGTCCCAGAAGTTATTCTCGTTATCCTTGGATGGCATATTGTTATTTTTGTTGTTACTTATCATTACTCAATATGTAGAAATCTATGTATTTTTCTAGGTGGCATTCGCTGCTCAGGTCGTAGCCAATTGCGGCCTGCGATGGTCCCATAAGTCGCTGCAGAAGCCTAACTTTATCAAAGTCTGCCTACCTTTATTAAAGATTGAATTTCGTTTCAGAAGCAAACTGATTCTACGAATAACAAAAACGTTTTGGTTCTCAATCTCTAATCTGGCGGATTCGTAGGAATTTTGAAATGCAAAATCCTCAGGCTCAGTTGGCCTCGTTTTAAATTACTTAACTCTTTCCGTTAAATTCGTTTCGATCCTCCTCAATTTATTTCAATATTTATTGCATAGTTAATAATTTCATCCTAATGGTTAATATGAAAAACGAAAAACCCCTTGTGATTCAGCTATATAAAACATATTAATATATGCATTGGGATTACAAAGTCTTTTGGTTTAAACGATCATGAAACAGTTCCAAAAAGTTGCGCTGGAAACCATATGATTTAATGGGTATCACGATGAAAGATATAGGGCACGCGACCAAATTGTGTGAACAGTTTCAGTAAATTAGCGGGGGCATCCTTGGGCCCCGATTTTGACGAGAAGTTAGCAATCACTTGGGCACCATGCGATTCATTAACATTCCTTCCATGGAATGAGTTGGCCCACGTATTTAAATCTAATTTCCTGAATTGAAAACGTCAACCATGTTTCCCGGGAAAATCTTCCGAGGCAGGGGAATGGTCCCATTTATTGAGAGGCGAAAGCATCGTAAACATCGGCATAAAAAGTCGGGTCCATATCGAGCTTCCGACTCCTGAACCCAAGTCTCCCTCGGGGCCATCAAAATAGTCAACTCTGCGGGATTACTCCCGAAAATGGAAAAATACATTTAAAGTATTCCGGAGCCATCCAATGGACCAACTAGGTCGTATTTCACCCGGCTGCTATGATGTAAATTCCCACCTGGAGCCCAGTCAAAAATCTAATGAGGAGAGAAAATTAAAAGAAAAAGTAAGATCACGACGCTTACGCTGTTTATGCGCAAAGACAAAAATGAATTGAATGTTAGTTGTAAGGTTAAATCTATCCGCCATAAAGCAAGTGGTGCCGAACTTTCTGAATAACCTACCCGGCGGCAAAAACCTTTCGTAAGTCCTTAAAAATGTCTGAGACACTTTTGCTTCTCTTATTCGATGCTTTGCACTCAAGGAAAACTTTCTGCCCCAAATTATATGATAGCCTCATGTAAAAAAACTCAATTGCTCACGATGCACGTTCCACTTGTTCCTTCGCAGGATTTTGATTTCTTCGCGTTAAACCCCTTGCGTCCCACTTTTTACATTCCCCCTGCATGTTCGTGCAAGCCAATTACATATTTTTACGTGCCACTGGGAAGCCTAAAAGCTCACGCCATCCTTTATTGCTTCAATAAATATACGGTCGAGGTCACTTTGAAAGAATAGCGTCGGCATTTCATAAATTACCAATAAAATTGTAACGTTGAATCAATGCCAGAATATGGAGGGAAATTATTCAACACTGCAGCAGGAAGCTATGGATTACATTCAGGTACCGTTTTCAGAAATTTGGGAAGTTTATGGGCCAAAGTGCTGAAAGAAGCTTCAAACTCTTCCGGGAAAACTTTTTAATGGACGTATTCTATGTTTCAATAATCGAATTTTATCCCTGATGATTCCAACTTCAAAACAGGTTACAAAGGTTCCAAGGAATATGATAATTCATCGCTACATACTTGTCTACAGATATGCGAAGTTTGCGTCCTGAATATTTGCGCAGTAAATTCTGCAGAGGGTCAACGCAAGAAAGGATATGAAAGTGACGTCAATCTATGGAAAGAACCTACAAAGGAACTTCCCTTGGCGGGAGCCTGAAATAAAAAATATCTCCCATGAAGAACCGTTCACCGTCGATTAATGAGAACGAGACTTATGGAGATAAAGCGTTTGCTAGGGCGATACAGATTTTTTTTCCACTTAAAAACTTTTCCAATTTCCCCGCTCGAAATGACGTCACCGCTAGCACCGAGCACCACGATCATGTATCTTGGACTTGCACAAGAAGTTGAATCTTATGGAGCTGGCTTCAGAGATGGGATACATTCAACAAGTTAAATCAATACATCTGCATTTGCGTCACCGAAACCGAATTCGTTTGCATGGCATCAATTCGGATGCTTCCTCACCAAAGGAGATACAAGTTCCCCTTCTTTTGAGAAGGCCTATAGGAGATGTGGGTTAGGGTGGGTGAGTAGTTGAGAGTGAAAACCTCCGCACAGGCGATGCGCCGGTGTGAAATGAAATAAAGTGTGAAATAAAACGGAAGCAAGAGGACATAAAAGAGAGGTGCCATATCGAGGATGGACTCATTTTTATTCGCATGAAACTTGAACCCAACCTGAATAAATTTCTAAACGCACGTATCTCTTAATGATTTGAACGCAGTAAAAACGAGAAATATTTCCGTAAAAGCAAGCTTTAAAGCACAAAAATATCTAATAATGCTTTAAGGAACGGCTACACTCAGCGACAAAAATACGAGTATCATATAAAAAATAACATTTAACACACGCATAATAAAAAAGACATCATACATAAATAACAGAAGAATAGGAAAAATCATTTAATGGCTTTGGCGTATTTTCCACTTATGCCAGTGATCAAGAAGTGGCCTTCCCTATTGGTTACATATTTTAAATACAATTATAACACACCACTTGTGTTTAAAGAATGATGCCAATAGCACGTTTTTGATTATTTCGAGTTTAATTACTTGCTTTGTGAAAAATCTAATATCATCCATCACTTTAAAAATACCAAAACATTTGAGCAAGAACCAAACTGAAGACTCCAAATTCAAGCCAATTGCAATCCCAAATCTCCGTGTCATTGCGTTTCCTAAGGTTATGTACGCCCTCACGGGCAGAATGACGAAGCGGACCCATAAGGTACTTTGATTAAGCGATTAAGCACACAGATGCGTGAAAACAACTTCAGGATTTCCGATCGCGTATCACAACTTTTTCTCCGCCCGGATGTTACATCTCTCTTCTCTCGCGTTTCCTTTTCCGGAATTTCTAGCGCCTCCGGCTCCCCGGCCCCCGCTCACGTCCCCCCCCCCCCCCGCCGCGACACCCCCCTCCACACTCCGCCTTACATACGAAAGACCGCTCCCTCCTCTTCTCTCCTCCGCCCACCTCATTTTTCGGACGTGCCGACGACCCCTTCCTAGTTAGCACCTCCTTTCCCTCCACGCGGCCCCCCTCCCGCTATCTCCCTCCTCCCAGCAAAACTCAAGCACAACCTCTCTGCGCAATGCTCCCTCCCCAATCGCTCCCTCCCAATCCCTTCTCGTCTTCCTCCTTCCCCAGTACCCCAGTGGCACCCTCCGCAAAGCGACGTCCGCCCTCCTCCTCACGACCTCCGTCGATAAAAACAGGGCATTCTGCTGATCGGAAGAGGTTTTTGCGTCATTGAAAAATACGTTAACGAGTTGGCGATTCACTATCGGGCATCAGGCGCTGCCATCATACATGACGGTGTGATTTCATTGGTTGTGTGATCTACGATTCAAGGATGTTATGTTTTAGATCTGTTTAAATACCCGAGTAATTCATCCCCGGGCAAATAGTAGGTGCATGACCGAGACGGGATACGAACCCGTAACATTTGGGTTGCCACGACAGCGAGTCCCTAGCTTGAATCCACCGGTTGGTTCACGTTAATGGAGTGAAATGCCATTATGCTATGAGGCACCTGAATGTGGTTCCGCAATGTGAATGCGGGTTTTTCTATGCAAGCTCAATTTTTTCGTTGCGACGTAAATCCTACGCACAGGCCCCGTCGGGCATTTACATCCCCATTCCGCGATATTCAGTGACAATGGGACTGGTATGATAAAAACGGAGGAACGGCCATTTTGTTTGGCGAGGCCTGTGGAATGAGTGGGTACGGATAGTGGAGGGACAGCGGGAGGGGGAGAGGGAGGCAGGGGGCCTCGCCATCTATATGCGGAGGCACACCTCTCTCCTTCGAAGAGAGGGTTTTCCCCCTACTCCACTAGGCCATTCCATCCATATTCCCTCGCGCACCCCTCGCCCACCGCCACCCAAAGAGATCCTTCCGGCAGCTTCCTTCCTCATTGCATGTGTACATAACACCTAAGCTAGCTTCCTTCCGCGCTCCACGCATCGTCTCCCTCCGGGAGACGTCGGAGGAGTGTCTCTCACCCTCTCTAGGGTTTGCGGTGCGGATGGGGAGTGTTTATGTTCAAGTGTATGGGGTGTGGGGTGGTAGGAGAGTGCGTGGGGGTTTTCCCTTCTGCTCTTTTCCGAATATATGTATTTCACTGACACGCATCATTCTCTCGGCGCCACGTCGTCTTGCAAGGCTCTCGCCGTAGGTTCTACCCTCTCCTTCATTTTTCTGTCGGTGGATGGAAGGAGGTACTATTTAGTCTCAGTCCCGCTCTAATTAAGATGCTTTATTATCATCATCGTTCCTTCATAAATGATTACAGAATGAGGGGCAATAACCCTTTAAGCCCTAAATCCGAAATAAAGAAACTTAAAAATATATATCGATATTAAGACAATATAGTTCTAGCAAGGCTCATTTACGTGTTTAAATCCCGTGACAAAACCCGCATATAGGAATTTATTAATTTTTTCAATTAGCGTGATTTTATTCTTATAATTGTTTTATAATTTATAATTGTTATGACATTGCATAAATATATGATAAATATAATTATCTAAAAGCGAATTCTTTATGAGCCATACATTTTAGGAACTTGGTGTCAAATTGTTCTGTTTATGACACCACCAAACGGGACGACTTATTCCAAAAAGGGATACCGAATGTCAAATATTCCAACAGATTTCAAACATCAACTGCAGTTAACCAACTGGTAGGTCACATCAATCGGAATTGATTTATTTCACGCACATCCGACTGCAAAGATACACAAATGAAGAGCAAACAGGGGGTCTCAGGGACGGAGATAAGTATCGAAAAAGCGAAGGCAACAAATATTTTTATGATGTAACGCAAATTTTACCAAAGAGGCGGATGAATAACGGGATGGCTTCGTGGGCGTGAGCTCACGAAACGTGCAATCGCATCGTAATTTCGGCTCGTCTTCCCCATCCCTCATCCTCCGTCGATAATCGCTCCGTCCTACTCTAACCCTCACTCCCGGAGAACCATTCCCCTGTGCACACAAAGCACACACACGTACACTCTCATATACACGCATACAATAGCACGCGCACGCTTTAATTTATGCTCGATGGGAGGTGGTTGGGCTTCCACGGGGTACGGAAAATTCTAGAAAGCCGGAAGCACCCAGAGATCCCGCGATATGGTGCGACGTCGTTAATGTGCACCCGCGTTTTCCCATCTAGTGCTAGCCCATGCTGCTTCCTCGTCGTTTACGATGACGCGCGTATGAAAAAAAAATTCGCACCAAACTAATTACTAAGTTTAGGACCGCCGTTGAGCGGCCGGGATACCCTCGAGGCTCGCCTGGACAAAATCTTTCTTTCATTAATCAGAGCCCCGTCATCCTTTGGCCTCTAGATAAAAAAGAAATGGGTTTGCCGTTGATTTTTTGAGACTGATAAAAATATTATTACTTTATCCATTTATCCATAGTAAAATTTTTATGTTTTGTCAGATTTCGTCGTACGTTTTCCTGGTTTTCCTCAGAGACAGAGGAATTTTCATACGGATTTTGAGCATAATATGACCATTATATGGAAAACAAGAGTCAATATCATGCCAAAATCGCCTCATTTTTGAAGGAAATTTGATAAATGAATTAAAAGCTATGAAAGGATTCAGGGTAATTTTACCATCGAGTCTGCCATAAAATTGACTTTCAATAAATTAATACTTTATTTTCAACTTACTACTTTAATTTAAATAGAGTTATTTATGTAGCCATTATCTAAAAATCAGGTCGAATAAAACTGATATCAAACTACCTTTTTAGTCCTCCCAAAAGAGTTTTTTTAATGCTAATATCTTTGGGACTACTTTGTCTTGAAGGAACCGTTTTAATAAGTGAATTTTATTAGTAGAAAACTGAGCTCCTCTTTTCCAACTACGGCTTAAACACAAAGTTTTAATTAGTTTTAATATATTACTTCAATGACCCGACAAAATATAACCCAATCTAACTCCTTTAATGCGTAGGAGGAGACAAAAAACAATAGTTACACAATGATGGCTTTGCCCAAAATCAACCATCTAAGTGGAGCCCCTAAATGTACTTCGAGGCGTAACAGATTTTTTTATATTATTTTTTGTTGAATAACGATATACGCGAGGAAATGCACGCCGGAACAAAGCACGCAAGAACCCAACGAACCCAACGAACCCCACGCACAGCGAAGCTACGTTCTGGTGTTCGCAGAAATGCATGCAGGTGCGCCTCGAGCCGCGATCGTCCAACCGTACTCCCGTCCCGACCGCTCTACAATCCAAAGATTGATGTCACTGCTGCAACACTCCATTTTTTCCAATCAAACGATAATTATCTTATGATTGATAATTTTGCCACCTAACATCCGTCCTTAGCAGGAGGAGTGCACATTTTTTCCTCGGCGTCCCTCGTGAGTACTTCTCTTCTATTTTTTCCTTTACCATGCTTTTCCAAAAAAATCTTTGTATCACAAGGATTGTTCAATCCATTAGTTTGTCCTCTCTCAAACTGTGGCCTATGTAGATTTTTTCTTTCTCCCCTCTCGAAACGCAAAAAATAAAATCAATTCCGCAAGTAGAACCTATGACCTTCACCGCTACCTTGAATCTGGATGAGTGAGGGGGATAACGTATGGAGATGGGCCAGGTCCTAGATGAGAAATCAATCTTTTGCTCTGTTGTCAGTGTCACAAAAGAGGAGCTTCTATCTACCATCGTGAACCACGTAGGTCATACTTGTCGCTCAGATCGGTTTTTTAGGTAGACAACTTATGCGCCTATCGCATTAAATGAATATGAAATTGGATTGCAAAAATGGAAATCATTGAAAAATTATATCACTTCATAGCATCTATTGTTTAATCACATCTTAAATCACAATACCTGTAAATCCTATACACATAAAAAGTACTTGTAGGTCAAATTTAGAGAGAGAAACCGATATCTTTATCACAAGTTGAAATAATGAATAAACGAGACATTGTAATTTTCCGAGCTTTTTTATTAGATTGTTTACCACGGTTTTAATGTATACATCTCATTATTTAGACCATGCATGAACTGGATAATGACAAGTCTATGTTAAAACCGCGGCTGACAATATTGTAAAATTTTGCCGTAAATTACCAAGTATCTTTTATCCATCATCATAAAATTCCACAATGTTAAGCCTGAGACTTTAAACCGGATGCACAAAGTAGATAAATAGATAGATATGTAGATAGAGGTAAAGTAAATCACCGTTCTGTGAATATAATTATGCGACCACAGTGCCAGAACTGAGATGTACGATGATGCCTTTCACCGACGATACTGGTACGTACCACCCCAAGGGGAATTACGTCATTCAGCCCTTAAACTACATCGCATGGCATTGGTCCGGGAAAAATGAAGAATTTTTTTCCCATGCTTTCCTTTCCTTGCGAAAAGTACCCACCGCAGGGGGGAAAAAAGCCAACACGCGAGGAAGGGGTGGCGGCAAACACGAGAAACCCGCTGATGGGGAAGCTAAACACGGAGTCACTTGAACCAAGCCACGTATGAGACCGTGCAAGGGTGAACAGAGGAAGCGAAGATGGCTCCCCTGTGCCCCCTTCCACTCCCTCCCCCCTCGGCCAGCTCCCTTCCCTCGCAAACCTCCCTCCCCCGCTTCCCTCTCCCACACCTCAATTAAGGGGCGGTTGTTCCCAAAGCTTTGACACGCCCCCGTAACTACGACACCACCCATACCTCGCTCCCTCCCTATCACCCCCCCCACGCATCCCCACCCGGCCACCTTGACTCCCGGCGTGACCCTAGCTCTCCGCCAACCCTTCCGCCTCCCTGTCCCGCCCACTCCACCGCCTCCTATCGCGTAGGAGGGGCCGGAGGGAGGCGGGAGCCTCTCACCCCACCCCACCGGACATATCCCTCTTCCCAACCCTCCTCCCGTCCTCCCGCTCCGCTCTGCTTCGTATCCTTATCTCGGGGGCACCAGGAGTCCCGCCACCACCCCTGCCCCCATCCTACGATCCCCTTCTGCCCCCGCTACGTCTTCACGCTCCCCGCCATCTCGGGGACGGGGCGGGGGTGAAGAGAAATGATGAGCTCGAGAGAAGCGGGGGTGGGGAGTTGTCGTGCCGAGGGAGTTATGAGGGGGACTATGGAGTATATATTCTTTCTCGTTTGTGTTTTTTCTTTGTGCTCCCACCTCCCATCCCGGTTCTGGGAAATTATTTCTCTCCATGCCCACACGGGTGATCATCTCGTGCAATATTCGTGTCATTACCAGAATGACGCTGCGCGGCGCTAGCAAACTTGGCTGTATATTCAACCGTCAAACCTTCAGTGATCAAGCGCGAACGATGATCTCATTAAATAGGGGATCAGTTAGTGGGAGCCCGAGAGCTTCTTCTAGTTCTATACATATTTATGCATTTAAGAGAGTTCCACAGGCGTGACTTTACGAAACCTCGTGATCATTACGACAATTCAATCATAATGTGTGATAAGTTTGGGAGGATTTTATAACAATAATACAATCTTAGTGTTCACGTGAACTCAAAAGTAACACTCTTAACTAAGGTTGGTTTATGTTCCAATACATTAGGGCATAAATAGCAACTTTAATTATTTCATTAATGCTTGAGGCTCGCTTATCTAAAATGAATGGCAATATAAAACTAATCAATTCCTCCCAAGACAATGAAAACAAAGTTATTCATTAGCCTTTCCTATTATTGATATATTTTTTGACCATTGTGCCTCTCGACTGCATGCATTTTTATAATGGAGAATATTATAAACAATGTTTCTTCCGAAAATAAAATTAATATCTGCTTCGATAAAAATGAGTTTCCAGCATAGTATTTCAATATAATAATGAGTAAGATACTATAAGTATAGTAACAATATTATTCAAAACTATATTTATCAAACAATGTTACAATAGTTTTATGACATACAAATGATAGGTAATGGTAATAATAAAAAACACATGAAATCTACCTTTAAATGGAATTGATTTTAGCGTGTGAATGCAATATAATTTGAACATATTCCAAAGAAACTGCGGGAGATGCCGCAACAGTAACTTTAACGGAGTCATCCGCTAATGTGCATTTTAATGCAACAATTTTGTACGGTATTTCGTCATAACATCTAGTTCCTTTAAAAGCCCCAAAATTTCAGAGTTTAAGAGGACGCCTCGGTAGCTTAAGTGGCTAAAGCACTCGACCGGATATTGAGGGATCTGGGTTCGAGTCCCAGTCAAGGCGAATGATTTTTACGCTCTGAAATTGTTGCATTATAATTTGAACAGTTTTTTCCCGAGAAATCTAGGATTAAATAAAAAAATGAGATGATGATATGTCATTTTTAACTGAACATTTGACGCAATACCACTCGGACACTGCAAAAATAAATTAGTTATCTCATTCACTCCACTGTGGACGCGTGTAAGTTTCCACTCACGTCAGAAATGTTAAAATTTGTAACAGGATGTACCCGTTGAAACTCGAAATTTGATTTTGGCGATGCAATCCTGGACCCTTGTTCCATTAAAACGCGATGCATGCCGAACTTCCTGACCATTTCCGTAATTATAGTTCTCATTTCCATTGACGGACACAAGTTCTCGGAGTGTGTGCTACTCTCTGGCATTTTGTTCACCAAAACTCTCACGCCCATATATTCCCGAGCCGTGGCTAAAACACAATCGTAGATCCGGCTCAACCGTACTTTTTCCGACCAATCACCACTCAGGCTATCGACACACAGCCCATGGAGAAGGCAAGAGAAGGTGGGATTAAAGCGTCTCTCTATCAAATAATATTTTCATCTATGCCGGAAGAAAGGTGCTAAAGTATTTCGAGTAAGCAAGTCGGGCGTTTTTATTTTACCATGCTTAATTCAAAAATCATATACATATTTGTTCCATTGCGTATATTTAACGATGATTACCTATGGCTCATAGATAGACTCATTCTTTCACTGCTGGAATAAGAGTTATACGAAATAAAACTTTTTCCAGTAACTTTTTAACTGTGACTAATTCTCATTTATCGATTTCCATTTTATTTGGCATCTTGAAAAAACAAGAGATGGCAAAATAAGGTTACTAAAACAAGCTCTAGTAGCACAATTCTGCGGTGATTTTGAACACCATTATAACAAGAGATACGAAATATTCCCGGTCAATTAATTTTAATTAGAATCAAAACGTACCTGGTCGCTAAATCGGTTAACGATTTGTGTAATACTTGCTTCTTAAAAATATATTTATGCATATTTTCTGAAAGTTCAATTCACTCGAGTGACCTCTTTCATAAGCAAGTTGTCATATACTTCGTTTTAAATGAAAACATTGAGATCCACAATATATGAGTGAAATTTTCCACAGATTTAAGTCTGTGGAAAATTACAAACTCTTCATATGGACATCAAACGATTCCACTAAGTGAAGTCTGAAAGTGTAAAGTATATAGAAAACATTGAAATTTAAGAAGAATTCTTAGTCAATGGTATCGGTTCGTATCTCCCTTTTTATTTGAATTCTTCGACTCTGATATCTTATTTAACGCAATGTATTTAACATAGTTCAACTCCACTTGGTTAAGTGATGATCTGGATAATTTTTCATCATAGCCTCCTGTTTTAAAGATCTCAAAACAATTTCGTTTTCTTAAATAAATGCAGGTATTATAACTCAGAATTCTTTGGTTAATTTTCATTTATACTTCGTTTTAGATTACTTTATTTTTTTAATATTCCTTAGATTTTTACTCTATTTAATACTTTAGGAGAAGATACAAAACATCCATTCGCATATTCATCGGCATGATAACCTACATTTTCAACATTTTCATTTAGTGGGGCTATTTATGAAGTTTGAAAGCACAATGTTCTGAAAAATTCGAAATTTCAAAAAATGGAACCCATACTTGGACCTTCATTGAGTTTCAACTACAATTAAGACCAATTACGGCAGTTTTGCTTTCTCGCCGAGACGTCGTCTCCCAAAATGTAGTGCAGAGGCAATTCAGCTTCTAGTTAGGTGAGTAATAGCAATAGTGGGTGTGATGACAGGTCTTGGGGGCCGCAGGCGCCTTGGCGTCGCCCGAGGATATAGAACAGTCTTCTCATCCTCCCACGCTCGACAAGGCACTCGTTGTAATCCGTAAAACGTCTTTTTTGTTCCAGATCTATTGGTTACCGAAACTAAAGTTTTGGAAACCTAAAATTATGGATAATTTAATGGCATGTTACCCATTCCCAAAAAGAGCGTGACGTGTCTCCACCCCGCCATACAATCGGTGTGATTTTTAAAAATATCAGGTAATTTCGTAATTATGCAACACTCTTCGTCAAATAAATATAGCAGCCCCTATTTTGCCAAACGATGTAAAATAAAATAAAAGGCATCGTGCAAGTAATACCCATTATGAAGAAAACAAAATTTTCTGTTGGCAATTAATATCTCATTTATATTTCACTACAGTGAATTTAGAGTCGTTAGGATACATTATATTTTCTCTATAATAGGAGGCTTTCAAAATGTCCTTAATATGTCGAAGGTGTAAAAATATGGGCAAAGTTGGAAACAGCCTTTCCAGCTCTTAGTTCTACGAGTAGTGTATAATTTTACTCCTTGGTGTTCATTTTCCATAAACACGAATAAAAATAAACTTGCATCATTCGCTATCTCAACAAATTTTTTCAACTATTTTTTTCTATTAACATAATTGTTGATCTTCATTAATTATTGCTTAAAGAAAATCTAATAATTCTATGAACATTCTGGCAAGGAAATTATAAAAAAGGAGACAAAGCAATTCGTTTGCCAAGATATACTCGAGATAACACTTCAGAGAAGTTATTAAACCTCACTACGAAGAGAGAGTATCGATTTTCGTAACGAGTTGTGATGCCAGAGTTATGTACTGAAGTTCGATGTTTCGAATAATGACCAAGAGAAATCCGGAAGTGACGTGAAATCCCGCGGGGTGCTTTTGAAGCCCTCGGTCCCACCTACACTTGGGCGTTTCCTGCGGCATGCACTTTGGAGCCACCACGAATAAAAGTAAAAAGTGCATTGCAGGAGCGGATGACTACGGACGGCAGGGAAATGAGCACTTCCTGGAGAGATTGAAGCAGTCTCCACTCGTAAACCGGAATTAATTGCCTCGTGCTCATTAATCCTTTTGCTCTGGGGTTCGGGGGAGATATTATGAAGGCCCCTCTTTTTGAACGTGCGTTAGTGTGGGAGTGAAGAAGGAAGGGTGTAGATTGCTTCGGATGCTAGAGAGCCTTGCATGAGCCATGATCAAAGCCACGGCCGGGAAAGCAATGCAACTCCCTCGCTAAGGGCGCCTCGATCAGAGCAGAGCGCCCAGACGCACTTCCATGAAGGGTTTATAGCACAGCGTTTCTCAAGGGTTCACGAGCTCAATAAAAAATGGGACGGCTTCGTGTACAAAGATCCTACTGGGATATCCCGCTCTCGATTCCCACCGATCGAGGTCACTTCATTTCATGGCAAAGGAAAGAAGAACAATGAGTCAGGAGGAGAGTAAGACAGAAAGAATTTTTGAGTCGTCATCACTTGGATAGATATACGAAATGGATGAGAAAATTTCCTCCTCTTTGACCAAGTTAGCATATATGGGAATACGTATTTAGTAGGGCAAACGTTTTACGGTGGCACTAAATATTGTTGGAATAAAAATATTTTGTTCTTGGATTTTGTAGCTTAAACGTTTAATTTTACGCCTCGGTGCTGTTAAAATCCACTTATGAGTCCTCGGATAAGCAACAAACTTGTGAACAAGTTGACCACCAAAATATAAATATTAGACCAGACATCGATGTTCAATATCTTGTCTGATAACAAACCGTTCCGAGGTTGGATTAAACTTGTTGCCCGAAGTCATAATGTTAAATAACTCTCCAATAAATGGCAATACGATATTTTTAATGTATGTACCGAATCTAATATATTTTTACCTAGAATTCAAGATGCTTGGCGTTATATTGATAATTTAAAAATATTCAAGTTTATTTTGCCTTCATTCCTATATGGCTCCTTTATTCCACGACATATCAAACCACCATCATGGAGGTATAAGCAGACTTTCCAAAGAGAAAACTAATCCATTTTATTTTACCAGCGCCAAAACTTTTGGAGTACCACATTTTCTACGGGCTGTCGCAAGGGGTGTTTCTTGTGCGACACAAAGGGTATCGGAGAAAGTCAGAATAAATACACCGAGTCTTACCCAAACAATCGTATATTATACAACATCAGTCATATTATACCATTTACATAAGTATAAGCAATTTATGAATGGCTAGACTCACGGTAAACCGACGCGGTTTTCAACTCTGTTTGCATTGAAAATGCAAAGTGCTTCATTTCTTCCCTTTGCGGCAATTTTTTATCGTTCATAAGACGGAATTTAATTTCAAGTGGATGGGAAGTAAAACATGGATGAGAAATATTGGTAAGAACGTTTGCGACATTCATTTTATCTTAAGGTTCTAGTCACTGAGTGAAGAAGAAAAAATAGGGGAATTATGGGAGACACTGAATGGAAAATTTCAATTGGTATCGTTTCATGTAAGAGCGAATTCATTAGAATGTAATAAATAAAATGCACTCTGTGGTACGAAACTATGGTGACGGATTAAAAGGTGCTACAATCTTTTTTTTAAACTTTCGATTTAAATACTTCTGATTTTCTTTCGATAAACTTTCGACTGAAATACCAATGAATAAATGAAGTATATAATACAAGTACCATGCCTATAAATTATAATAATGAAAATATTTTATTTATCCATATTGTTTTTTCTCTATATTTAGTGAAATTTTAAGCCGGTGAATTGAAAGACATTTAAAAAAGTAAGTTATTGCTTTGATAAAATTATGTCAACAGGATTTTTTTCCTAAATTTTTGTATTTACCTACTAGTTCATTATTGCTAAGTTTCATCCATAGCCGTCGATATGTTTCAGAATCCGCAATCACACAATTTATTTCTGTTGTCAAGAGTATTCATTGCATGTTAATTCATTCATACGTATTTAGAAATATTTTATTTAAAATGTGAAGCCATTTTTACTTGAAACTATGAAATTTGTTTTTAAAGATAGCCGTCTGTTTTTCTGTATCGAGGAATTTCGGTTTCATTTTTATGAGTTTGTTGCCTTTCGGTACCGTTTTAGTTTAATTACATTCATTAAAAATCTAATGTTGATGACAGAACGCAGCGCATACCCTTAAATAAAAATATCTTCCATACGTATAAAAATATCTCACGTATATTTACAAATTTTCATAACAATTAGATTTTGTTTGTTTCTCTTGAATTTAATGACTTCGTTTAAAATGCGCTATCTTTAGAGGAACAGACATATATCAGTGAACTTGAGGCGTAAATTGCAGTCATTATATGTAGACCTTTTTATCTTATCTTTTCCCAAAATTCCTGGAGTTATTTCGAAATGTACACATTTTCTCATATTATACAACTTAAATTTAGCTCAGCCCTAAATTAGCGTCATTATGTTAGCAACAGCAGGAGAATGATAATAAGGAAATTCTCTTCGGATTAAACACAATTCCTGCAAATGGGCCAATTAGAGCACCAAATACTAAAAGTTTTTCACTCACTAATTACGCTAACATTTTTTTATGTTTGTCCCACGGAAAAGTAGATCTCTTCCAATTAAAATTCAACTAGCTTTGATGAATTAACGAAGTAAGAAGCGATGGCAAACTTATTATGTCGCTGCAATAATAGAAGCTTTAATTGTTTCAAAGAAATGCAATTAACGCTGTGGGTGCGTGACAAAAAGAAGAAAAACAATTTTCAATCCGTTTGGCTCATCTTTTTGATTCAACAGCTAACTTCATAATAACATCACTGTTTCATTTAAAAAAGATTACAGTAATGGCAATGAATCACGTAAATCATTTTTATCGATATTATAAACATCTATTTCTCGCAAATTACAATGAAAAGGCAAGCAGAACTTCAGTTCTCTCCTCAATGATGTGAGGAAAGCCGGGCGTTTCGGATATTTCCACTGCTCTCGCCAGCCCACGAGAATATTATTGGCTCTAAAACATGCCGAATTTAAAATTTCGGTTACCTGTTCGACAAATCTCACCCGAAACAAACTCCAGAAGAAGGAATTACTTAGGAACGAGTTTAATTTCAATGTGTCAGCTCATTATGGAACGTCTTCTTTTCCAGTTGGGTAATGAAACGACCTCTATGCAGAAACCACAAAGAGCAACTCTACATTTCGAGCAACGTCACGCGGTACTCGGATATGATAATGAATGAAGGCTTCAAAGGGTTATATATGGATTTAGAGCGAACCCCAAAAAGGTTCGGAGCTGTGAGCATATCAAAACCCATAAATGTTCAATTTATACGCGTATTGGCATTGATTTTCCATTCCAGAGAGAATCCGCTAAGCACCATACTCTGTTACATCTAATAAATTGAAAAATTTTGAATATTGAAATAATGGTTGCATGCAAAAAAATATATTTTCATCAAATGTATAAATAAACCTCTCCCGTTTGTTAATTTAGTTAAATACAAACCGATATTGTATTTAAATTGATATTTTCTTCAATGTCGTTTGGTCATATCTTGGTTTGCTTTCAGAGCCAGAATAACGTCCAGGATTGTATCAGACTAGCCATAAATAGATATTAAGAGTAATAATATTTCTGGTAAAATATATTAAATTATAAATTGTTTCTTGCCAAAAAATAAATATCTCGATAAATACTCTGAATCTGTATTGCTAGTCTAAATATTTTTATTATCATTTCAATGTCATGGGCTGGCGTTTTTATATATTCTTTCATGCCTAACTAATCAAATTGATTATCTGTAACCCTAAAACAAGAAGAATCTACACGCCCATTCTGACTGAATCCCTCTTGTCATACTGATACACCTGAAAAAATAGTGAATGTCTCATGATTTATTTATTTTAAAATAGTAATTACTGCTCACCGATTGCGCATAGCAACAATAAAACAATCCTCTACGAATTTTGCTTATCACCTCCATTGTAGTTCGAGGAACCCTTTTCCATAATAACTTAGAGGTATAGGTTAGCAAAATATCGATAAGTTATTAAACTCGAAATACTTTACCAAGATTTTCCATACACACAATGAAGGACTGAAATAATAAAACTTGTGAGAGGTTCTTCTCGTGGTCATTTACATTCACACCAGTAGTTTCACGCCTATAGTTTCCGTACACCGGCAACAAAAAGAGTAGCGAGAAATCAGCACGAGAATAAACCTGAAGAGTTCAAATAATAGCATCCCCATATTACGCACAAGAAACACCTGTGTTACGGCTTCAGGCACTCATTCTCTCTGACTCCACAGCTCGACCTTCAAAGATCAATCATACTCTCTCTCTCCGAGATCAACTGCGAGTGACTAAATAAACCACCCAAAGCGCACACGTTGGTTCGACTCCCAGCCCGAAGGCTCGCCTCACTCCACGCACGCACCATAAAAGAGAGGAGTTGCGGGCGGAGAAAGAGGGGTTTTCCTCAGGAGGCGAAGAGTGGAAGGAGTTGAGAGGCGCTTTCCCTGACGCGCGGCTGGATGGGTGGGTGAAGAAGGGGCCGATGTGGTCGGGAGGAAAGGGAGGGGGGGTTTGGCCGGAAAAGGGTCGAGGGTGGTGGGCGGATTTTGTTTGTCCTCCCCATAAGAATGAGGGGAGGAAGGGGTTTTGCGTAAGCCAGATGGGATGCGTGAAGGGAGCAGAAGAGAGAAGCCGGGAACCCTGAGAAGAGGAAATGGAGACATGGAAATATGACGGGGAGTAAGGGAGGGGCCATGAAGGGATAAATATGGAGAGACTGAGTGAGAGAGAGGGTCTCATCTTAAAGATAAAAACACATATCCTATGTGGTAATGAGATGAGAAGGCTTGCGTGGGCAAGAGAGGAATTTACAAAGAGAATGGAACGGCTGGTAATCTATCTAAGTAGCTCGTGAAGCGAATATTTAGAAAGATTTTTAAGCAGGGCAGTTTTTTCATCGTTCCGAAACCTGATTTTGAGGGATTTTGGAACGTGGGTGCAGGGAATTATGGAGAAAATGCGCTGGAGAGAGAGAGAAAGGGAGTCAGATGAGTTTGAGGAAGAGAGGAAGTCGTAGAAGGGAATTGGAGGAGGTTTAAAAGTAGCCAAGCATTGAATGTTATAATAAAGTAGAGAATGCCGTGCAAAGGGAAGGAAAATTTTCTTCCTTCCATTGTAAAAACAGGTTGTTCCACGGAAATATCCAAAGCCAAAATTGTGAGTACACCTTAATTTTGTATTTGTAAGTTTTATATGACATCATCACGCTTGTGACTGACCTTATAATCATTTTAAAAATAATTTTCGTGAATATACTATATACTGTGTATATATATATTTACTCGTATATGTGCAGTTGCTTTCTTCTCTTCCTTGAGTAAGGTGTGGACCACCGAAAATTCAAAACGGAGTGAGTTACTTTTCTTTTTTTGTGTGTTTCTGTGTTTTTATCCTTATCTACTAGTGCTAACTTCATAAACATTATTATTCACGTCCTTGAGACTTTCACAAAAGTGTTTTATATACATATATATATATATATATATATATATATATATATATATATATATATATATATATTTATATATATATATTTATATATATATGACGCCAATCTCGTTTCAACCAATCCCTTACCCTCGCCACTTATTTCCACCAGCAATCGGAAAAATATCGTTTGCGAAGACACGATCCGAGTTTCCTTCTTATGGGGAGAGTAGGAGTGTACCCCTTCCCGCTTTTTTTACCCAAACACTTCCTTTCTCCCAGAAATATCCCTCCACCCATAAATCCTCGCCCCCTTTCCTTTCACATTCGATCCCACCATCTTACAGACACATCTCCCTTCCGCCCCGACTTCGATCCCTGCCCCCGTGGTCCTCTCTCCTCAGCCCTACTCAGGCTTCCTTACACTCCATCCCCGCGCCGCCCCCTCCCCCACTCGCCCCTCCGTATACTCTCTCTCGCGGCCATCGACCGAGGAGGCAGGGAGGAGAGTGTGGGACGAGATGGAGGATGGAAGGGAGGTCAGGGTGGTTTGGAAGAAGTCTTGCAGCGGCATGTGAGAGGAGGAAGCGAGGGTGTGGGAGGGGGTCCCGGGTGGAAATAATGAGTGGAAGGGTGAAAAGGTTTCCGCGACGCGGGGGATAGAGGGGAAGGGCTACGGAGCAGGAACGGGAGAATTAAAGGAGGCGCTCAGGGACGAGGGAGGGAGAGGAAAATCGGAGCGGGAGGCGGCGGCAGGGGATGGATGCGGAAGAGGGCGTGGAGCAAAGGAAGAGCGCTCTTTAAAGGGTGTCATCGTTCCCCCGATCTAAGGGGTGGACGCGTGCATATAAATCCACGGTCGGACTCCTGCGTGACAACCCGATGCGTGGCGAGATAACGGACATAGTGCTAATAAGTATTGAAAATATCGGGATGGCGATCGATTTTAACCGTTAACCGTCAACCCGTTAACTTTATGAACGCCTGGGAAGAAATATTTCACGAAAAAAACCACAATGGGCCACCGGATATAGCGAAAATAAACCTGACGCTCTGTCATATGTGATAAGTGGCGTATATGTTCTTTAATCCCATCAGGGCACGAGTTTATTGCGTCCTTGCGTATCTGTACTCAGTTCTAGGCTCTCTATCCTACGAAATCGGAGAGACTTGCGACGTTATTTAGCAACAGTCTGTCTTAACTGATCTTCATACATATCGATAAAAGCATGAAGGTTAGCCCCGTGTGATATTAATTTTCCCTCATCTGCCATCGATATAAAATAAGCACCGAATTGGCAAAGATATGTATTACAACGTGGCGACAGCTATCGGATTTATCTAACAATATCTAAAATTTTCCCCAAGTGAACAATATCGTGCATAACGCATACCGAATACATCGGCCACAGAATAGTCCTAGTCACACACGGCCACAGAATGCATAGTCCTATTGATTATTTGGCCATAAAACACAGGGATCTCAATTGTATACAGATGGAGAGTAGACGTTTTACTACCTTCTGTTTGCATCCAGTATATCACCCAAATTATTTGCACACTGCATTTCGCTAGTATCATCTATGTGAAGTATCAAGTTCACCCTTCAAATCGCCGCTGTTAATTCAACGACTCTCGATACATCGGTTCCTTTAAATGTGCATATCAAACTGGTTAATTAGAAAAAAAAATGTCCTCATATTTCAAATATATAACATGCTGCTATGCAACAGCAAATAATGCAGAGAAAAAGACCCAGAACTGCGGCGTTCGTTTGCAGTTTACTGTGGTTTCATGCGGCAGATAGAGTGGTGCTGAGATTTTATGAGCTCGCGACGAATATTTTAATTTGTTTCTACAATTCACTGCCCATAAATAAAATTCGCATTCACTTGCTTCCACTGAAGTGCATTTAATTGGGCTGTGGATGAACCTGAAATTTGGTTCCGGTAACCAGGTGCTTACGTCCATTGGTTTCATCTCAGGAACTCTTGTCTGAAAAGGAATTAAAGCTACCCCAGGAATAGTGTGCCATCATAAAAACACGAAGTCGTAATCTCATTGAATTGGTCTTTGTTCTTTCCAAATTTTTCTTTTATAGATACTCTAAATTTTCTGATAATATAGTGAGGTATGAAAAGCAAGACGCCCCAGTGATCCTCCGTTTCATTTTTTACCTCCATCGAAAAAGACAGTCCCTTTTTCAGAGGAAAGAAATATAAAAGGGAGATTAGTTAAGAATTTTGCACACTGAACTCTGCATTTCTTAAAATATGTACCCTTCATAAAATTCAATCCATTGGCTGAGGATTGATAATGCCATCCTTCAGGGCACCTTTATCACCCTAGTTCAAAATAAAGCATTACATTTTGTCTAAGTTATGCATTTGATGAACAATTTAGAAAATTCATTAAACGGTGATTATGAAAGACGTGGATTTTATCTAGCTGCACGGCTCTATTAGCTTATTCAATATGTAATTTGATGCATCGACAGGAGGCGAGATGGTATGCAAGCATTTTCGGCACAAGATCACGTCCAACAAACTGTCGACCGCATAGTCGTATGGTAACTCTAGCCCCATGAAAGGTACCCAATGAAGAAAAGTACAGTCCTATCATACAAGGTTTTTATAAAAAGTATCGGGAAAAGTTTCCTGAAATTTTGGTTTATTTCAGATATTGCTGCAATGTCTCTAAATTATTCAAAGTACATCTCTTGAGCGTCGACACACTTTTGCCAGTGTCTTTTCCACGACTCAAAGGCGCCCTGGTAGGTGGATTCTTAAAAGTACGCGTGCTAGCTTCTTTAGTGGCACTTAGGGTCCCATGGTGTTGTCCTTTGAGGGAAGATTACACTTTTGGGAACAGGAAATAGTCTGCTGCTGCCAAGTCGGGACTTTAAGGGGATTGGGGAATTCTGGCGATGCCGTTGCAGTAGGTCTTTGTCAGGAGACGCTTAACTCTGCTTTTGTCGTCCGTCAAGACCTTCGGGACGAGTTTAGCAATGCTCTTCCGCATCGCCAAATGTTCAGAGATAATGGTGAGCACTGTCATCTTGTCAATGCCAATATGATCTGTGATCATGCGTTCACTTAACCAACGGTCTGAATTCAGCGCCTCACGTACACGTTGCACGTTGTCGTCGGTTATAGGGGTCAACAGCCGTCCAGCGTGGGGCTCGTCCTCCACACTCTCTTGAACATCTTTGAAGAGCTCGTGACACTTAAAAACTGCAGTTTGTGACATGATTTCATCCTTGAACACTTGGCAAATCATGCGCAGCGTCTCCGTACGCGATTTCCACAGTCCAACACAAAATTTGATGGCGTACTGCAGTTCAATCTTTCGCTGATTTTTGCACTTGCACTGAGTCACTCGACAGGGGTCCACTAAAAAACACGATCTAGCCTGAAAGAACGCTTGTAGTCGATTGACACTTCGTTTTGTTAAAAATCAGACTCACCATCGAGCCTACGCAGTGCGAACGCGCTGCGACGTACAGTCACGCCAGGGAAAAATTGTTCCCGATACTTTTTATCCGTGCCATGTATGATCGTTCTTCCTCTGACACAAACACTCCACGTTTGATGGCAGAAGTAGAAAGAAAGCTACCGCCATTTTGTCGCCCCAAGCTATTCACGCGTGGGAAGTTGGGTTTCCTCTCCCCAGCCTCGGATAACTACACTTTTCAAGAGTTAGTTTTTCACGGGACAGCTTATTGGCGCTTCGCGGTGCTCCGGGAACGCCAGAAACATGTGCCTTTGCGATCTCGAGCCAGGGGGATAGGGCAGGGCAGGAAAAGGGTGGAGAGGTGAGAGGGAGCATGGATAAAGGAAGACTTTCCCAGGAATCGCGTCCGGAGGTCTTCTGCCTTCGTCCGCATGAATGCCGGGGACATCGCCGGGAGGGCTCCTCTGCCATTTGATAGCTCCCCTCCACCCCACCCTCCCCCTTGCCCTCAAACGCGGTCGACCCTTCTATCCCCAGCTCTTTCCCTCCTCCTTCCCAGCAATCTCTCATGGCCATCCCTCGCTTCTCCTCTCGCCTCCGCGCATTCATGTACACAAAAACCTCCCCCGAATCGCCCGCCTCACATACAACTCCCGCCCAAACCCCCCTTCCCCCCCGATCCTCCTTCTTTAAACCACCATTAACCCTCCCGAGCGCGTCACGCTCCTCCTCTGCTTACCTTCGTCGTCCGCTCACATCCTCGATGATGGATGCCCCTCACCTTTCCCCTTCCCCCTGCCCTCTCTCGGTACTCGCCGTGCTTAATAAACGCGTAACTAATTGGTCCTTGCGGAGATTTTTTTCCAAGGGAGCATTTTCCGTAACATCCTCCACCTAACCCGCCGCTGCCTCCCACCTCCTTAACCCCGACCCTCCCCCACACCCCATGCAGCAACGCCTTTCAAATATCCCCTCCCCATCTACCCTCCTTATTCCTCCCACTCTTAATTTTTCCCTTTTTTCTCCTTTTATCTCTCTTTGTCGAGAGTTTCCAGGCTTGGGGCGGTTTTGCGTCAGCAACGGAAATCGATGGGCAATTTTCTGATGTCCTGGGTTAAAGAAAAAATTCTCAAAGGAGTTTCCCCCTCTTTACAGGCGAGCGAGCCATCGACGTATTTGGCCCTTCTTCCCAAGTTCGGAATCAACTCTCGAGCTGCTAATTTTCTATTCTATTTTTGGCACGCGAACTTTTTGGGTGTTACATGTTGTTTTAATGTTTGATTTTTAACAAGCACCGACCTGCCATCTAAACGGGGTGATCAGCCCCACTTCAGATATTATGTACGAGAAAGTCTAGAATATTACGTTCTAAGTTGTACATTCTTTCCGAAACAATAAAGATTTCCTTTTACCTGTCGAACGGCTACGGACGTTATTCCTTTCCCGGAAACGAAAATAAATACTATTTCACCACGCGAAAGTATGATGCTCTTACCCATTTCCTGCTTACATCGTGGAGCTTAAACATTTTTTCCCTGAATTTTTCTAAGGTAGAAGTTTGAAAAGTGTACTCACGAGATATTGGAAACTTGGTTACAATCTCAAGCACTAAATGAATGCTGTGTCCTGTTAAGTCCTGTTTTCCGGCACTTCATTTATTACAACCGCGGAAAGATCTATTATGATATTAACATAGTTACCACTATAGTGTAGTTACTATAGTTTCTCACTGTTGTTACCTCTCCCATGATTACCTATCAACTGAATCCAATAGATTTAGCAAAATGAACAGAAATGTGATGCTCAGAGGAAGTAGAATGGTGAGCATGGAGGGTTCTTATGATCCAACGGCCTAAAAGCGGTGCTTAATCATTTAATTGTTGTGCATGAGCTCAACTTAATCTTGTAGAATGGATGATATGAGAATTTGAATCAACACTAGGGTGCTCCAATCGTGCTGAGCATTTTGAGATATCCTTTTATGTACACGCTCAGGGTTTCATTGCTATAGACGGAAATATTTATACGAGGAAAATATTACGTCGTTAAGCTCTAGACTCTTCCAGGGGCCTCTTCCCAAATCCTCCGTCCATTTCATAAATTCCCTTACTCGGGTAGCAAGTGGGTCAAACTTTGTGATGGGTATAGCCATAACGTCGAAATAAATAGGCTTTCTTTGGAAAATGAGCATTCCCCAAGTTATGGACGTACCTTAGGGAAAAGCGTTTCCACACAATAAGCTAGTTGAATATTGAGGAGCGGTACGGTACACTTTCCATCTTCAAGATGAGTTTAGCATTCATCTCTGTGGATTTTTTACGATGATAAAAAAATTCGCAAGGCATAAATGCTTGAAACCTACGATTTATCGCTATAATTATATTTTACGAGACACTGCTCTATTTTTCGAAGGATAAATATCAATTTGTATAAAATGCCTGCAAATTAATTCCCGCTGCCATTTCATTACCAATGTAGTGCCTGGGCCCTATTTTTTGACAACGCTGGAGTTGTTTATATTTATATTTCTCAGCTAATTAAATGTTCATCGATTATTTCACGTTGTTACATAATTTACGCATTTATTATACCCTTACGTGTTGTTTAAGGTCGAGTTAAAGAGCTCCAGAAAGTACTCGTAAATATATTTAAACTCAATGGAGCCGTAAGCAACTACTCTCAACACAGAATCCTTCATGAGCAGTCACTATAACTGCACAACAGACGCAATATTTTAGTGAAATATTATTACACCATTTGAAAATAATATGTTGAGTGAGAGAGAAACTTCGAATTGTAAGCCCAAATTTGGTTTGAGGTAAAATCAGTGAAAGTAGCGTGAATTGCTATTTGTAAATCATTCTCCTTAAGGTGTTAAGTGCCGCCGGGGGCAACTTAGTATTTGATTGCTGAATTTTTGTAAAATGAATAAAATTCTAAACTTAATACTTTGAACTGACGTCGGTACCTTGCTATACTAATCATAGATTATCTATTGTACGGCAACATTTCGATAAACGAGGCATCAATCTTAGTGGACTTAATAGTTCAATTATCGTTTGTGTCAAATTATTTTTCGAAATCGACTGTTTTCTACAGATAAATACACTCAAATAATAATCCGCATGTGTTTAGTTAACGGTGGTAATTCAATCGACCGGGTTAATTTTATAAACATCATCTTCCGACATTTCGAACATCCGTGGGTGGTGACATGTTGAATCGCGTTTATCCGTGAAAACAAGTGCCTTATTGTGAGTCTTCAACTCATTGCTAGGACCAAAAGTAACCGGATTATGGTTTGGACGGGACCCTCGCCCTCGATTAATTGAACCATGCTTATCGCTTCCGAATCGAAGGGGACTCCCAAAAGAGACGCTAGGGAGAGGGAGAGAAAAGAGATTTACCCGTAAAATCCGATAGGATTACTTAGCGTAAACGACGGGAAGATTACATACACTTTAAGGTTTATTCAACTGAAATGTCTCCACATGAATCGATTGAATGTTTAAGGATCATTTATACCCTGTCTGTTACTTTTTTAATGACCTCGCCAATCTGCCGACTAGTTTCTCTTCACTTTTCTTTCCACGACATCTATTTCGCTGACCTATCCTCCCAGACTAAAAGAACCCACATCTCCATCTGAGAGATCGTATATTTCCGTCGCTGCCGGCCGTCGTTTTCTCCCACCCACCCTCTGCTGGTCATATCTCATCTCTTTAAGTATTGATTGCTCATGCAACGAGGCTTGAGTATCGCCACATACACGATTCTAGGTTTTTCATCCTGAAATATTATTAATTTACCTTGATTTGGACAATAATGGTTATGATTTGTACACTTTTCGTTATGAGCATCGCGCTTTCTCTTAAAAGTTATAAACTTATGTATGGTTTTCAAAGCTTCCTGAGGCTAATAACTGAAAATCCCAAGTCACTGCATAGGGACAGTTTATCTTAAAGAATACTAGTAGCATAAGCAATAGCTACGTTAAGAGCAGAAAGTATGAAAGCAAAATAAAATTCATAAGCTGTGCTCTGGTGAGTTATAGAGTATTGGAAAAATTAACTTAACTTCTTATGAGGCCAAGAGAACATTAAGTGGAAAATGTAAATACCAGTTTGAGATTGATATACTGACAATAAATATGAACGATGGCTTTAATTGTCTTATAAAAATTGGAGGAACTAAATTGTTAAAGGATTGGATACTCATCCTAAGCTATTAGAGTAAATAATGTCCGATCTCCAACATTAAAGTTGTGTCGTCATCAGATAATATTTTTGCCTAATATAATTGTAAGTTGTGGTTTGATGTAGCAACATGGGTGAACTTAAATAGTAACAACTTGGATTTTATTCACTGAGGTTGATTAGACTTTCCCTTGAAAATATGTAAAAAAATACATTTAAAATCCCTTGTGACTTTACAAGGTTCCCAGAATCCCATTAGAACACAATTGCGTGCAAAGTTGAAGAAAATTAACTACGGGGTGTGTTTTCAGTAAACTTTTGCCGCCTGAAAAGTTTAAATTAACTCCCGAGCCCGTTGTTTCTATGCATCAAAGACAGAACTTAAGATGAATGGGTAATAAAGAACTGAGGTCTTCTACGCAACTCTCGCTGTCTCCTAAACTTGGCTTGGCCGATGACTTGGGTAACTTCATCCATGAGGCAATCCTGCGTATCATGCTTCAGTAGAGTATTTGCCACCTCAATTCGTTTATAACAAAAGTTCTAGATTCACAATGTGACATTTGCAATTAACTCATTTTTCTATGTGTTCATAGTAAGTAACCGTCACCTTACACAAGAGCAAAACTTTTGTCAGCAGCAAGAAACCAATTCTACGATAATTTACTATTGTTAGTGTGCAGCATCACAACAGTGATCTTACTTGGGGTAATTAAATATTACACTACGTGCGCCTATTATCAAAAGAATTATTTCATGAAGAATCCACTTAGCGATAAAAATTACGTTTCATTAATATCCGATTCTTCTTTTCTTCAATTAAACGGCCGCTTTTTTTTTGTCTTTTATCTTCCCGCTCTCATGTTTTTTATCGCATTCACCGCCAGCTGCGCACCATTAGGGTTTATTTAGGGCAACCCAATGTAGTTTCAGATGGCCTAATGAAATCAGCCGAGCGAATAGCAGCCAGAGAATCACTGACACCCACTAATTTACCCTCGATAGGAAATCATTTTCTATTTTCTGCGTGGCCCATGTACTGTGAAATCCAATCGGAGCGTTTGGTCTCCCCAGTTTAAAAATGGCAATCACTTCACTATCACCCCTCATCATTTTGCATTTGTTACCCTTTGTGCGCATTTTACAGAGGTGGGTTAATCCCCTCGCTTCTGAATCGCGAGTCCGATTACCACCTAGATCTCTATTCCCCCGCCTAGGCTGTGAATGTCTGCAACTGTTCTCGTTACTATATCAAGTTTAACCATCCGACAGCCTACTTTGCGAATATACATAAATAAAAAGAAAATTGATGAGCTGTATTATGCTCTCTATCTCATTTCTATCTTCTCTCATCTCTACCTGGCAAATGTATATTTAAGTCTATCGCTGATATGTTTTCTTGGAATTCCAATGAATCATGAAAATCTCCTGAAATTGAAAATCGATCTTCTCGAGAAGTACTTGACACTCCTTACGGTGGGAAGTGTTGGTCGATGGTACATTTGAAAAAAAATATTTTCATGGAAGTATTGCCATACTTGGAGGAGCTAACTCATTATTTGAAGTAAACACACTCTATGATTACTAAACACACTCTGTGATTACTAACACCAGTTTTTATTAAAAAAGGTATGACCGCCTGGAAATCGCTCAGTGACGAAATCGATCGGACCTTCTCAAAAAATCTAGCGTTTAAAATCAAAAGGTATATTTCACTCATACAAATAAATAAAACTCACATGAGCCCTTAAACAAAGGGAAAATTAGCTAGGTATGCATGAGAAATCACCATTTCACAAAAATAACTACACAAATCTTTCTTCAATAAGATTCAATGTATGATAAAAGTATAGTGAACGGGTTTCTTGAATCGATAAGTTTCAGTCTGGGGTCTGAAATGTGGGAAAACTGATCGTGTTCCCCTAAGATGATTCGCCTTTGACTCAATCTAATTCTCTGGTATTCGACGCCTCCATGATATCGGGACGACGAGAATGACTTTTCTTTACTTCAAACTCCCTGAGTAATAATAGAAGCCTTCCCATCACTTTCCCTTCTAATACTTCACTTTCCCTTCTTCTGTCCATCGCAACTGGTTTACTTCAAGGTTTAGTCTTCCCCTCCCAATATTCCCTGCCGTTGATTTCTCGGATTTTTCATACTCTTATCCCAATTCTCTCCAATGTTCGCGTCGTCTTGACACGTTCATCCCACCTAATATCCCTCATCAAACCGTCGTTTTCGTTGTGCTCCGCCTTCAGCCCCCTTAACCCCGGTTTTTGCTGCCTCCTCTCATTTCCTTTTTACTTAAAGATTCCTCTCTACTCTTCCCTTCTCATAACATTAGTTCTTCTTTCATCCATTTACCTCATTTGCCACGTTTCCTCTCTCTCTCTCTATCTTTTTCCACTCCTTCCCCACTTTATCCCCGCTAAAACTTTAATGTACTCTCTAATTGTGTGCCCTCTTGGTAGACTAAACTGCTCCTTTCACCTTGCTACAATACGGGATCAAAACAACCCATTCACTCTCCTCTCCGAATCGCATGTAATTTACTTGCCTTTATTTGGTTTAATTTACTTTTGGAGGGTTCTCACATCAAATTAATCTTGAATGGTTGGCTCTTTTATAAAATTTTCATCTAAACAACATCGCCCTTTTTTTAATTCTCTCCATGCATTAATGTTCCCCACAAGCTTGTGTTTCGTGACAAAAGAAGGAAATGAAGTTAACAAAATGATTCAACATGGCATATTAAAATTACTACCGCCGTATACATGCAATAAAAATACGTGGTCTAATTTTTCCCGCCTCTTGCATCAGCTGAATACATTCGGTTTTAAATATTTTCACACACTTAACATATAACTCTTTAAAATCATTTACATCGTGCTCTTATTTCTAAATTTCTAATATTATAAGAAATATAGTAACAATTTCATGTATTTTCAAGTATGTGAAAAGGCCAATAGGTGTGAAAGGTTAGTCCTCGATGTCAGAACCTCTGCGTTTGTCATAGAACAAAATGATGAAGAGTGGGAGAAGAAAATAAGTCGTACCGTAAACTGGAATGAGAAATGGAACGTGCCAACATGGAATCAATACCAGAGGGGAGTTTGGAATATCCGAACTCCGTGCTAGCCGTCAAGCATTCTTCCCACCGGGCTAACTGGTCCAGCTCATCCCTAGTTCTCCTTCATGTTGGCTACTTTGCATTATTCGTCTTTCTCTTGCGTTTCTGTCACCGCCTCCTCCACCCTCCGCCGCCCTTTTTCGTCCTTCCTCTCCCTCTCCTCACCCTTTTCCCTCCCTCCAACCCCTCTCCTCGCCCTTCCCTCACCCTCTCACCCTTCGTCCTTCATCCCTCCGTGAGCAATCGATACTTTGCTCCACGCTCCCATGGTCGCTTATTGAAATCGCTCGTGTCGAAATGGGTCGATTCGGAAGCGGCGGCTGCGTTGGAAGCGGGGGTGCATTTGGATGAGGTATCGGCGCTCGGGTGTGGTGGCTGGCCTTCATTTTAAAGTTTTTCCCTTCGTCATATCACCCATGTATACCTGTTTATTCGCCATGAACGGCAAATGCCAAGAGTGGCGTCCCTTTGAACTAACGGATCCTACATTAATGAGCGCAAGAGCCTAATGGGTAGTTTCAGCTTTGAGCGTTTTCGATGAAACATATTAATTCTGAATTTCCTTTTGGACACTATTAGTTCATGTGAAATTTCAAGTATAAATAATTTTACTGTGTCGAGGTAGTATGCTGAATACTGTCCCTCAAAAAATACTGACTATGTGAGAACATGACGATGGAACATTTTAATTTCCCTTTTTTTCATTCAACATAAAAATTATTTCTTAATAATTGCCGAATAGAAACATTATTTTATTTGATTGCTCTTTTTTCTTTGATCGATTACTCAAATAAAATTATATGCAATAATCGTAGAATGTTTTCATAAATATACATGTTTAGAGATAAAAATACGTGTTAAGTAGCACAGAATCATAGGCTACATGAAATGCATTTTATTTAGATTTGTTATTCTTCTTATTCTAAAGATCTTATCCTGAAAATCAAATTATTTTATCCAATACCACCACTAAGCACCAGCAAAGCATTAAATATATCATAAATAGCACGATGAAAAAAACACTACCTATATGAAGAAGCAATGGGCGTATGCTTTTCAACGGGCATGTTTGGCTACATTCGAAGGGAGAGTTTTCGTGCATCAATAATCATTAACGCTCTCACGGCTATGAAAAGATTGACTCTGGTAACATCTCCAACATTAATGGAAGGTATACGTTAAGTGGTAGTGAAGCCCTGGTCCCTAAGATTCCCCGTGAAACGAGAGGTAATAAAAAGAGATGAGCGAAACGTAGTTCGGAGCGTGGCACTGGAGGACGTCAAGGTGAATCTAATCTACCCAGGCCAAAACTCCCTCTCCCACTCTCAACATACTCTCCTTATCACTCTTTTTTATTTTTTTATCAATCTCCACCCAGTTCCTTTATCTTCGCATTTTATTATCCATCACCCTAAAAACCACCATAGAGCCTTTTTGTGCCTTCTTTTAACTTGGCTGAAAATTCTCTATCCTCTCTGTTTCTCCCCACCTTCGAACTCCATATCACCACATTAGCTGTATATCAAGCCACCCTCCCTCTTCTTCTCGCTGCTTACCCATGCTCAATGCCCTTGTTCCTCACCGGGTTATTAATCTCATTGAGTGTCGGCCCCAAAACGTGAAATATTATCGATCGAGAATTACAGCTCAATGATGGGTTGTAATTGAAAAGGGTTTTTGAATTTTCTCAAAGCCACCGATAACCTTATTTACTCAACGCTAATAGTTTGTGATTGGTAGAAGGGGATCGGAGTCAGATTTTTACGGGAAGGGATGTGGAGGCATTGAAATCGTATACTTTGTGGCATCGGTTTCCTATGTTACAAGGGCTTATGGGAAAAGGAGGGGGGAGAGGTGAGGAGCGGGCATTCGGAAAAGATAGGTAACCTAATTAATCAGCGGTAGCCGGAAAATATTGAATTATATTAAAGTCCTTTTTGGATCTACGAGGGAGACGAGCGCTTCGTTGTCCTCAATACACTTAGCCCTTGAAAAAATTCTGTTCAGAACGATCTGAAACCACAAAAAACTTCCAATAAATTCGGTTAGATTCAATTCATAAAAAAATGAGTTCATTTTCTGGTGGAGAATGATAGTTTTGAAGTGAACATAGGTAGATACTAAAAATGTTTAGTATCCGTTTATTCCGCTTATTTAATCATCAGTCAGAAGACATGACATGGCTATGTCGAAATTTGCTTCTCCTTTATAAGTCATTTCTCTGACTCTTGACTGGAATTTTATTTGACAAGGAGTGGACATTTAATTTTTTCCTCTTTTTAGCAAAGCATGAAATTTGAAGCCTTCTAAACGAAAAATAGTTTCAAGCAGATACCTTTTCTATCATTTTATAATTCTTTCCATTTATTGGCTTGCAATATGAAGTTTCCATGCAAATTCACATGAAATTTGATAATCATTTCGCTTGTTTTCATTACTTTTCGCGGATTGAGAAATGGTTTACTAATCAAATCACAAACATTCAAATTAAGAGTTTTCATGAAATAAACGGTAAATAAGCTAAATAAGCGGTAAAAATACCTTCGAATGCGCTAAAAAATATGCAGTTTCCTGCGTCCGACATTGAGATGAGTATACGTCGTAGGTACTGCCTGTTAATGCGGTTTTTTATGATTAAGAGAATACGCTACGCTAGGCGAATAAAGCGAGATAACGGATTGCGCCAGTGGGCAAAGGAAATGAAGCTCCTATTAGTGCAGCAATCACAGCATTCATGTAAGATAAGAGTCCTAAGCCCCCGATATCAACAGCTTACTCCTTCCCGACACAAAGCTGGGAGAGTTCACTTAACGTCATAGACTGAGCTCAGCTGAGTTATACCCACGTCAAATGACAGAACAGCGCTGAACCAGGCATTAAGTTAAAGACATCTTGAAAAAAATATTCATTCCAATGCAATCTCTCCGAGTCACTCGGTATGTTGCAAATATTTAGTTCGAACCCAATATGTATTAGCGATTATTGTTTTCATACTAAGAAATTTTTAGAAATTTACTCAAAAAATGATTAGCAGACATAATTGCGACCGTACAAAGAGATGTAATTAATTAACTGAAAAGTGTTGCTCATTTCATGATCCATTTAAAACTATGGCATTTAAAATAAGTGTACTGTCTCTGTGATCAATCTATCCCGTGAAATTAATTAGAAATTATTTACAAACAGATTGAAAAGGATAATTCCTCAGTGGTCACCAATGTGCCAAGTGTGGTTAATAAAAAATATGGCGGAGAACAAGGAGCACGTCGGTTATAATTGCGCAAATTCTTTGAAAATAAACCAGAGTGAATTGTGCAGCATCAATGCTACATTATAGAAAAGGGGAAGTCAGGCCTTCCCTTTCGTAGCAATAGTATTTCATTAATTCCTAGATCCGTAACTTACTGAGATTCCATAACCCTCGGGACTCAGGAATAGTTTCAGCAAATGTCGAATAGTTTCCCCCGGTTGGAACAAAGATAGAGATCTACAAGGCTGGACATTGTTTTTCGTGTTAGCATTGTTTCATCGTGCTCATTGTTTTTTCCGCGGAATTCCACTCGGGATCACGCAATGCGGAGGGAATTCCTCCCTCCTCTTCACTTGTGGCATCGTCGAGGCATAAAGATATCCCCGTTCTCCCGCCTTCGAGACTCTAGTGGCAAGTCTCAAATTATTCGATGCCCTCGAGGAGAGCTCTCAAGCACGCTCGTATCTCCCAAATCATTTCGTCATTCACTGCGAATGTGTGAACTCTTTACATCTCCGTCGTAGCTAATCAACCCTCCCCCCGCCCTTCCTTCAGCAGGATACATAAATGTCTACGGGGAACAATGAAAGCCTTTGGAAGGATAAAAATGTTTTCGAGAAAAACCGTCTTGATTCATAAATTAAGTAGAATTAAAAATACCATGATCATAGCAACCGAACTAAAGAATCCACCCAATTACAGAATGAACTCGATTCGCTTACGTCAAGTACATTGCAGTACATGGTAAAATGGTCTAATTTCACTCGCGAGTACTCTTACGAGGTGCTTACTGCGCTATCAATATTCATATTCCTCACATAGGCATCGAATTTCCAATTAGTAGCGCATATTCATTTCGCTTACAATCATTAACCGTAGCATATTTGCAAACCACAGATCTTGGGACTTCGCTCCGGTGATTTGCAGTAGCGAGATAAGCAGCGTTGATTGTAACAGAAAAAAATACTTGACAATATTCGTTATTCATCAAGTATAACGGTAACAATATTGAGCGCGCGCGTGAATATCTAATTGCGTCCGAAGAAATTACGATACAAAAATTCTTATATTAACCCCATAATTAATCGAATCTTTGAAGTGGCATCCATCGTGCTTAACATGCTATTAATAATTATGACTTTGGAAATTATGGCCAATATATTTCCACAGATACAGAACACCTTTGTGAGAACGAAAAGTTTGCCAGAGGTTAATTTTCTCCGAAAAACACCAGGGAAATATTCATTCCGAAAGTCATAACGGGAAAATCCGGGTTCATTCACCCATCTCCTACGCAATTACAATTCTGGCGGTTATTTTCAGCACTAAGAGCATGCGAAGAGTCGAGTTACGTCACCTCCTACGCCTTAACTGAACACGAACGAAGAACGCCCAAGTAAATTGAATAGCGCGCCACACGTGAACAATGAAGAGCATCGTTCCCTCCGTTGTCCATTCCTTCCCACCGTCATTCCCTTCAGGCTATTTTTAAACTGCGGAATGAGGAAGGCGTGCGATAAATAATATCCACCTTCGGGGTATTCTTCGACCCGCGAGGCGGAAGAGAGGAGGTCTGCGGGGGGTTGAGGGGGAAGGAGGAAATAGAGCACTCGCATTGCGGCAGCATTCTTGAGCCACGTACGAATTCCATTTGGTTTTTTCTTCATTCCCTTTTCCATCTTCATCTCTTGGACAAGGAAAGTATTTTGGAAATTGCATGGATAGCCTAAACCATTATCCTATTCAATGTCGATGGGGCACAACCGGGGTTAAGGACTGGACGGGCGGATGTGCGAAGGGGTGCGGGCGCGGTGCTATAGTCCTCCTCCCCAAGGAAGGGCGACGTCCAAAGGCGCGACATTTCAGCTGGTGGGGAGGAGCGTGGGGTGGGGAGTCGGCTATGGGAGGTGAGTTGGAATCTTGGTAGGAGGTGAGGAGATGGATAGGACCTGAGCGAAGGGAGGAAAGGTATGCAGAGACGCATCTAAAGAAACTTCCTCCAAATAATTTTAGGCTTTTCGAGCATTTCCAGAATGGCATCCATATGGCAACGATTCCCAGATATTGTTGGTCGCTTATTTATATGAAATTCGTCCGGTTCGGATGTTTTTCATGGTCACGTTATGTATACCAACAACGTATCGTTAGATAATGCCCACGCCATGGTATGATTATCCACAGATAGGTTGGCATCCTCATGGCTTTCGGATTTTGCACTACATTAATGCCGATATACTAGGTTGCCAATCTGATGGTGAAAGATTTTTGAAATATTAGAATGTATTACGTTTATGCGATATAAAATAACTCTTTGGAGTTTTTGGTTTAAGCCGCTTTTCCCTTATTGATTCATTTGATAAACTTTAAAGTACTTTGGACGTTTAGCGTCAACAAAATATTTCTATCTCTCATTGCAAAATAGCAGTGGACTCTTAGATACCATTTATTAGGGATTTCAGAGGCTCACACCATCTAACCTAAACATCTAATTCATCTTAAGAGAAACTCAAAGAATTTATTCCCAAGATGGGATTTGAAACAGTACCCTTTGGCGTATCCTGGGCGACGCGTCAGCAGCCTGCAGATGGCGACCGGAAATTCATCTTATATGTATTTCATAAATCGAGCAGCATTCGGACAAGGTTGTATTGATGCATTAATTTTATTCTGTTAGAACCAGCACGTTGGGTCATACGTATAATCAGATCTGATACTAACTTCAAATGTAAAAGTTAATTTCCGGAATGCAATAAAGAATAAAATAGCCTAGATTTAAATGAGAAAAGCAAGTGATAAGTCAATATCAAGGTTAGTAAAATAACATAAAGGAGGTAGAAATTTGCATGGTGTAGAAATGTTGACACTGTAGATAACGAGGCTGAAAATACAGTGTAACGTTTGGGTTGCAAAAGAAACCTAGATAGAAGTCAAACCAGTTAGTAATGAAAACTAATGATTTTATAATATTACCGAAATATCGAGTATACTTTGACTTAAGGGAATATCTAGGCCACCAAATTTTATTGGCTGATTAAATCATCCAGGTATAGTAAGAGGAATAGATGGGCAGATTTGAAAAATCTTACTCTTGGTGGTCAACGAAGCTAATTTACGTTTAAATTATTATTATAAAACTATCCTACATGAATTAATGCAATTGTCGCAAATGGGGCTTGTGATTCAATTCAATACCACTTGCCCTCATGGTAACTCGAAGGTCACGACATAGATATGGATTTAGGCTGAAATATTGACGAGTTCAAAATGTGGTTGTGGAAGAAAATAGGGCTAAATGCAATAGAGAATTAAAATGAAAGATATCTGTTTGACTGTGTTTTGGGAAAAGACAATTTTAAACTTAAACAGTAAGTTACTCAAACTTTATTCGATGTATTACAAAGACTTACACATTTTAAAACTTTGTACGAGTGAAATTACAAGAGAAGAAAAATATAACAAGACGAGATTACTGAAAGGCGAGGATAAAGTGTAGCATGCTACTGAAATGGTGGCGTAGAAATTTGTTTGGAGAGGATGAATGGCAAATTACTCAATATTGAAGTGCTCAGTTCTCAGACGAAAAACTCTTGATTATTTCAGCCTGAAACTTTGAACAATCGTGGGAAATCTCTGAGGGAGGCACTTTGAGGCACTTTTGTATTCGCTCAGAGTTACGCTCTATTAGATTTACTTGCAGTAATATATGGAGCAGGATTCCCTTCAAGATGATTTCAAAAAATAAAATAATGTCCTTCGATTAAGCGTCAAAAACATATTACTCGGATGACCCCCATTATCCCTGTTACTGAGTAATGGAAAAACTCGACGATAAAATTATTTTGAATGACATTTGGATAAACTCTAATGGCCATATTAATTTAACACAAATGAAACAGAGTATTAGTCAAAAGTGCATGATACAACGAGACAAATGCATACATGTAGTCTATTGGATAATGTTAGAAAAGCAAAACCGGTATAATCGGCAGAAATCTATACGGTTCATAGGGAAGAGCTTCAGCGGTTGAAAAAAAAGAAACAGTCCAAAGTGAAACCGAGCGAGTTGAAGGGACGAAATATGGCAATCTGACAAGGGCATCGCGAGAAAAAGAAAGAAATATGAAACTACTTTCAGAAAATGCTTTAGATTATAAATAGCAAGGCAGTAAGAAAACACTATGTTCAAAGTGAAAAAGAAGAGGTATATGGAGAGAAAGTACGTGACACAAACTGTATCAGGAGAGTGGAGGGGGGGAAGAAAGTAGAGGCGAGGAGCAAAACGCGAGGAGGTGGGGGAGGGAAAGGAAAAATGAAAAACGAGTGAGCGTGCTATAGAGTTGAGGTGGGTGTGAGGGAGAGAGAGATATGGAGGGAGAGAGGGAGGTGGGAGCCGTGATAAGGGAGGGAGGGAGACGGGTTCGCGGTGAGGCGGTGGGGAGGGCGAGAAGGAAAGTGATACACGGAGAGTGGGGTTAGGGGAGGGAGGCGTAAAGCACTGTGGGAAATGGCGGTTGAGGGCAACAGCTCCGTCCCAGAGCTCGTTGTTACGCCCTGCGCTCTAAAATCATCGTCACAAGCGGTGGAATTAATCGCCAGGAGAGAGGGGGAGGCCCTTTGAAGAAGGGTTGACGGAAGGGCTGGAGGGATGGAGAGCGGATGGAAGGGTCGAGAATGAATGGAGTGAGATTCGCGGAGAAGGGTTGCGATGGTGGATTGTTGATGGGACTCTTTTTTTCTTTATTTAAATTTGAGAGAGACGGAGGAAGTCGGTCGCGGTAGGGTCATATTTTCATCGTTCCCTTGCCTCCTCCTCGTTTCTCCCTCTCCTTTTCTCTCCCTCCCCCCCCCCATACACCTCCCAAAACTACCCCCAATCCGTTGGCCCGAGACGGCTTATGGCGCCATGGGCGCGCCGCGGCACACACTCCCGGGTGGCTACGGGGTGAATACAGTCTTCCTGAGCTCTCGAGAGTCCCCCATTGCGTGCGCCTCGTCTGTATTTCCCTCAATTTCTAAATGCCTGCCTATCCTATCACTCCCTTCGCCACTGAGTTCCCTCCCCCGCCGTGATTTTCACTACTCAGTGTCGATTAAACGTTAATGGGAGCTCGGTTTCGTTCCTATATTTCCGTTACCAACAATTTGCCCACAACCCCACCCCACTAGCCCAAGACTTCACTCTCTCTCGCTCTCTTTATCCCTCTTCCTCCCTCTCCACCCCGCCCCACGGGAAGTTTCCTGAGGCCGCGAAGTTACTTTTTCCATTATCTCTTGTCTCGTACTGTGAAGTCAACGCAACGTTTGAATTCACTATCAGTTGAAGCTCTCACGGATATGTAGGTCGCCGCGAACTGGGTGACAAAGTGACACCCTGAACGTGGATTCAGCAGAAGAAGCCTGGAAAGTTCCAAGAAGTGACAAAGAGTTGGTTGACCGTAAGACGAAGGTACTAATCTGAAACTTTTACAGGAAAATCCTTCCCAAAATGGTGGTCGAGGTTTCCTAACCGTAGGGTTAGTATTCAGATTTCGATTTCATAAGTGATTCATCGGTGTTTCATTGATTCATCTCTGTCATTCTTTTTGACATGGCTCCCTTGCTACCTTCCTCTCTGCACCGCTTATATTCTTAGAGAGGAATTGCAAATTACGAAAACTCCTGCTTTTAATAAAAACCTCATGTACACAGATATTTCTAATGTGCAATTTTTCACTAATATTTGTCTTGAGAGTTCCGTTCCGTCAGAATAAATTTTTGCTACGTATCTAGAATATCAAGATATCTTATGCGTACATAAAATATTAACCATGGTATTTTTATGACCATTTATCTTGCAACGGAAGCTTTCGAACATGGCAATCGGTTTTTATCTGCATTTTACAGCAAAAGGAGTCCTAATGATCCGAATTCGTAGTAGTAGTAGTAGTTTTATGGTAGGCGACCGACAGCTAAGGTCATTTGCGCTATTAGGGATGCCTGGGAAAGGAAGGGTGGGGAGAGACCCGGCGTCGGCATTACCCTAATCTTGTCGAAAGGCGCCAAGGGGTCCGCAGTTTAACGTCCCATTCGACGGACGTCAAAGTGCTCTCCACAAAGCACTTCAAGTAGGGATCGGGATACCACTGAAAATTATTTGTTGTCTCCAGCATTTTAACCCGGGCCCTCTCGGTGGGAAGCCTGTACGTTAGCCACCGCACCATCTCGACCCCCCCCCCCCGAATTTGAACGTAAAAAAATCAATATTCTCTCCAATTCGAATTGATCTTCGTCAAACAAACCTTCAATTAATGTGGTCTCGTTCTCACCAAACTTGAATTGTGTTTTCTCATCAAACTCTCATGCAATGAGATTTTTTCTTCTATGCGAAAATATATGACTGTTGGCTATGTACCGTCAAAAATCAATTCGAGCGTAAATAATTTCGGAACTTTTTATACAGGTAGCATTTAATACCTCCAATAATTCAGAAATATGGGTGGGCTCTCATTAACTATCATCTAAATAATTTTCATGATATTTGAAAAACACGTCTGTCCGAGTGAATACATCTTTAGAAAAAAATATTCTAACAGCACAGTTCCCCAATGGCATAGATCGAAATCTATAAAACGCGAAGAGCATCAGTCTCAAGTATGTCAGATTTCTCTTTACCTGGTGTACATGATTATTGTTTTGTGTTTTAACGATAACTAGCACTATGATCACAGTCCTATTTACAATAAACCACCCCAGGGTCCACGATAAAGCGGTAAAGGATTGAAGAACAGAAAGTGAGGATAGTGTAGCTATTAATTTTTTTCATCCTAGATAGTAAATTAATTGAAGTTACATGGATGCCATCGGTTTACTCATCAGATTACCTCTCACGCCTGCGAAACAATGAAAAAATGAATATTTCTGGAACTAAACTCATGTTTCTGGCAGCCAAAAAAAGAAAGCCTACTCTTCCACCTCTTTTTGCCAACTCCTTGGTCTTCCTTATCGACCAGGCTTCTTCCACAACAGATTACCTTCCCCATTCCCTGTGATCTTCCCATACACTCCCTTCGTCCGTTTTGAGCGGCAACTGCGAGGCAAATAATAACCTCCTTTGATATTCTCATTTCGCTTCCACTCGACCCCCTTCCCTTCTTATAAATTTGTTTTTTTATGCTATTCTAGCCGTCTCCGCTCCAAATTGGTATCATCTCCCAATCTTCGGAGCCGAAATCCTTCCAGAATATTTTAATGGGATATTATTTCCCATACAAGCTTGACTCCGTAGAAAATTGACTTTCATTTTGTTACTAAATTTTTCCTACACCCTTGCTGTTTTCTTGCTAGAGGGATGGAATCGGTTTTTGCATTTTAAGGTCTTTCCATTGCAAACGTCGTGGACTTTCGGCCATCGGGAAGTTAGTGGTTCCGGTATGGAGAAACTCGGTGCTGATATTTTTAATATTTAATGCACTGTTGTCTTTAATTGCCATGTAGGTGCTATATTTTAAACATTCATTTTAACGACTGGAGTGGTATTGAAAAACTAAGCCAATGCGTTTTGTAGTCCTACGACCTAGTTCCTCCTCAGAATGGGCACGTTAAAAATTGATTTTTCGAGGAAATAATTGAAGATGAATTTGTTTGAAATCATAAATCTTTATGCCTATTATAAAATTTAATTATATTTAATTGTATTAATTACATTAAATGCAACTGTAGCATTATCAAGTTATGATAGCATAATTATATAAATTCCGAGTAATTGTTTAGAATATATTAATGTAATATAATTTTTTCATAATGCATAGCACGTCAAATGAGCATGGGATAATGAATCATGTTGTTCCCTAAGTTAATACTTGCCTTACTCAAAACCAATAAACTCAAGTAAAATTCCTATCTCACAACGTACGATCTCTTACGAACAAAGTATCACCTAACGGTGGCAATATAGAACTAGCCTCTTGGTTACTTCTCAAGATTTCATGCTTGAGAAGCGCACGAAGTAATCTTTTCCCTTGAGGAGATTGAAAAATTACATTTCATGAGACCCCCTTTTTATGCAAATGATCATGTCGGCCATTCCACAGATCATTATTGAGATTTGCGCATTTTTTTGCCACCGAAAATGTATTTTTTTTGGAAATCACTGCCCTTGGCAAACAGTGTGCAACCAATTATCGTTCCATGTTTCATTCGGTTTCTCCCCGCCGCTCACTCGAACCCCGTCGTCTGGGGAGGAATGAAAATTCCAGCATCCGCCCCACAGCCTTCCGCCCTTTCCCACCCCCTCTTGCCTCCTCCTCCCCGTTGTTATTCCGTCCGAGCATGTGTCCTCCTTCCACACCCGCCCCACTCCCATCCCTCTTCCTCCGCCTCCCTGAGGCCCCATCGTCTCCAACCTCACCCCGACCTCCCCCTGACCCTGATCCCCTTCGCACCCCTGCAAGCAAAAAACCTCCCCGCTCCACTCGCATCGATTTTCTATGTCAACGCAAGAGTTGCCTTTCTTCGAATCCCTTTTTCTTCTCCTCCTTGCTTCCCCTCTCCTTCCTCCCATGGCGCTCGCTCGCCCGGGCATGCTTCCGATTACCGTAGTTCGTCGAGCATCAATGGATAGTACAGCATTTACCCAGCGTAGATAAGCGAAATACCGTGCTCCTCGCGAGATCTCGATCCCCTTCTTCATCCGCGCACATTTCCTGATGTTCCAAAGCGTTGATATCAAATATTATTGCTCTTCTTAACAATCATGGGCAAACGGTATTTTCTTTACCTGAGATGTTAGTGTGATCCAAGGAATCGTATGATTATATTTGGAATTTATGGGAGGAGTGCTACTAGAGATCATAAGTATTTATATACCTATTCGAATAACTATTTTTATGCAGCCCCATTTGCAGCCCACGTTTTCATCCGGTTAATACCGGCGCGGACAGTTTTATTGAATAAAAGTCAATCAATTTAAAAGTTTCCCCGCGTTTCGTTTCATTACAAGCAATAAAAAAGGCAATAAATGAGTGTAAAATAGAGTATAATTATGATTGAAAAGCCTTTCATTAGGGAAAAACTTCTGGTTCGGAGTGAAACAGTTGTTTGGGCAGCCATCATTATAGCTTAGGCGACGCGACGAGATCAGCGGGTTACGAGCACCCCGATTAATCCAAAGGTTTGGAGGTTTGTACGTGCCTCGTCTCGGTCATGGCTTCTATGCCAATCCTTAACGAGTTTGCGGGACAATATAACCTCGTCCCATCCTACTCCTTTTAAATTTTAATCTGATGATAGTATTTGTTTACATGGATTTGAAACATTAGTATATTTTCTGGAATTTGGGTCCATGTGGAATAAGCAAAAACCTTGCCCTATCCTTGCTGGGAACATTTTCGCACCTTCATCGTGCGTGTCTAAGTTTTCATTGAATTATCATTGACACACCATAACCGCCCTATCCGGTGTTACATAGGCTTTACCAAGTAGTGAAAAAGGAAACCCGTCCTCTTGATCGTAAATTAACCTACCGATAATTCGACCGGCCACTCCCCTTTGGAACCTTGGGCCTTTGGGGTTTGGAACCTTTTTCCTGCACATCGAGGGATCTTCTTGCTACTCCGTATCGAATTTGACTTCACTCCAATCTGCTTTTCATTCACCACGTCCATGTTATTTTCCACCTACGGTTTTTGTTGTGATAGGAATTTCAATATTTCTGCGTGCACATCGTCTCCCGGAGATCTCTGCTTATCTTCAAATTACCGAGGCGTCCTACAAAAGTTTTACTATGGTTTACTCTGCAAAATTTATCTTTTTAACGTCTAAATTTCCCTTCAATTATCTCTTATCACCTAGAATTTCGGTTTTTGAAAATGATAAAGAGCAAGTAAAGAACAACCTGGTTCTGATTAAACGAGAATACTTAGCTATTGTAGCTGCTTTCGTATCAATCCCTCAGGAATTTCATCCCTATTTAATTTCGACTGCACCAATCCTTGCGTATGTTGAGTAGAATACTCGATGGCTAATATGAAGAATTGAATCTGTTTTCCAGCTAGAACGATATACGATTAATTTTGGGCCATATTGAAATTTCCGGCACCGATGGCGGAGGTGTTACGGCCTCGCCTCCCAACCCAGAGGCTGCAGGTGCGATTCCCGCTTAGGCGAGTTTTCCTCACCCAGCTAAGGCTAAGGTGTTGGTATCTGTCTTTAGTGTTATATTATTTGTCTAAAATCCTATGTAAAGGCCAAAAAGTGCTGTTTTCGAACAAGTGCTAAATGGATTAAACTTTGCGTATGGTGTGGAATGGCCCAGCCGCCAAAAATAACAATAACTCCTATTACTTTAATCCGAAATGTTCATTTTGGTACCGCCAAGGAGCTTTCGCTAAAAACATCATACGAAAAAATTGACACATGAACAAAAGAACTTTATTTCAATAAACACGGTCGAGTTTTGCATTATAATTGAAATTCTGGGCCTTTTTTATAAAATCAAATCTTTGTTAAACTATGCAGAAATAAACACAGTTCATAATGTGAGGAAAAATATAATTAAGCAAAAATGGCACGTAATATTTGAGTATCACGACAGTATTTAAAAAAATATTATTCAATCCATAAAATTAGGATTTAGATTTCTATTTACAAGAATCCAGCCATCCGACTTGAAAAATATGTAGGACACATTTATTAATTTTTATCTAATGTTTACTTTGAAAGGTAAGTCTTAAATGACACATTCCAAATTACTTCTGCAAATAGCGCATTTTCGAATATTCTATCTTTCTTTTATTACTTTACACATATTTAACATTTATTCACTATCACAATTATACATACTTTTCTACAATTGGAGTAACTTGTACTCGTTGAAGCTTTTCATTTAGTTTGATGATATCTGGAATGGATATAGCCGTAGCAATTAAAAATTAACTGTTATCATGTTTGTCAAGTACGATATTACCTTCTTGAAGGAATAATATGCATAGTGCAACAGTGGTTCATTGTTGCACAACAGGCGTTCCATGACTTACATAGTAATGAAGACTATCTGGCGAAAATAATTCCTTGTTCCCTCACCACATATGATTTTGTCAGAGAATTGGAAAATATTTCTAAGCACTATATTTGGTGTCCCTTTGGGAATTTCCATACCCAGTGGTGTTGGACAAAGGACGGGCGAAGTCAGTTCACGGATAAAAAAGATTATTCAACGCCCACGTTATTTTCGTTGCCACTTTTCGATCTTATCGTTGAGCGCAGGCAGGCTCTCGCTGCGGTTTGCTCACGCTGTGGCAGCTTTTGGTCTTTCCTCAGGGTGTGGCCTTATCCGCAAACATCGAAAGCTACCACAGCATTTTTTTAATCCGATCCACAAAAATTTCAAATCCCCAATCTTGTCAGCACGAGTGCAATGTCTACGGTTTCTCCATTTGATCTATCAACCTCCCCTACAACACTTTGCCTGCTTGTGCCTTCGTGGAAATTCTATTTCCTCATCCACCTTTGCTGACTTTTGACTCTCCAATTATTTTTTTCTCGCCCTTTCCTCCTCTCTCCTTTTGACATCTCGAATTCCATGTAGGCTGGAGTCGAGCGGATTTAATTTTCCATGATGCTTCCCTCTGTTCTTTAGAAAAGTTTCTCCTTTATGTTTTCGTAGTCTTTCCCCACTCACGCACTCCCTCGGCTCTGTTCACGCCCCTCGCCGACCACTGCCAACCCACGCTCCAGCGGGAACTCTCCGCCCCACCCTTCCCCATCCCTATCGATTTTATTTCGACCCCATCGCGTGACGAGAAACGCGCGGCCTTGGTTTCGATCATCGCTTCATTCACGGACGGCTATTTCAAATCGCCGATCAACATCCATTACCGACACGTAATCTTCTTGTTTCAAAGCGTAAACTATTTTTTCCCTTCCACCACCCACCTCCTCCCTGTTCCATTTACTGACCATTGCTTCCAAATATGAATTCATGTAACAATCTCACGTTATTTCCTCAGAAAATAAGGTAGTTCGTAGTAATTTAAGGTACAAAGGAAGCTTAATTGGCCGCATGTATACTCATCAATCCCTCATATTACATTTTTGTCTCCGCCGATAAAACTAGAGGTATCTAATATATCCCACGAAAGACCTTGCGTGAACAGCCGTCGTAGTTAGCACAGAGGGACCAATTGTTGCTATATTTCATGGATGGAAAATATGATTGGTAGATTCATAAATTATTCATTAACATCATGAGTTATTAATCTGAGGATTTGTGCTTCCTAATCATAAACCATTGAAATATGTCATCTCACCATACCTCTGGTAAATATATGAAATGAACTAAGTCAGTTTAAAAACCTTTTGGGTCTTTCATTGATATGGGTTGGATTACGGATTGCTCTCGACGCTACTAGAAAGAGTGCTTCCCTCATACCCACACGGTAAGAGACCAACGCAAGTTAAGGAGATACATCGGCAATAGTTATGATGGATGTAAATACGACGGTTTCCTTACTGTAATTTAGGATCTAGGGTTTTATTTAACAGACTATGGCTACAGATTCCAAGATATTGCACAGGTAAAACTCTACCTCGTTTAATACTGTTTAGACTCACGATTTGAGGGTCCATTCTTCCTATTAATTACGTTCGGGTGCACTAGTGGGTCGCAAAGTAGTTCATACTGTAACGAGGGCTTAAATATTTTCACGTTGCGAGTACCTCAGTAAAAGTAGTCTGTAAATAGTTTGTTAAGCTGAAAGACTGGAGTCACAATGTACTACGCCGAGAGAAACAGTGGAAAAGAATAATTATGGCTTCAAATAACGTTATCCCTATGCCGCGTATAGTGTTATTCGTATGCAACCTTATTTCGATTTTACTCATAATGCCTACGATTTCCTTAGTTTAGAGAAACGCTCAACGGAATACTTTGCAGCAGCAGAAGTACGGGCAGACAGAAAACCATTAATTTTAATTTCTGGGTACATGCCTCCTTCAAAAGACGTGAAGGATTGCATGATGGAACTGAAAAATCTAACTAGAATATTCCGACACAAAAGAATGCTTGTGGCAATAGACTCCAATTCTAAAGACGAAATTTAGTTCAGTAAAGAAACTAACGGCCGGGTAGAGCGCTAGAAGTACTAATAATTTCGGAAGATCTTATCATGCTTAAGAACCGGAAGAAACCTCCACATTCTACTTAATCATGAGCAGTTCCAATAATGATTTATTTCTAAGTAACTCGACACTAATAAGGCACATTTTCGGATGGAAGGTTCATGACGAACATGACCACCGATTGATAACATACAAGATTGGCACAACTTTTGAATATGAATACAAACCACACTACAGATATAATATCGGCACTGCAAACTGAAAAATATTAGCCGAAAAATTACTCAGTAACGCATGGCAACTATGTGACGCAATACCATGGGACCCTAGCGACGAAATCATGGATGCGAGAGTAAAATCATTAATTACATCCCTGTAGGATTCAGCTCAAGGAACAATACCAACGATAAAGACACGACGGAACACAACAACATGGTGAAATGAGAAGCTCTACAGTTACCAATAACAGTGCCGAAGACTCCGCAGAAAATATAAAAGGATAATTAATCAAGAGGAAAAGAGAATTTACCACGGCAGACATATCGAGGTAAAAGCAAGATACAAAGAGGAAATGCAGAAAAGTATGAAAAAGGTTGGAAATAATTTTCAAAGGCCAGCATTGAGGAAAATCCATTGGCTTAATATACACCGCCTACATATTCAGCTACCTCAAACTAAAAAGGGGATATTCAGCTTTGTAATGAAACTATATTAAACAACATGAACAATTTGGTGCCGGATGACAAGGCTGAGAACGAGACGGAAGATCAAATTTCTATTAGAAAAGAATCAAAACTCTGCTCCCAATGCTCCAAATTAGAAATTACTGAAGAAGATTTAAGCACAGCAATATACCATATGGAACCAAAGAAATCCCTAGGGGATGACGGTATAAACTCCGAAATACTTGAAGTAGCTGAACCTGCAATAGTACCATTTCTGAAAAGAATTCTTCAAGACTGCTTCAAAAATAAATATTTCCCTAAAGCATGGTAAAGAGGACTACTCTGCATGATCGCAAAATCAAAAGGAAAAGACCCTTCAGACCCCAAGTCATAAAGGTCAATTATATTACTACCGAGGTTGGGTAATTCTTCGAAATAATAATTCAGAAAAAATGGAGGATGCAGTAAGTGAAGAAAATCTATGTAATAAATGCCATTTTGGATTTCGAAAAGGTTGATCCACGTTAGCGGCAGCAAGGAAATTTTTGTCAGACATAAAAAAATCCGAAAATCAAGTATATTTTATCTCTGTTTATTGACTACGAAGCTGCATTCGATTCTCTTTGGTAGCCTCATTGTATTGATGAACTATGAAAAAGTAAGATTGCAGGAACCATTTGGAAATAATAAGTACCTACTTTTCAGATCGAAAAACAAAACTTGGCATGAATGACTTGTTAGCACACATACTACCCGAAAACTGTAAATAGACTGCTTACGCAGATGACATTGTAATAACAATGCCCGGGAATTCCGAACGAGAAATGGAAGCCACCTCGAAGGAATCCTACACGATTGTAGAAACGTGGTGTACAAGAGTAAAGCTAAAACTATCCATTACAAAACAGAATATGTATTATTTGGAAATATCGTTAAAATATATGAACAAAACATCAAAAAAGCTCATCAATTCTGATATCTCGGAATAAATTCTACTCAAAATTAATATTTCAGGAACATGCTGACCATATAACAGGGAAGAATAAAAAAATCTTTAATAATATCAAAAGACTTAGTAGATGCAGCTTCGGCATTGATAATAAAAGCCTTAGAACTATCTACATTGTAGACACCATTCTAATCATTTCGTACAGCTGCAAAATATGGAGAAATAAATTAAAACAGCCGAATTAAAAGAAAATTGGAGGAGGCGCAACGATCCTGCTTACTTGCCATAGCCGGAAGTTACAATTCGGTTAGTAACGACATCCTCACAGGAATTACTGGTTGAGGGATCCAGGCAATGTCATACTCGATTGGAGAAAGAATGATTAAAATACCATTAAGAGAAATGAAAGAAGTCTCTATAGCGGATATTACTTTAAATCCATAGGAAAGATGGAGCCAAAAATAATAGCAAAAAAATTATAAGAAAGAGATTTTTGGAAGTTAGGGAAATAGAATGGGAAAAAACAGAACAAGGTAACACCACCGAAAAATTCTTCCCTAGCATCAAGGGAAGAATGGATACTCCATTTTACACGAACAAATATCTCGCACAAATATTAACAGGACACGGAGACTTTAGGGACTATCTAAAGAAAATTTGGGAAGAAAAAGAAATTGTGTGCGAGTGCACCATGGAAGAGGACACGCTAACCATAGACTTCTTTACTGTTCAATATACCATGAAGGAAGAAAAGATTTAGGAAAAATTATGGGAAACCATGTACACATCAAAACTACTGGGCAACACAAACCAGAAATCAATCAAGGATATATTAGCGAAATTTTTTAACAAGGGGTAAAGCGAACCAAGAAGAACAAGAACTGAAGACCAAGGAAGAGTGAAGAGGAGAAGATGCCATTAAAACAAGATTGAAACATATTTGTAAAGCAGGTAAGAAGATCGCAAGAAAATGAGTGAAGAAAGAAGATTCATTGAAATAGACAACCTATAAATTGTAACCATTATTGTATTAATGATTTCATTAGGTTAGTAAGGGTTAAATATAAAGGTAACCTGAATTGTAAAAATTTACAATAAAGAGCCATTAATCCCTTGTAAAAGAGGTGATGGAATTGCCTGATTCCTTGTGAATCAGGCCCGATTGAATTGAATGAATGTACATTTTATCAATTCAGCAACCAGGATGGGATAAATTAATTCGTACAGGTGGACTAGGTATTTCAGAATACCAAATGAAATATATAGTGATCTTGTTGCCTACATATCAAAGCTCTTCCACTTCATCCAACATTAGTTTCGCTGTTCTTACTTGGAGATTATCTTCATTGCCACAACTGCATACCATTATCTTCATTATCTTTAGGTTTTACTAATTCATACCCTTCTCCATAGTGAATAGTATTCTTGTTAGGTTTTCTTTGTTCTCTAAAGCACAGCCTTTGTCTTACGTACCAAACTAATATGGCAACAAAATTATTCCTTTTCTGTAAGCGACAAACTCATTTCAATTGCGCTTATCTTGCTGATCAAGAAGCACAAAAAATATGCATGCTTTCGGGGACTAACAACACAGTATTTTCAATAAATCCAAGACTATTTTGGTTCTCCATAGTGATATTTCACCAAACGGCTAGATTTTCTCTGTATCTTGTTCAATCTCGAAATCCTGATCTTTTGCCCATGGCCAAGGACACTCGACGCATTTTCGTGCGCAAATCGCAACATACTTGACTTTTCCCCGTGTATTCATGCATTAACTCTAAACTTTTTCTTACGCATACATATTTCATCAATACACATTAGGGTCACCCATATTTTAAACTTGACCATTATACGTATGATCTTATGAAAACTTGTGTGAAAAATAGCATTCATTCTTTTTTTCCGTATAATAAAATAAGGTGTATGCAGTCAGTATATAACAGGGAAATATGTGATTTCTTAAGCTCTTTTGTAACATTAGTTTACCCATTGTGATCATCAGAGTCCCTCCCTTTACAAGTTTTACGGCACACTTCACCCTTTTCAATCTAGATGTGCGCCTTTATGAGACTCTCGTCTGGGTTTTTAGACAGAATACGTAAAATTTCCACAGCAGTAAATCTGAGGTCGTAAAGTGGAGTGAAGTGTGGCGGTCGTATATGCTCGTCCCATACATCCGCAGCGGCGTGAGGGCATTTATCTCCCAGGTCCTTCGTTCACGGCCAATTCATCCAACATCACCGCACCCGCCGCACGCCTCTCTCCCTTTACTTAAGCCTCTGCTATTAATTAGAAATGCCTTCGTTAACGTCTATATTCCATACAATGGAAGCCAAGAAGATTATCTCACAGTGCCTATTTGTTAGAAATATTACCCTTTTTGTCTACATATGTCTTTAAAAAAATCAGCTAAGAAGCATGATTCACCTTGCATGGGTCACAGATTTTGTAAAAGTATTTTCATTCACCACCATCTTTTGAAGTAAGATTCCACCGGTGAAATCTCGCAGGTAAGGCGTTTGAAAAACATTTCTTCAATTATTATAGTTCATTTTTAGGCTATTACCTTTATATATCTCATAATATCTGTTTCTTCAGACTTTTCATTTTTGAACCATTTTTTAACTATTCCCCTCTGTTCAATTTAGTTAGCACCGAGTGCAATGTAGATACCAGGCTTTTTCCTAAAACTAGCAAAAATCCATGTTTTTAAGACTGCATTAATAAGCTCGGTATTTTATTGTCTTCCTCCTTCCTATATACTGAGTTCGCAAAAGCAAGGGCACTTTCCCGCGTTTACTCTCATGGGAGCAAATACGTGATCAAGAGAACAGCGAAGACAAATGGGGTTTAGTCTATTACAAGAGTTCAATATGCTTCATCCCGTAAAACGGGAAGCTAAGTTTCGAATCCATCGCTGATATTATTCACGATGTTTCCTCTCAGTTTGTCACTGTCTAAATCTACCATACGATTCTCAACCATTCGCTCTCTTTTCATTTTTCAAGAAATTTCAAGTTCATTGGGATTTGGCTTCTTTCCGCATAATTTTACATTGATTTTCATTGAGTAAGCCGATTCAACATCAAGATTTATTTCCTATATCCCTTCCAACCTTTTGTTATTCCTGTTCTAATGATGCAAACAATAGCTGAATATTAATCAAATAGTTCTAGTCTACTCAAAGTTACCCAAGGGAACCTGGATCACTCATGCAAAGCCTTAATACTAAATCATGAAGCCAACACTGCTTAGCATACAGATTAACCATAAAACTTAACATCAATAAGGAGATGTTTTAAATTTGTCAATAGATTTCATACAGGAGAAAATAGTTCTTTCCAAGTCATCCTACAATGTAAATCAACCGGTATAATACCAATTAATAATAATGGTATGTAGAGCTTAGGCTTACTAGTCATGGCGAGCCACTGGAATTTTGGTCTCAGCTGCCCCGGTATCCTTCCGACAGGAGCTTTACCATCGCCGCTTTCAGCCGATGAAAATCGAGGGTTCACTCATGTGGATTTGCCGGCAAGCCTATCAATTATCCTAGAGGAAGACAGATAAAGTGAGTTATTTTATGAGAGAGATAAGTAATGAGTTCGTTCTTCCTCCCCACCACTGCATTGGCCACTCCATAAAATCCCACCAGAATATCTTTCTTCAAGGGCAGTATTTACCCATCGTGGTGAGGGAATATTTTAACACTGTCATTATATTTTGTCGAAATATTTGTCATACAGTGTACGTTCCAAAAGTAATGCATTTTTTAAAAGTAATTTATTGAACGGATTTGCACAAACTCTTAAAAATTCTTCAAAGTACTGTCCTTGGGCCTCTACGGTCGGTGCGCAGAGATTTACAATAACTGGCGTCCTGCTGCTTCCACCGTTTAAAAAGCACTGAGACCGGTTTAGCGGCAAAGCTTAGCATTCCCCCCACCTCCAAGTAGTTTCACCCCCCTCCGACCAATAGGAGCGGCGCGGAAAATTCAAATGCATTACTTATGGAACGCACCCTGTACAAAAGCTTTGAGGTTTTTCTAGTATTCTGGAATGGACCCTTTGGATGAGTATCACGCGTGCCATTCTTTCGAGAATCTCAATAACCAAAAATATAAGGTGAAAAGAGTTCTTAAATATTGTGATTCATCGATTGTCGATTCGTCGTTGAACGTCTTGAGGGTAAGTTTTTACCCCATAATTGTAAACAAAATGGAAGACGGGCAAACAACCATGATTTATTTTAAAAATTCTATGATGCATCAAGAAACTTCTTCGCGTCCCGAGCATGATTAAGATTTTTATTTCTCGAAATATTTTTATTAAAGGGAGAAAATTATGTAAATAGTCATCGAAATTGTAATGCCATGATTACCCGTGGGTTAAAAGGTTTATGGCCTCTTCACCGGACTTACATGCTGGACCGGATAATCATGCAAAGTGGGACGGGAGCGATCAAACTCGCCCCCCCCCCCGCATCGTTTCCCCCCCACCTCTTGGATTCCTTCATCCTCCCTTTACGTTTCTCGCAGCACATCCCCTCTCTCATCAACACGCTCTATGCCATATAAACTCTCTCTCCTCCATTCCGTCCCCATCTCGACCGCGAGCCCTGCCCTTCTCTACCCAATCCCGTCCTACCAATGTACGTATTTCCGCCGCCTATATTTTTTTCTCCGTCACGCGCACCCTCCTGCGATCTCACGCGCGCTCTCTCTCGCGAAAGCATGTCATTTCACGACCTTCCGCAGGGGCCGCGAGTAGAGACTACGGCAGTTGGGTGTTGAACATCAACCATTAGAAAAGATTGACATGATGGAGAATACAATGCAAAGTAATGAACGATATTCATTATCATAGGAAATGGTAAGATAAAAATAAGGTGCGTGGTCAAATTGTATTAACCATTTCCGGTATACTATATAACATATAGTTCACTGCTGGATTTTTTTCCTGTCCTCTGCTGGTAACAAGTCTGCGGATAAAAATATGGGTGAATTAGGTATCAATAATCCAGAGTGTAAACATGACTTTCCTCTTTGGAAAGAGGAATCCATTAAATAAATTTCTGTTGATTGATAACCCATATTATTTTTATGCTGTACTTTGGTCATTTAGTATTGAAATCGCGTGTTTCAGAGAATTGATAGTGAAGTATTGCTCATCTTTGAATCTCACATGCTGGCTATTTAATCCGATCTCATGAATCGCTCTGGCGACGCTTTTATTTTTTCACTAGGGTGTCAAGTTGCCTCGAAATTTAAACATTGAGATAACACACATATAATGCTGTGCAAAGGTCTATGTTTGCTATAAATAAAGCTGATTGAATTTAATTATACTACCTCCCAGACATTTGTAAAAATGGATTCATATTTTATTCAGATGACTACTTTTTAGCAACCAATGTCAAAACGGAAAAGACCCCTTCCTCGATTTATCGACTGCTCATGTACTATCTCCCTATTTATTCTATCTGTTCCTACTGGACTAACTTCATCTTGTGGAATATAACCAAGAAGTGACACTAATTTATTCAGAGATAAGGACTCAATTGAATGAATTTTTATTAACATTATGCCATAGCATTCGCATGAGCTCAACGCGATACGGCGGCTGCTGTTATAACACGAACGGACTACATACTTTATACGGAAATTCCAAAATTAATGACAATAAGATATGCCCATACCCGAAACAGAAACTGATGCCACATTTCAGTTTACGTAGAAGAACAGTAATTCATCACCTAGCAAAGTTGGTCTGCATTTCCCACACTCATATCAAAAATGAAGCTTTAAATCCTCGGTTAAAAGGTGAAGGTCGCAGGCCTTCTCTTCGCAATCTTTCGTTAAACACCGAGCCCTCGTGTAGCGACGTATTCCATCCGCCGTAACACTCAGACGGTGAATAATGAACTGGTGAGTTGATAGCCATCCCGTCTCACTTACTTCCGCATCCTTAGTCTTTCTCGAGCCAATTTCACGGAACGGCGCGTTTAAAAACCCGTCCCCGGACTTGTACTCTCTACCCCCGATCATTTGAACCCTTCAAAACTACCGAAGTCTCCCCCACCTCACCCGTGTTCATTCCTTCGAACGCCCCCTCAGTTAACGCTTACCTCCACCGCCTCAACCCACGCGCCGCAAACCTCCTCCACCACCTTTCCCCACCCCCTCTCCAGCCTCCTCCACCAAACCCTCCACCGATACCCTTCTCCACCTCGCCGTATCTATCCTTCGAGGCAAGCCTCCATCTTCACTTTCCCTCACCACGCCTCAAACTCCGTCATTTCATCATTAAATCGCAAACCCACGCACACAAACGCACGTCCTCCACCTCTCCCTTGGCGCTGGCTCCGCCCCTTCGCTTTTAACGACCGCCCTATCTGTTGCCCTCCTTTCCTCCCTTCCCACCACCCACACCCACCCTCTTCTATCTCTCCCCTATTTTAAACCCTCCTACGTCCTTCCGTCGGCCTCGGTTCCCCTTCCTCCCTCTCCCATTCTCTCTCCCTTATCATATCTCCCCGTTCTCATCTCCCTTCGTCTCCTCCACCCTCCCTCCGCTCCCACCTTTTATCTATTCCTTTTGGGACCGGGCCGGCACTCAAGCTGCCATCTCCCTTATCTTCCATTTTCACAACCAAGTCCATATTTGAACCGAAATTGATACCCAAAGTGCCAAACCCGACGTCCACCTTCCTCACCTAACCCTTGGTTCATTCTTCGATCGAGACATGACTTTGGGTTGTTTTCCCTCGTGCTATCGTTCTGTTAGCCCTCCAATCAGATTACTTCCTCGCCGTTTCCGTTACTTTCCCTAATGCTTTCAATCAATCAACTTTGTGTGTTTCAATTAAGAGGACAATTCTCTCGAAGAACCCCTGCCACTCTGCTGCATGTGCACAAAAGCAAACAGTCTTTCATAAATCGATGACCTCAATGTCGGTTTCAAATATCTCGAATTTCGATTTAAATATCATGAAGTCCTTAATTCACACTTCCTCCATCATATTGCTCATATCCACTCTTTCATTCCATTACCAGTTCACTCAAATCTTCTCCGAACGTTTCGCATCGGGCTTCGAAATTAATTGGAAAACTTATTCCGACGAGCATCCACTCACACTCATGAATCCTTTCTATTTTCCAGTCCCAACCATCCCTATCCGCGCGGATCACAACCCACATGCAGTGCATTACCTTATTTTGACTCGTGGATTACACCTTTAACGTGAATTCCCATCTTCATTAATATCGTATCACGGGCAATCCCTCCTCCGCCCCGCCCCCTCCGTGCTGTCTCTTTTCCGACTTTCCCTTTCCTTGCTTTATTTCCGTTCCAGCTCCACTCTTGCCGTCCTCAATCCCCCCTACGCCTTGCCCTACTCTCCATACCACCCAGCATTTCTCCACCCTCTCACCTTCCCTCCCATTCCTCCCACGACCTCTCCCTCTCCTCCATCGGTGTGTGCCCACCTTTCCCGGCCCCCTCCGTCGCGTGGACTTCCTCGGCGCAAGCGCACTTGCCACAGCCTCTAGAAACCCTGGGATCGATCTCCGATTCCCTCCCGCCGGTCCCTCACCCTCCACCCCCCTCCATCCCCTCTCCCTAGTCCACATAACCCCTCCCTCCCTGTCCGCCAACCCACTCGCCCGTCGTTCCCCCCCCTCATCCTCTAAGCCCACTCGTTTTACACCCCCCTTTTCTCTCCCTCTCTCTCCCTCTCTCTCCCTCTCTCTCCCTCTCTCTCCCTCTCTCTCCCTCTCTCTCCCTCTCTCTCCCTCTCTCTCCCTCTCTCTCCCTCTCTCTCCCTCTCTCTCCCTCTCTCTCCTTCTCTCTCCTTCTCTCTCTATCTCTCTCCCCCCCCTTTCCCCCTCTCTCTCCTTCTCTCTCCTTCTCTCTCTATCTCTCTCCCCCTCTCTTTCCCCCTCTCTCTCCACCTCTCTTTCTCCCTCTTTCTCCCTCTTTCTCTATCTCCCTCTACATCTCCCTCTCCATCTCCCTCTCTATATCCATCTCTATCTTCCTCTTTCTCTTCATCTCTGGCTCCCTCTCTCTCTGACTATCTCACTCCCTCAATTTCTCTCCCTCTCTTTGTCCTTCTCCCACTTTCTCTCTTCCTCTTTCCATTGATTCCCGCGGCCCAGAGTGGGGAAGGGACCCCGAAAGCACCCGACGCGTAGAGACGTGCCTTCGCCGCTACTCTTCCCTTCCCTTTGGCCCCCGTCAACTCTCTCCACTTCCTCCGCCTTCCCCGTCCCCTATGTAACAAACCTCTTTCAGTTTCCTCCCTCACTCGATCGCCCCCTTTCCTTATTTCTTCCTCCTCCTCGGTGCCATTCTCTCACTCCCGACCTCGCTATGCCCCTCTCTCTGCCCGTCCTTTCGCCACCTTCAATCTCCTCCCTTTCCTCCCCCTTCCTCTCGAGACTTTTTAACTCGCTCACATTGCACCAAAACTCTCGCCCTTGAAACGATACTCTCCACACTCGTCGTCGTCTCCTCCTCTTCCACTTCGATATTTTCTGGGGCAACCGCATCCCATGTTGCCAAAATAATTGAAAAAAATGGTAAAGTAGAGGGATGAAGAAAGGCGACGGAGTAAAAGGAATTAAGGGGGAGTTCGTTGGGCTCGAGGGTGTTCGGGAGTGTTGCGGGAGAGGGGTCGGGGTGCGTGTGTGTGGGGGGGGGAAGACGAGGAGGGGGTCGGTTGGTTCAACCCTCTCCCTCACTCTTGACGAATTTTAGTCAGGGAGCGTGTGTGGGCCACTCCTAACAATCCAACCCTTTCTCCCCCATCATTGCATTCTCTTTTTAAATGCCCCATTAGAACGGGGGCGATGCAAGATGACTTTTTTATCGAGCGGGGTTTAGAGAACTAAACACGCTTGGGGAGAGGAGGGTGGATGAGGAGGTGAGGGGAAGATGGAAATGAGTAGAGGAGAGATCGAGTTTTTTGGCAGTCGCGAGCTGGACGACGAACCCTTTCCTCTCTCTCGCTCCCGATCCTCCCTAGAACACTCACACAAAAGGGACGAGGAATGTGAATGGGGTTTTTGGCCTCACACAGTCCAATGGGAGGAGGGGAAGGGGGCAAAGAAGGAAATTCGGGGTGACGGCAAGCCCACACGAGACAGTCCCGTTCGAATGGCACGGGGATTTCATATCCGACCCCCCCCCTCCCAGACTACGTCTCTGTCCCCATCTCCCTGCCACTTCCTCCCTCTCCCCTTCTCCTATATTGGATTTGGTGCCCAGGGTGCCCATGGTTGAATTTTCGGGCTGGATTGAGTAATATACTGCGAGCACCGTACTTTTAACCCTAACCTTCAAACCACCCCTTTTCTATCATGATGCATGCTTTATTATTTCACGTGTTCAAATCTTTTAGGGTAGCCCGAATCACGCGGAGTTCAATCAAATTCATTTGGGATAACTTTATCAAAAGAAGCTACGCTCTCAGCGAAGACTCTTGATCAATTCTGATTCATGAAAATAGGGGCGTGAGTATAAAATAAACTACCACCCATTTGTGTAATTGATTTTTCCGATCCCTGAGTATTTACGAGGATTCTCGTATCTGCGGGAGGATTTCGGTAAAAATATTTCAAAATGTAAAAAAAAATTAAATTACTGAGGGATGATGAAAAATTACCCCTTTTTGGAGAGCAATCGTGAGGTGATATCGGGTTAACTCGGCGACTGAACTGCCAAACGACTATGAATATAGTATATGGACTCTGCGGAAGCGCTATGGGCATACTCGTAAAGGGCTACAGTCACCATAAAGAAAATCCAATGCTTTTGCGAGAAAATATCTATATATATTCGGCCGTATATCTGCTACTGCTTTCTACTGAGATATTGCGACTATATGGATTCCTAGTTAATAAAATAAATTTAAAGCGATTATGCACAAACTTTCATTATTATTATTGATACTGGTCAGCTGATCAAGTAGATTTTTAGTGGATCCGCTACCTAAGCTAAGGATACTGCCTAAGCTACCTACTTAAGCTAATAATACACCACCTACCTTTACAAGCCTCACCTATCACGAAAATAGATAACCTAAACCTGCATTACAATAAATTATTCTTAAAATCCACATATTACCCGTCTCCCATTGTTTTTCCAGCATGCCTAATCATTTCCTACCTCTACCTCGTTTATTCAACCTTCTTCACTCTACCGGTCTTACAAATTCCATTAGCAATCAAATTCCCTGCGACTATTTTACAGCCTTGACTCCAACAACTCTCTCTCCTATACAGCCATTTCTCCCACGTCCTAGTTCACAAGGTTACAAAACTATCCAAAACATGGTTTTTGAATGCATCCACGGCTTCTGCAGGCGCCGTAAAACGTCGGCCACGCAATTTTTACTTGATAAACGGGAATAAAAAGAAGTAAGTTGGTGGTAAATCAGAGATGTACGGAGGATGATCCATCAATTCGATGTTTTGGCCAGTCAAATAAGTAGTTGTTTAAGCCGATATGTGAGAGTTTGCATCATAATGATGAAGAATGATCCTTCGTTGCCGCTTCTTTTTCTTTATTCCACCAAGCACTTTTGGCAAACAAATGCTCTGGTGCCATTGGAATCCACGGTTATACGTTGCTCTTAAAGTACGGTGGCCACATAACCAGTTATTCCGGAGAAACAGGCGATCATTTGCTTCGTGCATGAATCACTTTTGTCCGATTTGGCTCGTCTTGGAAGACCCATGCAGTGGATTGCTGTTTTGTTTCGCGCTCATACGCATAGATCCAAGATTCTTCACCTGTATAGATGTTATACATAAACGGCTTTTAATGCGTTACGATTGTATTACTTGAGCATTTCTCTTCACCAATTGACACAAACATCTTTTTGGGCTTTTGTCAAATTATGCGGGATCCAACGCGAACAACTTTTTTTCACAGCTAAATGTTCATGCAATATCTTATTGATGCTCGTCATACTAATCCCCAAGGAATCCTCAACCTCGCGATAAGTCACATGACGATCTTCCTTTACTAGTTCTTGAACAGCATCAATGTTTTCTGGCAAACCAACTGATTTTGGACGACCTTCACGACTTTCGTCGCGGAGCGAACGGCGGTCATGATGAAATTCGTTATGCCAGCGTTTCACAGTGGCAAAGGATGGGGCTTCATCGCCAAAAGTGAAAGTAAGTTGAACGATGCACTCCTATCTTGTTAATCCACGTCGAAAGTCGCAAAAAATCATCGCACGAAAGTGCACTCGAGTTGACTCCATTTTTTGCTAAGAAAAAATTTTCGACCCTCTGTAAACAACACAAGTTATGATCAAACGAAAAAATTTCCTGAAGAAAGTTAGGGTTAAAAAGGGCAAACTTTCAGATAGAAACGTCATATGACGCTTAAAGCACTTACTGTTGTCAAGGCTCAAAGTATAAATAGCAACCCTCGTATGTGTGGGTGTATATATGTATATATGTGTGTGTGTGTATATATATATATACATACATATATATATACCCAAGCTATGTGATTTTTTGGGTGTCAGATCTTCTTGGGAAACCATAACCGGCACAGGGAAAGCCACTGGCCCCCCTACCCTGATCTGTGAATTTTACATGCCGTCGGGCTTAGTACTGGGTGAACTCTACCATCACCTACCAAACCGACATTCGGGTTGATTACTGTGTTTATGGTGTATATATATATATATACCATGTATATATATATACCATATATATATGTATATATATATATATATATATATATATATAAGGGCGAGGATATGGAATGGTGAAATTGCTGCGCTGTACAGCAAAGTTAAATCTTTATCGGGAAGTAAGAAGGGAAGATCTATGCTAAGAATTAGAAATAAGGCGGGTAAGATAATAGTTGACACAGGGAAGATCCAAGAGAGATGGAAGGAATATATAGGACTGTATTGTAACCAACAAAGTTAGACATAGAAAAGTACCATGAGGTAGAGGAAGATATCTTAGGTCTAGGCATACTGGACGATGATTAAGAAAGGGCAATAACGGAGATGAAGCTAAATAAGGCCGTGGGGGTGGATAACATTACTGCGGAACTACTGAAATGTTTAGGATAATGTGGGTGGAAGAGGCTATATGGGCTGATTCGTAGTATCTATGAGGAAGGAATCTGGCCGGAAGACTTTGTGAGATCAGTTTTAGTTCCTATTCCTAAAAAGGTAAAGGCTACATCATGTGAGGACTACAGGACGATAAGTTTGATATCCCACGCAGCTAAAGTTGTTCTCAGGATCATAAACAAAAGGATAGAGAGTAGGGCAAATGATTACTTAGGGGATGATCAGTTTGGGTTCAGGAAGGGGATAGGTACGCGTGATGCTATTGCAGTAATGAGATCATTAATCGAGAGGAATATAGAACACAACCAGGAGGTATTTGCCTGTTTCGTAGATTTCGAAAAAGCGTTCGATAGAGTGAATTGGGAAAAACTAATGAGTATATTGAAGAAAATAGGAATAGATTGGAGGGAAAGGAGGCTAATCCGCAACCTGTAGATGTCTCAGACTGCTCAGGTGCGAGTGGGGAACGGGGAGTTCGGATGGGCAGTTTTATTTTCAATTATAGTCGATAAAGCACATCTATCTTACCATGAACCTACGCAATTGTTTTTAAAATTTTGAAACCTGTGGCAGAAACAGCTCAAAATCAAATGCATCGGGAAAGGTTTGGAATTGATACAACCGGAAGGATTTCATCGTCCTAGCCTACCCTACTTACCTCTTCCCCTCTCTCCCCATAACCGAATCCAAACCCTCTGTGCCCCACACTCACCTCCTGGGTACTACCACCCACTCCTAAGCAAAACCCTTTCGCGCACGTGGAGCGAGGAAATCTTTATCATCTGTCGTTATTGTTAAAAACGGATATTGGAACGGAAACGTGGCGTGCAGATGTGGCTGATACCACCTTATCCCTCCGCCAAGAACACATTCGAGTACGAGTATATCCTGACCCCTTCGACGCAACTCATATGTCCTCACTCATGGCGGCAGAGGAAATAGCGTCCTCGAAGACAATCCATGAGGGGAGTAAGCGTTTTCCTTCTGAATATCCACTAACCCCTTCACCCTTCCCATTTCATATCTATTCTACCTCCCTCACAGTGATCCTCGATAGCCACGAATGTAGTAACGTCACATTTCGTAGAGAAAACCATTTCTTTTTCCAACACAATGACTTAAATTCAAAACCCATATAATAAATATATTTAGCATTACCTAATATGAATATATTGAAATATTTTTCTCAAGATTTTGGAAAGTAATCTGACCACGGGATCTTCTTAAACGCTAATAATGAAACGAGAAACATAAACACACACAGTGCTTATAACCCATAGAAGAAGGAACTGATCTTACTTCAAGATTTGAATGTCTATTATATTATAACACCCTACTCTATCATATTATACAGGTATTGACACCCTATTCGTTTAAACATAGGTATTCTCGAAGAAACATGACGATATGATAGGTTATTCTACAGCCATCTCTTCTTCATTCTTCAAATTCTCATACTCACGAGCACCTCACCACCACCACCCGTGGGCTAGGACAGCGACAACGCCGCCAACTACGGAAGAAACCTCTGCCGACGAGAGGGAGGATGGGGGAGCTAAAATATAAATGGGTGGCGGGGGTGAGATTATCTCCACGTCTCACCCTTCCTACCCACCCTTTTTTCTCTCTCCTTCCGCCCACTTCAAGCGGCGCACCGATGTCTTCCACCCCTCTCACGACCCCCTTCAACCACTGCGCATCGGTGCAAAGCTAAGTCCACTCGACATCCATACACACACACCCGCGCGCGCGCGCACGTTAAAACCCTCTCACAACAACTCTCGCCATCCTCTCTCCGGTGATCTCCAATTTCTTGCAGTCTTTCCCTTCATTCCACCCGCAAAAATTGTGAAAATCGCGGGCGTTACCGCATTTTTTCGCACTAAATTCCGCTTCTTCTTTGTTTTGGCCTTTTCCCCTCGCCTGCCCGTCAGTGTGAAGTATATCTCAGGACCCGGAACTGGTGGAAATTGGTGGATCAAATGTTTCTAAAATGTTGAGCCCCTTTGGTCGCTCTTCAGTGAACACAGCACTTAAAAGTTTTACGACCCTTGGCCTAAAAATATCGCCACATCGATGTTTTAAAGCACCTCCATCATTTACGTTAAGTTTGCAAGACTTGTGAAATAATTTGTTTCATAAAACTCTAATTTCAGGAATAAACATGCACAGTTCAAGACACTAAACACGATTTTTCGACCGCGAAAAAAGTTAAAGCTGTTACTAACAAGATAAACTTATTCAAGTCATTGAGTCCTTCTGGGTGAAATGCTGTTTTTCAAAGCGCTTCCCTAAACTTTAATTTATATGACGCTTAGCAGAATTCACGTGCGTAGAAATCCTTGCGCTGTGAGATCAAATCATTGTTATTTGGGTTGAATTTCGACCACATGCGCACTACAATTTCCCTATTGAAGTGTTCATTCTCTTCACAGACTTGTCGTCATTCTTCTTCGTGGGATCCTTCGCGCGTTACCACGTAGCTCGGGTTGTAGTTGTCTACGCCCGCCCACCTCTCCCGCCTTGGCCATCCCTGGTCGCCTTCGCCTCATACCCACCGGCCCCATGACCCCCGTGGCCCCTCCTACGACAAGTCCCCTATTACACCATTCCCCTCACCTCTCTTTTGCTGCCGTCCCCGCCTTTCCCTCTTTCTCCCCTCCTCCCCAATCCAAAATTTCCCTCTCGACTCCTCTCTCTCTCCCAATTCCATCACTCCCTACCCCCCTCTGCAGAGGCGTGGATTTCGACATTTTTTTCGACCATCCCGCTCTCCTCCCATTTCGACCCGCGCGCTCTTCTTAGCGGTTTATTTTACTCGCTGCTCAGAGTTTTGCAGCCGCGTTCGTCATCTCCTGTCACGCACAGGTATTTGTTCTCCTCCCTCAATCTCCCTCTCTTCGTCCCTCACTCTCCCTCCAAAACACATACACACTCACTCTCTCTCTTTTTTCTGAGTCGTACGAGGATTATACTTTGCTTCCCCGCAGCCCACCGACATACCATTTTTTATGGTCTGGATGAATTCTTTCTGCTGCGGTAGTCACCGGTGCCGATTAGAATGTCCAAGGTCTAGCAATGTGAACTTAACCACCACTGACTGTGGTGCGTGGACAAGCAATTTAATGAATAGCTCAGACGTCTTTAATTCTTCATGCAGTGTGGCTTATTATTCTCACTCATGTGGTGCGAGTTCCACTTCAACCAAGCACAGTTTTTTTTTTCTTCTGGTTTTGACCTAAAACACTAATTCCTAGAAAAAACAATCTATCGTTTCCTGTTATAAGTTTTCAAGGCTCCCCTTAAAATTCAATTTCAGGTCTCATTTTTTTGTTCATTCAAAAGTCGTTCACCTGCTTCCCTCAACCTTACCACCCAACGGTAGTCGGAGAACAAGTGTGGTATTTGAGTAGTTTGTGTACTCTTGGGAATTTCTCAGCCTATTTAGTTGTAAGCAAGGAATTTTATTATGCAGTGTTTCAATGAGCAGATAGTCGAAAAATTAAAAATATAAACTGATTTTTGCTTTGACAACGGATTAATGAGTCTTTAATTAATTCCTTTGACATACGTCCTCCGTATGTTCTTGCAAACATGCAATACGGCGGGTACAATAATATTTACGGTGCACAAAGATCCACATTTCTAAAAGCGCACGTTCTATGTTCCATATTTACATTTTTGTATGGTCGGATCCCAACAATAGGCGACACTGGAATAGCGGTAGAAGTAAAATCCCCCCTCCCCACTTTCCCACACCCAGCATGTAGATTCCACACCAATTTTTCCCTGTCCTCTTTATCCGCAAGAAGCCCTTCCTCGTCCCACTTTACCTCCCTTTGACGTGCTCGCATCCACCGCACCACTCCGGGATAAAGCACCTCCCTCCTCCCCCTTGGCCCCAAATCCCACCCACATCCGCGCACTCCCGACTTCTTTTTATTATCATTTCGGCGATACCTCCCCCACGAAGACACTCCCACCACCCCGATCCTCCTCCCGTCCTCTACGCCGCGCCCCAAGTCTTCTCCCAGTCCCCCTCCCAACCACGCATATCCAATCCCACACCCTCCCCGCATCCCGCCGAACCACCTGTCCTCACAACGACACACCGGTTGAAAACACCTGGCTCACGCGGACCTGGGTGCCCGCCGTGTTTGTGCACTTACCTCCGCCCCAATACATAGCGACAACATTTTTACTCCTCTCCCCGTCTATTCCCCCCCATCACCCTGGTTCCCTAGACGCCCCCTCCTCCCTCGCTAATTCTACCCTCACAATCCACGTCGACAGTCGTCTCCTCGTTGGAGAGGAAAATGTCGAGTTCGATTTCTCGCTCTGTCCCACGGTGCTAGGGAAGAAGAACGTCTCCGAAGTATTATTTCTACACAATACTCTGTAAGATCTAAGGTTTGCAGTAGGGAATGATTTAGACACTAGACGCACTATCGGTAATGCATGTATGCTATTATACAATTACAGGGATTAACCCTGAGTGTATACACGTACATGATTCAAACAGTAAAATAACTGGCATTACAAACAGCTTTAAATATGCTGTCAAAGTCTTAACGACTGCCCTCCGCAGACTTGTTGAGGTGCTCACAAAGCACATATGGCTCCATAATATTAAAGAGTACATCGTAGACTACTCCTTACAAAGAATTATCTCATAGATAGTCTTATAGAAAATCATTCTTTCACTTGCCAATAGCGGTAATGGCGATATATATTAAGCCGGTCAGTTGTTCAATATCTTCCTATAATCTTACTTTACATCTCGCCTCATCGATTTTCGTATTACTTCCATTGCTTTTCTTTCCTTAAATCGGCCGGTGCACGCCTGATTCGTGCGCAGCAGCGCGTCGCCCAAATTCCACTTATTTATTTGGCTCCATCCCTTGCTGCTGTCACCATCTTCGACGTTTCATTCAGGGTCACTGGTTCAACAAAAAAATGAAGCAACGACGATAAACATTTTAGTTAACAGTGTGTTTTTCCACCACTTTATGGATACCTTGTAACTACATTGAACTGATAAAACCTTTAACTACGCACTTCGCCGTATGTAGTACTCCTGTTTCCGTGAAATGCTAGCGGTGAGGCCTTTGTCAAGACCTATTAAAATACCCAGTCATCACAAAAATAAAAGGTTTACTTACGGACGGTTAGCTGGGCCTTCTCGGGCATTTCCAGGCCCCTCAGTCCATTTCAGTCAGCATACGCCCATTCCGTTGGAATTTAACGGCACCCTGTGTGACAGAAAAATCGAACTGAAGCATTGAATTGGTCATTAAAGTCATGAATAACACTGGTACACTATAATATTATAGTTTTAATGGTAAAATAGATTTGGCGGTGGGAATACAGATATCCCTTAAGAAGTTCAAAACATAACGGCTTTTGTAAGTTAAATAACTACATCCCCGTACACTTTTTCTCTTTGCTCTCGATCTTTCCCACTGTGCGTCATCAGATATTTCAGCAAAAACGCTCCAATAATAATATTGCTTTATTTAGACGCCCAAATATCAAAATCCGAGTCCTCATATACTTTTAAATGGCAGTCATATATTTTTACTCATTAATTTTGGACTATCATTTGCATTCCCGCGTCACTGTTAATGGAATATTCTTGCCGGAATAAAACTTGAAATTTAACTTAAGCCTCTGCTACTGCCGAAAATAAATTTTGACCCCATAGAAAAAGATATCTCTTTTAATGGCACTGAAGATCCCCCAGCTTTAGGTATTTCAGATCAAACTGTTCAAAAATGTCCGACTTGATCTACAGCATGGAAAAAGATATCACTTTTAATTAAGTGATATATTTTTTCTATGCTGTAGATTTAACTTCATTAATGCATATAATTATTAGTTACTATAATAATATTCGTCAGTGCCCAGGAAAGATAATCTATTAGGGAAGATAACCTGGTGAGAAATAAGAAGAAAGTCAATCTATTCGACCAGGTAATTAAACTTTTCGTCTATCATCACAGCACTTTATATCACCATCAATAACAGGTCCATTGCATAAACCCCTGCTTAAAGGGCTTTCATAGCGAAATGATTCCCAACATTAGTCATAGCTTAGTACATTATTTCACTTAAACTGAAGGGCAACTTACGTACAAATCATGAAACGTAGGCACCAATGACTACGGACTTCGGCTGCTCAAGAGTTTGCCTAGTTCCACTGGTCATGGTGACCCTCGAAAACATCTTTCCTTACCATAAGGTCGCTGCTCTGAATGGGTAGAAAGTTGCGTCGATCCTCTCTCTCTTTTCCCCGCCTGACTATGGGAATCTAAGTGCCAAGAGTTAAGCGAGAGAGACGTGAGCGACCCCTCCCGAGGACAATGTGCCCACAGTTATCCGGATAGTATGGTGTGAGAGGAACTTTCATCCCCATTTAATGTTTTCCTGATTGCACAACTCTAGTAAAGGAACCCTGAACTAGATGATTTATGCGTTCTAAATAGTCGTTAATAACCAGGAATGTTTTTCCACACAAATACAAAGATGCTAACTTTATTTCCGTAATCCTGTGAATCAGCATTGCAGATTTGGCACCGAATGTAAATATGTTTTGCGACTGGGGGACGCTGTCGAACTCGGACTTCAACCAAGGGGAATGGAAAATAAAGTATAATTACACAAATGCATTAGAAATTTAATTGAAGCTGCTTTACGGTCAGAAGAGTATTAACATTTTTAAAACACAACATTATACTTTTGGCCATGAAAATACGTAATGATTATTTGGATTAAAATTAATTGGAACATTCCTATGCCTAGTATTCCTATACCCAGTAAGTCTTCCTTTTTAACATAGATGGCGTTAATACAGACTGCACTAAAAAGATGATTAATCAATTGCATTACTATAAATTTAGTAACTTTATCACCAGAAACCATGAACAATAAAACAATAGTATTAATACATCAAGAGGAAAATTGAGTGGCAATGGAAATGCTTCAAAAATGTAGCGTTGTCAGATACATACCAGTGCGTTTTGATCAATTGATATCGATTACTCCAAGAGGTTTATTATTCCTTTTGAACAAGTGCCCCTTAAGCGTTCAGGATCGAGAAACGTAAGCACCGCGTTGCCAAATGCCCTCATATGAGATATCTTGAACTAGTATGGATGACCTCCATCTTGACCTACCACGGATGACTATCTCCAATTTGGCAATGGTTCTCTGACTTCGTCTTTGCCCTCGAGAAAACAAACGAAGAAAAATTGGGTTTTGGATTGGGTCGCATGGAGGACTTCAAGGCTTTCGTAGCAGGAAGAGGTGTGAAAAGAGTGCTTGAAAAACTACTGAGTGACCTAAATATACTTAAATGTACGTTCAAGTCTATATAGTTTAATTCACACTTTTATTCGCAGAAACGGCATTAATAATATTTGAAAAATTAAAAGTAAAATTATTGGAAAAAATCAGATTTATTTAAGTGAGGTGTATGTGTTAAGAATGTCTAAATAACGAGAAAATCAGAATGAGTTTTTAGTTTGGACGTCTCTGTAGCTTCCGGTATCCCTCGTAAGGCTTCAACAGCGCTTTGTTTCCGTTCAATGGGCCCTTCACTTAGAGGAAGTCTCAAAATAGTTGAGCCTCGACAATGACAGATATTTGACGTCTCACCACCGACCAACGCCGATATCTGTAAGTAATATTTGTTATTTTTTGACGTAATGACTTCGCTATCGTCGACGCTCGTAAATTTCGCGTCACTCGCTCATAATCCACTAATTATAGAGTCAATGCGCGTCAAATCTACTGCGACGCGGCCCCACGTGAACATGCATCATCAATCGCAAAAACTACTCCAACCTGTAAAGCCTAAGGGGTAGGTAACCCTCGTCGAACGCTTCGAGGCGCGAGTGCAGAAACGGAACGGCTAGGTGCTGCGCCGGTGATTCGAAGCCTGCGACGAGAATGGGAAGAGTTTCTATTTCTTTTCATCCGTGAAGACGAGTAGACTCTTCAATATATACATTATGGATGACTTTGATGAAGAATGTATGCATTTGATGTTACGAATTCAACTGAAAATGCAACTATCCCATTTATCTACCCCTTCATAGACGTGAAAATTATGGCTCTTTCTCTGTGATCTAAGACGGGCACCGAGGACATAAATGCCAAATAAGTGATATGGGCGATCGAGGAACGATAATCTTCGTATAATGGGGTGCCTAGGGCGTCCAGACACTAGAACACAACAAAATCGATCCGAATAGATGACCAGTTCATCCTTAGAGGGTTTAATCGCGTATTTTAAACCATAGACTATGAAATGTAATGAAATAATTGACTTTGTAATTTAAGTCAATTATTTCATTACATTTCAATGTGTTATGCAAATTCCATAAAGTTACGCCTGAGACAACAAATTTCATAGACTATGAGTTACTTCCCCATACAATAATGTGATAGATGCACTTTGCCTTCTATATCACAATATTTCGGCTGTTAAGGTAACAGTTACGATTTGTTAGATACGGCTTATTACGATACCGAGTCTCATGGTTTCTACCTTTAAGCAAAGAATGGCATCTGCTATCCCTTTTTAGCTTCAGTGAGATTATTTGAGAGCTGCTTGACTGGATTTGGCAGCCCTATCTTTTGCTGCTGCATTGCATTTTGACACTTAAATAAATCCACGAGAGTTTAGAGTAAGGGTTTGCGTAATGGACGAGTTTTTGTGTCACTACACCTCCTCCGTGAATCCAATATATTCTAAGGCAGTAATTAAACAATGATTTTTCATATTATTCATCAAAAATATTTTTCATCAAAGTGTATAGAATAATGTACGTAGATACCAGTAATCTGAAAAAAGTACAACCTAAGTGCAAAAAAGGATATACTACCTTGATCAAAAATTTCCCAGAATTTATTCAGAAAATTAAAAATACAAGTTTATTCATCTAAATCTATATTGTCCCCTTCAAAGTAATCCCCATCGACTGCAACACACTTATGCCAGCGCTTGATCCAATCCTCGAAACATTTTTTATATTCGGTTTTCGGTATGTCCATCAGTGCTTCCTGCGATTTTTCCATTACTTCCTCTCGGCTGCTAAAACGCGTTCCCCGTAATGGTTTTTTAACTCGATTGAACAGAAAGAAGTCACAGGGAGCCAAATCAGGTGAATTCGGTGGCTGTTGGATGGTATTTGTTGCATTTTTCGTCAAAAAATTACGAATAATGATAGCACTGTGCGACGGTGCGTTATCATGGTGCAAAATCCACGAGTTTTCTGCCCACATTTCTGGTCTCTTTCGGCGAATTGCTTCACGCAAACGTCTCATAACGCCCAAATAATACTCTTTGTTTACTGTCCGGCCTTCTGGCAAAAATTCATGATGCACTACACCGTTGTAATCCATGAAAACCGTCAGCATTGCCTTCTTTTTTGACTGAAAACGACGTGGTTTTTTTGGTCTCGGCTCATTTGGTGAACGCCATTCACTTGCCTGATGTCTGGATTGCGTGTCGTACTCATAAACCCACGTCTCGTCTCCAGTAATGATCCTTTTGATGAATGTGGGATCGGATTCAGCCTCGCAAATCATGTCTTTTGCGACGTCAACACGGTCTCTTTTTTGCATGAAATTGAGGTCTTTCGGAACCAACTTTGCTGCTACACGACGGAAACCCAAATCATTAACCACAATGTCTTGGGCGGATCCATAGGCAATGTTCAAGTCCTCCGCTATTTCTCTGATGGTTAATTTGCGGTTATTGACCAACATTTCTTTTACTTTATCAATTTTTTCACCGACTTTCGATGTCGATGGTCTGCCACTGCGTTCATCATCTTCGATTGACTCACGACCACTTCTGAACCGCTCGTGCCACTGGTAAACGACCGTTTTTTTTAGAGAATCGTTGCCGAAACACTTTTCCAACATTTCCAACGTCCGTGCGCCACTAAATCCGTTTTTTACGCAAAATTTAATACAAGTTCGTTGTTGCAAATTTAAATCCATTTCTGAAATTGTAAAAAATCGCCAACACACACAGAGATAGATGTACTCTTGGCTACGTAACTTTTGCAAATGTCAAGTTATGACACTAAGATTTAAAGGGAATATCAACAACAGATGTACCAATTTAACAAAAAAAACAGAACTCAAATCGGAACGATGGGAGCGCCACACGGTGGTTATTCCGGGAACTTTTTGATCAAGGTAGTATTTTATCTCATCACTTTACACGAAATCAGGCTTTCGGTGATGCTAAAATATCAAAAAATCTGAAGGCAAAAAACGGGTAAAAATTCATTTTTGCTTTATTCAAGAAATATAAATTTAATTTCAGAGACGAAGGCTCAAACAATTTTTCTACTTAATAAATATAAATTTCTTTCTCTTCAAAATTTTTCAATTTGTTTCGGAAACATAATATCGAATTTCGAACAATTAACATTAACGAAAGCATCGTTATGCATGATTCACGACTTACGCAATACGACTACGTAACCAGTTAGTGATTTTCATCCAAACCCAAATACGTACGAGGTAGGTAGGGTAACACATTTGCATTTTCTTTGCCATTTTGACCTTTTCCACGCTCTGGATTCTCTACCCATCTCCAATTAGGTTTTTCATTCATTCAGGAAGACAGAGCATCCATCGGCTTGGTCATTCATTCCAAAAAATAAAGAACACAAAGAAAAAGACTCGTGGGGCAACAGATATCCAATCTATATTAATCAAAAGATATGTGCGTTTCGAGAAAAATGATAAAAAAGACGCAATTCGTCAGAACCGGGGTTTTCACGTTTCATTTATTTCTATTTTGGCGGCAATCCTTTTATTCCGCCTGTTCTATTACAAAATGGAGAATTTCGCTCGTTCAATTCCATTTCATGTCGTGAATGAATAGCAAAATGGATTGTTGATGCGCATTGCCAATGAGGAAAATCGGAAATCAAACGGCGACTGGAAGTACGAGATATTGTGAAAGGTATGCTGTCTCTGTTCTGCGGGGAAAATAATGGCCCTATCGGTGTCTGAGTTTTATTTTGTTTTCACCCGAAGATTAATTTTATTTCGTGGGTACGAAACGGACTTCATCCTGTAAACTGAATACATGATTCGATGAATCCAATAGAGTTATAGCGAAATAAGACATCCGAGAAATATTAATGAAATGTTGGTTTGCCTTCATCTCTTTCTTTTAAAATTCCTACCGCACCAATACTAAGGGAATGCCTTCGACAGAAGGCAATGCGCGTAGCTTACAGAACTCCTGTGTTACGCTTAAAAAAAGGAACTTCAGTTTTACGATTAATAACTTGGTGCCGTCGTCTTAGAGATATCCAATGAACAATTACAAATAGTTGCGGTTCTCTAAGGATTAACTTAAAAATAACTGAAGTAATATGTTTTCCGAAAATACTGCCATGGCAAGGTACGAGTATTTAAATTATAGACGTTCACTGTTTAGCATCTCATTGGGATGGTTTTCCTGGTTTCATTTTTGCCTAAATGGTACAGGTTAGATGATCTGCATTGAAGGAGTGGTTACATGAAGGGTCATTACGTTTCCCTATATTCCTTTGATAGACTTAATAGGAAGGTATAACGTTGAAGGGATTTTATGCGGGTGGCACGGATGGAGTGCAACGACCACAGCTGAGCTACACTGGCAAGTATGCAGGCGGTGCGGAACCAATCAGTGGACAGCACTTAGATGCATGCGTGTGGTACGATTGGAATCCCGTCCTTTGATTGGTTGAAGGATACAGCATTAACGGAGAACGGCAACCCTTCACGATTAAGGCAATATTAATTTCATTGGTTATTGGCAATAGAGTTGCCACAAAACAAAAAATACTTACTATTGATGCGCTTTACCAAAATACCGGAGAAAATATTTTCGGCCCACAGATGGCGCTATTGTTTCCGATTCCCTCAATAGTTTGCTTTTGACTTCTTTCTTCCACTTCATTTTATTTTTTCAAAAAGTCGTTTCTCCGAAAGAAAACAACTGGGGAATTTTTTCCCTTCCTTTGCGATCGAGTTGCAAATTATAATGCATACCTGAATAGCAATTTTTAAAAAATAGCTTTCTGTAGCGCCGCATATTTTACATGGAATTGAATGGGAAGTTGAACTTACAACATAATGTGTTCTTGGTAGTAAAAAAAAATTTACTGAAGAAGTCATCTCCCGGGTAAAGTTCAATTTTCTTCTCAATTTATTCAGCACAAAATATCACCATGCTCATAAATGTCTCATTGGCCGCGGTAAGAGTTAATCACTAAATTCATGTCCTAAAGGAGTCCCACGGATTATTTTGAAGGTTTTTACTTGTACGAGGACAATGAGGCCCCTGAATATCATTATATCCCGCCGAAATTTTACAATTGCTGCTCTGTTTGACAACCAATGAGGATCTGCCCGATTTAAACCTCTCTATTCTAGCCAAACTGAAGGCCGTCTGATGAGACTGATTGATCCACCATCAAGAAATACATGAAATTTGAAGGAGCTCAGAGATCGCTAACTGTAGACCAACCGACTGCGTTGGCATTCCTAATGTTATATTTTTCGGAAGAGGCACCATGAGCACCATAATATCTCTAGAAAAATATTATTTCCTACCGTTGCCTTATTTTCTTTCCCCGATATCCAGGAAATAGAGAACGGGCGTGCCATGGAAGGTTATTCCACAAACTACGCAAAATCAACGTTTTCGAGCAATGAAAACCCAAATTGTTATCCTAAGGGATCGAAATGTTTCCACACGCTACGAAGAACATCTGGCCTCGGATGGACGGAACAAGCTTATGGCAAGAGATGAAATAATGCGCCGAGTTCACGGAGGTATTCGGTCGCCTCCTTTACTTCTTTTTGCTCTTCCCCGCCGATGGCGTCGGGGCATCACGGAAAACCAAAAAAAAAGAGAGCCTAACATTTGAGAAAAGGATTACGAAACTCCTCTCAGGGAAGTCTGGTATTCCCACTAGTGCATTCCGAGGGGTTCCCGTCCCTTTTGATATTGTGCCCTCCGTCTTCCCCCACTATGGTATTTAAGCCAATCTATATAGTATTCCGATCCGTTATCAACAAATTCCACCCTTATTGACTGACTCACCCTCTCCCTCCACCTCGATGCTCCGCTTGCCTCGCCCCGAACGTCGAGGACGAGAATTTGGTCTCCGTCCACGCATCGATCGCAATTTCTTCCTTCCGCCCTCTCTGTCCTCTCCCGCTGAGCTTAACAGGGAGGACGTTTCGAAGCCATTACGGGACACTCACAGTCAGACAAACGGTCACAGAGGGAACTAACGTCATTTCCGCTTCTAAGGAATTCGTCCCAAATCAAACACTATTTGGATCATTTCATTGTTGACTCTCATTCTGAGATGAGAGTAAATCATTTGATCTTGTAGCGCAAGGTTGGTTCTGACATTTCATCCTTAACGACGGAAGGGACAAGCGTAGTGTCCACAGAATTTTTATCCGAAATTTTATTCGTGTAATTGTATCTGGCATCATTTGTTCTTTTCTATGTCATAGGTTAAGTACGTAAAACTTCCACCCAGTGAAACATGAAACCATAAAATTTCATTCTGAAGCCAAGATCCACCACGATTCGCGGATGCATCAAATATATTTTTCATTAGTCACTCATACGGTCTATTTTATCACATGCATGCTTATTTAGCTTCACTCGATTATATTGTTCATCCAAATGATTTAATAAAATTCCCTTTTTAAACAAAACACGCAAATGAACGGCAAAACTGGAGAATTCAAGGCACCTAATTCTCCGGACTGTCCCTGGAGGCCGCCTATATCCTTGACTCATGAATGCACTGCGCGTACCTACTAACAGAACGTACTGCTCTGGGCAATCCCTAGATTGCATATTGCAATTTCGAGGAAGGGATCTACCCAAGTGCCAAAGTCCATCAGCGCGGCCATTGGGGAGCTCTGAATCCTGCATTGAGTCTCGTCTAAGCATGGGTTTATTGATAAGATCGCTTGTTTTCATGAGTTTTGCATTGTTCCAAAGATCTCCACCATACATTCCCAACACAGCAGTGGCTGTTTGCACGTGGCCGGCCAGCGGTGGCGGGCAAGCACAGACAGAAACGCGATCAAGTACGATTTTTGCAGACCAAAGAAAGACATTTCATCCATTTTATTTACGATGCGTAAGGCACGAAACGCTACTCCCATAAAATATTAATGCTGGGGTTGCTACATTTTACATCATCTCCTCTTCATTTTTTTTCTTTTACTGCCGATGTTATACGGTTTGACCGTGATGGTTTTTTTTTCAGCAGACGGTATCTCGAAAAGATTTTGTGGCTCCTGATTTGCTGACGGTCACTTCATTACATTGCAAAACTTTCTTTAAAAAAATATTGAGACAATTCTAGTTTTGCACCTGGAAATCCATTTAATGAAATTACTTATGGGGATAAAAATTTGTCATTTGCGTTAAGCAACCTCAGGAGATTGATCATGAAGGCGGTAGGTTAGGGTTGTAAATGGAAAGGGGAAATGTAAAATTATTTTTTCAGAATTATTCCAGAAATTCTTACCCGCTGCATCGTTCAAAGATATAAAATTTCTTGCTCTTCCCCAGTTTTCCAAAAAAAATACATATATTTTTCTAATGTTGAATGTTACAGTGGAGAAATTTTCCGGAGCTTGGGATCTCATCTGGAGACGCCAAATTTATATATGCTTACCCATATACGTGTATACTTTCATTGAGCGTAACTTATGCTTTTCCTGTATATGATTTTGAACGAGATTTTCGATAAAAATGAATGATTACTACGGTCATAATGATAGAATCCGGTAATTTAAAATGCAAGTCGTAAATAAGTGCAAATATCGACCACATAGTAGGTTAATATTACAATCTGCTTTAATCAATTCTATAAAATATGCCTAGCAATAATATTAACGCTTTGCTACACTACTCGGGTATTGCATTGTTGCCATCTTGACCAGAATGTCGAAAGGGAGTGGGGAGCAAAAAGTATACAAATCAGAGAATCAGAAGGATACTTCAATATCGAATTTGAAGTTGCCTTAATAACTGATGCTCTTACAATTAGTGATTCAGAGTCTAAATGCAGAACTGACGTCTAAATGGGATTTCTAGCCCTATTTAACTACATTGATTTTCCCTCAAAAATTTCCAAGCAAAGAAAAAAGCGTTGAAGTGCGACTCCAAGATTTTCTTCATAACATAAATGTATCATACTAAGTTCTGTTGTAGGGTTTTCATGAAAATAGGTCCCAAAATACTTATTTTCACCAATCACTCTTATATTATGAAATTTTCTGCTCTTTAGAGGAAATAAAATTGGAAAATGAGAAAAAAGAACATAAGTCCATGTTCAGCATAATAGTTCAGAAAATGGCAAAAGCACAGAAGACGTTTGTAAAATTTTCACGAAATCCTTACACTTAGCGCTTATTTTTTTTGCATTTTCGAGGCAGATCCCGCAGGAGGAAACGGGCAAGCAATAACGTCGTGATACGGATCCTCGTATCTGACATAAATCATCCGGTTGGGGGAAATCCTCCTTGGAATGAGCGAAGGAATAAAATAATACGAAGTGTGAGGCAGGCGGTCATGGTCGGAGAACGTGAGAGGGAGGGGTGAGAAAGTGGGCTTAGGGAGTGCGGAAGGAAGGCTGGAAAGGAGGGAGCCTTAAAAGGAACCGATTCCTCCGAAGACGCCACTTCCCGTCCGAAAGCCTTCCCTCTCACTCCTTCTCTCTCTTCTCTCCCCATCCCCCTCCCAATAAGTCTCTCCGTAAAAATCTTCCATTGGCGAACTTTTCCGAGAGGTAACCGAGGCCTAAATATGGCGTTCGGGCAGAGAGGTGGCTCGTTCGATGGGTCTGATAGGATGCAATCCTTCCCTATTAAAGAAAGAGTAAAAGGATCTTAATAGTGTTTGCTACCGCGTCGTTCAATTCACCTCACCCCTTTTGACCCTGATGCAATGGCTGCAGACCAGAAGCTTAAGATTTGTGTTATTACACCGACCCAAAACCCCAAAATTAGGCGCTGGTGTAGCAGCCAAAAAAAAAAGAGCAGGTGGAAATTTCACTTGCTTGGTGAAACGGGAATGACGCCAAAGAAATCATCCAATGAAATTAAACTTGGATTTTGAAGCAATACTTATAAAAATGCCATTTTAATTCATGGTTAAGGGAAAGGATGGGGAAAATAAGTTGGACAGAGGGGTAGACAAACAAAGAATTGTTAAATTTGGCAATGGCAGAAAGAAATTGTTTATGATACAGAAGAGATCGTGGGAATTAATGGGATGTTGAAGTCTATCGCAGAAGAAAGGAAGTTGAGAAATATTTTGTTTTTGAGCAAGGAAACAGTGTGGAGAAATGTGCTCGTTTGTGCCGAAGTGAAAAGAATATTTTTACTATTATTTTAGAGGTCCACTGAGCGCCCAACTCTAATCGGTATAGCACGTATTGGTAAACATTCGTGTAAAACACTGAAATTAAGATGGAGCATTAATGAAACACTCCGTTATTGGGGTAGTTACAGCTCTTGGGCACCCGGTAATGCAGCGACGAGCGAGTCGTGTCACGGCGACGTGATTTCCTTCCGAGATTTGACTGACCCTCGTCTACGTGTCCACGCTTGTGACCACTTGTCTCGAGCTAGATCGTCCGTTTGCGCGAACTGACGTCTCAACGGATACAGGAACTCTGTCCTCTGACCACGCGATAAAACGAATCGCATCTTTCATTCTTCCAACCAGCTCCCTTCAGTCTCTATTTCTCTTGATCTCTTTCTCTCTCTCTCTGTATATGTTTATGTATGTGTGTATGTGTGCGTGTATATATATATATATATATATATATATATATATATATATATATATATATATACTTTTTTCTTTTCTATGTGCAAATCTGTGCTAAATGAATTTATGTCTGTCTATATGCATTTATATGTACATATGAATGTAACTATAAGTTTAATGCCTAATATAATATGTATACGACGATGGGTTAAATGGAAGAAGGGACCATTTGGTCTCAATTTCGCCCAAATAAAGACCTCTATCTATCTTTCTATCTCTCTGCCACAACTTTCCCGAGCAATAGCTATCCTCTAAGTCACTCGCGTTATTAAATTAGTGTTATTAAAATTATTTTGAGTCAACGTGTAATGGTTTTGTTAATTATGATGAAATAAATCACGTGGTAATGGTATTGCTAAAATCACTCTATTAAAACGTGATACTTACATGCTATTGAGCCGAATATGACTCAGGGACGCGAAGCATCCAAGCAATATTGCTTTTACTAGAAGGTCTTTTTGACGGGTTCGATATATAAAATGCACTCTTAACATACCTGTAACTAAGGGTGCACATTGTGGTAAATGATAAGCATCCGAATTATTCTGGATATTGCTTTTCCTCCCATTTAGTTGATATAATTGTGTACAAAAAGCCTGCACATATCTTGAGTAAATCTTTTATATATCTTTGGGCTAATAAAGTCCACGCCTATCATAAAACGTGTTCACATAAAAAACCAATGGAAAATACCCCTATTTCCCACCTCTCTATTTCTTACATTACCTCTAAATGTTTGCCTAGGTTTAACCAAATATCTTTCCAGCGGGAGAAACTACTCCCAAAATATGTCGAAAATACACTTAATATAAACATATAAGTAGTGAAATTTGAGTGTTGTAAATAGTTGTCAAATTCTAAACCTAAGGCTGTTGAGGTTATTTTGACTATTTACCGTAAAAATACCCGATCATACTACACCATTCACGAGACGGATAACGAACTTTTGGCACCTCCTGAAATCCTAAAATTTTTAACCAAAAGACTTCACCAGAAGCTGGGGGAGATCTCAGTGTACAGGTATTCCTGTACACTGAATCCTGTATTTCCTATGATGAAACAATTTTATAAAAGGAAAGGTATCAAGATTAGTTGAAGCCGTATTCATTCACAAAGCGCTATTACCACATATCGTATTGCACCATTTTTTCTATACTTTTCTGTCAGATTAACATTGTTCCCTTTGCATAGAGACGTTTAGGCTTTGGCGTTACCCATCTCCTGACCGTAATGCTTATAGCACGTGAGGGTACTGGACGAAACTAATGCAGGAACGATCGAGGAAACATTTGTAATTCATTCCACTTGATTTGCGATTTGTGGATTTATACGAAGCCCGAGGATTCCCCTCCCTTCACTTGCCGCTCCCATCGTTCGTCCCCCTGCTACTACCACCCTCACTACTCGCACCTCTCAACTCCTTTCTTCCCTGCAAATTTTTCCTCCCCCCCTTTTCACCATCACGGTCGGCGCAAGAGCACGTTTCCACGCAACACCCTCCTAGCAGCCGTAGTCATTACACAGAGGCCAAGGCCCGTCATGGCCACACCCGCGCCCCAAAAAAACTAGAGTATATCGGAGGGGGAGCGTGTGTTCCCTGCAGCCGTCGCCTCCTCCCCGCGGTCCGTGCATCATAATCCTCGGCGTGTCCCACATATTGAGGAGAGCTGGACAAACGGGGAAAAAAAGAGAAAAGAATCATTTCCCCGACCCAGCGCGGCACGAAGACTCCTCGCAAGAGCGTCCCTCTCGCCGCGGACGCCAACCGTGCCTCCCTTGTTCTTCCTTTTGGAGTGGCGAGGGGGGAGGAATATATTTTATTCGATCGTCGTGACGTCTATCCACACCCTCCAGAATCCGAGAGACTGTTTTTTGTCGCCTCTCGCAAGATATTCGGGTGTGACGTCAAAACGCCTCACTCTCCTCCCCCCCCCTTCTTCCTACCAGAGGCAGGAATAAAAAGGAAAGAAAAAAAGATATTCCGTTCCTCGGTTCTAAAAGTAATCCCACAATTGTGAACACGAATGTCCATTCCATCACATTGTGGAAGCATTTAGGGTCCATTTATTTTCACCATCTGCTCTGGAAAAAAACTTTTATGCATAATGCGGGGATATATTCATGGAATCGTGAACTTCAGATTTTTAGCAGATCGGGTGAAAATTTTGGGGGAACGGTGGAGATTTTCTCCCGGAATCAAGAGGTCAGGGCTCACTCAACAAATATTCATCTATCTGATTCTGCAACTGCTCAATCAATTGGAAGTCAAAGGCATGAATCGATGATTTGATACCATGTCACAAACATTTGAAAGGAGAAACATTGTTTCACGTACTATACAAGGCAATTTTTCAACTTGACTCACGACTGATTTTGGTTGTTAAAACTTAAGTCTCAAGACTTTGGCCATAGTTTTAGAATGAATCATGTCACAATTATCTGTCCAAATTTGTAAACTTCATTTTATTAGTCTCCAGCTAAACACTATATTAAAACTAAATTTAACCTTGTAAAATAAATTATTTTGCTGGGTAATTTTTTAATTATAATTTTACGAACATGCAATTTAAAAGAAAATAAAGTCTATAACTAGAGAACATTGGAATACAAAACAAAGGGGGGTCATTTTAATGTAAAAGCAATCACTGTACCTTCTTTAAATCAAATTTGTGCGTTTTTCAATTATCATGTTCACCAAATGGGATAGAAAGTAATAAAATAGATAAACTGTTACCTGATGCATACTTATATGAGTCGAGAGAATAATTTTGGATCAAGAATCTAGATACATTAGCAAATATTTTGGGACAATGATCAAGCTACATTAGCAACGTTTACGTGCATTACAAATTATTTTTTAAGAATTTTACCGCATGTCAAAGAGCACTTCGCCAAGTTGCATATGAATGCCCTGTCTATTCAAACCCGCCTCCGCGGCAAACTTAACGCACTAATGCTGAACTCATTGCAGCGAGTCATAGAAAATTCATCGCAGCATACAGACAAGTCTGAGGGATGGAGATGAATGAATATTGGAGGTTTAAAGAGGAGGGAAGGATTAAAAAAGAACCAGAATATCACCGCATTCACATGTCTTTATTTGCGATTTATTTTTCTCACGTATTTCATGATTTTTCTCCAAACGTCCGGATTCACGAGTAGAAAATCAATGAAGTACAAGATCCCGCCGCATGGAAAGATGTATTCATAGACCAATAAAACAAAACCCATTCATTTATTTTTCAGTGCCTACACTGGTTTCAGCTGAAAGCTAAAAATTATACCCCACTCAGTATAGAGGATTTTATCACCAAAAAGAACATCTTGTGAAGGAGGGCATTATGTTGGTGCATTATAAAGTTGTTCCTAGAAAGCGCAGACTGACGATCCCGCACGCGCTATTTCCATCCTTACGCTCCATTTAAGCACTGACCTCCGCTGTGCATGCATCTTTAGGTACCACCGAGAAATTCTACCACTTATTATTTAGTCGATGGGAGGAAGGTGGCGGAGCGTGGTCTAGGATAGAGAAGACAATTAGGGGGAGGAGGCGGTAGGGCTGTTCGGTTCGGATGGGTGTGGGCCCAGGAGGAGGAGGTGGTAAGGGGGGAGGTGGAGGACCGCCGGGATGGGCGAGGGGGAGAGAGAGAGGCACGGCGTAGCATATTCATGTTCCCTCAAACTCCTGGCGAAGGTGGTGGTCGGGCGGCGGGCGATGGGGGGAGGAGCGGCGGTAAAAGGGAAGAGAGGAGGTGGCGGAGGCGAGGCGAAGGCTCTTTGGGTTGTTGGAAAGTGTCGGTAAGGAGTAAGAGGTGGTGGAGGGTGGCGTAGGGGATGGGAGCTAGTTCGTGAGTAGGTGGAAGGGTGCGGTGGGGAGTGGTGAGAGTGGCGCGCGAGGGGGAACTGAGGGGAGAGGATGGGAAGGGATGAAAGGTAGGAGAGGAGGAAAGGGTAAATTATGATATTTTCCCTCTCCTCTCCCGTACTCAGGATCGTTCAGTTGAGGGTAGGCGTCCGGATGTGGGGAGAGGGAAGGAATTGGCGATATACATCGATATATCTCACGGCGCGATATTTCCCACTGAGGCAAGTCCATAAAACCGAGATATCCCATATGCATTGACATATATATATCACGGATTACAACCATCGATTTTTGTTTATTTGTTTAAAGAAACGGATGGCAGAGTCCTTTTTCTAGATATGAGTTGCTAACAGTGTGATCCTGGGTGCAATAAGTCCTGTAATTAAAAGCATTAAATTCATATAGGCATAGATCACCATACAATCTCATCATCAGAACTTCTACCCCATGATGGGTGCATTCTTCCCTTATTCCCTGATAGCTCTCGCATGCAACGTTCTCCATCTCGCCAACGAATTCGTCTTCGGACTTTCTCGAGAGGCCTTTCTGTACTGGTTACAACAAATCTCCGGGCCTGGCCAATCATTCTGGTTACTCTTTATCTTGCTCCGTATTCCCTTTTCCTATTCCACCTTCCTCTATTCATTATTTCCTATCTTATCTGCCCATTTTATTTGCAGCACCCACCTCCAGCGTCAGCTCTCGAAGGGTGTTATTCTATCTTTTCTGATTTATTTTTCCAATTGCCTCCGATCCATTGAACGCCACATTCCACGCAAATGATTTCACGTATACCTTACCACCCTTCTATATATGGTAATTCTCTTTTGCTTCACTAGTGGCATTTTCATCACAAACGCCTTATTAAAACGTAATAGTCTATCATATTTTTTCTTTTCCTAGCTCCCACTACCTAGCTTCATATCTTCCTAAAAAATGTTCTCTCAAAAACCCACTTTCCCTCTCCGTTCCTTGTTTATACTCCTTACTCTGATGCATGCTTGTACATTACAATGGGACAAATGATTCCTTTGGATGCTTTCATTTTGGTTCTTTTAGAGAGACTTCTTGAGGTGAAAATATTTCTTAGGATGAAATAACTTGAGACTCTGTCATTATGAGCTCCATTTTCGAGATTGGTTTGAATTGACATTCAAAAATGTTGAAATAACCTTATTTTCATCAAAAGCTCTTCTGCAGAGATAAATTGAAGTCTTTGAGTTCAATCAAAATATTTTGAAAGTGAATGTCAAAATCACTGACATTTGACACATCCACACATCAAACCTTCGCCATCAAATGCTTTGTGAGAGATGGAGTCGGTTATACCAATAGCACATATGAAACCATGAAAAACATAGAATTTTATTAACGCTCATTTTCTTATGATGGATCCATCAGCAAAATGATGGCCACACGCCAATGTACAGTAACCTCCATAGCAGAAGACATAGGCATGGAGAGGCTCAAGCCTATAGCGAACCTCAATTTTGATAAGAATTAAAGACAATTCGATCTACGGCAAACAATTCAAAAATAGTAGCTAAGAGGTTTTTTTATCGGGAAACGCCTGGCCATGGAGGTATATTTGGAATGTGAATTTCTTTTCCCTCAAATGAGAATGTGGAAGGAGAACCACATCCCCTCTGATAGACAGTACCGCACTTATACTCTGCCCAGGGGATGGACCTTTGAGCGGGGATCGGTTTACCAATGGGATCAATCTTCCGCTATCGGAATTAGGGCTAAGCAGATATGCGGGCATGATGAAACCAAAAAAAACAGCCCAAACGTCCATAAAATATCACATTTGGCTGCATCCGTGCGCGTGCATGTATTGGTACTTCGTAACGAAAAATCATCCATTCGGTTTGTGACAGAGGGCTGCGCATAGGGAGGAGAGCGGAAAGGGTGAAGGGAGAGGGGAGCGAATCGGGGGGAAAGGGGAATTGCAAGTAAACAAGTGCAATGAGAGGCGCTTGGGAAGGTTGAGGAAACTTTTATGAGTCGAAAGGGACGGAAAATTAGTAATTAAAGGGTTAGGGTAGCTATGAATAATTTACGGATGATTCCGTGGTGCTCTGGGAAGTAGAACGGGTAGGTGACGGACCTCCCGGCCTCCCCCTTCGCACCCTCTTGAGGAAACTTGGGGAGCAAAGGGGACATCAGGGAATGGATGCGGAGTGAGGTACGCGCGGGACGGAAGAAAAGGGAGTGAACTACCTGACGAAGAAAGAACGTGCGCCGCGACGCCTTGCCACTCTGTGAACTGATTCGCCGTCAATAATGAACCCCTTAGAGATGGGTGCAATAATTCACTGATGCGTGAAAGATCACAGTGTTCCGAGCGTTCTGTGAACAAGTCGGAATTCTCAACTTCGTCCTCTTTTTCGCTCACAAAAAGTATTCTCGGGGAGGGAATGCGGGAAGGAGAAAAACCCTAAGGGCATCTCCATAATTCATCCTTCCACACCCTTCCGATCTACCACTACTACAAGAGGCCAAAATTCCTGAAAATCATCAAAGTATCCGCCGTAAATCGTTTTATTTTGGAATCGGTAGTAATTAATGTCATCAGGTGTATGCAAAGGAAAATAACGGAATGGAAACTATTCCGCATGTAACAAGTGGTAATGCTGAGAATCCCAATGTTGGTCGTTTATATCTTGTTTTTTTATGGATCGTGCATTGTGGAATAGAAAAACATCTATTTAAACGCACTCATTCATCAAGATAATTCAACTGGTTGGAACCGTGCCAAGTGGTGACAAAACATAGAAAAAATGCATTATCATCCATCATAATCAACTTAGCAATGGAAAACACAAAAGCTATACATGCATGGGAAAAATTTGCCTTTACTTCATTATGATTGCGCGGAAACCACATTTGAAGGTTTTCAATCTCATTTCACTTCTCAATTTCTGCCCATACAGTGCCTCTTAAAAGAATTTAGGATGAACAGGAAGGTCTCAAACTTATGCGGATGATTCTAATTAGTTTCTCATACAATATAACCAAGAAGGGATATAGGGATATGTTGGAATTTATTTCTTGAGTTTTTTATTAGATTTTACATTCACATTATTTTCTTCTCCAAAAGACGGTTTTTTCCGTTCTTTTGTTCACTCCTCTGTGTTTCATCTGTAACTCTAATGCAGCAAACCCTTTATCCTCTTTCTGATGCAAACATTTTTCTAGTCGCAAATACTCTTGGTTTTTCCCTTCCCCGCGGTGTCGCGAAGCCATTTCATAATTCCCTTGGCGACAAAGTTCAATTAGCCATCTGCGTCTTCTGTTCGAGGTTCAGAAACGGAAAGGTTTAGATAGGAGCTATTCAGAGGAAGAAATGCAGAGGACTATTCGAGGTTTGAATCTGTATTGTTTCAGCCAATTACAGCCACAAGAGACATGTGGATACGTTCAATAAATGATTCCTTCCATTGCTACATTGCTTAGTTACTGAAAATTTCGTTTTGCTTAATGCCGCAGTTTTTTCTCTCAAATGTCTTCCAAAAACCTCTTTGCTACATCCTTCTGGAGCAAGAACCCGGGCTCTCTATTGTGCAAAATATATTTTTTTCTCAATACAATTCTCCTGTCACAAAATCTTAACTTACCCCATTCCTCTATTTCCGATTCGCTAGTTATAATTCTTAGGCCATTAGGCCCGGTTTTATCAACATCTGAGCATGATTGCCGACCATTTTCCATTTTAACCATTGTTCACTAATGGAAATAAATAACAAAAGTGACGTTTTCAGTTTAATATTTCTATGTAAATATGTCGATATAGCCCATGAGTAATGGATATTAGCAAATATTGGTTTATTTTAACAATTGATATACTTGTATCCACTGAATTACTTCAATAAAATCAAGCTTTAAACCTTTTCTTAGGTTAACCACAGATCTCACTGGTTTCGCTGATTAAATATATAGTATGACAATAAGTTCTTAAATTTTATACAATTTGTATTTTCATTTGTCAGATGGATGTCTATACAGCTTTCGACATATATAATGTCCATTGATTCATGGGGACACATTTACAATTAACACATGATTTCTTCAATATTTACGCTGCTCAGCGTTAAAAACATTGAAAGTTTCACAAATAATCTTTTATCAACAAATTAAATAACCACATTTGTAGCTTATTTTCCCTATTCTGTAACATTGACGATAATTAATGAAAGAAGGTTTAAGTTTTTATACTGATGTACATTTTGATACCTTCACAGCCCCTTATTATCATTATTCATGATTTTTTCGTTATTTAATGCTTCCTTTTATTTAGCAATGGAATAGCGACTGTTGACAATTTCTTTAACTTATTACATTTTTGTAGAGTGCCTATAATTTTCTTTTTTGCGTTGTCAATTTGTATCACTCGCTATTCGTATCATAATATTTCCTCAAATTTCCGTTACTAGAATTCAATTTACTTCATCAAAACCTATAAACGCTTTCCCAAGGAACAATGTGTATATATATAAATGCGGCAATAGCGCACTTAGAGGCTATTAAGGCAACGGAAACTATGGCGAAGCGTCTAAACCACGTAAACTCTGACCTTAATTTTCTCTTCTGGCAGGAGAGATTTCAGAGGCGTTCCCCTCGGTTTGAGGGAAGAAGTCTAGCCTCGCCGTAATGTAATTCCTTCGTGGATCCAGTTTGCCAAGTTTGCGCCCGGATGAATTGAATGAGTGTTTGCACGTAGCAATGAAAGTGAAAATCCCGTTTTAGAAAACTTTTATAAGATTTGTCAGGATATATGGAAAATGGATATTTTAGCCAAGTTAAATGCTGAGCAATTAGGTCCACGGTCCACAGATTTTTTATCGATTCTGTAAGATCATTATTTTTCTGTTCCTGCGAAGAGACCTCCTCTGCCCGTTCTCCTTTTAACGAGGAGCTCTTGGTTGGCGCTCCAATTTATCTCGCATGTCGATAGAATCTGAGGCTACAAGTGAGAATGGAAATGGTTGATTTGGCATGGCAGCTGCTTCTAAAAATTTTTATTTCGTCATATCTCGACGTTATTTTTATTTCACTCTGTCGGAGTGCATAATAATTTAAACTGGCAAACCAAAGCTCAATTTTACTTCATGCTATAATCAAGGCCTCGTGCTATGTGGTAACCTTCCCTTAGTTTCCAGCATGTGCAAATCAATGTGAACATAATGATAAGGTAAATCTAATTTAACGCAACAGATTTGTTTACCGGAAGACTTGAAAAATAATTTGTAATCATGTCGTGAAGTGTTCTATACTGCCTTCTTGATCCATTCAGGAAGTTGAATTCAAATGACAGACCAACATCAGGAGGCGGCTTTACTAATTTGACCGTTTGTTTAATTGTTTTTGAAAAAGAAAACTTATGCCAAAATTGTTATATTGGTATCATAAAAGTGAGAGAATGAGCATCAAACGTTCTTCCTAGATTATTCATAATAAGAATGAGTCTTAGAACAGTGGTGTAGCCAACTGAATCCGTTAAACATTAGTTTTGATAAATTCTTTTGAATGAAGTTATCTTTAATAAAAACATTAACCCATATTGATATTTAGATGTGTAGAACAGCCATCAATAAAGGGTGTATATAAGCAACTCCTTTTGAAAGCTTAAATTCGCAGAATCACAATCCATGAGAGTAAATATTCGAAATTCAATACATTAATGGAAAGTATCAGCCGTTCGTGTGTGCCTCTATGACGTTTTTCGTACGTCTACGCACTTTTGAGCAAGGAGACGAGTGTGGTTTTTAGTGTGCGTATAGTTAGTCTGAAAAGAACAATTGTGGTCACATCGGACTCCAATTTCCATAACAATCGCCACCAAGCCAAGTTTTCTTATAAATTATGGTTTTTAGCTACTTAAGCAGTGCTCTTTCTTTTATTAATTTCCAGTTTTTTTTTAAATATCGCCTTCGCCGTGTCTCTCTCTCTCTCTACCTAAGCTATTCTCAAACTTGAAAGAACGAATAAAATAAAGCATTTCTCTGTTTTCCTCCGTAATCTAAAATGAACTGAAAATTTTGTCGCGGTCTCTGCGTTGAAATTCTCACCCGGAAACATTGGGGGCGTTATCTGGTTGCGGCTGTCAGAAACGCTTCCTCCAGTTTCCCGTCGGGCCGAACGTGGATCCCGCAAAGAACAACAAAGGATAGCTTTCTCAATGAATGAAAAAGCGCCCACGCTGCTCTTTAAGATTCATCCCGGCATCTTCCACGACCTCTTCGCCTCCTTTACAGCCACCGATCACGTTTTGAGTTAACGCTGTTTGCACCATATTTTTCGCGGAGAAAGAAAAGCTGAAACTATTTCCAGAGCCCTAAAAGAGCCCGCCGCTTGAATTGACGGAAATAGAGCATTTTGGCAATCCAAAAATGGAGGAAAAGGGAGAACCATAATGAGACTCGAGTAATCTTACGAAAATATTCCATGTCATTAAAAATTTCCACCCGAAGAGTGTCTCTCTGATAGACTCCCGAATAGTATACACGTCGTCGCGTGTTTCTCCGCTACCATGATTTGCGCGACATTTGCAGGTGGAATTAAAGAGGAACGGAGGGGAGGCAAGAGGGGAATCCCGGACGACCTCAACAAGACTTCCGCTAACCGTGCCCACTCAGGCAGACGATTTGGAAATGCTTCAAGAGAACCAAATGCGAGCAGCTACGGAATATTCTGGGCTACAATAATTTATAATATGACTTCCCGAATTTGATTAAGTGATGCTGAAATTATATGTCGGTAGAATGAATTGTAATGATTATGTCATCGGCCTTTGTTGCATAACTGCTATTTCATCATTTCAAGTTCAATACTGTGAAAAATTAAGCATTCAAAAATATTTAATTAGGATTGAATTTCCATCATCGATAAACTTCAGAACTCCATAAATGAAACTGATTCAAAGGCAATGGAGAGGAACGCGATAGCTGAATGGAATAGTTGCAATTTTTTTCTCTCGAAAAACTCTCAAAGATGTGCCTTAGAGTATGACCTCACCAAGTAGGAGTCATTCTAGAAATTAGTTTGGTCAAGGAAAGCAAGGCGTGGTGATACAGCCATCACTGTCACAATGAACATAGCTTGTACAACCATTAATAAATAGTGGGCAATAAATAGTAAGAGCTGAGATCGCCATTTCATATCCAAGAATGCAATGGCTGCAAAAAGGAGACAGTGCATACAGCGAATTTAATCCTTACTACGAATTATGTGTTATCAAATCATGTGTCTGAATAAATCAATTATATGCGAAGAGTGCAGACTTCTCAGCCATATCCAAAAGCTAAAGAAATCAGTGTAACCGATATAATTGAAAGAATTACATAGTTGAATACTATAAAAATCAGCTGTTTAACGTTTAAAAATAGATGATTTTCATATTCAACCCATATAAAATTTTCTTTATGAAGCCTATTTTCTAGCAGAACAGGATTAAAAATATTAATGGGGGCATACGTTATCTCACTCAAGCAAACAAGACGGCAGTTGTCTTACCTTGTACGCACCGCACAACCCATTTTACCAGACCTATCCTAATGTGTTTTTCACTGAGCTCCAATAGAAAAGTGAAGGATTAGATAGCACCACTCCGATTGGACTCATGCACTAGCCTTTCATTACCTCTTGGGCAAAACAGCAAGCTTACAGTACGGTGCCGCTGATGCATTCCGTGACCCAATTGCCAGCTCGAGCACGGGGCACGATTTTTCCAGGAAAATATAGTATATCTTTGAAGTAAAACTGCTAGGCTCACGATTCAACGTAATAGTTGAGCGGAGCGAGGCTCCTCGGGCAAACACCGGTGACAAACTGCATCAGTGCACTCAGCGAGCACACAGACACTTGACTCTTTTCCCGAAAAGGGGAAGGTTACATCTTTGTTTAACAGTTCTAACGCAGGTGCCTATGTGTGTATACAAAGCATGATCAAGATAAACCTCAAACGCAATATTTTATTGTAGTCATTTCACAGAATTTTCATCGTAGTAACATTGTTTATGGTGGACTAAATATCGTTTAGACTTTTAATTTTTATCGTCGAGTAATCGATCATTGAGGTGTACCCCTGTATCCGGGAACACCTCTAAGTTTTCTGGTGCGTAAGGAGAAATTCTTTGAAAATTCAATTTTTACAATGACCCGATTTTTAAAAAGCTACAAAGATGCCTTTCGCCAACATATAAATTTGCTCTGACTATTCATGCAGTGTAGGTAGGAGGCTTCAGAATTCACGTCAATAATAACCGACTTTCAATCCCAGGCTAGAATAGGATGAACGATGGAATGTGAATTCAAACTGAGTACTTCGTTTTATGAATTTCATTCGATAAAGCTATGCCAAATGAAGACGTGCCATGCGTGGGATCTACAACATATTATATTACTCCAAGAAGCTCGGTGAAAGATCTGTAGCTAATACATTCATATAGATTTATTAACAACAATTGAAACAATTCCTCCAATTAGAGTTCGTTCTATTTGGAGGAATTATTTCAATTGGCACTGGTAGAATTACTTGCATTAGGATTGTTCCCAGAAAAATATTTAATCAGTCTTGACTTTGGTGAAGTGACAAGAACCAGTTTGTCAAAGTTTCTATCAGTTAAAAAATCATATGGCTATGACCTAGCGATCATAGTCATATTAGCTGTTAAAATCGGTTATGATTCGCATTCAATTCTAGAAAATTTCATTAGTAAATAAATAATTCCACGTTTTTCAAAGCAGATTTGTTGGCATTTCCCCTTATTTCGTAAGACAGGGGCTAAGTAAACCCGTTTTCATTACCTTCCTGGCGCCCATGTCCTGGAAAGTCAAGACATGGGAAGCGAACGTAAGCATAAAAGAAGCCGGGTAGCTAGAGGCTTTGGTCCTACATAAAAAGCAACGTGACTCAGCCCTCCTACCGTCTCTCCCGCCGCAGTCCACAAAGAAAACTTCAACGGCTTAAGGTGAGAATTTACAATTGCACTCAAATCAGATATCCCTGATGCTGCCCCAGAAATGAAAAATAATACTCCGAAGACGTCCGCCAGATCGGAGGAAAGCAACATGCCGTATCGATGCGATCTACTCCCCCAAAAGTGAAAGGAACTGGGTTGAGGTGGGGACTGAGCCCTGTTCCCTCCCGAGGGCGGCCTCCACTCTACTGGGAACGCGGAACATCTACACAAATCAGGGACGCGAAATTGGAAAAAGACGAGGGAAGCAGCGGAGGGGAGTCGGGTCTGGTGACGGGAGATGAAAAGGGAGCGGAGGGAGGCCAGCAGGATTTCGACCTGCAAATTTCCCAACCCCTTCTTGGCACCCCTTCACCCTTACTTTCCTCTTAAGGGAGGGATCCATTTTCTCGTTCTTACCCCGCAATCCCCCTGTCCTTCCTTCTTGCCGTGCTCCCGCCCCTGGGCCGACCTCCTTGGCTCCTCGAAACCCCTCCCGTCCCTCTCTCTCTCGCCGCAACTTTCCGCTCCTCCAACCCCCAAAAGTAGCGGAGCTCGACCGCTGCTTTCCTCTCCCCTCTCTCTCCGTCGCCCCAACAACAGAGAATAAGAAGACCCCTCCTCGCTGCCCGCTTCCTCAAGTTTACCGCTGACAAGCCCCTCGCCTCTCCCCCCTCCACTTCCTAACCCGTCTTACTATCTACCCCGCCCCTTCCTCATTTGCCATCCCCGCAAAGCCACCAGCACCGGAGCCCCACTTTCCTGCGATTTTATTTTATCGCCAGTTTGTTTGTTTCGGTGGCTCGAGTCGGGCGAGAGTTTGTGTGAGTGCGAGCGAGCTGTCCTCGCTCCTCAGTTCCTCTCCTCCCTCCTCGCCATAACAGTTACGGTTCCTGCCGAGACCTCGAAAACAAAAGGGATATCTTGCAGCAAATGCGTGGTACGTGTGTGCATGAACCATGCTCCGATTCGCGACGAGCGCTCAGAGTTTGCCAAACTTGCTCCCCTCCCTTCCATATCTCCTAAGATACGTCCCTCTTCGTGTCCCCTCCACTCATATCCTCTCACACGTCTTCATCGCAACCCTTCCAACACAACTGATTCTTTTCTCATAGTCACTCGTGCCAAAAATGTGTACCATCTGTAATTCCGTGGGACCATGATCAGAACTTGACTCTCGTTCTCACTTTCCCTCACTCTCCACCTTTTTCTCGTCGTTTTCATTGCTTCCGTCTCGTTCATGAATTGGTATTAAATTTGAGCTGTTCCCAGCTGATATTTGCCGTATTTGTCGTCAGTCTCTCTATTCCACCCATCCTACGGATTCGAGGTAATGATAATCACCACGATTAATGAGCTGAGAGATCCCATCATCCATCTTCTCGTTACCTCGATCAGCGGACAGGAAGGAAAAAAAACATGACGATGCATTTCCACAAATCACATCTCTTTCCGTTCTTTTTTTATTCTCATTTTATTTTCCTTATTTTATCATTCTGTGTGAGTCGCGTCTCCCTGATAAAGTGCCCGACTGGGATTTAGTCGCCCGACTCCGCGCAGTCCGAGCGCCGCCTCCCCCGTGGATTGTATGTAACTCGTCCCCGCGATTGCCCTCCCGTGTGTGCCTCATTAGTGCAACCCCCCCATTCATTATCTCAATGCTGGGGTGCGCATTTCGGATATCGGTGAGCCCTCGCAGGAGCGTGATTCGTGATTTACAACTAAGGACGTGTGCGCTGATATCCTGGCATGAGAATCTTGAAAGAGGTGAGATATTCAGTCGAGAGTATTTCACGGAGTGTGATTATATTTTTTCTGAGCTATTCCGGCGCTTGCTGATTTTAGCAATCTATATCGTTGCGTCGCACTTTGAAGTGTACCATTATTTCTGTGAGTCGTGCTGCTAATTCCAGGAAAATGATTATATTTCTGGAACGCGCAAGCAAAAATTAGTAGTTGACGTAAGTAGCTCTTAATTTGCACAAGTGTCCCAGCAGTATCCCATACTTTCTGCACTGCCTTCACTGGTGTCCCATTTACATCAGTGATAGCTATTAACTATCAAGCAACTTTAATAAATTAGCTAGTGGTACGGTCATTCCCTGTGATATTTGCAAATAAAACGGTATATGCGGCCTGTTTAAAGAATCTCAGTAATATTACCGCCGTAAAACCGAATGCTGTCTCCCGGAAACGTCTAATATAATAAGCCCTAGAGCATTTCCAGGGAAATAAATCCCATTTCCTTTCCATTCCAGAGGAAAGAGGTATTTGAATCTATTGGTACTGCAGTTTCTCTCCCTAATCTTTTCCAAATTATCTACTAATACCGATATAATGATGGGCCTTAATGATTTTTTCGGTGTGATTAGTTAAACTAGTGTTCTGTCCCTTTCTAATAACCTTAGTCTTGCCTTGTTCCTTCGGGCTCTGAGGAACTCCCATCATATTTCCTCCTTAGCGCGTTTTGCCTAGTTTCTTATCGTAATATTTCTTTGCGAATCGAGCGATACTTCTTTAGAGCTTTCTATTGCCCAGATAAACTCCTCCTTCGACGAGTCACAAACATTTGCCGAGTTTTCCACGCACAGTCTTACCAGTTCATAGTGACACATCGTCCTTACTTTTTCGTTACGTGTTGCTGCAATCGTCGAATGAATTCATGTCTTTATTCATATTGCTCTAAAATAAAAAGCAAAGTATGTATGGTAAAATCATAAAAATCCCTTAATGTTAAGTGGTCTAGCATCACCTGCCATTCGTATTTTTGGGCCCTAAAGAATAATATACTGTTTTACTTGAATATTAGAGGAGTATTTGTAACAGTACTATCTACCTTTCGCTCCAGAGATAATCACTGCCCATTTTCCATGGATGTGAAAGTTGTCGTTATTAGTAGTCAAAAATATGTTTGCAGAAGTCACTTCGATTTTTTAATCAACCATTTTGTTTGAACTCTTCGGCGTTTCCTGATTCTCTTATACTTTCTATAACTGAGTCAGAAGATATCAATTATTTGCCAAGCAATAATTTTATTTTAAACTTCGAACACATCGAGACATTTTCCGTACGCCTTCGTGTGACCTAAAATATTCTGAGGGTAAATATTTTGTGTAGATACATAAAACCAGTTTTCAATATTTTTGTAATATGTATTGTGACTAGTTGTGATGATATGTCTTAAATTTTTCATTCAAATCCTAGCAGGGTGAGACACACCGAGTATTTGTTCAATTATACGAGCTAGACAAGTTTCCCATGACTCGTTCCTTGTTTACCTCAATGCGCTTATCACTTTGTTTTTCTGACATGCCAAATGACTATTTTCTCTCGTCAGACACATCCGCAGTATTCGTGGACGGAATAAATCTCGGTCGCCGCGTCCTCAGAACGTGGAAGAGAAAAACAAATCACTTCAGAGACTGCACAGGAAGGACTTATAACCAGCTCTTCCCTGCTCTCTCCCTCACTCACACACGCTTGCCGAAAAACGGCAGCGTAATCCAACAAGAAGCGATTCACCTTTTCAAGAGTTTCGTATTTTTCCGCAGAGAAAAAAATGCCGCGGAGGAAGGGCAAGGCAAAAAATAAAAGTTGTCCTCTCTTTCTCGAGTAAATTCGACCCTCCTCGTCTTCCGATGGAAAGGCCATAGTAAGAGAGAGACCCTTTGAACATTCTTCGCCTCTTCCCCTTGTCGTCGGAAATCGCCGGATTCTTTCCGTAAACGAACTGTTTTGGAGCAAACAAATTGGAATTGATTCCCCTTCAGCGAAACCGGGGGAAAATTAGGTGTGCCGTCTTACCTTTCCTCTCGTCTCCTTCCCTCTCCTCCAAAACCTTTCGCTCTTCTTTCCTTCTCTTAGTCCTTGTCTCCTCTTCCAGTTCTCCCTTTCCAGCTCACCGTCACCCGCTCTCGCTCCCGCCCCTTCCCGCTCCCCTCGCATCTCCCCCAATTACTGCGTCTGGATGCTCTCGCCTTCCGGGCATGAGAATGAACCCTTCCGCGAAGGGGTGCGGATGGTGGAATTGGGAGGAGGAGGCTATAGAGAGGATGGGGCGCCCTGGAGGCGGATGAAAGGGACGGGGGAGGGAGTGTCGAGATGTGTGAATGCTCTCTCTCTCCCTCTTTCTCTCTTTGCTTCTCATTTCTCCGCCACCCAAATCGCCACCCTCCCCCGACAAGCCCTCCTTCGCCATCATCCCGAGCCCATTCACTCGCCGCCATCCACTTCTTTGACTACTTCACTCTTTCACTCCTCCCGAAGTCAGTTGGAGAGCAACGCGGCCGAGGATTAGGGGAAGTGTTGAGACGCAGGGGAGTGCGCCGCCTTCCACCCAATTTTCCAACAGAAAGACAAGACATGGAAAAGGATTCGATGGAACACTATCATCCTCCGGCATTCCTTTTTTTGCCTCACAACACGGAGCATTATTTTTCATTCTTAACCCGTGCCGCTGCATTTTCGATCTACCTACTTTTCAATCCGCTTTTTCTTCCCATTTTTTCAAACCACCACTTTAATTTATCTGTCGTGATTTCTATGCAACGAGTGATACTAGAGGTTTTCCTTGAAAAGGAAAACAAGTGATACAAGAGATCTTCCTTTTCAAGGAAAATCTCTCGTATCTATTGGTGTTATCAATTTCAACCTTCTATCTCAGACGTCTTTTGGTTGGCATTTGAAAACTGCGAGACTGCTAAGGTTTTTTGTACACCATTTATTGGTCATTTCGATTATCTTTAAATTCGGTAGCAAGTGGATGAAGAGAGGTAATACGCCGGTTATATATTTAAACGCCATATCCAAACGGATACATAAGTATTAATAGTCTTACGCAATGGTATTAAGTAAAAATATTCCCTCATCACAGGTAAATCGTCATTCCCTCATCGCAGGTAAATATCTCTGAAGCAAAGCAGTGTTTACAAATACTCGTGTGCATTCTCAAGGATATTCCTTATGCTCACATGATGGTCGAGACTTGGGTACTTCTGCATGTGTAGTAGGGCAGTCGAAACTTGGCTTTACTCGCGCGATTGTTTCCTATTTTCTGAATCATTACTACGTATTTCACTTCAAAGCAGTAGTATGAAGAAAGAAAAGTCGTATTTTTGGGGTTCAGTTTATAATTTAATGTTTTACCAAATAGGAAGCAAGATAATACCGGAAAACAATCCTAAAATCGAGAGAAACATAGTTGGATCCCCTGAAATTCGATAATAAGATGTGCTAATCCCCGTAGCATTTCCTGCTGTGGGACAGGGTAAAGTTAATGTATGCGTCAATTAGCTATGCAGTGCAAAGTGCGATCGCACTTAACCTCGGTAATATTTTTATTTTTCTTGCTCCGTCCATCTCTGAAGTGTATTTCGCCTCTTTCTCCCTCATTCCTCTCCTGCTGGCATTACAGTATTCCCCAATCACCACCTATCCCCTTGCCTCCCACTCTTAGCTTTCATTCTTCTTCCCCGCCATCTCTTCTGCTTTCTTTAAGATTCCTCAACGCCGTGCCCCTCTCTTTCTTTCCGCCCTTTACACCCACCCCCAGAAATCTCCTCTCCCCCTTTAAGGGATCGCCTCGGCATTCGGAGGAGTGACGGCCTTGCCCTCCCAAAGAATCCGCCGAAACCCAATTTCGTCCCGAGGAGAAAAAAATGGGGGATGGGAGTGATTTTGCATTCGGAGCATCGGCAGCCATCAAGGGCCTTTTTAAAGGTGTGTCTGTCGCCTCAACCGACCCTCCTCTCTTTTTCCTCCTCCCTTGAGTTGCTGTTTCCCTCGCCTTCACTCACTCTCCAACTCTGCCTTCCACCCCCTACCACTCATCCTCGGTTACTTCTTTCAACTTCACCGACTCCTTGTTGATCCCGTTTTCGTCCCGACCCCCTCCGTTTAGTCCTTTTGAACCACTCCTGTTTATTTCGCTCCATTTACTTGGATTAGAATAAAGATAGAGAGAGGGAAAGTAAGATGTGAGCACTTCCTCTGTCGTTTCATCAGTTTCCGCCTTGTCTCCCACCCTGCGCGTTTCCTCCCTCCCCCCACTCAGCCTGCTTTCAGTACGCTTCCTTCGGATCGGCGGCATGAGCAGTTTTCTTTTTTTCTTATCCCAAAAATGTCGCCAGCAAATATTTTTTTTATCTTGAGAGGTCGCAAACTGCGTTTCCGGCGGCAAAGTGGTGCCAGCTTGTCATTTTGACTTTCAGTGATTTAATTCCCTTTCTCTCTCACTCCAAGCCAAATATTACGTAAATGCAGTCACATCATTCCTACATTAAGCATTTATTTAGTCCTTTCGTGCATAAGTGTAGTTTATTCTCATGTTTTCTCTTCAGTATTTACATTTTTATTCCAATTCCCTTGAGTCTGTTTCCAGAAAGTATTGCCTGGTGCGAAACTGAATGAATTTCGGAAGCCAGAATTTTTTTAGCAAAAGAGTGATTTCTCAGTTTTCTGGGTCAAGAAGGAGCGTGATCATTTTTTTCGGCTTTCGTGGCACTATACTATTGAAGTCTCGATGGATTCTTTATTTCACATGTTTGCATTCTTCAAGGCTATCCATTAACATCGATTAACCACATCAATGGTTCAAACTTGGAATATTTCTTGAATGTTTCCAAATATTGACGATCACATTTCATGTTTCATGCTACCACCAATCTCTCCTTTGATTAATGTAGTGACCCCTCAAAGTGTTGAATTGGGTCTACTTCGGCAATAAATATCATTCCTTTGTAGCACGTGATTTGATTATTTACTTCTAATTATCCACGACTTAATGTATACCAGATTTGATCACATTTGTGAGTCCCTTGACCAAATTTTTCCAAGGCTATCAATAAATGATTTCAACCTTTTACTTCCTTCCTTAGGAATAACTTCTTTCAATAACTTTCACTTTTGATTACATGTTCCTTGTACACAACGTCTATATACCTTTTATATTTATCTGAAGTTAAAAATATAGACAGAATTTGAACTTAATCAATCTGGTGGGAAAAGACCAAGGCACTATTACCTCGCCTCATGATATCATTGTAAAAACAAGAAGGGTAAAGCACTCGTCTGCTAACCTTTACGCTTCGTTTTCGAATCCAGAATTTTCTGGGTAACTCCACGCCGCGCAGGGAGTGCAACATACCTAATTTAAACCAAGTGGCACGACTTAAAACTTCGCGATGGTGATGAACATTTTCCGTTTATAATATGACGTACCTCCCTTTTCATGAAACTACTTTTTTTCTTCAGGTATTTTAGTCATTGGAAGCTCCTTATTGATATAAGTTCGATATGCCGACACGTTCCACTGAGTAACAATACTGAGATTAAGAATATATCGTGAACTAAACATTACATAGCGCATGGATGAGGGAAAAGGTTTGCCTTAACCCCAGTCGTGATCGCTATGATGCGAGGTTATTCAATCTCCAAAATAATGTTTAAGGCCCTGCGTTCATGAAATATTTTCCTCTGATTGCCCAATGCTAGGCCAACTAAAATAATGTCAAAGTTTCATGACTGGAAATGAGGCATATTTCCCCTCCAATCATCATTACGCGTCAGATATCAAAAGGATGACGTGACATCGAAAACGGTGAAAATTCCTGAGCCAAGAAAAACCGTGGCATTACCGAGCCTCTCAAATACCTTCCCTAATTCCCCAGAGCCTAAACCGTTCCCCTCCTTTGCAATTTCAAGCTAATTTTTTTTCCCTGATTATATCTCCATCCTATCGCATTCTCCGCGTCTTAAGCTTCTCCCCGATATCCCACAGCCCTTCCTCAAACCTCTCCCGCCATATTTACCAGTTTTATTTAACCCCTCCTCCGATGCCAGCCGTTCCTCCCGCAAACGACCTCCTCTCCCACGCAGAGACCCGTTCGCCCTCGTCTTCTCGTGCGTGACCTGAGACACGGAGGTTGAAAATAATGACATGCGTGCGTGCCCGCGTGTGTATTCACCTCCCTTTTAACCACATCATGTTGATTTTAGAAGGATGTCAGAATGCTTCCATCTTGCTCGTGATGAACGTTAATGGGCCAGGCGTATTTCTTTTATTCGGCGAAACGAGTGAAATAATTGGTTGGGAGAAAGCCATAACTTTAGCCAACCCCTTAAACACGGTCAAACTTTTCTTCAAAATTCGTTCATAAAATTTCGAACAAGAAACTAGGCCATAAATGACACCATGACTGCAGCCATGCTCAACTTGAATCGACTTTGACCGATGATTTTCCATCTCATGTCCTCGTTCAGAATTACGCAAGTTAATGTCTTGGATATATTTAAACTTTTTGCATGGAATAGATAAACCATAACTCACGTTCAGAAAACATGCTCAGCGCTACGTAGTTATTAAAATGGCAATGCATGATAGTGTTGTTGGTTCGGTTCAAATCCTCACGTTTTATTTTCGTAAGGACATCTCCTTAATCAATAAAAAGCAATCAATTGTTTCCACCGACGTGTTATCGCACGATTTTATGAGCTCTTATTGCATTCATCTAATATAATCGTGAAAATTCCACTCTCCACTACGTTCTATATCGCTTTCGTGGTACTCTTAATAGTTTTAATGCATGAAGCATGATAATTATTATCTCAAGAAAATTAATTATAACCAAAATAAGACTCGTTTAGGAAATACGAACTAATGAGGTTGACAGAGGAAATGACGTTTCTGGAAGCAAGGGAAATGACAAAGCCATGAGAGCTGAAGTTATTTTCATGGTTTGTGGCGCCATAAGAAATTGTAAAAAAAATTGATGTATCAATATTTTTTTCGAACGTATCTTACACAGAATATTATCATAAAAATTGACGTTTCTAGACTTCCTCCTGGGGCCGCAGAAGAGTGCTTGAGGAATCTACCGTGGCACTCTTTGAATTGCCTCTACTAATTCAATCTATGAGAAATGTGCGATAAACAAGCCGTAAAACCACCAGCTGTTTTGGAAAATTAAATGCCTGATTCAATTTTGTTACTTCCAACTGCGAATTTTCCTGAGTTTTTATTTTCAATTATCATTTCATTTATTATCATCCGTTTTCCATCTTATAAGCCCTGAATCTCTTGCTCAAGAGACGCGAGCATTACAGTTTTTTTTTTCTCCTCGGTCATTTTAATTATTTGCCTTCGTGTTTTTATCACCCGCTGATGTAACTGAATGGGACGGACTCGCCTCCTTATTTTCTAAAGAGTCCCTGCTTGAAGACCTCCATTTGCCTCCCACCTTTCCCCCCACCCTCATCTCTCTCCCATTTTAATATTCGCATTTTTTCATTCTCCCCCCCCCCGTCTTTTCCCCTTAATCTCTTCATCGCCACCTCCATCATTTCTCTCTCTCCTTCCACTACACCAGAGAGTATTTTCTACCCCCCTCTCCCTCTTTTCCTTCCCACCGACCCTCGTACTTTGGCGGGGGTGAAGAGGAGAGCGAGCGCTTGGGCACAATGGAAGGAGGCGATTCTTTCTTCCCTTATCTCCTCCCTCGCAAACCACTCCCCCGTATGACATCCCGTTCAGGGATGGTATAAAAATACACCCGCCGCATTCCTTTCCATTTCGTTCACCAGCACCCTTCCTCCCCACGCCACCCCCTCATGTTCTTCCCTCCTTTAACCTCCCTTAATTCCCTCTCCGTCTGTTTCTCGCTTCGGAGGGAAATACGCCGACACTTTATTTACGTCGAGCCCCGCGATTTTTTTTCGAAGCCTCATTTCCTTCCCTAACCCTTCCGAATGTCTCCCTTTTTCCCCTTTCTGGCCTTATTGCTCCTCCGCCGGGTCTCGTTCCCCCATCGCTCCCTTTCTAGGGTAACACCAACACGGGCGCCGGCGAATCTATCCTGTTTCAAACAGACATCGATTGTTAACCCTAGGTTTGCTCTGCTACACCTCTATCATAATATTTGGCTTGCCTGAAATTTTTAATCCGTAATCCTTTTCATTTCCTACTTCCGTTGGTAGTGATGGAAAAGGGAGGCTTATCTGATGCGTGAAACCATCTCTAACAATTGAACCCGAGGTAGAACAGCATCTCTACCTTTGGGCAAAATGTTCTTCATTGCTGCTGCTTACGAAGTTGCGCGTAAAAATCTGAAAGCCACAAAAAATGATATCCTGGGCTTATTTGCCCGGAGGAATCAATTAAACTCAATAATCTTTGATCAGCAGACAAATGCTCCAAGTTGGTTGGCCACTTCGTACCCATCTGATTTCCATATGGTGGCTCCTCTGTTCTTATGCTGCAAAAACGATTTTGTATAGAAACTAATATCATAGTCGTACGGAAACCAGACATTTTATTTCCCCATAAACCACGAATTTCACCAAAATTGTGTCCTCGCCCGTTGTCATTTTTACCAGTTTCAAATGTCCTCATATCTATCCTCTTTTATTTCTTCCCTGGTCCTGTAACTCTCTTCAGAATAATTTTTTGTACATTTTATCACTTGTTCACAGTATTTTTCTTTGCATGGTTTATCTGTATCTGTATTCCCATTGATGCCGAAACTCTCCATTAATCACTCGATCGTTTAGCGGATGCCAATCCTCTAGGACACCCACTTTGCCACAGGTTCCAATCCACGGGTCAATATATTTATTTTTTTCTGTTGCAAGCGTTTTCCTCCCATTTCCCTCGCCTTGACGTCGCTCTTCTGCGCCAATGGGGTGGGCTGACAGCGGAGAGGCACCAATTTGCTCCATCGCCGACTGCGAACGACCCATCCCACCACCCTCTACCCATCTCATCAAACAATTCACCCCTGAAACGCACCTCGCTCCGCTCTTACTTTCGGTCCTAGGTCCCACACCCCGTGGTATCACGCCCCCCTTTCCCACCCTCCAACTCTCTTCCCCGCGCTCCGAATTATTTTTTTAATCTCGTTCACCCGTGAGGAAGTTCGCCTCACCCCTATCACTTCCTCCGCTTCAAAGCCTTAGTGCATAACGGCGAGGTCCCACGTTCGTCCGAGTGCGACGGGAGACGTGCTTCAGGCGTGAGAGCGAGAACAGGAGAGACGGCAATCCCCTTGTCCTCGGTCGCAATCACCCCTTCGGCCGGGCCGAGTGTTGAGGTGCGCGTGGCCGCTAGGGTGAAGAGAAAGAAAACTGTTGCAGAGCGAGGAAGGAAGGAGTAGGTGGTCGCGGAGTGCGAGAAGGTGGCGTGGGTGCGCTTATCTTAGCGTTCGCTCCGTGTTTGCTTTCGTTTAGCCCCTAGTTGGTCAGTGGCTTACATCACAACCCCCCTTCTATCTTGTCTCCCTCCGTTGGGTCGCACTACCGAGACTCACGATCCGCTGCGAGGAACGCGACGACTCGGAATATTCGACAAAACAAAAATGTCACAGTCAGGTGAGTCCAAACGTCAAGTGAGCCCGTTTGTCTTTTCTTTTTTTCCCTCCCTCCTAATGCACATAATCCCCCGCTACCCCACCTTCCATTTCTCCGTCCACGTTCACACACCGTTTCCTACACTCGAGCCTATATTCATTCCCCTCCCCCCACTGTAGATTTTCCACACCCCCTCCTCTTCTCCTAAGTTTCTCCACCTCGAGCACGAACTCCCCTAGTCACCTCCCATTGCTCTCCCCTGTCCCGATGTCGCCTCGTCCGTCTCAGGTCGTTTACTGCAGGCGCGGACCCAAATGAGAATCTGCGGCGAAGCGGAGAACGATGTCGTACATGGGGTGCGGAGCGGACGGAACACGGAGGGAGGGAAGGGGGCGGATGTCTGACAGCGGAGATGGAGGGAAGAAGATTAGAAATAAAAAAGAAAGTTCTCGAGAGAAGGTGCCTTTTTCACTTGCGCCGATTTTTCTTGAAAATTTCTAAACGAGGGGATGAGAAGGGAAAGAGTTTTCGGTTCCCGCTTCTCCTTCGTCGTCACGTTAGCTATAATGTGTTTTCACTCTCCTATATCCCAGCAGTCAATTCACTTTTCTCCACTAATAAAATTTTTTGCATTTTTACTTGTGATAAACTTCTTTTTTTAACGCTTTCATCTATCTAGAAAACTTCTTCCGGGAAACGAAGTGGTATCTCTTTCTCGAGCCTTCCGCCTCTTTCCCACCCTACGTCTCACCTCTTTGGGCACCCTCCTCCCTCCTAACAGTTCGAGGTGATCGTGGAAGCCTTTGGGTGTGGCAGTGAGTTATTCCCAGATTTTGAGCTTCAAGGCAGAAAGTTATTCTTTCGTTTGTCCATTTAATTAATTCAATAGAAGACTCTTGAAAGGATCTTTTTCATTAAAAAGATTCCACTTACGTGTTTCCCTATTGGTCTCCGCCGTATATATTTCTTTACCTTTCATTAAGGAGCGTTCCACCTGTAAGGGAGTTCACTAGAATTTACGAACTCCTATTTCACATTTTTACTCGAATATTTACTTCGTCTCCATTTAACATATAATATTTCTTGAACCGCAAGGGTGTGCCTAGTCGTAAGGTAACTCATATTTTCATGTATTTTGGATGGCACATTTTTTCAGATAAAGATTACATTTTTTTCAAATTATACTATGATTACTTCATCTCTGTAATTCTCAACTACTTAGAACAACTACACTATTGAAGTTCCACAAAACTATTCATTTTTCCGAAGAGATAGTGATTGGTAACTAATCTTAGAAAATAATTAGATTAGAATAAAAATAAGCTAGTGAACTACTGCTTATACTTGAAAATAACACAGCAATTATTGCAAGAGAAAAAAATCGTGCATCCCAGCTCTCCCCCCTAAGGCCCTAGACATATTTCTACTCAGTGAATCAAACACTGATTTAATCAAGAATCATTTTAAATGCTTCAGATTATCCCCTGCAGAATGTGAAATACACCCCATGGGCTTGATTTTCCTAGTACCACTAGTTAAAATTTATAAAATATTATTCTATTTCTCCTTGCAATAATTGAGTGAAAATAACTCCTTGGTCCCAAATTTATTTCATTCGAGTGTTTTTAACCCAGTGAATACTCATGGCGTTGACTGACAGACTCGTTACGATTAGGAAACTGTAGAGAACTATTTCAGCAGGACCAACAGTAAGATTGGCTACGGAGTGGATTAAAGGTGCGCTCTACTCTCTTGAAAATCGTCCCGCCGCATCCCTCCCTCCATCCCCGTTCAACGCCCTCCTACCCCACAGCTCCCGCACCTCATCTCGACGGCATACACACGAGCCGCGCTCGTCCGCACTGAGTCTGACACGTGATCGCGAACCTCCCCGAGAGAGGGCAGGGAATTCTCTTCATCAAAATGGCCGCTGTCCCGCGACAGTGAGAGCGGGGGAGATAAATAGGGTGAGTGGAGTAGGACAGAGGGCAGGGGATTCATCTTATAAATATACATATGTGTGTGTACATATATATATATATATATATATATATATATATATATACATTTATATATTTATATATATATATATATATATATATATATATATATGTATATGTATATAAATACACACATATACATACATGCATATATTATAAGGCATTTTTTATTTGGTAGTTGTGTCCATCCAAAAACCTACCTTAACCGGTAGATTACTTTATAATAATAATTATATTACCAGGACATTACGTTCCGGCTCGGGCACGCGGAGGGTGACCGAGTGTGCGGAGAGAAATGAAGTGAGAGAGGGAGCGAGAGAAACAGAGAGAGAGGGTGAGCGATGGAAACGGAGAGAGAGAGAAGGGTTTTAGGTAGAAGAAGAAAGGGATGGAGAGATATAAGCACGTACGTGAGCAACTTCCTGAGGGAGTCAGAAAAATATGAGAAAGGGTGGAAGGAATAGGAGAACGGGGAAAAAGGCTTTGAGAAACTAGATGGAGGAGGATAAGAATTGGAGTAGAGTGGGCGTATGAAACTATCTGGAGGAGAAAGGGGCAGGGCGAAAGCGAGTTCCGTATTCCACGAGCAAATTAACTGGGTTTGTTGGCTGGAGTTTTCGGGAGACGAATGAATCGTGGAAAAGGTAGGAGGAAAAAATAATAATCCGGACAAGGGATGTATAGGAACCTGGGGAAAGGACAGAGTCAAAGGGACGGCCATGGAAGTGGAGGGTGAAAGGTAGTCAAGTAATGAAAGAGGTGGGGGGGAGGAGCTGGAAAGTACGAGAGGGACGTTGCGAGAAGGAACGTGAGGACGGGGCTGAGTTTGAGCTTAAAGTATTCTCGATCGAAGTCACATCATTGTTAAGTGCTACTTCCCTCGCTACATCTCCCCCTATGAGATTTGATTGGCGTGAAATAAGATATACGGTACTGAATAATGATAAAAGATGTTGGTGCGGCACCTGACCACCACACCTAATGGCTGATTGATATTCTGAGGTAAAGAGCCTAAATGCTCTCTTCTGATTTCCCCGTTCTTCCTCTTTAACTGTAAAAGTCACCTCCCCTGTTTCTATTTTTCTATTGAGGCTGATGTCCTATCTAATCAATAAAATAAATCCAGTCCTGTCTAATCAATAAAATCGCGGATCAAATATGACAAAAATACGAGCTGTGATATCACGATGATGCCCATTCAGAGGGCAGGATGACTTTACGAAAGGAGAAGTACACTTTTAGGGGACATGAATCTGGGATCTTATTCCTGAGCGTTTGAGAGTTAAGAACGTCATCTGACCTTCTGATCAGTGTCATTTGTAATACAGCCGCTGGAATTCGGGTGTTCATTGTGTGTATGGAAAAGTCAATAATTAAATCCCTTAAATTTGAACGAAGTCCAATGTCACAAAAAACTCAATATGTTACTTCGAATTTCTGAGTTCGATCATTTCAGCAAGGGACAGTTTATAACAGTTTTCTACTGCTAAGGAGGAAAGAATAGGCCAGGTTAGCTTAGATTGGAGGCTTTTACTTAAAATGATGCAACAAATGATTTTATGACGCTAAGATAGCTTTCTAAGGTTGCTACGAATGAAGCATTACCTGGGTGAACGCTTCTCTCACGTTGCAGTTGTCTTGAGTATATGCTCGATGAAACGCGAGAGAAACATTGAGCCACATAAATTCGCCATACCTATCATTCATAATCAAACGTTACTTATGATTAGAGGTTGCCTTTGCCTTTGGTACACACAGCACTGTGTATCCAGTTACCTTTAACCGCATCATGTTCACGTATTTTCCCTTTCATTACATTTTTTCGGAGGCAAACCACCGCATTCTCATCACCACTCCAGTGCAGTGTGACTGCGGAAATACCGCTCCGGCGATTTTGTTCGATTTCCAGCGGGCCCTAGCTCGGCATCCTCGCACAATGAAAAGACGACGAATCTTCTCCTCCCCCTACCCCCATACATCCCCCTTTCTTCTCTCTCTACTCAACAGCCGCCCTCCTCGGTCATCTTTGAGTACTCCTCAGCCGTCGGCTCTAATTATGGTGGCCGCTCGCACTTCAATCACAGTACTTCATTTCCCTCGCATCTCATTGCATTCTCATTCTCCTTTCACCCGAGGACATATTTAGAAGTGAGCGTAGACGGAGCATTTGATTCTCTGCAAAGCGACCACCAACTGCCTTAAGTTCTTCGATTGGTTCCATAATTTAGCTCCGAAGTTCCAATAATTCCAAAGTTCCGGGCGATATTTTAACCTAAATCTGCGTGTGTTTAAGCGTGAGATACGCGTTTTCAATAAGATGTATTACTTATTTTTCGTCTGTGTTCATATTCATTAATCGTTTATCACATTGTAATAATAATCATAAATAATCACATGATGAATATTTGCAATGCTGAAAAAGTTAATGTTGAATCGTATTTTGTGCAAATGTATGGAATGAATCACGAGAAAAGGGGGTCACTATTACGCTTATATGGTAAACATGTGACCATTAAAACGCGAAAATTAAGTATTAGTAGGTGTGCATATGATTTTTCATATACGAGGTGTGTACAATAAATAACGGAAACTTGAGTTGTTTTGAAAGAAGTTTATTTATTCGCCTATGTTAATGTTACCCCCTTCGAAGTAGTCTCTATCATATATTATACCACTTGTTTGCCCTGCGCTTTTTTCAATCCCCGAAACACTTCTGAAACTCGACCATTGGTCTAGCTTTGAGCTCTCTCCGCGATGCGTTTTTAATCTCATCTATGCTCGTAAAACGACGGTCCTCTAAGATTCCCTTTATCTTTGAGTACTGGAAAAAGTCACACGTGGCCATGTCTGGCAAATTTGGAGGCTGGGACATGTTTACAGTGCTAATTTTGGCCGAAAATTCACGAACAAGAAGTGCAGTGTGAGTAGGTGCATTATCGTGGAGCTAAAACCATGAATGGTTTCACCACAAATACGGGTGCTTTTTTTCTATTGATTTAACGAAAACGTCATTGAACTTATAGGTAGTACTCTTTATCGTTTGACCTTGCGCTAAGAAGTCATGGTGCATTATGTAAAATCGCAAAATTCCCGTTCCTTTAAAACGCACCTCGTATCAGGTGGCTTACATACGTGAATGAAGTGACAATAGTGGTCTACAAAGTATTCAAACACAACATTAGAGTCCATTACTAAAAAAGAAAGAAAGACTCGTACTTTTCCACAGATTTTATTATACGGTACAACGCGTTTCACCGACTTGCGGCATCATCAGGTACAAATTTGCAAAACAGACAGAGCAAGCATATATACCCTCAGGACAGAGTGGGGGCGGGGAGGGTTGGAAAGATTTGAGAGGGGTGGGGGCTCGCAGGTGCGTTGATGGATTGTTTTGACCATTTCCAGGCTAGTTTTTCTGAGAGGAGTGGGGAGGGGTATGGGAACAATTGCTCATTACAAAGTGTCGTGTTGGGGTTCACCAAGTGCCTTCTAATCTCTAATTGCTCGAGAGCGTCCATTTTTAATCCTTTTGGGAGTGTGTGTAATATCTCTGGGACAAAGTCACTGCTGTGGTCGAATTCTAGTAAATGCTTGGCAAAGAGAGAGTTGTTATTCTGATTTTTGTGACACCTAGCGTGTTCCTTGACTCGTAACTTGATATTCCTGCCGGTCTGACCGACATAAACGCTGTTGCAATCCTCGCATTTCAGTTTATAAATGCCTGATTTGAGAAGGCTATCCTGGGTGTCTTTTCCATTGGCTAGAAGTTTGGAGAGGGTTATGGGTGGGTAGAAGGCTGCTTTGAGTGAGGTGGGTAGGCAGTTGGAAATCCTATATGAAAGATCTCCCAGAAACGGGATCGAGCACCACTTAAAATCTTTAGATACTGCGGGCTGAGATACGAAAATGCTTTTTATGGCCATTGCTTTTTGTTTTTTCCGTAGTAATGTGTCAACTAGTTTGGGGTTGAAACCATTGTTGGTAGCTATATTAGTGATATTCACGAGTTCAATTTTGAAGTTTTTGGGGGAAAGGGGGATGTGTAGGAGGCGGTGGATCATGGAGTGGAGGGCTGCGTGTTTGTGAGAAAAGTGGTGCGCGGAATCATTAGAAATTATATGGTCTGTATATGTGGGTTTCCTATAAATTGCAAATTCGTGTCTATTATCCCTAATTGTGATTGTCAAGTCGAGGAAGTTGATGGTGCCGTTGACGTCTTTTTCCATGGAGAAGGAGATATTCCGATGAAGAGTGTTTAGGAAATTAAGGAAGGAGTCTAACTGTCGGTTGGTTCCGGTCCATAGGCATAGTATATCGTCAACGTAACGAAACCAATAGCCCACGTTTTTGTTATGCTGATTGTCAGCATTAAAAAGATGTTCTTCTACAGAATTGAGGAAGATGTCTGTGGAAAGAAATCTGTGGAAAAGTACGAGTCTTTCTTTCTTTCTTAGTAATGGATATTAATTACTTCCACGAAGTGAAGCCTGAAACAATAGAATATATATACCAACATTAGAGATTAAATATTCAACTTTGGCGAAAATGCGGAAAAAAACTTCAACGTAAAATCTACAGGAGAGGAAAGTTATTCATAAAGGTTTACTCAACTCCCTTTGATCTCCCTCCAGCCACAAGAGAAAAAATGAATGACTTTTTCATGGGCTTAATGTAGTACTATTGACCTTTAGTGGATGATATTCTCATCCCTCTATACTATATTCTTTCCCCTCTCTGTCTTCCTCCTTGTCCCCCAGACCATACCAGTAATCTCCATCATTCTTCATCTCTTTCCCTTACTCACCATCCTCCCTCCTTCATCCCCTTCGTCAAACCAATCTCCGCACCCCACTCATTTCTTGCGAGGTCGCATCCCCTGTAAAAATCCCACCCCGTCCCCACCCTACTTCCAATTATTTCCTTAATAAATCTCCGCACCCGCCCCTCGGAGGGCACCAACCCCCTTACCCGCACTCCCTCTCCTCTCCCTGCCCTACACCACCCTTCCATCACCCGTACCCCTAAACACCGATCCCTCCCGTTTTTCCCACCGCTCCCTGGCCGACGTCGTCCTCCCCTCGCGTCTCCCTCCTCTCACCCCCATAATCCTTCCATCTCCCATTCATATTATCTGTCTCTACTCCTGCATTTTCTTGTCGAGGCGGGACGACTTTTATTCCACTCCACTCCTCATAAGGTCCAGCCCTTAACGTGCTGTAACCTTGCCTTTGGTTTCGTGGTAGTCTTCTTTTTTCTATCTTCTTCTTCCCATAAATAAAATAAAAGGCTCATTCTCTCTAACTTCCTTTTTTCAATTCGCGGAGGTTTGAAATGCACGAACCTTCCGTCTCTTACCAGAAAGTGTGATTCGCGTGGAGTGTGGATGCTTCTCCAGTGTGTGTGTGTGTGCGCGTGGGTATGCGTGTGCTCTTCTGGTACTACATCCGAGTGTGGATACTTCGTTTGATCCCAGGTTCAACTCGTCTCATTTCTCTACTCTTCTATCTCTCTCATCTCCTCCTCCTCTCTCTCACTATCGCTCCTCTTCACTCACGTAACAAAGGATATCCATTCAAAGGGCATAGCCCTGGGCGAGCCTCCGAAAGGGGTGTGTTCCGCTCTCGAGAGAGAGAGCTGCGAAAGCGTCCACTTTCAGTATTGCTCGTCCATTGAAAGGAAAATACGCCAGTTTCTACACCTCCGGTAAGGTTCTAAATTGTTAGTGCACCAATAGTCTTTGTTAAGTAGCGCCCTGGGATTTTACTGATGGCGACACGGTAGCACAAATATTTTCTGGCAGTTGACATTTGCTATAAAACCATAAAAGAATTCGAAAGCAAGCATGAATTGACGTTTAACTTGGAAACAGGATATGAAGAATAGGAAAGCGGAATGGTATAGGGCCTTATACTGCTGGAAAAAAGTACCGTTAAAAAGGTTTATTGAGGAATGGCTATGAATTTTCAATGGCCATTTGTTAGTACATCAAAGAGATCAATTCACTCTGTTTTTTTCCCGAACTTCTCCTTTACAAAAGCAAATAGAGATGATTATGCCTTCAAAAGTAAAAAATGAATGAAGCGAATGAAAAGATCAAAAATGAATGAGTAAATTCTTTTTGATTCAGCAGCTAAAAAACTGCCGTTTTTTAAATAAAAATTCTACCTTGTCTTGTTTAAAACCATTTATATTTAACCCAATGCGGCAAAATAATCAGAAAGTCAAATATGGGTCTCAAAGAAGGAAGAGAGGTCACCACTCAACGATTTGCAATTACAGAGAGCGAAAAAATGAGGACTTAACGAAATCCCATTTTCATGTTTTACTCAAAGAGTGCTGATAAACGGCGAAAATGTATCCATATACGATCCTCGTATTCTTATAAAACGAAGAAATAAAGATAGGCTAGAAAAAATTGAACTTTTAAAGATCGGAAATTTATAGTCTTCCAAAAAAATGTGAATACATTGCAAAGCTTAACTGAGTCGAGCAAAATAAGCAAAGTATATTTCCGCGAATACAACAGAAATCGAACAGAGTGATGTAACATTTCAGCACCGAAGAAAAAGCCTTTTAATATGCTTCATGTAATTGACATGTTCTCAAACGTAAGGTTTCCATTCCTGAAGCAAATCAACCTATTGATATACAGGGCGTATTTCAAAAGTAATGTAGCTATTTTTTTAAAGAAATTTATTAAACAGATTGATTTGCACAAACACTTTAAATTCTTCAAAGTACTGCCCTTGGGCCTTGACGCACTTTTTCCAGCGACTTTGCAATGACCGGTCGGCGCCCTGAAAGGTGTCTTCGGGGGCCCGTCGCTATGTCTTCGTCACTTCCGATTGGATCTCTTCTATGGACGAAAAACGGGTTTCTTTCAGGGCTGACTTAATCCAAGGAAACAAAAATAAATCTGCTGGAGTGACGTCAGGACTATAGGGGGGTGGGGTAGTGTTGGTACCTGGTGTTTGGCCAGGAACTCGCGGACTCGTAGCGCGTTGTGGCAAACACCTTAGGCACGAGCTTCGGTAACAATACAAAACAAAAGAGTAGACGGCAATTGCAGTTCATTGGCAACCGTTTTTTTACCCAATCGATATTCAGAGTCCAACCATTGTTGAATACCTGCCACATTGTTTTCGTTTTTGCTGATTGACGGCCGCCCAGAGCGTTGTTCGTCGTGAACCTTTTCCAGGCCCTCCTTAAATGCCTTCAACCACCTTTGTGAGTAGGACCTGTAAGCCTCACGAATCATTTTGATAGTCTCCTCAAGAGATTTTTTTAGTTTAGCACAAAACGTAGAAATCGCGTAACGTTGTTCGATCGTCGATTCCATTTTCTTTGTGACACGGTCGGCGCGTAGAGGTTTACAATAACTGACATCCTGCCGCTTCCACAACTTGGAGAGCACTGAGACCGGTTTTGCGGAAAAGCTTAGCGTTTGCCCCACCTACTCCAAGTAGTTTAATCCCATTCCAAACAATATGAGCGGCACTGGTAATTCAATTGCATCACTATTGGAACGCACCTTGTATCTGTTAAAAATTTGAGCTCCTGCTCCATCGTGGCACAAATGAAAATGGATAAGAAATGATCGCTTCCAGACTGTTATTAGTATCACTGAGAATGAGGAAAAATTGCAATGTCTCGGATCAAAGAAAAATGGTCTATGCAAAATATTAAAAATTAATAAATGCTATCAACAAAAAATCACTATCAATACCACTTCCTTCCTGTCCCTAAGAACATATTCTCTCAATTAATTGCCCAGCAAAATGTCCTTTATTTACTTGCTTATCTCTAGTAGTACCAGTTAACGTCACATTTTTATGGAAAGCATAACCTATCTGCCTTTTATTTTTTTTGCTTCATTGTAGTAACTTACGCTTTCCTCAAACATCAATATGGATGAGTCATTTAAGTATTTATTACTGACTCCACAAAGAAGTAATTATTATGAGCTGAATATTTTATAAATGCATTTGAGTTTTCCATGCAAATCAGGCCATTTCCAAATTAAGTTACCCCTATGGGTTTCCCCAAGATTGGGCACACAATGATTTAATGGTTTAGTGGTACATGGGCCAACAAAGGGACGGTTGGCCTAAACTTAAGAATGATACGTAAGATCCAATGGGGTTCCTCGTCCCCACCGGCACGTTTTTCCTCGCCTAGCGCCGCGCACTTCTCCAGCCATGTCGTCTATTCTACTGCTCCTCCTTCCACACCGTGTAGTTCATGCAACTACTCGTCCGTCCACGTCGCTCGCAATGCTTTGGAAGGGTTTGGAAAGACTTCCCTTGGAGGAGTTTCCCGAAAGGTTTTTAAAAACAGGATGAAAATGAAACGGACGCGTCCTCTCCACTTCCTCCCAATTCCCAAAAAGCCCTTCTTCCTATTTCCCCTGTTCGAAGTCGCTCTTTTGAAACGCGCGTAAGGGCTGAAAATAGGAACGAGAAAGCAGGAAAAAATGGGACCAGGAAAGGAGGGCCTCTTTCCTTTCCACAAAATTTTGCACTGGAGTGGAAAAAAGATCTTCTTAGTCGTACTTACTCCTCTAAGACGTTCCCTTAAAGATTTATCTCATTCCTTTATCGCGATCTCATACGGAGCGCAATAAGAAGTTCTTCCTCCAACCGAAATACCACAAAAAGGTTTTCCATAACCTTTTTTTCTCTTGATGCTCAGATACGGCCCACGGCAGAATGGATAGGACCCACCCGTCAATTCAGAGGCTGGGGTTCTCCTCTCTCCGCATCAAGTGTATCGTGTATACAAAAGTGGCACAAAATCTGCTCTTTCTTTGTTATATCATTTAAAATTATTCACTCATTGAATCATTAAACAAACGTTCATCAGCATTACTTCAGCGTCACAGTATCATTTTCAGTGATTTATATCGGTGCCTAAATTTTCCATACTATTACCCCTTTAATTTTTATATTTTTCCTGTTATTTCTGCATATTGTGCTGGACTTAGTCCTATAGCCTTACGGGGGAAGATCCCGAATTCAATGTCTTCACGAATATACATACTACCTTGATCAAAAAGTTCCCGGAATAACCACCGTGTGGCGCTCCCATCGTTCCGATTTGAGTTCTGTTTTTTTTGTTAAATTGGTACATCTGTTGTTGATATTCCCTTTAAATCTTAGTGTCATAACTTGACATTTGCAAAAGATTTTTCCATTACTTCCTCTCGGCTGCTAAAACGCGTTCCCCGTAATGGTTTTTTAACTCGATTGAACAGAAAGAAGTCACAGGGAGCCAAATCAGGTGAATTCGGTGGCTGTTGGATGGTATTTGTTGCATTTTTCGTCAAAAAATTACGAATAATGATAGCACTGTGCGACGGTGCGTTATCATGGTGCAAAATCCACGAGTTTTCTGCCCACATTTCTGGTCTCTTTCGGCGAATTGCTTCACGCAAACGTCTCATAACGCCCAAATAATACTCTTTGTTTACTGTCTGGCCTTCTGGCAAAAATTCATGATGCACTACACCGTTGTAATCCATGAAAACCGTCAGCATTGCCTTCTTTTTTGACTGAAAACGACGTGGTTTTTTTGGTCTCGGCTCATTTGGTGAACGCCATTCACTTGCCTGATGTCTGGATTGCGTGTCGTACTCATAAACCCACGTCTCGTCTCCAGTAATGATCCTTTTGATGAATGTGGGATCGGATTCAGCCTCGCAAATCATGTCTTTTGCGACGTCAACACGGTCTCTTTTTTGCATGAAATTGAGGTCTTTCGGAACCAACTTTGCTGCTACACGACGGAAACCCAAATCATTAACCACAATGTCTTGGGCGGATCCATAGGCAATGTTCAAGTCCTCCGCTATTTCTCTGATGGTTAATTTGCGGTTATTGACCAACATTTCTTTTACTTTATCAATTTTTTCACCGACTTTCGATGTCGATGGTCTGCCACTGCGTTCATCATCTTCGATTGACTCACGACCACTTCTGAACCGCTCGTGCCACTGGTAAACGACCGTTTTTTTTAGAGAATCGTTGCCGAAACACTTTTCCAACATTTCCAACGTCCGTGCGCCACTAAATCCGTTTTTTACGCAAAATTTAATACAAGTTCGTTGTTGCAAATTTAAATCCATTTCTGAAATTGTAAAAAATCGCCAACACACACAGAGATAGATGTACTCTTGGCTACGTAACTTTGGCAAATGTCAAGTTATGACACTAAGATTTAAAGGGAATATCAACAACAGATGTACCAATTTAACAAAAAAAACAGAACTCAAATCGGAACGATGGGAGCGCCACACGGTGGTTATTCCGGGAACTTTTTGTTCAAGGTAGTACACCATCTTCCCCCCCGAAAACGAGGAAGGTTTTCTATGTATTTTGAATTTATTTCAAAATAATTTATTTTTTCCATCAACATCCTCTACCTCACCACTCCAATTCAACCATCCAATTCCTCTGAATCTTATCATCATCGCCCAACCCGTTACATCGTTCACGTCACGCCCACAAACCCCAACCACCCGGGTCGACGGCCAATCAGACAAGACCTTCTCCATCCGCAAGGAAGCGGCCAGAATGGTGTCGCTGGTGGACATCCTCCGTGGCAACGCCAAGCTCCCCACGCCGCCTACCTCGCCCAACAACCCAGTGCCCTGCCCGCACCCCTTCGCGCCCACCTTAGACCCCGTCCACCCCTCACCCTTCCCTTCACCAACCTCCTCCGAAGCCTCCTCCCCCACACCCTCCCCCGTCTACACCGGACCATCCCCCTTCTCCCAGTCTCTCTGCCAGGAATCCCCGGTAGACCGGCAGCGCGCCAGGCAGAAGATGGCACACGCGTGGACCGCGGTAGTCTCGCAGGTAATCGACCCCGCTCCCCCAACCTTCCCGCGCCTTCCCCTCCCCTCCACTCAATCCGCTCACCTACTACCCCCTGCCCTGCCTGCTCTCAGAATCGAAAGGTCACGCCAGCAGCCCATCCGCTTTGTTCCAGCCTGCCTCCAGCGCGCCTCCGCTTTCCTTCCGAATGCTCCCTTTTATTTATTCGAATCTCTTTGGGGTCTTTTCTTGTCGGCAAGGGTCTAATCTCAATAGCCCTATTCTCCCTGTTATCTCCTCCTCCCGTCTTTCCCCAGCTACCTCTCGTGGCACGTGTTCTGAGCAGCTCGTGGGTCGGCGATTGCCTTTTTTGTACACCGGGAGGAAATTGGATATATATATTTATGCATAGTATTTCAACGGAGGATAACAAAATAAGCTTACAGGGAAAATAATAGAGAATATATAGAAGCCTATAAAGCTAGGCAGTCTTCAGAAATTTTGCTGAAGCGCTTATTTACCTAATCTCATGTTTTTCATAAGCATGCGTTCAAACACATTTATAAAAACACACATGTCAAAATGGGAGCACACGCAGAAATATTTAAGATTTAGAGAACACAAGGAATACAATTAAAAAGTTAATTTCAGCATATGGTAGTCAGTATATTCGAGGAGAAACATAGGATAAGATTTTTAACAGTTAGAATGCAATGGGTGTATATTTAGAAATATTGAAATGATAATTTGAGGATAAATAGCGTTGTAGCGTTCAACTTGTATATAAATTTTATGGTTGCGAAAACTAAATTGGGTTTTTAGTAAGACACTCCCTTTTTCAAATTATACATTACGACACGTTCATTGTCAAATTTTACACCTGTGGTGACATGTGGTTTGCGGATTGAATAAAAAGTTTTATTTTAAGCGCCGTGACCCTTGGTATAAGATAATTATATGTGTTTATAGGAGGTATTTGTGCATTGATCATGGATAATAATGGAGTAAATATCCTGAGCAGAGAGGAGAGCAAGTGAAGAATTGTCCTGTACAAGTTGATGTATTTTTGACTCGTTGTAACGAACATGAAATATCGTAAAATTTCCATCGTTATAACAGCATATCTTTCCCCTTGTGATGCCAGATGGGCTCTGACCGATCCACTGGCACTTAGTGGCCGTCACTGATATATGCTCACAGGCGTGCCGACAGACTCACAATTGGCCAGTGTTCAGGTTTTCAATGGGCTAAACCACCAGAGTTTAAACGGTACACTTTTCCGAGGTGAGACTCGTACCAACATATTTTGACCTGAGAGTAGGAATCTTTCCAATCAGAATAATCAACTCAGAAAAAAATTCTGATCGCAAAAGAGAAAATTTAGGGTCAAAAATGTGTGCATAAATGAGTATCCCGCTATGTTACCTTATTCCACCAGTGTGCATAGAATGCGGGATGATATGGAATAATAAATTTGCCGAGTTCTGGTCTGACCTATTGAGGAGTTTCCATCGTTCTTTTACGTGGCTAAAGCTTGAAAGGAAGCATTTTGGAACGGCCTGCATGATTAAGCTACCAAATATTATTGAACAGGCTAGAATTAAAACGTTGTTTAGAATACTAACCATATTAAAATCGCTTAAACATTGTATTCAAAATGTTTACTAATAGAGCATCAAATCTCTACCACAAAGACAGAAATCATTTCTTTGCCAAAGACTTCTTTAAAATGTATTTCAAAATTGAAGCGCCGTTTTTCGGGCCCAGGAATGAAGATGAAAGTTTGTCCTCATTTTTCAGTGAGGTCATGGCCTAAACCTAAACAATGTAACTGACGTAGCTTTTGATTCCGAAGGAATAAATTAGTTAATATTTTTCATTTCCATAAATTACTTTTTTCTTCACCTTTTCTAACGTGTGCATTAGTGAGTCTGGGAGTCCTTTTAATGCTTCCTTCTTAATCATTCACTTTTTCGCCTTTTTCATCACGTCAGATACTCATGTTTTACCACAATATCGATTAATATTTTCGTCGCCAGCTAATCATTCAATTTTTATTCAAGTAATCTATTATCTTTTAAAATATGGGGGACTCGAATTACCTTAAGCCCCCTCAGCATATCTCTCTAAGTAAAGCACTACATAAATAAGTACGACACCAATATTTTTACTGAAAGTGTGGAATTTAAAAACCAAAAATCCGATTTAGCCCAGAGCCTTTCACTCTGTCCCAATCCTGCTCTCCGTTTACACTCGCCTGTTATTCCACTACTCGTGCTGAAACCCCAACGAGAACATTAGAAACATCCTTTTTCTATCCTTTTCACCCTTACTTCGGCCACCCCTTGTCCATCTCCTTTCCTCTTGCGCTTTTCTCTTGCCCTTGGCTACCTCAAGCTCAAAGTCGTCATCCACCGATGGAATGGGTAGACTAACTGTTAAGTTTCTTTAACCAAGTCCGTCATGGCTTCAGCAGCTTTTTACAATAACCCTATCTGTTGAAAAATCAATGAAAAATTAAACTACTTTAATTATTTACGTTAAGCCAAACTTTAACGATACCTTAATTATGTAAGATAACCAGATGCTTTATTTGTAAGCACTGATTTTCAATACATGTGTTAGTAACCGTAATGCTGTATTGATGAAATACCATGTATTATTTGCTATGCTTATATGTTAATCTTTTCTCGTTGTAATAAACCTCTTAATATTCGTTCCCACGAGAACTGCTCAGCGAAACGACGCGACGATTTAATATACGAGGTCTGTTCAAAAAGTATCACAACTTTTGCGTTTATTCAAAAATTATTTATTTATTCATGAATATTTATTTTGTCCCCTTAAAAGTAATCCCCATTAGATTTTATACACTTATGCCAACGTTTTTTCCAATCCTCGAAGTACTTCAAAAAATCATTTCTTGTGATCTTTTTCAAATCCTCCTTCGATGCAGTCTTTATCTCGTCAATCGTAGCGTAGCGTCGTCCTTATTTTATTTATTTATTTTTATTTTAAGAAATTATTCACATACAGCAGTTACGCCAATTTACAGTGAAAAATATAACAAATATGACAGAGGACAAAATACAATAACGGTATAAAAATAAACAACGAGAACCGAACATTGACCGGAGAAAATTTAATTTGTTGAAAGGTGATGGGCCTGATCTGGAGAATACGGTGACTGCGGCATCATTAGTGTGTTGTTTTTGGCCAAAACTTCGTGCACAAGTAACGATGTGTGAGCAGGGGCGTTGTCATGGTGCGAAGACCAATTTTCGTTCTCCCACAAACCTGGGCGTTTGAGGCAAATTGCACATAAGTTGCAGGTTATATTCCCTATTTACCGTTCTACCCTGTGGCAAGAACTTATGCTGCACCACGTCCCTGCAATCGAAGTTAACTGAAAGCAAACTTTCACATTCGACCGAACTTGGCGCGATTTTTTCGGCCTTGGCTCGTACTGCAGCTTCCATTAGGATGATTGAGCTTTAGTTTCCACGCAATAACCATAAAAGCATGATTCGTCACCACCCTCTGGAGCAAATTTGGGTCGTCGCGGGCTGAGTCCACCACCTCATTAGCAATGTTAATGCGTTGCTGTTTTTGGTTGAAATTGAGCGATTTTTGTACAAATTTCGCGGCGGCCCGTGTCTTAGGCACGGGTCATGGGAATGGCACGAGTCAATCGATATGTTTAGGACCTCAGCAACTTTTCTAACGGTGATTCGACGATTGGCCAATACTATTATCTTCACTTCATCAATGTTTTCGTCTGTTTTTGACGGGCTCGGGTGTCCGGCACGCCCTTCGTCGTTCACATCTTCTCGGCTCTCTGAGAACATTTTGTACCACCGATAAACATTGCTACGGTCCTAGGAAGCTTCTTTATATGCCACAGTCGACATTCGGAATACGTTCGCGTTTAATTTCGTTTTTCATACAAAATTTGATACATATTTTTTGATCCAGTTTTTTGAACAGGCAAAAATCGAAGACAAACCAAAACACGTCGAAAATCAAATATGCGTAACCCTCGAAAATTTAAAATTCGTGATACTTTTTAAACAGACCTCGTAGTTATCGTTATTTGGATGTTCATGAATATAACCAACATTCAACAACTCTTTTCCACGTATCCAGCTTCCATAGGGAAAGAGAGAATAAACACCTTTATGACAATAACCAGTTTGCAGAAATACTAAAACAAATAAATTTAAAATGCAAAATATTGTTCTAACGAGGTTCTTATCGTAATACGAGTATGAGATATATTTTAAAACTTCATAAGTTTTCCTCTGAATGAAAGTAACCCATTACTTCATTGTGACAGATGCACTTATTAAAACCCCAGGACTGAAATGTAGATTAATATTCACAAGATAATTTCAGTTATAAACTTTGGTAGAGCATAATAGGAATTATTGTTTCAAACTTCGGCTTAATTATTCAAGGAAACTCGCCAGGTATTAACTAGTGTCTTGTCTGGTACTAGTTATACGTATATATTTTGTAAAATAGCACCTATAATTGAGCTGAAAAATAAACACAAATCAAAATTAGCTCCATTGAGTTAACTCGAAAGGTAGCGAATTTTGAGTCAACATAGGCTAAATCAAAGCAACTAACGATTTCACAAAAAGATACATCATACAAGAAAATATCTGTCTAGCTCTTATCTACAACTTCTCTTATCTTGTAACTATTGCCCCTTATCTCTTTAAATGTTCTCTATTTCGCTGTCTTAATCCTAGAGAAAAAGTATTCGCTCGGAAAAAGAAACTAAAGGATTCCCAAAGAAACTTGGACTTCAAAAATTTTAAAACTCATCCTGGATCTTAAGCATCTCAGAAAGGAAATATTTTATCCGCGAAAATCCTTCAGACGTTATTTACTACGAAAGTCGAAAACGCAAATGCAATTTTTTTTCAGATTTGTATTTAATTTCAGTTCCCATGTTTTTGATCATTCCAGGTCTTATTTTTTTGAAGAATATAATTTATTATTCCGGGAAATTCTTTGGGCTTCAACCATGGGCATAAACGCGTGTTTTTAGAGAGTAGTCTCTCTCTAGCTCCATACTTGCGAATTAGCCCAGCATTCCCCTGGCAAGAAAGAGAAAGAGAGAGAAATCGAGGAAACAAGCTTTTTATCCAAACATCCTCCCATCTGAGAAGAGAGAGCACTTGTTGCGTCGTAAATAATACGTGTTTTGTGTGTGCCCGTACCTGTGCTCAGCACGTGTTTTTAGAGCGCTTGAGACAGCGCTTAAAACTGTCTCGCGCGCTCGCTCAATGATAGCAAGGGAATTTTTTTGAGAGCCCTCTCCGTTCAACGTAGCTGCGTAAAAATATTGCTGGATTCAATGCTGTTAAAGCATAAAACAATAACAGCATACCTTTATGAGTTAATGCTTCTTGCTGACGAAAGAAATTTAATGGATTTGATCGAACCGTATGGGATGGTTTTTTTATGCTTCCACTCCATTTTATGAAAGATTATGTATCTCCCTTTTTGTTCCAATCCTTCACTGTCTTATGGATAAAATTGATAAAAACTATGCGTAAATTACGCAGTGTCTCTGGGCTATTATAATTCAGGTTTTCAAACGAGAGTTGTTCAAATGTCTTGGTCTCTTATAATCTTTGGTTGTTGAATGTCCGGATGAAGATTTTCAACCCTTGATGATGTCTAATGGAATATAATTCATACTATTTGCTATCAAGCTTGAATTTTTTGGATTGAATTCGATTCACCTGCACATAATTTTTCTACCTAATTCTATTATTAAAACGAAATTTTTTTACTCTTCTCCTTACTGTTCGCATAATATGTTATCCTATTGACAATTATTGTAATATTTTAAGTGCAGTAAATTATGTAAATATTTTCTCAGCCGTATCATGTTCTAAAGACTAATGTTTATCGAATTAAAAATAATTTTTTCTTAAAGTTTAAGTTACTTACAGTGGTAATCGTATATTTTTGAATTTTCATTAGTCAGTTTTACTGATTGGTTTATTAGTAAACGTAAGCCTACTATCTAATATTCCAGTTCCATTTTTAATAAAGGAGACACTCTCTTCAACCGTTTTGCTTGCGAAATTTACCGAAATAATACTTCATTCATGTCGAGCTTTCTTTCGCTGTATACTTCAAACCACGATAACTACTCTAAATTATTGAAAATTATAATTCATAAGTTAGTAATGGCTGATAAAACTTGGTATATACCCTAGAATATGAAAATGAGATGAAAAAACATGGTTAGGTCCAAAAGGACAGTTGTATGGTTAATATTTTGCCCAACGCTTGAAAATTAGTGGCTAATTCCACAAATGTAGACATATTTAAATTTTGAATGAGTATTTTCCACAAATTTAAAAATTATGTTTACCCGAACCTTTCCAGGGCATTATTTGTTCATTAAAATATAACGCTTATATCTCTATATTACATTCGGATCATGCCCGTGCAAACCTAAAATAATGTCCACACCATGAATGAATACTAGTCCCACGTCCTCATGAGGCTACTAACCCCTTCTTATCATGGATCCCGAAATTTTATCGTATAAGACACGCCAAAACCGATGTAAATATTTTCGTCTGAAATTTTTCTAAATTAATTAGCATATTATTAGCAAAGGTTTTCGAAGTATTCGGTACCGACGATTATGTCAGACAAATACCATGAAAATACTTGAAAAAGAGGAACCATCCCTTTTCCTGCCCTTTCCTCAGAAAGAAGTCATTCTGAAAGTATTAGAAGGGGCGAGTTTTGAAAATTCTTAATGCTCTCGTGGAATTGCTTACTGGTCCCTCGATACTCTTGCCTCCATTAATAATATATGATATCCGTGACTAACTTAAAATCATTGCGGTCCACCGTGGAAAATGTAGATAACTTGGAGAGAAAGAAGGAGCAATAAACGTGCCACTATATCCATATTTTCATGTAACTATCAAAATTACAGAGAATGATATCTTTGCAAGCCTTTGATTCCCCTTCTTGCCAGGGATTCTGGTCGTCTTTTTGACAGTCCTTTTACCTGCCCTCGACAGAAAAACCTTTTCAATGAGCGCTCCCAGGGTCAGGGATGTGAATGATTTAAACATCCATCCAAGTGGCGGTAATTCGTGTGGGTGGAATAAATAACCAGCCGGGTCACCGCCATTTAATTATGCCTACAGCGTTTACCTCTCCGTCATCTGTCCACACTTGGATCGAACTCACTCCGTCCGTTTTGGTACTCGTACAGCACGCGGCGCTACCTCTTGGATCTCTCCCTTCCCCACCCCACACGCCCCAGTACACCAGCAGCTCATCGCCCTAATTTCCTCCCAGTTTTCCATCCGCACGCACGAGGAAGTCCTTTTGTCTCTTATTTCATCGGCCATCCCCTCCTCACATTTCCCACCCATCCATTCCCTCCGTTCGTGCCGAACCGTGAGAGGAGGGCCTTCCCTAACCGTCGAAAGTTCTTTCCCGATGTTGCCTCAGACCACCCGCTGCCTCAGCTCGACTTGAATTCCCCAATCTCAGTACTCCCCTTCCTTTAGCATAGCCTCTCTTGTGTACCCTCCCCTCCGGAGAGTCCCTCTCTCGGGGAAGAGTAATGAAAAATGGAAATGCAAATGAAGTGTCGCGAGGTTGCCGGAAAATAGGGAGGAAGGGATCTCTCCGTTCCCCGAAGTTATCCCGAACTCCGTCCTCACAGAGCATGGGTTGGATGGGGGTGGAGGAAGGCGGCGAGGATGGGTCTGGTGGTTGCTGCCACACGACCCCAACCACTTAGTCCCAACCTTCCTCCTTCACCTCTTCCGCGAGATTTGCGAGAACGCATCCATTGATCGCCCCGGACTACAGGAACCACGGACTCTATGATATGGTTTATCGTTGTTCTGAGTACTCTCTCTCTCTATTTTCTCTATTTCTTTGCCTGTCTCCACTGAAGATCTACAACTAATACGTGGTTGATCTAGTTTTTGGTCCATTTGAAAAGATTGCGGTTAGGTGGCATCAATATGATGATCAAATCTCCAAGAAAGTTTTGTCACACTGTCGTAAGCTTCCTTTTCCTCTCAAAAATCTAATATTTTTGGCTTCTTCTATGGTATAAGATTAGGGTCCAGCCACTATGAATAAACCCGTTTCTTTATAGTTGGAGACGTATTATGATACATATTTGAGCAGATTATGGCTAATCCTGCATCCCTCCTTAACTTCTTGACTTCTGAATTGAACTTGAGGAGCAAATGATATTATTTACCTACTAAAGAATTTAATTGGTCAGAAAAAATATTCATTTCACCTTTTGTTTCGACAACCGAGTGTATACTTGAACTCAACTAGTTAGTCGATGGCTATATGATGTGGATGTCTCTTGTGATGGTAAATATTTTCCACTTTTTAAAACCCATCGTTTTCATACCCTTTGCCAATACTCTGCCTTGCTCCCCCGGAAACCCCGACCATATTTTATTAATCTGCCATCACTTAATTTATTTACATATTTTCAATTCCGCCCAATGCCAAATTTCAAGTTAAAAGGTTAAGGGCCGCGATCGTTTACATTTTAAAATACTGCAAGTGATAATGCAAGTCTTTACAAGTTGAGTAGCAATATATAAATTATATAACAACCATCCAAAATCCCCGTTTTAGGAAAAATTTTCTCTCTGGAGCCGTCAGGAAAACAAATTCTACAGATTTTTCCCGAGTAACCACCTTCCAAGCCATCCCCTCGTTTTCTTTCCTTGCCACTCATCCTCATCCGCGTTTTTCTCCTCATTTCTTTCCTCCCGTCTCTATCTCTTCTTCTTGCCCGTGTCCCTCCACCCTATCCTCATTCCACCTCTGTCAACCCTCACCGATTGCACAGTGGATGCAGCTGTCCTTTTGTCTCTGTGTGTTTTTGGCGAGAGAACGTGTGCGGCCGTGTTTGGATCAGAGACTGATGCGCCATCTGTAGGGCACTCGTCACAACCAATGATGCGGCCTCTTCGCCACCATAACCCCTGCCCCATCCCCGCCTCCCCCATTGCACACGCACCCCTCCCACCCTCCTCGCGAGGGGGATTGGATGGCGAGAACACACCCCACCCCTCGCCGTCTGCCGACATTACGTAATCCCCGAGGGGATCCCATTACTCCACAACCTCCCTGCACTCTACTGCCTAAAGCGGCACCCACGTCTAAAACAACGACCACTACCCCTCCTCCTCACCCAAGACTCCTTACATGCCGCCGAGCCGCGGACCAAATGCCTGCTCGCGAGCATTAACGGCAACTAAACACCAGAGTAAAAAGATGAGAACCAAGCAGAGGAAGTTGAGGTGCGGGTATTTTCCATTGTCCGTTGAAAAAAAAACTTCATCCCCCGCCCGGGGTCCAACATTTTTTTATTTTAACTTATGCAAGGTATGCAAAATATACGGAAAGAGTGGCTCGTCTGATACGGAATCCATATTTTTTTATATGCAGGCGGAATGTGTGTTTAGTGGTGATTTCGTGCCTACGCAAGTCAAAAAGCAGCTTCCAATTCTGCCCTGACACCGATAATTTAGCGGAGAATAACTTTTATTATTCTCCTGTATTATTTTCAGATATTACCCACAAAATTCCTTCATAAATGATCATGTACTTGGTTAGACTCAGTTTTAACTGTCGCTCAAGATTAAAAAGTGACTCGCATACCTATGGACTCGACCTTTACAAGTAGAGTCTATCTTTACTAGTAAAATTCTCATCAGATAACACAAAAAATTAGAGTTGTCATCCATTGGAGAATAACCACGTTTAAGATTATATTAGACGTCGAGTGTTAAAAAATATAAATTAAGGACTAATATTTTTAAAAGAATCCAAAATGGGAGGAGCTCCGCACAAAACTAAATGAGCGGTAACTTACATGGAAATTCGTCAAGAAATAATTGATATATAGCATATCTAGTAATATTTGAACAATCAGAGGTTGTCATAATCAACACTTTTTCCTTCTATTCTATTTTTATGTACTGATCATATATATTGCTTTTAACTTTTTATCTTAACATTGGCAGCACCGTATATTAACGTGAAACGACTTCAATTATTATCTTTCAATTCCTTTATTATTTCACGTACCGAGGTTTGAGAAATCTTACGTACTCCAATTAGGTTCGCTCATTTTAGGCTTCTGAAAGTATATCGACATGCCCAGTGCACTTAATAATCCTCATCTTGCGCCGTTTAGGATAATGAATGAAAACTGTGTTTTGAGTTCAAAATTCTCCGATTGAATCATCATTTAATTCATTAGTGAGGGTTGAGTTTGGAATAATTTGATTCAGCAGGACTACTACATGGCCTTTCATCACGTGTTGAAAAGGTAATTTTTTCGTTTTAAAGTTCCCTAGCCCCGCTTTCGCGGCATTTGTCACGAGTAATGACTTAACGTACCCAAAAGTGGATCGAAGGAGCATCAATCTTGAGTTTTGTACCTAACGAAGCGTTAATGGGGCAACATCATTCCTTAAAGGCGCACAATTCTCCGGCCTCATCTTTATCCAGACGCAGGCTGGAGAAGAGACCTGCTCCCTAATGTTCCGTAACGCTCTTTCGTCGACCTTGCGTCGTGGGTGCTACAGATCAAAGCCAAGCGGACTTCGAGGGCAGAACGCCAACTCCCCCTCACTCACGTTCGATATTCCAGTCTTGACTCATGGCCCACTTCCCACGAATGCTCGTGTTTTTCGGTGATTTCGTGAGAGAGATAAAAAAATCGGACGGAGGAAGTTGCGATAAAGGCAAAATAGTGGGAATGGAGCGGAGATAATACTCCCGGGTAATCATGTATTTTTCAGGAATTGGAATGAGAGAGATAGAGTGAGTGCTTTGATGAAGCGAGTTCACTCTCTCTGAGAATTGGCTGGCTCAGAACGATACGTCGCGCAGCGTTGCGTCGCCGCGTAATGCTGCGCGACGACCCGTCACTTTCTTTCGGCGAGACGCAATACACAGCGGTCGAGTAGAGAGAGTGGGAAAGGTGCCAGGGGAGAAAGAGACGGAGATGGAGGGAGGAGAGAAAGGGAGAGGGTAAGGCTAAAGAGTGAGATAGGTTCGAAAGGGTCGAGCCTTTCGTTTTACTGAATCCTCCGGAACAACTCTTGCGTGGGCTACTCCACCTCTTTTCACATGGAACTCCCACATTAAAACACTCACTTTTCCACCAAAGGAAATGCCTCCCCCTTCAGCAGAGATTACTTTCCCTCGAATGCATGCTGTAGCTGATTTAAGGGAAATAAAGCAAAGAGATTGCATGGTGGGGTGAATTTGTGTACGAAATCCACAGCGTGGTCAAAAATTATGTTGTGTATTAATTGTGTCCAGTAAAAGATCGGCCCTCTCGCGTATATCTCACACTCTAGATTTCCCTTTGGGATGACGAAAGCATCATCTATGTGTGTGTGTGTGTGTATATATATATATATATATATATATATATATATATATATATATATATATATATATATATATATATAACTCGCGCTTTGTTGTACTTCAGGAATAAACTCGTCATTCTGTTTACACAAAGCAATTCTTTCTTTCTCCCTAATCGGGTTCGTTACAGCACAAAACAATTATAATGAACAGATAAACTCATCGAGAGCGTTTTCACTTTCTCGCATTCCATAAATATTTCCCGATATATTTCTGTTTTGTTTTTTTTTTCTCGTATAACACGCACTAATGATTTTTTTCCCTTATTTTATTTACATAGCTGTGACTTAGCATGCGAGTAAATGCGATAAATTCACATTCTTTCATGAAATTTCCCAGCGGGACCTTCTTTTCGCGCGGTTAAAAAAAACATCAAATTACTTTTAGATACCTTACAGGCAATATGGCGCACACGTGACCATACTCAACATTCCTTTGAATCACTTCCATTAAATGGACTCGGACTCGGTTCGTGTACATGAGCTCACGTGAGGCTCAACAACTACGATAGAGCCCGTGATATGAGTCTTAAAATTGAAGCGCAATGACTTAAGGATATCTTAACTAAAATGACGATTTTGAAGGAAAGAAAACATACTTTCAAAGATAGAAAATTGTAAGCGGCGGAAGGTAAAATGTTTCTGCTTGCATTAAACGAATGCCGACTTAAAAGCGAACACAAAAATTTAGTTTCCCTTAAATTAACTTTTTTGCAGGCTCAAATAATTGGTTTCGTGCATTAAAAAAACAATCACCATATAACTTCAAAGCTCACTCTTTAAAACCAGTACTGAAAATTAATAACAATTTAAATAGAGTCAGGGCAGTTTTCTGAGAAATTTTCGTCGACCAGGACCACTGATAATTCGGAGCAAATCGACCCAGTTGATTCATTTAACGCAAATATGTGACCAACCTGTGCAAGAGGCCGTAATAGTAGTATTATTCAAATTATACTTCCGTATGGTTTAAATGCAACCTAGACAGGAATTGTCAATAAATATCCAAATGAGTTTAGCTCAGCACAAAAATAATCAGTAGTGCTTCTTGAGATACAGAAAAAGTTACGTGATCAATTAAAATAAATAATATTTTATTATCGATAGTAAAAACTAATTAGAGAGGGTCTATATTAAAGAGCTCTCGCCAGCTATAGTATGAGACAAAAGGTTATAGTGGAGCGCTTCTCTATAAAAATTTAGTTGGATGGGTAACGAGTGAAAGGGTTAGGGTTTTGGAGTGTCTTGAGGGCTTTGGGGGTTGAGGGATTAGGATGGAGGAGCGAGGGCATGAGGAGAAAAGCAGGAGAGTTTGGGAGGGGTTGGCTGTGGAGGACGAAATGGAGGAAAGTAATTGGAAGGGAGCGGAAGTTGTGGGGGGAGAGGGGGAAAGGGATTGGAGTGGGTAAGGAAGGGCGTTCGAGAAGAATGGACTTACGAAGGGGGGGGGGAGTTGGATCGAAATCGGGAAGTGAATGCGAGGAGGGATGGGGTGGGCAGAGAAGGACCCTTTTGTGAGAGTGAGTGGCTGAAAGATCAAAGGGGACAGAGAGTCCGGGGGGGTGTCTGAAACTATGATGGACCGGGTCGTTGTTTCCATCGACGTCGTCTCACGGGAGGGAACCCACGAATCCCTTCCGGGGAGGGGGTGGGCAAAAGGGGCGAGGGAAAACTAATCCCTGTCGTCGGGAGACAGTGCTTTGACGTTCAGCTCGAAAACAACGTAACTTTTCTGAATTCGACTACAAACGAAAAAACATCGTCGTCATCATCCGCGAAACATGGAAAAGGTTTGCCGAGACAGGGAGAGGAGTCAGGACCCGGAGAAGGGAGTGAGGAGAGATGGGATCGAAGAACGTTTGAGGATTGTGCTGATAGTAGGTCATGGACGAATGCACGTCAACCACCCACACACGCTCCACCCACTCTCTACTCCCTTTCCCGCGGGGGTTCTCCCCCGTTCTTTTTAATTCAGCTCTGCTCCGTGAAAAATACTCGAAAACTGTTTCTTTATTTCTCCACCGCCTCAATTCCAGTCACATTTCTTTAAAAATTAATGCTTTCCCATGAAATGAAATCCTAAAGCAAGGTACGCTCGAAAGAGAAACGGAAAGAGCGAGCGATCCCTTGGTGAGTGGGAAAGTGGCACAAGGAGCGAGATCACACGAAATTTCGGTTGAAGATGGACTCCGCGCGCATTAACCAAACAATCTCTCCGCGACACAGGACAAAACTCACGCAAAAAAACTACAAGGAGGATTTTGAGAGAGGAGGATGGGGATGAATGGCCCACGGCCACGAAGTTCACTCCTCCAAGGGTCTGAAAGGGGTGCACCCACTCCGACGTCTCCCCCCTTCCCGGGGGGATGGGCGGCGGTCGAAGGGTGCAAGGAGGGTGCCTCGGTCCGATGACTTGGGAGTGGCTCCAGGTGAAAGTCGGTGGTCGAAGCGAGTAAAATTTAAGGGTGATGAGCCAGAGGAGAGGGATATGCGAGAGGGAGAAAAAGAACATGAACAGGATTTGGGAGTAGGAGGTCCCCAGGACGGGAGGCAGAAATATGAAGAAGGGGTAAATGGTGGAAAGGAGGTTTTGTATGTGTTTGTGCACATTTAGACAGCGAGAGATTTCACCCACCCTAGGGACTACTTGTTCCCCGAAGCGAGATCCTTGGAAACTCCTGCTACCCAAAAATACCCACTTCGCCCTCGGCTGTTTCGGTCTTGTAGCAGCCCCCAAAATCCCTTCGCCTCACCGACGAGACTTCGTCTTTCCCTAACCCACCACACCGCGGCGACAATATTTCGTGGCTTACGTAATTCATCAGTGTCTCCTCAATTTGAAAGTTTCTCTCTCTACCCGGGGCAATTCGTCTTGTCCTAAACTCTCTATTGGATACAATCCCTTTCCGTCCATTCCCATCCGGAGCGTTTTTAACCATCCCTGGGTATGAGAGGGAAAAATACGAAAGAACCAAGAGTTGAATGCTCTTTCTTCAACCCTTTCAAGATTTAATTTCAGGGAATTATTTGAGAAAATATTTTAATGGAAAAACCTTTTCTATAAATACATATCTTTTGTTATGACATCCTGTCCGATGGAAATTAGGTATTTTTCATAAAAACAGAAAATGGCTCAGAATCTAAACCCTCGGAAATTTGGAATTATTAATATGTTGTTTTGTTTTTTGGATACGGAAACTACAAATTATGGACTAGATAAAAACGAAAATGATCTAGAAATTGAAACTGTCTAAATTATAAATAAAAAAATAATATGTCCTCTCCTAAATTGAAAATATAGGAGAGGACATTTTGATTGCATATGATACTAGAGAATTCATGTTATTAATTTTTTCTACTATTACATATGGCGTGCTTGGATCAGGCTATCGCAATTCTCGTATAATCAGATTTTAACATGTTCCAATGCCAGAGGTATTCGTTTGATCCCCGACTTCCGTTAATTACTTGGTCCAATTCGTGAAGCAAATATGTACGAATTCTATAGCAGACAATTCTAATGCAGTCCAGAAAAATATGACTTTAGTAAATTTAATCGTAAGAGTAAAAAAATAAATGATCAAGAAAAATGTATGAAATTTTAAATTCAAATCTTGGGAACTTTTATCTGGAAGTTCTTCGGGTACTTTATAATATTTATACTGATAATACATCCATCTCCTACCCCTCAATAGTTTACGTCTCTTATTTTAATGCACAGGGAAGAATCAAAATGACTTTGCGTTTCCATAAAATATAATTTTTCTCTGTGCATTACAATTAAATTTCACAAAGTATCGGCCTCAAAAATCTCCCTTTTATAAGGTTTACTACCAAACTGAAAATAAGTATCTTCTCATTGTATCACCTTACTTATTAGGAGGGAAAAAAGAGTAAGTACGCATAACACTCATAAGGGCGAGTCACTAAACGAATTTTAGATCGCGTTCTTATATTTGTCATCATTGCCATGCATGAATATAAAAACAAGAAAGTTTCCTAATTATAAGTTATATTCCATATCATATTGCATTACTTCATTGTATACCATGGTTTACAGGTATCCCGTTATATTTCCATAACCCTGAAACTTGCCTTTGACCCTATTTTACGAAGTGAGGTACTCGGTAGAACACGAAGGCACTAAGAACAGCGAATAATCGAATGGGAGAGGAGAGAATGGGTGGAAGGTGTAAAACACAATATAGGTGTAAAATCCAATGCCCGATGCGTCTCCGCCGCCTAATTGATGGCGGAGCAGCCAGCCGGCCGCATACACGTCTATTTTCGCGTGTATGCCTCCGGGCACGGGGAGCTGAGTTATTGCGAGTGCGGATCAATGGGTGGATTTTCACCGTGGACCTCCCTCCGCGCACTTCTCGTACAAACGCCCACGCCGCCGCACGTAACGTGGCCCCCTCGCCCACCGCGGCCCACCCGCTCGTCCGATGGGGGAGGCGGTGGGAGCGGAGTGAGTGAGTGAGTGGGGAGGAACACGTGAGGAGGGAGGAGTAGGAAAGAGGAGGTATAAGGTGAGAGTCCGGGACGAGGAGGAGTAGGCGAGGGAGGGATAGGGGACCGGCGGCCGGTGGGGAACGTGGGAGATGTAAGGGAATAACCCACATGCGAGGGCAGTGAAGGACCTCTGAATCTGGGTTAGCCTGGCACTAAGTCAGGGTTCCATTCCCCCCACTTGGCGGAGATGGAGGAGAGACGGGGAGGGGTGGGCAGAGTGAATTGAGTGGGTAGAGGGGAGGAGGTGTGTGTTTGCGAGTGGGGAAAATGAGAGTGGTAGGGATTTGAAGAGGGACCGACGGAGAAGGGGCGGTAGTGTAGAAAAAAGAGGGGCGAAGGGAGAGAAGGTGAGGAGGAACTGCTAAGAGGAAGAGAGAAGGATGGAGGGGAGAGGGGGTAGGTTTGTGGAGATGGGTAAGGGAAGAGGAGGGGCAAGGCGATGTTGGGCAAGGCCCGATGGGCGGCGGCTGCCTGTGTTAAGGGGGTGGTGGGGCGCCGTGGAAAACACGGGGGGAATGCTGCGTGCGTCTGTGTTGGGTTACCGAAGAATAATAGAGTCGAGAAAAGGCATGTGCTTCGGTGGAGGAGACAGGGGGGGAGTGGAGGGGAGCAACGGAAGAACGGGGGAGCTTTGTCACGAGGGGACGGAATAGGGAGGGTATGCAAGGTGAGTGGAGTGCTGACGACAGGAGCAGAATCTGCTGGAGAAAGAGAGAGAGAGAGGAGGGAAAAGAGTGAGAGAGGGAGAGAGAGAGGGGACGGAAGGAAAAAGAGCGTAAAGATACGAAGAAAGAGGAATGGGTGATGATTGCGAGGAAAAGTGAGAAAGAGCGAGCTAGTCACAAATACCAGAAGAGGGGTCACAGGGGGGTGGGGGGCTGGAGAAGAAATTTACGGCCGTCGGGGAGGGGTGAGGGTAGGGGCATGGGAGGGAGAAGGGAGGGGTCTTGAGTGGGCGGGGTGTTGGGAGGCGGGATTTTTTTTAGTGTGGGGTGGCTGTGGAGGGGAAGTAGGTTGCGGAGGTGGGGATAGAGGGAGCGGGTTAGGGGAGGAGTAAGCCAAGAGACCCGGAATCAATACATGAGTCGGAGGGAAGGAGGTGGAGAAGTGGAGGGGAGGGGATGGGGTGGGGAAGGAGTGGAATGTGGGGGTGTGTGTGGGAGTGTGGTGACGTAGGCTGTGGTTGGTATGAAAGGGGTTCCCGGTGGGAAGAGGCGGGGAATGGGGTAGGATGAAATGCGAAAAACATGAGGAAGAAGGAATGAGAGAAAGAGAGAGGAATGACACGGAGAAACGGTGCACAGACAAAGGCACCGAAAGAAATGAGGAACGAGATAGCAAAAGCTCCGAATAGAAACCAGGAGATTGGGAGAGGTTTGGGTGGGTCGCTGAGGTGGCGTTAGAGGGGACTGGGTGCCTGTTTTCTGAAAACACGACGGCCTGAAACGACTGCAAGGTGTAATGAAAGGGCTCTCCCTCCCTCCCTTCTTCTCTTCTTTCCTACAAATCACGGTCTAGTGCGCTATTTTTGTGCGACTAGATGGGTTGGAAGATAGAGGGGAGTGAAAAATCCCTTTCTAAGAGGACGGGAAACGTCGTAGCCGCCAAACTCTGGCCTTCTTTCCCTTCCCCTTGACAAGAGACCCAAGGAGGTAAGCGAAAGGATGGGATAGGTAGCCAGCCACCAACGGGGAGAAGGGGGAGTTTAAACGAATGGAGAAGGGCGGGATGGGGCGAAGCTGGGTTGGGGAAGGAGCGTGATTTCGGGGACCACGGAGTAATGAGTGAAAGGAGAGGAGTGTGATTTGGAAGACTCAGGGGAGAAGGAGAAGAAGAGCTATGAATGGAAGTAAATCCTGAGGAAGCAAGAAAGAAAGAGATTGGAGGCCGCGCGGAGGGCGAGAGGTAAGGGTAACGAGATGTGTGGGGGTGAGAAGGTTGTGGACAGTAACCAAGGATGGGGGATATTTGAACGGGTGGGGGGAGAAGTAAGATATGATGCACCCCTTGAATCCACGAGATAAGCCATGCCCGATGGGCATTGCTCATGGGAACCGTCCGTCGCAATATGTCGTGTGAATTCGCCCCAGGCCTGGGAGTAGCCCTCAAAAAATTATTATCCAACGTTGTGAGATTTATGGGATTTTAATCTTCAACAAATAAGAAACTCTTTTAGTCGACCCTCACATTTATTAAGAAGAGGTAAAATAAAATATCGGATGGTGAGGAATAGAGTTAATGATCCAGAAAATTAGGTCATACAATTCGTTGTTAGATGTTCTGCACAAAAAACTTTCAAATAGCGCTCCACTGATAAAGTAAATAAATAGATTCTCCTTCTTCCGAAATATTTTACAAATAACTACGATAATATCAAATATTGGCTTGAGGAAGAGGAACGTAGATGGTACATCGTTATAATTTTCGCGACGATTATACATTACGCATTCAAATTTTGAAGGCTTTTTTTCCGTACCCATGGTTTTCCCTGATAAAACCCGCATTCACTCAGATAATCACTAGACTCAGAACGCCTGGATATATTGATTATATATGAATAATTTAATTTCCGGTCAGCATCTCTCCTGACTACCGAGCCGTTAAGGCCGAGATAGCAATATCTGAATCCAACGTACCAGTACGTCGGTTTTGTTGAAAAGGTAAAATCTAAATTTGGCATCGGCCAGCGCGATTTAATTTCTTTTTTGGCACCTAAGAAATGATATGCGAGTCTAAATAACCGACGGTTGTGAGAGCATAGTGGCAGGTGATGGGACTGGTTAATGAAAAAAAGCCACAGCGGGCGAAAATCGGCGTGGAAGCAAACACTGCCCGGATGATGCATAAAGCGGAATGAGCAGGAATATCGGTGATGCGGCGTAAAAGGGATGAGGTTCGAGGAGTGGGAGGCGCGTGAAGCAGGTGTGCGACAGAGGAGGAAGGGAGAGATGGGAAGAGTAACTTGGGGGAGCGGCGAGAGGAGGTTGGGGAGGAGAGACGAGAAGTTCCGGGAAATGAGGGTTGCCAGGGTGGTAGGGGACGTGCCTCGCGGGTCGCTGTAATTAAGGGGTCAAGGGCGACTGATTCGAAGGGGAGGGGGAGTTGGAGAGGTGCGCAAAGGCTGGTCTGGAGGGACAAAAGCGGAGGGAGGTTGAAGGGGTGGGGGATGTGGAGAAAGCTGAAAAATTACTCCTGTGTCCGTGTGTATGAATGTGTGCGTATGTGCATTTTGGAACTTTGTGCGGCAATATCCGAGCAATTTTCAAGAGACGAACGAAGAGTTTCCGGAGAGAGAGGAGTTAGTAGATGGGCGGCGTGGGTGACGGAGTTAAAGAAAAAGTCAAGTTTGAGAGAGGATGCTTTTTGAATTGAATAAATATAGTACGGCTTGCTAAAGGAGACGGTTAAGAGATCTGTAAACAGACAAGCACAGCGGTATCGCAGTCTTCAGTGTTTCATTTCGGTGAACTTCGATCGGTTCCCAGTTTATTTTTTCAATTGAATGGAAACGTGGTGTTCAAGTGGAGTCTAAGTTTGTACGAACGTGTGATAGGGCCCAGAGTTCTGAGTCTGAAAGGAAATAGAACCAGAAATTGACGGGGTGAAGTGCAGAGGGAGAAGGACAATAAAATGCCAATGGAGATGTAAAGATGTTGAAGAAGATTGGAATTTGTTAGCTGTAAATGACGAGGAAGAAGAATTCCTAACACCATGAACGCTGTTCTCTCTATCAAGTTATTTTCCTCAAAATATACCCGATATGTCTTGGTCTTAAAATAGCTTATGTTAGTTGCAAAAGCGGTGTTAATGATGGCTTGTTATCATCTATTCCGCAATTATGTATTATTTATAAAATTTACTCTTCAAAAAATGTTTGATTTGAAAAAATGGTGAAACCTCTATGGTCTGTCTTTTTGAAACCTGCTCAAAGACTGTGCAAGGTTTTTATTAGTTACCTAATTATCATTTCTTAATTAATCCTCTTCAATTTGGCGCAAAGAGCTCAATTTGAAACAGTAATGAGATATTTCTATTTGAATGAATATTTATCAAATTTTAGATATACTTTGGTAATTGCATGGGCCTCCTTTTTTCGGAGAATAAAGTCCATATGTTAATTCAAAGGGTAAAACCAGGGTACACTTCCTTTTAAACTATTAAATCATCCTAGGTTTGAAGAATATTCTGCAGTGTGATAGCTTGCCTTGTAATTCAATTTACTTCTTCCTGTCATGAAAGAGCTCAAGATCATTAGCCTTAACGTTCGAAATAACTTAACTAATTCATTAAAATTTCATCCACCGTAACGTGAGCAATCGATATCACTTGCTTGGACACAGCAACAGTTTATCTTACCAAGCCGTCGGAACACACCCAGTGACAAAAAGAACACTCTTTAACACGAGACTATGCACGTCTCACGCCCAAATTTCCCTCTTCTGAAACAATTTCATGTTTAAAAATAATTGGTTCGCTTATCCTACGACTCTCACGGCTCAAAAAGCGGGCAGTGCATGGACTTCCGTAACCTCCTGTTAATTAGGGAACCATGAAAAGAATCATAACAACCCCGCCCCGACTACATCTTTAACGTAATCACGAACGGGGAAATTCCTGGGCGGAACCGTCCATGAAAACGGTGCCCGACGCGCAACCTGGGAATGAATAGCGCATTACGGAGAGAGCTACATCTCTCGCGGACATTCGAGCGGACCATATAAGCGAGCCGGTGTTTATATATTATCTTTTTAATGAAAACACACCGAGAAAGGCAGTTGGACTGACTGAGTTGGAGGAAGGGGAAAGAGAGGACACAGGGTTGGTGGTACCGGGGAAGGAAGGAAGGGGATGGGTGGAGTGAAAGGGCCAAGTAGAAGCGAGGACGCCCGGAGGGAAAAAGGGCCGAGGAGGACGGAGGGAGGCAAATCGGGAGGGGTAAGAGTGCGGCTGAGAAATCGAAACCAAATGAAAAATGAAGAGCGCAGAGCGAATGCGGGATGAGAACGTGCGGAGAAGAGGGAGAAGTGGGAACCAAGCAAAAAATGGAAAGCGAAGGGAAGAATGTGGAAAGAGAAACGCGAAGTGCGGGGCAAATAGGAAGGAAACGGGAGCGTAAGGTTCTTGCTCGGGAAAACGGAGTAATCCAGATCGGAGGAGGGGAGCGAGCAGGACGGGAAAGACAGATGCCCCGAACGAGGGTGGTTTGAATGACGGGAGTGTGTTTAGGCGGTGATTTTGACCAAGAGTAGACGGCCGGATCTGAACAGAATCCAGATAGACCCGTGGGTTTGCCGTCTTACACGAAGAAGGCTATGAGATCGATTATTTTCTATTCTTGGTCTGCTGTCGATACAGACGATCTCCTCTTGTTGGATTATGGAGTCTTCGCGTTGGTTTTACGGTGTTGCGATATCAGACCTCGATCTATTTTAGGACTTTTTAATAGACTGTCGAATGCTTTTCCATCTCTTCTACCCCCTTCTTACTTGTCTCCATGTCAGACTCTGGCACAAATATCTAACCGAATCCCAACGCATTACATCACAAATTACGCTTCACCGAGATTCGACGCTTTTCTGTTCTTTTTCCGATAGTTTCATGACCCGAGTACCGTAGAATCAATGTATTCAACTAAGCAATTTTCTATCTTCTGTCTTTTTTTCATTTCAAAACGACAGAAACTCAATTTAAAAACTGAAATTCGCAGTATATCTATGGCAAGCTTCGATTTCTTTCCTACAGCGCGTTTCCGTAAACCTTGTTTTGCTAAAATTTGCCGTAACATTACCACTTCTTTCCCTAGAGATAAAATATGTTTGGGAAAACGCTAAAAACCTCAATTTCCCCGTATTTCCTGATATAACTACCACTATTTTGCTGTTACCACCTCCTGGGAAGAAGGATAATAGTAGGAAAGTAAGAGACGGGAGAATGACGTAAAAAAGACGGATTTTTAAGTGTAAAAGGAACGGAAAAAAAACAAAAATGCCCCTTGTAACAGTTTTATGTACCACGGAAAGGTGAAGCGGTGGCCAAGCGATCCCGCAGTTTGTCCGTTCTCGAGGCATAGTTGAGGATGCCCTGGGAATTTTGGATTTTGTGAAGGAGAGTAAGTTGGCTCGGCCCCGCAATAGGAAACGGAGAGCGTTCACTGCCTCGGAAGGAGAAAGAGGTGAGGTGGAGAGAGTGCCCGTTGTTCTGAGGAGGAAAACGCGCTCTCAGAATGACGGACATTTACAAAGGTCGGGAGAGAGGGTGCAAAGAGGATGGTGCGATGGGATGACAGTTGCCACTTTGGGAGAAGGATTTGTGGGTAGATAGAGCTATATCGTATCCTGCAGGTCGTAACGTGGGCGTCTTATAGGTGGTGTTTAAACACCAAGCCTTAACATAAGATATAATAATGAGCGTGTTTTCTTACGTCCGTGATAGGGATAGACATTAAAAACAAGTTTCATTTTATAAAATATTTTTGGTTTCGTAAACTAGGTTTTGTTATGACCCTATGTTGATGGGAAAAAATGAATTGTTAACATTTTCAAATTGTCAATGTCAATCTCTTACTGATAATATCCATTTTTTTTAGCTTCATAAGGGAAATATTCCAATACCGATTCATGGTGTGTTGTTTTACTCGACCTTTTGATCCCGTGGTGAACTCAACTTCACTCTAACATTATAAATGTCTGCCCTGGCCAGCTGCCTATAGCAATTATACGTCGGTTTGAAATAGTTTCAGATGCAGAATAAGGGATTGGATAGGAAATAAGTTGTTTGGAGTTACTTGGCGTTCGACTGAAATGGTTCACCTTTAAAAACATGTTATAATAAACCTGGGGTTAAATAAAAATAATGAAGATGTGCATAGTGTTCATTTCAAACAAATTATATTTATTTGAAAATAAGCAACAACTATCTCGAACCAATTCATCTCTTTAATATTAATTTTAGGTAAAATTCAAAGGTTTTATTTATTGTTAAAATAACGTTCATGTGGCGAAAGTAAATTTTATTGAGTAATCAGAAAAATAGAACTGCAGGCAAACTGAACGTCAGTAGCCCACACTAGAAATTTTGCACTCAAAGAAATAAAAAGAAAGACGTTTCATACGACCAATGTTTTGTTCTTAGCATCCTAGAATCCCTACCCGATTCAGCCACCAATATATTGGTGAGAACTCAAGAATCCGCGTATATATTAGCTTTCCGATCTTTCAAAATTCCATCCCTTAACCGCCATCTTTAATTTCTCTCCCAGCATTCCCTGCACATCCCCTCCCCCGCCCAGACCCCTTACTACTCTCCAACAAATTTTCAGTCTTATTTGAAGAAGGCCTCGGAGTAGGCCGAAAGCTTAAACAATTTACAATGTGAGTGTCCTTTTAAGTGTTACTATTTTATTTGTGTTCCATTGTGCCGTCCATATATATATATATATATATATATATATATATATATATATATATATATATATATATATATATATATATATAACCATAAACACAGTAATCAACCCGAATGTCGGTTTGGTAGATGATGGTAGAGTTCACCCAGTACTAAGCCCTACGGCGTGTGAAAATTTACAAATCAGGGTAGGGGTGCCCAGGGGCCAGTTCCTTTCCCTGTACCGGTTATGGTTTCCCAGGAAGATCTGGTACCCGAAAAATCACATAGCTTGGGTGGAGCTGCAGGTGCCCACAGACTTGCCCAGGAATCGAACCCGGGACCCTCCAGTCAGCAGTCCAACGCTCTACCCACTGGACTACCGCGACCCTTATATATATATATATATATATATATATATATATATATATAGTATATATATTAGTATATATATATATACATATATACATATATACTTCCCCACCTCTCCTGTGTTCGTACTTTGTGTTCCAATCCCTTTTCATTATATCTATTTTCATGTGAATATATATCTTCGAAATAGAACGCTCTTCGGTGACGCACAAATATATAAAAACACAGATTTAGATTTTTTAAACAAAGAAACACAAAGAAATGACATTCACATATATGGTTTTGATGTTTCAACGTGATGACCGTCATCATCAAATACATAAATTCACATGAGAGAGAAGGAGATATGTAGTCTATAATAGATTTCGGATTACACATCTAATTCCATGTGAATGAATATTTGTTCGCCATATGGTGGGATTCCGAGTATGAATGCATATATATATATATATATATATATATATATATATATATATATATATATATATATATATATATATACACACACACGTATATATGTGTGTGTGTGTATACATATATATACATACATATATTCTCATCAGAGAGAAGGAAATAGGTAGTGTTTAATAGATTTTGGTTAGTATAAAAGATAATGCCACTGGGGTTTTACGGGTGCTCAAGGAGTCCGTCACGGGGCCCGTCATTCTCTTCATTAACTCAATGACTCATTAATTAACTCATTGATTTGAATACACCAAACGCGGGGAAGAACCGAGTTGAGGGGAAAAATCGAATCGGGTGGAGCGATTATTGAGGGGTACAAGAGTAGGAGCTCGATGGCAGTTTTGGGGGTGGTGGAGGGGAACTGTGAAGAAGGGAGCTAGCGGGTCTTGTTTATTTCCACTTGTTCTCGACTTCTCCCTTCCTCAGTTTCTCCTCCACGAAGAACAGTACATTCGTTACGGTTGAAGAGAAAGTATGGAAAAGACGGGAGGACGGTGCGGGAGGGGGTTAAGGGGAAGGGATTTGTCTACGACGCCAGGGTACGGGGCCTCCTCTCCCTATTCCTCACTTCCCTCACAGTACAGCGATTCCACTCAGGCGCCCGTCACCGCGCTACCTACTCTCACCCCCTCCACCTGATCCTCCCCCACCCAAAGGGCAACCCCTTTCCCTCTCTCATCCCCCTATCCCCTGCTCACTCCATTTGACAGCCGCCCGTACGCCAATCCAATTCCCACCCCCGGAGACCAAACCCCCCCTTGACCATTCATCTCACGGCCCCTCCTCCTCGCCCTCCGCCGCCTCCGAGCCACCCACGCACAAAATATCTCGCCTCTTCCCCCTCAGCATCTGAGGGCTTTTCCTCCGATTCACCCATTCGTGCCACTCCAGACCCCTGTGCCCCCGGGGCTATTTCTCCGTCCTCATCCCAGGACCCCCTTCCTGCCAGAAGCCGTGACCTCCGTTCGTTGTCCTCCTATGTGTCCTGTTCTGTTTTTCTCGCCCTCTCCATTCTCAATCCTCTCACTCAAAACCTCCCCTTGTAATCTCATTTAATTCCTCCGCATTGTCCCTCTGACGCTTGGGTATCCCAGTTTCGCGTCCCTTTTATTTAATTCTTCCTCAAGCCTCCATATTTAATTGTGGCCCCCTTTTTGGTTGGTCCTTGAATGCTTGGTCCTCAAGGCCAATGAGTTCCTTTCCCTCGCCAGCTAACAGGAAAATTTTTTCTCGACCCTTCGATCTCACCCCTCGAAAGAGAGGGAGAAAGAAAAAAAGAAATAACTTCCCCCTCGTCTGCCACGATTCCAAATCCATCTGAACTCAGCATCAAACCGATCCCTTCTTGGGACGCCGACGCGGTGATGATTTTAAGGAGGAAACCTCCCTCCTGTAGGGGTGAGTGTGGGTGTTTGGTAGGAGTAAGAGGAAGGTAAGCAAATAGAGATCGAATCCGTGTCTCAAGATGGGTAGGCTTGGTTGCCTGTCGGAGGAACAGAATGAGAGATAAAGATTGTTTATCGAGGGATCCGTTCTCGTAGTCACCAGGCCTCAATGGCTTGTCAGTGCCGTGAGATGGTATGAAGAAGAATACTCTGATAAAGGTTCTATGCTTAGGGAAAGAGAGAGTAGTGAGAGCTAATGGATTGACGTAAACGGAAATGATGATGCTCTTAAAACTTTGAGTTTTCTCGTGGGATAGTCTTTTAAACTTCATGAGAATACATGTCCGGCAGGTTGCAATTGAATTATTGGTTACTTCTTGAAAAATAGTGATTTTAATCCTGGATCATTCTCTATTCAAAGCTAACTGATTTACCTCCATAAGAATTCCCTCGCGGTATTTTTGTTCATTTTCCACCATAAAGTTGTATCTTGGATTTCCTCTTGTAGTTCTGTCTTTTATTTAATATTCCATTTTCGAGGTTACGGTTCCATATCTCTCGCGGTGTATCTTAATATCTTTTTGGCAACTTTCGTATCGTGTTTTTTTAATCCTCTCTGCTTTTCTGCTCACCAATTTGCAATCCTGTTCACCTCTCAGAATGTCCACTCATATGATTTTCAGCAATCGTTTTTAATTCCGTTCATCCAAAACTTGTTCTTTGTTAAGTTATACATTGGAATTGTAATAGTTTTCGGCCTTAAGTATGAATTAGTAAGAGATAAAAACGAAAGAGAGTTACATTTGATTACTATTTAATCTTATATATCCCAGAGTGACGGGGCAATGATCTTTTAATTTATAATTGAGACTTTCACGAATGCAATAGGAATAATCGTCTACCAATATTTGATGTGCATTCAATGTGAAAGACTAAAGGATTTTTAAACGATCAGATATCAAAGGGTACAAGATATCAACCGATATCTGCAGCACAAATTTGAAAGTAATTTCTCTTTGAATTATTCCCCGCAATTTTCAATCGTGACCCACTATTTTCCCATATACACGTAGAAGATACGTATCCCTCCGCATTTTAATTTGATCAATACCTTCCTTTTCCAAACATACCACCATTTTATCAAAGTCTACGAAAATTCGTTTTTACGAATACTAGCTAAAGGTTTGAAACTATTGATGATATTGCTGACGAATTGATCATCATAATTTATGCCATTTCAACAAAACTGAAAACCTTAAACAGGCCAGGTACAATGTAGTTTTAGGTGTTTTTTTGCTTTGCCTCCAGAATTTCTCGGGGCATGGTGCTGATGTAATTTAGGTGTGGCGTAAGAGTTTAAAAGTTGGGTAACGGCAATTGGTGGTAGGGAAAAGGTGGCTAACCTCCACCTTTCATCACAACTCCCCAAAATTTCGCAGAGCCCATCCCTGGTCTCTCATTTACCCCTTCAACTTGTAGGAAGGGTGGACCTGGTCCCACTCTCCTCACCAACACCCTCCCTCTCTCTCCCTCCCCAGCACCGACCAGGCCTCCCTACCCGACAGCGTCTCCCCATCGCCGGGACAATCAAAGAGCATCTACCAGAGAAGGGTAACGAGAGATGGTGACTTTGAGCGGCGAGGTGGGAGAGAGAGAGAGAGAAAGCGAGACGGGGGTGGAGGAGAGAAGGGACCTCGGGGAAGGGGGTGTGAGAGGCCGGAGGAGATTGCGGGACCGAGAAGCGAAATGCTCCATGAGGAGCTGGGGGAGGACTGTTGGACGGACCATGGGGGCGAGAAAGGGCGAGGGGTGCTTACATATTTGATGTGGAGGGAGGATGAGAGGGGATAAGGGGTTTCGAAAAGCGTCGCTCCCCCTTAGGAGGTAAAGAGGGGAGATGTTCACGGGAGTTGAGAAAGGGAACTGCGGGAGCGGCAATGTGTCGAGACTTTTTTAAATGAGTTTGAAAAGGGGCGTCTGACTGGAGTTGTCCCTCTCAACTCCTCTGTCTCTCTCAACCCCCCCCCTCTTTCGTCCTCTGTACCCTTTACCGTACGGGAAAGCGGCTGCATGGATTCGATTCCAGTCGAAATGCGGTGTGTGACCGAGGAATAAATACTATTTTCGCCAATTAATGCGGAAATTAACTTCCTGCAACCCATTCCTTATTTCACTAATTCTTTTGGGCACATAATTGAGCCACAACGGTGGACGTTTTATTCGTGAATAGAAGGCCGATGAGAGATTTTCTGAGGATGTTGCATGCTCGAAAGCTCGAGGTCATATAATACGCACATATTTCTTTAAAAGAGATAGGGCAATACAAAATGCAAGTTTTATATGACATACTGCGCAAATATTCAGCAGAGTGGTGTGAAATCGGACTTTTTCAGAATGGAAAATGACGTCGAAGCATGGATTCTGTTCTTAATCCGCGAGAGTGTAATGATTCAGACCACTGCCGTCATCTCCAATCCCTTGCACTACCTTCAAAGAAACCAACTCCTTTCAAACATTCCTTTCTTTCCTATCTTCGTCAGCAGCGCCATTCTATTGTAAAGATTTCCCCCCTGAGGGAATGAGGATTCCTATCCGCTCTCCGTGAACGAGAGACGTCCTGCTCTCCTAAGCATGGATGAAGGCGAGACGCAGACCTGTTGCGGAAGGAACTGCATCAGTCAATATAAATTGTGAATCTTCTGTGAATCTCCTAAATGTGAACATTCCATATTCTTTGAGATTGTATCAATATCACAACTGTAAATGTGTAAATAGATGCAAGATCCAAGTGAAATATCTTTCATAAAAGAAAAATCCATCAAAAAATCCCGCATCAATTCTCTGTTATATCAAGACGTTAACCTAATCTCATGCCAACAGGTGTTGAATCTTTCACTCATTCATTTGTGCACATAAATAAATAAATATATATATATATATATATATATATATGCATGCCTGTGTGAGTGATGCAACACTTGCTGACATGAGATTAGGTTTACGTCTTGATATAGAGGAGGATGCACACAATAACACACACATGCATAAATACATTACCAAAAACAACAATCCATCCAATTGCATGTTAAACAGTTACTCAGTGGATAAGATGTATCAATATATCTAACAAAATATTTTAACAATAATTAGTTCTATTGCTTCTCCATTGCTTTCACGGCACTGTTGATCAATGAAATTTACCCTTTGAATATTTAGTCTCCATGAGTGACAAGTATGTTTCATTTTTATCCCAAACGAGTTCTAAAAATTTTTCCTATTCAAAATTAGAACTAAATTTAGCTTTCCCAACAGCCAAGAAAAATTTACAACGGAGTAAAAAATATGTATTACGCTCAAGTCCTCATAATTTTAGACGATTGCGCATGTACATTATAAAGTTTTTCATGCTTAATCAGTGCAGCGCAGGCGGGGTAGAATTTTAATTGGGAGAATGTCTAGTTTTGGACGGGCTGAGTTTTATGTGAGTAATAATATTAAAATGTATGCAAACACTCATTCATTCACCTCGGGCATATAAATAGACTTCCTGCCACCAATTTTAATGCCGTCAAAACCAAATTCTGAAACAGGAAACGCTAGTGCACCAGATTTGTCATAATACTCGTATATTTCACGGAAAATCATCATCGCCTTGTTGTTTTCAGTATATCATTTTTCGTCCCGACAGCCGCTCCACTCATTGATTTTAATGTTCTTAACCGCGTGCGTATAACGCTCTCTTCTTATCACCTTGGATGGAACTAGGTGATCGCAGTCTAATTGTGATCGGCACAAGTGAGAAAAACCTTTCCTTTCGTGGCAGCGTGCCAATCTCCGTCTATACTGTTTTTGGGATTCTTTCATTTTCCATGAAATAATAGTATTCATATAGTCAGAGGAGATTTACAAACGTCAGTTAGAACCGTTGGGCAGGATATAAATTGGACGTGGCTCGGGACATACTGATGAAACCTACAGTCACCGCTAAAAATATTCAACCAATGGACAATTTCATGGATCAATCTCAACACGATGTGCAAATATCGCAGCAACCCCGAGTCAGCGCCTATTTTTTCATAAATATTACTTGGGGTTATAATAATTCACTCGGTATCGCCAGAAAATTTGAGAGCCCTGAACCTTTATAGAAGTCTTCCTGCTCACTTCGTTGAATCCCCAAGCCCCCGACCTAATTTCTCCAACATACCCGCCACGCTTACTCTCTTCTTGCAGCAATTTTCAGCAAATCTAGTGAATTTTCTCTTAGACGTATCCAATTCTTTAATTAATGTTTTTTCATCATGGATCTCAAATACTTGCTGCGTATTCCAAATGTGGCCAAACTTAAGTTGAGAGACACATCTCTCTCACTTTTGCGTTACGTTTTCCTGCAACCTTTCTTGTGAAACATACAGGCTGTAGCTCATCGAAGGCTGCCCTGCATGTTATTCAGAAGGGTATGCCCCAAAGACAAATTTTAGGCCATGGTAACGCCCAAGTATTTTACTAATTCTGTGGTGCTTAATTCGATCCCATCTATTTTATAACTTACTTCGTGCTCCTCTTTTCTTTTATTCCGAAACCTCAGTGCTCTTTATTTTCTCATATTCAATTTTAACCCCATTCTTCATACGAGCCACTACGATTACTGGCTCGAATCGGTGGAAAGTAGCCCGAAGTCAACTGATGTCCTCGTTCCTCCCAAAATTCTGTGAAATATACTATGACCATGATATATTATGTTAAACACTACCGGCGAATGCATTAATTCCTCCATTTTCTATGTCCCATCCCTACCTCCAAATTGACAGTCTCTCCGCTTTATCCTCCGGTAGATGGCGGGAGGAGGCGGCGGCGGGCAGCAGGGGGAACCCAAGTGGCAGAAAGATGCGGCGGATCAGAATTTCGACTACATGTTCAAACTGCTCATCATCGGGAACAGCAGCGTGGGAAAGACTTCATTCCTCTTCCGCTATGCCGACGATTCCTTCACGTCCGCATTCGTCTCAACCGTCGGCATCGACTTCAAAGTGAAGACTGTCTTCCGACACGACAAGAGAGTCAAACTGCAAATCTGGGTGAGCTATGAAAAAATAAAACCCATCATAACCTGTTATTATGTCACATGATCCTTCAGTTGCTGTACCTTCCGCCTCTTCACCCTCTTTTTTTTAATCAAATTGAAATTTTCCTTTTCCTGTGTACGTTAAATATTCTTCATTCCACGCATTACGTGTTGCAAATAGATTTTATAACAAGATTCATTGAATTTAAATTAATCAATAATGGAAAGTTAATACAAATTTGTGACGTTTTCGTAAGGAAACCCGAACATGGCAGTATCGGCCTTAGTGGCGCTATTGATCACAGACACTTGCACGAAAAAAAATGCTCATGCGCATCTTATTAGGCAAAAATTCTGTAAAGATCCAGATTTATTTTCTGTAAGCAAAGACCTCTTTCTTAAGATTATTTTTAGTAAAATTATAATTTATGTAAGGTGCATAGACAGCTAAGGTCATTGGGCATCTTCACTTAATTCAAACTAGTAAAGGAAATTTCATTATTAATTATATTCTGCATTCAAAACGTTTATGATCTGCTTTTCATAGTCATCTTATCATTTTATGCCATCCAATATCTAAAACAATCATTTTATCCAAATAAGTTATAATTGAGACAAATTATTTGCTCCCCGGGTAAATTTCAAGTTTATTTCAATTATTGAAATGAGTTTTCCTCGCATCACTAACAGCGGAAAGTTTTCGTTATTAGTAGTTGTGCAAAAAGATATGCATGACCATTTTCACTTAAATAATTTTTTTTCAGATGCTGGCCTTGTTCGGTATTTTGAGCTTGTGAAATAGCTAAGCTTAATTGGGAATGAGCTGCATTATGCGAAATACACCAACGCTACGTTGTTTACGAACAGAAACTTTTTAAAACATTTATGCAGCAGCTAGATACGAAGGTTTAAACGAGATTTTTCCTGATTTCGACCAAGGAATCACACAATCATTAGTAATTATATAACTCAATCGATAACTATAATTATTTTAATACTTTTTCCGGAAAAACTTTGACAAATGTTGCTAATTCCTTAGGTAACATTTATAAAGATTGAGCTGTAATGACACCACACTCCTTCCCTACAATTGCGCTCACCATGCTGGTCAAGCGATCAACAGTCTCGTCAGAAATGACAGGGGTAGTTATCTCAAAGTAGCAACGAGTTGTGACGTCAGCACTACGTGTTTGACCCGGATATTCCGGACCCTTATCGTCAAGCCACGGGTTTTGCCACATTCCGCTGAAACAAATTTTTGAAAAATCGATATCCGAAAAATGACTCCCACACATTCAAATGCCATTAACCATGGTGACCATTTTGGAAGCACATCTCGATCCATGGTAAGGAAAATTCATCGATTAGTGCTCTCCCCTCGGTCCACTGTTTGATACTGATACGCAATTTACGACATTTAAACCACGAGCCGATATTGAAACTGGATTATCGTACTGCCCTACTTCCAGTCCTTTTCACTCAAAATCATGAACTCCATGACCCCTGTGGGTTTTTGAGTTTGGGTACTCTTGTTTTTCACAATATATTTGTGGTAGTATCCCACGAAATGCAGCAACCTTAACCCTCGCTCTGCATGGATTGTAATATTACGTCATATTCTCTACAATTTATACTAGAACTTAATGGACATGATTTGGTCAAAGGAACAATTATTGTTCGTTGATCAAAAGAGCATTTTTATTAAATATTAATAAACCAGAAATCTAATCAATAATCGTTAAACATTAAAGTAATCAAAGTTACATCTCAATAGATGTCAAGGATAAATTAGTCCACAATTGAGGCAAGCTACATAAAATAGACATTTTAACCACTGATTTTGCCTTCAGAGGAGGCCATTAAACAGTAATATTTGCTACATTGTTGCTTGATTACATTATTTTTATTTTTCCATTCCTTTTGCGTAAACATTTCTCTTTTTCATTCCCTCCATCTTCATCCACTCTATTTTCCCCGCCAGATTTCAATTGGAAGACTTAGACCAGAGACAATACTTAAAGCAATTTTTATTCTTTTCGAGCTTATTGAATCCATTTCTTATAATGATGCCAATTCAGGGCACTTTTTCGTCGCTTCACAGATCCGGAATATCTTCCGAGAGCCCTTTTTTTCGAACCTGTCGTTAAAAAACCTGTTTGCTTAACCCTTTTATGATTCACGTTTCCCGTCCTTCTTGAAAAACACAACCTTCTAACGATATTCCGATACACTAATTAAATAAATAGCTTGCAAAATTCACAGTATGAAATAATTTGCTCGCTAACTGAAATTCGCAGACTTCGTTATTGCCCTGCACTATCAATGGTTTTATCGTCCTATAACGAGTCATTATCGAAACATGTTGTTACGTCATCTCAAAAATGTTGGTATTTTATGAAAACATATCGTTATTTTTGCTAATTATCATTCAATAAAGTATACTATATATTAGATTATCTTGGTGAGTAATTAGGAGCAGATCAGTTTGGCTTAAATAAAGGGCAGGGGTACGCACCGTATGTTAGGAAAATAAGTTTGATTTCTCACACAACTAAGACAGTACTTAAGATCATTAATAAAATAAAAGATCAGTTAGGGTCTAGGAAGAGGAGAGATACGCTTGATACCAAATCACTCATGAGGTCACTGGTTAAAATAAAGAATTTGGCAAGGATGATTTTTTTCTTCCAAGAATTTCGAGAAAGGGTTCAACGAAGTATATTGGGGAAAACGAATTATTGTATCGCAGAAGAGGGGAGCTGGCTGGAGGGATAACAGACTTATCCCCAAGCTTTTAGACTGAAACTGAACATACCTGGGTGGGTAGCGGATGAGTTAGAATGGGCAGTGTTAGATAGAGGAGTAAGACCCCACTAACACTCGTGTATTCAACGCATCCGCGAAGAAAATGGTAATAGAGGTGTGGGAGTGGCTGAAATGACTTAAGCAAGGCATGAGTGCTAGTAGAGAACCTAATAAATCAATTCGATTTGGAGGGATCACGACTTAGTAAACCAGACAATCAAGGGATGACAGATATTACTGAGAATCATTATGATAGGCTTGGGATGAGAATCGATCGGAAAAAAACGAAGGAAATAATTTTATCGCGAAATAAGAATGCTAAATAAACATTGAAGTCGGGAGTATAAACTAGAGCAATTACAGGTAGAACAGTTCACTCACGGTGGAAGTTTTTTTGAGAACAAATCAAAGTTGTAAGATCATTAAAAAATAATTGAGCTAGGTAACGAAGTTTTGTACCAAGAGGAGGGAGCTGATGAAGGCAGTGACAAACAGTGAGTAACAAAGGTTAGTGAAAGACTTGAATATGGAGCGAAGTATTGTACGGTGCGGAAACTTCGTCCTTGAGCCGTTTAAATTGACGTAGACTGGAGGCTTTAGCTATGTTAGTGTAAAGAGAATGAAAAGAGTGAAATGGAGAAAAAGGAAAACAAACATAGAAAAATAGATCTAAGGGAGGGGAAGAGGCTCTTCGAAAGATTTTGAAGACGCTGGAAAAGTGGATGCAGGGAATATTAAGTCGTATTTTAAGCCACAATTTTCCTAAGAAATGAAAATTGGACTTTCCAAATGAAAATCTCCATACTATGATGACCCTAGCTACATATCGCTATGAAGTCCGTATTCAAACCCCTAATTTGGTCTCATTTATTAATGCTTTCAAATATTGCGTAATGATAGTTATCCTTTAATATGATATATTACTTGTATTACCAACGTAATAATCTACAAAGTTTTAGTGCAATCCAAAATTCAATTTCAAATACCATCTTTAACTCTCTTATGGGAAGCACAGTGCCATATTGAATAAGTTATAACTTTCATAAAAATTTGCTTCCCGGATAAATCTTAAGTTCATTTGGATTTATCATGTTAATCAACTGGTTCAGGATCAGTAGAGGAAGCACAGTTTATAATTCTGAAAAGCAATTTTTAGACGTGTATACGCTAATTGCCGTGAGCGCAATGAGTATGAAATTGATGAACCTTAAGAACACTAAAACATTGAAAGGCAATTCTATATATTAACTCTGCGGTAGATTATCTGTGCTTTAACTTCCAGTTAGGGGCCCTGCAACTGTCTATTTTCCTATAAGTACTATCTACTTAGCGTGTCGTTTTCTCCTAAAAGCACGTTCATTTGTCTTTTCAGGGTGATTGCTGAAGTTAACCAAAGACTGCAAAGTTTAACCAGAGGGAAAAATTCTTTTATATAAATTTTCACTTCATATTTACGTTACCTTTATCACAAATATGAACTGGAATAGACAGGCTTAAGAATAACTGTTCCCTACATTTTACACTTCCATTTACAGAATTTATCTCAGTTCGAGGGAAAGCAAACCAAATTATTAACTTCTCCGTATTCCATTCCAAAAATTTGATTTCCAATTTTCGAATTTCCGAAACTTTCGATTGACAAAATCTAAAATAAAATTGTTCCCTCATAATTTAACAGGAAAAATTTCGTAGGCATTAATATGAGCAGAAAAAACAAACTGAGACCTTATACAACAAATATTCAAGGTACAGAAGGTACAAAACTATGTAGCCAACACGTCTATAAGCACTCGTTTCAGTTTTGTACCTTCTTGGCTGTCATATTATTAAATATATTGATATATTTTTCTAATCCGTAAATCTATTTGAGTAGCTTTTAAAGGATATGGCCTACGCTTATTTTATTCCACAAATACATATTTCCATTATTTAAAATATTTTGAACGACTGAATTCCTTTAAACGCTATGAAAAAGTTACACCTTTAACTTTACCAGCAAGGAATTGATCCAAGTAAGATTCGAGCTGATTTGATTTATATTTGTTAACAGGAGAAAATTTCATGGGAAACTTCAACGCCGCTTAAAAACATTAATTATGATTATTTACTATTGTTTGATGCTTCTAGTTTAAATTTTGGTGCGTCAATATTATTCTTAACGTGGGTAACACGTTTGAAGTCACTCTCGTAAAAAGAAAGAAATGACGAGTGTTACCATATTTCAGATTTCGTTACGTCAAAATCCAAGAGTAAGAAAAAGACGATATATAGGTTATTTTAAGGCCGAAGCTGTTTCATTTTCTTCCATATTTCCTCAGCAGTAAACAAAATTACTATTTTCATGCTCATTTATTTTGACATTAAATACCACCATAGCTGCAACATTTCTCTACAAACAATAGAGCTAAGTACCCTCCTAATTTTCTGTCATTTAAATAGGAGAAAATGATAGTGCCACCTCCTCTACTCGATCATAAATGATAATAATACAGTTAATAAATCCAAATTATTATTCTCTGTCACCACAAAGTAGTTTGAAATTGACCACGATTCATCAGAAAGATCAATTGGGGGCTGTTTACTATTCAAATCTTATGATAAACCTGTTGACTTCCGTTCGCAAATAACAAATAATGAACTTTTTCCCATAGTTTGTAAACTTTTAGCCGGTTTAAGGGCTCAGCATGATCACTTGTTGATTTTCCCACCAGTGGACGAAGAGAAGGAATAGCTAGAGCCCTGGAGGGACCTGATAATAAACCCATGAATCGCTTCTTTTTTGGATGTTTTGGAGCCACGTCACTTGCAGTATTTGAATTTCTAGTTAAAATGGCTTTCAAATACAGAATAATCTTTCATAAGGAGCTATCAAGATGAAGTTGTCAAGAACTACCATAAACAGGTTTCATGGCGTGTAATGCAGACAAACTTTGCGGCACTATTACATTGACGTCACCATCAGGAAATATATGGATTAGCCTTTTCCCAGCCTCTTTGATTCGCAACGTAAATTTCACTGGCGATATATATCGAAGAAACATTTAAGTTTCGTTCAGACCTTGCGGCAAGTGGACCGACAATTTTCATGAACCTCTCTTCGTTCCGTCAGAACGGGTTTCCCATTACTTAAGAAGGGAGAGGTTTACTTCCACAAGCGTTAACACATACAAGCATTGTAATTACTTATGGTATATTTTAAGCAACGATATTATTAAAAAGCGATACATCATAAATGCAAAATAAAATATTTTCTTTTACTTTGAATGTAAGATCACCGAGGACAACAGCTAATCTCACTTCAGTATTTTACGTTATTAAAAATTAACCAATTGTGGTGAGTTGAGGTGGAATACTTAAATAAAAAATAGGTACCTACCTTGTAATTATTCCATGTGAAAGTAATTTTCCTACTTTTTCACGCTACAGCACAGGTTTTCGGAACAAAAGGTGTTTGAAGGAATTTCTAGGGAGTTGTTTATTTGAAAAACAAAAGCGAAGAGTAATTCTAAAGCGCGTAACTAAGGTCGGCTATCCAGCTATACGTCACGGCTCGCCAGTTAATGATAACGCGTGGAAAAAGATCTTACAATCCTAAAACAAGATTCCATCGCTCAACGAGAAGTATCCATCCGTGAACATACACCTTTTCATTTTAAGTGGGTAAGCGATGGGATGGCCGTTCCACCAATAAGGGAAAGAGAATAAATCAGTCTTCAACTTAACGTCAACTGAGTGGGTCACGGTTTAGCTCGAGTCGCACCACGTCACTCATTCATATGTAAACTCACCTCTCGTAAATGGACTCGTTCACAATATCTCATATATCTTGTTCAAGAAATTTTGACTGAATCTTATTGAAGAGGGAAACATCAAACAACATTTTGCAAGCTCTTTCAAATGAAATCATATTTTAAACTTAGGTAGCTGGCTATATGAAAAGAAAATATTTTTAAGATTTTAATTCTATCTCATGTAATAAAAATTGGCAATCAGAACACGAGAAGCAGCAAAAGAATGACACAGATGAAAAATATAGAAGGTTGTTTTACCTGTTACCTTATCTTGGTAAAGCATCTTCAGGTAGCAATTGAAATCCTTCCTCCCTATTATAAGTATTGATTTCTTGTTGCTCTAACATGATTCTTCTGTGTTGACACGGGATTTTCTCTCATAAATCTTCTGGGTTGACATTTTCTCTCATAAATCTGGGTTAACATTTCATTATGCAAAGGTACAGAATATCTAGGAAAACGAATCACTTTTTGAATGGATAAATAAATTGTTTTTTTAATACACATTTACATCGATACCGAGGAGGATACTCAGTAAGTAAATATTGGCTGTAAAGGTATTAATTAGATCCATGAGCATGAAGAATGTTTACTCAATTGATATGTAATCGTTACTATTCGAGCTTGTACTTAAGAGCTGTAATCAATGCTTAGCGAACAACCTGAACTTTTGGTGCGCTTGACAGAAACAAAACCTTGCCAAAGTTTTTGCATCTCATTATTTTTCCAGATATCCCTCTGTAGTGCCGTAAGAGCGAGGGAAGAATTCTATTGAAATCAGAGCTCAATTTTGATCGTTCGCTGTGTTCACTAAGCATTGATTACAGCACTTAAGAACCAGCTCGAATAGTAAAGATTACATATCAATTGAGTAAAAAGTCTTCATGCTCATGGATCTAATTAATATCTTTACAGCCAATATTTACTTACTGAGTCTCCTCATCTGTATCGATGTAAATGAGTATTAAAAAAAGAAAATTTATTTATCCATTCAAAAAGTGATTCGTTTTTCTAGATATTCTGTACCCTTGCATAATGATATCAAACTCATTTATCACAAATTAATATTATATGGAGCTCACCCACTTGCAAAACAAATTATAATATGTCAAAATCAATATTAAGGATGATTAAAATCAGTCTCAGACTGGTTAATTAGGTCGTGTTGTAAAATTAACGCCACAATATTCAAGTGCTTTCATGGCCAGTTTCTGTATACTTGAAATTATTCATCTTAAAGAGTGATACAAATTTTCAATAAGTTAGTATCTCAGTATTACTGAGACTCTACAGAGTTATGCTTTTCTTAAATGGAAACAATTATCATCGCACATTATTAGCTAAGCAAGACTAATAATAACGAAATAGCATTCATATTTCACTCGAATATAATTCATAAATAAATAATAAAGCATCCTAAATATGACCCTAAATCTTCGCTCTGAACATTAAATTCATAAATAAAGTCGAATAACGTATTAAAAGGGAAAATATTGTGCAATATGTTTTTGAATAACGCAGAACTGACAAGAATAATTTTTAAAGGTTTCATTTTGTAACACCATGAAATCTATCACCTTAAAATCTTCATACTGCTTGCAATTAGACTGCTGGCGGGAAAAATTTTAATGTTTTCATTTTCTACCAAACATTATTGTCTTCGTTTGCATATACCATGAACGGTAAAACTCTGTGAGAATGGAATATGATTGATGAAGGTAAAAATTAGTGATGCGATGGATAAGCACATAACTGTCCGGCGTGAAAAAATAAATAGTCACATAAAAACTTATTAATATTTCTTTTTGCCGTTATATAATGTTTTTTGCAAGCAATCAGAAAGAGTGGCGTTCCGGATTCCACGGCCATTGAACTGATGTTGTGGATTGAGGAGCGGCGAAAGGTCATGGATCAATACGGGAATACCCCCGTGAGAGTATCTAAAAACTTACTTTGATAATTAAATTTGCGTAGAATTATTAAATAATTATTTTCACAGAAAACACACTCAGGTAGTATATATGGAATGAGTCAATTATTCGAAATATTTTATTTTTATCCAACGCTTTCTCTCGGAGCGTCTCAGAGGTTAGTATTCTTGAGGAAGCTTGTTATCTTTTAAACTTGTATTCTCTCCAATAAATCGGTCACTGATTCAAGTTCTATAATAAGAGTGATTCAGATAAGATATTTCCTGCTCGTGATTTTTTAATAACCACTACAAGTAGCCAAAAAGAAAATACCATTGTAAAATCGAATTGTCTTCATTAATATAGGTTATCAATGGAATAGTTGTAATAGACTTTGAACTCCATAGGTTAAGTTAATAACTATAAATATATCTACATTTTTTAATTGAAAGTTTAAACTTTTAAAGAGAAGTAATACGCAGAAAATGGAGATCTAGTAAAAAAAGGACGTCATTTATTTCTTCACTTGTGTTAGAATTTCTATCGTGTTCTCTTTGAGTAAATTATATTAGTTAAAATTTATTGAAAAAATACTCATTTTAGTTATGTATCTCAAATAATTCTATCAATACCCTAACTAGCGGCCAAAAAATTTCATGCTCCTATTAAATACCTTAAAACCAGTTCACTTTAATTAGTTACTAAATAATAGTAGCATATTTAGCAATTTAACTTTGATCTAGTAGCGTCCTTGTATTTATGGATCAATGCACACGTTTTTTGCATTAAATCTTTGCTTTTTACATAGAGCTTAATTCTATGCCTATCACACTGCTTCTGCATATACCCAATAAGAAAAAATTGCTTACACTGAAAACTATGTCGCTTGCTCAAAGAAAATTTTTACACAAACCAGCTAACAACTACACGAAATAAGAACGAAAACCTAAGCAAAAGTGAATAAGTCAGGAGGGATCTGGATTCAGTTTTAAATATTTCTGTTATTACTATATCCAAGCGAATTAAATCAGCTTTCAAAGGATCCACCATTAGGATAAAGCGTTATGCTGAAATTCTCATCATATGGAGTTTATATGACGATTTGAGTCAAAACACAAATTGAAATCAATCATAATTTGCTGAAAGATGAAATTCGACTTGTGTATTTAATATTCAATATATGTGATAACGATTCCCCTATGATCAAGGCAAAAATAATATAATTGTTAACGACGCTGGCACTTAATCATACCGTGAACATTCCCTGCAACGTAAATATTTTCATAATAGAGGTTGATGTGAATTAAATAATACAGCACAAGAGGCGTTTAATTGGTTTTGGTCGTGTGAGACAAGATTTTTTGCGTGTAATTGGAGGTCTTGTATGTAAAAAAAAGTACGAGAAATTTCTTAATTTGATATATAATTCACCCTAATGAAGGATAAGCAAAGGAGCTTTCATAAATTATGTTAACTACTCAACTGAAATATTCTTGCACTTAATTCCTGGTGATTGCTGCGCCATTCATTGATGACGGTGATCTTGTGACCAGGCTTCGTAATTAACTTGCGTGAAAAAATGTCAGGTCACTATTTCTTATGCATAAAGATCTTCAGGTTCGTCATTTATATTAGTATTTTAACATTTTACTCGTCTATAAGTGCTACAATATTTGGTATAAAAAATGCGGACGACTCAAGTAATGTTATTTCTAAAATATTTCAGGCGTAAATAGCAGAATCGAAGTGAGCCTAATCAATTGTGGTCAATCAAAATATACCAAAATACGTTTTGTTAAAGTCGACGGTTGCGTCAATTATAAATTGTACGGAGCGAATAGGCTGGATACTTACTTGCACGTGGCGAATTTGGAGAAGATTGGTTTACTTAATTTTCGCAGTATAAATTTTCATACATCGTCAATCAAAATTATTAATGGTATATTTACAATAATTCAACTAATGATTCTTTAAATTCATAACGTTCCCAAGAACTTCCTTTCTTGAAATAATTATCAAAATTTCTCCCACATTGCGTTACTTGTCCCAAACCAAGTGGAATGCTAACGTATTAATACAACTTTTTTGTCCGACTTGGTCGTCACTCACAATCCAAGTGCCTAGGGGTGAGAACTCGAAGGTCCGTCACGCTTTGTCATCAGGAGCAGGGTCAGTTCGTCTCATGTAACCCTGTCCTCGCAGACGGCGAAAATTTTCTTCCCTTAAGCGAATGTTCATTGGCTACATTTAGTTTCCGTGAAGTGACCTGAATCCACAGAAGAATCGAGTCACATGACTGAAAGTAGGAAATTTTTTTCCCATTCAAAAGTGCACATAAAGGGTAGTGAGAAATAAAAAGAAATCGCTTAACGCGCAGTTTTTCATGACCCCTCGCAATTTTATTATCCGCCAACTAGTGTGTCGGCCCGTGAGAGTTTATACTACCCGCCACGCTAAAAACATGCACAGGATAGCATAAAATGCAGGATAAATTGTCCGCATAAAGCTTTTCTGATAATTTTAATGATTATCGTTAATTTAATCCTTTTGGAGTGTTAGCATCTTCCTGCACAGAATTTTACGCTAAATTATTTAATACTTTTATATTTTCATGGTAACGCTAGTATAAGACCCTGGTAAGACCAATTTTAGAGTACTCATCTCTTGTATGTGACCCACAGAAAGAAGGACTAATCAAAAAACTGGAAAAGGCACAAAGAAAGGCTGCCCAGTATGTACTAGGGAAGCATAGGAGGATGGAGAGTGTGTCTGATATGTTAAAAACTCTGGGCTGGGAACCTCTACAAAGTAGAAGAAAAATAAGCACACTTTTTGGAATGCTCCGCATTCTGAAGGGAGAGAAAGCTCAGGCAAATCTAAGGAAAGAGGCGGGAAATACAAATTTTATTGGGAGAAATGACCACAAATTCAAGGTAAAATTCCGAGTACAAAGAACGAATAAAATTTTTTTTTTTTCTAAATAAAAAGATTGTTGATTGGAACACCTTACCCGCAAAACTATTCGAGCCCTTTCCCAACAGAGTGCATACTTTTAAGAAAATATGCAAGCAATTTATGTAATAATTTGATCTATTTGTGGTGTAAAATTACATGTAACCGCTGAACTTTTTTTTCTTTCTTTCTGATTGATGTTAATGAGATGGGGATTTTCTTGTTTTGTGTTAGAGATTTGTGTTTGGAAGTTTTCCTTTAAGTGTACTTATTTTTCCTGACTGATTTTATTTATCATCTTTTGTGATTACTTGTGTGCCACCTGACACTGTCTATCTGCACATGTAAATTTTAATAATAATAATAATTTTTCCTGGCCGAGTAACCCAAACTGATTATTATAGATGAGATGCAAAAAATGGCATCATAAATTTTATTACGGGATCGTGGAACATTTATCTCACTATTTAAATATATTATTTGACTCCAACCTTTAAAAATACCGATTTGCATTTTTATAAGGGAATATGTTTTGATATGTCTCGTAAAGCATACTATAATTTCAATAACTTTCCAGATGTAACACTCTTAGTTCAGAGAGTAGCATATAGTATAAGTCCTCATTTTATTACAACATTAATATGTATTAGATAATAACTTTTTCATAGAAAAGTATTACTAACAGAATATGTATGTAACAACCAGGTACCAAAGGAGCCTTAAGTTTAGTTTCCAGCTGTAAACGATTAAGATAAAGTAAATGCATAGTAGCTCCCCCAATTCCTTCGTCTCCTGTGTACATCCAGTCCTACAAAATTCTATAATTCATCATGCCCCTGCTCTGATGTCTCCTTCGCCTCATCGAGTATCAATTTTCATTTATTCAAAGCTTAAAAAATCTTGCAGCATAATTCAAATGAGATCATTCGGTTTTTTTTCTTCTGTGGGGCATTCTAAGGCCGCGGTGACTTAAGTCATCGGTTGTGTACTGGATGGTTCAAAATCAGTTAATATGTACCTCTGAGCACCCAATTTGCCTCACAAATCACGTGATTTTTCGTTTACCAGATCTTTCTTGGAATCCACATGATGCATAGAAAAAGATTCCTCAAACCTAGTGTGTAAGTTCCGCATAACTTTGAGGTTAGGAAGAAGTAAACTCAACCGACAAAAACAAACGACGTCACTTGCCTTCTTGTGGGTGCTATAGGGAGGAACTTAAGTATTATTTCATGCATATGTATATGTTAATTAAGTGGATTAGATGCATAGCCGTTTCTCAGGAGAAATAAATAATCAAGTTATACTTTCCAAACAACTTATTCTATCCTTTTGATTTCCATTTTGAAGTGTTATTTTCCAGAAAGGTACAGAGAAATAATTATTAAATCTTGCATAGATGTTTACAGGAAAAGATGGGAGGCATATAGTGGCAGCAGGACGGTTAAAGGGAGTAGCAAACGGGGAATAACCAATGGCTAACTCCGACGATAGTAGTGTGGGAAGGTTGGGAAATCTTAGGAGGAACACATATGTCAGAGAACATGAGTTAACAGGGATAATATGAGCGTTTTCGTGTGGAGGAAGTGCACAACTTTTAAAAAATATTGGAAGCCAGTTGTGAGCATTTTAACGCTCTCACATTGCATAATATGAACATATTTGTGGAGCATGATTGTCGTAAAAATTTTCTGAAGAAGTCAGCTTTAATTGTCACTTGCATACGAGTTTTATCATCACACATTCTCAAATTCCCAACGAAAACTTCTTTGTTCTCGCGCGGGAGAAAGATACATAAAATGAAAATAAACCCTCTATATATATATATATATATATATATATATATATATATATATATATATATATATAGACTCAGGAAATCGTAAAATGGACGATATCATTCAACCACTAGTAAACACTCTGTCCTCACCATCCTAAACCGTCTCTTTCAGGTTAAATATCCTCTTCGGGACTTTTTCTCCTTCGACTCAACTTATGGTTCACACAAATCTACCCAATCAATAAATTTATTAGATGAAATAACTAAGAAATTAACTGAAAATTAGGGTGATTTAATGCTTTAAACCTGTTCACTTAGGCTCCAAAACAAGAAAATCACAGCTCGCATATTATCGGTGCTACATTTTGATTTTCGTTAAAAAATCAAACTGTATCCGCGATATAATGAATGACTTCAAACACCAAGAGTCCCATACATTAAACGAAATTATTTTTTGAAATATTGAATTTCATAGATAATGTCTTGGCCTATCGCTCAGGTCTCCCTCTTCGTTAATCCTCGCTAAAACCTTATGGATTTCACAAATGGGGTATCTTATAACTCCAAACACGCAAGATGAAAAAATATAATTAAAATGATCAATGTTAGTATAATAAATAGAAGAAACGTTAGTAAATCCTGTAAATACAGATACCTGTTTGACATAATTTACCCGGATACGAATTTCAGGCGTCTTTGAGAACTACAGACGTTTCTGGTGACTCAATTCTCATCATGCTTCTATTTAATTAATGAAAGCAAGTGATTGCAACTAGACGATCATCCTGGATCTATCCATCACAACAAAGGAAGAAGACCTTCTCTCCTGCAGTAATGTTTGATTACCTCATTCATCTTCACTCTTATAAACCAGTTACAAAACACGCAATACTGAAAAAACTAGTAACGATTCCACCGGGTGAACTCTTCTTCCAGCAATAAATAAATATTACAAAATTTATAATTTCGCACAATGGTTGCAATAAAATACTATCCAGCACTTACTACATTGAATAAACTGGGCAAAACATATGTTAATCCATTTAAGTCTGAAGGACTCAATTACGCATCGAAGTTTTCACATGCACATTTTTAGTACCATCTATACTACTTCATTAATGAATTGAGTACTCATCCTGAGCTAAATTTTATTTTTAATATAATTGAGAAAAAATACCAATAAAATTTGTTTCCTGGAGATTTCATGGTATAAAAGGTGATTGTTATAATCCGGAGAGCGATGCTTAATATAATACTGGTAATGGAGTCATGAAAATAGGGAAAAATCATTGAAAACAGATTTATCAGAAGCTCGGTTTGATAGGTGATAGTCGAGTTAGTCCAATACTAAGCCCAATGGCGTGTGATATTCACACATCAGGGCAGATCCTTTTCCTTAAAATGTGAATTTGAATTTCTAAAATAATAAAAGTGCCCCTTATTAAATGTATCAACACATATTAGTACGTCAACTTTGTTTTTTGTAAAGACTTGATTATTAGCGCTGATAATTACCTTTTTAGCATTCCCGAGTGATTACTAGTACCACCAGTGAACTTCTCTTTGTAAATAATGAGGTAGATGTAAATTCATCTAAATTTATCAACTTTTTTATTCTAATGAAATATGAGACTACTTTTTAGTCGTCTCAAAGAATTGAATAAGTTGAGAATAACACTTAAATTACGTTAACGCCAATTGTTTTTGACATTTACGTTATAAAATAAACAACTCTTTTTCATGTATGGCCAGAATTTTCAAGATAACGGGTGAATAAATATTGTCTCCGGAGTCGAAGTAGCTTTTTTATGGTGGTATTCAATATTCTGGTTTGTTCCATCATGGCATGAAATATCTGTAAAAATGTTCACCTTTCCACTTCATAGAACGGTCAAGGATTTATATCGGAAATATGTTCCCCATAAAAAATCATTACAAAATCTAAATCCCGCATTTTTCCGATTAAAGAAAGGAGGTATTAATAGTACGAGAAAAGGAAAACTGAAAATATCAAATGTCACGCAACGCCAATAACGCTTCCAACCTGATTGTATGTCTCAGTGCCACATTTTAGCAGCTAAACAATGTCAACACTTTTTAAAGCTGATGTCTACGTTCGCCAAAAAATCTCATTTATTTTTGTTGCTTTTCAAAAAATAAAAGAATAGCTGAAATGGTTAAATTTTTTTAATATTATTTTCCAAATTTTGGTTAAATTTCAAAATGGATTTTTAATTTGTCCCGAGTCCTTAAATACTTATAAAAATTAATATCTATAATCCTGCGAAAAAGTTGACAAAATGTCACCAATTTCTAACTTTATGGCTCATCAGGTTGCATTCAGTCAAGTCGCATTTAATAAGCACATCAGGAAACCCAACCGTTTTTAATTCAATATGAAACGAGTTGGCACTACATAACAAAACACCTTTCAACGCCAGCGCTATGAAAATAACGTCCTTTCTTTTTTATATCCTAACAAAAATCATTAGACAAACTCTTTGCCATGTTGACACAAGCGATACTTTTTCGTAAAACGTTGTGTTTTATTACTCATCCGTGTACCGTATGGTTTTGGTCGTATTAATAAAATCATAAATTAATCTATATGCATTCAGTATAATGCCCAATTCATGCCTATATTTGTGTGCACAGAGCATCGATGCATTCATTAGATTGAAAACTTAAACCAAGAGCTTTCCTTCCGTTGTTCTTTAGTGTTGACTGCACAAAAGAAAAATCCATTCTTATACGTTATTCCAACTATGCCCTGTTTGTTTGTGTACTTGAGTGCGCACAGCGATCATAAAAAGTTGAAACGGAGAGCTCTCTTCCAAGGGAGTCACCTAGGTACAGATATTAACTCCATTCAAAATTATCGAATAAAATCATCTGGCACACTATTAAAACAGCAAATTCAATTGATATTAAAAAGACTTAAAATATAATAAAGACTAAAATTTCATTTTAAAACCTAAGTATGGCTAAATGGAACCAGTTACCTAAGAAATTGTTTGAGCACTTCCAATCAATTGTTGCGAGTGTAAGAGTAGGTGTAAGGTCGATGGACAAAGTACTTGGTTATAAACATTGCAATGAATGTATACTAAATTGGACTTTAAGCGATGTGAAGAATGAGAAGTTATACTTTGAAAAAGTATCTGATGTTTTCTAGGCGTGTGTTCATTGTGCATTCTTCTCGGGAGTTCCACTGGATTAAGCTCTGCATTGCTGCCGACGGTTCGATGGACGAGTCGTCCGTTGAAACGTCTACAGCAATGCAGAATTCAGTCCGGTGGAAATCGCAAGAAGAATTCACCAAGTTAGAGTGTGTGATGTTTGACGGTGCGTGATGTTGGATGGGATATGATATCGGACCGAGCGTGATTTTGTACGGGCTTTGATGCTGGATGGTGCATGATTTGGTGTGATGTCATATTATGCTGTGCATAATAATACTTACTTTATCTTTTCTTTAATTATCTTTGTTTATCGCAGTTTGATTCTGATTTATTATTGATTAAGACTCTTTTGTTCATTAAGGTGGGATTTTTTTGTGACAGGGATTGGTTTTGAGCTGTTTCCTGATGCATTATTACTAACTTGTATTTGCTTCGATTATCTTTTGTGGTTAACAGTTTAGTTTAGATTTTTTTTAAGTTTGAGCAGTTTTTGTTAATGAATTTGAATGTTGTTTCTTTTTGAGAATAGTGTTTAGTTGCTTCATGGTACTGATTCAGATAGATAATTTTGATTTTAGATGTCAAGGATTTGTATGCCACCTATGTACGTATGTCTACATGCACATGCGTATTTTAATCATTTGAAAATTAAGTAACATCGATATTCTTCTCCTAAGCTCAGTTCTTACTTCAGGCGTGAAACATGAGGATGCGACTGCCAATTTTCTGCACAAAAAAGTAAGACGGAGTTTTCTATTTCTCCGCACAGCTAAAAGAAAAAGAAGGCGTCATAATTCTCCGGGCGGATAAAAATCTAAGGCTAATCCAAAAGAAACCTTCGCGAGGGAGGGTCCGAGAGAAACCAGAGAGGGGGAGAGCGAGGTCGAATATGTGACGGAGAGTCCCACAAACCAAGAGGGAACGAGGTGGCCAATACTCATTGTCATTCTGACCTGAAAACTCGACTCCTAACTGATCCACTGCAGTAAAAGGACAATTCCTTAACTCTTCGTATTCCCATGATGGATTCGTGTTATCAAGGTCTAGTGCAGACGTCTCCAAATCTTTTTCTTTTCATATCCCTACATATATATGTACAAAAATATTGGAGGGCGTGACCCCGATAAAATTACTCGAAGGTCGTTCGCCCACCTCGGTACTTGCTAATCCACTCCCCTCCTTCCCCTACCGCAATGCTTCATGATATTCAGAGCTCAATATCTTTTAAGTCCTTTACCACATTTGAGTAAATAAATCAATATTCTTAAAACCAAGATGCATGGTTATCTTAAGGAAATCCATCCCGGAGAAAACTGCTATGATGGATGACTGTTTATGTTCCGCATTCATTCTTGCCTAGGACGACTCACACTGGTTATCTAAAACCGATTTTTATTACAGCAGATAACGTTACTTTTAGAGACTAATTTTGGCGTTTACCTTTTCAATTTATATTTTAGCATATAACACGAATGCCATTGATATAACATGAATTTATTTAAATCAAATATTTTTTTGTTTCTCTTTATGGAAATCGAAAAGGGAAAATGAATTCAAAGGGAAAGTAATATTTCATTAATTTCATTGGATGTAATTACTTCCTATTAATTCTTCTTAGATTCACTTCCTTCAGAATATTCGATGCATTGGTGGTAAGGCTGACTGCTCTCAAGTTTTCACAATTATCTGATTTTTTAGGAATATGGACGATTTAATTCTTCTTAGAGTTCATTGGTGTTTCTCCTCTCAAAAAATATCACATGTACCTCAGCGGTTGTATGCATGTCTCAAATCCTTATTTCTTTAGTTTTTATTAGTTCAAAGTGTATACATATACAGGTAGTCATATTAAATTGTACCCCTACGCTCCCCGTATGTTTCGTCGTTATCTTAAACAGTTACTCTTTCGCTGTATTGCAGAAAGCTCTTCGCTCTCATAGCAGCAATTTTCCGCAGTAGTATGTTCACTCTCGCATTTTCATTCATGAATCCTGGGCTAATGATCCAATGGATGCCGTTGAAAAATTCTCCCTCCTCGGACTCTTAATTTCCACCCCACCTGCAGTGCAATGAGCATTGCTGTACCCACCATTGCGGGCGGCCTCCGTCCTCACTTACACAAATGGCGGCTGCTCCCGTCTAGGTAATTGGCGGCCTATTGTTTGGTAGCTGTCGCTCGCCAAGGTACGGCATCTTCATAGGATTTTGCAGAAATTTTGGGCCATCTTACCTAAGCATGATATTCTAAGTCCTCCGAGTATACAGGGTTCGTCCGGAAAATAAGTGTACTGAGCTCAGGAAAAAAAATGTATTACACTTTTACATATCTTAAGCTAATATTCCTCAAAATAGGACCCTTGTGAGTCGATACACTTGTTCCAGCGGCGTTCCCATTCCTGGAACGCTCCCGCGAAGGCATCATCGGGAACCTCTCGAAGACTCGTCGTCGACCTCTTCTCTGCCCTCCACGAACATCTTGTGCCACCGAAAGATCATTTTTCTGGACATGGCTGACTCCCCGTAAGCCTGGTTAATCATACCGACAGTTTCGGTAGACGATTTCCCAAGCTTTACCGCAAATTTGATGGAATAACGCTGCTTCGGCATCGCGTTCCGTGACGTGGGTCGAGCGTGGAGGTTCGCGTTAACAGAGCTCCTTACTACACCACAGCTCAGAGCCGACTGCCTTTTACAGCGTCGCTTGCCAACATACCCCCCTCCAATCGCAGCCCGTCAAAGCGGTGCTGGGCGCGCCTGGAGCGGCGCGCCCAGTCCAGGAGTCAGTACACTTATTTTCCGGACGTACCTACAGCTACTTACTATATTTCACAGTTAACCTCTACATCTAGAAGTCGGCTAACCACCCGCAACCCAGTGGACGCGCTCGGTCTTAAAGCTCAGCTATGAGAAAAAAAGATCTTGTGAAATTTAAATTTTCGTAGGAAAAGCAAAATATTAATCCTAAAACAAGGATAAAATTGAAATTGTATTTGAAAGCTATGAGAATCACGTAGTTAATATCAGGTAACAATGGCCAACATTATATCTGTAAACGAACATCGAAATCCATGTATGTGAAAGATAACTGCGGATGAATATATACCAAAGTCACTTTACCATTGATCATCATTTCAACACTATAATATAAGAAATAGAGCTCTACGGCCTCGTAAATTAGTCAAATAAACTGAATAACACTAGCATTTACAAATCATATTTTGCCGAATTAAAAGCATTATTGTGGAAAGATTCTTCCCGGAGCAGCGATGCACCGGGACTACTACATATGTAGTAGCAATAACATACTAACTTTCAGAGAAAGCTAAAAGCAACAAGGAATGGCAACTGGGTGAAAAAATTAAAAGAAGCCAAATCGAAAGACATCTCTCATTGGTACTAAATGCAGAATCAGAAGGACACAATGGCAAGTAATAAAAATACTGAAAAAGGAAAGATGTTGTACCATAAGATTGATTTTTTACGAATCAAAGAGTACTAAAAAGAACCTCTGCACAAGAACGGCGTGGACTTTCGTAAATATAACTTAACAATTATAACTTAACAATATTTAAATAAAATGGAAGAGTATAATGATTTGAGAAGCAGAATTGGCAACGATGGAAGAAATGTGGAGGAAATTATTTATATAGCTTATTCCATCTGTAAGAGCGATTCTCCTAAAATAAAAATATGCTGACAGCCCACAACAAAAGCCTGGTAGTAATCATTTCATTGAAGCGCATATCTGAAGCGTGTTTCACATATGTACTTCTTTGCGTGCTCAAATGTTTATCTAATGACCGATAAAGCAATCGAATTTTTTTTGTTGATTCGTTTTTTGGCAAAAGCATTTTGTTGTGACAATTTCAATGACGAAATCACAAAGATTGGACCATAAGCCAAAAAAAATATTTTTTTTTTCAAAATTCATAAAAATTAAAACAAACGAGATTCCTGTATATAATTAAAATGGTTACATGCCACTTTAGTCCCAGTGCGAATTAATGTTTTTCATTCTAAAGAAGCAATTTGGGAAAAGTTATTAATTAATATTTCTGCCATAATCTACATATTTATCAATAAATCAAGTAGATGTTTAATATGCAGCATTTTCGGTCTCGGAATACTGACCTCTTGATTTATTCATAAGAATGGAAACACGGCTATTTCACGAAATATTACTTAACTGCGATCGGCTTTCGATATAACGTATCATCAGATGATGATACGTTATATCGAAATCTGCCGCAGTAAAGTTATATTTTGTGGAATAGAAGGGATTTTTCTTCTCCTACATATCATGAAGGAGGTCCACCAAATTACGCCATTCGCTATTGCATACACTCGATGTTTTCGTAAATAAAAATTGAAAACACGTCTGAGTTTTAATTAATAATTCCCTTGTAAATCTTAAAATATCTTTTTAATATTTTTTTGCAACCAGTGAATATATTACTAATTATCCATTTATGATGATTTTGCAGGACACAGCTGGACAGGAGCGATACCGAACCATAACTACAGCATACTACCGTGGAGCCATGGGTTTTATACTTATGTATGACATAACTAACGAAGAGTCCTTCAACAGTGTACAAGATTGGTTTGTATTAATTCGTTTTTATTGTTTTGGGAAAGGGGTTATATCTTAATCAGTTACTATGATATCCTATGAAGCTAATTTTACTACTAAATCAAATTTAAACCTAATTTTCAATGCTGGCAAAATTGGTGACTGATAGCAAGTCTTTAAAAAGTAAAAAGATTATATGGCTTGATAAAGCCATCCAGAAAAGACGCATAACATGAGAAAACTTTGATTTTCCTAACTGATAATGGCTACTTTTAAAAAACTACGGGATATGCCACGAGAGTAACTTTCAATCATCCGCTAATGCGCATTGCAGTGCAAAAGTTTCAAAATGTCCAAATTATAATGATTTATGCACATTGAAATAGTGGTACTGATAATTAATGTCAGAATTATTATGGCCTTGATAGCACCTTGCGAGGTTTTTGGCATATTTGATCAATGTTATAGTTTCGTGGCCCACTCCTAGTTTTCACGAGTGGCTGATGCAGTGGATAAATGATTTCAACTATGAATTTATAAGTAGGTGGGACCTAAATAGGGCATATTCAATTTTCCAGGCCATGAGAATTTCCAATTAATACTTTATAAACAATACCTCGCCGATTGAAGTCTAAAGAATAGTACAAACGCACAACTTAATTTAAATCTAATCTACATTTTTATCTTTTTATCCCTTCAATCTCCCTAAATTAATTTAACAGTCTTCAATCTCCATTACCACTACATTTCATTTATTCTCCACAATGTACACTGAATAACCCCAAATCAAATTACTAAGCCAAAATATTCACTTTCCCTTGCCTCGAATCATCCCCCTCTCTGTTAACTTTGATCGATTTCACAGGCCCCACTTCTATTTTCAAGCGTCTATTTTCATTCTATTTCATTTTAATCACTAATTCCGATTGATTCTCTAAGCCCTATCATCTACAGAGTGTTTAATGTAATTTCATGATTAGAAGACCCGTGCAATTACTCCTAAGAAGTATACAGTGCCTGAAGTATTACCGTAAGTCATAATTCTTACGTTTTCTTCAATATCAAAGTAATTGATTCATTCATCGCCTTAGTGACATGGATTCGCAATCCATCATTCTGGCAGCGATTGGCAATGAAAAACCTAAAAGTCATTTATACACACGCGCGCACATACACAAACGTTCATATACATATATGAATATGAGTACATGCACTTTAATCGAAGTCGGAATTATGAGACAGTCGGATGGAAAGGTAATCATTATGGAATAATGCAGAAGCTGAACTCATTTTGAACAAATTGCCACACGAATTCTCCACCCTTACCCCGAAGACCCTTCACCTTTATCAGTAAGTTGCGGAGATCTTGGCGAAAGGACGGTCAAAGACGGTCTGATTAGAGAAGGTGAACAAAATGGGGTATTTTTATTTGTTACCCTTGAGGCAAACAGTCTGAGTGGGCATCAAGACATTCACATACAGTAGGAAATTCTCATGTGAAACACAAAAGACTGAAGGAATATTATGTCACAACGGGGACTGTGAAATTCATTGTCAAATAGAGGGAAATAAATCGCTGGGAAGGTAATCTTAATCATAAAATTCCAAATAATTTTTCTTTGCTTTAGTAGATCCTATCCTCCGAGGAAATTATCGGGCAACTCATCAAATTTGGGTTTTAAAATGATCATATGAAATTTATATTCCGATTATAGTTCTCTATGATAGTTGGTGATGGCATTAAATTTACGTGCTACCACCCAACCATTGAAGCTTTATCCTTCCAGGGGTAGAAAAACATGGCGGTGATGGATGCATACACTGCATTTCAAAAGAGCGTTAGAAAGGCAAAAACCGGAAGCAAAATGGGCAATCTGTTAATGATCACAAAATCCAAGATGAACATAAGTAGATACTGGCTGACTGACTGAAATCGAAACAAATATATGGAAAAGAGAAATATTATTGGTAGAAAAAAATGTCTTTCCATTTAAATGGAAAAATCAATGTGACATTTTAAAAGGCTTTTATCGACGAAATTTCTCAGCGTGCCCCAGAAAGGATAAACAAAACGTTATTTTAGGAGCCCAAAACTCAAGGTTAAGGAGTTAAGCTGGCCCTACAATCGGAAAAAGGAAAGATTGATGGAATAAAATCTACAAAAATAATTTTTCAGCATGAATTTTTAGCATTTTTTTAAGTGAGAAAATGTATTTATTTTTTAATCTCCAATTAAAATCAATGAAATTTCACCAATTTTTTCATATCACCGGCCAGAGAATAAAACTTTCAAAATGACCTTTGATCACGGAATAAACGTACTGTATATTAAATAAACTAAAAAAATTGATGATTAGCGATTAGAAAAATAGAATTTCATCGTCCTTTGAAATGACTACAGCAAATATGATAGATGATTACCAGATGAACAGTAGGCAAGCAGTTGATGAGATCAATTCATTCGTGTAAAACTAAGAACATCAACTTTGGAACTGTTACTAAAACCACTAGATGAATCTCCTAACGTTCTTTTATTTCCTAAACTTCTTTAGCTCAACTATTCAAAATATCCTTTAATTTCGTTTTTTACTTCGAGGTCTTTCAAATCACCAAGAAGGCATGTCTGGTCATAAAATCTAGCATATTATATGGGAATTTCCAAAAAATTTTACTCTCCGAAAGAAATCATTTCACTGTAAATTTCTTCATTCATATCAAGACTTTCCGCTTGTATCCTCGCCTTCAATTTTGATGCCAAGTGAATACACCGGAGGCTTCGACCGTCCTGCACCAATCTAGTTTTGTGAAGATTCGTTCTTCCACACAAATGACGCTCGATCGCGTATTGTGTTAGTGATTTATTTATTACGCTCTGCTGCGACCTACAGAAGCGGAAGCAAGCGGGAGCTAATTAATGCTATGCAATGCTAATTAACATTTAAATGAATTCATACATCAGTTAATTTAATTAGTAATCAATTTTCATGGTAGTTCAATTATATGAAAACACGTTTAACCGAATCCTTGAATGTAAGGTATCAGTCATAAATTATGAGAATCGATACCCCGCAGGCCTCTGCATAATTCCTACTATTAGGCGGTCTACCGTTAAAAGTAGATTTTCGATGGACACAGAATAGACAACGATATATATCTTGACCCCTCCTAACAAAATATGAGCTGAAACCCGACACTACGGTACGAGACACCTTTTCAATTCCGCATACTTCCTTCCCTTTCCCTTCATTCCGTTCAAAATGCCTATCCTTTTCTTACCCCTTCCTCCTGGCCGAACGTTCCTCTCTCTATCACATAAAAGTATGTGAACATTCAAAATGCTGTTCATTCACCTATCCTGTCTCCTTTGATATCTCCAAGCTATCCTGTATTCTCCCTTTGCATGCCCAGCTCGTTTGTTTTCCTATCAGTCAATTTCACCTTTTCCTTCCTTCTCCACTGGTCCGACATCTCACCACTCCCTTCTTCTTCCCTTCCCCATTACAATGATTTTCTAATACACTTAGAAATCTCAGTATCACCTAGGCTGACTGGCAAACGAAACATTGATCATTCATAGCCAATTCTGTATTCCTTGCCGACTTTCAATGCTAAGAACCAGTTCTTCGTAAGCCTTTTTACCATTTTCTCCACGTATATGGTGAAAATCACGTGTTATAATGGACACTTCGTCTTGTTTCTCTTCCTAACACTGTTCATCCCGACTACCCATTCTCACTTTGCACCTGAGCTGTCTGAAACAGGTACAGGTTGCGGTTAAGTCGCCTATCCCTCCCATTTACCACATTGTTCTGCAATGCATTCATTCCACCCAATTCACTCTATCAAACGCCCTCTCAAAATCTAAGAAACAAAGGAATACATACTAATCATATTCCATATTTTCTTCTATCAATGACCCCTTAAGCGTGCCTTCCTGAAATCAAATTTTCATTCTGTAAGCACTCATTTGTCCTGCTCTTCATCATCTTATTGATGCTCATGAGAACCAGCGAATGTTCAAACCAGCTGAAAAGAGTTCACCTCCACTCTATAGTATGCTGCTTTATGACTATCGGCTACGATAATCCCCATAATCCTTCCATCTCACTTAGCACAATCCCTATAATACACGTATCTATATTTCCTCTCCCCATCTCTCGCTTTATATTTTCTAATTTTTCTTGTTCTCAAAATCATTTTAACATTCAAAGTCCTGTCCATCAACCTGAAAGGTTTGATGGTGACTGCAGAAGCCTTGCCTCTGCAGCTGCCGGGCACGACACCCGGCCCAGCAGGCCGAGTACCGTAGTTCCCAGGACTCACACTCAAATCTAAGTTCATCATTGTTTTGTGGGTAAATCAAATGAGGTTATTTCACGTTGTCTTCCTCAACAATGTTTTTAATATGTCACTATCAGTAAAATGGCCGCCCAATTTGGGTCAGACTTCTTTTGCAGCCGCCTTACTGAGGATCACATGCTGCGAAAATGACCTTTCGTCTGTCTCCTACCCTTTAACCTCTCGTGCATGGGTGAGGATCCAGGAAAAATTATAATATCTACCGCCGGCATAACTTTTGGAATCAGCAGAACCTAAAATCCCTTCCACCACGTCATGGGGAGGGTTCTGAATAACGGGATGGCATAAATCTTTCATGAAAAAATAACTACTACTCCATTCACCTTCGAAGGCATTACTTTTTAGTGGAATCGCATTAATTAATATAGTAACTTTATACGACTTTTCAGGTAACTAACCGTATTCGGAAGTATGCGACCCTATGTAATCTCATTTTTTATAATTATATTGTGACATGTTACGACTGTAATAGAAGGGAGAAAGTTAGGCAAGCTATGAAGGGGTAGGAAAAGGATAGCCATGCTAGACGGAAGCATTCAGAGTTGAAGATGAATCTATTGAAGTTTCGGGTGTAGGTATTTTTTGATAGAAGAGTAAATCTTTTTTAATATATTTATTAAGGATTAAATCAGTAGGAGCTCCGAAGGCTCATTTGACTACATAAACAGTCGATGATTCCTAAATTATTGGAGGTCTTCAAATATTAAATCGTGTTATAACGCTGCACCTTTCGAATACGTAGGTCATTCGTGGTTGATATTCAACAGGGACCTGTTGGCATTCCCCTAGATTCAGAAGTGCTTGAATTAATAATATGTGAAGGCATGTTAGTCAGCTGAATATTTTCCGTTGAAATATGTAAACAAAAAGTTTCATTTGGGCAGGGTTTGGGTAACTCCCAAAATAGGGAGAGCACAGCTCCTTTTTTCTTGTCTATCACAGCTGATTGAATGAATTTTATCCAAATTTTACTAAATATATTTCTTTCTGATTATGAGTGCTTTCGATTTTTAATGTGAGATCGATTATATGAAGGCTTTGGTTGAATTAATAATGTCTCTATTGTCATCGAGCTAGATAAATTAGATTTAAAGGTCTATTAATGCAGTTGTTCAGGTGACGTTTCTTACTTTCGAAACAATTTAAAATTCATGCACAAATTCCAAATAAAAGTTGTATCTCCTCAAATATGCTAAGTACTTTTCTATTATGTAATTGCGGCAAAGCCATTGCTAAAGAGATATATCTAATATACCAATTAGAAAATAAAAATTTTAACAAATGTACAAAATTAGGAGTGATGATAATATGGTAGGATTTAATTGGCTCGCCTATTGACAGAGGAAAAATTCGTCTCCCAAAATAAGCCTCTTGCCTCTAGTTTGATAATTAGTTTGTTGCTGATAGAGGAACTGGCTAATTGGAAATTAACGAACTGACTAAACTCCCTTATTTGAATTTTACCAACCTTGCCGGCCTAATCGTAATCAGCAATTACCATCGGCTTGCCGTAGCTATCCTTGCATTTCTCCGTAACTCCATTCCGTTCATACATACGGGGTACAAGCATCTACCTATACATATCTCTTTATTTCGGCATACTGGTGTTTACAATGGAAAATGCTGATTGTGCCAGCCTACATTGATAGGGCCTGAAAGAGGGTAGAATCTTCAAGTAAAAGAATCAAATTTCAAATATTCGTCATAAATATGAGAAAAAATAGGATATAATCTTCTATACCTAATTTGTTCCAAACTGTGTCCCACACATCTATTCGGTCTCTATCAAACAAGTTAAAGCCTTGTTAAAGACACTTTTAGGAGCGACCATTGGTCACCCCTTATTTTCACAAAACATAATTGACAAGTTGAACGGGTTTAGCAGCATTCAAGGCATTTGTATGATACAATATTTCTTCTTTCCTATCCAGGGTGACTCAAATCAAGACGTACTCATGGGATAATGCCCAAGTAATCCTTGTCGGAAATAAGTGTGACATGGAAGACGAACGCGTAATTTCTTTCGAGAGAGGCAAATCGTTGGCGGAGCAGCTGGGCATAGAGTTCTTCGAGACTTCAGCCAAAGAGAATGTCAACGTCAAGGTAAAGTACGCGAAGTAGCAGATTAACTCTGGGAGCTAGATAGTATCAATTTGGTGCTTATTACTGGTATTTCAAACTTAATCCCCTAACCTACGACCTTTAAGGCCATGATAATGATACACATTTTTTTTAATTAGAAATGTTGAGATTTTTTTTAAATTGTCTCACTTAAATGCAAAAATAATTGGATTAAGTTTCATGGAGATATTTCCCATCCATAATTTGTCTCTACTGAAAGGTCACTGATGAATAAAAATATAAAATGTGACCAAATTAACTCTTCGCCGTCCTCGGGGACGCCTTTGGATATCTTAGTTGTTTCCAATCCAACGATTTAATTTCGACGTACTAACACTCAATTCGAATTACTTTTTTTTAATTAGGCCGTATTCGAACGCCTGGTGGACATCATCTGCGATAAGATGTCGGAAAGCCTCGACTCCGACCCCAACCTGATGAACGCCTCGAAGGGCGGCACGCGACTGGCGGAGACCCAGAACGCACCCCAGAACGCCGGATGCAACTGCTAACCGGCCCGCCGCGGACCACCAGACGCCGTTGCCTCCCTCCTCTCCCCCCTCCTTCCGACGACCCTCCTCCACCCGCCCCGCAACCCTCTCCGCGCCGGCGACTCCACCACCACCCCCGCCGCGACTGCAACTGCGGCCAGACTTAGCGAGCCTCAACTGCGACGGCGGAGGAGGCGGCGGGAGAGGCGGAACCAAGCGCGACGGGGGCGAGGCGGCAGCGTTGGGAGACCGAGGGCGGGAGAGCCGAGGTCGGGAGCCGACCACAGACCACCGCAACCCTTCAACGACCAAGACGGAGGGCGTCCGTGCGCGACGACGCCGCCGAAGGCGAGTCATTCGGAAGGGGGCAGCGTCATCGTCTTAGGCGTCTCCGACGTCGCTCCCCGCCGCTATCCTTTCGGCGTCGCCTTCGCCCTCCTGCTGAGCCCTCACCAACTCAACGAAGAGGATGAAGTGCGGAAGACGGAGGAGGAGGGGGTACACGGGAGAGAGGTGGGGAGGCCATGCACACACGAAGACCATGAAATTGATTATGGTGCGAAATATAAATGTTTCAGTTATTTGTGTCATGTTTAGGAAATCCAATTTTTAAGTGTGCGCCACCAAAATGGCATTTTTCACAGGTTGATTCTTCCCTCAATTTCCTCTATCCTCCATCTTGGTCCATTTCTTTCCATTAACCCTTTGCTATTGTTGACGAAAATGAAGAAAGGACTTATTTAAGATCTCTATAAATATATACATACATATAAATATATATATAAACATGACCCTGAAGTAAGGCTCTATGTATCCTTCCCATGAATACCTTTCCTCTTTTTTCACCCTCACGAACACTCCCAACTATACTTTCTGTCTATGACCTCTTGACCTTCCTTCCAATCCTTTTTACATTCCTCTTCCATCATCCCCAAAAAATGCAAAGTCACGCACAGGAGGTGCAGTCTCGTGCCTCCAATGATGATGCACACACCACTTGTACGGCTAGTCACTGTTTCAGCTGGCTCAACAGCTCTTTCATAGTCGTCTCTTCTGAGGTGTTTGCTAGGGTGACTATGTCTCTGTGGAATTATTGAAAGGAATTGTAAACACACACACACTCTTGGTGGTGCATTTCTTAACTTCTTCCCTATCAATTCTGACTGTTTTTTGGATGCCTTGAATGTAAAATCAGGCAAACTCAATGTCCTCCTTGATGAAAGTAATACCACTTAAACTTGGGACTTTTCAAGCGACCATTTATATGTTAAAGGTAGCATTAATGCCCTATCATGCCAAGAACAGGCTTCAGAAGTTTTCTCTTCCTTCAACGTGAAGTTCAAAAAGTATATATATATATATATGCATATGTATATATGCATTAATGCAGCTGAGGGCAAGAAATTAAGTCAATAAATTAAGTGATCTGCTGTTTGTTTTTATGAGATAAGCTGTGTTCAGGGATAAATGAGATGCATGATGCAGGTGTGGTTGTAATTAAGAGAGAATAAAATTGCCAATTGTTGCAATATTGGCAAAAGTAGCTTTATTTGCAGGAAGAGCAATGAAAATTCTTAACATCATCCTTGGAGTTAATTTTTAAAATTGAGTCTCAATGATTTTTTTTTACTAGAGGATTGACTTGTTATGGGCATCATCATAGTTAAAATGAGCCCAGATATTTAATTACTTAAGAAGTACTTGATGATGATTTAAACTGACAAATGAAAATATATGTCACTGTTATTTTTCCAAACTGTTTTGTTTCACAACCACAGTTTACATTAGGTAAAAAAGATGCTTTTCCTGTTACCCTGTTTGTGCATTGTTCTTGAAATTGTTAGAAAAGTTATTTAGACAGGTCTTAAAATGGAAATTTATTTGGAAATAAGATATTGAGAAAAGTGAAATCAGTGATCCAATCTGTTCCAGAAGTCATTGTTAAAAAAAAGAGGCCTAAATAAATTATGATGTAGTACTTGCTAGTTCTCAGGCTTCTTGAATATCTTTATGGTATTATCTCCCTTAACTACCTCTGAATATGTAATGGCCAGTTTGTTTCACTTCATCATACACAATCTACCTTATCTCTATTACCCCATCAGATCATACAGTTCATTTCTTTACTTATGCTGTCAAGCAAATCATGGGAAGTGGTGCTATGGAAATGATTTCAGGCAAAAGAGAGGACTAATTCCAGTAGTTCTTCTAGAATTTGTAAATAATAACATTCACAATACTCTCATGTGACGTTGTTTCCTAATTCTGGATACTGCCTTTTTGAAGTACGATAACACCGTCAAAGATCTTTACTATTAAAAAACTGTCCATTTCAATTTTAAATGATTGTGCATGCCCACTTGTTCACAAATTGATGATTCTCAATGGAACATTTGTAATGGACAAAATGTTGCTGACACTTTTCTATCAGTTTTATTTTCTTTCATAATGAAGACATTAATAATGGACAAAAACTTTTTCACTTGAACTAGCCATCATTCGATCTTTGTGTAACTTCGTATTTACAAAGCATTGTAGAATTGCTTATAACGTCATCACTAAATAGTCCTCAGAAATGTCATTACTTTCTCGTCATAATCACAACCAATAAATCCTACCTATGCAGCTGAAGTCTTACATATTACATTAAAGAGAATAATTTTGAGGATATCTTCAATTTAATTTTTATTAGTCGATGCTTAACATAAATGATTACATTTTAACGAGGCTTCAGGTTGCCTTAAATGTGAGAACCTGATGTCTTGAGGTTGAAATACACCACTGTCCCTAAAAAGTTGTTAGAGAATGTAAAGAATGAGTTTGATCAGTATTTATTACTATGAAAATGTTTTAATTTTTTATAATAAGCAAACAAATTATATATCTTACTAGTGTTGTCCAAATAATTTCACAAACTGGGATTGAGGTTAAGATTTATTCTTTAGGGATAATATTGAAAATATAAATTTTCCTAAAGCAGGAAAAATGACTGGACGTAAATACAAGTGAAAAAACTCAACTACAATATAACTATTATTCTTCTTGAAAGCACACATCCCCCCTTTCTTATGCATGGGACTTGACATATATTTTTTAGTGAATATGCATAAGAAAGCTTCCCATGCTTCTGAAATGAGGGGGTCTTTTATGTATACATCCAATGATCTCCAATATATATAAAAGTGAAAAAAATGAGTAAACTTTTCATGCAGTGAAAAACTCTGTCTTAGTGCAACTTACAACAGTGATGTCACCTGACTCTACTCAGCATGTACATCAGGCACACTCAATCTATCTCTATTTGGGCTTAAACCATTTTAATGAATGGGTTACAAGTACATAGGTATAGTTACTGTTGAATGTTGCGCTTATTCTGGGCTTTTCTCTCCAGATGCTGATTGTCCGTAAGAATTATTGTGCGATGAAAGTTAAATGTGTAAGATATTGTATCATCATGACTATTTTCCCTCTCCTTGGTCTTATTATTGTGCTGTTATGATAAGAATGGTTAACATATGATAATAATATTATCACTGATAACTGTGAGCTTAAATCTTCTGGAGATTGATGTTGGAGTCGATTAACTCATGTCAGGTAAACATCAAGACTATTCTTAACAATGGTCATGTTAACTGAGGATGAGGCAACTTCATAAAATATTGCCATTCATTATGTTGATACTTCAAACAAAAGCATTGTGACAACTAATACAGGAAAATATTTGTAGAGTTAAATAATGCAGATCAAATATTATATAATCCTTACCACAAGAATGCAATCACATCTAATAGCATTAGGTCTATATGCTGTTTCAACCTCCTCAGCCTTTTGGGACAACAGCTAAGGGAGTAATAGAATGTTCTTATAGCTTGTTGGTTTTTAGAATTCCCTTTCAACATAAGAATGGAACATGGGGAAAAAATTGGTAAATGCTTAACGTGAGAAGATGACATGTGTCATTTGTCCTCAATTTGGCTCGAAAAAGATGAGAGATAGCAGTGGTGGGGGGGTGGGGGCACATATCAGGTGATGAGAAGGTATAAGCAGTTGTATTGAATAGTCAATTTCATTAGTATGGGAATTAGATGAAGGAAATGGTGTTATTTCAGTGTGCTATAGACCATGAGAGAGTATTTCAAGGAGTACAGGGAGGTTTCATAACCATTTATGCAAGGACTAATGTGTGGAAGTATAAAACTAAGTTGGAAAATGAAAATTTTGATGGCCAAGTACATGATGCAATATCATCATTTATAGGGTAATATTTATTTCTGAATGAAGATAAATTGGCATGGTTAATGACCATTTTCGCTAAAGGGCGAAAGAAAGCAGTAGCAATTGTACAGGTGTGTGACTGGGTAGCAAACTGTGAACCCTTGTTTTTATTGTTATAAAATTATAAAGTTGTTTTCATTATGGTGTTTCATAATAAGAAGTAGGCATGGTATGTACAGACTGTTGAAAACATAGAAGATTGTATAACAGAATGAGAAGTCACCAACAAAACTTAAATGAGGCTGATAAATTTATTATGTTCAAATGAGAATTTAATGGTGTAATGAATTTCCAACAAGCTAAACCAAAGAAAATATGACCATAAATATAAAGAGTGTTATAGTTAATATAATTTAATTATTGTACATTGTAAATAGGAAAAAAGGATGTGTGTTTGATATCTTCACGAGCCACTAACTTCCTATCACATATGTACGGCTGTGTGTGTGCGTGTACTAATACAGATAAAAACAGCAAAAAAATGTCAGAATGGGAAAAGGGAGTTCTTTTTATTGTACACAGAATCCTATTGATAATTATATGTCAATTAATGAACTGGAAAATGCTTAATGCTCTTCCCTAAAATGGGAAGCTTCATAGGATATAAGCGAATAATAAAAAACTCAAGGAATATTCTGGATATGAAGTCCAGACTGAACGAATCTTTATTCAAATAATCTCATTTAAGGTACATTCAAGGTACTAAGATTCAATATAGCTGCCTATCTATGAATATCATTTACATAAACACTAATGCCAAAAAGCTCTTTGAGCACATCACTAGTTGAAATGTATTTCAACCACATATATATGTACAAGCTTAGAGGACAATAACAAAACAACACAAAATTTACATTTTAAATGAACCAAGTTCAATATTTTTCCATGGAGTATGAATACCCAATTATTCCAAAGGGTTATTCAAAATGGCAAGTTTTTTCACACATAAGTGCACATATGAATAAGGATAAACTGAAATATGTACAACTTTTTCAACAATACATTAATTAACAAAACTATAAACAAAGAGCCATCACATATAAATGCATACAAAAATAAGTATCATCTAACTAACAAAGCAAAATGGTCTTGTTTTTCAAGAAAATTTTTTATTTGAAATAACATAGGTGTTGTATATATCTTCTTCAATCACTAAACCAAGTAAACCAAAACTAAAAAAATATCTAGTAAAATAAAAATAAATAAAATACTTTTGAAAGCATAATTTAAAGGCAATAATGGGCATAATATCATATTTATGGCATGGCAAAAGCAGAACTATCACTTCCGTGGAAATTTCTAACATGTGTACCTGTATTTTTCACCAGTCAGCAGGGTTCTAAAAAAACTCGAATCTAGTCAACTCTTTTATCAATTTCAAAAGACCTTATCCTTTTTTTAAATGCCCTATTAGTGAGCTATTCGGTCACGAAGATAAGACAGGATAGCTGGGGTGCCCTTGGAAAGAACAGAATGCCGAGGCACACGGAATGGGTTCCCAGACAATTCCAAGCACCTGTAAAGACACCAGAATTCCTTCATTTTCAGCAAACACACCATACAAAACACACTTCATGCAAAAATTTGATAAATCTTATGCTTAAAGATTTCAAATGACCATCTATTCAGGTTTGGCACCAGCAGAATAACCAATCGGCACTTTAAAAAAACTGCCTATTGACTGCTTAAAAGTAAATTCTTACAGATTTACACTTATAAAAACATATGAAAGGGTGATAGGCTTTTGTCTCTCTTCCAGGTTGATCAATGCTTTCATGAATTAACACAAAGAAAGATATGCAGTCTGAAGCAAAAAGAATAATAACTTACTTACCTTCTTCTATGCACACCACAATCTCAACCCCAATTTACCACCACCTGAATATCTTTTTGATGTGAATATCTTTTTTGTGACAATAAATACTCCCATGCTGAAAAATGTTACATTATTTAAAGTTTAGCACTTTACACATTGACTCTGAACAACAGAGACAATTAACTCATAGTTTATGCATAAAAAATCACAAAAATTAAAAGAAAACCAATTAATTACAATTGTTAAAAATAACTATACAGAACACCAGGAGAGATAAATATGGAGAAGAGAAGCAAATGCGTTCTATCATCAAATATTATTAATTCTGATTATACAAATCATGGAATACCAGAATGATGAGTGATTTGTCACCACACTGATTTAGTTCGGATACAAAAGTTGTTTCAAAGCAACAATTTCAGAGTGTAAAAATCATTCGCCTTGACTGGGATTCCATTCCAGGTGAATGATTTTTACACTCTGAAATTGTCGCATTGAAATGCACATTAGCGGATGACTCCATTAAAAGTTACTGTTGCGGCATCTTCCACAGTTTCTTTGGAATTTGACAAAAGTTATAATTAAATTTTGTTATGGTGCATCTACTCACAACCATGACTAACTGCAGGAATTGTAATAATGAGAGTTACTATCACAAAAAAATAACACGCAAAAAATTGTTAATTTTACTTATCAGAACATAATCAGATGTACGGATAAGGAACTACATAATTTATTTCCCCGACAAAGATATTCAAATTTGTTTCCTCCAAGCAATTACAGAGGCCAAAATGCATTTACACCCATTATGCAACATTAATCTTCTTCAAAAATGATCCTTTAATGTATGAGTATTTTAATGCTACATTATAAAAATTCTGCTGTACTGACATGACCATACTAAAACACTAACCATTAATGTATACTTCTCAATATATGCTTATGTCCTTAGGAGTACCTTTCCAGAAAGCTATATCAAGAGTTCTGTGAAACTATATTTGCCCAGGGTCACAAACTATTCAGTGAAATTAAGACTGCTGCCAAGCCTGAATACCTGAACACCAAATTCATCTCATAACAATGAACCTGCAAGTCTAGGTTCCCTGGGCCCCACATAGAGGCGGCCTTCCATCCTACCTTCATCTCTTGATTTAATTCTACAAACATCACCAAAATTTTCACACGTCAACTTGCATCACCACAAGTTTTAGATGTTAGTTATCCTGCGAACACACAGAATCAATACATGCAATGCAACACATACAACACAGAAAAAATGAAAATGGGAAATCACACTAATAGTTAAATTTTGATTGTAGCCATATATAAAACTCCACAAAAAGAGTACTCAGAACTCTGAATACCAAAAATGAATGAAACTCATTGATCTGTAGTTTTTTATCATTTTCCCCAAATTCTTGAAGGCCTTTTTGTCTTCTGAAGATGTGGTAAATTTCTAGTCTCCTTGAAGATGCAGCAATGCCGCAAGTTTTACTCCATATATTAAAAAAATGTATAGGACACCTAAGAATCAACCTTGGTACAGAATCTCACATAAGAATAGACACAAATGTGTATATTCTTAGGTGAGATTCTGTACCAAGAGTTCACAAAAATTACAACAATAGGAACTGTGCCATATAAAAATTACATATCTGAAATCACCTCTAGTATTTCTGCCATTTGTTGGAGACAGACTCCTCCTTAAGGTAAGTACAAGGGATCAGATCAAACTTAATAATGTGATGGCATTAGCTCTTAAAAACTTATATGAAAAAGTGACTGTCCAAACATATGAAGACATAAATTCACTCCAGGGTAAGATCAATCATGCAATATGAAGCAAAACCAAGTCTCATCTTCATGCTGACAACTTTTAGCACCATATATTAAGTTAGTTTATAGCTTCACACATGAAAGGAAGAAGAAGTTAAAATTTTTGCATTCTAATGAGACTACGCACTTTACAGAAAGATTGTATGTCATATAAGATTGATGAAAGATTGTATATTATATAAGATGTATTGCAGTGACATTCATAAGGGTGGATGAGAACCATTCTTAGTATGACTTAATGGATGTCAAATCAATCTCAGACTTCTACTCTTTTCTGAAATCAATTATTACATGCAAGTTAATCATTGAATTATGTTAGTATCTCTAAGAGAAAATAAATTATTTCCTGAGCCATCACTTTCAAATCCTCATGCACGAGGATCCTCATAATGTAATTCTTTAACCCTCCAGCTATGGCAGCTTGATCGTTATCTTGTGCTTCCATAAAGAGAAAAGATGACAAGTGTGCCCCTCTCTCTAAAAGACAAAGCAGAAGACCCTTAAGATTTCCTCAGTTCCTTTTCTTTCCAAAAGTCCTGAAGGGTGACCACCACAGAGTGCATTCAATGACTCATTAGTGGAGCTTTAAATTCTGTAAATTGTTAAATTAAAATTTTCCACAATTGTAGAAAACACATAAGATATTTTTGTTTTAATCACGAAAAAGATCACTTTGACTTCAAATGTCACATAAATTTGTTGATTTCCAGTCAGGTAATGTTTATTCATTGAAGGTGGTGAACAGATGGAAAAAGTTGGCCATATCTGACAATGACGGAAAGTAAGACCTAATGAGTGAGGGAGGAACCTGTTTGGGACAGAAGGGAGTTGGCCCATTCTCAGAAAGAATAAGTTTGGACCTAAAGATAAGAAAAGGGCTCTAGAGGCCCTGGGTGCGAGACACAGGGAGTCAAATCTACCAGAAAGTTTAAGAATGCAGTATGTCATCATTATCCCATCTAGCCTTAGTTACAGTCCTTATTGTTACTAACAGGTCCTCTCATATGCTAACTTATATCTCATTTATATACCAAAATGCATGTACCTGTAGTTATCAAAATCTACCTTATTTGAATTATTTTACATTATATATTATAGCTACAAATTAAGAAAAACTTATTTTTAATGTTGAATGCCTGGTGTGGAATCACCCCAAGTCACACATCCTAGCAGTGGTTTGCAATGTACCATGAAGAAGTATGAAAGTCTTCCGCAGTTTCCCATGCATACAAGGTTTGTATAAAAAGTATTGGTAACAATATTTTCCTGACATGTGCATGAAGTACTGAATTCAGACGGTCGATTAAGTGTGCGCATGATATCAGACCATATTGGCATTGACAAAATGACAGTGCACACCATTATCACCGAAAATTTGGCGATGCAAAAGATCTGTGCTAAACTCGTCCCAAAGGTCTCGGAAGGACAACAAAGAGCAAAATTGTGTGTCTGCTTGCAAAGACCTTCTGCAAACAGCATCAAAACAATTCCCCAATGCCCTTACTCTCCCAACTTGGCACCAGCAGACTATTTCCTGTTCCCAAAAGTGAAATCCTCCCTTAAAGGACGCCACCATGGAACCCTAAGTCCCGTCAAAGAAGCTTGCACGAGTACCCTTAAGGACCTTCCACAATCCACCTACCAGGGAGCCTTTGAGTCATGGAAAAGCCACAGTCAAAAGTGTGTTCATGCTCAAGCAATGGTTTTTGAAGAATTTTCAGCTAATCTCATAGCAATATCTGAAATAAATCTATTTTCCCTAAACTTTTCCCAATACTTTTAATACAAACAATGCTTGTACAAGTAAGTTTCCACAGTTTAAGGCCAACAATGAATATTATCAGACTGAAATGTAAAAATCATACTGACCACCTAAGAAATGTATCTAATGATTACGGATCTAAGGATGCACAAATTAACCAATAGGCATCATGTAATCAGCCATTTCGAGCCTATTACCAATTAATCACAAATTTACCTCTTGGTCCATTGACTATTTCTCACAAAATTTCATTTTCCCATCCATTACTGCCATTTAATGTCTTCTAAGTTAGTTACGAAAACAGGCAGGATAATAGTAATTTCATTTTCTTCATGCTTACCTGATTTTTTCTGCTTTAATACTAAAATGGATAGGATCATTTATACATATCTAGGATAATCTTCATTTTGGCCCAACCAGAAACTGATTTAATTAAAGATTTTACACGCTAAATATTGAAAATCAAATTATTTCATTCCCCCTCAGTATGGGAAGTATTTCAATGCATCGCTTTCATTATAGAAATGTCAGTATTGAAGCTGGTGTATTTTTAGTTTATATTTCATTTTAAATAAAAAAATATTAAAAAAAAGCTACACTAGAATTTTTAAAATTTTAAAAATTCAGTAGTAGTAGTAGTTTTTAGGGGAGGCAACCTACAGCTGAGGTCATTTGTGCCATTAGGTATGGACAGGAAAAGATGAAGGATGGAGAGAAACCTTGCATCAGCATTAGCCTACTCTTAATGAAAGGTGCCAAAGGGTCTGCAGCTTAACATCCCATCTGATGGACGACATACTCACTCAAAGTTCCCTCCACAAAGCAACTCAAGCAGCGATTGGGATACCTGTACCACTGAAAATTATCTGCCACCTTCAGAATTCAAACCCGGGCCTTCTGGGTGGGAAGCCAGTACATTAGCCATCACACTATATCGATCCCCTTAAAAATTTGGTCTTCAAGAATTTTACTTATATTTTCCTCAGCTGCCTTCATAAAACCATTGCATTAATCAATTTCAATTGGTCTACAGGTACCAAATTAAAACAGAGTAAAGGTGATCATTTACACAATTTTTCTTATCAGATAAAACTCTTGCTAATCCAGACAATTGAGCCGGTGGTTGTCTGGGAATAAACCCAGATTATTCAGGGTTTTGACACACACAAATCATCCTCCTTATAACCTTGGGCACAAATGATCACTGATGATTTCTCATGACTCCATATAATACATTGGAGCCCCAAAGTATAAGAAGACCCAATATAAATATGAAGTAAACATAATTGAATATTGCAGATTTTCTCCAAAAATTTAAGTCAGCAGTACTTCACAGGTATCTTAGAATAAACATCTGTAATGCATATTCAATCTACTTCCATTATAATGGCACTAACTGATCAAGTATTTATTTAAATAAAGGTCCTAACTTCAGGAAATTGGCATTATTTTTCTTTTATAATATTCAATTGAAATGATTAAAAGAATGGTCACAGATGTTCTACAGCATACTTAAATTTTACAACCCACCATTGAAGTACATTGACTCTTAAATGTTGCCAAAATATTAAAGCTGATGCTGTTTGATACTGCAATACAATTTTTTTTAGTGGCACTTGAATTCATTAGATTTTAGTGAATCTTCATTAGAAGAATGTTTTTATTGGAGTGATTTAGCAATTAACCAATGAATTATGCCAAGATGTCACTTGTTTACATTTCAATGGAAATTCTTCTTGGGACATGCACTTGTCAATGGTACTTAATGAAAAGTGATTTATTTCTTCCTAAAGAATATCCAGAGTAGTGCTTTGGTATTCACAACTTAGGAAACAAGACATTACGATGTCACTCTGTTGCCATAACTTAAATTAACTATGCATTGATTGCATTATTTTAAGATAGAGAGAGGTCATTTATTACCCTACTCAGAGTTGTGATATTATCCCATGGCAAGACACTATAACTTCTAGATCTGATCAGCATTAGCACACACAAGCATACACACTTTGTCATTACCGATTTTCCATCAGGAAACACTGGGAATTGGCTTATAACTAGATGAGCTCTATCCTAATCTATCAAACCGGCATTGAGGTAGACAATTGTGGTTGGGGTCCTTTAAGGTTTTCTTATGATGTTCCAGGTCAAACAACCCTGCAGTTTTTCTATAGCCTTGCCAACAAATCATATAATAAATAGAGTGGAATCTCGCTTAACGATAACCTTGCACAACGAGTAATTCCTATTATCAGCAAAAAATATTTTTTTAAATGACTCGATTAACAAGTGACTTTTTCCAGAGTGAATGACAAGGAGTGCGGAATTACCAGAATGATTGCATTGCTGCTGCTTCATTTTGTGCTTGGCACTCATACCACTAGCATTTTAGTCTTGCTATTGATCACAAATTTTTCCAAACTTGTGTTAAGACATATTATTTGTGATTTTTTTTGCGCAAAGTTTAATAACTTTTGTGCAGAGTTTTAAAAATAACCCAGTACAAAAACTGCAAGAAGATGGCCATAAGAGAATAAAAATAACTGAGGAAATGAAAAGTAAAATCATTCAAAAGTTAGAATAAGGTGTGAGCATGGCAAGAATGCAAAGACATTCAATTGACAACAACGATTTGCAATATCATCAAGAACAAGTCAAAATTAAGAAGACAGATGCTTTTGAGTGACAAGGCTATCTATGCAACAGCTATGTAGCCTCAAATATGTTGAAAGGTGGCAACCCATATGAATACACGAATATCATCTGCAGGGTGATGATATTAATGAGAAAATCATTTGTGAGAAGGCGAAAGCGATTTTTACTGATTTCATTAAGAAGATGTTTAATTGACATTAAGATGATTATTAATGGCCAAAGAAGAAGTATTTTAAGGAAGTCCTGGGTGGTTCAAGAGGTTTAAAAGAAGAACCAGCATCCACAGCGCTGGGTAGCATGGTGAAGCAGCAAGCTCTAACTCAAAAGGCAGTAGAGAACTTCATTGGTGACTTCAAGAACCTCATAGATTCTAAGGGTTACCTACTGCAACAGGTTTTTATTTGTTACGAGATAGGACTCTTTTGGAAAAGGATGCTGAAGCAAACCAATATATTAACCAAAGAAATGCATTGCCCAGTCACAAGCCAATGAGAGACTGTCTCTACGTGCTATTTTGAGCTAATGCAAGCAGAAAATTGAAAATTAAGTCCCTGCTTGTTTACCATTCAGAAACTCCAAAAGAGACACCTGTGAGTAATTCAAAACCGCGAAGAGCAGGCTAAATGTAATGTGGAGGTTATGGGAAACTGTTGCACTGCGCATTGAGAAGCATCACCCCATAAAGTAGTAGCTATGCATGCTACAAATGCATTTGATGATAATGCTGTGTTGCGTTTTCACACAATGTTTAACTGTTGGCAAAAACAAATGTCTCTGCACAGCTTTTGAGTAAAAAAATTGGGAATGTATCATAAATAATAAATTAACTTATTTTATTCTTTTTTGCTTTTTACTTATATAATTCATAATTCAGGTTAGTTAACTTCAAGACAGAAGAAAAGATGAATGTGACCCATGATTCTGCACAATGTGATCCAATTATCTTTGAATATTTTATCTTGGACATAATTAATTTTTTTCAGCATGGAATGCATCATCGTATTTTACTTTACTTTATATCAGAAAAACCTTTGCTTAGCAAGTGTTTTGCTCCAAGAGTAAGATTCTGGCCCGTATTATGCTTGTTAATTGAGGTTCCACTCTTAAGATTCTTTTTTCACATGGCATTCAATAAGCTTACAAAGTATTTCAGAGTTTATATAAGGTACTGCTATAACTAATATTTTTCATTCATACAAATAGTTCTGCATACGTCTTCAACTCCATGATCTTTATGATAACATTTTTTTCCTGGTTTTGGCTAATTTACTTTCCTCCGAACTTTCTTCACCAACTAACTACCACCACATTCTCAATGTCAATTAAAAGCATATCAGCCCAAAGTGTATAACATATATATCTAGTCTATGAACACTTTTGTTCAGAAATATGTAGGTTAGAAAACATTTTAAAATGACTTCAAACATTATGCAAGATAAGTGGGAACTGTGGCCTTTGATTGTTCCTGGCTGAAGCCAAGATGGTTCCTGAACTCCAACACTTACAATCCAAAAGCTGTACATTGGATGTGTTTCAACAATTGGAAACAGTAAAACAAAATAAGGAGCATTTCTTAAAATACGGACCATTCATAAATCATTCCCCATTGATGACATTGCCCTTCAATACCTCTCCCCTTTTCAATAAACCAATAATCAACCTTCTAACCCTGTTGACTAACACTTCCCTTCCGCACTAAGGCCTCCACTTTTTTCAGCTTAAACATTTTCTCTATCGTCTTACCATTTCAAACCAGGTTTTGTATTTTGTGCCTGATGATGTGTCAATATATTAACATGTTGTCCTGAATTATAATATTGAGGAAAACTACAGATACACTCCATACAGATTCATTGATAACACTCCTATTCACTCATTTCAAGAAAAGATGATTTTGAGCCAAGAAATGCTTATGCAATACATTTTGTCAGGCCAAAGACGCAATAACACTCTTATTGTACGTATAATAACACACACAAGAAAAAAAATATATATAATCACATCTATTCCTCAAACAATCTGTTACCCACTGAATACCGAATGATAGTCTAGTCTCTAAATGCATGATTTCCCTTCTATTTCAATAGCTTTTCTCCATATATAGGTACTTCTTAAACTTCAATGCAACAAATAGACTATCTTACCTCAACTTTTCCATAAGACCCAGTTCAGGTGGCACAACATGGATGTCATTATTCGAAATATCTAGGGTTGCAAGAAACTTTGGCCCATTAAGAATTTCAAGGTCTATTTCTGTTATTTGGTTATCCCGTGCAATGAGAATTTCCAGGGCAGGCAGCTGCTTGACACAACTTGGTATATTCTTCATCCTTTTGGTGAAAAACAAATTAGAAGAAAATTTTGAATTAGCTTAATACACACACTGTGCCTGAAGGCAGCAATACAATCGAATGAATCATATGAATAACAATTGATCCTTGCAATAGATAAACTCTATTGGGTAACCCCAAAATTTAGGCCTCCAATATTTTTATAAATAAAGAGAAATATTTATTTTCAATCACTTATACATGAATTTTAAACTTAAACATTTCTCTATATTATACATAATCATCATTTTGGTCAATGTATTTTTGTGGAAGCTGGGGCCGTTTTTGCACTCATGTTATACCAGTTCGTTGCTATGTTGTTGAGGAAACTGTTTGGCCAAATGTTCTTTCAACTTGGAAAACAAGTGGCAGTCACTGGGCCCCAAGTTCAGACTATTCGGTGATGAGCATTGTCATGGAGAAGGTTTATGCCCTTGCTCAACAATCTTCTCCTGTTCTGAATCACCCTTCTGAGTTTTTTTAGAGTCTCACAAAACCTGCTCATATTTATTGTGGTCCCAGGAATCCTGAAGTTAACCAAAAATATTCCACTTCAATCCCAAAGCACACTTGCCATAATTTAGCCAGAACATTGTATTTGTTTGAACTTTCATGGCTTGAGTGAATATGAATGCCACCACTCACATGATTGCTGTTCGGTCTCAGGTGTGAAGTAGAACACCCAGGTTTCATTACCCGTAACAAGTGACGAGAATGAGGCAAAAGATGAGGTCCAATGCTTCCTCAAAAACATGGCAACAAGCTAGTATGACATGGACATACTAAAACATTCATAACACCAGCAAAAATTCATCAACCAAAATGGCAATTACACAAAACAATTTCTGAGCTTAAAATGATGTATCAATTATTGAAATTTTTTGCTTCTTTCCATTTATAACAAAATTGGAGGCCTCAATTGTGGAATTACCCTCATATAATCATAACATTTGTTTCAGAGCAGATGAATTATATTTCACAGTTTTTCCCAATCATCCATTTACCATGAATTATTTATATATATATAATTTTTTTAAACCTCTTTATTTCAATTATAGAAAGTACCGTGAAATAATGATTAATGGAACATTGTCTACTTGTAGAAGGAAGCACACTGATAGGAATACTAAGGTCTTTGTTGCACTTTGACATAATGACAATACTAAGTGCTGTATTTAATCCATTATAAACTGACATCAGTTGTAGTCAGACCCCTTACGTTAACATAATCTCCCGGGGGAAAAGTACATATTTTTAAGCATTGATAGAATTTTGCCCATTTATTTAAGAATTTAAACTGGGAGTAACACATTGTAAGTTTATGATTAGATTATATTGATAATTGAATTTAAGGCAAGAAATGTATACTTCATCCACAAAAAACACTCATAGAGATTAATTGGACCACAGCATTAAACAAAATATGTACATGAACAAGTAATACCATTCTCATGTGCAAAATACCCTTATTTCTTTTCAAGCAAAGTATACTACAAACTTAGATATTTTACCAAACTGGTTCAGTTATTCTGATTCTTACCTTATAACTATTACCTTAATTTGCATGTTCTTTAAAACATATATTTAATTAGAATGTAACAAAAGAAAATTCTCATAATGATATAACTTCGACATATCTCATAAAATTAAAATAATATTTTCAGCTTATACAGTATTATTCTGGTGCAAGTCAAGTAGAAGTCAACCTGACACTTTTAATTTCAAGGATACATTTAATTCTTGCCTCATGGCTAATAATGAATATTGCATTACCATATAACTAAAATTTTAATTCAAGAACTACTTTTTAAACTGACTCTAAACTAGGAGGAATTTACGGAGATAGAGAAAAGATAACAGAAAGTTGCCTTATAAATAATGACAAATTTAAAATACCTGATATAGAAAAAAGGAATTATGTTTAAGGGATAATAATAAGTATATAATAAAAATATATCATGCAAATCAAGGTAGAAGAAAATTGGAGGTTACTGTACCTCTAATTTTTAATGAAATACCTAAGAATTTAATAATATTACAGTCAGTAAATGCTGTGAAATGGAAAATAAAAGACTGGTTATTACATGGAAGAGACTAGGGCTTGGAACAAAACTTAACACAATATATGTCTTTGTATGATTGCAACATTTATAGCTATCTTTTTTTGTTCACGTGGCACCTGCTGTTAAGCTAGAACTGACTGGCTTAGCAGGACCAAACTTAGTATTCAACTTATACTACTAATGTATATGATGAAGATTGCCAATAGATTTCTTTTGTGTTGAAATGTTCTATTTTAATGCAATGAATAAATTTTTATTTAATTCATTTTTTTTATTTATCTTACAGTACTGTTTTTATAATGCCCCACTTAAAGTAACCGCCCCACCACAGAGAACAACTAAATACTATGATGCAGAATACTATTATGTCAAAAAATTAATTCAGATGAATAAGATGGTGTTCAGAGAGTTGGTTACCAATAGTATATTTACAGTTTGTACAAAACGCAGTTCAACAATCTAAATCACATTCTTCCAACCATTAAAATCACTCGCGACCCCTCTGTTGCGACAAAAGAATTGGCCAATTCGTAAAATTAATGAAAAGATTGTTATGGCTGTTCCTTACTTTGACACAGCTGTTCAATTTCATATTCAAAAACCCTGCAGACATAATATAATATCCTGTATGGTCAAATTACATTCAAGCACATAGTGTTTGCCACCAATATTTTAAGTCCAAGTTTTATTCAACTGTAAACTATAAAATTAGTAAAATAATTGGGATTCCATCAAAAGAAGAATAATAAAATTTGCATAATTCCCAGTTTAAAAAAATCCCTCTACAACATACACGATATAACAATGTTTGATCTTCTGAAGTAAATCTGGCTGACCGGGGTTACATGATTTAACTAAGAGAGGTTAATTCCCTTCATATAAATGCTGTGCAGTTTGAGCTGTTATCAAACTAAGGGTAAGCAAAAAAAAAAAAACACGATTTCATAGAAACTTGACTTTAATGCATTGTCCTAACTTCAATGTCCAGCAATATTAACATGGCACTGACAGTTGTAAATTCCTTTCATTTTTTTAGTAGTAGTAGTAGTATTTAGGGGAGGCGACCGACTGCTGAGGTCATTTGCGCCATAGGGGATGGACAGAAAAGGATGAAGGGCGGAGAGAAACCCGGCGTCGGCATTAGCCTACTCTTTACGAAAGGCGCCAAGGGGTCCGCAGCTTAACGTCCCATCCGACGGACGGCGTACTCACTCAAAGTGCCCTCCACAAAGCACCTCAAGTAGGGATCGAGATACCTCAGACAAATATTCAACACTGCTGGGATTTGAACCCGGGCCCTCTGGGTGGGAAGCCAATATGTTAGCCCCCGCACCATCTCGATCCCCTTCATGTTTTTTTGTTTGAATTTTAATTGATAAAACACCTATATCAACCTACTCATTCAACACATTGATTTAAAAATAAACCAAATTTAGCAAGTAATGATTTAAACACTTGCAATCAATGTAGGGCATGAATTTCAAACAAAGTCCCCTTCCTACATCTTTAAGCCCAGATATAATGTTCTTGGTGGATGAGTGACTTTATGTAAGGGTGTGGGAAGATTAAGTGATGTTGAAATCACCCTTAAAAGAGGGACCAAAGTCCAGTCACACTCATCCTTTCTCACTCGGTATAGTGATGATTATGCAATGCACACACATGCATCCATGTCACATGCATGATTAACACTTCTACTGCACACATAAATGCTAACTTTTTCATACATTCATGAAACCATCTGCACCACATGGTTCTTCACCAGAATGGTAAACTAAATAATCTGAACTGCAAACTGAAATAAGTATTGCAAGTAAGTAAAAATGTATTCACCATTTACAGTGCATGCTGAGCATATTTAGTTGTCATTTGTTTCACAATTCACACTGCATTATGTATGTTGCATTAGACTACATAATTTAAACTATCAGCCATCTACCTTCTATCTTCCACACAGAAGATTATCTATTCACTACCACCCAAGCATTAATGTGAACAAAAGAGAGGTAATCATGGAAACAATATGTTGTTTGAATCGGTCAAATTTAAAAGTAAAATAACAATAATAATATCCCCTATGATCTCACAAATCTCCAGCCTTTCTTGCCTTGTTGTTTTAAATCCCTGCTTTTTCTTTTCTTTAAAAGGTAGCAACTCTAAAAGAAATAATCATATGGATTAACTAAATAATATTTAAAACAATAAAATAAATTTACACAAAATCACAGTACCTAGATTTCTACTAAAAACAGTAAGGCACACTCAGTCATTATTGAGACCACAAAATAAAATATAAAACACAAATTGGAATACCCAAGAGATATTGGCAACAGGATAAATCAGAGTGGCAATTTTGGGGCTTAAAATTTTTGTGACATTTTTACCAAACTCTTCTCCGCAATTACGATTTATAGATATTTACTTATGAAATAAAATTTATTGTGGATATGTACATGAGAGATATCCACAGTATAATTCATTTTTTCACTCGGGTACAAAGATGTAATATTTTCACATCAAAGTCTCATTTGTTAAGCTGAGACCCTAAACCACACTATTTCTAGTGAGTACGTAAAATGCAGGGTACGATCAATCAAAACTAAGGGTATAAGGAAAATTTAGACAGGATAACAAGACACACGTACATTCTGTAATAATCAATTTTGATATAGACTACAACACTGGATATTTAGGCTCCCTATTTGAATTTTGAAAAATGGTAGTTAACCCAGATCTTCTTCCTTATGGACTACAACCTTGACATGGTGGAAGGATTTAGAGAAAGGACATGGAGAAAAGTCTGGTTGAAACTTTGACTTGGAGCCTGGTTTTGAATGGCACAGAAAAATGGTCATTAAAGCAGGATGATAGGCTTTCAAAACGTGGGTGTGGAGAAAGGTGGAAGAGGTGGAGTGGACTGAAAGGAAAACAAAGAAGTGCTAGGCATGGTGGGGGGAGGTGGGAGAATTGTTGGGTAATCAAAATGAAGCAGGAAAGATGGATTCAGGGCATTTTGATTGGTAACGGAATAATGAATACTGTGATGGAGGGGAGAATGTTGGGCAAATAAGGAAAGGGTTAGAAGAGGATACGGATGACAATGGAAGAAAAGAAGGAAAGAAATATGCAGTAATGAAGAAGGGCTTACTGTAGTGCCTAATTCCAGGCTGTGCTTTTTTGCAAGGAGAGGCAAGTAATTTTTTTAAATTAATTTTTTTACAATTTTTTAGGCTGTGTCCACCCAAAACCTACTTTAACTAGTAGAATACCAATAATAATAATAATCCATATATAATTAATAAGATACAGTGGGAAAGGATAAAGGAAACATGGATACATAGTTCACTGTATTTAACTGTAGACTTAACATAAGCAAAAAATACAGAAAAACACTATCATTCAAAGCAGAGAATAAATATTACAGAAGGAAACAATGCAGTTGACACTCACTTATTGAAGGCAATTATAAGTTCCCTTAGACTGGTGAGAGATGAAAACTCCATTGGCAATGTAACAATAAAATTTTTTTGAAGGTCGAGGAACTGCAAGTGTGGGCATGATAAACCCAGGGCAGATGGGACAGCACTCAGTCGATTTGAAGCCAGATTCAATTCCTTCAGGGTTTGTCCCAAGGAAAATATACTGAAGAACAATGCATACATTTATTTACAAACAACACAAACAGTAGCTAGGAGAATATTTACAAAACACACTTCAACAAATACTGAATCACATACAAGTTTACAGCTACAGATCAGTACACACACACACGCGCCAACCATGAAGTCAAAGCTACCCTACAGTTCTGGATAGAGATACGTATTGATCACCATAACACAACACACAGGCACATAGTTACAATCCTTCCTAAATGCATACATGCACCATTTAAGTAGATGCCTCAACAATACAAAATACCTTCAACATTCATGAGCATCAGCCTGATGATGAAAAGAAGGAGAAAATAATTTAATTTAATTTGCTGGTGCACAATGTTTACAAAGCTGGCAACAAATATTCTATATCTCCTATGCCAAATCATAAATTTTTCCAACAGTTAATGGTTTTCACCATTTATTTATTGAGGGCTAGTCCATGAGACTTTGACCATAAATGTAAACATTACATTCCATTGCTTTATATTGCTTAAAGCAATGTATGCATGTAATAAAACTTTCCAAACAACAAAAGAAAAATTCAACAAAATCTTAAAAATATTTTGAAATCAATTGATACACTTGACATGATAATTTGATACACCTAACATGTTTTCTTAAGTTTTCCATTTAGAGTTAGAAGTTTGAAACCAGGAAGACGTTAAAATATTGTATTCAAAATATTTTAATATACTAGGATTAACAACAAAGAGACTGCATTTTTGCCTCCTGTTATATGTCATCTCTTCCATGGCCGATAACAAATTAAATTTGGTGATTCAAGATATATAAACAAAACCATCAAGGAAATGTCCTTAAACCTTAGGCAATTTCCAAAATGGAAAAGTAATTTCACGATGAAACTAATAGCCCATCAGCAATGCTAGACAACAGTAAAGAATGAAGAATTCTGCATGTCCGGGTTTTCACCGCGTTGTTGTTTGAAGCCGACAACAGTTTCGCCGAAGTTTCATCCGGCGTCTTCAGGTCGAAGATGAGGGACTCAGATTTTGGCCGTCCTTATATAGGTGGTCCCGTCCAAGTGCTGCTCTCTGATTGGTCCTTTTTCGGAGGACTCTCTTCCACGCGTTGTGGAGATGGTAGCCTTCATCTCTATTGAAATTCGCCGGGTGTTTGGCTATCTCAATAGCTTCTCTGATTAGGCGTGGGTAATATCTACTTTCTTTACTTATGATTGTAGCGTCATGGAATAGAATATCATGGCCGGGTTCACTCCATTTATGCTCGGAGATGGCCGAGAGGTGAAACTGTTTGTTCGTAGTAGCCCGGAGGTGTTCTTTCATCCGAACTTTCATAGCTCGGCATGTTTCCCCGATGTAGGCTTTCCCACATGAACACGGTACTTGATAGACCCCTTCGTATAGGTCTTTAGGAAACTGTTGTCGGCTTCAAACAACAACGCGGTGAAAACCCGGACATGCAGAATTCTTCAAGCCACCGCCGCGAAAATCTACGCAGCCATATACTTCGCCTCTACGGGGAGGGAACTCACAGGAAGATAAGGAGATTTGAGAAGCTGCGGAAGAAGAAAGGAAGACTCCTGTCTTCCTTGGCCTTCCTCCAACGCTGCAGGGACACGGATACACTGCCCACCTGTGTTGAAGTGAAACACCACCTAAGAACCAAGGCAGCAAAAAGAATTTTTCGTCGCACTAGTGAGGCCTTACTTCGAGAGCGGGTGCACCACACACGCCTTGCTCTCCACCTCTGTTCAGAAGAATTGTTCGCGATTCATCTGGAGTTGGGCGACATTCTCTGCGCCTCTGATTGGGACAAAATCGAAAGAATAACTTACGACTCTTCCCGCACTGCCCAGGCGTCAACCCGGGATACCCAAATCAAGAAATTTAAAAAGCTGAACTCGAGGCAACACCCAGTTGATGGTCCTGAAAAGGGCCGTGCGGTTGTTAACCTAACGAATCTGACCTTAGATGACGCTTGCACTGCGGTCCTATCCAAGGGCCCAAACTTCGCCATTGCTCCTACCGTGATACCGAGGGAGAAGATTATAACTGGGATCGAGTCGGCCATCCGAAAGCTTCCCAAGGGAGACGCTGATGAGATAAGGGAAGAAGTAGCACTCATTCTACGCAACGCTAGACCACCTAAGTCTAATATCACAACTGCCGAAAGACGAGCTCTGAGGAACCTGCAAGAAAATGAGAGCATTCTCATAATACCTGCAGACAAAGGGAATGCAACTGTGGTAATCAACAAAGAGGACTACCGGAGCAAAATTACGGAACTTCTCCAAGACGGGACGTATAAGAAACTCAAGACCGACCCGACAGCAAAAATAGAGCGAAACACCAGAGCTCTAATAAAGAAATCCCTCATTCCGATGGAAGAACAACGTGGACTATTTTCTTCGGCTCCCAAACCACCCAGATTATACGGACTGCCGAAAATACATAAGGAGGGGATACCACTCCGACCTATAGTCAGCCAGATCGATGCTCCAACATACGGACTGGCGAAATACCTGGCCCAATCTCTACAGTTCTACGTCGGAAAAACATCGTCATTCGTAAAAAACTCCGGGCATTTCATCGACATCCTGAAAAAGATCACAATGGACAGCAACGAATTATTGGTGAGCTTCGATGTTGTTTCACTGTTCACTAACATCCCGATTAAGGAATCGGTGGAGATCATCAGAGGCCTAACCACCAACGGCATTCCGGAAGACTTCCCCACACTGGTGGAGCATTGCCTCACGAATGCTTATTTTTTGTGGAACGAAGAATTCTACGAGCAGACAGAGGGTGCAGCCATGGGTTCGCCGCTGTCTCCGGTAGTGGCTAACCTGTTCATGGAGCATTTTGAAGAAAAGATCCTTAATCAGTACGAGAAAAAACCTAGGATGTGGTTAAGATATGTGGATGATACTTTCGTCATCTGGCAGCACGGCGCAACAGAACTTCAGAAATTTCTTCAATTTCTCAACTCACAACATCATTCCATCAAATTTACGATGGAAGTAGAAAAGGACAACCAACTACCTTTCCTGGACGTCTTAGTCAAAAAGAAGAGTTGTGGGAAGCTGGGACATGCTGTTTACAGAAAGAAGACGCACACCGACCGTTATCTAAACGCAACCTCTCACCACCATCCGCTCCAAAAGACATCTTTGGTGGACACACTAGTTCACAGAGCGTATGAAATCTCTGACGCCGATTCTTTGCTGACTGAAAAGAAACATCTCCTGAGAGCACTAAAACAAAACGGCTATCGGAACGATATGGTCCTAAAAAGGACCGCCAGGGAAGAAAGGCGAAGACGAGATTCTGACAAGTCAATCAAGCAGACGGAACCGGACCCAAAGGCATACGCGACTATCCCCTTCGTATCCGGAACATCCGAGAAGATAGCCAGAATCCTTAAAAAGCACGACGTGGTGACAAGATTCAACTGCACCAAGAAAATAGCGGACGCGCTCCCCGGACCGAAGGACAAAATCTCGAAAGACCTATACGAAGGGGTCTATCAAGTACCGTGTTCATGTGGGAAAGCCTACATCGGGGAAACATGCCGAGCTATGAAAGTTCGGATGAAAGAACACCTCCGGGCTACTACGAACAAACAGTTTCACCTCTCGGCCATCTCCGAGCATAAATGGAGTGAACCCGGCCATGATATTCTATTCCATGACGCTACAATCATAAGTAAAGAAAGTAGATATTACCCACGCCTAATCAGAGAAGCTATTGAGATAGCCAAACACCCGGCGAATTTCAATAGAGATGAAGGCTACCATCTCCACAACGCGTGGAAGAGAGTCCTCCGAAAAAGGACCAATCAGAGAGCAGCACTTGGACGGGACCACCTATATAAGGACGGCCAAAATCTGAGTCCCTCATCTTCGACCTGAAGACGCCGGATGAAACTTCGGCGAAACTGTTGTCGGCTTCAAACAACAACGCGGTGAAAACCCGGACATGCAGAATTCTTCAAGCCACCGCCGCGAAAATCTACGCAGCCATAACAGTAAAGAATGCTGAAGAGTATCTGATTTATCTGAATAAAACTCAAATTGACCTAAGGCACACTTAAAATGAATGGATCCTGCAATTTAGCATTCTATGTAACTTGCATCAAAATAGGGTTAAAAAGCAGGGTTGAAAACTAGATGTAACTTATCACATACAACATGTAACCTGACTTGAGGAGTAGGTTAGTTTACAATTTACAGCATTATCGTGCAGATATGTGATGAATTTGCATCAGGGGTTGATACTGTAATCTAAGTATTAAGAAATATCTACTGATCTCCCCGAGTATTGGAACTAGGGATTCCTGACCAAGGCACTTACTGGTACAAAGGAACTGGCATTCAGTGATTTTTCTGTATGTATTAGTGAGTATGCACAAGACATATCCACTGACACCTATGGCACAGCGATTTTCCGCTGCATACTCATTGTGCCATGTTGCATAATTTCATAAGAATTGGGTAACAGCACAGGATGTCATATATGTCGACTTAAAAAGAATCTTTTAATTGCTAATATCTTTATATTAATAGAACTACCATTCATATGTAAGTTGCTCACTAGAGTGGAACCTCATACAATGAGTATTATTTGTTCCAGGATCTTTCTTGTAAAGAAAAACACTAGTTGAGTGAAACATTTTTTCCCAAAAAATTAACTTCAAATATGATAATGCATTCCATGCTGAAAAAAATTACATGCAAGGTTTATTCAAAGATAATTATATTATATATTTTGTATAGAATCATGGATCATATTTCCTTCTATCCCAAAACAAACTAACCTGGAATGTGAATTATATTAGTAGAAAATAAAAAATACTCAAAGTAATAAGTTCTAATATTAATAATACATTCCTAATTCTTTTTTACTCAAAAAGCTGTCCAGAGACTTTTGTTTTTGCCGATGCTTCAAAATTTTTTGAAAATACAACACAATATTATCATTAAATAAATTTGTAGCATAAATAGCCACTGCTTTATGGGGTGATGCTTCTCAATATACAATTAAACAGTTTCCCATGACCCCCACATCGCATTTAGCCTGCTTTTGTGGAGTTTCCGAATGATAAACAAGCAGAGGCTTAATTTTCAATTTTCCACTTGCATTAACACAAAATAGCATTGTGAGACAGACTCTAATTGGCTTGTGGCTGGGAAATGTATTTCCTGTAAATTGTTGGCTTCAGCATCCTTTTGCTTTTCATAAAAACTAAATGTTCATGAAAATAATTTATTACCTCAGCAATCAACCTGAAGATTCGTTTACAAGGTGAGGGTATAGCTGACCTAATAAATACCAAGAAGCCCTTCAGCAAGTGATACACACATTTAGGTGGGTCAGACAGGGGATTTAGTTCTTTTCCCTATGCCCTGCTCTTTACCAGGAAAATCTGGTACCCAAAATATCACACATTTATATTTAAGAGTGCCCAAAGGCATCACCCAGAATGGAACTCAGGCCCCAACCCTCTGAACGGCAGCCCAGCACTGTACTGACTGGACTACCATTCCCCATAAAATGACATTAGACTGAATTTAAGTAGAAGTTTTTATAGAATATTGCTGTGGAAGTAGAGAGATGGGGGGATCAAAACATTTTTAAACTGGAATTTTAACATTGTCCTTATCAGTAAAATTATAGCTTCTTTTCTTTGGCACTAAAATTTAATTTGTTCAAATGCTAATTATAGGAGGCTAATTTATGTTTTACTTGCCCAAAGAATAAGTTACTGGCTTGAAAGCATCAAAAGCCAATAAAATAGAGATAACTAACCCTGTTGGTATATCAGATATTATATTTCTTGAGAGGTCTATTGAATTGACATCAGCTGCTTTTGCTTCTTCAAATACTTCTGCAGGAACAGTCGTAAGATTTTTATTTGCCAGGCTCAAAATCTTTCCTCCTCGAATGATATTATACCTATCAATGAAGAGTAAATTATTATTTTCTTATCTTATGACAATGAAACTTCCATTACAATAGCTGCAATGAGTACTAATTTACTCTTTAACTTTACATATAAAAAGCATTTCACACAAAATTACTACCTTGATCAAAAAGTTCCCGGAATAACCACCGTGTGGCGCTCCCATCGTTCCGATTTGAGTTCTGTTTTTTTTGTTAAATTGGTACATCTGTTGTTGATATTCCCTTTAAATCTTAGTGTCATAACTTGACATTTGCAAAAGTTACGTAGCCAAGAGTACATCTATCTCTGTGTGTGTTGGCGATTTTTTACAATTGCAGAAATGGATTTAAATTTGCAACAACGAACTTGTATTAAATTTTGCGTAAAAAACGGATTTAGTGGCGCACGGACGTTGGAAATGATGGAAAAGTGTTTCGGCAACGATTCTCTAAAAAAAACGGTCGTTTACCAGTGGCACGAGCGGTTCAGAAGTGGTCGTGAGTCAATCGAAGATGATGAACGCAGTGGCAGACCATCGACATCGAAAGTCGGTGAAAAAATTGATAAAGTAAAAGAAATGTTGGTCAATAACCGCAAATTAACCATCAGAGAAATAGCGGAGGACTTGAACATTGCCTATGGATCCGCCCAAGACATTGTGGTTAATGATTTGGGTTTCCGTCGTGTAGCAGCAAAGTTGGTGCCAAAAGACCTCAATTTCATGCAAAAAAGAGACCGTGTTGACGTCGCAAAAGACATGATTTGCGAGGCTGAATCCGATCCCACATTCATCAAAAGGATCATTACTGGAGACGAGACGTGGGTTTATGAGTACGACACGCAATCCAGACATCAGGCAAGTGAATGGCGTTCACCAAATGAGCCGAGACCAAAAAAACCACGTCATTTTCAGTCAAAAAAGAAGGCAATGCTGACGGTTTTCATGGATTACAACGGTGTAGTGCATCATGAATTTTTGCCAGAAGGCCAGACAGTAAACAAAGAGTATTATTTGGGCGTTATGAGACGTTTGCGTGAAGCAATTCGCCGAAAGAGACCAGAAATGTGGGCAGAAAACTCATGGATTTTGCACCATGATAACGCACCGTCGCACAGTGCTATCATTATTCGTAATTTTTTGACGAAAAATGCAACAAATACCATCCAACAGCCACCGAATTCACCTGATTTGGCTCCCTGTGACTTCTTTCTGTTCAATCGACTTAAAAAACCATTACGGGGAACGCGTTTTAGCAGCCGAGAGGAAGTAATGGAAAAATCGCAGGAAGCACTGATGGACATACCGAAAACCGAATATAAAAAATGTTTCGAGGATTGGATCAAGCGCTGGCATAAGTGTGTTGCAGTCGATGGGGATTACTTTGAAGGGGACAATATAGATTTAGATGAATAAACTTGTATTTTTAATTTTCTGAATAAATTCCGGGAAATTTTTGATCAAGGTAGTATCTTGAAATATGAGCAGCAATGGAGCCAATGAAAGAATAATAACTTAACAGCAAATGACCTTAGTACAATGCAGTCTAATCAAACCAACTCAACACATGCCTTAATAATAAAATGACATGTTTTAAGATTTTATGATATATGTGTCAGCATATAACACCTCACTTTATCATAACATTTTACATTAGTCCTAATAAAAACTAGGGGTGTACAGGTATCCTGGGCAGCCTCATGGGATATATTTCTGAAATATAGAAACTAAATTGGAAAATCATGAGGCAAAGAGGAAATTGGTAATTTTGATACAAGTTCCTGGGGCAAATGAAGTTATTCTGATAAATTTAGTCCAAAAATGTCATTAAAAATTTGAGAGTATCACTCTAATTCCCCCAGTTGAGCTACTTCAAGATATGAATACACCATAATATATGCAATGAACTTGTCACAAAAATAAAACAAGACAAATCAAGACTTGCCTATCTGGAAAATTAGATGCTGAATGATCGGGGGGGCCACCAGGCAAAATACTATGTTCATCTTCTCCATCAAGGGCATTGCCCTCAGACTGCCAGCGTTCACGTAAATATCGCAACAGTCTGATTGTGCCACAACGGACTATATCACTGCGGACCCCTCTCAATGGATTTCCTTCAACTTGAAGTGCTTGCAGGTGTGGTAACAAACCTAATGAGCTAGGCAATCTGAAAAATGTCATAATCACTTTTAAATATGTAATAATGCAATCATCATAAAACTCAGTGCAGTATAGAGCAATAAAGTATATACCTGTATATGTTACTTCAAAAATCTTTTTTAACTACTCAGTAGCCTTTTTATATATGTTTACTTTGAATGTTTCATAAATTCCAATATGTATGTAAATGCCTTTACAGCTGCCTCCCATTAGGTTTGTGAAATGTGTATAGTTGGTAAAAATGCATTCATATATATAAAGAGGCCACACTACTAGTACTTGTTGCATGCATTTAGTGAAAACCCACATGCTGACAAAATTTCCAACTCTTTCATTAACCATTAAAAAGTCAAATTTCAAAAATTAACACAATGAAAATTAAATGAAATGTGCAAATAATTTAAAAGGTGCAAGATCTACTAAACTCCATATTTAAAAATACTTAATTTTTACTACCTACAAAGAAACATGCATTTCTATTGCCAAAGAGTAATTAAAGAATTAACCAATCATAATCAGTTACTATATCCTACATGATTCAGCAAAACCTTTTAATGGAACAAAAAATGTTCCTAATGAGAAATTTTAAACTAACAATACCCCTATTATCAGTTGTGAGCAAGTACAAAATACATACTACATACAGTATAACCCCTACTCAACAATTCTTTGGGAAGTTACTTTTATTTCACCTCACCAAAGTTCACAGAAAATAGAAGTTTTCAATTCATGGAATATTTTATCTCTAATACCATGTATTGCTTTTTTTAGCTTAAATGTATTTTTCTCAATAATGAAATGTATCATGTATAGCTAAACAGTTTTTCCTTCAGATATTTTTCCAAGTGAATGCTCTTTTAAGTGCAAGTATATGCTTTTTAACAATATATTTACTCAATAACCTTAAATAATCTCAGATGCTTAAATAATTGTTGTGGTGACAATTTTTTCATCAAAGCAGGGTGATATTTTTGAAAAAAACTGGTATTGTACAAAGCCAATTTGTGGGCAACTAGAATGCTCTTTCTTTATGATAGATTTGCAAATAGAACATATATCATATCATTAAAATGCAACTAAGTAAAATCAGGGTCATACTGTACTTTGAAATTAATACTACATTCTAAATAAAACTAACTTGTAGTGAATAATACTCTATAAATCAATGCTTTCTGGTGACACAGTTAGAAAAATATCCTACGTGGTGAGTGTGTTGTTAGCAAGGTCAAGGCGTATTAGTGCCCGCAGACAGGAGACTTCATCAGGTAAGGTATCCAATTTATTGTCCCGAAGATTCAAAACTTTCAGGTGCGGCAAATTCTCCAAAACCTCTGGTTGTATAGCCTTTGTGAATCCAGCATTTTTAAAGAATAAAAACAAGGAGTTAGAACCAATTGTTTTAACTTTAACAGGTGCATTTACCAAAGAATGAAAATGAATAAACAGTAAGAGAAGAAATTCAACTTAAAAAAGTAATTTTAACCATTAAAACCTGAAAATATGCAAACACAGCCAATTACTACACTGCATGTCAGTAATTTTCACATTACAGTAAAAGTTAATGCATTAAAATTACACCAATAGTTAGCAACTTGGGATTCTATATCTTTTCACCATTCATCAAGGCTGCAAATGATCAAACAAAACAAGTTTTTTTTTAAATATTCATTTAACAATATAAGAAAACAATGAACCATACATACGTTTAAAAATAATGCTTTATTGATCCTCTCCAGAATTTTTTTCTAACCCAGGGACAAGGAGTAGAGCTCTGTACTCCATCCTCATTACATTTGTAACAACAATGAATTTGTGATCACTCCATATTGCAAGGATGGCTATATAAATTATAATATATTTAAACTAAAATCAAAAAACTAGGTGAATTTGATATTATCATGAATCATTTTATTCTAAAAGCATACACCCATGGAAAGAGGATCAAACGAAAAGAGTCCATACAGAATGACTAACTCTCCAAGAGAAAATATGCAATCTTGATAGGCCACCTGACATTCCCTCAAAGAGGAGTTTTGAAATTGCACACAAAACAAGAGTGCATATAGCTGTTGGCATTATTCTAACAATGTAAATGATGACTGTGACCATTACAACCTGCTCTAACAGGTGTTTCACCTCTGGTCAGGGTAGATAATTCTATTTCAAACAATGTGTCATCTATATACTTATATCATGAATAATTTTATAATAAATAAATTGTTTTTGATACCTTTATGTATGCATCTTTTTTGGCGAAATTTATAAAACTCCCTCTCCATGTGGAACAATAAGGCATTGATTAAGTACACAATTATTATATTTTCTGATAAGGATCCAGTAAAATTTTTGCATACAACAACCAATCAAGCCTCTATCCCAGAGTTTAATCAGCGCTTATAAAAACAGATACTTCAACAAAACTGATAATATAAAGAAGAATTTCACTTCATTAATTCTACTAAATGTTTTAATCTTAAGGTAAAAACATTAAGTGGAATTATCAAGTTGCAAATTTTCTTTCCGTTATAGATAAGTTTAACAAAGTCAACCCTAAAAATTTTAAAACTGATGCAACAATTATTTATATAAACTATTCACAAAACAACACTGGTTTGTGCATAGTAAGGTGCTGTGAACATTTACGAGGGTCATCCGGAAAGTAGTACCCGTTCGTGCCGCATGAAGTGCTGACGACGCGAGTAGCCGCTGGACGAGGTCAGATAGCTTCAGTGGCTTGTCTGCCTTCTCTGAGCCAAGTTGCGTGACGCTAGCATTGCCTGTGTTGTTTCTGTGATTGTTTACAATGTTTAAAAAAATTGAGAACGCCGCCAGTTGTGAAGTGAGGGCAGTGATTAAATTCCTCAATGCAAGAAACGTTCGCCCATGTGATATTCATCGCCAATTAAAGGAGGTGTATGGAGACAATGTAATGGACGAGTCGTCTGTTCGGCGGTGGTGTCGCAACTTCAACATGGGGAGGGGGAACACACACGACGATGAGCGTTCGGGGAGACCGTCTGTCATTACAGACCAACTGGTGAGCTCAGTTGACGAATTCGTGAGGAACGATCGGCGCGTCACAATTGATGACATCTGTGAGCATTTTCCCAATGTTTCTCGAACAATTGTTCATGAAATTGTTAAACACCATCTGCATTATGCAAAAATTTGTGCAAGATGGGTCCCTCGCGTATCTCAATGAGCTGGCGGCGAAGGACTATGCAGCAGGAATACAGAAACTTGTCACACGTTATGACAAATGCCTTAATTTGCTTGGAGATTATGTTGAGAAGTAGTTTAAAGTATCCTCTTTCAAATAAAATTTTTTATGTTTGTTAATATTTACTTTTGTGTCTTTATTTCACGAACGGGTACTACTTTCCGGATGACCCTCGTAGTTATTTGCAGATGAATGTATATCCATGTCCTGATGAGCCTCTCTCCCCCATCAGGATTTTAATTCTTCTGTGATGACATAGGATTCCATAATTAGTGTAACCAAACAGTGAAAGCCAGAAAGCATCCTTTCCAATATGGCACAAATTCTGAAAAAGCTTCAATGCAACATAAAACTTTCCAGCAAACAAAGACTTGTATAATTAATTATTTGATTACAAAGCATTTGCATGTGCTCAGTGAAATAATTACTGGTTTGAACGTGAAGATACTTGGGTTTAGGAAATAGTTAACTACTATGCATAAATTATTTGAAGTTTCTAGTATGCTGTACTAATCCCATGTAAATACAGCCAGTATATTACAGTTAAAATATTAAAATTTATGCCAGCATATTACCAATAATTTTACCAACAATTTTCAACCATCTTTAGGATGCACCTGTTTGATCCTGTCTTCCTATCCATTAAAATAATGCCAATGCAAAAACTCTTTAACAATCAAAACAATGTGGATAGTGATTCAATTATATGTATGCTAAAATAGAATAACTCTGTAGACAGATTTAAAGTACCAAGTGCATTTAATCTCAGGGAACTCAATTGTAATCTTAATGCTAAATATTAATGTATTAACATACTTTATTGTTACCCAACCAAATTAAATTTATTTGATGTTCAAAACAAGTCATGTTAAATGGAAATGCACATAAAAAGCACCATCTTAATCTAAATTACCCTCATCATAAATAAAAGGAACTAACTCCTATGTTAAATTTCTGAATTTCAGCACAAAAAATATGCACTTCCTAGATTTTAAGGATGCTAAATAACATTTTTGCAGATAATTTCTACTTCAAAATAATATTCTCAAATAAAGGTATTTTTCTCTCTCTTTAGCCTTTCATAATCTACTTCCAAAAGTTAATTAATTTGATCAAGGTTTAGGCATTCCTTTGGTCATTACACCCTTTATTCATGTGTATTGTCCAATATTTTATAGGAAATTTGTAGCGGAATCGATGACATTTTAACTAATAGCATTGCACTTTGACAGATGAAGGACATATTAATCGGCAGTGGGATGTTGAAGACCGTGATAGAGGGGAGAATGTTAGCCTAACGAGGAAAGGGTAGGAACAGGATAGGGATGTAGGATGGGATGAAGGGAGGAAGTCCACAAAGATGAAGAGGGACTTGTTGTAGAGCATGATGCTGTTTTGTGTTTTTTGGAATCACGAAATATTAATTGGTGCTGGTGTCCATCCAAAACCTACCTAGACCGGTTGATCACTTAAAAAAAATTGCACTTTCAACAAAACAATTTATCAGAATAAAGCATCAAAAATCTTTTATTATAGGAAAGGAAAAACCAAGGTGAGATGAAGTGACACAGGTTGATATTAAGCGTAATTCAAAGCAGACCAAATTAGTATGGATAAGTGAATAGTAAATATTTGGAGGCTTGCATAGCTGAATGTCTTATTGTTAAGGTATCATTCACATGATTGCACTAACAATATAACCCAAGTTTTTCATTTAAAAAATATTGAAGACATTTCAGTACAATTTCATCATGAAAATACAGGTATGTAATAATCTAAAGAAATAAGAATTTTTCATAAAGGAACATAACTTGCATTTATTTTAGTATTAAGTTTCCTATTATTATATTTACCTTAATGGAATTGTCAGAAAGATGAGCTTCTTTGAGGCCAATACAACCAACAAGATCAGGAGTGGAAGACAAGAGATTATGCTGCACATAGAGCATTTCTAGCTTCCTGAGCTCCCCCAGGGGAGGAAGTGTGGTCAATTTATTATAGCCCAAATCAAGGACCTGGAGGACTGATGAAAATCTTACTTAATATTAACAGGTGTTAAACACTCAAGCAATATCACCTAAAAAAATGAAATATAATGATCCTTTTTGATTCCACAAGGAATTTTTGTGGGTAATTAAGTGAATTATACTGAGCCACTGCCGAACCAAACCTTCATGCGTCATCAATACAAATAAAAGAGCAACGGCAAGTGAGGAAGGAAGGAGAAAGACAAGCACTAAAGAATAATATGCACCAAAAATTACCTCCAATTTGCCAGCATACTTTTGGCAGAGTCCTAAAGAAAATATGATGCATGAGAGCAAAATTAGACAAAACACTGCATAAAAGTTAGAAAAGAGGAAAACATTCATAACATCTATACCTCAAACTACTTTTTAAGCATTGCAACCCTAGAAAAACAGAAAATGTTATTTTAGCATCTACTTATTGAAATTTAAATTATATATGTCATTTTCATGCTATATACTTGTTGGCGAGAACTGAGAAATACAAAATGGCTCAGAACAGCCACACATGTGAGTCTCCACTCCATCCTGGAACCTGCATAAAACATGCTTCTTATATAAAACAAACTACATATTTTGGGCTCCTCTTCAAATATCCTCCCTCAGCAGCCCCAGCTTAATGACATAGCATACATATCACTTACATATAATTTATTCTTGATCACCAGAGACAAGCAATGATATCACCAATAGAAATAACCCAGGATGGCAACAACTGGAAATGTTAATAGTACTTTACACCAGCTTCTTCAGCTGGGTACTAAGTGATTTGATGTTTTCTGATTCCAGGTTTTAAGGCTAAATAATCATTTTTCAAGTTTTTGTGCTAATATTATACTACCTCATTTCACTGATCTAATCAAAGTTTAAATTATGCATGCAAATCTATTAACATTCATGGTTAGATATTAAATCAATAAAAATAGTTTGAAATCATGTATCTTTGACAATAAACCCACTCATACAAGGTGTGATCAACAAAAGACTGCACTGATTTTATTGTACACAAACCGTTCCGAAACGAGACACAGTGTGCCATCTAGCAACACATCTGATGATTAAAATGAGAGGTGTTGCATTTGTTTATGTCGAGTCATTACGCAGCAGCAGCGGTATGTGTCTTAACCTGTTCATCGCCACGTGCAACGGCAGCAATGAAGGAGCTAGAGGAACAGCATGTATGCATGAAATTTTGTTTCAAACTTGGCAAAAGTGCTACGGAAACATATCGATTAATTCAGCAAGCCTTTGTTAATGAAGCTATGAGTCAAAGCCAGTGTTCTGAGTGGCGCAGTGGTTTTAAATTAGCAATCTAAGGTTATTTGCTGACGACACGGTGATATACAGGGAAATAAGGAGCAAACTAGATCGCGAGCTACTCTCTAAAGACTTAGACAATATCTCGGAATGGTGCAATAAATGGGGATTAACACTTAATATAGATAAATGTGCAGTTTTGAAATTTTGGAATAAAGGAAGCGAGGAACAGGATATAAACTACAAAATAGAGGGTTCAGTATTGACTACGGCAAATCAAGTTAAATATTTGGGGGTTGTTCTAACACCACGCCTTTCATGGGGAGCACATATCAGGACAATATGCGGATCAGCTTTAAAGAAACTTGGCTTCATAAAACGGGTGGTGGGGAAATGTAATGAAAAAGTTAAAGAGAGGTGTTATTTTGCTCTAGTTAGACCTCATTTGGAATATGCCGCAAGTATTTGGGATCCGTGGGAGAAAATTTGGCAAAAAGAATTAGATAAAGTCCAGAGAAAATCCGCTAGATTCGTTAAAAATTGTTATGATAAAAACACAAGTGTGACAGGTCTCCTAGGGGATTTAGGCTGGGAACCACTTGAAGTGCGGAGAGAACAAGCGAGGCTTAGACTTTTAGAAAGGTTCAGAACAAACGAGTTTAACTATGACACTGAAGGAATTATAATGGCCCCACACTACTTAGGTAGATCAGACCACAAAGATAAACTAAGGGAGATAGATTCCAGGACAGATAGGTACAAATACTCATTCTTTCCCCGAACAATCAGAAATCATAATAGCAAGAAACCGAAGTCACTTTAGAAATATTAAAAACGTTGAATTTACAAGTCGGAACAAAATTAAACACTATAGAGATGTTAGGTATACTTTCAGGTGCATGTGTATGTTAGTTGGTAGTTTGAGTGTTTGCATGTGTGTGGGGTGTAAGAGTTCATGCATGAATGTATGCCATGTTTTTTTTTTATATATGATTTTGTGGTTATTGCATGCGGTTTTTTTTTCTTTTTCTTTTCTAAATTACGGGTGGTGTCCTAGCACCCTCCGCCACACGCCCTTGCGGCGGCTTGCGGGGTATTAAGTAGATGTAGATGTAAATTGGGCAGAACCTTGACAGAGGAAGATGCAAATGGGGCGGCCTTCCACTTCGACATGCCCCATCCACATCAAATTGGTAAACGATTTGGTGTGGGCAAATCGCCGTTTTACTGCTGCGGAGATAGCCAAGGCGGCGGCAAGAACAATAGTTTTGGATCCTGTCAGACAATTTTGAGAGACATTTTGGACATAACGTCGCATCAAAATTTGTCCCGCGGGTGCTGACTGATGAATAGAGACAAAAATGTGTGGACATTTGTCAGGAACTCCTGGATCGAGCTAATGCCAACCTTGAGTTTCTTAAAACCATCGTAACCGGTGGCAAAACCTGGTTTTATGGTTATGATGCTGAGACAAAGACCCAGTCTTCTCAGTGGAAAGGTCCTCATTCTCCGCGACCAAAGAAAGCTCGCATGTCCCGGTCCAATGTGAAGGTCATGCTGGTGTGTTTCTTCCATTGGCAAAGGCTGATTCATTAAAAATACGTCCCTCAAGGTCAAACCATCAATAAGCCAATAATCAATAAAGATTTCTACTTAAAGGTAATGAAGAGGCTGAGGGTCACAGTGAGCCGAAAGTGGCCAGAGAAACAATGCATGGCGTTTCCACCACGATAACGCACCGGTTCACATGGCACTGATCGAGAGAGAGTTTTTTGCCAGAACTGGAATTTCCATGATCCCACAGCCACCCCTACACTCCAGACGTTGCTCCATCAGACTTTTTTTTGTTTCCAAAGTTAAAATCAACCTTGAAAGGGTGCCCATTTGACTCTATTGCGGACATTGAAACTAATTGTACGGAGGGCCTGAAGAGCATCCCTAAGGCGGCTTACCAGGCAGGGTTCGAGAGCTGGAAGAAATGTTGGCATGGGTGTGTCGTCAGCCAAGACATGTACTTTGAGGGCGACAAATTTGATTAAGCTGTATCCATCGAAATAAACAAGTTATAAAATCAGTCCTGTCTTTTTTTGATAACACCTTGTATTTTATTCCCCCCTTTGACATGGGATGGTTGTAGCAAAAATAGGTAAGGAAATCTTTAATCAGCTTAAGTTGCAGAAGATCGAGCTTTAGTAAGCCAATCAGTCAAGAGGTTACTATCATTACTTAGCACATTGCAGAATCAGCGTGATAAGTATGTGATGAGAATTTATCATAAGAAAAAGAAGGTTGTCTATTGTCCTACATTCGATGTTGCCTGCTGTGGTAGTCAGATTTAGGTTACATTCTCAAGAAATACACGGGTGGTCTGAAAAGTTTCCGACTCAGAAAATTTCAGGAAAAATGTCTTGTACCTTTGTTAGGTCAGGAACTTTTTCAACCACCCTCGTAGGAAGCCTAAGATAAGCATTAAAAGAGGAGAACATATTACTAGAACTAGGACAGGCAAAACACTTCACCTATTTGGGAAGTGTTTTGGATGAGAGTGGTCAGACTGTTTGGGGGAATTAAAAGAGAAGAAGATTTCCAAATTAAAGAAGATTTCCATTGCATAAAGAAGCATTTAAAAAGAGGCACAAGTTGATGACATGCACCCCAAGAAAAGATGAAAAGAAAAGGCTAGCAAAAACTTTAATATACAGTGTGGTTGTCAGAGTAGTTTTTAGAGTTCAGAAACTTGGTCATTGAGGGGGGATGATAAGCATAGATTGAAGGCCTTTGAAATTTGGGAGTAGAGAAAAATGAAAAAATAAAATGAATGGAAGGAAAACAATATGCGAAGTTCTAAGCAAGGTTAGAGTGCGGAGACAGCTGTTGAGGTTAGTTCAAAGAAGGCAGGACAAGTGCTGAACACAGTATGAGGGTAAGGTGAAAAGCTCTTGGCCTGACACAGAGATGGCATTCCAATCAGCGAAAATGTATAATTACTGCCTTGGTGCACATCTCATTAGTTCATAAGACAAGTTTCACCCTGTTCTCTCAAGTAGTTTGTTTACACGTATTGTTGCATTAGATGTCTTTCGTGTTTTTGGTTAATATGGAAAAACTAGAATTTCGCGAGATCATAAAATTCTTCGTTTTGGATGGATTAACCTCGAAGGAAATTCATCCGAAGTCCAGAAAAGTGTACAGGGACTCTGCTCCTTAAATATCAACCATTAAAAAGCAGGCAGCTGAATTTAAAATGTGGTCACATATCCTTCAAAGATGACCCACATGAAGGACAGCCAAAAACCAAAACCACACCAGAAACCATCGAAAAGTTGCACGATAGTGTGTTGCATGATATCTCGTTGCACGATATAAAGTTGGACGATAGGTGAGTGAGATAGCTAAGGCCATGGGGATATCGGAGGAAAGGGTGCAAAACATCTTGCACAAAGAATTAGGGATAAGAAAGCTCTGCGCAAGGTGGTGGCCGCATTTGCTGAATACCTATCAAAAGCAAATGTGCAAACGATTTTTGCTGTAATGTTTGGACCAATTCAAGAGGGAAGCAACCGATTTTGTGCAGCAATTTGTCACCATGGATGAGACATGGGTCCACCACTACATGCCAGAAATGAAAGAGCATTTGAAGCAGTAGATGGAAGCTGGTGGTTCAGGGCCAAAGAAAGTAGAGGCGATCACATCTGCCGGAAAAGTCATGGCCCGTGTGTTTTGAGATGTGAAAGGGATCCAGTTAATTGATTACCTTGAAAATGGCAGATCAGCTAAAGGTTGAAGTGCTTTGCATCTAATGAAGAAGTTGAGATAGGTCAAAGATGGATATTTTGACAGCCTCCCAGACTTTCACTTCCGGGAAGGACTGATGTTGGAGAAATGCTGGACCAAGTGTGTTGAAGTCAAGGGAAATTACGTAGAAAATTAAAATCAATTTCTGACTGAAAATTGCAGTCTTTCATTGTCAGGCCAAAAACTTTTCACCTAACCCTCATAATATAAGGTAGAATTCTAGGAGAGCAGAGTAGAGGGAGGAAAGAATATATGGAATTAAGGGAGGTAGAAAGTATCCAGAGCTAAAGAGTAGTAGTAGTATTTAACGGGGGCAACCGACAGCTGAGGTCATTTGCGCCATTAGGGATGGACAGGAAAGGATGAAGGGTGGAGAGAAACCCGGCGTCGGCATTAGCCTACTCTTTACGAAAGGCACCAAAGGGTCCACAGCTTAACGCCCCATCTGACAGATGGCGTACTCACTCAAAGTGCCCTCCACAAAGCACCAAGTAGGGATCACGATACCACTGAAAAATATTCAACACCGCTGGGATTTGAACCTGGGCCCTCAGGGTGGGAAGCCAGTACGATAGCCACCGCCCCATCTCAATCCCCAAGAGCTAAAGAATGAGTCATTGTAGTACACAGTATGGAGTCTAAGAATATTTTGCATCATGTAAGTTAGGGCTTAGGAGTACAGTATGGCGTAATCCCAGGATCCATTACCCTTATATCCTATGACTAGTAACATTAATATGCATTTGATACACTAGTACAGATTAGCCAACTGTCATGGGGAGACCAGGTGGGAAAGGCAGGAGATTGTATTGACTAATATTATTGCTCACCCATCACCTCAAGGAAACAACCAATCAACTTGATGACACACAAAGCCAGTACAGTCTCTTTGAACTCAATTTTGCTATTGTGTAAAATGGATTTTCAGTCTGTACTCCTAAAGCTATGAGATTTTCTCAAAAAAGTAATTTCTAATTGCACATATGTAATTCGTAAAAGTGACATAAAAGTTTGTAAAGCAACGATTCTATAGCCAATATTGATTTTTTTGAGAAACTAACCAATATCTCGGTCCACTAGGTGACCATTGTAAAATGTGGAATGTAAACTTGAAAATGAGGAAGATACTGTCAAGTATCAAGGTACTGTCCGTGGTCAAGTGAATGTGTTCCAGTGGCAGGAGGTATAGAAGGTAACAGGGGACCAGTTTCTTTGGGTGGGTGAGAGGCAAGACTAGGTGTGTGGAGGGGAGGGGAAGTGGAGGAGATTTGGTGACTACTTTATTGCATTGCATGTGTACTTTAACATTCAGGAACCAAATCAAATAAGGAACTGTTGATGATTCCCGGGCCATTGTTCATAATGTTGTCTCAGTGCATGTGTATATACAAGCCATTAGTGGCTACAAATTTGAAATTTTGGATGTGCCTATTTAGGGATCAATCTTTGAGTGTAATAGGATTGGAAGCTTCATAAATATGTTTTGTGAAGGCAGATTCTTCAAAACGACCATTTTTAGAGTATGCTAATGTTCTTTGAATCTGGTAATAGCATTGCAGTTTGCCCACCCAATGCATGATGTGTGGCAAGTGCTGCACTTCACCTCATAGATTCCAACTTTTCTAATGTGGGCATTTTGTCTTCAGAATTAACCAATAATTTTTGTAGGGTGTTTGGGTTTCTGAAAATGATATTGGTGTCCACTAGATCTAAAATTTTCTGGAGTCCTTAAGGAAGTTTGGGTTCAAAATGGATGATGGGAATTCATTCTTGGGGGCATTGTTCAATAGTGTGAGTGAAAAGTGTTTGTTTGCGAGTTTATGTTCCAATCTATGATCATTTTATCTATAAAGTTTAGGTTCATATCTATTTATTATGGCTGTGTATTATATGCATTTAAATTCTTTATCATATCATAGTTTGTTAAGAGAACAGGTTAGCAAACAATTTATGAAATAATTAAAAGCTACCGTATTTTCTTGGTAAGGGTGATGTAAGTCAGCTTTTATGTAGTTGTTGGTATAAGGTTGTTTTTCATTAATGCCAAATGCGACTGACCCACCACTTCTTCTGACTAGTATGTCTCGAAATACCAGTGAGTGATTGTGTTCAACTTCATGGGTCAATTTAATTGGTATGTTTATGGTTCAACTTCTTGATAAATATTTTTACCTCACACTTGCTTGCATTATAAATGACAAAAATTTCATCTAGATACCTGACCCACGTTTTCAGAAAGTAATTGTTATTGTTAAATGTTCACTGAATATGAGATGGAAACAGTATTTGTGAAATCTTTATGATGAAAATCAATGGTAGAAAACAGCAAAAAGAAGATACTGTTAAAGATAATGAGAAATTAGAGGTCTGAAATTGAAACAGCAGTTAAAAACTTAAGGGCAAACAAGACGTTTAACAATAAATATAAGGGCTTGACTAAATGCCCTCCGGACTGATCAAAGAATAGGGAAAATATTCTGACAACCCTATCTGGCAACCTAATATTTAGCTAAGGCTGGAAAATTAAAAAAAACTTCAAAACAATCATTTTACCAACCCATTTATTGAAGATTAGGATAAAGGTAAACTATAAAGGAATGGAGACGAAAGCGGAAAAGTTTTTTGATGAGACCAACTTTTATTCAGAAGGAGTCCAGGAAGAAAAGAAACTATTATTGCCCTCAGACTCATTGTAGCGAATGAGATATAGAAAGAACAGTGCAAGTGCATTTGGTGATCTGGAGAACGATTTTGATTATGCAATCTATGATAATCATTCCAATTTCCTTTGGCTACATTCGTGTTGTATCCATGTAGTAGTTGTATTAGTAATTCTTTCAAAGACATGCATAAAATATTGGTAACATAACATGACAAGGGACTGTCCAGTGTTGTTTATAGTATTTCTGGGTAATTTGAAAGAAACTAAAGCCCATGCAAAGTTTAGTGAGAGAGATATATTTTTGGATAATACCTGGAGTAAGCTGTTTCCTATTAAGCCAGTCCACAATGTTTTTGAGGGTGACGGAAAGGAGAATGATGAGAAACAGTTTCTCTACATCAAAAGATACCACAATTTTGTTAGGAACGAAGCATACATGTTGATGTTATCAATGAAGTTAATGGTGTTTTTGATCTGATTTGTTAATATTTTTGATCTAAATTGTAACTATCTTTTATTTATTATGTTCGAATTCCACAACGTCATGCCTAAAACTACACACTTTATTGTATTGTAGATGTGTGTGGTGCAATCATGTGGTCTGCATGTTATTATGCTCATAACGTAGTGTTTTAATTGGACATGGAAAGCATGTCTTAAAAATTGCTTTTTGGTTTCACCATAGAGTCTAATGCTGGAATCAGTACCTATGATTAGGTTTGTAGTATCTAATGTTGGATTCAACATTGAACACCATAATTGTTTCCAGGCTATTATTTCAATTGTCAAAAAATTGAGTAATATAGTTTCTTTTCCTAATTTGCAAGACTTAGTGGCTACCCTGAAGAAGGGTTCGACTCATGCGTATTAATATGGATTTTTCCAATCTAGAAATAAATGAGCATTGAAAAATCATGCATTTAGTAAGGATTAAATCTAAACATGAGAACTATTTCAGAGACGAGAAAGATTCTATAAACCAAAAGCATTAAATCATTAAGATAAAGCAATTTTGTTGATTTCTATGATCTTAAGAACATTTTTATCAATATATCATCAGTTATTAGAATAAAAGTAGTTATAATAGTCAATCAAGCATATTACCATATTACCTAAAGTATAAGCCACCCTCTAATTGTCTGTGAGGCGAATTACTGATTAAAATGAATACCTTATATTTGGCTGATACAGCACATATGCCAATGTGAATTAATGCTTAACAATCATGCTGGTAAGAATTATAATACCAACCCCTTAGATTTCCAATGTCAGGTGGCACATCATTGATGTCATTATGTGACATTGAGAGCTGCTTTAAACGTGTTAAAAAACCAACACCAGGCGGAACAGCTGTCAGTTTGTTATATGATATATCCTGTAAAGTATGGGATCCAGATTAATTTAGAAAATTATTCCTAAGTTTATCTAGACAGATGGGTGATAAAAATATAGCCTAATTCAGTGCATAGCAATGCATGTATGATATGTGAGTCAATTAATATGTGGCAGCACTTTAGACATTTCCCAAATGACTAGGGTAAAATAAAAATTATGCATTACTGACTAAACATATCTAATTCCAAAAATGCATTGCAAAGTTCTATAAATAAACATATCTATCACCTGTAGCCAACTGTAGCACCAGATATTCTTTCAGCATTCCCAAGAACTAAATTATACTTATTTTAATTTTAAATTAAGCAAATTATTAGTTGATCTTAAAACATTGTGTTTTAAACAACATAGAGCTGAAATAGAAAGTATATTGAATATAAAGAATTAATGACATGGTGAGTCACAAACGGTGCTCAGAAAACTATTAGTTTTCCAATATACCACCGCTGTCAATATCAGATGTTCAACCTTACAGCATAAGCATACGGCTTATGAAACCTGTGGGAAAAACTGAGACTGATAAAAGTAATATAAAATTAATCAAATATTCTGGATGAGCAAATTCAAGGTTTACTACAGAATCCCATTTCTCCAGTCTCATTTTCATCAGATGATGCTTTATCCATTCCCAGCTTCTCGGATCGTTTTGAATGGGTATCTTTTGAAAAGTAAGGCTAAAAAGATTTACAGTTTTTAAATAACAGCTGATAATTAATTTTCCTTTAGATATAATAAAAAGAAAAGTTCAAATATTTGGAAATATATTAATAATCCTGAATTGGTTCTTTCGATTACTTTTTTGATTAGCAAGCCAATTATTTATCCAGACATGGGGCTGGGCCTGCCGTAGCCGGATAAACAAGTCTACAATAAATAGTTTAACTGCACATATAAAAGTAACTTAGCATATCTTTCTACAATCAGTCAAAAACCACTGGACTTTCCAAATGATATTCACAACGGGTCTAAAAAAAATATGATTTGAATGTTTTTTGTCTATGTATGAAAATAATCAAAATATTATTATATGTTCTGAAAAATGGGCAAGATTCTGGGGCATATTGCAACACTTATTTACAGTAGTCATTGCAAGAGAATGTTTCTTCACCAATGACAAAAATATTCAAGAGAAGCATGTGTTTAGTTATGAGCATTGGCATAGAATTTAACTCCTTAGAATGAAAATGCAGGCCAAGAAAATAAATATTTTTATAAGTTTTAAAGAGATTATAGACATATTTAAAAAATATCTAGAGTATACTTACGGAAAAGTAAAAAATTACAAAGGAAAATTAATACACAAAGCCAAATAACTGCACGAAATTTTACAATGGAGACATGTAGACGTGCACCAAAATACGAGACTTTCAGTGCAAAAATCATTTGTCTGGACAAGGATCCCAAGATGATTTCAAACCATTAAATTCTCACATTCTGAATATTTATTTATTTATTAAAATCCACATGTGCTGATTGTGTGTGTAAATATGCATTTAAAGATTTCAGGCAAGAAGCATTTATTACACATTCTTACATCATTTAACAAAGTCATGTCTCTATTTGAAAAGTTTAAATCAGAACCAATTTATTTTCCACTTCAATCAAATTACACAACGAGTCGCAACCATTAACCAATTATTTTGTACATTACAGGTAATGCAAAATATGTCTAAACTTACTTACATGGTTGAATTTCTTCCAAGTGAAACGAAACAAACTTGGTACTTATGCGTACACAAATTTACTACATCACCTAAGTTTTGCCTACAGGTGAAGATACAGATCAACAATTAAAATACAGAATTCACAGTGGATATATATAGACCATTCTAAATGGGGTTAAGAGGAGAAGGGGGAAGGAGGGATGATACCAGGTAAGAAGTGATGCTGCTAATGGCTGAGGAACAGCTGGGGTGAGTTGAGCAGTGGGAGTCTCTTGCCAGTGAGCTGGGAAGTAGAATGAGTGCTGAAGAAATAATGGAAATTGTGGAGAACAGGGAGAGGGGTTGCTTGCATCAATGGAAGCTCATTGGATTGGTTTTATGTTCAGGGAGGAGAATAGAAGAAACAGGCAACCAAATTCTGCATATTCATTGGAAGATGTTGCACTGCGAAAAAACCTAGGCCATGCAATTAAAATGTTTCCAGAATTGAATCGTTTTTTTTCTTTTCACTGCATCTAAACTGTTTGCTAAAGGGCCATCAAACCACAAAATCACTCCAAGGTGTTTTAATTGGCCACAAAAATAACATTCACACAATTGATGATCTTGATGTTTCATTCCACATACTGACAAATATTTCAACAAGCAGATCTGATTGGAAATTCATCTTCACTGATTCTACACGGCTATCCTGCAAGACAGCCAATGGTTTAAGGCAGTATCACATATCATGTTGAAAGAAAGTCAAGGATGGGGCTACGAAATCAATGGGACAATTACTTATGTACTTACCCAATGGGACAACTATTTACCCCTCGTCAGTTTGGCATATACAGGCAAGACCCTTAAGATGATGCACTGATAAACATACCAAGGCATGTTTCAAGAAACACACCAAAGCAACCCTGTTACAAGCAAAAAATTAAATACGGACACCTGATACTTTTTTAAGGCGATCATATGAAACTGAAATTAAATTGTATAATTTTCAGCTCTTTGGATGAGATTGCAAAACATGAAAGTGAGAGCTTATAACAACTTTAAATTATTGTCTTTAGTTGCTGCATTACACATGATCACCATGAAGAAATTAAACTACATTAGCTTTTAAGATACCAAAAATTATTTATTTATAGAATCCTAAACATAGTTTTCAAACTTTAACATCCCTATAAGCTCCCTGTGAATTTGCCTTAACGTGAAGTGTTTTTTTTTCATGACTAGTGTACAGTTATTTCCATCTCAAGTTGCGACTTCAATGCAATCTCAACAATAGTATACACAAAAGTAAAGGAGACAGATCAACAGGTCCCCACAACACACTGCTCTGAGGGTGAAAATGGGAAATGAAACCCTATAACCAGTGATCTTGATTTTAAGCCAACACGGGGAAACGGCTAATTAAATTCTCATTAAGTAAAATTAAAAAGTGCTGCTGAAATTATGAGTTTATACAATAAAATGTGCTGAAAACAAAATATTTAAGTATAAACACTACGTTTTAAGGGTATTAATTACCCTAACATTATTTCCAGCAGAGTAATCACTCCATTTTACCATTAATCAATGATGAAAATGTAACCAATGTCGCTATAATGCTAAAATTAACATTTTAAATAAACTACGGTAGATTTACCAAAGTTTCCAGCATGTTTAGATCGCCAATTCCTTCCGATGGAAGATCTTCAAGTAGGTTATGTGAAAGGGATAGAGATTTCAATTCTCTTAGTTGGAAAAATTCATTTGGTAAATCGGTCAGTTTATTATAATTGAGATTTAATTTTGCAAGCCTCTCCAAATTGCCGATTTCACTGGGCAAACTTTCCAAACCATTATCCTGCAACTGGATGAGAAATACAAAATTACAAAAACCCAACTTGAACAAATCGTCAGTAAATCGATGCAAAATTTATCTACATACATTCAACGTAGTTAGCGTAGAAAGGTTTTGTATCTTTGAGGATATCTGAGTCAAACAATTGGAGCTTAAATCCAACTGATGAAGGGGCTCATATTCCCACCACCGATCTCCTTCCGTGTCTCTATCTAGTTTGACATCCAGTAATCGTATCTCTGCCTCATCCAAATCATTGATTTCCCAAATTTTCTCGGGGGCTGGAAAAGTTTATTGCCATACGCCCATTAGAAAAGACATCATTTAATTCCTAAATAAAATGTTTCAATCAATGCAATGGATTTCTCACCTGTTCCTAATCCTCTTCCAGATAAATTTAGCTGCCCACTTCGACGGGCAAGTTTGATTAAGTGTGGTGACAACTCTTTCGCATCAAATTCTTTCGTTTGTAGATGAAAGACTGGATTCAAATCACTATGCACTATTTTGGATTTTATTCCTTTGTAACGCGACATATTTGAACTGCGGCAAATCAGTACGGTGGTGACACTGCATTAAGTCTTCTTAAACCACTTGGTAACTTTCATAAACTCATATAAGGCTGCCCATGCCATCTTAGACGATGTAAACAACCGATCCGCATTGCATAAAAAACATTTGCGGTTTACGCCGCGGCGCAAAATCGCAATAAAAACAAACACCCCTCGCTCCCATTTTTCCGCTAATGCCTATCGGAGAGTACACGTAACGTTCAGAGGCGCCATTTCAAACTGGATACACACTTGGATAGAATGGCCCAAGCCATGAAAAATACTTCAATCTTTTCAAGCATCCGCACAAAAAATGTAATAAATAATGTTGGTGTTATTATAATCAACCTGTAGTTTAAATTAACGGTAGGAATATGCCCTTGCGACGATTTCAAAAGATTATTTGACTAGTGCATGGGGGTCTCGTACAGCTTTTCAGAATAGCTTGGCTATGACCACCAAAAAAGTCAAATGAGGCTTATAATGAACCTTCAAAAATTATTTAACATAAGTTTTTTTGAACCTGACCCAAAAAACAACTTTTATAAACCGAAAATTGATAGATATTCTGAATAATTGTAATGCATTCACACTATTTAATTTATTTCAAAATTAAGTAATTTTTTTAATATTCGGGGGAAAATAGTAGTGCATCAAGTTTTAAATTTTCTTCGAAAAGTAGGCACATATCTGGACACTTGCCATGGTCATTTTTAGTCTGTCTTCACTTTATTTTATAAACACATTGTCCATACCTAATTGGTTATACCTAGCTCACATTGTACACCTAAGTACCTGATATGTTTCTTTGTTATCAAATGAAAAATAATACAAATAAGGCAAGTTTTGTTTGCATTTACATGACTTGTATGGTCTTCAAATACATATGCAAGGAAAATTCAGCATATCACATCAATTAGTAAGTATTTGCGGAATGTACTCAAAACATTTTAATGCTAACTAATCAATGAGAAATTGACCACCATTTTTCTCATATCAATTAGCAAGTGATTCATTTAATACTAGCTAAAACAAATGCCTTGTAGGTCAATGCGCTCATATCCCAATACAGTTAAGAGTATGCACGCACATAAAACTCAACTGTTCACATTTTGGAGCAGATTTGTTATCAAAATAAATGTTGTACCAAGAAATGCAATAAATTTCACAGTCCAAGTGCACAGTATGTAGCACAGTGCCTATTTTGAAAAGGAAAAAATGAAGAGAGGTGGTACAATCAGTACTTCTTGCAATAATTGGGATTTTCCCTTTCATAACAAGACTGGAGATAATCAGAGTTGAAATAATTATGACTATAATCAATAAAAATTATCAATGTTTCAATGAAAGTAAATATTATATTAGCAAAAAAAATATGTTTATTCTTTAATGCCTTAATATATACATTAAAATAATGTTAAAGTTTACATGGGTCTTATTAGCAGTAATGAAATGCATTAAATGGATTCCATTTATATAAGGTTATGGCCACATGCACATATATATTTATATATACATACACATCCATAAAATGTAATTTTGCAATAGGATTACAGGGATCCCACATTCTTGGAGATTTATCAACTACCAAGAAGGCATTAGGAATGTACTTCAATTATTATTATCAGAGCAACCTGTGAAATGATCTAATTCATTTTCTTAATCAATAAACTAATTCCAATAATCACTTTCAAATTCTGATTCCTCTTCAAAGAAGAAAATCATTTACACTTCAATTATAATGACTAGCATTACTATGCCAAATCTCAACCGATCACAGTCATAAAGTATGTACAATTTATACACTTCTATTATTCTTACAACTGGCAACAATGGTCTAAGCCATACCTTCAATGGCTAGTAACATATACTCAAGGATATATTTTATACAAATCCAATTAACAGGGAAAATGCATTAGAACATTAAGATTTACATAATCACTCCATCCAATAGTATTGCTCACACATAGTAATATTTATAAATACATAATATTTGGAAATGTACAATGTCAGCACAATATTAACAACTTCATTACCTACAATGAGTATGTATAACATTCCATAATCACTTACTACTGGCTTCCTTAAAATTTATTAATTTCCATCCTAGCTGTAAAAGTTAAATACATTTTGTGTCATTTACAAATGCACCATTACAAGAGTAATCTCTTGGTGCATTAGCAGCTCCAGTGTAAAACTATAATTTAAAATTGCATAACTTTGAGCCAGACATGGTATGCTGAGTTAATGAAATATCACAAAAAGTACAAGAAAGTCACTAGGAACATAAATCCGATGACTTAAGCTCATAAAAAGTTTGAATGTAATAATTTTTAACAGGCCTTTATCTAACTTATGCACATACACACTAAAATTCAGTGAAAGTTATTTTGCACCATCTTTTTAAGCACAAAATAACTATCTACTCAAAATTCATATTCTTAATGAAAATGGGACAATTTCAAATGAACTGAATAAGACCATACTCAACTGTACACATTATTAGACATAATCTCAAACTTCATTATTACATAAACACTTTAAAATTTATAACTCATGCAGAGCAGTTACTTAAGACAAAAATAACATATCTAATTTTAAGAATGAACTGTAAAAGCTGCATCATATTGAATAAAAGAATATAGAGACTGCAGAAAGTTTAGCATTCTTAATTCAAACTATATTTCCAGCAGAGATTTTTTTTTATTTTGAATAACTGCAAAATTAGCTGATGACTTCATTCTACAGTCCATCATATAATAAATAGTACTAAATTCAGCAAGCAACTGACATAAAAGCAATGCTATTTATGTTAACAAAACTTAATGGGTTGCTCAAGAGCAAAACTTTTAAAGCTCATAAAACTTATTAGAATTTCAACATTAGGAATTGACCTACAGAATTTGAGTACATGAATTGTTTTCTTAGACCACATGAAGTTCATTATTTTAATTTCACGATTTAACATGTCACATTAAAGGATTATGCATTTATATCAAATTTTGATGACATGAATTTACATTTCAAGTTGCCTTTGGGTGCTAAAAGAAAAATTTCTGAGACCATTCTCAGAGACTAATTTGATCATGACTAAGCACCCAAATTGCAAGAAGCACTAAATTTAGAACAACCACTGACTGATTCAATTGGATTGTCCTTGGGAATAATTTTGACAAATAAATTTAATGAGAAGAAATGAAAATATGATAGCTAATAATTCTACCATGAAAAGGGATGGCACTCTTAAAATCAATAAGTTTACTCATTACTGGAGTTTTAAATACATTTCAATGAGCAAGGTTCCCAGAGGAATATCCCACAGTAAGTACACATCAGACAGTAAAAAAAACCTGCAATTTCAGAGATCATGCGTTGAGTTTGTATCTATTGATGCAGAGATGCGGGTTGAAGATTATTTTTGTTTATTTTTACTTCAAAGCTAAAATATCAACTTAGCATTATGAGGCTAAGACAGGCACAGCTTCACTTAGCTAGCCTAATGTAAATAAAATTAAATGAATAGATTAAGTTACATGCCACACCAAGATGAACATGTTTCTGCATTTATTAATTATACACATTAGAATTAATAATAGAATTTATAAATAATACACAATAATAATAACAACATATTGAATATAAAAACAACTAGTTCAAAATACAGGCCACAAAATTCTACGAGACCTTTATCACATTTGTGTATTTGGGAGAAAACTAACCAAGTGTGCAGTGCTGGCTATATTGTAGCAACAGACTTCATTCTTCCATCCGTCGCCTTCTTGACATGGTGCCAGTTTAATGGAATGATAAATGTTTCAATCACTCTGAAACTTGCTGAAATGTGATGCTTCAGAAATTTTAATTTCCAAACATTTGTTGCTGGCTGGCATCATTCTCAAAGTCACTCCAAGCATTGTTGAGCTCCATGAATATAAGCTTAGCTATATTTTCATTGGGTGTTCCAATTTGCTGTATAAAAAGGGTGAAATAATTAAACTTAGCATACACAGAATTTTCAGTTCTTCCAAAATGCTTACCAATACTATTTAACATGCAAATTAAAAAAACATTAGCGATGGCTAATTCATCAGAAGGAATTATTACTTATTCTGATGGGACTGCATATTCAATGGAAAAAGGAAAGCCTTTACCACATTGAAAATAGCAAAAAAGAATAAGAATATATTCAATGCATTTTATACCTCAGAGTCCTAGACATATTCATCAACGTATTGGCACATAATGTTCAAAGGTTACAAAATTTTAAACAGCTGCATCTTAAAAGAGCTATTTAATTTATTCTAATATCTTCAGGAATTAGGGCAGCATTTGTTTTGAATGTCTTATGGAATTGAAGTTGAGCGAAATATTAAAGGGTACCGTAGAATTTCAGTTTGATTTTTTTAGAGGTAAAATGAAGAATAGTCACTGCTTCATTTTCCTGTTCAAACTAATTAAATGAATAAATGCAGGAAAGCTTCTCCAAAGCTGTGATTTCAAAAATAGGTATTTTTAACTACTTGTATTAGTGTCAGTATTATTACTTAAATGGACTCTCAACAAAACAGTTGACATACAACTTATCAGTGAGCACCTTTATCATTTTATCCTCTTTTTGGATAGCAATTGGCAGTTAAGTAATCATTTTTTCCACATTTATTTATTATTATTTATTAAAATCCACATGTGCTAATAGACAGTGTCAGGTGGCACACAAGTCCCAAGTAATCACAAAAGATAATAGGTAAAATCAGTCATTAAACAAAAGTACACTTAAAGGGAACTTCAAAACACAAATTTCTTTCACAAAGCAAGAAAATCCTCATCTCTTTAACAACAATCAATCAGCAAGAAAAAAAACATACATCAGAAGGTCAAGTAGTACCCAGCCTGACCTTTTGAAAAAGCCAGTTATTTGCCAGTTATTTTGCCAGTTATTTGAAAAATATCACTGTATTAGAAAGTATGCAACCTATAAAGCATATGTTTCAAGCTTGAAGAAACCACTTTGTTTAGTATTTGTTGGGAAGCCATTAATAGTGAATTTTTGCAGTGAATTTGTGAAAATTGAGAAAATTGGTCATCGTTATGTGATACAATACTTTTATTTGAAAGGCCTCAGCCCAACCAACATAAAATCTGAACTGGATTCTACTCTGGGCAAGTCTGCTCCTTTGTTTACAGCAGTAAAATATTGGGTGGCAGAGCTTAAACGAGTGTACGAGCTGTCAAGACGAGCATCGCATTGGTCAACCAAATGAGGTGACGACTCCAGAAATGGTGAAGAAAATCCACAAAGTGATACTGGATGATCGTCGACGGAAAGTGCACGTGCTAGCAGACATAGTAAGCATTTCAAAAAGTGTGGTACATCACATATTAACTAAAAATTTGGACATGAGAAAGATGTGAGCAAGATGGGTGCCGCATTTGCTCACACTTGAGCAAAACCAGTATCGTGAAAATGTTTCAATTGAGTGTTTAGCAAGGTTTCACAGCAACAAAACATAATTTTTGTGCCGTTTCATAGCCATGGATGGAAGATGGGTCCATTACTTCACACCCAAGACAAAAGAACAATCAAAACAATAGATTTAAAAGGGAGGCTCCAAAGAAAGCAAAGACCATTTCATCTGCAGGCAAGGCCATGGTGTCAGTTTCCTGGGATGCGCATGGGATAATTTTCTTCGACTATCTTGAAAAAGGAAATACTATGGGCAAGTATTATACGAACTTATTTCAGCGTTTGAGCAAAGAAATCAAGCCTAAGCGATCGCATTGGCTAAGAAGAAAGAGTTGTTTCATCAAGACAATGCACCAGCTGGCAAATTCGTTATTGCCATGGCCACAATTCATGAATTTGTTTAAATTGCTACCTCATACACCCTATTTGCCAGAATAAGCCCCCTTGGATTATTTTCTGTTCGCAAACTTGAAAAAAATGACTCGGAGGTCATAGGTTTTCTAACCGTGAAGATGAGATATTGATAGTTAATGGCTATCTTGATGAGCAAGACAGTTCTTATTATAAAAAGGGTGTCGAACTCTTTGAACATCGCAGGGAAAAGTGTATAGACTGAAAGGAGATTATGTTGAAAAATGAATACATTTTTTTTCCAAAATTTTTGTGTTTTCTTTGTTGGATCAGGTACTTCTGGGATTAACCTAGTAATTCCAGTGGATATGAAAGCTCTAGTTAAAAACTTGAAAAAAGTTGCTGCAGTACACTGACCTAAAAGTAGCAAAATCTGTAAGCTGGTAATTGTCATTGCGTAAATTTATGGACAGCGTAAGAACTTGAAAATTGTATCTAAGTATGCACATATTTTGTCAGGAATATAAAATGTCCCCTTGTACATTACTTTTAAGCATTATCTTGGTTCTTTTCTAATCTAATGAAGATGTAAATTATAATAACATACATTTCAAAAACCTTTATGCATCAGATGAAGTAATTGACATTAGAGCTTACATAATGATTATGCAGATATAAGTATAGAAAAGGTGTTGTCATAGTGTGAATTTAGCTCCAAGGTTAGCCTAATTACACATATCTCACACATCTCCATTAGAAAGCAATGTAAACGCAACCAACTAATAACAAACTGTTCTTCCCATGAATTGCATTACTATATGAACTTATGAATATCCTGGACACTTTTGATCAACCAATATTCAACAACCAGTTTTAAATGATGAGTAATCAAATTTCTTAAGGGTGAATATTAAAATTTCTTGGAGATAAAAAATTCAAAGATGACTTTCATGCACTTTTCAATACTTGCCTTGTCAGGATGAACAGCTAAACATGCTCTTCGATAAACTTTTTTCACATCAGCTGGTGTGACTAATTGGGACATTTCGATTTTCTTCATTTTTGCATCCTCCCACAATACCATATGCATTGAACAGAGGAGTGCTCTAATATTGTGCTGCTTCCCTTCTAGCCATTCCATTATCTATAAAATAACAAGGACATTAATAGTAACATAAAATAACATCCAAAAATAGTAAAATTTAATCAAGAAACTGGTGATTCATCTTAAGTTTTGCAATCAGGAAAAAACTATTTCACAAATATATAATTGCATTTGTGATTATATTCAAGGCAGCTTTGTTCTCGTTTTGAGCCAGTAACATTTAAGGCACAAGAAAATCAAATGACCATTCCAATTCAATAAAGAACAATGCATTTGATTGGAATATTATAAAAATTAACAGAAAATACAACTGAGAACATTACTTACATAATATAAAAATAGATATGCCATGGAATTCCCTTAACTGAAAAGTATTATGGTACTTTAAATATTTTTTCATACCTTTAGTTTGTCTGGATCCATATCTTTTGCCAGATCTTCCTTCCGCATTTCATTAATGGTTCTTGGACCTGATTCCTTCTTGGAAGCAAATTCATAACCTTGACTACCTAATAGATCACTAAAAACATCACCACTTCCAGCTGGTTTACCTCCTACAAACGCTTTCCCTATAATAAGGAAAAGAAAAATGAATGCAACAATTCATTAACGGAAAGTGAATGATTGAATTCATGAGGACATTTATCCAACTAAACATATTAAATGCGAATTAATAATCCAATCAGTTTTTGTCACATCAAGAAACAATCTTCTTTGAATTATTATAACAGAAAACTGTAACTCACAATTACAGGAATTCAATACAATATCACTGGAATGATGATACTTAATGTCTCCAACAAAGGTAAATAATTGACTTTTATTTTATTATATTCACAAAATATAAATTTTCCATGCCACAATATAAATTATTTGTACGTGAATGATGAAATGCTGAACTGTGACTGAAATGCTTCCCACTATTTGTTTTGGCACGTAAAAATAAAACGGATCATTTTCCACTCTCCTAATGTTTAATATCAGACAATAAATCATATGAAAACATTAAGTATTATGGAATGAATTATTTACACACAAGCTCCAAGATGATACACATGCTTTTTCATCTTTTAATATATATTCACAAAAGGAATAATGCTAAACATTTACTGAACTCCATCAACTCAAAATGGAGCTCTGACTACTCCTCCTTGACATGTTAAATAAGGAAGCATTTTGCAACAGGCTAATGGCTTTATATGCTAGATGATACGACTTATCAATTGACCCAGTGGAAATGAAAATGGTAACCACCTCAACATAGCTGCTTAAATGCACATGTAATCATTTATTATGATAAAAATTAAACCTGAATAGGAATATTCAAAGAACTGCGAGGGATTGTGCCCCAATATGCAAGAATTTCATGGTGGAAAATCATTTGCCTTGACAGGGTTTTGAATCCAGATCCCTCGATGTTAGGCCCCTAGAAATTTACAGTGTAAGAGGATGCTGAAGTAGCTAATCTAGTAAGTTATTACCTAATGATGGTGCCCTGTCCTATTTGCTTAAGGATGCCATAATGACATCAACTACATGAAATTTTATCAGTACCTAATCTGTAGAAGTTGCTGGAGCATGCTATCTGAGTGAGGACAACTGAGGCTGTGACATAACAGAATTGCTGAAATGGCATCGACAAATGCATTGCTCTGCGGATGTCTTTGTCTTTATCAACCTACAATGCATACTTTATATAGTGCTTTTAAGTCTTGATAACGGCACAAAAATTCAGGGATTTAATGTGGTTGGATTCTGATTCACTTGCAATACACTGTAAAGCAATGAATTGTACCAATTCAAAATAGAAGGTTACAGGGTTAATCAAACACTTTCAAGGGTGTTTGATGAAGAAAATATCTGCTGCTTCAGTGTACCCTATGAATAATGCATCTTATATCTATACCTTTGTAAGCAATTGGAAACACACCTTAAGATTTCACTGATCCACAAATTTAGCAATAAGTACACCTAGGTATATAAAGATTTCCCCATAGCAGAAGACAATCTGCAAAATTATTACAGCAAACGATTATCAATTGACAAATGGAGGGAAAATAGCTATTAATATATAATGAAATACAGCTCCATTATGTTATCAATTTATTATATATTTTTGGAATGAATTCGCATTGAAGTAGTTTTTGATAACACCAAAATATGACTGAAGATAGCTACCAGCAAGGATTTGGACAGAATTTCCTTGTGCCAGTAAGCCAGGCATCAGATTTCAAAAACATAATGAATGGGAATCAACTTTAAGTTTACCTTTAATTGCTTTGTGCTAACATCTGTACTTCAGGGTTAAAAATCCTATTTCTTTCATGCATTTTGACATGAGAGGTGTTTACAAAGGTAAATGGATTTAAATTGATGGACAATTATAACACCTGACAAAATAGTACATCTGGTTTAATAATTTCATATTAGAATGTAACAATTACCATGAGCTAACTGTGATATAAAAATTCACATAGAATGTAAGAAGCATATGACTTTTAGCATGAAACACAAATAATCTACACTTGCTGTTTTTCAATTGCAGGGTACCAATTCCAACCAATGGAACTGGTTGAAAGAAAAGTTGTTCTTTTGTCAACCTTCCATCAAAATGTCACATCATGGATAAGGCATTAGCTTAAATCGTCTTGTAAGCTTCAATGGAACCAGAAATGGAAATATCAGTCGCCACTGTGCTGATGCCAGGCACTTTCAAGTAATAACTACCAATGCAATTATTTGAATGGCATCAGGTAACTGACATGATACAGATTAACCCTCCAAGCTAAAGAACTTGGCTGGACATCTAGAGCTCAAGGTTTGAGTTCCAGTCAAGGCAAACAATTTTTACACTCATAACATCCTGAATTTTTAATAGGGGTCATCACCAGCGAGTTAGCTATTTACCAATTATGCTTAAAAAAGTGGGTTCCCAAGAAAAAAGCAAATAAATAGCAACACAAATAGATTCACGGCTTGTTTTCACAAAGTGATAGCAAAAGTTTATGTTTAAGACTGCCTTGGGAGAAAAAAAGATTAATTAGATGAAATGATGTTTACCTTAAAAGCTTTAGTCTTCACAAGCTACTAATGAGATAGATATTCCGCAGACATACTTCCTCAGAAGAAGTATGTTAGTCATTGAGGTCAGTTTTCAAGATCTAGTACACTAAATTTACATTTTGAGACTTAATAACACTAATTGAAGGCAATAGGTATCATGAACACTTAATAAAAATAAGCTATGAGATTCACAAAAAATAAATGTGAGAAAGGTTATAAATTTCTAAAAAGTAACTTTCACTATTTTTTTTATTTCTCTTTGTTGCACTCAGAAATTTTGATTATCCAACAAATTTAGCTTTATCTTGCATTAAATAAAAATGCATGTGAATTGCATTAAATAAAAGGATAAAATGTAAAAATTATTTATGTTTATAATATGTTCAAATCTAATTCAAATGCTACAAATCTTTACCAGATGTGTGTATGCTAAGAAATGCATCAAAATAAATGATCCAAGGTTTCATTGGAGAGAAGAATCATAAATCAATAATAAACTTCCTAGTTGCTTTAAAGCATTGGCTTTTCATTGAAAAGTAAATTAATGAATAATATCGAAACAGGAAACATGGTTTGACCCAGCATAATATGCTTGCTTGGATAAAAGAGGACTCTGAACTCATGTCACTTGTGCTTTTTAGGAAAAATAGAAACTACATATGTTTTTCCCGTGTTAAAATGCTATGGAGACAGCATTATTTATTTAAGGGATCAGTATTTAATATCACCACAACCTGCATTTTCTTAAAGATACATGTAATGAACACTGGTTTAATCTAAGCATTAACCTACTGATATCTTGATCTACACTAGCAGAACATTCATCTGAGGCTGCAATTGTCATTATACTAACTACAATGAAAGAATAAGATGCCAATTAACAGAGTATTTAAAGGAAGTGTGAGGTAGCAACTTCCGTTATGTTGTATGCTGAAAATAAATCAATTTATTGCATAAACAACATAGTTTTGGGAAAATGACAAGCTTGGAGAAATACATGAAAGGTTTTCATTAGCTCAATGATTATTAATTTCATCATCATTAATATTTGGAAATCAAGTGAAGTTCAGCCATGAAAGTCAATGGAGAATTTATGAAATCAGTTAGGTTTTTGGATGAACAAGCTTTAGTTTGCTAGTCAGCAAAGATGTTGCAAGCATTGCTGAGCACATTGGAAAGCCAGTGCAGCAGGTACAAGATGAGAATATATGTGAACAAAACAAAGGTTACCTGTATTTAAAAAAAGAGGAAAGCTAGATTAAATATTAAAATGGATGTTCAATAATTAAAGCAAGTGGACCAGTTTACCTATCTCTGGAGTGCTTTAGACCAAAATGGTCAAATAACAGACATAAGATGACCTGGGTTGGGCAAAGAAGCTTTCATGAGGAGGGAATGCTGAAAGGGAAGTTAAGTAAGGATTTTAAGAAATGGCAGGTCAAAACTTTTGTAGAGCATGGTCATTTAAGAAAATTGATGGATGTACATTGGAGGCTTGGAGAAGGATGGAAATTGTAAAATGGACAGAAAGGAAACAAAGAAGGAAGTGCTGGGCATGGTAGAGGAGGAGAGGGGTAAAATACAAAGGAGGTAAGAAAGGTGGGTGCAGGGCATTTTGATTGGCAATGGGATGTTGAAATCTGTGATAGAGAGGAGGTCGTTAAGCAAACAAGGAAGGGGTAGGAATACGATAGGCACGGAATGAAGAGAAGAAGTAAGTACACAGAATTGAAGAGGGGCTCATTGCAGTTCCGCACATCAGGGTGCATTTTATCAGGAGAGGCAGAGAAGTTGTTGCATAGTGTGTCCATCGAAAACCTACCTTAACCAATAAAATACTAATAATAATGATAAAGCCATCATTAAAAACATAATTGTGGGGAAATGATTAATTTGACACTCCTACTCATAAAGATCCAAGAATAAATGTTTCATTTTAGAGTTATACTTCTCAGTTGCTAAGGAATTACAATTAATCTCTGGGAAATAAAATTTTACATTTTATTCACAAAAACTATACGATGAATATCAGAAACCGTATCATCTGTGACATAATTTAATTGGGACACAATTTAAAATTTTACTAGCAAAATTAATTAAACATACTTAAGTTAAGCCACAGACTTTTTCATTTTTTACAATCCAAATAATAACAAAGAAATCCCTATTGATTGACACGACAACTTTTGAAATTAACTAAGCTCAGCTCACCTGCATCATTTTTATTATTTCCTGTTGCTGCATCAAAATGCGATCGGCTGTAGTCAGCCCGTGGAGTGCCATCTGAAGGAGGCCTTGCCTGGTGAAGTGGTGTACCTGATTATATCGTGAAAAGTGTTAGGTTAAACCTCAAAGGGAAGAATGGGAAAACAGCTATTTTCCAACATTTTCACAAGGATAAAAATGTTTCATTTAATTGTGAAATCATGGCAATTCTTTTTCTCAAACTGGAATAAAAAAAAGGCAGCCCGTTTTTCATGAGGACTTATTCTGTTGAATAACATACCCTAGTCATTTTCACTGTCATTCATTCCTAAACTCTATTCAGTACATATAGGTACAGATGGAGCTAGTGTCACTATTAAAACACAAGAATGTACCCAATATATTTGCAACATTTTTAGAAATTATGAAAACACAAACCATGAATTCAAATGTTCACCACTTCTACAAATTTCTGTACTTGGCTAAACAGATCGTCTCTGGGAAACCATATGATTCCCCATCCTTGCCAATTTTCAATGACCTTAAATTACTTCCTCTACATATATTTTAAGCTTAACAACTATTGTTAAATAAAATATTAACAGCTTCACACCAAACGTTCATGTGCATGGCCGTAGCACAAGAGGTATGGATAATATACATTACAAATGTGTAAGAACTAAAGCTTTAAAAGGTGAACCCACGGAAATAGGCATAAAATAATTTTATGATTTACCTCAATTATTGAAATAGATTTGAAAATTATGGTAGTTTTAATGTGAAACTTGGGGAATACCTGTAAAAGGAGATTTTCTACTCTGTGAAAATATACTTATATACTCATTAGTATGATCCACTGCAAGTTTTTTTACATTTCTGTGAAGTACAATGTAATTTTTTTAATATTCCTGTTTAGTTTGTTGTATTTTTTTACATATTTCAATGCAGTTTGTGATATATCATACAGTGACGTGCCTTATATCATGTACAATTGACTTCTTGTTGGATTGTATTCCGATCCCCTGCAGAGAATAAATAATAATTATGTTTCAATGATAAAAAATGGATTTGCTCACAACAAATCATATGAACTCTTGGGGGAAAAATTGACCAAATTTTAAGCTTTTCGCCATTTTAACATGTCCCCTTGGAATAGACCGGGATGAAGCAACTCAATATCCCAATGAGAAATACTGAAAGCTGAAGGCATTGTGTGGGAATAGCAGAGTTATACATTGAAACATCTGGAATATAAAAAATGAAAAAAGTTAACAAGGGATTAAACCCAAATTCAATCACGGGGTCCTTACCAAGCTGATAAGCATTCATTCAGTCATTTTTTTAGGCATTTAGAATTGAAAAAAAATTAAAGAAAACCCAATAGTTGCAAACAAGGATCAAAATATATCATTTCTTACAGACATACATGTCAGCTAGATCAGCAGTGGAGATTATTTCATTCAAGAGAGACATTTCTCATCCCAATCAATATCATTGTGATTTGTAATACATTTGGAAAAAGTTCTCAAAATGGCTAGGTCCATGGATAATTTCCCTGCAATGTGACAGATCCTCCATAACTCTCCTAATACAAAATTACCCCCTAATGGGTATAGATAGGCAATAATTGACCAGGAAATTAAGTTTAAATGTTGCAAAAAGTGCCAACTGCCGCCATGTTAGTTATCTCAGGTAATGGCTCTAAGGATACCTACGAAATCCCAATCCAAGACTAGTTTTTTTCAGCTTTACCTTGTTTTAATTTTTGCTAATTTTACTGTGACAATTAATACTTGATGGTTTAGCATTATTTCAATTTTTCCATCAGTTGAGAGGTAAATTTTGGCTTCATATAATTTTTTAAATTACATTTTTCAGAATTTTTTCATTTAATTTTTAGTATTGCTAAAAATTATACTGTTATTTTTTTTTTAAATTGCTCCCCTCAGCTGCATTTGCTTTTACTACATCTCAACCACCTACTTTACCGTTCCAAAATTCCCCTTTCTGCAAAAATCATGGAACAACCAGCCACAGCATTGATTGGAATACCAATGTTGATAAATGGTCATGTATCAAGGCATGTATTTTATTAATGGCCATCTGGTTGTTTAAATTACGGTTGTAACATATTATTACAATGTCTTTCTTAACATATGCAATTACATATTTACTAGTGGTAAATGCCACATAGATGACACATCAGCATTCATTTTGGAGGAATAAGTTTGACTTTCCCCTTTCTTAAGATGGTAATGAAATACCATACTTTTCAGTATCCTTTCTCCCTGATACAAAACTAACATTTTGACAAGACTCTAATCCAAATAATGGGTTAACAGCTGGGTACCAATTACATTTCACTCCAATGACAAAGTTGAGACATATAATGTCATGCGATGGGTTTGGCATGAGAATCAATAACAAGAAAATGAATGCAATGAGATTAGCAGGAAGTAGGAATGCTAAGATTAACAATTAAGAATAGTAATTCACCAAAAATAAGTAAAACAGTTGGCCTATTTGGAAAAAGTTTTAAATGAGAATGGGCAGAGTGGGGGAACACTAAAAGAAATTTTTACAAAAAGGCAGGAGTTGATGACAAGCACATTGATAAAGATTTAAAGAAAATACTAGAGAACACTTTAAAATGGAACAGTGTTTTGCATGGCTCAGAAACTTGGTCACTGAGGCAAGAAAATAAGCACAGAGAGGAGACTTTTGAGGTGTGCTTGTAAAGAATAATGGAAAAAATAAAATTGAAGGAGAACAAAACAAAAGATCAAGTTTTAGGAGTGGTGGGGGAAGAGAGATATGGCTCCAGGAAGAGTAGGACATGTCCCTCTTCTCAAGCAATATCTGAACAGGGCAGGACAAGTGAATGAAGAAGAGGCAATGAGATGCTGAAAATGGTAATATAGAGTGGAATACTGGAAAAGCGAGAGAAATAACAGGCATTTTGGATAAAATCAAGGTAGGTAAAAAGTATACAGCACTAATGAATGAGCTATTGTTATATGGAACACAAGGTCTAAGAATATTTTTCTTAATAATTTCTTAATTTTTCTAATTTTAAAATAACTTTTCTTTTCTTATGGCTTACCAGATCAGAAGCACTTAGTGCCAGGATCAATCTAAATCCTATCCTAATCTCAGTAGACTACTGCTAATACTGTAAATAGCTTTTATTTTTACTCATCATACCTAAAAATATACTTTGTACAAAACATCAATCCCCTTCCACAGTACACTTGCATTATAGAAGTCTTGATTAAAAGGATTTTTTTTGCATCTAACTTACTACTGATCTTATCTAGAGACTTATTCCTGTCCAATACCATGAACAATGCTTCTTCCATGTACTCAGGGTGATAGGATTAAAGAAAGGGCTATGAAACTGTCACTTTTTGTTTCTCTAGGAATGAAATAAGAACGTTTGCACTTTTCCACAGTTTATTTAACGTACGACGCGTTTCAACTCACAGAGTCATCATCAGGTACAAGACTTGCACCTGATGATACCAGGTCTTGTACCTGATGATGACTCTGTGAGTTGAAACGCGTCGTACGTTAAATAAACTGTGGAAAAGTGCAAACTGTTCTTATTTCATTATGATGAACTTCCACGACCTCAAGCCTGAATCTGTTGAACTTTCTCTAGGAACTTCAATTACAATTTTTCGGGGGAATGAAAAGTGATTAGTAGCTTGCTTAGGATAATTAAACTAGTAGTCCCTTTCTGCATATGAAATTTCTGCTAGCAAAACAGATATTTAGTAGCCCATAGCCTGCCCACTATCTTTTGACTTTTGGGGAGCACTAAGGAATGTCAGTGCATTTCTGTGATGGTGTCTCAATCTCTCAAGACACAATAGGCAGTTAGTCGAAAGAAAAATTTCCTTTAACCACTGCTTCAATAATGCAAACAACAGCAGAGATTGAAATTAAGTTAAAACATTTAGAGACAAAAAAATACCTTAAATCACAAACATATCAATAAAAATAAATAAATGTTATTAAATAAAACCTTATAGGCAATTACAAAAAAGCAGGAAAAAAGCAAATTTAAGGGAGAAATAATAATCAAGAATTGGGATCAGCAAATTCAAGAAATTATATACATACAGTGGACTGGACAAATATGTAATTTTGCAACAGAGAAGGCAGACCCTAGGAATTGAATCATTAAAACCTATTGCACACACAGTCAACCTTCACTAATCCAGACTATATGGGGCCAGAGATCTGGATTAAATAGGGATTTGACACACACAGTGTCACAGTTTTTTCACTACTACTCTTGTGTGCCCTTAAAATGACTTAATAAAGAGAACAGGAAGCCTCAAATGAAATCTAATGTAAAGTTGACAAAATCCTATTTGAATAAAATACCTTGCAGAGTCCCATCCTAATAAATTAGTTCAGTTATTCTTTAAGAACTTCAATCAAAAATATACACAGTAATGAACCTGAAGGTCGGTTTGGTACGTGATCGTAGAGTTCACCCAGTACTAAACCCGAACACAAGGGAAATTCACACATCAGTTATGGTTTCCCACGGAAGACCTGGTACCCAAAAAATCACAAAGTTTGGGTGGAGCTGCAGGTGCCTAGAGAGGCTTGCCAAGGAATCAAACCCAATCCCTCAAGTCAGTAGTCCAACTCTCTACCTCAGGACTACCGTGACCCACCAATCAACAATGATGATGAGTTATTAGCTACTTTATCAATGATATTATTTCATTTATTTTATCTTCAAATGCAATAAGAGAATTAAATAGGTTATTATTTACTAAATGCAAGCAAAAACTTCATAAAATTTTACTAGCCATCTTTCATTAATTTTAGTGGTGCATATGGAATGGTGAGTCAACTCTGTTTACAACAGGCATGCTTAAATTATACAAGTGCCATCTCCAGGACAAACCTGCTTATGCATATAACTTTAACTCATCTTGCTGAAATATTTAAGGATATTACAGGCTTTCCCATTTGACAACATGATATAGTTCGGTAAATTGGATTCCGCTAGATTTTTTAAAGAAAGCACAATTTAAAAGCAAATGAAGTTTACCATATAAACAGGTGTAGACAATTGAATAAGGATGTGAAAGTTTTTCTTTATTCTCGTGATCATTATGTTAGAAATTATTTTTTTTTAATTTCATTATATAATGAATTGAAATAAAAGGTATTATAACCCTTCATTCATGTTAAGATTATTCCTAGACGAATTTATAGCACTAGATGACTATTTTATCGAAAGTTAAAAAACTAGACACATATTCCACACTCTGTCAATGAATTCTATCTATAAGTGTGTTCAGAATTACAAAGACAAATTAAATTATATAAAATGAATAAATAATTAGTGCAAAGGGAAGTTAGCAATCACAAGAGGAAAAAAAATTATTATTTTTAAATCTCACAGGGAAAATATTTCATTATTGTAACACATGCCCGCACGTGGACCTCCTACATTCCATCATAAGAATGATTTACTAGACGGCAGAGATGCACAGGAATAAGAGGGAAATATTTTGAAAAATCTTTCAACTTTACTTTGTCTGCTTTTTTGGAGTTGCCTATGAATTGCAAGCTCCCATAGAGTTCTCAAATGCCCATAATACAAGTCATTGTATTGCTGTACGTCTGTGTCCAGCGATTCATCTATAAAATTTATGCTACTATCCAGGCTATCAATTTCAATTGTATTGTGTTTGTATAAAATATTTGCAATTAATGTGATTTGCTCTAATCACTTCTCAAACATATCTATTGAGAACCAATAAACATCATCATCCCTAATCTTGGAGATTATAACTGACTTTTCAGGAGGCTTCTTTTAAGATTCCGAAGAGATATTTCTACTGCTGAAACAGTATCAGCTAATTCTGCTTAAGTAATGTTTGTAAACCTCAATCACCTTTGTCACCACAAAACCACTCCTCAACATCTATAACAGGCAAGGATATTTTCCTTGTACTCTCCTCAATCAGTGTTAACCCTCCACCTCAATGACAATCTTCAGGTTCAAATTCTGTGAAGTGAAAATCAACCTCCTCTTCACACAACATCCTTTCCATGCATTTGCAATAGTGAATTGTTTCACCTCCCAGAATCAGCACATTTGAAACACAGCCTTCAAATTATGGTTTTTTCATATCTACTATTGTTCTCGGCCCCCTGCTACATTCACTCTCGTCATCAATTGACTCTAGCACTTCTGTCATTCATCAACTTTTGCCTGTACACCCACTTGTGAGAAATGATTACTCCTTGAACCATAGGCTGAAATAATGAAGTTGTGTTTGGGATAAAAGTAAAGCACCTAATCTTACCATGCCTGCTGAGCAAATTGTCAATGGAAGGATGGGAAGGAACATTGTCCATAATCAAAAGGATTTTTACCTCATCCTTTGGAATTCCCAGAGCATTGACTCTAGGTGAACAATTGATTGTGGAACCAGTCTGTTACGATAAATCCAGAAAACCAAGAATTTGCCAAATTTCTATTGAATACAGAGAGTTCATTAATTATCTTCCTCAGAGCTTGGGACTGTCCATATGTTCTCATAATAACACTCTTCAACTTGTGGCTTCCATCTGCATTAACACACAGTTAAAAAAAGACCCTTTCTTTACTGAGTTTTTTACCAGGATCCTTAGATTCACTTCATAGAGTGCCATTTGGGATCAAATTTTTAAAAAAAACTTGTACCACATGGTCAAACTCCTCTGTATTAAATGGTAGTCTGGATTAACCAGGTTCAGATTATTGAGGATTTACTCTACTTAACTTCATTTTCCTGGGTATATTAAAAATACAAGCTAGTTTCACACTTTTTGTGTTTCACACACATAGACATCTCAGAAACAGCAAGAAAATAATTTGGTATCAAGAAGGTGGGTGCTGAAAGATTTGCTATCAGACTGAATTATGAGCCTGTCCTTCAACTTAGCAAGGGGTACAATTAACCTTACAATGTAAAGCATCATTTTATGACCATAACTGAAGCCACTGAGCATGCTGCATAATGGCTTCGCATATAAATTGCATATGTTTAAAAATTTATTGGTACAATACACCACATGACAACAGGCTGAGTTTGATCAAGAATAATTTTCTTTAGAAATGTCAAATTAAAATGGCAAGGAATCATAATTTCCAACAGGTTCATTTTATATATCTCAACCTTGCAAGTGACAGTAGAAACTTTGATTTAATGAGGAATTGATGTTCAAATGATAATATGGGATTGGGATGACACATGGATACATTTTTTTAAAATCCTAGTTTCGTACTACATGTGCACATGCAGGTTATGTTTCCCTAATTCTCCAAACACAAACTGGACGCTGATATGTACTAGGACTTGGGTGAAAGAAGGAACTAAAATATCTCTTTCTTACCCCACATAAAATACATCTATTCATCTATCTACAGGTATACACCAACCAAATAAAGCATGGAAATATGCAAAACTATTTATATGTACCTGTTGGTGTTCTGGCAGGAGTGGTAGGCTGGGGCTGCTGCCATCCTCCACTTAATCTGTGCTGGGGAGAACCACCTGCAAGGCCAGGGCCTCCATGGCTAGGACTTCCTGCTCTTGGTGTTGTTGGCTTTGAACCACTCCATCCACCACCAGACAAGCCTCCTAGGTTACCTAAAGAGTGACACCATTTAATCACTTGTTGGATTGGAGTCAAACAACTTTGGTACAAGAATTCTCAAAGAGGTCATTTTGACAAGTCAGGACGAGTTCTGTTGCAAGAATAATTTTATTCTCAATACTGTAAAGAGTCGAAATAACACTTTCATATGCCTCTTGTGATTATGAATTCAACATACATCTAGCTTTTGGGGTTTTACCTTCCTATGAGTAAATAAATGGAGGCATGCAAGAACAATAATTCTATAGAGGATCTTGAAAATTATGGCAGTAGAAAAAGTAAATATGACAAGCAGATGAGCATAACTATGGCTGAACAGCAATTCTGATGGCCTAAGGCTATTACATTTAGGGCGCACAAAGATTAAAGATAGGGAAAGGGTTACAGATGATGAACAAATGAAAGTAAGAAATAATTACTCCAAAACTTGAGTCTATGCTGGATGGTAATTCTCATGAGTCAAAAGCATATGGACACCCAGGGCTTATGAGAACTTACCTCCACCGGTGTCACAATGACACACACAAACACCATGTTTATATAGATTTACTCCTTGGCATCAATCACCATGATTAAGGAAAATGTCGATGTATCTTTATCTGCTGACCACTAAATTACAGAAATAGTTGTTTCCCACTTCTGAACATCTATATCGAGGACTGAGAAATCATATTACTTCAAAAATATTTCATAACTATTACCACCACACTGAGAGATGGGAGTGGGAGCAGAACAGGTTTTTTGTCTATCCTTCACAGAAGAGACATTACCAAGTCAACTAGAAACTTAGCATACGACACACCTATAACTATGACCTGCCAAAATGAAATGATCTTTTTAGACCGTAACTACTTCTTTTTCAAATAATATGAAATGGTAACGCAACAAACCTAAGTCAGCAAAAGGATCTCGTGCGCGACTCTCCAGGTTTGGTGTACTAGCATTCCTAGGAATTGATCCACCAGTACTGGGAGATGGGAAAGCACCTCCATCCCATCCAGATCCACTCAATAAAAGGTTTGGTCCAGATCCCTGATCACCTTTGTTTCTAGCTGCCTCTTCAAATGAGGCAAAGTTCCCTTGACTAGCAGACGTGCAGATTCCTCCAGGCTGAATAGAAAATACATAGAATCATTAACAGCAAAAACAAAAACACTTTCATTGATTCATAGTACAGTTAATTTGGTGAAATGGTTTTAAGCCATTAGGTATAAACTTTAAGCATGTACATGAACCATAGGCATCACAATTAGAAGTGGCAGGTTTTGACAACATAACTGCTAAAGGAGGTTCACTTGCTACTACATGAAGTATGGCTGATTTACATTTGTGCCCAAAATTAACATAAGCGTTATGATCACCTAATAAATAACTTATACCTTAGAGCTAATATTAACTATGTAATTGTTACCAAATTAATTTGAATTATAGGATAACAATTAGTTATCAGCGAATTGTTAAAACACCTAAGTCCTTATCTGACTCTCACATTGACTTTGAAGATGTAAACATTCATAATCATCAATTATGCGATCAAATTAAATTCATATATTTGCGTTATAATGCTTTCAAATTAATTCCACCACTTTCTCCAAGTCAAACCCCCAGTATCCCCTGGAATTTCAAAATACATACTGAAGTTTTAATGCTTGCTTACTGCTCATACTGAGATTTCACAAACAAATTTAGAATAGTGAATAATGGAGCATTGCACTTTTTTCCTGGTTTATGGAAAGCATTTCAATCAATCTTATGATTAATTATATTTTATTTTTTCCCCAAGTTAATTGGTATTTTTTTAATTAATACCATACATATGCATCTAACGGTACATGTTTTCATACAAGTATCCACATAAAATAAGCACTGGCATACAGGTGATGCTTATAAACAGGAGAAGAGATATGGTATTATTATCTTAATAGATAAAATCAACCTTATTATTCTGTCAGAAGCTTCGTCTATAATCACAAACATTACTCAGTTTCCACAAACTAAGAATATAGAAAGTTGAAATAATTGTCAGTCGTATGGCATTTTAAAAAATACCTTTATGTTCTCATTTTTTTTAACATTTGAATTTAAAATAACTAATTTGGTAAGGGGTCTTATGTAGGAAACAAATCAATAATAAAAAGTTCATCCAATAAAAATGTCACGCCTACCATACTCAAAGGAAGATAATGACAGGTATTAGGATTGAAATTATGTAAAACTCACTAACTAGTCATTGATGCATGTTATGAAATATTATGAAATTATTGCAATAACTGGCAGTTTATGGAATAAGGCTAGACCTGGAAGTTCATGCAATCCAGAAAAAAACAATTTCAATCGAGAAATTTGGTTTAAATACAGGAATAATTTACATAAGGAAAAATTATTAAAACAATTTATTAATATTATTATTGGTAATCTATGGGTTGAGGTAGGTTTTGGATGGACACAAGCTACCACAAGGTACAGCAACAATTTCCTTGCCTCTCCTAATGAAACACAACCCAACAACATATCCTACAATAAGCCCCTCTTCAACCCAGTAAACTTCCTACTTCCCTTTATTCCGTTAATTCCGTCCAATATCCCTATCCTACTCCTGCCACTCCCTCGCTTACCTAACATTCTCCACTCTATCACAGTCTTCAACATCCCATAAAACAATACAATAAGGTTCCACTGTATATGTTTGTGCCAGAAATTATCCATGGCAATCACCTGTGATGCCTAACCTTTCTTTCCTAATCCATGCAGATTCAAACAAAAAGTTGCACTGTCAGCACCACTTAAGCATTAACAGGGTTAAGTATTGGATAACCTACAGTTAATCTAGCCTTAATCATGGCCATAAAAGCAAATCAACAGACTAATATCCTAGAAGTTCTGGCCAGGCTGAATAGCAATGTGCTAAGGTAGTGACAATAAGAAGATATTTGAAATTGAGAGAAATATCAGGACAGTAGAAAGATTCTACACGACCCACAAGAATTGAGAAGTCTTGGAGGGAGCCTTATCTTTCCCAGGAAAATTAATAACTGTGGTCGCTTTTAGTGCAAGTAGAATTAGTAGAGGGAACTACAGGCAGGTAATCAACCTGAGATATAAAGTACAGTCTTCAAATGGTGAAAATTCAAAATTGAATAAGAAGACATTGGTATTCCTCTTCTTGGCTACGAGCAAATAGTATTTTGAGCATACTGGTGATTATGCGCAGGCAAATGAGGACTGGGGTAAACTTGAGGATATGCATACAGGATTGATGTAGCTCAACAATAATGAAAAATTTAATTTATGTTTTAAAGATGATGGAGATGACAATGAAGGAATAAATCAAGAAAATATTTTATAAGCATTCAAGATGGAAAACTACATTTCCTTTCAAAATCAACATAATTAGATTATATTCTCCATCCAATTGGTTCATTTTACATAGCAACTATGGATAATAAAAAGTAATTAATTTTAACCTCAAAAGGAGCAATATTCAATTTAATGTTCACCGTAAAATGCTCCTCCACATATTAAAATTATAAACTTTGAAGAAAAATGTTTAGATTTATGATGTGACTTTTGCAGTGACACTCACTCAACAAAGGATATTAATGGATTTATTTTGGTATTATTCTATATAAAAAAAAGTAACATTTGAAACAAATCATCAGCAAATTGATCAAGGGAATCCTATGAGGAGAAACTTGATATATGTGATCAAAGATGAGGTACTGTCATGACAGTTTAAAAAATATTGTTTCATTTTCTAACCCAAAATAATCTGACAAACCTGTAAGCTTGGAATTGACTGAGATCCGGCAGTTCCAAATGGGTCAAACAGATCTGATTGAGGCTTAGAAGTGGCCTGCTGACTTCCTGCCTGCACTCCAGTGCTTCCGCCAAGCAGATCAAAGCCATCAAATGTGCCACTTCCTGTGCCACGTCCACCAGGATGCCCAGAGGATGTGTTTGCAGTATTAGAAAATCCACCCAGAAGGTCAACGTTACTCCCATTTGGCCCACCATGAGAATTTCCACCCAGGTTTAAAAAATTCATCCCAGAAGACAAATCACTTGCCCCACTACCAGCAAGGTTTAGGAGGTCAGCTTCCTCATTAACTTTCGATTCTGCGCTAATTTTTGGTTCCGACTGGGATGTTTCTTCTTCTGTGTCATCTTTGGCAACAGGCATGGGTTGAGGTGGCTGTGGGTGAGTCGGTCCAATATTTGGGGCTGGTGGTTTGGGTGGTTTCTGGTGAGGGGATGGTTGCTGGTTCCGAGGACCCGGTCGATTCACTTTAAAGAAAATTATATATATATAGTCTTTATTATAATTTACTATTACACCTTTTTGATTACTTGTATAATTAGATGGCATGCCAAATTAAATGGTGTCTCATCTGAATTACCCATTAGACTCAGGAGGTATTTGTAAATCTCCCACAACCCAATTACATGCCTCTAGAAAGCTATCAGTTTAATGGTGAAGTCTGGCAGCAGATATTCCCAAAATGAATTTTTGCTTCACAGGATAAAATCACGGCAGTTTGTCATATGTAAACATCATCATTACCTTAAGCTCTTGATACAGAATGTTAAGCTACAGTGAATAGTAATATACTATCTTCCACATACACTAGGAGTTTTCTTTTAGTTTTCTTCCTGCTGATGCTCATATTGTTGAACTACTTGGTCCTTAGCATTAAGAGATGGTTGCAGGACTTCTCACTTATCTGCTATGTCATCTGCACCATTGAGTATGCCATTTTCTTCCCCATTCACCTTGACTGCTTGAATGCCTAATTCCTGTTTCTCTTTTATTGTCTCTTCACATTTTGTTTTGCTTGATGAGGTCAAAGACCTTCTCCAAGTGTACATAAAATCCTGAGAATATCCTTCTTTCATTCAGGACATATATCTTGAAAAAACTAAAGTATGGCACATGAATTTCTTAAACTTTGGCTGTAAAATGACCAACAAAATAATAACTTGCCATTCCAAGATTATAACATCCTCGACCACAACAACACTTACATTGTTGTTTCATTTTCTCATTTAAGACATAAGTAATAGTTGGCTCCTTTAAAGAGAAACTATTACCCAGAAATTATCTTTTCGATCTGTTTTCCCCTGGGTGACTTAATGCTTGTGGTCAGCAACATTTACCTTCACAGAATCCACTGAGCTGATTGCAATAGTTATGGCATCCAGGAAGCTCTCTGTAATCCACACTTACTGATAACATTATTACATTAAAGCAAAATGAAATTATGGCTAATATCTAAATAATGCAATAATGTCAACGGCCATCTAACAACATCGTATTATCATATTTTCCCATTTATAACGCGTGCGTTATCTATACAAAAATGTTCAAATGATGGAAAAAATGACAATGACATTATGTAATGAAAATTGAAAAAAACCAAACATGTACATATCTATGTACACAATAATTTTAAGAAGAGTCTCGCAAAAATAAATAAGTCTGGAAGCATGCCTTTCTAACTGTATTCCACTTAATACAGATGTGCTACTGTTACAGTTATTTCATCTCATAAATCCATGAGAAAAAGAAAAAACATATAATTTCTATACTTCATTTATTCTAATACGTAGTACTTCTTTATTCTAATATATAGTACTTCATGTGTACGTAGAGTCCGGCATATTATATACACGTACGTAGAAATATATGATAGGATAGGTGGCTCACTCGAATGCAAGAAATTTGACACCTGAATCACAATTAAATGAATTATGTGCATTTATTATCTCTTCAGGCACATCACCGAGTTCACTCTCTGAAACCAACTCTTCCTCATCCTCTAGTACTGGCATTGAAATATTGCCTAAAGTTTTCCTAATCCATTTTTTGCACAAGTCACTCTAACACCCTGCCAACTTTCCAGAATCCATCGACTTATTTCTTCATAAGACACTTTTTTAATCCTTCCCAATTCTGTGTAGTCTTTCATACCAGACATCATCCACTTTTCCTGACTACAACGTAACTTTGATATATTAATAGATAAATCCCTGCAGTCTCACGATTTCCTTTTTCTTTCACGAAATTGATGACTTCAAGCTTAAACATTGCTGTATACAATTTTCTTCTCCATCGGTAATTTTCTTGATAAAATTCTAAATTACAAAAGCTTAACTCAATTCAGGTTTGAAACAATCACCATATAGGCGGCACTTTCATAGAACTTGGAGGGTGTCTAGAACAGCTGATTGCCAATACTAACAAAGCAAAGCAAACAAAACAAGAAAATTCTATTTCATTCATTCTCTTATTTTTTTATATTTGATTTGCTGAAAGTTAATTTATACAGCTAATAAAAGGGCACACAAACCAATGTCTCGTTTCGACTCACAAATAATAGCGAAAAAGCAATAAGGTGGCATATTGCGTTAGCTTGTAAATAATGTTTATTTTTTTATCCTTCTGATGTTTGGAATTAATTTCAATCACCTGGCTCTAATCTTCTGTAAACTTATGGTAGATACAGCCACAGGCAATTATTATTTCATGTATTCATGATTTTAAAAAATTACTTTAGCTAGTCACTCATACTGGATTCAAATGAAGAAAACATAAACAGCAGTTTTACTTCCACTATCAACTATATGTTTTCCACACAAAAGACAATTGGACCTTATAATTGTTATTTGGATGGATATTCCCATCTCACGTAAAATCCCTGATGCTGGCAATAAACATGTTAAGTACAATAACAGAGCATCTTCATTTGATTATTTATTCAGGAGTCTTGAGCACGTCACCATCACTCTCCTGGGCCATAAATGGATAAAATTCCACAAATCCCATTTCCAGCTATGAACAGAGCCCAAGACAATCTTAGCATTGAAGGAATAACATTTTAACATTAATGTTCAGGCATTGACATGATAGTTTTTCACTGAAATGTAACTTAGAGAATTATAAGAAAAAATGTGTTAACTACCGAATGTGTCAAAGTTTTCCTCCATTTCAATTTTTGTAGAGAAGAGAACATCAGGAGCATAATTCCTCACATGATGAGGATGGGTTTGCCATGGTGCAGGAGGGGGTGGTCTTAGTGGTTTACCAGAAGTGCTTGATCCAACTTCACCTACAGATAAGGTGATAGTTACAGAAAACCCTTCTCCATAGTGATCTGTATTTTCTTGAAGACCATCAACTTCTGACCTGAGAAAGAAAAGTGTTTTATTTTGTAAGTGTGCTTGCAAGTAAACCCAAAAATGTTAGTTAAATTGCTAATGCATAAAGGATAAATTACTGTTAGGGTATTATTCAGGGAAAATAATAGGAATAATGAGGTAATGCAATGACATCAAGAGATGACAGTGAAATTACCTGAAAATATCAAAATGCAAATCATTAGATCTAGAACTTTCATGATACACACAAATCAAATATTTAAATTTATATACATTCAAAATTCATAATTATTTTGGAGGCCAAATAGTTCATGAAACTACTGAAAGTGCATATATGCTCATGGGGTAATTAAAAACATACAAAGCAGCACGAAAAATTTTAATAGTGCAAGAGAAAATAACATTTTTATGTGCATGCTATTCATATCAAACTGAATTTATTTTCCCATAAGGGAATTGCATAGCAAATTGTTAATTTAAACACTATGCAAATTTTTAAATTCATATTCTGGAAGAAAAATGAATTCCTGATTTCATGTATTGCATATCTTTTGAATCCATGGTGGGAAATGAACTTGCATAAACAAAAAGCATAACCTCTAAAAAATATATCAATAGTATTTAACTCCTACCTAGAAAATTGTAGAGATGTTTTATCAGGAGAGATAAACCCAGTGTGAAATTGAACCCGTGCAATATGAATGCCAGTAGGGCGACCCTGAGACATCACACCTCCTAAAGTATTCCTCGCATGAAACACACACACTGTAACATCTCCACACACATCAACCTCAATGGGTAAAGTCACCTGTTATAAAAAAAAGACATTTGAAAACCAAACAATCAAGTTTGATCAATCTTCTTTGAGAAGAACATAGGTCTCCCTTGCCAACATGGGCCAGTCAATCCTGAGCAAACTAAGCTTCTGAACAACAGGTAACCATTTCCCTTCAGTATACATGGTTCTCAAAAACCAAAGGTGAAATAAAATTTCAGTCACACAAACTCGAAGATTTTCAAATTTTCATTAATTGACAGTGGTTTTGCCACATATTTTAACTCAATGCCTACCCAACTACCTTGGAACAGCAAAATATATAATAACTAATATTTTTTTTATTTCACCCTTCAACCTGGTATACTCAAAATGCTTCAGTGGGTGAATTTGAATTAATTCCTCAAGAAAAGACTAATGGCTCTGAACAGGCAGCTGTTCCCACATGAAATTATTGGAATACCTTTGTGTCCTTTAGCATAACTATCAACTATGAATCATGCAATAATTGAGTGCATTTTGGTTTTGCTATCTTCTCAATTTCATTTTACATTATTCCATTTGCTATAATTCAGTTCAAATATAAAACAATTGAAGAAAAGTGTTACATAATGGAAAATTCACTTAATTACACGATACAAAATGGTAATGATAGATATATTTACTTATGAAAAAATCTGTGCTTACATCAGCAAATTAATAGAAGATGGGGAAGAGAAGAATTATATTTTTGAGATATTTATTGGGAAAATTGAGAGGATAAGAAAATATCACTGAACAGATATAAAAATCGTAAAACAATTATATTAGTGTTCAAAGACATGAGTCCCCGTAACAAGCTGGCATGAAAAAGTCCTGTGATCATGCAGCATACCCATGACAATGCAATATAGAAAGACTTTTATCTTTCACTATCATAGAATGTCTTACAACAACAGTGATATTGACATAACAACAGTTTAAGACAACATATTGGTATATTAATTCAGCAAATACATATTATGAAAGCTTCTTTTTGGCTTAGAAAATTTTCCAGCCCACCTCCTAGATATCAACATGTACATCAATTACCATCTTTAACCATCAACATAATTGCAGTGCAACAATTTTTCCAATTGATAAAAAATAATATTCAGAAAAGTGCAATTCGAATTTAACTTCTGCTCATTCTGTCTCTACTGTCAAATAATGATATCTTTAACATTTATAAGAAAGCCCTTGACACCACAGACTGATGTGCAACATGAGATACACTTAATCAAACTACAATGACGGAATACTGATACACACTTTAAATAGTCAGCAGGCAACAGTTCATAGAGGTAGATTAGTATAGCTGTGAAAGCATGAATTTTAAAGGTGTCTACAGGGTATAGCACTTAAATCTGGACAAATGAAAATTTTATTTAAAATCAAATTTATCAACAAAAAAATAAAAATGAAAATGAAAATTCTTTTACATAGAAGTAGTGGTACCTGTCAAGAGTAACATTACTCAATGTAACCCCCTTCAGCTGCAATGACCACTTCCAATCTTGTCCTGAATTGCTTGCCTGCACTCTTTAAAATAGTGCTGTCCATATTCGCGAATGCCGCTACAATAGCGGTGCGTAGTGATGTGACATTAGGGTGCCTGGTCTTATTGGTAACTCTTTCGACTATGCTCAAAACATAATAGTCGAGTAGGTTCAAATCTGGGCTATTCGGGGGCCAGAAATCCTTTGACCAGAACACGCCAATGTTATCTGAGGGCCAGTTTTGGACTAAATGACTCTTATGAGCTATTGCACTGTTATATTGAAAGACATATTGTCTCCCAGTGGCCACAGTTACCATCCACGGTTTCACGAAATTCTTCAAAATTTGCAGATAGACTTCTTTTGTGATAGTTAGTCCCTTTTCAAAGAAATGTGGCAGCATAATATCACCCTCCCTGGACAAAACACCTAGGAAGTGAACACTAGCTGGAAAATTTATTCGAGCAACAATAGGGACATCCTCGGGGTCGTGAGCGAGCCAGCAATCATTCCTCCGCTTGATCTTCACATCAACAGTGAAAATTTTTTCATCTGAAAAGAATCTGATTTGCCCCGCAGCTTCATTTTTTATAGAACACAATAGCAGGTTGCAGCGAGCAATCTGCTTTGTTCTGGAAGCCTCAGACAGCATCTGGCACACCTTCATTGTGTACGACTTGTATTGTAGGTCCTCCACTGCCATCCGACACATTGTCCACTCACTAACATTCAATTCTAACACTGATTTCCTCAGCGATCACCCCAGGTCCACTGCAATCAGCGCCTAAGCCTTCTCGACGACTGCTGCAGTTTGTGACACACGTTTCCTCAAATGAGGCTTCCTCGCCGGGTTAGCAAAACCTTCCCCCCAGACTTCTTCTCCAAAGCATTATACTTAGCCACAATATCGTAAACAGTTGATCTGGGGTACCCGAAGAATCAAACTATTTCACAGGGCAAAGGCCCAGCACAAACACTTTCGATAATAATAGCTCTTCGATTGTAATCTTCAAGTGTACGTAACAACTCGGCCAATTTGATGCTATGACTGTTTACTAGATGCCTAAGGCTTTCAAGGATGCCAATTGTGCCTCCAGTTGAACTACTATATGGCGGGAAATTCAAATTGAAATTTGTCCGGATTTAAGCACCACACCCTGTTTATAAAAAAAATATCAGAAATGATTGAACTAAAGGAATGCTGAAGAATTAAATAGGTACAGAGCAAGCAATAAGACCATCAAACACATTCAAAAATGTTAGGAGGATGGATACATGGGATGGAATACGTGGGGAAATAGATCTTTTAAAGGAATATGGAAGATCACAGGCATCCTGGAAAACAAGAAAAATGACAATGACAAACCAACCTGAACCAGCACCACAATCTGTGTCTATGACACAATGGAAACAACACTTCAAAGAACAAATTGAGTAACTACAGGTCTTCAAAAAACCATTAGTTTGAGAAGTGTATGGGGTATATTTTAAAGAGAGAAGTAAAACAGGCACTAATGAAGACGAGGAATGGAAAGGCAAGTGGACCAGTAGGAATTGTGATAAAATTATGAACATATTAACTTCTACAGTTGATTAGGCTTCTCTGTAAATTGTTCAATCATATTCTTGAAGGAGTTGAAATTCCAGAAATAGTGTACATCTTATACATCCACTATTTTTTAAAAAAGGAAATAGGAAAGACCGAAATAATAATAAGGGGATTAGTGTAATGGTATCCACGATTTCTGTTTTGACATACTAATTTTATCAGGGTGAAAATAGCCAAGCAAAGTTTTACTATATGCATGTGAAATATAACCCACCATTTCCCATGGACAGTAATTTCATTGACCATGAGTATTTTCAGGAAAATAAGCCCCCCAGTTGACAAGGGAAACCTGCCACCTACTTGGCACAAAGTCAAATAAGAATATTTTTCATACTTTACCTTCCCTTTAGTTATATTGAAAAGCTGCATTTTTTCATAATCTTGCAATGATGAAAGTAACCTCTCCTCCCCTTGATATACTTCTAGATAAGGTCTGCAACCATCTCTGAAATTATAACAGAAATGTCTGAACTTCCTTCCTTGTGCCATTATTACAATTGCAAAGCGTGAACATATGAGTGCCCATAATTTAGCAGAAAATTTGTTCCAAATTTTCAGATTTGAAATAATTGATACTTACCTCACTTTTGTAAACAATGGAACTGGTTGAAGAGTGATATATGCCAAATGGATTGGCCTATTATGAGGCAAAATTGGAGGATTTTGTATTATATTCCAAAAATAGAATAAATACCTGTAAATTAATAAGAGCATTAGTACAAAATGTTCAATGCATTTTTCTAATACCACATTAGCATAATAAATGCATTTGAATACATGTATGTAAGTAAAAACATGAGCATTTTCCAAAATTTGACCAAAAATGGCCGCTTATCGTAAGAAATAGTATAAGTATAAATATAGCCAATGCTTCAAAAACTGTTATCCCAACACATAGCGAGAAATCAGATAAACATTTTTAGCATGCTAATATATCTCTCTTGTCCAAATTAAAAATACAATAGCATAATATTCAATATAGTATAAATATTAGAATTACAAAACATATCAAATGTTACTTTTTATCCACCACAAATGCTTAGAATATAATTTACATAACTTTCATTAATATTTTAAAGCAAAATTATGATTTTATATAACTGCAAAAGGCCACATTTCACCCTTGCCAAAAATATTTTCCTTCATTTATTCTATGAACTCAAAAAGGTTTAGACCAGATTGCCCTCCTCTGGGGATATCACATCTTAATTCATAGTTCTCTAGATTGTGGTTGGTGAAAGCTGCTAGCAGTCAGTATATGAAGCCTAAATGGAAAAATCCAATAGCAAGCAGCATCTACCATCCACATGCCATAGAAAGTTTCATACCAAATCCCTCTATCCATTTTAACTGGATGGCCCACAACCAATCTACCAATGAATAAGCTTTTTTAAATCACAGCCACACAATATTCAAACCAGCAAGTTAAAATTTCCAAAGCAGAAAACAGCAGGTAATCTTAAGACTGCATAGTTGGTACCTTAAACCTGACCTTCTCATGGCTGAAGAGTGATACTCAAACAATGAAGCAGGAGCTATTTGACTCAACAATTTTCTTTGACTACAAAATTAGCAAATTTCCCACTGAACTAAGGTAAAATTCATTTTTCATACTCCTATCATTTGTGGCAATGGCCCATTGTTAAACTGGAGCTATTTTGATTATCAAACAATTCAGTATTTCAATGTATAAGCTAAAATTACGAGTGCCATATTGAGAATTGAAGAAATAGCTTGTTTTTCTCATCTAAAACAATTTTATCCCAGCATTTTTTGCTGGCAGTTTTCTTCATCTAATTATTAATAAACAGCACATTTGTTTTAGCTATATAATCAACACCAATAGTAAACCCAATTTCACTAAATGCCCTAGCTCAGAGTTGTAGTGGTTACAGAATAAGCCAAACTGCAATGGCAAATGAGATGGCACCACTTTCAAGATCAAGGATTACCTTCCACAGTTTCCCATTCACATATATCTATATATTGCCAATTTTATAAAATTTCATACATATACCCAGAGAAATAAAGCTGCAAGACAGTAAAAAGAGCAATTTTGATATTATACAAGAAACTGAATGTCATCATGAGAGGCCCAGGGCATTTCCATGACCCTTTAATGTTAGAAAACTTTCAATTTTGAAATGGGTCTCTTCAGAAGTACATAATTCCATTCCTGTCAAAATACCTCAATGTGATTGCTTACTTGTACAAATACAAATAACTGTTTCTTCTGAGAGTTAAATAAGTTAATGTTAATATAAAACTTTGTAACGCTACATGAAAATGTGGAGTTAAAAAGTTTTATTTTAACATTGTTCATTTTGGAACAATTCTACAAAGTTATGCCTGAAACCATTAATTATAGTAAATAAGTTATTTGTAAAATCAATAAATCAAATTTAGATACTTTTCAAAAATTGGTCATAAGATCACAGTAGATGTCTGATAAGACAGTGATTAAATTTTACATAAAATCATTGTGGAATTCAGACCCTACTGCAATAATAATCATGAAAACTCAACTTTTTGACATAATTTTCCAGAAAATAATTTACATACACATTTTATGAAAATGAAAGATAATTATTTTTATTAGAATATTTTATTTTGTCAACTTGAATCAGAAAAGGAAACTCCTACTACAAATTTGAAAGGCAAGCCATAAAACATCTTGGCCAACTTCTACTGACTGGCATTTGGCATTGAAATTATTTGATAACTAAATTAATTATGGGTATGCTAATTATCAATTATTAAAATATGATCAGACAGTACCATCTAAAGACTAGATTCAAACTTAACTTGTAAGTGGACACCAATCTACCCAAATAGCCCAAAAAGATGATATATCATTGAGAAAACATTTTAGGGTATTTGAGATGTATGAAATTTAAATCTGTATGCATGTAGATTAAATATTTAAATTCAGCATATTTGACATAATATGAATACTAGGTATTATTTTACATTTCAAAGCACTCCTTATGAGGAACTACCTTACTCATTATTTCATTCAGATATTCTTTTTGCTTATTGAAATGAAATGAAATAATTTGCTTTGTAATTCCACACACTTTATTTAAAAAAACAAGACCCAGGTTTCAGCGTTGAAACCTAGGTCGTGTTTTTTTAAATAAAGTGTGTGGAATTACAAAGTAAATTATTTCATTTCATTTCAATATGTTATACAAATTTCATAAAGTTATGCCTGAGACCACAAATTCTTTTTGCTCTTGAAAAACATTTTTAAAGTTTAACAAAGGTCAAAATTTTCACCATGAAAGAGGATAACCAACCTCATTTCCGAAGGCTGGAGACCAGGAGGAGTGCGCTTGACAGCAAACATTTGAGCTGCATCTTCTGGTCTAGGAAACATGTTTACAAACATAAGGAAGGCACATACCAGAGTAGCTGAAGATGCCTTCCCATCCTAAAAGGAATGAAGCATCATAATGACTGGATCTTGACGAGTATTTGTAGATAAAAAAGACCAGCAAATTCAATTTCTAATAGCTTTGAGACGAGGAAAAACCTGATCTGGGAACCATCATACCAACACAATCACCCATTCTAACAGCCCCATTTTGCCATATCAAATAAAAAACTATCAGGAGCACCATTTCCTGGGGTCAAAGGATTGAGCCAAATCCCTGTCATACAGATACTATCAGTATCACAAGAACCAAAATTAGGATGAAATTCATCAACATGACATATTTAAGACTGGATATCAGCAAGAGAAATATATGTTACATCGCTTGAAAAACACTTGCATGATAATCATAATAAAGGTTATTCTATACATGCACTAACTTTGATGCTTGAATGGTTTTTTTCTAAAATTATGATGTACTTATACACCCCACACAACCTCAGTGGCTACCATAGTTTCCATGAGCCTTGCTAAATAATGAGTACTCATGCAGGGAATACCACTGTCTCTTTATCAACAGTTTAGTTCATATTCATTGAAATATGCCCTACAATAAGATCTGCAAATATTTACAATAATATTACCTATTTTTCCTTGAAAACACTTTCTAATTAAGCTAAAAATTTCAAGTGATATACAGTGGAACCTTGCTTTATGAGTACCACATACAGCAAGTAATTTGCATAACAAGCAAAAATATTGGTCCCGAAAACTAATTGCTTAACAGGTGACTTTTCGCATAACCAGTGATGAGGAGAGGGGAATTTCCAGATTTATTGCACCCCTGCAACTGCAATTAGTCCATAGCACTAGTTCTGCCAGCATCTTAGCATTACTAGTGATCACATATACATTTTCATGTTTGCGATCATACATACATTTTCTAAATTGTGTTCAAAGATATTATTAATGATTTTTTTGGGTAAAGTTTAATAAAATGTATTTCGTAGTTTTAAAATTGACCCTGGATAAATCCCCATGTGAAAAAAAACAAAAGCAGTGATATCACTTCACATATAACTATCAAGTACTAATTACTGCAGCTACACCAAATCTCATAAAATGCACCATGGATCCTAAAAGTTCATCACTGCACGCCAATAACTTTTAATACATTCATCCATGCCAAAAACAGGGCCAAATCATTTCTATAGAGTATTAAAACATCCTTTTGGAACTTTAAAAGATGCATGAAAGTGTATGAATAAGAAATTAAAGACTTACCATACACTGAGCTATACAAATGTTCTTTGGATCAGCCTCCAAAAAGTCATACATGACTTCACAAAGAGTATAGAGAGCAGACAGAGGTGGTGCCTTATGCGGCCTCCATCCAGGACAGTCCATCACATTCCCACCACTCATATGTGCAGCATCACCAACGTTGGAATGGAGACTAGTCGTGCCAGACCTCCGCCCCGACAGGTTGTACACTGTGTAATGGCCTTTATGACGGCCCTCAAGAAGGGCTCTCACATCTTCAGCATGATTTCGATATGCAGACTCCACCAAACCCTCTGCAGGTTGTGACATTACAGCTAACCTTGAAGTCACATAACTGAAGTCCAGATCAGTACGAGCTATTGACCTAAAAGAAAAATGTTGACCATTTTTAAGTGGTGATCAAAATATTTCATAAAATAATAAAAAAATACAGTTTAATCCTTCTAATTACAGATTTTATAAGCCATCAGTACTTTCAACAATGCTGCTAGGGTAATATGGTAGCCCTAAGTTAGAGTTTATGATTAACCATGACCTGGGTTTCAATGTTTTTTTCTATTGTTAGAGCTGCAGAGAAAAATTGCTTTGGTGCATTTTTGCACTGCTTTCTACCATAGTAAATATTAACCTGAGCTTATTAATTTTATCTTGATCTAATTTCTTTAAACACACTTTTGCAAAAAGATAAACCATTGATGAGAATTGCAAAAGATATTGAAGGAAATGGCAGAGGTTTCAGATATAGGCAATGCTGAGGCTAAGGAATCACAACTGCATATGGTCCTTCATCTATGCTGAGGATTGAAATTAATTTTAAGGAGTTGGTCCATATCACACAGCAGGAATTTAGTTAATTATGATAGTTCCCAGATATATTTATTGTTTTCAAGAGTTAGCAGGTTCTCAATGATGTATTATGTAGCAATCATATCAATCCTAAATAAAAAAACTACTGCGAAAACTCATTATTACATAGTTGGGTGGACTAAAAAACTCATCTACGTTTTTAACTAAACATTTTGTGATAGACTGCTTCTTAAAATTACATACATTACAAAGGCTCAGACTTCTACAGTTGCTATCACTAAATATAATTTTTCAACATGGTTTCCTTCCCATAATTACCTAAGTGCTTGGTGCAGTTAACTCTAAAATTTGTGCATTTATCGACGCATGAGGGATAAGGCGCATGACATCTTGGATGGAAAACTGTGTAGTAGTGGCTACTAAGAGTTAGCTTCTGTATTCATATAAAGATGATGCCTCACAGACAATTCCAAGCAGTTTTGTTAATTGAATATCAGATTCAGTAACTTACGGAAGCATGTGGAAATGAGCTGACCCTCCTACTCTGAATGTTTAAATTTAACACACCATTTCACTTAGTAGTAGGCAAGGTCTACATATCAAAGCCTTTGGCTAAATTGTTTTTACTGTAAAATAATGGGGATCAGAATAGTGGGGTGGCTAATGTACTGGCTTCCCACTGAGAGGGCATGGGTTCGAATCCTGGAGGTGACAGATATTTTTCAGTGGTTCCCCGATCCCTAATTGCGATGTTTTGTGGAGAGAACTTTGAGTGAGTACGACATCCATCAGATGGGACTGTGGAAACCTTGGGCACCTTTTGATAAGAGCAGGCTAATGCCGATGCCAGGTTTCTCCCCACCCTTCCTTTCCCATCTATCTCTAATGGGGCAAATGACCTTAGCTGTCAGTGCCCTCCCCTAAAACTACAACTACTACCTGTATAATTATCCTTCACTTCATAGGGTTTACATACTTTTGAGTGGGCAAAGTATCAAGTATAATCAGCTGAAAAGTGTTTCAATCATGGAAATAATACTGAACAGCCATTTTCATTAGATGACGTTGGATAACAGATGCTGATGTTTTCAACTCATTCTTGATTAAATACAACCACTATTTTTGTAGCAGTATGGCTCATAATTTGAATATTTGCTAAATTTGCATACATTTTTCTTCAGAGATAATCAAATTTAAGATAAGAGCCAACGGTCATTATTATTACTTCAATGAAAACTCGATCTAATTTTGAAGAAGGCAGGTTGCCAAAGGAGCTCTCAATTTTTTGCAACATCCTTTCTAGTTAACTCTTCAAGTTAAATTCTCCCATAGTGGCATCAATACTAAATGAAATTTGCATTTTCTCTGCTTGGACCCAGAAGACTACATCCACCTACTTGATGGCAGTTAATGTTATAATACAGAGTGCCAATATATTTTGTACATTTGCACAATTGATACCCAATTTTTTTAAACAAATTAGCTTTTGAATAAATTATTTCAAAAGAACAAATTTGGCAACAACTGACTTTGATAGGCAAGATGATCAAGGTAAAAATTATCAGAACATAGGATAATCCTCAACAATAGTAAATTTTCAGATACCCTAGTTATCAATAAGACAATAATGCAATTATGGGAAAAAATTATAGAATTGATGGTGATTTAAAATAAGACAGTGAATGATAAAGGAACCAAAAAGCTATACGATGAATGTACAAGGACCATGCCTTTTCCTTTGAAAGGGAAATTGGTTTAAGGGGATTTAAGCTATCCACTTAAGGGGAACTCAGCTATCCACTGTTATCATTGGGTTAGACCTCTCTCCAATACTGAGCATGGCAATGAGTTTTCTTCCCGTTTTCTTCACCAGGGCTTGAATTCATGCAACTATCACCTCTGCTAAACCCTGCCTCTCTTAGGGTAGTTTTCAGGAGAAGCCTCTCTGGGACTTCAATGCACATCCTACAGTATAATATCACCGCACAGCATTTTTGCCGAGAAGATTACAATCACTGCCTTACTATGGCATACATACAGGCCTGTATTTGTCACAATATGCTACTCAATATTGAATATTATGGTCAAACTTCATTAGTTAGCATAAAATCACAAATACATTAATAGCCAAAGAAATTGAGTCACAATTGAAGAATCTGTTTAACATAGCTGTTAATTCCTCCACAAATATTTCTAAATATATTTGGAAAATATATAAATTACATAAAATACTTTGGAACAGTAGAATTTAAATGCATAGGGCACATATTATATGGCCTGTCCATCACCAGTGCCTAGACTACTTAACATGCAAGTATATCACAGAGAAAAACATTATGCATGTTGGTTAATTAATGCCTATTCCCAAGGATTAAACACAACTATAATCATTTGCCTTTATAATAAAGCATTGGAAAAATTCCTCTGCTTTTATTGACCAAGGAGAAAATGAACTTAGAGATCACCATATTTGGTAGCTTCATGACTACATAGTTGTCATGAAAATCTGGTTCTTATGTAAATGTTTAATTTCACGTATGGCACATATTTTACCATGCATCTCTGATGTAAATCACGGCATCATTTAGTCCAGTATTATAAACCATAAAAGAGGATCAGTAATCCATTTTCTTCACAGGCACTTCCATTTGAGCTAAAGCTATTATGTAGTTACTATTTATGCTTAAGAGTAGCCTGGACTGTCTTTTAAAACCTATGGTATATATTTACAAGGAAAATGGATTAACTATTGCAAAATTGGATGTTCAGTTCACAATTCAACAGAAATAATAAGTCTTTTTTTTTGTTACTCTGGAAGGCAACTATTACTCTAAATTATAACCAATAGAATAGGTATTTGGTGATAGAAATGAAAGAAAGACATAATAAACTACATTAGCCAAGCTTAATGTGGTTAGATAAGCCTCTATAAACTTACAGTTGCAATTAAACATCACCAAACATGCTATATGTAACCTACATTTGTAATGGTGGTGACCCCAAGTCTCCATCTGAACGGGTAATTGACCTTGCCATGGGAGAAAAATCACAAGGATTATAAATTAATATAATGCAAAATTAATATGCATTAAATAAAATCATAAAAATAAACAAACTTAAAAAAGTAAATAAATAAAATCAGAGCATAATGTAAGTTTTAAAATCATATACTCACTGCTGCACAGTATGCATTACTTTACTAGAAGTGTCTCTAAGATTCTTGAGGAAGCTCCCAGCTCCACCTCGAAGAGATGAGAAAAGACTGCCACTTGCTGCATTTGCTATGACACCTGAGTGAGCTGGGGGAACTGGAGGGGGCTGATGCTGGGGTGATGGGTGGTGCATGGCTGCTGCCGGATGCGCATTAGGATGGGGAGGTGGCCCACGGTTGGGGAGCTGGGGACTGGGTGGGCCTGGGCGTGGGGGTGGAGGGTGAGGAGGCGTAGGTCTTGGAGGGCGCTGTGGTGACCTCCTATCTGGGCAGTTGGCTGATTCCGCAGCACTGGAACCAAAACCAAGCTGTGCTGATGGTGCTCCAGCAGGAGTGTGGACTGAAACATAGAATTTAACAGAGAGGATTCTTTGATAAAATAAAATACAAGCCATGCAATAAGAAATCAGTAAGAATTTCAACACATGGTTTGTGTAAAAAGTATCGGAAAAAGTTTTGGAAAAATAGATTTATTTCAAATATTGCTACAATGCCTCAAAATTTTTCAAAGTTCATCTCTTGAGCACCAATGCACTTTTGACATCGGCTTTTACAAGACTCGAGACTCCCTGGTAGGTGTATTCTGGCAGGTCCTTAATGGTACATGCACAAGGTTCTTTGATGGCACTTAGGGCTCCATGGTAGTGTCCTTTGAGGGAGGATTTCATTTTTGGGAACAGGAAATAGTCTACTGGTGCCAAGTCAGGACTGTAGGGGGGTTGGGGAATCATCCCGAGGCCATTGCAGAGGGTCTTTGCAAGCACACACTCAACTCTGCTCTTAGTCTTCCGTCAAAGCCTTCAAAATGAGTTTAGCAGAGATCTTTCGCACCACCAAATTTTCAGAGATAATGGTGAGATCTTATCCATGCCATAACAATCTGCGATCATGCGCACAATTAACGGATGGTTTGAATTCAGTACTTCATGCACAAGTCAGGAAATAATTGTTACCAATACTTTTTATACAAATTTTGTATATCAAGCAAGCATTTCCATTAATAATTCCCCTGTCACAAACATGACAGGAAAGAATGAAAATTTTCCATTGCCATTTTGGGAAAAAAGTGCAATCCTGCATATATTTAATTTTTACCTACCACCATTTAAATTTTTAACAAAATTTAAACAAAGGTTGAAACAAACTTGCATTATTCCATTCGTCAAAACCCAATACTGTGGTTAACTTACCACCTCTATGAATGTGCAAGGAATACAATACTGTATGTGAACGTTCAGACTTATCATGGAATTAAAGTGCATTTATCTTCAGGGTAAATTTGCCAATAAGCAAAAGAAGCTATGATAATTCATTATGTTTATCTCTGATAAATAATCTTCGATTCGTATACTTTTTATGCATTTTTACATTTTTGTCATGATGTTATTAATGCATTTGAAATCATTATGCAATAGCACCAATGGTGCTACTTACAGTAATACATGTTAAACATGAATGAAATGCACTGTAAATGCAAAACTGTTTTTCAATTAGTTTTTTTGGGAAAAACATTAAATTAAATAAACAAAAAAATATGAAACTGCACTTAATCATCAACATATTCAAGTACTTTACACCAATGTCCCATAAAATGATCATACAATACTCAGAAATACAACAGCATTTATAAAATCAATCGTTGACATTTTATTTCCTATTAAAACATTATGAGAAAGTGTCATTTAATTAATAGCAATTAATTGTGGCTTAGGATTAAGTGTATTCTGACCCCAGGTCTTTGGAAAATTTTAACAGGCAAATTTAACAATACTTTTGAAAAAACAGATTATTTATCAATGTTTGACAGAATATTAAAATACTTCTTTGGTTCATTCTCTGCACTGAAATGCATGTTCTAAACTGCCTGACAGAGCATACCTTGAAATAATATACATATTAAGTAAATTTTTTTAATTGGATATGTACATATAACATTAAGATTTTAAAAGATTATATATGTTCCCTCTTTTGATAGCACATGGACATTTGTAAAATCTAAAAATATTCTGAGCAATTAAAAATTAACTTCAAGTTAATATGGCTCCTCTATAGGGTGTAGAGTTCTTGAATTCAATGTATTTATGATGACCAAGCAGAATTTAAAAGAGAATAAGTTACCTGGACTGCTGGTATCAATGCGTTTCCCTTCCAGCTTTACAGGCTCCCTCTGAGATATGCCATGTGTCTCTGCAATTGCAGCCAGTCGCTCCAGGATATCAGCTACTGTCATTCTTTGGGCTGGATTAACTTTGAGTGCTCCACCTAATGAGAATTATAATTTCCATGCTCAATAACTCAGTGCTAACGATATGTATTAAATTGCACTCATAGGAATATCTGTATAATACAGGGTGTCCTTCAAATCTGTATCATCAAAAGATTTCGATTATAAAGTGAGCTTTAATGGCAGGAAATATGACTATAACGTGGTATGCTTAAAATCCACATACCATTTTTAAGTTTCAATCATTTCTGAAGGCATGCAAATGGTATCTTAAGGATTCCTCTGACAACATTTATCACATATTTATCAGCAATAAGCACCATTGATTCCACCTAGAGTTATATTATGACATAGGAAAGAGTTCCCTAGGCAATGTGTTCAAGTTGATTGCTTTTAACTGGCTATAACTAACTCAAGCTGTAATTCACATACTCAGTACAATCATTTTTTTATGCTGACTTGAAAATGACTTCACTAAATTATCTAAGCATGCCACGCAAAATGATTTTCTGTTGAAACACTAGGTTAGTAAGCAGTGGAAAATTAAGAAAAAGTGGTACTTACCAATCAATGACAGAGTTAAAAATACAGAAATATACTCACGGATTATCTCATGGTACCATATGTATTTGCCATCATTTGGTGGTATGGTATAATTTCCATTCATTATCCTTAATTTTGCAGAATCTTCAAATGGATGTTTCACAAAACATATCATGTAGAGAACACATCCTAATGCCCATATATCTGCAGCAACAGTAATTGGGTAATTACTCCATGTGTCAACCATTTCAGGAGCTCTGTACATGGGAGTTGTAAACCTGGACATCTGAAAAAATATTAAGAAAAGAAAGGTGATTCCCAAGAATATCATTCCTTTGAAGTGATTGGACCTATAATTATACACATAGATTTCATAGAATAATAAATGTGGCATGGCTACGAGTACCTACATGATACCAAAAGATAAGCCGAGTAATTGGACTGAGAAAGTACACATTAAAAGTACAGTCAGGTTTCATAACAAATAATACAAGCATTCAATCAATTTTTATTAAGTTTTTCCTTTCTCTTTATCCAATACCAGGAACCCTAATGAACATTCACCCATTCCTTGATGGCTCCTAAACATTCAAAATTTTTCAGTCTAGATGGCTGCACATGTTTAGAATAAATAATTCAACTGTAAAAGCTTTCTTCTATTCTGGTTCATGTGAATGAAGTATAATAATAAATTACTAGAGATGCTACCAAGAGCATGGAAAAATAAATCAGATCATCATTCATATATGAAAATATTTTTTTAGCAAATGATAATTTAAAAAAATTTTTCATTTCCTTTGAAGGCTTCTGTGAAGTCATAAGACTCCTGCCTACCCTGTAATATTATCTGCACTATGTTGTACTGTACTTTTCAATTTATTTCTCCATAAAGAAATGAAATTAATTTTTTTCAAGGTAAATGTGAGTATTAATATCAATTGTTTACTTGGAAAAACATGAAATACCTCATCTTCGAGGCAAGATCGTTGATTAGCAGACCATGATGGATCTGGATAGTAAGATTTAAGGGTGGCACTGCCAAAGTCACATAGTTTAATTGCACCATCTGCTCCAATCAGCAAATTCTCAATCTGTGAGTAAAATACAATAAAGAAAACATAATAATTAACATTACAACATGTATTAAGCAGCCATTCAAACTTTAAAAATAATCCAATGGCACAATTTAAACTTGGTAGACATTTCCCATCATATGTGAACTAATCAAAAACAGCACAATCACTATTTGTATTTTACCGGTGAGCTTTTGAGTACCATCAAACTATCTTAAAACCTACTCATTATTTCAAATCATTGTGTCCACATATTTGCTACTTCAAAGAGAAAGTTCATGCGACATCACTGTAAGCTATGACACAGTAAGTGACTTTGAGCATTCTGAATAGTACCGTCCACTGTGAGTTAAATGTTATTAAGGTAAGAAAGCAGCTTTGGATTTAGGCCAAAGACCTACTGACTTGACTCAGCCTCTCTCACTTGAAATTTGGATGAGTCTTACGCCCATATATATGCAACTCTTACTTACATTGCATACTAAAATATTTAGCACATAATATGTAAATGCATTTGGTGTCTTGCAATGAAGAATTTGCCTAAATTACATTATTGGCTATCAAAAATGCAATTTGATATCTTCAAATAAGCCTGCACTTTTTTAGTTTCTCAGAGAAAGTATATTCTTTTCTTTCAATCCCTTAAAATAGAGATACATGAAAATTTCCTAGAATGCTATTCATTTACAAATTTTTATGAATTTTCTGTATTTTTCAGCATTTAGAGCATCATTAAACAACAGCTTACAAAATAAGAGTTGGAAGCTGGAAGTATGGTGATTATAAAAAAAACATTTACAGTACTGATAACATTAGAAGCATATACATTGTCACACACACAGCGAAAGAAATCATCCAAAAATTGTTAGCACAGACCTATCCTCTATGAGCTAACTGTCAGATTCTTAAGTCTTAAATAAGAGGACTGTTTAACAAGCATGTACATGTCACCTTCTAGTGGGTAGTTTACAATTCAATATGTTCAGTAAACAGCAAATGATTCATGTCATTAGATGCATATAGCTAATAGAGATTAGACTACCTAATTTGATTCCTGTACATCAGGTTCATTAATAATATAGGATGAGACTATGCAATCTTCCTGTATTAATTACTGAGTGCATAGTTTAAACAATGTTGTGGTCTAAGCAAATTGGCAACATATATGACTTAAGATTTTGTAAATGCATTCCCACCACATGCAAATATGGTGGGATTTAAAAAATCTATTTCTATTTAACTGACCTGAAAAAATGCCAATATGTACTTCCTAAGTTCCCCAAATTGAAAAATTATTTGATTTATTTAAGAGGTGACAGACACCGACAGTTATAATCCCATGTCTCACAGGCATTAGAAAATTTAGGAGCATGGGACTAGAATGAAAAATATGGGGATCGAGATGGTGCGGGGGCTAACGTACTGGCTTCCCACCCTGAGGGCACGGGTTCAAATCCCGGCGGTGTTGAATATTTTTCAGAGGTATCTCGATCCCTACTTGAGGTGCTTTGTGGAGGGCACTTTGAGTGAGTACGCCGTCCGTCGGATGGGACGTTAAGCCGCGGACCCCTTGGCGCCTTTCGTAAAGAGTAGGCTAATGCCGACGCCGGGTTTCTCTCCACCCTTCATCCTTTCCTGTCCTTCCCCTATGGCGCAAATGACCTTAGCTGTCGGTCGCCTCCCCTCAAAACTACTACTACTATGAAAAATATAATACAGTAGTGGCTCCGTCATAAACACTATATTATCAAAACCATTTCCCCCACTTGGGATGATTAATTGATAATTAATTTCAATGTTTAGAAGCACCAAGTGAATCCTTAGTTATCGCAATTGACCAGTAAATAGATATGGACTGACTCTGACAGAAACAATTATTTTTGTAATTACATTTGTTATTCACACAATTAACAGTTGACTCATCTGAAAGCATCCTTTTCACATACTCTAAATAAAATCCTTAAGACATAGTAACATGAGCTATGAATTTTATTATTCCTTTTCCATTTTTATACGATTTGCTCTTAGGTAAATATGCACAAATGTTTTTTTGAGAAAAAGGTGAATATTCAAAATTGCCGCAGCAAAAATAATATTTCTATCAACAGAAAAAATACCCAAAAACTCATTTTGAGATATAAGTATAAGACCCATGACCCATTCTTTCCAGGGCCAGTCCCTCCAGCAGAGATAGTGGACATGGAAATAGGCAATAAGTGGAAATTCACATGACTTGCCAAGATTATAACTGACATGAATACTTCTTACATACCTTTAAATCACGGTGTATTATTGGAGGTGTCTGATTGTGCATATGCTGCACAGATTTGCAAACTTGCCAAAATACACGACATACTTCTTCTGGGGTGAGAGGACCATTTCGAACTCGCAGAACATCTACCAAGCTACCACCTGGAAGCATGAAATAGAATAAATAAATATTTTTACTTAAGAATTCCAATGGTAATAGGAAGTAAAAAAATTAACTTTTTATAAACTTGATATGCATGAACAGAATGAATAGGAATGGAAATAATTAATATAATTAACCTCATAAAAACCCGTCATTTTCTTTTCATGTATCTCACAATTCAGTCAACATAAAAATGGAATCAGGAAATCAAACACAACCTCTGAACTCATTACCTTAAACTTAAACACTAAATCAAAAAAATGTATTTAACCAAATACAATAACCTATATGCAAATTTCATGAGATTAATTGTTAGTCTATGCTTGCATTATATTCATCTGAATTTTATTTCATGCTGAATATTTTACGTGAGCTGCTCAACATGTGAAGAAAAGAGATGACTATTGAGCTTATTTTATTCTAGGTTGAATAATGCCCGGAATCAAAATTAAAATATCCAGTGATTCCCCACATTTCACTTTTGATACATCTCAACCTGTTTCAACACTTCCATGCCACTATCCACAGATCTACAAATGTACTTCTGCACAGGAGTACATTTGCAGACCTCTTCATAATGACGTGGAAGTGTCAAAAAAGGATGAGGTATAATAAAGTAGTCTATAAATTAAAATGTATTTTTATTTTTCACTTAAGCCAACATTCTACAGAAATAATTTGCCTTCATAACAACATCACTTCTTCCACGCTTTATTTTAAATAATGCCTCCGATTTGGGGAGCATTTTATATACATTTTAAATATCATACCATAAATATCTTAAAACATGCAGGCATTGTACACAGATAATTGAACACCATTACCAATTACAACAATGATTTTGCATCTTTTGAATTACAAAAAATTAAAAATTATTTATTCAATGATTGCACATTTTCCAAGTCGTTTGTTCACTCAATTATGACATACATAAGTATTAGTCTATTGGCAGTTCTTGCACCAGGTATCTGCATGTAGATATATAGAAAAGGCATATTTTACCTATTACTCATCTAATGAAGGCAAAGCTTAGATGCAAACAGTCCGTACAGCTTTACTGACATAAGATTATTTAATATCAGCATGCTGATACAAATAATTCTAAACGACACTGCCCACAGGATTTGATATTTAACCATTCAAATTTCAGCAGGCAGGTTTTGATGGGCATATTAGCACTAATACTGAATACAAACACATGTATGTATGTACTTATGAACATGAAGTGAAGGAGGATACCATATTTTGGAGTTCAGCTAACAAACATGAGACTTAAGTTCCTTAAAATATGCAAAAATGAGAAAGGTTAGCCAAAGGCAGCTGAATGTCAACAGGAGACTTAATTGATATAATGCCCTGACCACAATACCATTCAGTTACAATAGCTTCTAAATGGCTTTCCATTACCACTTAGAGCGTTCATTTATAACAACTGGATCAGAGGCCCATTTGGATTAATGGCTATTTGCAATTTTCAGATAAATTAAATCACAGAAGAGGGATTTAAAAGTGATCAAGGGCCATGGCCCTCCCCCTTTAAGAGTATACATGGGTAGGCCCAGAAGTACCCGGCCTGACCTAGAGATGGTGGTAGTTGTTTGAAAAATATCACTGGATTGGAAAGTATGGAATCTATAAAGCATATGTTTCAAGTTTACAGGTGCCACTTTTTTTAGTAATTGTTTGGCAGCCATCAATAGCAAACGTTTTCAGTGAATTTCCAGAAATGGAGAAAATTAGTCATCGTCGGATACAATACTTTTATTTGAAAGGCCTCAACTCAACCAATATAAAAGCTGAACTGGGTTTTACTCCGGGAGAGTCTGCTCCTTTGTTTACAACAGTAAAATAATGGGTAGCAGAGTTTAAACGAGGCTGTAAGAGCTGACAAGACGAGCATCGCATCGGTCAAACAAATGAAGTGGCAACTCCAGAAACGGTAAAGAAAATCCACAAAGTGATATTGGATGATCGTGGACTGAAAGTGCACGAGCTAGCAGACATATTTGGCAATTAAAAAAGAATGGTACATCGCATATTCACTGAAAATTTGGACATGAGAAAGCTGTGTGCAAGATGGGTGCCACGTTTACTTACACTCAACCAAAACTAGTGTTGTGAATATGTTTCAATTGAGTGTTCAGGAAACTTTCACAGCAACAAATCAGAATTTTTGCGATTAATGAAACATGGGCCCATTGCTTCACACCCGAGACAAAAGAACAATCAAAACAATTGATTCAAAAGGGACAACCGGCTCAAAAGGAGGGGAAGAAAATTTCATCAGCAGTCAAGGTCATGGCATCAGTTTTTTGGGATGCGCGTGGGATAATTTTCATTGACTATCTTGAAAAAGGAAACACTATCAACGGCGAGTATTATGCGAACTTATTGCAATGTTTGAGCAAAGAAATCAAGCAAAAGCAGCCTCATCTGGCTAAGAAGAAAGTGTTGTTTCATCAAGACAAGGTACCAGCTCACAAATCTGTTATTGCAATAGCCAAAATTCATGAATTAAAGTTTGAATTGCCACTTTATGCACCCTATTCACCAGATTTAGCATCCTCAGATTATTTTCTGTTCACAAACTTGAAAAAATTTTTTCAAGTTTGTGAACAGAATTGTGTCAAGTGTGTGAAGTTTTTTCAAGTTCAAATCAAAGATTTTTCAACCGTGAAGAAGTGATGTCGGCAGTGGATGGCTATTTCAAGGAGCAAGACATTTCTTATTATAAAAAGGGTACTGAACTTATTGAACATTGCTAGGAGAAGTATATACGGCTGAAAGAAGGTTATGTCAGAAATAAATATATTTTTCCCCAAAATATTTGTGTTTTCTTTGATGGGCTGGGTACTTATGGGATGAACCCTTGTATGCTTGCCTTTTTATGATTAGGAAATTTCAAAATAAATATTACTATCTGCTGCCTTACATTAAAAAAAATTATACAATGTAAGGTGGTACTCAAATGAGTGCAATTAGTTTCAAATTTAACATGATGTTTAATCTTCTTAGCACTTAAAGTTATCAATTTATTATTTTTCATGCATGAAATTACCCGCCCTCCTCTTCAAGGCTATCTAGATCGGCTACTGCTCTTGATTTAGTTCAGCATTAAGTGTAATAGATTTGGCCGAACTAAATTCAAATATCAACATCACAATGCTCTATGAAAGGAAAACATCTCATTACTGAGTAACTGAGCACTTATTTCACTATATCAAACAAACCATCATATCTCAAAATTATATCAAGCCCTGAAATCCATCACAATTAAAATAAAAATGTAAGTGAACAGTGATATATACCAAGTGTAGTGGATGAATAGATGCTATATTGATTCAGCTTACCCTTATCCAAATAATATATCATCAGGTCTAAATTTTAAATATAAAGAACATATAGATAAATTTGTCTCATAGAGATACATACAAATTACCAGCACTGTACAGCAGTGTTTGTCTCCAAAGGTTCTGTCAAACAAATAAAAATTCTTAGAAAATAAATAATTAGAACATGCAAAAGTATTTTTTTAATTTACTCTCTTTATTTTCTGTATCGCCAGTAACAATGTCTATGGTATGACATTGATGGCATTCTTTGACTGCTTTTCAATTACCGTATATTCCCATCGATAACGTGCACGTTATCCATACAAAAATGAAAATGCGCTTTATGTACCAAAATTTTAAAAATCCAAACAAAGACGTATTTTTACACACACACATCCGATATAGACGTATTTTTACACAAACTATGCATAATTTTTAGGCGCATATACATATGTATACACAGATGCACGGCATCTATACATGTTCAAGATAATTATGAAGCCCTGGGCGCGCGGGGTCTATACAAATTCATGATAACTACAAGCACCCGGGGTCTATTCAAATTCATGATAACTAACTACAAAGTTTGGGTGCGCGTTATACATAAGGTCCGCATTATCGATGGGAAAATACGGTAATTGACTTAAGTCTAACAGATGCAAACGAAAAAGAGCTAGGCATGGTAGGAGAAACATTAGCAGAAAATTTTAAAGAGGAGCAGATGCAGGCAATGCCAGATCAAAAAATGTAGAACGTATGAAGAGGGGAATATGCTGCGTAAATGATGTACATCAAGTAAACATACATAAAAATTTCAGATAGCATGAATAAAGAGAAGCTGCAAAACGTTTTATTGTAATAAAATTGTAATGGTATTCAAGTAGTAGTAGTATTTAGGGGAGGCAACCGACAGCTCAGGTCATTTGCTCCATAGGGGATGGACAGGAAAGGATGAAGAGTGGAGAGAAACCCGGCGTTGGCATTAGCCTACTCTTTACGAAAGGCGCCAAGGGGTCCACAGCTTAGCGTCCCATCCGACGGACGGCGTACTCACTCTAAGTGCCCTCCACAAAGCACCTCAAGTAGGGATCGAAATACCTTTGAAAAATATTCAACACCGCCGGGATTTGAACCCGGGCCCTCTGGGTGGGAAGCCAGTATGTTAGCACCATCTCCATGGTATTCAATGTAATATAAAGCTGGGGTCAGAAATGTAGCACCTTAGTTCTTAAGACCACCAGACATGGAATAGTTTTGTTCAACCAACACAAATTAACCTCCAACCATTAAGCTAATCTAATACTAATGCAACCATTAAAACCAACAACTAGTTTATTAGAAAAGAAAGTACATTCAACACTTCCACCAACTGCATAGAATAACATGTTGTGTCATGGTCACACACATTCCTAACATCATTTGATTTTAGGGACTACCTGAGTAACAAAATTATTATAATTCTAAATACCTTCTTTAATTATGGTCATTTAAATGAAAGGCATATTTAGTGGGCAGACACAACCTGTTCATTCAATACTTAGCAATATCACCATATGTTTCATTCTGATTGCAAGTCTTTCCTTTCCACAATTCTTGCTTTCCTTTCATTCTCATACAAAAGCCATGTTGTTCTTCATGGATTTTATATCTGCTTTCCCTGGTCAAAATTTCTCAGCAAAATTTTATCCGAAAACCCTTGCATACCAATTTTTATTTTATCTATTCACTGTTCCCATGCCAGCCCATGTTAACTGTAGCCTGACATTGCAACTCATCCAGAAACAAGTAATAGGTAAATCAAAAGGCCTGGGTTGTGAAACCTAGGTTAATACGTTCCGGAATTAACATGTTCTGAATAAATTTTAAAACAATGGATTTGACATCAATATTTTTTCGGAGAGTACTATTGAACAATATCCACAAAGAAAGATGTAATAATGAAATGGTGACATTAAAAGCAAAAATTTCTAAAAACATTTCTTCAAGCATGTTTAAAATTGCTTTCTAGGTTTCCATTCAATTCCTCAGAAGGTAGCTATCTAGGGCTGGCATGGAAAATGTGAGTATCACCTCAGTTAGTGCTAGTCTTCAGTGGTACTACATTTCTGATCCAATTTGAATTAGAGATTTTAGTGCGGCAATGTACATCATATCCCAGGGGAGGGATCCACTATGGGATGCTGTTGTCACCACTTTCAGGCTGTCAGGAGTGACCAAATATAAGCTCATAGAGAAATCTTTGGATGACAGGAACTGAATGTTTGAATTAATTCCATGGTACCCGACAAATTCATCATTAAACAGCTATATTCTTTCTAACAACAACAAGTCAAGGTCACCACATTTAATCAGGGCACTAGTGACCTATGAAACAATAATAAGTGTTTATCATCAAGCACTTAATTAGCATCCAAATAAAAATACATGATAATCATGTAGTATTATTAAAAGGCAGGGCAAGGAAAATATATTCTATCTTTTAGAACCTTTCAGCAGTGTGCTGTAAATGCTTACAATGAATTTCCAGTGCACCTAGACTGCAATTTTACCTATTTGAATAGGATTTATGAGATTGAAGAATAGCCTCCCAAATCCTAAACCCTCCCCATTCATTTGACTGTAATCAAATTAGTGTAAGAACAAAATTTCTTTAGAAAGCACCATTATTGGATTTTTACATGCCAGATACTAACTTAGCTCAAAAGAATGAGGAGGAATACAAACATTCAATTCTCTTGAGTGTGGAAAACGTTTATCATTAAATTCTTGATAGCAAGAAATGTAAATAGATGTAATAACCTCCTCAATTCAATGATTGGATGGTAATTGGAACAGAGTCAAATAAAGGCCACAGCATATTAATAGATGATAGATATATAATCTCATAGTTTATCTGAAAATTACTTTCACCTCATAAAACTCTACATTTTCAATGAGAGAAAAAGCTTCCACACACAAACTAATGTCGGCCATTTATTAGAGGCAAAGGAAGATAAGATTTTATTATTTAATGCAATGGAGGAGTTGATAGTTTCTTCTGATTAGAAATATTTTTTAATGTGAGAACGCACACAATTTTCAATAATAAACAAATGTGGAGTGAATCTCTCCTAAAATATAATTAAGTAATTAAATGAAATATGCTCATTATGTTATCAATATCTATGAACTTGAGCACATAAACAGCGGATAATAGTCAATAACAGAAGGTATTGTCACTAAGAGACCAAGAATGACACCTGAAAAAGGGGTGGAAAGGAAGGCGGAGTGTTAACATACGTTTACAAAATTTTATGTATAAACGATGCATAACCTAGGCTATCTTCATTTTAAGAACTAGTTACCGGTGAACTAATATTATTTATGGCTCTTAGATAAAGGTAATTTATACATATTTCATCTATTTTACCGTGTATAACAGAGGTACAGATTTTGATCAACGAACGAACATATCTCCTGAATAATTACTCTTATTCAAAAGTAGTTGCTAACTTAGCTAACACACGACCAGGCTAACATAATTTTAGCTTACCAATACTATTAGCATTTGTTCGATTGTCAACCTATTGTGCACACTCACCCACACAAAGTTCAGTCAGCACTAAGTACTCTGTCATTCCATGAGATGATTTGGTTTTGTCAATTTGGGATGCAGCGATGAACTGTATTACGTTAGGATTCCCAGATAATTTTTTCTAAAATAAATGAGACAAACGACATCCCATAATTAGAAAATCCAACTTATCCACTTTTTCATGATTAAGTCTATGTCGAAAATAGTTACCAGAATGCTTATTTCTTGAATAATGTTCTTATTAGTCTCTTCATCAGCTGCCATGAGTCTCTGCCAAAGTAAAGTCACCCTCCCATCATTCATTTGCAGTGCAAATAGTTGTCTTTATTCGTAACAATATTTCAAAAATTCACTCACCTTAAGTGCATATTCCTTTCCTGTCGTTATCTCCTGCGCAACAAAAACAAAGGCAAACCCACCTAAATAGGATGGAAAAAAGTGTTATTCAAAATCAACATGACGTTAAATACATTAAGCATTCGCAACAAATAGATCTGATTTTCACTGTTCAATTATTCTACAAGTAATCTGATGTATCAGCACTAAAATAAAAATATGCTATAATATAGAAACCTTCTGCGATGACTTTTTTGACCCGCAGTTTGGCACTGCCTATCTCTACCGTTTGCCCCACCAATTCATTATCTTGATTAGCAAAATTATTGTTGCTAAAATAGCCAAGAGCAGATTTAAAAAGTTCAGACATGATGATGGAATTGTCAAAGAGTATCACAAGGGAAACGCTAACTATGTCACCGCATATTAGTTCTCCATCGTTGACCTGCAATATTGATACTCAATTGGCGCTACTGTACTGCAGTCATTCAATGAACTAGAATAAAAACAAGAGATTATTCTAGGTGCGCCATGCGTAAACGTCATACGAGTGGTGTTTGTTTTTGTTCTTGGGGATATTGGCCTCATTGAAAAGGAAAGCTTAAATTTCGTTAAAATGATACCCCCGGAATTTCAAGCCGTAGTAATGGCTGGAGGGAAAGGATCAAGAATGACGGAATTGACAGCATGTAAACCGAAGTGCCTTTTGCCGATTTGTAATCATCCAATGATTTGGTACCCTCTGGAGATGTTGCAAAGGCTCGGATTCCGAGGTGAAGTTTCTGAATTTTTCTTCCTCATGTCATATAAAGTTTTCCCAATTTTACTAGCGTACGATGAGTGTACATTTCAAAATCTTACTTGCTATTAATGACGCAATTATAGCCAAATCATTAAGGTTAGAGGAAGCAGGTCAAAAATGTATTGTTTTGCAAAGCATTATGATCATTAAATGTGAAATAATTCGGACAGTATATGTATGGATATCTATAAATAATATTGCAACGAAACTCCATCTCTTTCTTGTGTAATGATTGCTTTTCCTTTGTAGACAAATTCTAAGTCTTCAGTTAATCTTCCAATGTTAAACTCAACTCCCATGAATATTGATACTAAACATATAATCTATAATTTCAGAAAAAAATATTCTTATTTGTTTCAGATGCTATAATTATTGTTCAGGAACTAGCTCGTGTTGAATTGCAAAATATGCTTGATCGCTATAAGATTCAACTGCAGTGTGAGGTGGTTGGAGTTCCAAATGATGAAGATTGGGGTACAGCAGATTCTCTTCGTCACATTCATGATAAAATTAAGGTAAAATTTTAGGGTGTTAAAATGATATTTTAGCATGCATAAGTATTATGTGTCATTTATTGAATGAGGAAGGTTATATACTTTGCTCTAAATTAAATAATAGTAATAATGTATTTCCCAAATTGACAAATACATAGTATGATACAGAATATCACGCATCATATACTTGTTTAGGGTACGTCAAGAAGTACAGTTACTTAATATTACTAGCCAAAAGCAATAAAATTACACCTATGTGTATAATTAGGTGCACAAACGTTCGTGTGGAGCATGGCCCTCTATGGATCAGAGACATGGAATATTGGAAAAGTGGACCAAAGAAGAACAGAAGCATTGAAAATATGGTGCTGGAGGAGAATACTGTAGATTAAATGGACAGATAAAGTGAGGAACAGTGAAGTATATAGAAGAGCAGATGAGGAAAGGACCTAATGGAGAGCTCTATGACATAAAGAACTAGATGGATTGGGCATACCTTGAGGCACAATGGATTCTTTAGAAACATAATGGAAGGAAATATCCCGCAAGGAAGGTCTAGACACAAGTAAATAGGGCAAAGCAAATTAATAAAAAACAGGGAACCTATCAGAAGGTGAGGGAAAACACTAAATAGGGAAGAATGGAGCGATGCAGTAAACCAATCTTAGGATTGAAATACCGATGGTGATTGATATAAAATTCAATATTACCTAGAATTGATGTAGTCATTCACTGTAAAAACATTTTTCATCCAAGTACATAAACAATTTCTTTTTAAAAATAGAGAGTGATTTCTCATTTTTTAAGCTAATGGAAAGCCTGTTGAGCAGTTTGATGCACAGATTTATATCAGTTGAAGCTTTCTTCACTACCTTGGTAATGTGTTGAAGCTATGGATTGCTGCATGGTTTAAGAAAAATAAACTTGAAAGCTGCAGCAAAGGAGATATTGATATCATGAGGAGGATATTTTACATTAACCATTGGTATCTTTAAGAAGGAGCTATTGAATTCATTTGCCAGTTTTATTGGATCCATAGGTTTACTTTTATCATCCCCAAACTGGGCTGCTCACTCTACTACATTAGAGCTTGAATTTTTTTAATAATATGCCAAGCCATTTTAGTATTATTAGTTGCATTTAGGATTAGTTTATCATTATTTTTTATTAATAATACAGTACAGATTTTTTAAGTTAGAATATTCATCATGCAGTGTGTTATCTACAGAGGACTTATTATTTTGTGATATAGTTCTTAATACCCTGGACAAATGCCTGATTTCTCGAGTGATGCATTTTTTTTAATGGGCTTAGGGTGCTTAATTGGTCCAAGGGAAAAGGCTGATTCGAAGCAAATCAAAAATGTGCTGTAGAACAGGTCAAAGTTTCTATTGAGGAAGTTATTCTTGTTCAACAACTTCTTGACTCTAGAGAAATTGAAAGTGGCTGACATTAGAGTCACGAAAGATCCTGATGGTACCTCATCGGTACCTGATGGTACTCATCGGTACCTGATGATGCCGCAAGTCGGTGAAACGCGTTGTACCGTATAATAAAATCTGTGGAAAAGTACGAGTCTTTCTTTCTATTTCAATAATGGACGAAAGATCCTCTTTAATATGCTAGGGGCAATAGCAGATTTGCTAATTGCAGACACAATGAAAACAGACAATTGTACAGTGATCAGACAGAGCTGGGTCAAAAACAACAATATTAACTTGTGATTGTGGATACCCTGTGAAGATGTTATCCAACAGGGTATTTGAACTAGCTGTAACTGGAATATTAACCTAGTGTTTAATATTATAGGAGGTCAAATGAGACAGCAGTTCTCTTTGACTATTACCATAATTGAGAAGGTAACAATTTAGTCTCCTGTGAGACTTATTCCAGGCCTCCTGGAATAAGTTGTCATATTATAGAGCAAGTTGTCCAATTTTTCAATGGAATCCCTAAAGGATGTGTGTAAATATGTTTTGTGGATTATATTTATATATGTATTGGGATAATATATTGTACAATTTCATGAATCACCTACTGTTCAATGTCATGCTGCTTTTGTGAAAGTACCAAGATGGTCTGTACTTCTTCCAGGCTTCTAATCTCTCTATCCCTCCATTGTCTGATGTGAAAAATTTTGTTAACATTTGAATAAGATTATTTTTACTTATTTAAATAAGTTACTTGTTTTTGGAAAGGCATTGATGTACATCAGATGCACCTCTGCGGTGAAAATAGGGATAGCCTTAGCGATGAAGGCATATGAAAATAAAAAGAATCTTTTAGGAATCAAACACTTGAAATTGTAAATTAGAATTTCCTTTGCAAGAATGTTTATATGGAGTACATAATAACTTGGATGCAAACTTTGGACTTGGGGAAAGAGAGAATAGGCTTATTTGGAAGCAATGAAAATGAGGATTTGTTGAAGAATAACTAGAGCAAGATGGACAGACAAGAAAAGCTACATAAAAGCATTGAGAGAAATTAAAGAGGACAGGAATCTAGTGAAAGAGATGGAGGAAAGGAATTAAATTTGTTGGACATGTTCTGAGACCTTACTATTTCCTAATTCATCATGAAATGGTATGGCCATCTGAAAGTTCCTGGAAGTTGCCATGAATCAAAACCCACCTGAACATCCTAACAAATACCAGGAGTTAGTTCTGTGGCGTGAACAAGCATTCCATTATATATTATGATAACAGATTCATAAAACAGCTGAGAGCAGTTTGACATCATGACTTTTAGTCAATCAAAATTCAGGTGAATTGCAATTGGAGGTAATTTCTTTTTTTACAAATGTAATATTTGTGAACAATCAGTACTGATCTGGGGTGTTAACTAACAGTCCTCAATGATGTATAACTTGGCAAAAACTCAATGTTTGTGGAGTTTAACTTTGAGACCACCTTCATTTGTGTGTATCATGAACCAGTGGCTGCAGGGAGGTTTTCTATTTATGTTGCTCAGGTATGTTGAAACTAATTGTGGATGTTATCTGTTTTCAGTTACGACACATGTATTTTTGATGAATGTAATCTCTTAGGGAAGTTAGTTTTCAATAAAATTCAATGTAAATTCAATGTAAAAAAAGTAGCAACAATATGGCAAGGGTGTGGATGTACATATATGCTTCATTTTTTTGGTTGAATGCATTTCTCTGTCAACTTTTTGTGTGATTTTCAGTTATATAAACATGCACCAACACTCCTTTCTTGTCATTAATGGTCAAGAATCATTTTCTCTGTGTAAATGTTTGTGTACTCAGAAGTGTTTAAATTTTACCATGATGTAATACTCATTGTTCTGATTATCATGATTTTACATATAATCATTATACATGATTGATTGCACCATTATTATATGCTTGTAGTATTTTTAATTCCCTAAACATTGCTCTAATAGTTGCATAAATCATGTCTCAGTTTGTGTTCTCTTTTGAAAGTGAAACCTGGGCCAAATGGTCATTTTTATTTCTTGTGATATTTTATTTTAAAACATTATTCACATACAGCAGTAGTGCCATTTTAGAGTGAAAAATATAACAATTACCTGCCAATATTATGCATTTAATTGGAACTTGGGTGGTTTTCTTCTTTCAGAGAGATGTATTCATTGTAAGCTGTGATTTGGTGACAAACTTAACTCCATTCAAAGCCATTAACATATTCCGCAAGTATGATGCTTCAATTGTTGGAGTATTCTTTCCTTCACCTGCTGAAATGGCATCAACTCCTGGACCAAAAGAAAAACACAAACCAGGTAAATTCGGGTACTTTCCTCAAATGGCAATTTTTCTTAATGGAAGTTCTTTTCCTATTGAAGGTTAAAGATGCAGAGTTCTCCTTATACAGTGAACCCTTAGCATTGGCATGAGTGCATGATATTTCATTTAATTATGCCCTTTCTTAGTCTCTTTGGTTCCTTTAATAGTAGTGTATTCCATATTAAAAGATTTAGTACTTTTCCACAGACATTATATGAAGATGACATGTTTCACCAACTTTTGGCATCATCATCAAGTCACCTGATGATACTGCAAGTTGGTGAAATGCATTTTATCTTAAAATAAAGTTTGTGAAAAATTACAAAATCTTTTAATATGGATACCAAATACTTCCATGAAGTGAAGCCTGAAAACATGGAGTATGTACATATATATTTTTTTGATATAGTGACATCTGCTAAAGGCAGATTGTGCAGGAGAGCACATGGTTTTTTCAGGATGTGCAGGTTTTCCATCTTGGGTTGGTTGTAGCAGTGGGAATGGACATCTTCAAAAATATGAAAACTGTAATTAATTCTATATGCATGCAATTCCATTTAAAAACATAAAAGTTGAGGAAAAAAATATTAACTGAAAGAAAAGAAGTGCTTTATGATGTTAACAAGTTAAACAAACTGAATAATGGAACAAGCAAGGTATCTGTAAACATGTCTGAAATCGTATTTCCACCAATATTGGTTCAAATGCAACTGATTCATAGCTACAGTAAACTATGCAGACTGAATGCTCCCTGTCAATGCTTCATGGGTTCTACACGAAAACGATTTATTCACACGACCCGGGTTTCGAAGTAAAACTTCATCATCAGGTGAGCTCTCTACATTTGCAGCCCTTCTTATATATACAGCCAGGGCGGGGGTGGGGTGGAGATAATCAGGAAGGTTTGGGAGGGGTAAAGTCAGGATGAGTTTGCGTGCCGGAGGGGAGGGCAGTTTGGCGTCCCCTCCGCGATGTTGATGGAATGTGGAGCGGGAGGGAGAAAGAAGAATTAGAAATTTTAAATAGTGTTTGTTTAAATGAAAATATTGTTAACGAATTTCTGTATGCCTCCCACTCTCCCCTCCTTAAAGTCCCAATCCTCACGGTGGCCGATGACACCGCCCCCTCCCCTTCATCTAACCCTCTCTAATCCCCTGACTCACGAGAGCTCTACAATGTAGACTTCTCCCTCCCGCTCTACATTTCATCAACATCGCGGAGGGGATGCCAAACTGCCCTCCCCTCCGGCACGCAAACCCATCCTGACTTTACCCCTCCCAAACCTTCCTGATTATCTCCACCCCACCCCCGCCCTGGCTGTATATATAAGAAGGGTTGCAAATGTAGAGAGCTCACCTGATGATGAAGTTTTACTTCGAAACCCGGGTCGTGTGAATAAATCGTTTTCGTGTGGAACTACAAAGTTAGTCCTTTCATTTATTTATAATGAATCGGTTCCATAAAGTTACACCAGAAACCATTAATTCATGGGTTCTGTCACAGAGACCAGTTCAAGACTAAAATAATTATTACATATAACGATTCCTATATCTATGGATTTATTAGGTTTCTCTTACATTCTGGGGCCACCTTTGATATATTTCAATGTAATATGTAACTGTCATAGCCACAAATTGCAGATTTGTTTCACAAATGTAGGATTTTTAAGTATGTAAAAATAATTCTTGTTCTCTGTGGTCTGAATACAGATCCCTAAACTTCCAGCTGAGCTATTTATCCAGTTAAGCTATTGAGCTGACTTCATTAAGGATGCCTTAATGGCTCTCTAAAGTATCAAGCTGTAAATTGAGGGGCATGGGTTCAAATACCAGTCGAAAAAATGATTTTCACACTGTATCACCAATTGTCTGCCCATCAGTGGGTGATTCCATCAAACTTCCTTCTGCAGCATTGCCCCCAGTTTCTTAAAATTTACAAATTGCAAAATTTTATAAGCTGAGACATTTTAAGACCTCAGCCAGACAAAAATACTGTTATATCAATTACTAAGTGTTCCTAGAAATTGCAGGAGATGCTACGACAGTAACTTTTAATGGGGTCATCTGCTAAATGTGCATTACAATGCAACAGTTTCAGAGTGTAAAAATCATTCATCTTGACAGGGATTCGTACGCGGATCCTATGATGTTTGATCGAGTGCTTTAGCCAGTTAAGCTATTAAGGCATCCTCTTACGCTCCATTATTTTTAGGGCTTTGAAGGAACAAGATGTTGTGATAAAATATTGTATATACAATGTCACAGGCATTCGTAGTCGTTCATGATGCGCCACAGTCCACGAGGTTAAAGCCAACTTTAAATACTTGGGGTGTTTCACCTTTGACAAATTCCAAGAAACTGCTGGAGATGCCGTGACAATAACTTTAAGCAGAGTCATCTGCTAACAACTGCATCTGCATTACAATGCTACAGTTTCAGAGTATTAAAATCATTTGCCATGACCAGGATTCAAACCTGGAGCCCACAATGTCCGGATTTAGAGTGATCTGAGTTTGAATCCCAGTCGAGGCAATTGATTTTTACACCCTGAAATTGTTGCAATAATTAAGTGCTTTGGCTGGTGTGACTCATTTTTTTGTTTGTCGATCATGGTGTTAGAAAAATATAAAAGAAATAAATTGTAAATCATCAATAAAATTTCTCTAATTCTATTAAAATATAAGACAAAAAAGTAATTTCTTTTCTCTGACGTATAACAAATTTAAGCTAATGATTGAAAATTTGTGTCATTGAATAAGGTTGGCACTCAGGAAGTTAAATAGAGTTGAAGGAATAAAATCTAGTATTGTATATTACTTTGGGCCATATCCTTAAAAAAATTCTGATAACATGACTGTATATATTATGTGATTTTAGTGTGCAGTATAATTCTCTACATAATTTGCTGAAGAATAGTGTGCCCCTAAATTCAGTTGTTCATCAATTGGCTCTGTAGCTAAATTAGTGCACCTTCAGTCAATTTATTTTCAGCTTAAGTTTGTTTGTTACTTTCAGTTTAAATATTTCTGTTTTAGAAGCTTAAGGCAGTTTGACACAGGTTTTCAAGGAGTTGTCTCTATATTTCTGTATTTGTTTTCAATAGAGCGGGATTTGGTTGGAGTGGATCCTGTTACATCTCGTCTTGTATTCCTGGCTTCAGCTTCTGACTTTGAAGATAGTGTGCAATTACCCAGAGCCCTGCTAAAAAAGCACCAGAGACTTTCACTTTACAGTAGGCTTGTTGACTCACATCTATATATCCTAAAGAAATGGGTGGTTGATTTTTTAGCCCATGAAAGGTTAGTGCCGTGTGGAAGTAGTAAACTAAAGTAGAATATAAAACAAGCCTCTCTGTGTCTTGAAAATTAGTGATGTATATGTATTAAAATAACATAATTTATCTGAATAGCTAAGTTTATCTACCTCATTGAAAGATACATTGGGGTTCTCAGGATTTAGAGTCCAAGAGGGCTTGAGATGGTCCACTAATAGAAGCATGTAGAGTTGTGACATGATCCATTAACCTTTTGTCTTAGCTAAAGTAGACTAGCCTATGTAAGCTTAAGTGCAGTTTTATCTCAACTTTGAAATTAATTTCACCATGTGCTCTAGAATGATGATGCAACATTTAATGATCTAATATTTTGTACGTGATCTGAATTTATTTTGTGCATCAACACAATTAACGAGTTAGCACTAATGATTTGGATATGAACTCTCAGGGTAACACTTTCTCTTCTCAGTTGAGAAATAAAGTTTTTTTTTCGGAAATAAACAATTTTTATTACTAAATACATTGTGATCACATATCCTGAGGGAATCACTTAAAAATTTTCCACCATCTGCCAAGCGAAAATATTAATGAAGTAGAGGATGAATGGCATTTTTCTTTATTTGAATATCAAAAATATATAAGGCAAGGGGTTTGAATGCCTTAAATACCGTAATTTCTAGTCATGTAATAAATATTTTCCATTATATATTGCAGTTTTATAGTAAGAAATACCCAATGCAATTTATTTAAAGTAAACTTTAATTCCAAAATGTTTTCAGTCTTTTGCCTTTTGCTTATTTTTATCGTTTAAAACCAGCATAAAACATGTTAAGGATCCTGTCTCTTCCTTTCCTGTCTAATGATTAGCCTGAGATACTGAAGGGTAGCTCCAAGAAAACAATTGACGGACAAGTCCTTGGGAGATAATTCCTCATAGTGAGGATAAAGAATGTTCATTTTTCAGTGGACAAAAATATTTCCACTTGGTGACAAAATTTCATCCAGGCATTTTTGGAGTTCTTCTAATGTTTACTGACTCTTCCAGACTAGGTTATTTATATCATCAACTTGTAAAAGTTGTTCACATGCTATCTTGATGCCTTTCATCAGCTTACTTAGTAGGAGAGTCCTTTCTGAGGCTTTCTCTTTGTGGTAGGTTAAATTTTTCTGGAAGAATATTCATTTCGGAAGCCATTTGCTTTTTCATTATTCCAGCATTCTATGCATCATAGAATACATTGACTGTGACTCCTGTATCAACCACTGTAATGAATTTCTAAGCACCTTTTAAGTAAGTAAAATGAGTTTTAAAACTCATATATGTAGTCATCCAAAGCTGCTAATGTCTAAATGTCTGTCAAAAGAGTGATCTACTCGCATAAAAGTTCTTTATTTTGTTTCAGCTTGATTCAGAAGATGTAGTATGTCAGTTGAAGGTTTGAGAAGTGTCTGACTGAAATTATAGGACCATGTTTTTTAGTCAGATAAATTGAAATACCTTCTCATTTGCTTGCCCAAAGCCAGATTTGGTGCATTAATTATAAAGATAATTGGTAAATGCTCTCTTTTTCTCAGTAAGGAAAACTATTTCAACTCTGTAACTTAATGTAACTCTGTCAGAAGTGCATAAAAGTGCTATTATTGTCCACCAGACTATGGGAAAATGATTGAAAATTATCTTTGGAAAATTTTATTATATGAGTTAGACCTTCCAGAGTAAAACTTATGCCATTTACAAGTGGGCACATCCCTAAAAAAATGTTTAGAAAACATCATTAATGATTCTTCAACAGTATAGCCACTATAATCATCTGAGTGTAGTAGTTTTATCCAAACGTTTACCTTACATTCTACTGAATAGTGAATGGGTATGTATGTTTATTGTTTATGTGCTTGATGGGTATGTTTGTGTACTACTTTGAGGATATTTTTTCACAGGAGCATCAGCACGATTAAGGGTGAACTCCTACCATATGTGGTGAAAAAACAACTCTCAAGGAGATCAAATTCATCGTCTGGGCAAACTGGAATTGCTGAGCATGTTGGGGAAGATGAGTCTATTGTTAATAGTCCATTCACAAAAAAAGGTTATAATTTGCTTTTATTTAGTTGATGTTTAATATTTTTTAATTGCAATATCATTTAAGTATTCAGGTTTAAACATTCTTGCACTTGTGTGTATGTATGTGTTTGTATTTATATGTTTGTGTGTAACCATCAACAAATAAATACACATGCATATACCTACATATGTGCACAATTACACATGTATGAATGTGGTAGTCCCGTGGGTGTAGAGCTGGGCTGCTGACTGAAGGGCTCAGGTTTTGATTTCTGGGCAACGGTCTCTGGGAAGCCATAGGCAGCACTGGGAAAGGAACTGACTCCCATGCTCTTATGAGTGAATTTCACATCCTCTTAGGCTTATTACTAGGTGGGATCTATTCTCACCTATCGAACCAACATTCAATTTGATTACTGTGGTTTATATATGTGCTTATATATATACATTCAAACATGAAAACCTGCTAAACAGCAGAAGTGTATTAATATGGGTATAGAAAAAGGGAAAATGAATTTAAATACTATAGAGGACAAACACAAGGCTAGTGGGGATTGTGTAAGAGTGCAAATTCCAAGGACAAAAAGTTTCCTTGACTTGGACTCAAATGACAGTCAGTTGCTCGGTAAAAGCTATATAAGATCTACAAGGGAAACCACTTAGCATGAAATATACAGGACCTGTGCAAGAATTTCATACTATCAGAATTCCATCCTAATTTTTTTGTCCATTTGAGTTGCATATGTGACTAAGCATGAATGCATAGCATATCATCCCCTTGGCAAATTGAGGACATTTGGATCTATAATATGTATTTCCACTTTGGAATATGCAGGGCTGTTTCAATATTTGAGGCAATTTTGTTCTTCTGTTATGAAAAGGACCTGTCCGATGCCATAATCCAGTCAGTTAAAATTTTTCCATAATACCAGCTTTTTTATTTGCAGCATATTCTACTGGCAAGTTTTTTGCATTTTTATAAGCATTTACAAGTTTAGTACCAAAGTGTCCACCTTTGCAATTGCCGTAGGACCAGAAATTGAAGCATTCTGAACTCTTTGTTTGTTTCAATGCCAAATTTAAATCCTCATGTTTAGGAGCACAAAGGCATTAGCATTCCAGTTCGAACTTGCTTTTCTCAATCACAGTTTATTTTTTTATGATTTTTGATAATTTTGGTTCTTGTTGAATTTGGTATTGCAAATACTTGCCATTGTAAGTGAATATGTCACTGGTTTCAGCTGATTGTCTGTGCTGCATTTTCATTTTTGGTGAAATTAAGTTTAGCTTGTACAGTAGCCATTGTCAAATGACATGTTACTTTTCCACAAAAATACTAATTCATCGCTAATGATTGCAGAAGAGGAGAACTTGCTTGCAGATATTTGTAATGGTTTCACTTACATTTGTAATGCCATTCTCAATCTAAATATGAGAATCAACTGAGTGTTTAGAATTGCAAGACCTTGGTCGAAGGGGAGATTTGGGAAACACCCTTTAGCAACTGGTAACGAACCTCACATTCAAAAACTTCTGTCTAGTGAAAGGATGTAAGTTCCTGGAATTAGTTTATGAAATATTGAAGTCTGGATGGATCATACCTCTATTTTGTGTTAAGCAGTATTTTGTGCTAACTATGTTCATGTTAATTGGTTTCCAATGTATTTAACTTTGTTCATGTTATTAACTCTCTTTGCCTATCCCAAAATTCCAAAGTCCATAATATTCAGAGGAATTAGACTGGGGTCACGAACAAAGTTAAATATTTTTCCTCAGTTTTTTAAAACTTAAATTAATCAAAAAAATATATGGTGGTGCTAGGAACATCAATGTCAGCCTGGGAACTCATTACCAACCTTAAGCAAAAAGTATCCACCTGTCAAGTGTTTTCATGCTAGATATATTTCTACGTGGATTAATTCTCATAGTATTTTCTCTTATTTTGCAGATATTTTCCAGTTTGCCAAAGAGGATTCTGAAACACTGAGGATTCGAGAAATGTCTGTATGGAATGATCATTGTAATGATATGTCTCCAGCTTTCCATGGAGATTCAATCAGATGTTATGCTGGTCTAGTTCCTGAGACAGAAATAAATCAAGGAACCAGCAAAAACATCATTGGAATACGTGCAAACACATTGGTTAATTACTGTGCCATAAATCAAATGGTAATGTATTTGAAGTTGTTTCTTTTTTGAAACTTAGGCCCCCGTATTAAATGTCTATATCTTAGGCATGATTATAATTCAGAAATATCCATGTTTGAGTAATACATGCTCGTGCTTCTGGCTTATGTCTGAAGATGCTTGGATGCTGAATTGAATAGGCAAGTTTGTATGCAAATGTAGCCTCAGTAAACATTTTCATAGCCTCTATGAGGTATGCCAGCTAAATATGTTTTCAATATATGGATATATTTATTAAAATTTCTTGCATCAAAGGCTATAGAGGGATAAGATGGTGAAATCTGCACTCATCTGGATTCTTATTTGGGACTGGGCGCTCGAAAAGTAAATATTAGAAACCCCTTTAGCCAAATTTTTAGCTCCCTAGGTGGCCCCTGGGGTCTCCCATTGCAAAAAATGTGTTTTTTCAAAAGAAAATTTCCTGAGCGAGCCTTTGCTTTAAAAAATCTGAAAAAATTCATGAAAATACATTTTTATACCCGTAAATATTCTGATTTTTTTCAAATTTTTTTTATCAAAATTCAGCTCATGAAAAATATTTAAATTTTTCAAAGAATTGTTAGGTCATGTAGGTAATTTTTGGCAAACTTCTAAAACATTATTTTTCATGCATTTTTTTCCATTCTTTTGAATGGCGGGGTTACATTTGCTATTTTCTCTCCGGAACTTCCTCAAAATTAGGAAAAACCCTTACATTTCCCTCAGCCAAACTGCACAATCCTGGCAACAATCCCATGCACTTAATTAAACAATTACCGGAGCGTCCATTACAACAATATCTCATCAAGCCCCAATAATTTTGTATTATTCACGCAACAGGAAATTCTCCAATTTGCATTCATGTTTCCTTTTTCTGTAAAATGTTTACTTCTGGCTATTGCTGTAAATTGTCAAGATGTATTATTATAAATGCCAGGGATGTATTATTTTCTTTGGGGTGAATTTGCACTCATTGGGTGTAAATGAAAAAATATTTTTTGTTTCCTCCCTGGCAGAACATTGTTCGTGTTATTCTGATTACATTTGGGAATAGGTTGTAAAGTGCTACGTTTGTATTATCTTCATTGTATAGTAAAACCTCATTATTTAGATAATTATCAATTCAAATTATCATGTAACCCAAAGCTGAGAGCAGATCACAACCAAAAGAATAGGACCCGATGTGGTTTTTAGCACAGTAAGTCAAAAAATGCCTGCAATGGAATTTGAGGCAGTGATTTGGTTCACTAACTTGCAAAAATATTTTTTATCTTCAAATCTTCCCAGAGTTATTAAACTTATGAGGGTAGCTAAGTTCAATGGATTAACTTGTAGAAACATCACATTATTGTTTAATATTAAAGAAGAAAGCTATTGTCTATTGAACAAGTAACTTTTTCTTGCAAAGTCACCAGTCAAAAGTTTAAAACCAATGATGATTACATGAATTGGAGCAGCATCGTCCCGTGATTTAATAGGCATATTATGAGTTAATTTTAAGATCACCTTAAATGATTTTGATTCAGTACAATTAAACCCAGGGTTCAGGAGTTTGTTGGAGTGCTAACAGCAACTGCAGAACTTTCAAGCAAGTTCTACCATTAACAGTCCAGGTGTTTGATTTTATTTTGCCCCTACTTTTTTCACTTACTTAATTGGATTGAATACACAAAAGAGTAGTCAAGACTGAAGGTGGGATTTTGGTGGAAAGTTGGGTGGTGGAGATTGAATTGATAGCATCTTAAGGTAGGAGAGGTGGTCTGTGGAGGTTATAAGCACCGCTAGAAAAGTAATTAACAACAAAAACTGATTTAGATGTCACTTTCCCACTCTCCTCTTGAAGTAGAGGGCAGAATTTTCAGAGACATCCTGATCCCTACTTAGGTACTATATAGAGGGCACTTCAACTGGAGTAGACTGTCTATTTGATGGGACCATATATTGTAGACCCCTTGGTGTTTTTCATTAAGAGTTGGCTAATGGTAATTAATGGTTGGCTAATGCCTTGTTTCTTCCAACCCTTTCCCCATTATCTGAATATCCTATCTCACCAAATTACTCACTTATCCTAAATCTCACAAATGACATCAGTTGATGGTCAACTCCCTAGGTATTTACTCCTACTAATACCCACCAAAATCCTTCCAAGTAAATGCAACAATTTCAGAGTGTACAAATCATTCGCCTTAACCAGGATATTATCATATATCTTTCCAAGTATATTGAGAGATCATTGCAATCATTTTATCCCCTTCCTCCTTACTGAACATGCAGAGAGGAAGGGAAGAGAAGCTCTGCATTGGCTCATACCTGAAGCTTTGACTCCCACTTTTTTTAATATATAAATGCAGGGATAATCCAACAGATTACATTAATCCATATTTATTCTCGATGCAATTAATTTATAGAAGGGGAGAAGGAAATATGCTGTCAATGCTCTAATATGGTGAAGTAAATAATTGTGTATTAAATTAATAATAATAATAATAATTAATTAATCTCATGGAATATTGGCATAATATTCTTTTGGTGATTAAGGTGTAACATGATTTTATGTATGTACTTATTCATTTTTAGTATGAGAATGCCAGAATTTATAATCCATGAGAGAGTTATTATGAGAGTAGTTTGATAAGTCAATTCAAATACTGAAAGGTGTTCAGTTACTAGCATATCTTGAAGGAATATATGATTTCTATAAACTAGATGAAAGATAATTTTGTGTGTTGTTCAATCATTCTTGTATGAAAGTTGGATCATCTCGAGAAATTTAAGAGAATTTAGTAAAAATTATCATGAATCTGTGCCTTTGATTGGAATGGGTTTAAAGTAGTTTCAAAATTTTCAGCATGTCCACATGAGCACGATTGGCACTGAGTGTTCTGGTTCCCCTGTTGAGGTCACACTCCAAAAATCATTGATGAAACCCATGATATGGAGTTGGGTGATAGAAGAGTGAAGACTTTTGACATTTCTAATGCTTTTAGACATCTTGATTGAAAATTTACATAATCTTTTGCATCGAAATTTGGACATGAGAAATCTATATGCAAGATGGATGCCACAAGAGCTAACAGTTGTCTGAAATTGAAATCATGCGATAATCATAAAGGTCATAAGAAGATTTGTTAATGGGCGTAAGTTACTGCTGTTGAATTTTTTAGTTGACTCTTAAATAATGGCTCAGAAAACAGTATCTGCCGGTATAGACAGACACCATCTGCAAACGTAGAATGGCAAAAGAAAGACTGCAAGACTGTGTATGATGTAGGGATCCAATATTCAGCCTACCAAACGTGTGGCACTTAGAGTGAGGAAGGTGAAGCTGCCTGGACAAGAAACCATCATCACCAGAGAAGGAGAATCAAACAGGAAGGTTAAAAGTGAAGTGTGAAATACGTAGGATATAAAATGTTCCTATTTCTTTCTTTTAAATACTGGGGCATCTTATAATGTGTTCAAATTGTAAGTGAAAAGATAAAGTAGGATGTTATGTAGACACTGCCCTGTAATATTTATATTTACTATGTCAATCATTCTGAGATTGTGACCATGACCAACGCCCTTAGAGGGGAAGAGCACCTTCAGAGTGCCCACTTGCCATTGAGGCAGGGAACAACCTCCATATGGAAGTGAGATATAATGGTAAAAAACATAGAATGGGCAGGGAAATGGGGATCCGCCCAATTATAGATCCCAATGGTTGTCCCTGGAATGAGCTATTTCATTGAATATGGAATAGAGTGGTCTGTTGTAACATTTCCTGAGTGATAGATTGCTAATCAGATGTCTGGGCGAGAACTGCACAGAATCTTGTAGTAAAAAAACAAAATATTGCAAAAGACAGCAAAAAGGAGAGACTGTTAAACCAATTATGTAAATTGGTGAACTAGAGATCCTAAAGATTGAGATGAAGAGGATTGTAGTGGGTGAAATGGATGTATAAGAAGCATTTTGGTTTCAGAATGGAGACTCATGGAGTGAGTATTGCCCAGTTATAAGTGTAGGGACTAATGAAGAGCATGCAGGAGCTGAAGGAGTGACTGCAATATTCACCAAATAAATTGGCCAAAGAGCCAAGGCTTAAGAATGTAGTGGAAGAAGACAAAAGTGACCATTATAATACTTTTTGTGCATTACTTATAGGAAATTGCTTAAGTGTGGAAACAAATGGCTATTTTGGACAGTTGCGACAATCTTAATACTTGGAAGTGATAAAAAAACTGAAGCAGCATTTGTCTAAATGTATGTGCCTAAAAGGAGGCTATGTTGACAAAGAAAAATGTTTCATCCAAAAAATTTTCTAGTTTTCACTTTTGGGTCTTCACAAACTACTCTTCTGTGTTTCTATTTTTTCTTAGTTTTAATTTAAAGAAACAGAATTCAATAATAATGAAAATAATGGCCAGATAATAACCTGAGTTGTGAGACGTCACCTTATATAAAGAATTGCCACAATGGTACTCATTAGAATTTTCAGAAAGAAAATTGAACTAAGTAAAATTCAAGCTAGGTATTTTTAAAATAAGCTTAAAAAATGAGTGCAGAACTTTGTGTTCCTATAATTTAATCTTTCTGGGAGCATAAATTATTATAACCCTGAACTAAACATTGTACTTACAGGTTCTTGAAAAATGGGAAGGAGTAAAAGAGCTGCCGCGAATAAGTCCTACCAGTGATGTCAAATCAACTCAGGTGAGATAATTGCTCATTCATAAAAATAGCATCTGATGATATAATATCATCCTCTTTGTTTAATTTAGGAATAAAGTGGATTGTTAGTTCAAGTTCAACCACAACCTGGTACTATAACCAATAGAGTACATTTTAAAGTGATAATATCTGCATAAAGGGACTATGGTTAAGAATAAGTAATGACCGCAGGGAGAAAGCAAGAGAGTTCTGCTGGAGAAAGGGCTTAATAATAATAAATGACACTTGGTTTAAACAAAACTGGCATAGGTACAAGGACTGTCCAGAAAGGATCCAGCCACTCCACGTTGATGTTCTTCCGCAATACTATTCATCTTCCACTGATTGCTGCCCCTTATTGAACTGGGTAAATCACTCATTACACGCAGTATGTTTAATAGAATCCTCACCAGAAATAAGCCTTGGTAATCAACTTAAAAGTTTCTGTGAAGGATTTGCAGATTTTGACGCTGCTCCCTCCAAGAACTCATTTCCGTGGATCCGATAATAGTTGCACTCCATGAACACCCCTTGACATAAACAGCCATAACTAATCAACAAGGTAGTTGGAAGGTGGTTATTCGGGAAGTTTCCACAGACACACCCCTCTAAGTGGATTAAAAAATAACCAACTGGAGGTGCACTATTAAATAGGTTTGGGAACCTTTTGAACAGACCACATACCATATAAATTGTATTAATTTTTTTTTCTTTTTTAACAGGGTCATTTATAATTAATAAAGAAGCAGGAAATAACACATTTTTGTGAAAGAATGAGAATATTAGGGAGGTAGCTGCTTATAATTATGTAAATTGAATTCCATGCAAGAGTTGAAGTGAAATTTCTTGCTGGAATGAGCAATAATTATTATCCTGAAACTGGGCAAGCCTCGCCTGGCACCCTCAGCTCCACCAACTGGGAAACCATAACCAGCAGAAGATCTGGCCCCCCCTACCCTGTTGTGTGAATGCCACATGCTGTCTTCACATGCCACATGAGTCTAAATCAGAAAGTATAACAAACCCCCACAGAGAGTTTTTTTAGGGTAAATTTTAACTTTAGAGGAATTAGAGGAGCTACTAGTTTGATTTTTACTCGAGCAAGAGCAAAGTCATGCATCTGAATGCATGGAGGGGACCTATTAGATGCCTTTATGGAGGGGGGTAATTATGCAAGCATATTCCAACCCATTCACTCAAACTATCTTTAGATGGCGAAGTCAAGCATCAAATCTTCTGAGTTAACAGCAGAAAGATGGCTATTATTACAAACATAATTACTTTGTTATCAAAGTAAATGGTATCAAGTGAGTAGTTACAGAGTAAAATTTAAAAAGATTTCAATAAAAATATCTTCCCTGCCCCCTCCCCCAACAATATTTGTATGGCATATTCCCCTCAAAGGTCTAAGGTACTATAGAAAAAAATAGATTTAGACATTTAAAAATATTAACTTATTAATTTTTTAAAAATTTAATAGCAAACATGTCCAATGACTTTCATCCAAAGTCAAAGACTCAAGGTCTCTAACCTTGGACCAAAGGGACATGAAATGACACATCTGTTACTTAATAATTTGGATTAATTCAAAATATATATACATCTTTAATATTGTCTGTATGATTGTCAGTAGAATGAAAAAGTTTCTTCTAATTTCAAAATACGAGGTGTGTTTGAAGTTATTTAGAAACAATTTTGTTTATTCATCGAAATGAATATTATCCCCTTTGAAGTTGTCCCCATTAGATTTTATACTATTATGCCAGCCGCTTTTCCAATCCTCGAAACATTTCTGAAATGTGATCTTTGGTATAGCTTTTAGTTCTCTCAGCGATGTATTTTTATCTCATTTATGCTTGTGAAACGACAGCCCTTTAAGGTTCTGTTTATTTTTTGGAACAGAAAACAGTCACACAGGGCCAAAAATTCATGAACAAGCCGTGAAATGTGAGCAGGCCCATTATCCCGGTGGTGCAAAAGCCATGAATTGTTTCATCAAAAATGCATTTTTTTTCTAATTGCCTCACACAAACGGTGTTGAACTTGTAAGTAGTACTCTTCATTGAGTGTTTGACCTTGTGTCAAGAACTCATGGTACACTGTGCACTCTGTGAAATTGCAAAATTCCTGTTAATTTTTTAACACACATCGTGTGAGCAGCATCTTTCAGTGCCGAATGATTCAAAATCCAATCTTTTTTTTCTGGATCATTGAAGTAATATTCTTTTTTAACAAATAATACCTTAATTCTAATGTTGATTAATTGAATGACAGTTGGATTCAAATCATGATTGAGGAAACAGGAATTTCTCCCTTCAAAGTTCACATTTGTTTGGAACCAATCCCTCCAAAATCCTTTACTCTGAAAATATTTTCCAGATTCTTGTTTTGAGTTGTCTTGTGAATGAGATAAAGTTCAAATAACTTTACTGAATAATCTCATGATTAATTCTAGGTTTGTGCAACCTGCATGATTGGAGATGACACTAAAGTATCTGAGAAGACTTCTCTTAAGGCTTGTGTAATCGGTAGTCGCTGTGTTATAGAGGAAAAAGTACGGCTAGTAAATTGTATCATAATGGATGGTGTTCATATACATTCTGGGTTAGTATATTCTTATTTGCTTTTAATGATATCACTATGTTTCACTAAATATCTGTTACCAAAAATTATTTTTTTAATATTTGTGTATGCCTGTTGTTCGAGACAGGATAATATGGTGATTAAAAAATCAATGTTATGCTAACTTATTTTCTCATTATGTGATTAAGGGTTTTTAATGTAATTTAGTTAGTAAAACATTAAAGGGTGTTGCATTGGGCTTAAAATTTTCAAATTTCTCATCTGCTTCCACAGTTGGTACAAAAGAATGCTCTAAAATAGGAAAAAAACAATAAAACATATTTTTCATTGTCTTATCTTAGTAATTGGGTTATAGTTTCTTGTTTAAAGTAAAAGTTTAATTTCATTCGTGCAAATAACCATTATTGTGATTTAATATGTAGTTAATTTTGTAAAGCCATTGTAATACTCTTGACGAAAGCACTCCATAAAAAGTAAGCATTTTATATTTTAATTTCATTATTTGGTTTTGTCTTCCTCTGCTACATTGCTATGCCTTGGCTCTTTGATCCATTTCTTTGTTCTAAATCACAGTTGCTACTCGAGCTCATGGGTGTTCCTCATTAGTTCATACACTTATAACTGTGTAATCATGATGTATTCCTCACTCCATGAGACTCCATTCTAAGGCCAAAGTGCTTCTAATACATACATCTCAATCACTCGCATCCTCTTCATCTCAACCTTAACGTTCTCTAACTTACCACTTTATGTAATTGGTTTCAGATTCTCTCCTTTTTTCTGTCTTTTGCAAACTTCTTTTGTGTTTTTTATTTTGAAGCAAGATCCTATACAGTTCTCACCCAGAGATCTGATTGGAAATCAATCACTCTGGAAATTTTACGTGAAACCAGTCTATTCTATATTCAATGCTTTAGCTGGATTCTAGGGATCTATAATTTATTGTTGACTACTATATCTCATTCCCCTCTGGACGTGGTTTCCCACCTCAATGGCAAGCGGGTTCTCAGATCCACAACTCACTCCTACCCTCCCAGAGGGTTGGTCTTGGATGGTTGGAGGCCAGTCTCATAGTTTGACTGACCAAACATTTTACAGTGCAATGCCTGTATAGCATACTTTAATTTTTCATTTATGATGTGGACACATAACATTCCCCAGAGTTGAAAAGAATTAATTAGGAAAATTTGATATCTCCATCTAAATGGCAAATTCACGTTTAACTTTCCTGTTTGATTCTCCTCCTGTGGTTATACAAAATACCTCATCCAAGCAGCCTCCTCTCCCTTCCACTTAGATCCCCATATGTCTTGGATTACTTAAAGCTTAAGAAAATACTTCCTAATGACCTTTATGTGTTAATTTATGGTCGTGAAGCATGTAGTGAGCAGCAGAGCATAGGGAACAGGAAGCATTTAAATTATGCTGTTTCAAGGATTGTAATATTTCATAGAGTATATTTGTAAATATGGTAACTAACAGAGATCCTATGAGAGATAGCAGAGCAGCCAACACCATGGTGAACATTGGAATGAGAATAGCTGGAGGTAGAAACTTGTGGAAGAATGCAATAACCCAAGCCAATGAAGAGGTTGTTAACCTAATAGGGATTCAAATTTTTTTAATATCTAAATTTTTCAATTAGTTAGTGAGATGATTGATAGAGAACAAACTTGAATTTTTATGGAGTACAACAGTTAATATTTATATTCATGTCTAGCCATTAATACCTTATATTTAAATGAGCATTGCTTGCAAATATTGACAAAAATAAATCTACAGGAAAGTCTCATACTTTTGAAATACAAGGGACCAAAAGAATCGGACTAAAGTAACATGTGTTCAACATTCCATCACTAATCAAAATTCTCTGTTTCCACCTCTCTAGTCTCCTTTGAATATCTCCCTCGCTCCAAAAACTGCCTCTGTTCGCCTACCATGCCTAATGCATTCATGTTTGTTTTCCTTTCCATTCTTTTTTATATCCACGTGTCAAATGCCTCGAATGTATGCTCATTCTCCTGCCTCAACAACCAAGTTTCCAAGCTGTAAAAAATATGCTACATATAAAGCTTTCAGTAATCTGTTCTTGATACCCTAACTCAATCTATTCTGGTAATATTACTAACCTTCCATAGCTTTGCTAATTTGATTCATTTCACTACATCCAGCTCTTTATAATTTTGCCAGCTCATGGTTATATTGTAACCACCATAGATGGCCTTTTCTCACAGGCCCATATATTTTCTTTAAAATCTCAATAATTGCTGTTCTGTTTTCTTTGTTATAGACCATGTTTCTATGCCCCAAGTCATTGCAGGTCACATAAGGGTTTTATATTGTGATGTTTATGTTTGTCAAGGTAATGCATTTCCCTTGTGTTTTTGTACCCTGTAAGATTGTCTATTGGTAAATGATCCTTTGATCAAATTCAGGTTTATATTATTGTCAGGCATCATGATAGCTCCAAGATTAAACTATTAAAGTGTTTCAAAATTGTAGTTCTTAGCCTGGACTCATCCCTGTTGAATTCCCATCTTTGATCATGTATTTGGGTATTTCTTTATTTATTATTGGGCCCATCTCTTTTATAAGATCATCAAAGGCAGGAGATGCATCCTCCATTGCAGTTACTGAACGGACAATTTAATATCATCTGTACAAATTAGTATCTGGATTTACTTGCTGTTAGTAGTTCCTGTAGTTTGTATTGCAGGGTTCCTGACAATGTTCTCAAGCACTATGTTAAGCAACAAACTGCAGGATATCTCCTTGCTTTAGGCCCTAGGTCTTGAATGGAAAGAGATGGGAAAGGCCATCTGGCATTACACAATTTTTAGTATCAATAATTGTGGCTCTTATCAGGTGTATTAATTTTGCTGGTATTCCATGTTGTGCTATAGCTTTACATAACATACATTTGTACTGTTATCACTGTCGTAGGCAGTTATAAGATCTATGAACAATTTAAGCATATTTTTTAATTCCTCTGTTTTCTCTTATATTTGTCTTGTTATGAATAGTTGGTCAGTGGTGGATTATATTGTCTAAAACCACATTGGTAGGCTCCTATTTCCTTTTTAACAAATGGGAGTAATTTTTGGAATAGTATAGCAATCAACCTTTAGATATAGTAAGTATAAGATATTTTCCTATATAGTTGAAATTCTAATTAGAGGTTGCCTTTTTGTGCTAAGCTTTTGTGGTCACCACTACAAGCTCTTAAACCAGAATAGCTTCATCAATCTTTATTTCTTTTAAAAGTTTATATAACTGCTTAAGCAGCTCCCTCTCTCCAGTCTTAATGAGTTCCCTTTGAAGTATATTACTGCTATAGGCTTTATTATCCTAGTTTCATGAAGGCCTTATTTTCTTCGGAGGGTTCTATGTCACCATCTCTGGGTGTACTTCTGGTTCAAAACTACACTTAAATGATCTGTTCACTCGCTCATTATTACTTACTTTAAATATTTTTTCAGCGCTAGCATATCTTAGGTTGGTATAATTCTATTCTTTCATTAAGTGTTGCTCACGTATGTAATACCTAAGTGCGCTTTTAAATCTTTACTCTTCAATATTTCTTCTTTCCATTGTCATTTAATATGTATTCTCTTTACCTCCCTCCTCATAATGCTATCTATCCTCAGTTGCTTTTATGGAGCCTTTCATGTTAATCATTTTAACGTAAGCTTCATTTTTCAAAAGTGTTTCTTCTGTGATATCCATAAGGCAGTTCAGGAGCTCCCCACATTTTGTAAGCAGAAAATTTTGATCTTTTTAGATAAGGCTAAGAATTGTAGTAATATCCACACAAAACTTAACTCAAGCAGTTGACTACCATATATGTACAAGGCTAGCAAGTAATATTTATATTTCATCATAAATACAGGAATAAAATATGGAATGCACAGTGTGATATTTTAATAAATTCATCAATACCGTGAGCAAGTTCTGCCTATAGATGTAATTTTGTTTGCATATTGTAGTTGTTTTTTGTTTTAACTGCCCATCACACCGATTAGATCAGTGCATAGCTTATTAAAACATCTGCCTTTAATATATGCTAAAATTATTTATTAAAGGGTTAATATATTTCAGTTCATCTCTGCAAGGCTGCGTTGTCTGTGATGATGCAGATATTGGGATCAACAGTGACCTGAAAGAATGCCTTGTCGGCAGTGGTCATCAAGTGCGAGCTCGAGGTAAGATTGCACTTCATTTTTGCTATCACTGTCTTCTTACACATTATTGCCTTAATTGCCAAAGTTATCATCTGAATAATTTCTCCTAATTTTTCGTATAATTGCATCGAGTAGTTTTGGCAAATTGTAAATATTGGTTGAAAAATACTTTCCTTACATTTACAGCCAAGCACAGCAATGAAGTTCTTACAGATGTAGATAGACTGATGGAGATATAATGCGAAGAGAATATTTGTAAACATGTTTTGAAGTTTTCAAATAAATGAATTTCATACATAAATGCATTTACCATTTATTTCCCCACTCAACCTACAAAAGTTTTCTTTCATAACAAACAAGGAAAGTTAAACCCTTCCTATAATAGATCACAATTATGGAAATCATCTTAACAACATGCTACTTCATATATACCCACATTCATTAAGTTCATCATAACCTTGAGCTTTGCAGCAGGATGTTGCTTCAACCTGCTCATTTACTTTTATCAATGCCTTAAAAATTCAAACTCTCAATAAGTAAATAAAGTTACTAATGGCAATCAATTACACAGAACAAAATTCTCATTAAAATAAATCTACCCAAAAATACATATGCTCAAAAACAAAAAAGTGTAAGAATGATTTATCAACACTCACAGGCAAGACCACATTCCTTCCATGAACTACTATGTTCAGGATGCACTGTATAAAAAGGTCTCCACCAATCAAAATGAAATTATATGATCATGAAAGTAACTAAAATATTTAAAATTTAGTATTGAAAATGATAGCACTGTAAACAGGTGCCATATCAGCATTGTATCAGTCTAATAGTAGCACTGGGATAGCCATATCACATCTTTTCCATAAAATTAAACTCTCATCAAACAGTTCGTGTAATAGACTAGCCAAAGTGTGCACCACTTGATAACAGGTTCAATGAAGAATACTACCAATCTTCAATATACACACATGAACCTATAGGCCCATAAGAGATATTGTTCAAACCAGTTAACTACACCCCTGTACTCACGAGCCTTAAGCTCAATCTCGAACCCTCAATCCCCAAATACTTGTGCGCCTTATTCCAACAGTAGGCCGTGCTACACTCGAGAAGTAAAATTTGTTAATGTCCACTTCTGAGAGGCGGCTTTGCAGGGTTGCTAGAGATTGCTCATTCATAAGGCCAAAAACATCTAAATACATAAGTGATTCAGCCTTTGTCAGCAACCTGAAAATCATGTGAAACAATAGTAATGATCATTAATATTTTGCAACTATGTATGAAAAAAATTGCATTTAAATATTTACTGACTTTAAAAGAATTACTCTTCACATGGACCTTTCAAACACTAATGAAAACTCTTCATAACTCTGATTTAATTCAGTGGTCTTTCAGCTATGTGTTTGTGTAGGTGCAGTTTTTGTACTTGGTATTAATACAAATGACCTTCCTTAACAATGCCATATAGAGATAAAAATATTAGCTAATTGAATGATTCCCCCTCACCTCATGCCAATCATTCACAAGTCTGCCTAAACCTAGAAATAGGATTATATATAAGCATTCCACCTGTGTTGAACAAAATGAATTACTCTTTGTACCTGCGTATTTCAAAGACAGAAAATAATTTGCTTTTCTAATTTTTTGCTGTACATAGAATGTCATGTGCTGGCCATGTCAGAGATTTATCTCATAATCCAGGAGTGTCTTAACTGTATTACAAATAATAATTTACAAATTAGTAAATTATAGTAGTACTAAGAAGTAACTGTACATTATTTTACTTGGAGTGATCACTTAGATTTAAATAATACCAATAAAAATAAATGTCAATTTATAAAATTTTTAATTGGCATTTATTTCTTGTCCCACAATGCATTACAACTGATGAATATTACGCATTAACTCTATTGAGAGACAGCATAGTAACTCAAGACCTGTAGTTCATGCATTAAAAGTGTGGAATGAGGGAAGACACATGGGGCAAACTCATGATAAAACCATAAGTGTTTACTGTAAAACATGAAGCACTGAAGAAATCAAATAACTTTCATACTTCAGATGCCCCAAAAGCAAATGGTCAATCTCAGCACATGTGGTCAGATTTATCATAAACATAAGGACATTGCCTTTTGGTCTGATGTTTTTTATGTATGATATTGAAAAAATATTTTTCTTATTATACAAAGAAATGTCTGCCTCAAATGAAGCTAGAATACTTACGTGTATGCCGACGGAGGAATGTGATAACATCTACTGAGAGCCAAATATTCAATTTTTGAAAGCCCATTTACAACAGCTAATACAGCTCCTTCGGTAAGCTGAGTGCAGTCACTTAAATCCAATTCAACGAGATCAGAGCAGCAGCTAACTAAGCATTCCACATCTTGAGATTTAGAGAAAGAATCATTATTTATTAAAGGGCTTAAATAGAAAAGGAAAAACACCCTTAACTCCAATGAAATATCTTACGACTGTCTTCAAGATCCTTGCGACAGCCACTGATGTTGAGTCTTTGCAGTTCTGAAGGCAGGTTATCGCAAAGATAATTAAGAGAATCCAAATCCAACATTGTCCATGCTAAATTTAGTGACTGCAACCTGAAGGAAAAAACAAGAAATCCTTATACAGCAAATAACTAAATTTTTTAAATACAATAAAATTATTTATGACTTCAGAGAAAAATGTTTGATAATGATATGTACTTTAAGAGATTAAGAGACTACCTTGCGTCAAAATCCCAACTATCAATGAAAAAATAATTACCTTAAACAGCCAGCAAGTATATTCTTTATACCTATTTCAGTGATTCCACTACAGGAGCAGAGATTGAGAACCTCTAAATTTTCATTTTTTCCAATGGCAACACATGATTTATACCCTAATTGACAATGTTCCAGACTCAATTTTTTCAACTGTTTGCAGGTTTCCAGAAGCTTTGTCAAACCTTTGAAAATAATTTATAGAATACATAAGTATTGAAAAAAATCTGATACATTATTGAAGAGGCAAAATATGGTTACGAGTAGATAAATAGTTGATACCTTCATTGGAGATAACCGCCATACTTAGATCTAGATACTGTACTTTGCACAGGGCACTTTCTGTGATAAACTTTGAATCTGGGACAAAAACAGGATCAGGAATCTGAAATGAGGTTATATTAACACAAATTAAAAAAAATTCACTCCTATGAAATAAATTAGCTGTCATTTACACTGTCCCAGTGCTTAGCGGGTAATGGCCTATGAACGGAAGCTGTAATAAAAAATGTAGAATCCCATTCCAGATAACCAAAGACGGGAGTAATCTGACACAGTAAATTTTAACTTTAATATTACAGATACTTATTTCATATTCATCAAACAGTTGTTAATAATAATTGAAATAATTCTCTGAAAGCTCCAAAGGTTTGTTTTGCAAAGAATGAAAATTTGAAGGATATTTTGGGTGGTTGTGGTCAGGTACAGGGTGTTTCAAATGATAGAAATGTGTAACTTTAGCAAGGTGCCAAGGAGAAATCTTAACTGTGTTTAAGGAGCATCTGCTTCATTCATTCTTTCCAGACATGCACATTTTTGGAACTGCCTTGAAAGGCATATTTTGTGGTCCAACATTTCTCTAATGTTGCAGCACGCACCTTTTCATTGGAAGAATACCAACCACAGCAATGGGAAAAAATATTCAGCCACAAAATCCTAACTCTTAAGGTACCCAGGAATCATAGTATAAGCACTGCAAAAGTCTACAATCAATGACCAGCATTGTGATATTCTCTAGAAGCTACTTGCCAGGAAAACCCCACCATGTAATAAACCGATAAAAGAGTATTCTTCCATTATGGAAATTAATATTATTAATATTAATCAATATTATTTCTTAACTTTCTTCCAAAATGAAATATTAGCTCAGTAAGTTTGGTGCAGTCATAGTATGACCTATAAATGCAAAAGGGTTTGATGAGTGCAGAGGTTTGTTGACCTGTTCATACAAATGGTGCAAATGCAGTCACTTTTAACACTTTCTGTAATTAATTTTGAAATGAGGAGACAAAAAAGAAAGGAAGACATGGAACACTAAAAAAGCTCATGTTGCTCGCATAAAACGTCATGAGATTTTTAGGAAAGCTAAGCGAGAAAAATGCAAAGATGATTTGAAAAAAGGGTTTGACTAGGGGAATCATGTAACCATCAGGTGACTTATGCACCCGAATTCCAAGAAGTAAGTTATGAAACATGTTTTTCTAGATTTTGAAAAAAATGAAGGAACAGGGATGGTTAAGAGTGTGATCTATTTTGGCATGAAATTATACATACTCTTAAGAGATAGAGGAGACAGGTAGGGTTATATAATTGACTACCATAGTAAAATGTGGCATAAAGTGACTCTTCAGTTGATGTGGCAGCCTCATAACATTACAATTAAACATCTTTTGAAAGTTATCCCAATCTGTATAATAAAGAAAAAATTTTCCTATGCATTGATTTTTTTCATTTAACTAATTGTAATAGGCATTCTTGTAAATGCATGCATCCAAAATATTTTTCTCAATAGTAGGTACCAATGGTAAGTTGCAGTGAAGTGAAATTCTTCATAGTCAAAGAATGCCTCCAGAACCAAGATATTAGGTACCGCAATCTCAAGCACCCTGAATTTGAGAAGCAACCATAGAATACAGTAGCAGATTTCAAATATTTTTCTGCTTTCAGAGAACTCTTTCCATTTTTATGTAATATCCAATACAGCTCGGTTCAGCATTAGTAGCAGGTGAATTTCAGGTGTCAAATAATCAAGGTAATTTATAGCACAAAGTCTAGGAAAAACCACTAAACTAGGTTTTAGGCCACTGGAGTTAAAAGTAACACAGCCAGTTCATTGCCACAGGATCCCATTAGTTTCAAACCTTTGTGACAGCAAAATTCTTTCATCATCAAAATATCACCATGAAACTTTACCAACAGTAATTGTAATAGAGAATTAAATTAGATACGATTGCTAAGTTAAGTTTTTTACCTCTGCAGAAGCAAGTCTAAGTACTTGTACTCCTCGAGACAAAACAAGACTCAATGCATTTGGACGAAGTGTCCTTCCACTACCACCTAAATCAATGCGTGACCAAAGAGATTCATCACTGAGTAAACGATTCCACCTTCGACTAACAGGTGCACACTGCCTCAATGATGCTTTTGGAAGCCATCGAAATATGTGTATGACCATTTCATCAGAGAGAAGTTCAAAGACATCTGGTGAAAGAGAAGTGGGATTAGAAGTTAGTTAAAATATCTGATGGATTCAGTGAAAATTAACAAAAAGCAGGAAAATGGTCCATTATCAAAAAGGAAGACGAAGCAATTAATAATCACCTTTTCCTGGAAGTTGGGCCGATTTTTTTCGACGGCGGATAGTAAAGGAGTCCGAGCTTCTGGCTTTCTTGTCTTGGTTTGGAGATATATTCGTTGGGTCCTTAGGGTTTGTAACACACTTGGAGCTTTGTCTTCTTTTTCTCTTTTCTTTGGGTATATTCCCATTGTTATTTTCGTGATCACTTTCAAAAGAACTATCTAAAGATATTCTATCGGCACAATCTGAATCCTTCTGGATTCCGTCTACAGTTCCACACACAACATCATCTGCATAAATATCCTTGTTAATGCTAGAATCTTTCAAACTTTCCGAATTGACTGATTTTTCCTCGCTTGCAGAATTAGATTCTCCCATCTTTCTCCGCTTACTGAAAATAAGTTCGTGAATAATTATGCTGCTATATCATAAACTTTCATACATAAAATTCACGGCAGAAAACCCACGTACACCCGTAATATATACAATACTTTCCGATTAGGCATGTAAATAGGCTACATTAAATGCTTATCCTTTCTATCATATTCCTTTTTGATTTGAACTCAGATAATAATTCCAATTCGAAACGAACAAGATCAATTCCAAATATATCAAGTCCAAGTAACGCCCAGGGAAAATCGGCGGGATAATGTACGAGTGTACAATAACTAAATTTCATAAGCCCTAAATATTTCTAAAACCAATAGAAACTTGCGTAAAACCACTATCACTTGGTCATTTCCAGATTTGTAAATCTCGGTTACCAATGATAACATAAGTCGAGAAATGGAAAAACATTTTAGCGGTAAGATTCGCGCCACATCACCAGACAGTTGTTTGTTGAAAGTTAGGTAAAGTTAGGAGTAGATTCAAAAATATATAACCCGATGTCAATTTAAGGACCACGAAATGATTGAGAAAATTTAATTAATTTGCATATATTATCCTATATCAGCCACAATTCTATATTATTTCACGTGTTATCGCGATCAGGCTCTCGTTAAAGCATTAACCGGTGAGCTATTCCATCGCTTTATCCACTCAAAGTCCTCATAAAACTGCTTCTCAGATATAAAAATTGATTTTAATGCATATACTTACCATTCTAGACCATTCTTCACGTTATTTTTTGAAGAATTGCATTCTGAAACTGCCGAAGAGGCAATTTTCCCACCTTTCATTTTTGGCGCAGTCTTTTGAAGAACAATCCAATGTGACTTGGCGTATTGGAGAAACGAACGAATCGAACTCGCCGTATACTCAACCAATGAAATGCTCCGTAACTAAATAGAATTATTTGATCCGTTCGCATATTTGAGCAGAAGGAAAAGGGGAAATTTTTTCAGTGGTGAGGAAATTGTTTTTGGGTGATTTATTTGTAGCAGATAAATTTGTCCAAATAATATTTAAGGTAAATTAATTGATAAATTGTAGCATATATCATCAAAATTTTCAACTCTATGCTATATCTTCTCGGTAATATTTGGTGTTTTTAAAACGTGGATTGTTTCTTTTCTTAAGTTTTATTTGTCAACTCGATGCATTAATGTATAAAAATTGCAGCACATTGTGAATATTTTGGCTTGCAGAAATGGGAAATGCAGTGACAGCCGCTGAAGTTACTGCCGCAAAAATTGTGCATTCTTCGGAATACATCGGTGCTGAATTAGATCCAAAAAAGAATTATTCGAATATTCCTGCATCATGTCCAATGCACATGGGAAATGCCAGTGTACGGTTCTTATCACATGAATTGAAGCAGTCGCAAGTCTTATTTGACCTATTCTGCTAGCTGACCTCATGAATGTCTCTATTACAGGTAGAATCAGGTTGCCCGGTGCGAAACAACAATGACATAAACCCATTAAATATGGTGCGTCCATCGCAATATTTGATTTATCAAAATTCAGTTAAATTTAATTATTTTTGAGTTTAATTTGTGATGTAATTCAGTATTGATGAAAGTTACGTTACTTTCAGATGCCTCCACCAAATCAGCAGCCTGCTCCAGACCAACCTTTTCCACTCCCTATATCCCGTGAAGTCTCAACTATACCTAAAGCTGGAACAAAGGATGAGTTTTGGGTATACCCGTCGCAACAGGTAATGAATAAAATTGTTCATGCCTATACTTTCTTCAGCATCTTACACTTCGGTATCCAACTATCTCTCTAAAATGCCAACCACAAAATAACGAATACGTTTTGCTACTTTTTTCTTCAACAAGTTTCATGATAACTGTGGAAATCTTCATATTTTAAAACTTAATGTGGTGTAATCGTCATTTGTTATTTAAGGCGTAATTAATTTCTCTTGAGTGTAAAGTGACCATTTCCACTAGTCACCCACCTTATTTAAACCAATAAATCTGTAAATAGTTTAATATGCGGACCCGCAGTCCATATATTAAGTTTGGCTAATCAATTTAATTTTCCACAGTTTTTTATTTTTCTATTTGATTATAAAATGAGGGTGGATTACAATGGAAAAATTTGTTTTCAAGTGTTTTGCCGTTACATTGGCACTAATGTCGAATTTGATCGTAAAAATGTGGAAATTTACTTTGTTTAATGACTAATATTGGATGTCATGCTACTCCAGTAAGTTCTTTAATAGGATAGCTTAACTGTCACTCGGGAAAAGGCATTCAAACGAGGGTGATTTTTTAATTCATGGTCCTCACCTTACCAATTATAGAAATGAATTTGTACACTCATTCATAAAGTTCCACATTGAACTCTGTCAACACTCATAAAGTCAGCTTCCATGAGCTACCTACTCCCCCTCTTCTTCCAACTTCATCCAAGTTGCCTGCTTCTGCTTTAACACCACATTTGGTTATTTTGACTACATGGCGTATTTAAACATATTTGGGTATTATTTAGGGATTTCCATAGCTTTGTAATTATCCTCTCCCAACACACTACGTGTTGATAAGTTGTCGTTGAATAAAGGCCTGAAGTATGTTCAAAAATGAGAATGACTGGAGATTATTTAGAGAACTTAAAAACTATGATGCAGCCAATCAGTCAGAAACCCCAGCATTGAAATACATGAATCCTCATAGTATCAATGAATTATTAGTAAATGAGAGGAACTCATCAGATAGATAATATTCCTTAATAAAAAAATCTGAGAAATACCTAATTGGTAGTTGACAAACACAGATAGAGGAAACAGCATTGTCCTTTTGAACTCAGTCAAATACCAAGTAAAGTGTAAGACCTTCATCGAAGAAAGCCATAAAATCACAAACAACAAGAATCTACTGCCTCTTATGATATTAGAAAAGCTGAGTAAACATTCAACATTCTTGAAAAGCTAAATACAAGCTACAAGGTTTGTATAAAAAGTTTTGGAAAAGTAGATTTTATTTCAGATATTGCTACAAAACCTCAAAATTCTTCAACATGCATCTCTTGAGCATCAATGAACTTCTGCCACATTTTGTGGCTTTTCCACAACTCAAGGCTCCTTGGTAGGGAGATTCCGGATGGTCCTTAAGGCTACACGGGCAAGCTTCTTTGATGGTACTTACGGTCCCATGGTGGTGTCTTTTTAGGGAGGATTTCACGTTTTGGAACAGGAAATAGTCTGCTGGTGCCAAGTCAGGACTGTAATGGGGTTGTGGAATATGCTACATGCCATTGCAGAAGATCTTCGCATGCAGACACTTGACTCTACATTATCATATTTAATATAATCCATCAAGACTTTCAGGATGAGTTAAGTGCAGTTCTTTCGCATAGCCAAATTTTCACTGATAATGGTGTGCACTGTCAGCTTATCAATGCCAATACGATTTGCAATATTGCATATGCTTAACAGACATCTGAATTCAGTACTTCACATGCAAGTTTTGGGCGATTCTTGAAGTCATTGGCCATCCAGCGTGGGGCTTGTTCTCCACACCTAACAATTTTTTAAACAGCAAAAATCATTGGCAAACAATCATTAAGTCACTCCTCCCAAGATTCTACAGATTGATAAACTACATACACTAACTAAACCCAATTGAACTTATAATTTTCAGCATGCTCACATTCATGCAAGATAACCTTAAAACTCACTCCTTTGAAGTCTTGCTAACTTAATACCTACATGGAATCAAAATATCTGTGGATATAGTTTCAAAATTCAAATAAATGGTCATCCCACCAAATGCCTTCCTAAAAACCTTTTTCTGAGTGTTTCACCAGTGGAAGCAACAGGAATGATAGAAATAAATCCTGGAAGACCAGTATAAATAAGGGTCACAGCCCAGGCTTGTGTCCCATATCACAACTTTTTGAAGGTAGTATTATTTGTGATGAGAGCTATTAGCAATCATTGGTGCAGCTAAGGAGAATTGACCATTATTCTATGGCATTTCTACAATCAACCACATAAAACATTACAACTCTCTTTATGGACGTTGTGGAAGCTTAATAGTAAATTGTTATTTGCATTATCATCTTTTAATTTTTTTATTTGGATGGAATAATACCTTTTCCCTTCCATCAACAGATTAACTTTTTGATGTTCTCTATTTTCTGCTTCAGCATCTTCATTCAACCATCAATTTTTTCATAAATAAATTATTTTATTCCAGATGTTTTGGAATGCCATGCTGCGTAAAGGGTGGAGGTGGAAGGAGTCTGACCTGAATCCTACTGATATGGATCACATCATCAAAATTCATAATGCTAATAATGAGATGGCTTGGCAAGAGGTATTGATTTTTGTATAGTAAATATTCAAAGTAAAGTGTTATCTGAAAAGGTACTGATTTGGTAATGATTCAAATTTAATGTAACTCCTCAATGATTTGGGATATTTCCAAGAAATAGGCAAGAAGACCATCCATATGACTTAACTGGACAACAAGTACTAGGAAAAATTTTAATGCACACAATTCAATTGCTTAGGCAAATGATTAAAAATGATTCTTGTGATGGTTACTTCACAGAAATTCATGTTGTCTAGATTATTTTCAATTGTTTGTATGTTCATTTGTTCAGCAGAGAGATTAACCACTTGTATGGGTCATCATTTATGTACAATGCTTCTTATAAAAGTTGTTTAAAACAGAAAAATATAGAACTAACCATTTAAATTATTTTTAGAATGTAGTACTGTTAACCCTCTGAGGAATATTTTTATAATAGCTCCATGGCTGACAAAATTTTAAGTACCTAATGGAGCCAATTGAATTAGACACTTGTGTGTAAGTAGTTTGGGTTTCAAGGCACTCGGTCAATTTTTATTGTAAGGGCATACAATTTAATTTTGTCAGCTGAAAACTCTGAATTTAAAGAATGGTGCTTACCAATAGTGAAATTTTGGGTTTTTCACCAGTTTAGGTCATCCATCTCCGCCAACATTTTGATTAATAACTCACAAACTGATATGGAGATGGAGGGCCTGACCTGATTGAAAACCCAAGGAGATTTCACTTGTGCCATACACTGGGAAAGCATTAGATCATGTGCTTCTATTCTGTTATAAGCTGTCAATGATAGCATTATGAGTAAGGGTAGAATTACCAGACTGTTCAGTTACAAAAATAGAATTGTTTCTAGGTCCTCAAATGGGAAGCCCTGCATGCCCGTGAGTGTTGGACCCCCAAGTTGAAAAGTTTTGGAGGTCGAGCCAAGGATTACTCCCCTCGAGCAAGGATAAGGCATTGGATGGGGTTAGTAGGTTATTTTTAATGATAAACGGGTAGTTTTACATGTTCATTATCTCAGAAAATTTTCATTATCTCACTTTTTTGTAGCTAATAATAATAATTGTTTGTGTGTCTGGTGATTAAAACATGGGACACATAATATTGGATGCTGCACTATATTAAATGAAATAATGATGACCTTATTACCCATGTCAGTTAAGTCATCATCACACAATATTCATGTTGGCCCTAAAAATAATTGAGAAATATTTTGCAATACGCAGTATGTTGCTTCTATGAATTGTTATTAGATATGCTCATAGAGAGAACTTCTCTTGGCACCCAATTATCTCATGTTGGATGTGTATCGAGCATAAGAGCTGCATATTCTTTTGCATTAATAGTGCCAGTTTCTCACTCCTAATGGCTTCATTGCTTTTGGATGCTATTATGTTTTTTCTGGAAGATTTATCTACAGTGAGGGTGGCTATAAAACATGAATACTAGCTCTGTCAGGGAGTTCTCTTGGACAGGGAAAAGATGTTGAGTTAATAAAAATCAATGGCATTTTTCTAACCAGTTTTAGTTAAATTTACTGGTGACAAATGTGTGGATTGATTTTTTTTTTTACTGTTTCCTCCAAATACATGGATGTATGTATCTAACTGCATGGGTGGTAAGGGATTCATCTTCAAAAGAACAGCAGACCATAGCAGAAGGCGATTTCACATGACTAACGCCTCTGACACGCATCTGCAGCCAATGAAATCTTATTTCATAATACAATTGTGTAGGCTAGTGTGCTGTGGCATGAACATAATGCAAAACAGAGAATCCGCTCTAGTACGTCTTTTTAAACTTGATTCAGAGGTATGTTTGAAGATAAGAGGTGTGATTATATAGTCGTAAAGCTATGTTCGCATACAGGAGTACAAAAAGTCAGTCTATATTGCCTCAATTAGCAATTTCAATTTTTTAATTTTCTGGAATGTTTTTATTGTATGTCTGGAATGGTTATACGATGCAGTATATTTGGAATGTTAAATTATGCTGATTTATTTGTATGTCATAGGGAAAGAAACTATGCTCCACCCCCCCTGAGTTAGAATTTCACATGGTGTTGCACTTAGTTATGGGTGAGGTCTACCCTCTCCTAACAAACTGACTTTTGGGTTGATATCAGTTTTTTTTTTCAATTTCATTAATGGAGGTGTTAGATAATATTCCTATGGCTAATAATAATTTCAAGTGGCGAATATATGTATTGAGGTAACAGGTCAGTTTATGATAAGCTATATTTCATATTAAAAAGATAATGTAAAGTCACTCATATAAAATTATATGAGTGACTGTACATTATCATATAATATACTTCAATATATGGCCCCCCCCGAAACAGAACAAATCAACTTTAATTGCTGTAATTTACAGCATTGTGTAGATTAGGATAAACTATGATACAGAATGATTTTTATTCAGATACCTCATTATTTCTTAGTAATAATTAGTTAAAAATGATACCCCTTCTCAGAGTGAAGTTCATTCACCTACAATAGACTTCATCCTTGATCACTCTATTACCCCTTGGGTTCGCACAGCCGCTGTAATAAGTTTGCATAATACGTTGATAGTTTTTCCTTTTTCAAAATAGTCAATGAAAATTATCCAATGCCCATCCCAAAATACTGATGCCATGACCTTGCCTGCTGATGAAATTTTCTTCACCTTCTTTGGAGCCGGTTCTCCCTTTTGAATCCATTGTTTTGATTGTTCTTTTGTCTCGGGTGTGAAGTAATGGACCCATGCTTCATCAATCGCAAAAATTCTGATTTTGTCTTGTGAAACTTTGCTCAACACCCAATTGAAACATCTTCACGACACTGTTTGCTCGAGTGTGAGCATACAGGGCACCCATCTTGCACACAGCTTTCTCATGTCCAAATTTTCAGTGAATATGCAATGTACTGCACTTCTTGAAATGCCTGCTATGTCTGCTAGCTCACAAACTTTCAGTTGACGATCATCCAGTATCATTTTGTGGATTTTCTTCATCGTTTCTGGAGTTGTCACCTCATTTGGTCAACCAATTCAATGCTCGTCTTGACAGCTTGTATGGCCTCGTTTAAGCTTTGCTATCCAATATTTTTACTGTTGTAAAAAAAGGAGCAGACTCACTAGAGTAGAATCCAGTTCAAGTTATATATTTTTTGGGCTGAGGCCTTTCAAATAAAAGTATTGTGTCATGTAATGATGACCAATTTTCTCCATTTTCACAAATTCAGTGAAAGCGTCCACTATTGATGACTTCCAAACAAATACTAAACAGTGTGGTGTCTTCAAATTTGAAACATTTGCTTTATAATTTACATACTTTCTAATAGGGTGATATTTTTCAAACAACTACTGCCATGTGTAGGTCAGGACGGGTACTTTTGGGACCAACCTTGTAGTTTCATTTTGGTTGCTTATTAACATTATTCTTTTCAAAATGGTTCACTAACTGGCATGGCTTAATAAGCTTGCATATGGCTGAAGGAATTGATTATAAAAAATAACTTCATGGAATTGCTTTATTTCACAATGAGGCAACAATCGGAAATGCAACATATATTTTTATACTAAAAATTAGGTTTTTTCATGTTATGATTTCCTAGAAATCATTATTATTGAGATAGGATATACCCTGGAATAATGAAAAAAATCACCTGAAAAAACTAGGATGATTCAGGGTTTTCAAAAATAAGTTTCTGCAACTCCTTTTCCTGCATTTCTTAAACCATAGTTTCCATCGACAATAGTTATCTTCATGTAAACACACAGTGGTCAATTTTTATCAAAAAGTGGTGTGCACTAACGAGCACAATTACAATTTTACACAATCTCATTACTGCAATGAAAGGATTTCAGTGTTGAGAGCTCCTTTGATGTGATTACTAATTTTGATTTAGCTACTGTTGCCGGGATGATGTTGAATTAAAAGTAATTTTGTTACATTTATCTTACAGTTATGAACTTCCTTTTGACCGCCATGACTGGATCATAGATCGATGTGGGAAGGAGATTAGATATGTAATTGACTATTATGATGGTGGAGTGGTCAATGGAAGTACGCACCGATTTGCATTATTGGATGTGCGCCCGGCAATGGATTCTTGGGAAAATATTTGGGATCGCATGAAGGTTGCTTGGTGGAGATGGCGTTATGAGGAAAGCGACAGTTCTGAAACTAAAGACATATCATCCTCGAGCTCAAACAAGCTGGGAGGGTGATTTGGTTGTAGAATTTAGTCCATATTAATGTGATTCAAATTTCTTTGTAATCATTTGCTCAAAAAACACTGTTTTCTTTTTCATTTGCTCGTCATCTTTTTCCTTACTTTCATTTAAATTGTTCATAAGTATTATGCAGTATAATATGTACATATGACTCTATAGTTAAGTTTTAAACATATATAATGTAGGAATGAGCGTACATACCTCACTCAAAGGTGTAAACTGTCAACGTTTTATAACCATGACAATTCCCAAATATGTGTCTTTCCGTTTCATCAAATTTTTTCAATGTTGTGTTAATCAGCTTGAAGACTTAAATGATTGGAAATTCAGGCAATTTTTCAAGAAATTTCTGGTTAACAGTAAAAAAAAACTGGTGGAGACTTAATCTCTCCAAATTCTGTGAATGTTATTAAAGGAGTGGTTTTCATTTTATTATTTCATATCAGTAAAGCTGAAAAGCAAAGAACTCATTTATGACTTTTCATTTCTACCAATAATACAAGGGAATATCAATTAGCATTTCACATTTACTGCTTTCTTAGGTATGAGATCATTTTACATTATTTACTGAGTTCTAGTGAGACAAAAAAATTTCTAAAGATCAAATAATGTAGTATGTTATGGAAAACAGCTGTTATTACATCAAGTATCAAATGATGATTTGAAGATGCATTGTGGAGTAAGTATAAATTACTCTGTTTGTATATAAAAGTTCATGAAATTGTTCATCATGGATTATACAATGTATATAAAATAGTACAATTTGTAGTTAACTTATGCTAGTTAAAATGTTATTACTTTATATCATTACCTTAGAGTAATGGCACTACTAGAATGTTTCATAATTGTTACTGGTACCATGTACTTGATGGCTAAATGTTTTATTTATTTCAAGTGAAAGATAAAATACATATTTTCAACAAAGGGCTACTATCCCCTTTTGTGCAGAGTATTATTGCTGTTACTTAATTGAATGTTATCCCAAATAGTGTGGTGTCCATAGAGGGGAGTAGGTGAGTGATGGAAGCTATTGGTATGGGTGTAACATCCCTGCTTAACAACAGGTATACATACATTTTATCCCTTCAGTTTCGCTTATTGAGTAGTGAAGTGTTAATCTTATGAGTTAAATTCAACTGCATTACTTGATTATTGACTATGTATCAGTCGATTAAATTACACTAGTGAGTGATTATTGCAGATTTACTAAACATCCTCGAGGCAGGACCTTTTTAATGGAATTTTCTGTTTTCTCTGCGATTAGGAATACATCATGCTAAAGCTTTGGAAACTAGGAGAGTACTTACTCTGAATGGATCTGTCAATTATTTAATATTAACCTAAACAGTTTCACTCAGACAAATAGGTAAATTATGTGAGCATTGAATATTTGAGGAGTATCATACTTAAATGAGCAGTTACAATAGTCCAGGGGGTAGAGCGTTGGTCTGCTGACTGAAGGGCCTGGGTTCGATTCCCGAGCAAGGCACTCTGGGCACCTGCAGCTCCACCCAAGCTATGTGATTTTTTGGGTACCAGGTCTTCGTGGGAAACCATAATTGGCACAGGGAAAGGAACTGGACCCCCTACCCTAATGTGTGAATTTCACATGCTGTCAGGCTAAGTACTGAGTGAACTCTACCGTCACCTACCAAATCGGCCTTCGGGTTGATTACTGTGTTTATGGTTTTTATACTTCAATGCTGATATTATTTTGTAACGGGGTATATGAAGCGTTTGAAGTACATATTCAAAATTAGTGAAACATTTTTTTACTTAAACATTTGCATTGTATTGCATGAAATTGTTCTTATCTTATCTGTATATAATATGCACTAAAATCACTACTCAAGCATAGGCACCAGTGAGAAGGACACAAATATTCTTACAGGGTCGCACCCAAAAGTGGTAGGACTGATTTTTTTACAAGAATTTTATTGACGATATACTTACATCGACTTAATAATCTTCAAAGTATGCTCCTTGAGCTACTACACACTTAGTATAACGTTGCTCCCATTCCCCGTACGCCCGCTGGAAATTTTCTTTAGGGATGCCGTTGATGACCCTCGTCGAAGCCTCTTGAACGGCCTTTATCGAGTCAAAATGTCGTCCCTTGAGCTGTCTTTTCATCAGGGGGAAGAAGGAGAAGTCCGGTGGTGCCATATCGGGAGAATAGGGCGGGTGCGGCAACGTGGCAACGCCGTATTTGGCCAGGAGCTGTCTGATGACGAGCGCGCCATGGCACGGCGCGTTGTCATGATGAAGCACCCAACAGTTTGCGATGGCTGGTCGGACTATTTTCACGCATTCTCGGAGGCGGGTGAGCACCTGCACGTAAAAGTTTGCATTTACAGTCTCCCCTGGTGGGACAAACTCCTTGTGAACCACTCCACAACGGTCGAAAAACACAATCAACATCGTTTTGATTTGCTCATGCGAGCCTTTTTTGGACGTGGGTATGCAGAAGTGTGCCATTCCGCGGATTGTCTTTTCGTTTCGTGGTCATATTGAAAAACCCACGTTTCATCTCCAGTTATCACATTGTCCAAACAATTTTTATCTTGGTGCAAATTGGCTAACACTTCTTCGGAAATGCGCACACGCGTTGCTTGTTGGTCAACACTCAGAATTTTCGGCACCATCTTGGCGCACACCTTGCACATGGCCAAATCCTGTGAAATAATGTGTTGATGCAGTTAGACCCAACTGGTCTGCAATTTCTTCACTGGTTAAGCGTCAGTCTGTGTTCAGCAGTGTCCTCACTCTGTCCACATTCGTGTCGGTTCTTGCCGCCGACGGCCATCCGGAGCGATGGTCGTCTTCAACAAGCTCCCTACCCTCTTTAAACAACTTGTGCCACCGCTCCGTTCGCGCCAGAGAAAATCAGTCCTACCACTTTTGGGTGCGACCCTGTATGTTTCAACAGTTATAACATATTTGTCACATGGAGAAGAATGATTGTATTTAGATAAAGTGTATGCTTTCAGGCTTCACTTCATGGCATTGGGTGATGTCCATATTAAAGGAGTTAGTAATTTTCCACAAACTTCATTTTTAGATACAATGAATTTCACTAACTTTTGGCATTATCAGGTACAAATTTAGTTTACATGAAGCTGAAATACTCAGGACAGAGAGAAGGGTGGCTATGTAGAAGGGAAGGTGGGGGTTGGGGTTATTCAGGTAAGGGAAGGAAAAAGACGGTACCTTGGTTATGGCTGGGCATTGGGTGAGATCAGGGGAATGGGAGGGGTAAGGGCAAACAGGTACGTTGAATGGTGGGATTTGTTTTCCTTCAAGGTCAGTTTCTTGGAAGAGAGGAGGAAGGATGAATGCTTGTTACAAAGAATCGCTTTGTGGTCTGCCTTCTAATCATGTTTGTTGGAGAGCATTTATTTTTAATCCTTTTGGGAGGATATGCAGTATTTCGGGGATAACATTGCCATTGTGTTTCAAATCTAGGAGGCATTTTGTGATGAAGAAATTGGAGTTTTGATTTTTGTGACACCTGGCATGCTCTTTGGCCTCACATTCCTCTCAGTTTGACCAACATAAAAGGTGTTGCAAGTATCACATTTTAGTTAATAGATGCCTGAATTAAAAAGTATTTCCTGTTTGTCTTTGCAATTAGCTATGATTTTGCAGAGAGTAAAGGGTGAGTAAAAGGCCAATTTGAGTAGAGTAAGAAGGTGATTGGAGAATTTATAGGAGATATCTCCTTGGAATGGTATTGAACATCACTTGGAAGTCTTTAGATTTTGAGGACTGAGAGGAGGAAATTCTACCCAAGTGGATTTAGCTTGGATGGTTGGAGCCAAATGTGTACGAACTCAATGGTTCTCACCTAATGTTTCCCACTGATTTTGGGAAGACTTCTGTTATGGTGATGGTGAAGCAGATATCAAATTGGTTGATTTTCAGAAGTAGTATACAGGGTCCGTCTCCAGGAGCCGGTTCTCCCTTTTGAATCCATTTTTTTGATTGTTATTTTGTCTCGGGTGTGAATTAATGGACCCGCGTTTCATCAATCGCAAAAATTCTGATTTGTTGCTGTGAAAGTTTGCTAAACACTCAATTGAAACATCTTCACGACACCGGTTTTGCTTGAGTTTGAGCATACAGGGCACCCATCTTGCACACAGCTTTCTCATGTCCAAATTTTCAGTGAATATGCAATGTACTGCATTTCTTGAAATGTCTGCTAGCTCGTGCACTTTCAGTCGAGGATCATCGAGATCACTTTGTGGATTTTCTTCACCATTTTTGGAGTTGCCGCTTCATTTGGTCAACCAATGTGATGCTCAATTTGATAGCTCATGCAGCCTTGTTTAAACTCTGCTACCCAATATTTTACTGTTGTAAACAAAGGAGCAGACTCACCCAGAGTAGAATCCAGTTCAGCTTTTATATTGGTTGGGCTGAGGCCTTTCAAATAAAAGTATTGTATCACATAACAATGACCAATTTTCTCCATTTTCACAAATTCACTGAAAACGTTTGCTATTGATGGCTTCCAAACAAATACTAAACGGCATGGCATCTTGAAATTTGAAACATATGCTTTATAATTTACATACTTTCTAATACAGTGTTATTTTTCAAACAGCTACTGCCATCTCTAGGTGAGGCTGGGTACTTCTGGAACCACCCTCTTATTGATGTGCATTTAGCAGAATATATAAGTAGAATAGAGGGATAGGTAACTGATCTATATCCTATTCACGTCTCGGGACGCTCAGGGTCAGGTCGCAAATGGTGAGCTAGCCTAGGCAGGGATATCCACTATCATCTCTTCTTTTCAATGTATATGGGGAAGAAATGTGGTGTGAAGTGTGGCATGAGAAGGGCTGGAGTGAAAGTATATGGAGAACTTATCAAATCAGATTTGCAGATGATCCAATCTTGGTTTAACAGCCAGCTGAAGGGTCACAATAAATACTTTGCACATTGCAGAATCAGTGTGATAATTATAGAATGAAAATTTATCACAAGAAAATGAAGGTAATGTGATTCCGATGAAACAGGAAAGCTAACATAAACATTCAAGTTTAGGGATATGAACTGGAACTGGTAGAGCAGTTCAGCTACTAACAAAGTGTTTTTAAGGAGGGTGAGCAGAGTTGTACGGACATGGCAGGTATTTGAAGTAAAGAAAACAAGTGAAAAGTTCCGAAGTTTGTGTGACTTGGATACTACAAGTATTGATTGGAGAATTTCAACATGTATTAATGAACAATATAAAATGGACTGAAAGGATAGCTAGCTAAGTTCTAGGCATGATAGAGGAGAAGAGATAGATGTTCATAGTCATTTGAAGAAGGTAGAATAAGTGGTTACATGAGGTAATGAGAGGCAATCTGATGCTGAAAGGAGTAATATGCAGGGTTGAGGAAGGAAAAGAGTAGGCATTTTAGATGGAATTAAGGGTGGTAGAAAGTCTGTAGCTCTTATAAATGAGTTATTGTCACATATAGAGTTGGATTTAAGGATATTTTGTGTCATGTTTGCTGGAACTCAAAGAATACTCTAGTGGGTAGTGTCAAGTTGTTTGTTAACATTTTTAATATATCATAAAAAAGGTTTGTTTTTCTTATTTCTTTATTTGATAAAATAATGCTAAGCTATTTCCAGAGATTTTATGAATCTCAGTGAAATGTAGTAATGGATTCATCTATAATTGATGCATTCTATGTTTAGTATCAAATATACCTCAGTGTTCCCTATCCACTTCTACTCTCAAATCAAGTCTTCATTGTTGAGGTAGCAATTGAACTTCTGCTATACTTCATTTTGGCACAAGACAACTTGCAAAACTCAACAGTTTGTATTGACTGAATGGGAAAAGAGTTCTCTGTGGCATTTCATCTTGAAGACATTTACTTTAATTTTTTATTCATTGTTAAGGTCTTATGGTACAAAGTTTTCACTTCCTCCCAAGTTATTCTCAGCACTTAGTTGAGATGTATAACCTGTTCCCTTAGACTCTGAAGTTATCTGCTGAACCTTTTCTTTTCTGATGTATCATAAGTATTTCAATCCTAAGATTTGTTGACTGCAGTCCTCCATTCTTCTCTATTCATTGTTAATTCCCCCACCTTGTCATTGATTTTCTGGTTTGCGTCCTTAATTTTTCTTATTGATATCTATTGGTTTCTATAATGAGCTCTTGCCTTCAATTTTCCGATCAAATGCGTTTCTAACAAAACCATTGTGCCTCAAGGTGTGTTCAATCCATCTAGTTCTCCTTTGCCATATAGTTTTCCAAAATATCCTTTTCTATACTTCTCTACTATTTACTTTTCGAATCATAAACTGATTCCTTGTTTGCAACCTCAGGCTCTTTGAGCATAGTAGTTATCTCTTTTTCCTTAATACCTTCTTAGCTTGAACTGTTTTATACTTGATAGTATGAGTTGATATAATAAGTTGAATATTTTCGATCCCACATGATATTGCTACCCAGGTGGATGAAGGATTTCATTTTCCTAAGTTCCGCTCTCCAAATGGTGATATGTCTTCAGCTTCTCTCTTCCACCCTAAGATTCAGTTTTCTTCTTAATGATACTCATTATATTCCCGAAGTACTTGGTTGCTAGCCTTCAGAGTAACTTATTGGTGCTTCCACACATCTGTAAACGGACACATGTTCATTTCTTTGCTATTCACCTCTGATGCCCAATTCTTGTGCTTCTATTATTGCTTCTTCTTGATATACATTGCATGGTGCTGTCAAGAGGTTGCTTCTTTGAAATTACTGACTTAAGCTCCTTACTCTTTAGCAGCTCCCTCTTCGTATATATTTTTATAATTTTTTTGGGGGAACCAGTGCCTTTGCCTATTTTTCCAAGAACTCAGAAAAATATTAGTTTCCACATCTGCATGACTAAGAACAGAGTGGATTTCCTCGGCTTTATAAATGTCTATATCTTTCATTAGCTTTCCCAGTAGAAAATGGTTTTAAAAATAACAGTTAATGTTGAAAAATATATATATATATTTATATCATGATGCATAATTCAGTCATTTAAAAATATATTTACATTAGTTATATATATATATATATACACATGCATATATAATATTTAGACAGCACAGTAGAACACAAATAAAATAGTAGCACTTAAAAGGACACTCGGCTCTTACTTGAAAAAGGCTGAAAGCTCAAACAATCAACAATGTGAGTGTCCTTTTAAGTGTTACTATTTTATTTGTGTTCTATTGTGCCGTCTAAATATTATACTGCTCGTGTGAGTGTTTCTATATCATCAATATTTTTATAAATTATTTATATATGCATATTAATTATATATATTATATGTGGATTTAAAAATTCTGTATGATGAAATACATGTATATATCATGATACAGAATTTACTGACATTTTTTAATCCATATATATACATATTGTGGGGTTGCGGTAGTCCAGAGGTAGAGCGTTGGACTACTGTCCATAGGGTCCGGCACTCCCAGCTCCACCCAAGCTGTGTGATGTTTTGGATACCAGATCTTCCTGGGAAACCAGAACAGGGAAAGGAACTGTCCCCCCCTACCCTGATGTGTGAATTTCACATGCTGTCGGGCTTAGTACTGGGTGAACTCTACCAAACTAGCCTTCGACTTGATTACTGTGTTGATGGTTTTATGTATGTATACATATATCATTTGAATTGCATCAGGTTGAGTTGCATTTGATTCAGGGCAGTAGGCTGTTTAAAGCTCTGGAGATCGTTGATGCTAAGAGGCACTCTACCAGTCTCAAATAATTAGTTTAATAGGGATTCTAGTGTCCTCACTGGATTTTCAAAAAGACATGATTCTAAAAATCAAAAAGACAAAGACTAAAAATCAAAAAGACAAAGACTAAAAATCATGTCTGGCTGTTAAAAGAAATGGCTAGATTAAGCGTGGCCAGCAGCTGAAAATAAGGGTTTGGTTTTAAAAAAATAATGAGAATGCAAAAATCATAACTGGCTACAAGTATGCATACTAGACAGCCCAGTACATGCCCAGACCAGCAATGCAATGTATAAGTACACTATCTATATCATGATACACAGTCTTGTATCTCAATATTAATGTATCAATTATCTCCATGAATCAAGGAGTTTGAAAAAGGAACTTATCGGGCACATATACATGTATTCAGCAACTGCTACATCTTGCTAAGTATCTGCAGGACATTTCAGGTTAAGTGACTCTTGCAGTTGCACATAATGCTTTCCTCTGGCTTCTGGTAAACATATAATACCGTTTTGATAAGGCTAGTCCTTCAGACCTTGAATCCTGTTTCTTAAGCATTCAGGCAGATCAACTTTTTAAGAATCTCTGCTTTTAACGTTGCCCAGTATCCTGCCTCCAATTTTGTTTTCAATATTGGAGTTATAAGTCCCGATATCCCATTTTTGAACCAGTTAATGGTCAAATAGTTCTGTTACTATGTGGCCAAGAAAATAAGTACCAGTTTTTGTACCAAAATTTTGGCAGATATAGTTACGTCAATGATATCCAATATAGGTTATTGAGTAATTGAAAACTTCGGGGGGGAAATCTGATTACTTAATGGTTAAAATATAGATAGAACGAATCAAGTTTTAACCAGTATCACATGCTAGAGCTAATTTTCTGTAATTTATTGACATGTATTCACCATCGTTTGTTTTGTTGTGCATTCACAGTTTTCGACAAGTACTGGTGACTAATTTTTACATCAGGATTGAACAATTTATGCAATATAACGGATCGTATGTCTGATAGGAAGAATTAATTGCAATGTATTTCAAGCAATCTAAAGTAAGCAAAAGATTGCAGCCTAATCTTCAAAAAAATTAAAGTAATGATAGCTTTCTTGGGCATTCACGGGTATGTTAACTGGTAAAATACGAACGGAGTGTGTCTCAATCGACCCGACGCTCACACGATCTTCGTCTCATCGGCTGTTCCAATTTTTCACGTTGAGTGTCACTGCTGTACTTGATTGGGATTATTGGAGGTGGAAGATAGGGGATGTAGTGTTGACACCGAAGTTCTGTGTTAATTTTTTGCGATAGTTTCACTCGAGCTTTATGGGTCTTTCATCTATCCTTATTAGTTTTGGACAATTTTACCGTTCTTCCTATTTAAACTGAATCAGACGTGTGTCTGAGTGGAATTATTTTTCTTCTTGATCCGAACCAGCTGAAGAGTTAATAAAAATGAATAGGAATCCTGAACCTAAACGTGAAATTGAGCCACCGGCAGAACTAGAAAGTCAGTTCATCTTGAGACTTCCTCCAGTAAGTAAAGTTACGTCATATTTCTTCTGTTTCAACTTGATATTATTGGTGCGTAATGAATGTATCTTCTTAACCTTCATTTAAGGAACCGTCTAAAGTTCTTCGTGAAGTAATACGCAGCGGTTACATGGGTTTGAAAGAGCGTTTTAGCATAAAAATGGAAAATGACATGAGATATGGTGAAGTCAGGCTAGATCATTGGCTAATGACTGCGAAAGTGAGTGTGCCCTTTAATCTGGTGTAATATTTCCTCTAGTATTACGATTCATAATCAGTGCGTAATTCTATTCATTCTAATTAGGTAATGGACTTCCCTACTGTTATGGAGTCTCTGAAGACAATTGACGGAAAGAGCTTTTACAAAACAGCAGATGTATGCCAAGTAAGCATTAAATTACATTTTATCCTACATTTCTGCAATGATAACGACAAATTGAGAACCAAATGATTTCGTCTTCCCGATAGCTTTTGATCTGTAAAGAGGAAGACGATGAAGACAAGGGCAAGGATGGTCCTGATGGTGATGGAGCTGGGGAAGCCACATCGTCGAAAGGAAAGAAAAAAGATCCGAACAAAGTGGACCGGAAATTTCTTTGGCCTCACGGATTGGCTCCTCCCCTGAAGAATGTAAGAAAAAGAAGATTCAGAAAAACCCTTAAGAAAAAGGTAAGTTTCAAAGTGGTTATCAGTTTTTTGATTTGGTGTGTAGACGGTGAATGCAGTTGTTCATAAACTTGTGCCTCAGTGAATACGTACAACACTCTAGATGTTGGTTGGTGTATTTTAATTAATGTACAACATTTGAACTCCCAGTTGTTTTCATAAACTTCTATTATCAACAATGAATGAGGATAGGATAATGTTAAGTATTGATTTTCCTCTAGTATGTTGAAGCTCCTGAGATAGAGAAGGAAGTAAAGCGGCTTCTTCGGGTGGATAATGATGCTGTTAGTGTCAAATGGGAAATCATTGCAAATGAAGATGAAGTTGAGAGTGGTGTTGGAGGCGGAATCTCTGAGAATAATGGAGCAGCTTCTTTGGCAAGTGACATTCCTCCTTCTTCAGCGGACAAAGATGATGGGGAGGAAGCTGAGGGGACAGACGGGAATCTGAAAGCTTCCGCACAGAATGGTAGTGCTGCTGGTAGAGGCAGAAGTGGTAGTGGATCCCGATATAGGGGCGGTCATACTGGAACATCTGGAGGAGTTGAAAAGATGGAGGCTGAAGATGGTCCAGGTATAGAAGATGATGCAGATGGGAGAAGAAAAGATGGAGATACATCATTGGAGACAAGCAATCAGCATAGCATGGATGTTGGTAAGTGAAACTTACGACATGGAGTCATGATATATTTGTTAACTCTCATCACAAGTTCCCCTCCATTTGCGGGTTAGAACTCCTTAATATGTCTGAAGGACTTAAATGCTCCAATGCCCACTTGCCGGTGGAAGCAATGATAAATGCTCCTGGTAGTGCTGCCATTACTAGCTAGATAAAAGAATGGGCGTGAGGCAAAAGGTGGTCAATGCAGTGCCAGCTCATCAGTAATATACTTTTAAAAAGAATTTTAGGCAGTAGAATGGTGGCCAATTAGTGGTGTTGTCACATTAAAAAGACTTGAGAATGGCACTGGAAAACTGCCTCCATTATTTGTTTCATAAAATTATGGTAGATGCAAATGGGAATTGAATCCTAGTAACTAGATGGCTCCACCCACTGTGGCAGGTACCTAGCTTGCCCAGCAGATGAGGAAGCAAGGCTCCCACAGTCATCTTTACATGAAAATCTGGCACAGGTGAATTGACATCATAAAAGAAGACGGAACTTTTTGTCTTCTTTTCCACTGTTGCAAATTTCATTTGTGTAATGATGATAGTTTGTTGACTTGACAGGTTTTTGTGAGTGATGCAGAGAATGCATAAATCAACGTTAATCCAACAGAACTTGTACTGAATTAAGAAGTACATTTGGTCCAGGGAAGGGAAATGATGTTGGCCTTAATAATAATAATGTATTTATGTGTTCGTAGATTCATTGCTTATTCATACGTACACAAATATAAGAAACGTCAAATATAAACTTCACAATTTTGAAAGAAATACAATATATATGCACACACACACACACATACATGTAATATACACTTATATATTTACATGTTATTCAGTTAAGCCGGAATTGGTGTGTAGTTACAATTCCAGGTATTCATTTACAGAATAGAACTTATTACTTTTAATAGGTTGAACAGCATTTTCTTGGAAATAGGTACTTTTGTTTCATATTTGATTTCTTGGGGTTTAAGTTTTTGAAGCTTAGTTTTTCAAGTTTATAGAATAACCTTAAGCCAATTGCTTTGGGCCCTTGACCAGTATTGTGTGTTCTGACAAATGGCTGGTGCAGGTGATTGCAGGTTCTTGTATAGTGACTATGGTAATCGTTGTTGGACTTGCACTTAGAAATATTACCCTTTGCATATAAGATGACATAACATTTATATATGCGAGGTACTGGTAATAAACCAAGTCTTTTGAAGATAGGTTTACATGGTGCACCGCAAGGAGCATTGCTCATAATACGCATAATCCTCTTTTGGATTTTGAAGATGGCCCTCATGAGGAGAGGAACCCCAGGAAAGGATACTAAAAGTAACACGAATAAAATTCATCATGGTAAATATATAGTATAGAAGGGCCTCTAACGTTACGGAATATCTAATATTTCAAAAGAGGAATCGTAGGGAACCTAACTTTCTAAGTAATTTGAAAATTTGTTCCTCCCAAGACATGTTTCCATGCAGGATAACTCCCAGAAATTGGGTAATGGAATTTTGGGGAATGCTAAAACCTGTTGCATCTACTGAGATTGTGGTGGAAACTTTGTTTTTAAGAGTGAAATAAGTTAGGCTGGGCTTGTTTAAATTGGGTTTTAGGAAGTTAAGTATTTTTTTTAAATCCATGTTGAGATGCAGATAATAGGTCATATGTTTCAAGATATGATACTAGGCGATGATAGAAAACTATTTCAGATATTTTCCCCTACTGGTTCAAGAGGGATATTTGTCTATAAGAATTCATCGCCATTTTGAAACCTTAGCCTTTGGCAGAAGAGGGCTTGGGAAAATTTCAATTTTTAGGGAATCATTAATTTAGAATAACAGCTGATCTTAAATTGTATTAGATGACCTTATTATGACCATCCCTGGGTTACCATCTAATCCAGGACTAAATTTGTTACGGAATTTATTGATAATGTTGGTCAGTTCCATGGCTGAATTTCCAGAGTTTAAAATGTTTTAGTTTCCAAAGTAAGTTTGCTTTTTGTCTCAAGTATTGATTTTTAGAGTTAATACTTTGAACTTTGCATAAGATCAGTGAAAAGGAAAATACATTTTTCAATCATTTAAATTAACGTTGAACCTCTTTCAGCGGAGGATGATATCTTTGGGGGTGCCGTTAGTGATTCAGAGGAGGAGGGCATTGAAGAAGAGAAAGGAGGCATGGAGAGGAGGGGCCATCTTGAGATGGATGACGACGAGGATGATGATGAAGATGATGACGAAGAGGGAGGAAACACACTCCTTGACGACATTGAAGAGGAAGGAACAAGTCGAATTTCAGCTGTCGATAGCCACAACTCATATTCCACCTTTGGAACAGTGAGTTACTGTTTTCACTATTCTGCAGTCACAGACCATGCTGACAAGTGCAGCATCAGGCTGCCATCTTACTTACTACATGTGGCTGGCATCTGATATCTTGGTTGAAAGTTTCTAGCACTTCAATGCATGAAAATGCTCATGAAAGTGCAAGGGAGGAAAGGGGCTGAAGAGTAGGTTCAATTGTCTCTTTCACCATGCTCCCTCTTCACCCCAAAGTCTGGTTTCTGTACATGTGCCAGAAACTTTCAACAGTACCTATGAGCATTCAAGTGTGGTATCTGCACAGCTTTTATTTAAATGGTGAAATATCGCTTTCATTAAAGGATCTTATTGTTTTTGCATGTGGATGAAAGGGTGGATATTTTAAGTGTATGTAGTGCATTAACAAAATGTGTACGAGGTCTGTTCAAAAAGTATCGTGACTTTTGTGTTTTTTCAAAAATTATTTATTTATTCATATCTATTTTGTCCCCTTCCAAGTAATGCCCATTAGATTTTATACACTTGCACCAACGTTTTTTTCAAATCCTCAAGGCACTTCAAATAATCATTTTTTGCAATCTTGTTCAGCTCCCCCTTTGATGCAGTCTTTATCTCGTCAATTGTAGCGTAGTGTTGTCGTTTCATGGGCCTCTTCAGTTTCGGGAACCGGAAAAAGTCACTAAGGGCCATATCTGGGGAATACGGTGACTGCGACATCATTAGTGCGTTGTTTTTGGCCAAACATTCGCGCACAAGTAACGATGTGTGAGCAGGGGCGTTTTCATGGTGCAAAAGCCAAATTTTGTTCTTTCACAAATCCGGGCGTTTGTGGCGGATTGCTTCGCGCCAATTGCACATAACTTGCGGCTAATATTCCTTATATACCCTTCTACCCTGTGGCAAGAACTCATTATGCACCACGCCCCTACAATTGGAGAAAACTGCAAGCAAAACTTTCACATTCGACAGAACTTGGCGAGCTCTTTTCGGTCTTGGCTCGTGCTGCAGCCTCCATAGGGATGATTGAGCTTTAGTTTCCACGTCATAACCATAAACCCATGATTCGTCACCAGTTATGACCCTCTTAAGAAAAATTGGGTCGTCACGGACAACCTCATTAGCAATGTTAATTCGTTGCTGTTTTTGGTCAAAATTTTGCTATTATGGCATGAATTTTGCGGCGACCTGTGTCATGCCCGAATCATTGGTGAAAATCGAATGGCCAATCGAGCCAATCAATATGTTTAGGTCCTCAGCAACTTTTCTAATGGTGATTTAACAATTGGCCAATACTATTTTCTTCACTTCATCAATGTTTTCATCTGTTTTTGACGTGCTTGGGCATCTGGCACGCTCTTCGTCGTTCAAATCCTCCTGGCCCTCTGAGAACATTTTGTGCCACCGATAAACGTTGCTTTGGTCCAAGGTAACTTCTCCATATGCCACAGTCAACATTCGGAATGCATCCACGCAGTTAAGTTTGTTTTTCACATAAAATTTGATACTGATTCTTTGATCCATTTTTAGGATCATGCAAAAATCAAAGACAAGCCAAAACACCACCTAGCAAAACAGCTGTCAACAATTAACTGAACATTCAAAATGGCTGAACTTTTCAGCATTTGTGAGAGACATAAGCACCAACATATCGCCACGTAACACGTGAAAATTCAAAATTTGCGATACTTTTTGAACAAACCTTGTATTCAATGATATATTAGCAATTATACTGAAGTTATCTGTGACACTCCTGTGTGTTATAGCATGGCAAATATAGGTGCCTGTGGTTATAGTTTAATTGCGTCGGTCATGGATATATTCCTGAAACACTACATGTCCCAAGATGGCATACAGTCCTTGGGATTAAATACAATGAATTATTGTAGAGTGCTACTTGTGATGACTCATTGATACTTGATTGTTCTAAAAGACATGTAGTACTAAGTTAACTTTTCATTGAGGGGTCCTAAAAAGACATTACTGTTGAAGTAATTTTAATTTAATTATTGAAAAGATAAAACAAAAAGGTCATTTTTACCTGTTTAACAAAATTCTGGGCTTATATTGCTTTATTGATGGCTTGTTGTGTTTTGTCTAATGTCATCTTGGATGTGTACTAGTTAATTTACATACTTCCTTTCCCCTAAATGCATGACCTGAAGAGGATAATTCCAGAATTAAGTCTGCTTCTAGACAGATCGCTATCTCTTGAAAATTGGCATCATCATTTAAATCATTGTTCACCAGGGAATGTTGTGTGTTTCAAAATACTTTAATGCCACTGAAGACTTTTAGAATTGTTGAGGATAAACTTGTTAACTATTTGATTTTGAGAGCCTTGTTTTTTTCTCCAGGATTCTATGCAACAAAACACCAGAGGTTCACCTGTGCCATTAGTTACACAGTTTACCAAAGAAATGTTTAGTCCCTCACAAGGAGGGAGGGATGATATCTTTGAAAAGGCTAGTGGGAGTGTTGGTTCAAATCCAGAACCTCTAAGGAGAGACCTGATGTCCAGTCCAAAAGCCAAAAGTAAGGACCTGAAAAGCCCTTCTGCAAGCTCTCCATCAAAAAGTATTTCTAAAGGTTGGTACAGCTCTATAATTTTTATTATTCAAAATGTGTAGTGTAAGCCTCATCATTAAAAAATCTGTAGCGTTCAGCTAATTGTTTACAAGTAATGATATCAGACAAAGTTTGAAGGTCAGTAGCCTCCTGTTTATCTGTAGTATTTGCTATTCAAGGGTGGATGACTAAATGGGAAACAAGGTGCTGATAATTAATAATATAATGCATAAAACTGGAAATGGAATGAGAAGTCAGGGAGAAAACTCTAATTACAGTGATTAGCGTGAGTGAAGATGCAGTACTTTAAATATTTACAGCATTTTTTCCATGCAGGAAAAAATGATGGAAGTTCTGGTAAAATTGGTATTTGACTCATTTTACATAGGAAAGTACCTCGCCTGTTATTTTTAGAGCTGTTGGAGAGAGAGAAGACTGATTCCTATCCAGACATTTTATGTCCTTCTTATCCCTAAGCCTACTTGACTCTCCATTGAGATTTCACAAGTTGAGGCTGTGGTTCATGCTTCAAGTGAAAATAAGGGATGTAAACGTTTCTTATTTTCTCTCAATATTTTTGTTTCTTTCCATAAATTGTGGTATCTCTATGAATTTGGTATTTGTTACTTAGTTGAAATATTAAATTCATTCCTGAGCCATACAGTTGTCAACAAAAGATTTTGTTTTGCTCATGAGCAATTGGTCGGCTTTATGTTTGAGCATTGACGATTATAAATTTTTAATGGCACTGTCCTCACCACTGTGGACACATTTTTTTCAATGAGTCAATTTAATGAAAAACTATTTTCTTATAATATAGATGTAATTTTCCGGGAAATTCATGTTCCAGGAAAGGAGAGTCAACTGTCAATAATTTGTTATTGTTAGAGCATTTTCAATCAGGATTGTAGTAATAGTTTTAGGGAGGCAAGCGACAGCTGGGATCATTTGAGCTATTGGGGATGGATGGGAAATGAGAAAATGTGGATAGGAACCTGGTGGTATATCAGTGTATTCTTAACAAAAGGCACCAAGGGGTCCACAGTTTAACGTCCTATCTGATCGATGGCATGCACTCACTCAAAGTGCTCTCCGCAAAGCACCCCAAATAGGGATCAGGATACCACTGAAAAAGATCTGCTGTCTCCAGGGTTGAAACCTGGGCCCTCTGGGTGGGAGGCCAGTATGCTAGCCACCACACCAAACAGGATGGTGTATTTGATATTCTTTACATGTTTACAGCTTACAGCAGGGTATTATGTTGTGTATCTGATATCACAATGAGACAACTAACCATTTATTTCCATGTCTGAGGCCTGCAGTAATAATTATTCACCCATGACCGATATTTCTCCAGAAATAAAATTGTTATAAAAATGTAAAATGCCCTGGAAAATTCCAAATATGTATTATCTGTAAAACCTGGAAGACCAGTGATTTCTGTTGGCTAGATAGCAGACCTGTCTGTAATGCTTGAAATTGATTAACTATTCTACATGTGTAGTTGAAAATGAATCTACTTATTGTAGGACACTGTTACATAGCCTGAGCTGTGTTAAAAAAAATATATGAACAGCCAATAATTTCATTAGTGTGTGTATTTAGAAATTCATTAATCTTGCTCTCATATGATGGAGTAATGGTAAAAATACTGACAACAAGTAAAATTGACTACTGAGCATAAATTATGAGTTTAAATTGTTATGTGATTCATGACTTGATGAAAATGTTTCCGAAACTGTCGGTGCTACTTGGTCACCTTCTTAATTAACAATCTTAGGTACTTTCCTTACTTCCTATCCAGTATCAAAATAAATGATACCCAAAGTGAAAAAAATTACTATCATTCCAATGTCATTGAATGGGTAGACTATTCTAGCTTATGTATTTCATGGCAGAAATTAACATTTATTTTGTCGGCCATAATGAAAGTTAGCATTCTAGAAAAATTGCAACATAATCCTAAATTTATAAAAGGCAGTTGGTAGTACTTATAGTCGATTAATGGCAAATTTTCTTTTGTTATAAAAATAACCTCAGTAATCTACCTTGAAGGCTTGTTTGACAGATGAAGATGAAGTTTATCTCATGCTGAGCCCAGCAGCATGTAAAATTCATGTGATACTAACTTATGAGTTTTACATGCATTGAAATTAATTTTGTGTCTGGTCCATACTGGTTTTCATAGCCAAGGGTTACTTTTTAAGATTTACTGGTTATATCCCAGAGCAAACATTAATCAGTTCAGTTCATTTTTAGTTAGGTTAATAAATTCTCTAAATTTGCCATTTCAAAATTGAATCAATGTGGTTAAAAATATGTGGGAAGCTAACCACCAAACATTTTCTTCATGAAATGAGTGGTGAATGTTAAATAGTGAAACTCCAGTTTCAAAAGTTTCTTCGCATTATCTTTCAGCTTCCCTTGCCCTGCGTTGGTCTTCTCTTGGGCGAGAGTTAGACGAGCTTAGCAAGCAACTCCAAGCTGCGCAAGAGGCTGAGTCTTTAGCACCCGAGAACCAAGCTCTTCGTCAGAGATTTGCTCGCATAACTGACTCACTTCTGGAGCAGCAGGCTGCTAAGAAGCAGGAAGTATGGTCATTTTTTATCTGGTTGAGTTATTTCATATTTGTGGTCTTTTGTTATTTAGAACACTGATAATTTTAATGAGCATGCATCTTTCTCTATTTTCAGTATGATGAAATGCAGTTGCTTCTGCAAGCGCATGATCGCTAATGTCTGAGAAGTCCTCTTTGGGTTATTCATGTGCATTTATAAATACTTGTGTGTGTACGGACATAATTATATATGGAGAAGAAATGCTTAAAAATCATCTGTTAATATTTTGGAATATATCCGAAGATGTACAACTGTTTATTTATTGTTTTTAAAAATAAAAATGCCAGTATCTTCATATCTTGTTAATATTGGTGATCAGACCTTTTATACTGTTCAATATTCTTATTAACAGAATTTCTTAGTAGTTCATATTTTCAAGCCTTAAATTGAATTCTTTTTTCTTCTATTGAATATAAATTCCACAGTCCTCAAGTTTTTTGGTGCCCTCCATGTCATCTTGGTAGAATCACTGGTATTCTACCTTTGTTTTAAATCATTTTCATTATTGTAATTGGCTGTACTAGTAAGTAAATATCAAGTATAATATCCTATTCAAAGCTTCTGTGTAGCACCTGTTTAAAGAACTTGTGACAATTTGCGAGATAAAAGTACCATTGGTCTGGCCCCGGATGAAAGTGCCAATGTGGTAATATCGTTATTGAAAATTTACTTTCTAAGTCTACCCTCTCTGCAATCAATTAAGGAAAATAAGGTACTTTACTGTGGTGGTACAGTTCCTGGAGTAAAACAGTAAAATGGCATTCTTCTTCTCAACCTCACCCTTTTTCTTCTTCAATCTCATCACAAAATGAGCAAAGGTGGTACTGAATTGATATACACCTGGGATTTACAGCCAATCGCTACGACTTTCAAACAGATTGCATAACTGAAAATAAGTGTTCACAATCTGTTAAACCTACCTAAACTGCATTTTATGGTTATAGATGCTTCAAAGAGGGAAGTTGAAAAGAGAAATCATGTCACACATCTTACACTTTGCTCAAAAAACCAATGCATCACCATGCCCCAAACAGAAATGGAAATCACAGAATTCATTGTAGACACAATGTGTTGTACACTACCCATACCTTATGAAAAAGTATTTTGCCTTTTACTTTGAATTCAAAAGGAAATATATCAGTTTAAGAGAATGGGAATAAATAATTTGAGGTTAAATAATATGATCCATCTAATATGTGATAAAAAATAATAAAATCAAATAGTTGTTTGATGAACTAACATTGTGCCCATGATTCATCAGATTTCACCCACAATCACTCATACGGGTAGTTATTTATATCAAACGGAAAAAAGTATTTTGCTAATTTGTGCCTTTTAAAAATTTACCTCTTTTTGCTAAAAATCAGTGTTTTTTTCAAGAAACTGCGGGAGATGCTGCGACAATAACTTTTATCGGAGTCATCCGCTAAGTGTGGATGTAACAATTTCAGAATGTATAAATCATTTGCCTTGACTGGGATCCTGGTCAAGGCGAATGATTTTTACACTGAAATTGTTGCATTGGAAAATCATTGTGTTTTTTTCTTTTCAAACTGACATAGATCCATAAATATTTATATTAAAGCTCATACTCTAAAGCGATTGAAGCAATTTTGAATACTTTTTCATATTGGTAAGATTTTATTAAAGTTTTCATTTTATATTTCTTAAAACCACAGTCTAATGGCCAAACCATTTGTTTAGAACTAATATATTATGTGTGTCTCATTATACTGAAAAATATCCATGTTAAACCAATTAAGGTGTGTTATTATATTTAATATTTTCCAATATTTCTCTTTGGTATTACATGCTTCACTTGGGCATATGCTCATAGTCAGTGCCCCATTGATTACAGGCAATAAAAAATTTTTTTTCCTGAACATGGTGGAAAGAATTATGGAGTATAATATAACGTTATGATACATAATTACTGAATGTTAATCACTAATTCAACATACTTAAATGAATATAATCAGTCAACGATTGTACGTGAAGCCATAGTTAGATAACGGTAGAAAAAACAGTAGTAGTATCTGAATTCATGGATATTCCAATAACAAATTTTCAGGTCATTAGTTTTCTCTAGGTTGAGGGGAGTTTTAAGCTCTAAATTATATGTTATTGATTGTAAGGGTCTCAATGACCTATAAAATGAGGGAAATATAATAATTCTACTTAAATAATATAATGAAAAAGTATAAAAAATAAATATAACTTTATTTTCTGCAAATAAAAGTGAAATTAATTTACAATTGGGTTTTAAATGATGAGTATGAAAGGGAATTTGTTTTCCATTTGAAATTAATCATCTCCTATCCAAATGCATAACACCTTACAGAGGTTATGAAAAAATCATAAGACACATTCACATTTTGTATCATTAATAAATAGTCAGTAACACAGATTGAAACAACGTCCATTGCACTTTCCCTACCCTGCAAGGTGACATTAAATAAGGTTAAAAGCCACCTTTCATCCACTTGTATTTTACTCTTTACCTTGCAACTGGTGGTCATTGTTGCTGCTGATTCATTTCCCACCCTATACTTGAGATTTGAAAATCCCTTAATGAAGGGACATGATAACGCACAATGGTTGGCAAAAATATTTAATCCACTGGTAATACCTAGTATTAGCTGGCAGAAGCACAGATGGAAGAATTAGCGCTCTTGACTCTGTATATTGATATGATATCAAGAAAAATAGTTTCTGTGAGTTCTCTTAAATCAGGAGTTCCTATGATGTTGGCCTATGCATCGAAATGCAGTAGGGAAGAGTCATCTGCAGCTGTCAAACTGAATAGTCACCTCAAAACATCTGAGGGAAGTGCCTATATAAGTTTACTTTGGTAAGTTAAAAATCACTGGTGGGATTCATAATGAGATTTTTCACTCTGAATATTCACTTTGGTGTCAAAGTTTTGTGAATATTGTATTATTTTTATTGTCTTCTTTGCACTCACTGTCATTATTAAATAACTCTTCAACATGTTCATAATCAGCAAAACCTGAATCTCCTCTGGGGGGACCACAAGTTGCTTCACCAGGATATGGCTCTGAACATACTTGGTCAGGTCTATGTATCACTATTTGTGGGAGAATGTTCTCGGTGACTGGTTGAGTTCGTGTATTTTCTATAGTTTTAGTTTCCCTGTCCATGATAAGATCAAAATTTCCATCAAGGCAGACAAAATAAGTAGGTAAGTGCCCTTTTCCTTTCAGGTAGGTCATCCCTCTACTTTCACAATGAACACCATGCTTCATAAGTAGCAGAGCTGTCTCCTGTGTGACCTGGAATGTAAGAATAAAGCATCAGATGGACATAGCTCTTTAGATACTAGCTTGGAAGACCTACAAAGCATTTTTTTTACTAAAATCAAGACATTTTAGATAAGTAAAATAAGGATTTAATGATTTTTCAAACCAAGAAATGTTTCTTTTAATTTCATGCCATAACCGTAAGCATAGTAAACCATAACGATATATGCGTGTGTATAAATAATGTATGTATATGTGTGTTTATATATATATACATACATACATATATATGTATATAAGGGTCACGATAGTCCAGGGGTAGAGCGTTGGACTCCTGACCGGAGTGCCTGGATTTGATTCCTGGGCACCCTCAGCTCCACCCAAGCTGTGTGATTTTTTGGGGACCAGATCTTCCTGGGAAACCATAACCAGCACAGGGAAAGGAAATGCCTCCCCTCCCCTGATGTGTGAATTGCACATGCCGTCAGGCTTAGTACTGGGTGAACTCTACCACCCCTACCAAACCAACCTTTAGGTTGATTACTGTATTTATGGTTTTTTATATGCACACACACACATACATATTTATGACATTTACTGAGTTGTTAACTAACAGTTAAATTTTTATAGTCAATTTTACTTTTCATTAACTATTTTACTGCACCTGAATTTTTCCCAATTCACCGCTAGAGTCAAGTCTTGCAGCTACATTGACTGTATCACCCCAAATGTCATATAAGGGTTTGTGAGCTCCAACAACTCCTGCCATCACAGGGCCATGCTGAATGCCTATGTGTACAAATGTAAAATTACAACAATGAAATTCCTCAATTTATGATACCGACTACCTATTATCAAATTCTTGAATAAAAAAGTATATTTTTGTACCTATGCGTAACTTGTATTGCTGAAATCCATCCTTATTTATTCCCTCAAGCACACTCATCATATTTGCAGCAAAACGGACTAAAACAATAATATTATCAGCAGTTATGCGACTTGAAATCTCCTCTCCTAAACCAATATCATCAGATCTAGAGTTTGATCTGCCTGAATTATTAGAATCTCTTCTTCCAGGCTGCAATCCACAACCAGCAAGATAGGTCCAACCAGTAACTTTGATTTTCTCTACTCGCATAAATAGTGGCTCCAGCAGCAGCTATTGAAAAAAGAGAAAAATGATAATATGTATATGGTTCTAAAATATAACTAGGCACTGTAAGGAAATAAATATAAACTAAAAATATCAATTAAACATCGGATTTGGAAGCAAAGTCACCTACTTACAGGATACTCTTTTGATAATTTTATTCTGTGTGTGGCAATCTAAAAGCATTAATGAGTGATCTCAAGGGAAACGAAGCTAACACCTCTGCATATGTAAAATATGCACCACAACTTCATAAGCTCATGAAATCAACAATTTTAAAAGTATCTCTATATACGTACAAGTATTTAGTTAATGATAATTGCATACATAAAATGGATCACCATCATAATTTTTGTATATTTTACTACAGTTATTATTCTGAAATTTAAGTGACTTTAAAAAAAATTAAATGCCAATAATTTTGTCAAGGGCAGTCTCCCTCAAGTTTAAATAAAGTCTCCTTCTCTCATTTAAATCTTGAGAAGTATCCCACATTGAGCCTCAGGGAGAAGAAGAAAAGTTTACAGGGATAGCTATGGTAAGGCTTATGAAGGAATAGTGGTACCTCCATGGCAAGCAGAGTTCTTAAATGTTAATTATTCCTAGCTATTCCATTCCCTCATATAAGATTCACCAAAAGAATTAAGATGGAAAAGCTAGGATGAAGATAAAAAATACTAGCTGAGTGATGTCATCATTGTTATGAGCTATTTTTGTCTTTGGATTTAATGTTTAAGTAATTTTTTCTTTTGAGTTTGCATCATGAGTTTTGGCATCAGTAAAGGCAAAAATGGAAATAAATGAGAAAATGTAGATCCTAGGAAAGTTCTTTGTCACATTAAAACACACTTGAGATAGGACATGCTAAGATGTATTAATAGGTTATTCATTATGCAGTAATTTATGCAAATATAAATACAATGACTACTCTAATTCGAAAACCATCAAAGAGTGAAATTACTATGAAGAAATCTCTCATTTGGAATAATTCAAGTGAGCCATTGGTCCCTATGGCATAAGTTTGCGGAATGCATTCAATATAAATAATGGAAAAGTAGAAATCTTCTATCACAAGAAAATTTAGTTATTATTGGAAATAAGAATTTTAAAAGATTATTTTCCATGAGGACATTTGGTGACATGTTGATGGTCAATCACAGGCTGACTTTTTAGCTAAATATTGCATTTATGCTTGAGAGGATGTAATGTTCATAGGTTTTCAGTGGGCAATTTAAATACCTTTTCTCAGACTTTACTTAAGGATCATTAAACAACCTTCCAATGGCACAGGTGACAAAATTTCATCCTGCCATATAAATCACATCTTTTAAAGCCCATAGAAATTTAAAGTGCAGAAGATACCTAGGCAGCTTAACTGAATAAAGCACTATGACAAATATTAAGGGATATAGGTTCAAATCCAAGCCATGGTAAATGATTTTTATGGTGTGAAATTCTTGTATTTTTTCTAGCAATGGTAGAGTCCAAGTCATTTGAAAACTCTCTTACCATCCCTTTAATCGGAGGAATAATACAGGGAATGGTTCCAGTACATGACAGCACATGTTTTAACATCAGAGGAAAACTTTAAAGGCCGAGTAGTTGTGCTTGAATATTTGAAAGAACTTCACTTGGATAAAAGGTTATAGCACTCTTCTGTTACACATTTTAAGGGGTGTTTTGCTTTTTAAGCCTCATATCAACATCTTTCTAGAGTACTTAGCCAAAGCAAAAAGCAGAAAACACAGCGGCATACTTAAGTATGCAGCCACCATGATATTATTCAGGCTTCCTCCCAGAATACCCAGTTCCCTATCACAAATTTCCTCCACTACCATTTGTTCACTTCTCAATTAATTCAAAAAATTCATTTTTTTATTTTAGCAAAATGGCTTCAGATCTATTAGACAGAAGCTGCAATTTTTGTTTGAGACGATGAAAAGAGTTTAGGCCCATTATCAGTAATGAATTGTTAATAGGATAAGCAGAATGTAAAGATTAAGAACTATTTCAAAATGCATGGGTTCTGAAGTTATACAGTTGTACATGGTCAAACTACATTGAAGGCCATCAATTTTGAATTAAAATGCCTGATATATTAATACAGGGGCATGCAAACCTTATCAAACCCGCATATAAATTCATTCAAAAGCTTTAAGCTGCCATAACCATCATCTTTGTCACTGAGTTGCTCTCCCAATGGCTGCGACGAGTATTCATCCAGATCATTCAGTCTGGTATCGCATTCCTCATCCTCTTTATCTTCAGGAACGATAGATGCAAACATCACAGATATTGATTCATACTCCTCACAATAAAGCTCCGTTGCTCGATTTGTATTGAGATAAATTTCAGCTGTAAAAAAAAAGAGAGGAACTTTTGTACCTATTTGACAACAATTAACACATTATTTATAGCATGAGGAAGCAAAACTTACCAACATGAATAGGTAGAATGTTTTGCAAAAGCATTTTGTTCACCATCCTTGTTGTTGATGCCTCATCTTGCTCCTCAAACAATTTTCTTTTCCACTTATAGTCAAGCCTATTCATATACTCCATCTAAAAATTGAAAATCATCTAAATAATTTTTTATAAATTATATCAATTTGATAATATATCTATTACTGGCTAAGTTACTGCATCACTCAGATATAAAATGCAAGTTATTTTAAAATTTTTCTTACCTGCCGATCCATTACATGCATACTCAAGTTAAAAAATACAACATACATAATATGTGATATCCGTGGATCCAATGTTGGATTAGAAGTCTCTCCATTCTACAAAAGAATATTATTTCATGAATGAAAATGAACTTGTGCTCAATTGCAGCATTTTGCATTGCATCACTACAATTTATGTGAAAAAGACATCAGATTATGGCCAAATGGGAATAAGATTAGGAGGGCAGGTTGTCATTAACCATTGAATGTGTAATGGGGAGAGATAAAGAGTTGGATAAGGGAACGGTAAAAAAAAGAAAATGGGAAAAAAGGGAAATGGTGACTCACAGGGCTTGATTGCTTGCTGGAGAATCAGATGACAATGGGCACATGTGGAATCAGCTTGATGTTTTGGGTAATTTTTCCGATATGTATTCAGGTGGTCTGAGTGGCCATCAGGATAAGAACATGGTGTAACAGAAGGTAAGGCTAGAGGAAGGGAGGCATATGAGGTGTCTATCAAAAGGAAAATGAGAGAGAAAAAAGCACCAACATCTGGCTGGTCCTGGAGTTGCTCATTGTCAATGGATTATCCACCAAGTGATTGAGCTTCAGGAGTTGCCCTTTGGAATCCATTCTTTTCTATCACCTCCTCCCTTTATGTTAATGGTCATTGGCAACCTGTCTACCAAAGTTTACTTTCATTTAATGACTGAATTGTAGCAATATATAAACAAATGGGGTCGAGGAAATGCCATACAGTCCTAGGCTCAATGAAAGGATAATCCTAACCAATATGCATTAATAAATTGGTGCATCATCAAAATTTTGGGAATCAAAAGCTTCAGGGGCTGAAGTGGAGGTGATAATGACTCAAGAGTTGATCACTGCTGACTAATGATCACCATTTATGATGTGAAGTTCCTATACATATCTTTAATTGAAAAGGTCTTCTAGAATCATGTATATATGATACATAGGTGTAGGCAATTTTTTTACCATTGGCTTTTTTTCCCCAAAACTCCCTACCTAATCTTCTCTTACATCCAACAATGAATGTTAAAATCCATGCCCCCTTGTCATAAAAATTAAAGCAAATATGAGCAAGGGATAGATGCTTGTCCAGGTGAAATTTTATTTGGCCACTGTTTACCAACTTAACTACCAGTCTCAACTGAATCTTTATTATACAAGTTCCGGAAAGGATAAAGGCAGCTGAATTCATTAAACCAGGCAGATTAGTAAATATCATTATATTTCAAAGTGAAATTGTTTGGTTCATTGAATTTTGAAATAACAAAAATTCCTTATTAGTTGATTACATTTTTAAAAGTTAATTACCCATAATAAATGTCAAAATGCTTTACCTGAAAAAATGCTGGCATTTTACTCCATACTATCCATGAATATACGCTAGTAAGAATACAGCTAACAGAAAGCTTCAGTCCATAATGTATCTTCAAAAACAAAAAGTTCATCATCACAGCCAAAACTACTGTCTCAGTGATTTGCTAGGAAAAGAAGAAAAATCCAGCAATTGGTGCCATTTTAGAAGAAATAATTATTAGCATTATAAATGTAACATTTGACATCGGTACCATATGATAGTTAGTTACAAAGCATTTATTAGAAAGATATAAATTAATCTTGGTACAGAAATGGAAACAAGCTCAAAAGACTATTTGCAAATTACAATCACATGGGGGCATTATGCTGACCAAATGGCTTTCTGAGTAAAAGAGAAAACATTATTTTTCCACACACTTGAGGGAAATGAATGGAGCTTACATACTCACTCCCACTAGGATCCTCTTTTATTGGTTTGCCATAAGTGCATGTATAATTTCAATGGCACAGGAACCACAACAGATGTGGAGTCTAATTCCAATGGGCACCAAAGTCAAGATAAAAAAATAATTATTGGTGTCAGCACATACATACTGCTTGATAGGAACTCCACTTAGGGTTAATCTATTAAAATATGCTATAATCTTCCCCCAGATGTGTCTTGTCTTACTACACAGCTCAAGGTCAGGGCTCCTGGAGTTTTCAATATGTCCGACATATTACAGCACACCACAATATAGTATATCAAAATCATTGTTGGCTTTATTAAAATGTACCGTATTTTCCCATCGATAATGTGCACCTATTGTATAATGCACACCCAGAACTTAGTAGTTATCATGAATTTGTATAGGTACCACACGCCCAGGGCTTCATAGTTATCTTGAACGTATATAGATGCCGCACATCTGTATGTTATTATTTTCCGGTAATCTACCGGTTAAGGTAGATTTTTGGATGGACCCAGCTTATAAATAAATATTTTGTGACTCCCGACAAAACGCAAAATCCAGCATCCTACTCTACATCAGGTCCCTCTTCATCTCTGAGTACTTCCTTCCTCCCTTCATCCTGTCCAACATTCCTATCCTGTTCCTGCCCTTTCCTCATTTGCCAGACATTCTCCCCTCTATCACAGTCTTCAACATCCCACTGCCGGTCAATACCCCCTTCATCCACTTTTCCTGCCTCCATAGGATTTCTCCCAACCAACCCCTCTTTTCACCTGCCATACAAGTACTTCCTCATTTGTTTCCCTCTGTCCATATAACCTTCTCCATTCTTCTCCACACCCACATTTCAAAAGCCTCCAATCTACGTCCATCCTCCTGCTTCAGTGACCACATTTCTGCGCCGTACATAACTACGCTCCTTATCAAAGTTTTTAAGGATCTTTTCTTAATATCCTTACTCAACGTCCCTGTCATCAACTCCCTCCTCCTTGTGAAAGCCTCTTTGCATAGTGCAATTCTTCTCCTTACGTCCCCACTACTTTGAACGTGTTGGTCCAAAACACCACCAAGATACGTAAACTGTTCTACCTGCTCTAGTTTTTGCCCTCCTATTTTAATGTTTACCTTAGCCTTTTTCATTCTAGAAAATCGCATAACCTTTGTTTTATTAATATTGATTTTCAACCCATACCTGTCGCATTGATTTTCCAATTCACTCAGCAATGCTTGCAACCCCTGGGCTGACTGATAAACTAAAGCTTGGCCATCAGCAAACCTAACTGATTTTATGGATTCCCCACCCACTTTCATTCCTACCTCCAGTTCTTCCCATGCCTCTTTAATCATTTCCTCTGCATACAGGTTGAACAGCAACAGTGATAATCGGCAATCTTGCCTTACACATTTCCATAACACTGCCCATCCGGACTCCCCGTTTCCCAACCGCACCTGAGCAGTCTGAGACATGTACAGGTTGCGGATTAGCCTCCTTTCCCTCCAATCTATTCCTATTTTCTTCAATTAACTAATTAGTTTTCCCAATTATATATATATATATATATATATATATGTGTGTGTGTGTGTATATATATAAATATATATATATATATATACATACACACACGTAAAAATTATATATAGTGGGTCTAAAATTACGTCTATATCAGACGTGTGTGTAAAAATACATCTATGTTTGGAAATTTTCAATTTTCATTACATAATGTGCATCGTTATTTTTTCAATCATCTGAAAATTTTTGTATAGATAACGCGCGCGTTATTGATGGGAAAATACTGCATTTAGAGAAAATTTTGAATTAGGTAACTTATAGTATCAAGTCTATACATGTGCATTACACTATTAAATTAAGGAAAACAAGGTTATTATTGACAATAAAATTAATATTTCCATTTAAAAATACCATATTTTCCCATCGATAACGCGCGCTTATCTATTCAAATTCATGATAAATACAAAGTGCGCGTTATACATAAGGTGCACGTTATTGATGAGAAAATATGGTATTTTACGAATCGACATAAGATCTTTGAAGGTTTTAGCTTTACAGTTTCAAATTATTGCCAGGGTTAGTACTGTTATGGTATGTTTACTTATGGTAACTATAATTATTGGAACTAGAGTGAAATTATAGCCAACAGCCATAACCTTATTTTAATCTTCAATCAATGCAATGGTATAAAATTGGGCATATCTCCAATTATATAAACTCCACTGAATACAGAAGAACTCTGAGAAGTACAAGATTTAATGTTAGGGATTAATTAGTCAATAAAACTAGGTAGATACTGCAAAGGGAGTCAGCTAGCGTCAGCTATTAATACAATAATTTAGAGCAATGAAAAATAAATAACAAATGTAAATGGCAAAGGAAGGTGCTATAAATTCAGTAACTTGGATACATACTAATTACCTTAACATAAAAAAGAATAGAGGTTATTATAACATAATTATTTAAAAAAAGATGTTACTAAGATTATAAAACTAAGATCTTTGTTTTTAGTGGATAACATACCCAAGGTGGACTGCAATTTCTGGATTCCATCGCTTCCATATTGTTCCCATCAGATGAATTACCCTTCAGAGATTCTCCTTGGCATTCTACCTGTCAATCAAAATGGATTTAAACTAAAACTGTTGTTATCCTATATTTTTTAGATATAAATATTGATACATCTACTCTCTGATGTATTTGAATAATTAATTTTGTTTATACTGAATTGATTGCTAACACTGAAGTGGACAAAACTTATAATAATCCTTCACATAATATTTTGACACTATATGTAATGATAGAGACAACAACAGATAATAAACATTTAGGTAAAAAAAGAAAATCATTAACAATATAATTATTGTTAATATTGTCCAAACAAAGTAATAACCACTTCATTGAAAATCGATATGCTTCATGAGTCCCGAAGAGAAAATTCTAGATTGTCTCGGAAAATTTATCTTTAACTTGTTCTTTGTATTGCATAAAACCATTTTTGATTTGCTTATATGTGCAATAAGGAATTAGTTTACGTACAAATTGTCAGGCATGTGTGTGTGTAATTGCTTAGCTTATTAATGAATAGGTTAGTGTAGCTTATTACTGAATATATAAATTTGAAACTGAGCAAAAAATTAAGAACAACTCACAAGGAGAGAAAAGGCACTAATGCTGAGACAGAACATGATGAACAAATAAGCTGCTATTCTTGCTCCTGTGCTCCTGACCAAGAATGAAGAAGTATCATAACACCAAGACAGAAAAGGATGCGTAGGTGGGGGAACTGGTTCCTCAAATTCTTCCCTGGGGTCTTGCCAAGTAGACCAAATCACTTGAGCCCAGAAAAGTGGCAACACTATGAATAGTAGTACCACAAATGATGCCAAACTAAAACATAACCAAAATATTCCGTTTGGCCACCTGAAATAAAAAATATTTATTTTCATTCAATTCTTATTTTTATGATATCAATAATTAGGCATTACATTTTATGACTTCTGCAGAATTCATCAGTTAAAAGCTCATCACTTAGTAGAGATATGGGCAGGAAACCAATTAGACAATAAATTTTGGTATCATTTGGCTCACACAAAGCAATATCAAAAGGCATATTTCAAATAACCAGAAAGATATTTGGTAAATTCATATAAAATGAATGCAAATTAAACAAAGAAATCCCTTGTGAACATCATATGGGTACTTCCTAAATGGGCTACTTTTTTGTAAAATTAAATGATTGTGACATTCACTCTGTCAACAACCTAAGCAATATGTAACATTTATACACTTTTGACAATAGATAAAATGTTCCTCATGACTTTAGATAACTTCTAAAGCCATGACGAACATAAAATAAATACGTATGGCACAGAAACATGGCCACCAAAGCAGGTGGATAGACATAGATTGGAGGCTTTTGAAATGTGGGTGTGAAGAAGGATGGAGAAGGTGGGCCGAAAGGAAAACAAATGAGGAAGTGCTAGATATTGTGGGCAAGGAGAGGGGATTGGTGGGAAAAATCATAAGGAGGCAGGAAAAATGGATGAAAAGCATATTGATCAGCAGTGAGATCCTGAAGACTGTATTAGAGGGCAGAATGTCAGGAAAACAAGGAAAGGGCAAGAATACGATAGAGATGTAGGGCGGATTGAAGGGAGGAGGGAAGTACACGGAGATGAAGAGGGACTTGTTGTAGAGTAGGATGTTGGGTTTTAATTTGTTAGGAGATATTTATTTGGTAGTTGTGTCCATCCAAAACCTACCTTAACTGGTAGATTACCTAAAAAAATGCACACACCCACACACACACACATACATATACATTTTTTTATTATATCTCTAAATGAGAGACTTAGGTGCTTCATCAAACCAAGAATAACTAATAAAATTGTGGAGATGCCCCTTCAAATCCAAATAAAGACAGGAAATGCTATGAGTGTTACTTCATTGGGATTTTATGCTGAAGTGCACCGATATGTGATAATTTCAGAGTAAAATTCATTCACCATTTCAATTAAGGCAAATGATTTTTACACTGTGAAATTCAAGCATCTATCCCTTCAATCGTTAACATTGCAGTTAAGGAACACTGTCACCAAAATCTAGTTTTGACTGAAGCCAAGTACTTAGTTAATTATTTCATTTATACTATACTATGCATAATCTATTGATTTTACTCACCTGGGTAGGGCAATACCTTGAACCAATAGCATTCCTATAATAAGAGGAGCAGCACAAGTTGCATAAAATTTAAATAATGGATCAGGCTGTTGAAGAAATGGTATTTCCCACCTTGAATCTTCAAAAGTAAGGAATAGTGGATGTATTTGTTCACCCTGAAACCACTGGCTAGCAAAAATAAGAATTCAAAATATTAGTTATTGCTAAATTTTAAGAAAGAAGATAGAACAATAGTGCTGTATTAATACAAACCATATAACTCATGTTAATAAAGTTTTTTGTATGTAGGCAATTTAAATCATCAAGAAGAGTTCATAACAAATATAACTTATATTGGAATCAATATGCATTGAACTATTACAACATATTCAAGCGTGAACTCCATTTTAAAGCTATTTTCTTTTATTGAGTGAATTGAGTTTATTTGTCTCATGATAAGATCTGAGAAAACATTTTAGCATAAAGTGTTTCACATTATATTGACAATGTTACTCACTCATATTTTCCTAATGGCATTTTTTCTATTGCTTCTGCCATATGGTTATTGGCCCTCTTTTGCATTTCTCTGTATAATAAGACATTGTCATCCATGAACACCATCCTTCTCCTTGGAGGTGTCATCCCTTCACTAGTGCTAAGTCCTCTTTTTGCCTGTGTAATTAAAGAAAGAGGAATATGAAAATTCTTTATTAAATGCAAAAAGTTTGAATGTAGATTCAATTCAAGCATTCAATGTGATACTTGTTTGCATTTTATAACAAATGAAATTTAAAAACAATCTATTCATCACTACATTAAAATTTATGATAATAAATAAATTAAATTAAAAGAAAATATCAACATAATAGCTGTGGACATGGAATCAAATGAAAATCTCCCTCCAGCATGGGACATTAAAGGTAATAAATGGAAACACTTAACAGGAGAGCGCACAAACAGCAGATTTTAGAAGTACAATATCCCATCCCCTTTTGAAGATTTCACTCCCCCATCCAACATTTTTACCATGCAAAGCCCAATTTATCACTGGAATAGTTGAAAAGTTGCACAAAGTACAGGGACTGTATAATAAGTATCGTAACTGGTTTGCTGTAGCCTCAACGGAGCGATGGATGGGAGTCCAACCAGTCAGCTCGGTAGAGGGGTCCCCCACCACTCAGGCGCACTTTAGTTCAGTCCCTCCTGGTCATGCATTAAGACAGGAGGTGGATTTTTGTGATGTGTAATTGTTTGTGGTGTCGTCACCCCAGCATGGAGCACAACGTCAAGCAACGCTACGCTGTGAAGTTTTGCGTTAAACTCGGGAAATCCACGTCAGAGACCCTTGAACTCATTAAATAGGCTTATGGGGATGACGCCTTAAGGCACACAAGAGTTTTTGAGTGGCATAAAATGTTTAAGGAAGGCCAGGAGCTCGTCGAAGATGAGCGCCATGTCGGATGCCCGACGACTGCTCGTACCGATGCTCAGGTAGCCAAGGTGAAAAAGTTTTAGACTCTGACAGGCGTTTAACCATCGCCCTTATCAATGAGGAGACCGGCATTTCAGTCAGAACTGTCCACACCATTTTAAGAGAGGATCTTGCGATGAGGAAAGTGTGCGCGAAACTCGTACCAGAAGTCTCGAGCGAGGAACAAAAACTGTCCCTGGTGGAAATTTTGCAAGAAATTTTGAGGAAGATGAAGATTTTCGCAACAACGCTATTAACTCAAAGGATAGCTCAAAAGGAGCTCAAAGGATATCAGTTTGACTCCATCGAGGCGCTTCAAGCGGGGACGACAAAGGTTCTCAACAGTATTCTGGTAACTGACTTCCAGCTGGCTTTTGACAAGTGGCAGACATGCCAAACTAAGTGTATTGATGCAGGAGGAATGTATTTTGAAGATTATTAAGTAATTATAATGACAACTCCAATAAATTTTGATTTTTGGCACCAGTCCCGATACTTACTGTACGGATCCTGTACCACCACTGGGTATCTAGGGTAAAAATCAATAGGTGAAACTGAGTGGTTATCCATGACATCACAGTAGATAAGATGAAACTCAATAAAAACTCATTAATGGTATTACCATCCTATTAAATGGCCCTGGCATTAAACAGACATGAAATCATTAGTATCACAATAAGAGATTACTATACTTTCAATTCCTGTTCTGCACATTCTGATCTTGGAAACTTTCTGTGTTCATTAGTCAATTAACTAATTTGTAGACACTGTATCACGACAGAACATAACTTCACACACTTTCATACAACTTTCCTATCAAATTATTACAAGTGCTTATAAGAGCAACATCATATAATCTCCAGGGGGATCCAGATTCATAGTAGCTATCTAGGTAGTTGGAAGATGATAGAGGAAGATAAGAAGGTTTAAAGAGCCCCAAACAGTGTGATAACATATACATATGGACAGAGGTTATGCTGAAAATATTTGAAACTAAAATGCAAGCATATCTATTAATTGCTATTTACATATACATTACAGGATATTCCACTGATTTAGTATAAATACTATTAGAAAATTACCTACCTTATAATATTCGACAGATTTACTGCTCAATTTAGCAACCCCTTCACTTGTTCTGCGATTTGGCAACGTTCTAGAATATGCCCTTCTGCGTCCCTCTTCTTGCTGTGAAAGAGTTGCCAACAAAAGTAGAGGGAGAACATTAACCTAATTTAAACCACTTTATAAGAATTTATGGTACAATTCAGGATAAAAAGTGTGCCATGAAGAAGAAAATTAGAGCAGAATAAATTATTGACACGAGAAGTTTTAAGAACTGAAACAAAATGTTAGGGTTGACTTGATAAGAAATAATGCACAGTTCATGCTCCATCAAAAGTATAGATTACAGTTCATACATATGAGTGACATGGAGTGGAGGTGTGCTTATATGTTTACTATAATGTGTCATTATCAATATTTTAAGGAAAAAATTCAGCAATTGAACTTCTAATTTTGGACCTCACTTCATTATAAGCTATGAAATTTTCTGACTGATTGGTCCCTTTGGTTGGCCTTGAGTAAGTAATGGCAAATTACTGACTCAAGGCCACAACCATTATAATTTGGAAAAACTCTACTTTCTTGTAACTCACACTATTTTATTCAAATTCATGTATTCCCTGCAACAAACTAATTGAATAAAATAATTTGTACCATAATTGTTTTGAAATCATGTCTAAAGGAGTCTTATCATTGATAATGCGCAGACATAGGTCTACGACATTTAAAATGTGAAGTTTGAATAGGCCCAACATATATGCTAGATAATCTTGATTAATATAACACAGTAACACCACCTCAGCCGTAATTTTATGTTTCTCAAATGACTACCATCATGTTTTCATTCTGTAAATGTTCCGTGCTATTTTAAAAGGGTCATCAATGATAATGTAGAAAGGAAATGTGTTGTTTACTGAGGTGAAATTCAAAAACAACTCACAAAAACTTATTTGTAATTCATGGAAGGTGAAGACAATTTCGAAAAGTAAATATTAAGATTTTTTCAGAACATAATTTTGGCATATGCTCAATGATAGTTTTACACATTCATGAGAGTTATAAAAATCCAAATAAAATACATACCTTGTCTTTTGGAGATATGAGGAATGTTTCAATGTTATGTTTTGCCAGAAATGGATCATTCACTGCCCCTCCGCCAATTTCATATTGATAAGCATTGTCTAGTTTTGAAAGGGTCTGCTTTGTAACATGCACCTTTCTTATTAATGAGAAACAATGTAATTATTAAGTTACCCGAGGTACAATACATATGTAGAAAACTAGCAAAGACAGTTAAAAAAATAAAAAAGGTCAGTAAGAAAAATATACTAGATTTATACATCCAATAAAAGCTCTCTTAATAAATGAAAAAGAAACACTTTGTTCCAATCCACCACTTTATTACAGGTACGACTAGTTTCGACGCTACGGCATCATCCTCAGGTACCTTAGGTACCTAAGGTATCCTTAGGTACCTGAGGATGACGCCGTAGCGTCGAAACTAGTCGTACCTGTAATAAAGTGGTGGATTGGAACAAAGTGTTTCTTTTTCATTTATTAAAATGAACTTCCACAAAGTTGAGGCTGAAACTATTGAACTAAAAGCTCTCTTCTTCCTCGACATATACCAATATTCAACAATTATTTTCACACAGGTTAGCAAATTTAGGCTTTTATTATTATTTTCCCTCATTAAATTTGTTTTTTCCTGTTGCTTAAGAATGAAATTTATTTATTTATTTAATGGGAATATACCTTTGCATAAAGGAAGGAGAAAAACATATATTGGTTTCACAATTATAAAAGAGAAAAAAACAATTACAATCGGGTACAAATTACATAAAGTTGATATTGACATGTAAAGATATCCACATAGCAATAATTAGCATTATAAAATTCTTTAGATAGTTTTAATAACATTTTTTTAAGGGATCCTGGTGAGATAGAAATTAAGTTAATATAATCACAACTGTTGGCATCACTCATCATCTGGTTAATATGTGAGTAGTAAGGGTAGTTTTATGCATGATGTCTAATTTCAAAGAGTGCTTCATACCTTGTGTTATGCAAAAGTACTCAGAAAGATATTGCCGTAAGGAGTTCTAAAGAATCAATCTTGTAATGCAGTAATTTATAAAGAAATGTTAAACATCAAGCTAAGAATACAAAAAAAAAATTTTTCATTTAATTTCCTTTTGCATTTTTGCCAGGAAAGTCTACTAGTATTTTTTAAAATAAGTAACTCTTTTTTTACTGAAACATCATGGCTCCTATAAAATTAAAATATCATTATACACAAAGTTCATAACACTCCTACTTCCTTACATTTCTTACAGGGAGTTTTAAGGAAAAAGTTTTTTTTCAGCAATGTGCATATAGAACTCTACCTCAAGGATGACTAAAGTCCCAAATGTCAAATAGCAATGTGGGGAGATAATATAATTTGTAATTCTAGGCCACTATGTGTTCACCAAGGCATGAGACAGATGGTTTTAATTGTCACTTACTCCAATTGTTTAAGTTGTAATGGTTAATGAACATTTCTTTTATATCCATAGAAAAACATGATCTATGATAAACTTACCCCGGTTTTCCAGCCATCTCCATATGGTTAGCAATCTCAACATCCAGAGACCAAATGTCATACTGCCATTTGCACAAGCCTAATAAACCACTTAGTATGCGGCCAGTATGGACACCAATTCTCATGTCCACATTTACACCCCGCTCCTCTCTAAAATAAATGAAATAATTCTTTTATCAAGGGAAATGAAAAAGAGACAGGGCTCTTATTAGTTTCAATTAAGTTTATGAGATGAAATTGAATAAGCACATATTTTTAGTCCACTGTAGTAGCTTTATTATTACATTATTTCAAATCATTTGATGTTTCCTATATTTGTTCTGTCAAATCACCATAAAAATACATACATAATTATTATATTACATAACACTATTCATTCTTAAGACCCTTATGCTGAAGGCTTTGCAAATAGAAGAAAATATACAAGCCAAAAAAACAATATAAAATTTTGAAAACATTATTAATATACTTATTTGCAAATTAACATACCTAACATCCTTGATGATGGCTATCATGTCAAGTCCTAATTCCACACAACTTTTTGCATGATCAGGATTAGGTTTTGGTTGAGGAATTCCTGCAACACAGTAGTAACAATCACCCAGGAACTTAATACGCAGCACATTTCTGTCCTAATGTCAACAAAATAAATGAAATAAAAACGGTACGGTTATGAATTATTTTGAGCATTGTATTGCCTCATGCATTTTGTTTACCATGTAAGGAAAAATTAGATAGCGCAGCATATGATCCTCATCGGGGTATTTCATGAACAAATTTCACAATAATCCAAACAAAACAGTATACATACGTATTTCATCAAAGAATTTCCATATGAAAGCTAATATAAATTATGAAACTTGCCAATCAAATATATGTTTATTAATTTGGTCCTTCTAATCCATTAGCTTTTCAGAAGATTCCTTTTACAAACTTCCATATTTTACATTAATACAATTAGGGAAATTATATGCACATCTCTGCCAGAAAATAACTGGGTACTTAACCTTAAAAAATGTTTTAAAAAAGATTTACTATGTATATATCATAGAGTAGGTGCTTTATAAAGTTTAGCCAGTAGCATACAGTCATACAATATGCAATACTGGAATTACAAAGGTGCAGTATATGAAAAAATATAGTTATTGTTCAATGTGTCATTTCATAGAGTTAGCAATCATAGTTGGCCATATGCTATTGGTATGGCATCATCAATGTGCTAGCAGCTAACTAACTGTGCCTACTGGTTCAGGCTCAAGCATAAAATGATGACCTCAAAGGAAAACCTTTCTTTGATATGCAGACAAGGAAATGAAAGTACTTCAATGCTTTTAATAATTAATTTTTTAAATAATAAATTGCACCAATGGTAAACATAGGGAACTTTCGATATACCAAATATAAATTTTATAGCAACTTAAAAATTGTAGGATGATCATTCATGACCATGTGTGATGTGTGTTGAACCAAATGGCTTAAATTTCTCTCAATTACCTCCTGTGTTAGTTATATTGTGACCATGCATATTTAGAGTTCAAAAAATCACATTCTATTTTGCATTAGGCAAAAAGATATTCACATGGCAAACAGAAACTACTGATTATGTAAGTTGTGAAATATTAAAAAAAACCTCATATTTCCTAAAAACAATAAGCATTTATAATAATTTTCTGACTCAAAGACAAGTTATAAGTGTTCACAATGCACAAGAAGAAAGCCGGAAATGTTTTTAATAAAGTACTTGGTCCCTTCTAAAACTTACTACAACTCTGACTATTCATTATAGTGGTTTGCAGCCTCCATGAGTGACTGAACATCATTCTTCATCATATGGTTTCTGGATTTGCCACCAATGTGGCAAAACTGGAAACTAATAATGAAGAATTTAGTCAGTGCAGAATGTATGGACACAAAATAAATTTTTGAGACGTACCTATTTCAATAATATTTCAGGGAAATTTGTAGTAAATATTTGCCACACATAATATATTACTTAAACAATTATACACACTTCTTACCTTTGATGCTTCATCAAAACTGCCAAAAAGCTCATTGAGAGTTTCAACAAGTTTGTTCACTGTTAGAGATACAGTCAGCTGCGTGAAATTAACTACATCTGCATATAGAATGCTGACATTTTCATGCCGCTCCACATAAAGGTCACTGCAACATCAAATTCAAATTAAAAAATCATAACTTAAGCTTTTCTTAGATTCAATGTCAATTACACAGTTTCTTCAAAGAAAGTGAAATTTCAGTCAAACTCAGCTTTTTGTCAATAAGGGAACTAAAATATGCAAATGAGGATGTCAGAGATCTTGGAATATTCAGGGAATTTGTAAATTGAAGGCACTGCAAGAAGTGCACATGGTGTTGGATGTTTCAGGGATATTCTCTACTAAATTTTACTACACTTAAAGATATTCTGTTACACTTCAATTATTAACAAATTTTTTAACAACAAAATACTTCTATGAAAATACACATTAAAATTTCTAATAAAAATATTTCTAGTAGCAAAGTTGTAAGCTATTTAATGTCATGGCCTTAGTCATAGGCATCTCATAATGTCTGATAGGATTCAAAGCCAATACGAAAACTTTCTTTGGCGATCACATTTACAATTAATGCTGGAAAGGGTTATTTCTGCACAGAATAAAATGGGAGATATTTACCTGAATGGTTTTTTGCGGATTGGAGCAGTATGATGTTCCTTAATATGCTGAAAGATTTTTCTTATGTCTTCTTTTACTTGAGAAGCAATGTGCGATGGTAAAATGCTCAGCATCAGTTGCTCCTACCATGATTAATTTTTTGAATAAATTGCTGTTAACAACAAAATATAAGAGGTGGAAAAGGCAGGCAAAGAAATAGATTATAATGATTTAATGGCTAATACAGTATGAATGCCAACTGTTAATTTCATTACTTGACTTTAATTTGTATTTTTAATTAAAACCTTATTAATTATGGACTTAAGTAAAAAATTCTAATAGTATAAAATTAATTAATACTAAATCATGAAAATTTACAGATAAAAAATATTATATTTTGTAGTTTAATGTACTTAAGAAAGTGAAAAACAATTGCAGGTTTATATTGAACTAAAAATTTACCAAGGGATTTAATAGTTTAGAGCGGGGAATATAAAAATGGAATTTATACCATAAAGGCCAAGCTGATTCAATAAAAAGGTTCAATATTCTCTAACTTTGTAGGAAATGGTCAATAAATAATTTCATTCCTTTTTTATTTTTCTCGAGAAAAATCACAGATAGATGAGATAAGTACAGACATTTTAGCAAAATATATTTTTGCTGATTGAGAGCTTGAATTCCTTAAAATTAGAATGAGTAAATGTTTGAAATTCCTAAGGGTAAATAATTTTGCCATTAATACCGAACCTTCCACACTCTTCCACTTTACACCCATTCCACACCCTTGACTTTTGCCTGTTCTTGGAACAACACCGCCACGTGATGCAAGTGCAAATGGATTCGGATCAATTAACTAAGAATAAACACACACACATGCACCATAACATTTGTAAATTCTTATGATGTTATAAATAAAAGCTTTCTATCAAATTTGAAAACATACCTCTTGATCTTTTTCATATTTCAGCATATTTGTGCATTTAATGCAAGCTCTTCTATCAAGAAAAGTTCGCCTTATCATCACTTCATCAACATAACGAAGATACAATCCCAAAATATTTACACACACAAAGTAAATGGCATCAGCAACTATCTGAAATAATATAAAAAAGTACATCATACCACAGTGAGTGACCTGAAGATTGGTTTGTTTAGTGAAGGTAGAGTTCACCTAATACTAAGCCCAGCAGGGTGTGAAATTCACACACAGAATAGGAGGGGCAGTTCCTTTCCCTGTATCACATAAAGGTTTCCCAGAAAACCCTGGTACTAGAAAAATTAATCGTGACTGAAGCTGGTACTAGAAAAATTACTCATAAGTGAAGCTAAGGGTGCTCATTGTGACCAAAGGAGTCACCTGGATTCAAACCTGAGGTCAGGAGCCCAGCGTTCTACCCACTGGACTACCGCACCCAAATGAAAAAATATATCTGAAGAATTATTATAAGCAATCAAGACAGCATGCATATCACGGGTAGAGATATTCATGTCCTACCCATTTATTATTAAATAAATGGCAAAATAGATTATAAAAATAATATTAGTTGGGAAAACCACATGAATGATTTGGCAATAATGATTTCATTGTATGAATACCTCCGCCCAAAAGTTGATCAACAGAAATAAAATTGTAATACTAATTGTTTATGCATACAATGTGTGAAAATAGCTCCCTTTATACCAATGAAATTTAGGGATTACTAGGAAATTAGTCCAACTGAATACTCAAGCCACAAAAATAAGCTACTCAAAAATTAGATGCCGGCACTAAATCCATATGTATGGTCTTGATAGAATATATTGCCATGGTTGAAAAAAAATCTAGTTTGCCTAGGAAAGCCATAAAAGTTATGCAACCAGCCGTGCATATAAACGCCACAAAATGCATAATATCTAGGATACGCGTTGAAAATTTTCTATATCGTTCTTCGCGATCTAGTCCTTGTAGGCAGGATTTGTAATACTTTAATGGGTAATGTACTACGATTTGAGTCCTAAATATAATATATGAAATAGTATTTTAAACTACTTAAGATAATTTTTATCAAAAAATGTCAGAAAAATGGGGGTAGACAACGTAGTTTCTTGAGTGATGCTCTTACTTATTATTCAATCAGCATTAACTCAAGCAGAGCACACATTTGATTTTCACGATCTTTATGAATCATATTACAGACAGCTTTTGGATACTTTCTTCATAAAATAAGTAATAGATATTGGGATATTTGGTACACCATCTTTCTCTGATGTCTTTTAAATAAATATCTTGCTTTTTAAGATTTCCTTTTATGCATTGAAAAAACCTTTCCTGCCCAAATCGTCTTTGATAAGAGCGAGCCATGTTCAAAATTTCACTGCAAAGTAGCCCTTTTTGATACATAGATGCCCCCATAAATCCCAAAAATGGCATATATATATATATATATATATATATATATATATATATATATATATATATATATATATATATATATATATATATATATACCCCTCCCATAAACTACAACCTTGAAGTGGTGAAAGGGCTTCTGCGTATTGATGACCACAAGAGCTGTGCGAGTGGGAGTCAAAACAATTGCTCCTCGTTGGGTCACCCATGCCAGATAGGTCGAAGTTTAGGAGCCAGACCAAAGGTAGCCCATGCGGTGCCTGTTCCTCAGGCGTCTGACCCAGTGGGGCGGCCATTGAGTGATAGTGTCACGTTAAAAACACTACTGAGAAAGGCAACGGGAAACTACCTCAATTATCATTCCTAAGGTTAAAATGATGGACACTACAGAGAATATGAGTCCTGGCAACTACGGGGCTCGGCCCAATCAGCGGGGCACTACACACAGCTGGTTGGGCCGAGCCCCATAGTTGCCAGGACTCATATTCTCTGTATTGTCCATCATTTTAACCTTAGGAATGATAATTGAGGTAGTTTCCCGTTGCCTTTCTCAATAGTGTTTTTAACGCGACACTATCACTCAATGGCCGCCCCACTGGGTCAGACGACTATGCAGCCGCCTCCCTGAGGAACAGACAATGCATGGGTGACCCTACCAGGAGCAATTATTATGACTCCCGCCAGCACAGCTCTAGGGGTCATCGATATGCACAAGCTCTTCCACCACGTGAAGGTGGTAGTGCGGGGGTGGGATATGTATATATGTATGTATATATATATATATATATATATATATATATATATATATATATATATATATATATATATAATATAGATTTTTAATCTCTTTAATGAAAGGAGATTTGAACTAGAAGATGTTTTTATTTCTTTTCACTTGAAACCTCAAAAGATATACCTAGTCTTGACTAATTCACATGATGAAACTTCCTCAGAATTCCATACTAAAAATTAAAATAAATCTCTCAGTGATGATACTATGAACATGTATGAATGAATAGCTCCCAAAATTAAATTACCCAAGGTGAACCATCACTATAAAAACACCAAAAAGAAAATGTTTACTCACCCTTCTAATATTGTCTGTATAGTCCTGGTAAGAGACAACTCCATTACAAACTAAATGAAAGACTGTTGTAATGATGCCCATCACAAATGCTTGTCTGTTGTCCGGCAATGGTAGAAAGACATAACAAGCCAGTAAAGAATAAGCTGCATACACAGGTCTCACAACAAGATAATCTTGTTTAGAATCATTTGCAAGGTACACTGAAATGCAATCAAGCAATAAGAACATTTGAAAAATATTAAAAGTGAGTGACAAGGACTAGATTTTAATTGAAATGTTTATATTAATCCAATTGATATTTATTTCAGAAAACACGTAAGAGCAATAGTAAGTGTTGGCACCAAAGTGTTGATTGAAACTGAAGCACAAAGCATTATTTACCGCTTCTTATTTTAATCTCACTTCCATGAGGAGCACAAATCAAACTGGAAATGATGATGTTAAAAGCTTCATCCTAAAATTAAATGGTTCACAGCAAATTCTTTTGGAGCTATATTTTGGGTTCTGCTTCAGTAATTTAAAGAAGTTTGGTTTAGGGGAAAATGTCAGAGTAGGCACAGGGCTTGATTTGAACCTTGGGGGCATTTGGGCACTCGAAGCTCAGTGGAACCCACTTATGCTGAGATTAAATTGAGTGGGGATGAATACACTTTCCGAAATTGTCATTTTTCCTGCATTTTGACAAACTTTCATTTCCAGAAGTAGACACTCCACAAGCTAGCTAGCACAATCCTTAACTGGTACCAACTTACATGCCGAATAGAATGGTTTCAGGCATCACTTTGTGGAATCGATTCATTTCAGAAAAGAAATACTTAGTTATTCCACATATATTTTATTAAACACGACCCAGGTTTCGACTTACAAAATCATCATCAGGTGATCACCTGATGATGACTTTGTAAGTCGAAACCCGGGTCATGTTTAATAAAATATATGTGGAATAACTAAGTATTTCTTTTCTGAAACTTACATGCCTTTTATTTATTATTTGATTTTACTACCTTTCAAAAACATCCTACCATGATAAAAAAGTGTCTACAAGTATTTGATCAGTTATGTATTTAGCAGTTCACGTTCATTCATAGGAAGGAGACTGAGTACAATACATTAGAAACATGACAGTTTTTATGAAAAAATTGAGATACAAGAGCTGATTACCAAAAAATTTAATAATTGTTCAAAAAGTTAAAATACTGTTTTGACTGGTGTACCCCACATCAGGTAATGGCAGTTATATATTTTCCAATACAATTTAGAAGGATTTACAAGGATTTAAATACTTGATGTTTTCTGTCATGATTAGTTTTGCATTATTAAATTACTACATCATATTTGACTAAAACCCTGATAAACACAGAGATATAAAAAATGGATTCATCTAATAATATTACGAAAATCATTAATTTGAGGAGAATTCAGATATAAAACTGGAGGTATTACATAGAACATGAATGAAGTATGGGTAAGCGTGAAGACAAAGTGGGGACACTCCATGATATTCATGTGAAGTCATCATCAACCATGTCTATCTGAAAGGCATATGTCTTTGCTAAAGGGCAAAGGTTAAGGAAATGCCCTCAGCTATAGACACGAATGTAAGGGAATGATGCAGCAAATGAGGGTATGCCAAGAGAATCAAGTGCACAAAGGTGCATGCAGGAAAATAGTCTAACGTAAGTGACTGTACCTTGCCCTCATCACCACCATCCTACATTACATGAATACAGAAATTAATTGCAAAGTAAAGGCTATCATAGAGGCCTTTAGTACTGTCATTTCCTAATTTCTAATGCACACAGCGATGCTGAATATAATAGAGTCAACTAAATACAGAAATGGATAATGAAATAACAATTAATATGAAATGAAGGCCAATATAACGATTTCAGGGTGTAAAAATCATTCGCCTTGACCGGGATTTGAACCTGGATCCCTCAAAGTCCAGTTGAGGGCTTTAGCTAATTAAGCTATCGAGGTGTCTTTTTAAAATATGAAATTTTTTTTCTCTGAAAATTTTTGGGGCTTTAAAGGAACAAGATGTTGTGATGAAATATTGGAAATACAAAGTCACAGGTATTTTTAGTCGTGCGCGATTTGCCACAGTCCAAGGTCAAAGCCAACTTTTTAACACTTAGGCTGTTTATGCCTTTGACAAATTCCAAAGAAACTGCGGGAGATGCCACAACAGTAACTTTTAACAGAGTCATCCGCTGATGTTCAATTCAATGCAACAATTTCAGAGTGTAAAAATCATTTGCCTTGACCAGGATTCGAACCCAGATCCCTTAATGTCCGGTTGAGTGCTTTAGCAAGTTAAGCTATCAAGGCGTCCTCTTAAACTCTGAAATTTTGGGGGCTTTAAAGAAACAAGATGTTGTGACGAAATACCATACATACAATGTCTCGATAGCTTAACTGGCCAATAATAGCCTCAATAGCTTAACTTGCCAAAGCACTCAACTGGACATTGAGGGTTCCGGGTTCCAATCCCAGTCAAGGCGAATGATTTTTAAACTCTGAAATCTTTGCATTCAAATGCATATTAGTGGATGACTCCATTAAAAGTCACTGTTGCGGCATCTACCGCAGTTTCTTTGGGATTTGAAATGAAGGCATTACCTATTCCAGTTCATATAGTTTTTAAGATATAATTTATTGATTTTAGAATGGTTAACATAAAGCAACAGCTAACATGAAAACATTTTTAAATGCTCAGAAAAAAATCCTTGCAAATATTTTTGGAAAACATGAAATGATATTTATGGCTGCATTTCTTAACTCAATGGTCATTTGAGATAGCTTGCCATATGACAAGCATACCATTAAGGATAATCTCACAACTTTACTTCTCCTGAACCCTCTCCTTTCCATTGGTATGTAGGTTGATTATTTGGGTAGGGTGTCACCTAACGACTGAAAGGATAGGGGTGGGTAGAAGTTAAGTTGTGGGATTATCCTCAATGGTTTTCAAATGAAATATCTCATTGAGGGTTTTGAGGGATGTTTTGAGAGAACTAGCACTCCTGTCCATCAATGCAGTCTGCACAGTGTATTTATGCTAAGGTATGGCAAACTTGATAATATAAAGCAATAGCTGAAAATTATTAAATTTGATATCTCAGGAATCTTATAATTAATATGGTCAAAGGTTGGAAATTTCTGGAGTGGTGATTTCAGAATCATGCACTTATGGACATTTCCAGAAAAATCAGGGCAATTAGTTGTAGGAATAATTATGGCCAAAGAAATGAGCCAGAGTCAATGGATTATGAAATTTAATTAGGGATTAATACTGGTCAGATTAGAAAGGAAATGAGGAAAGGTGAGGAATGTTAGATGGAATGAAGGGAGGCAGAAAGCATCAAGGCATTGAATAACAGTTTTATGTAGTGTGGGCTGTCAGGTTGTGTCTTGTTGAATGAAGGTAAGTGCAATAATGATCAGTCTTTGTTCATCTGAAACCTGCATTAAACAGCAGACTACCCATACAAATAATGGTTCAAGTCACACTGAATAAGGAACAGAAGACATGGATTTGTGGATGAAGATTCAGGTGGGAAAAACCAATATGATGCAATTCATATAAGACATTGCAGTGATGGTGGAAAGTGAGGAGGATTCCGATATCATGCGAAAAATGATGGAAAAAATTGTGGGGAAGGAATATGATATGAAAATCAATAGAACTAAAATCAAACTAGGGTGAGTGACAGTCAAGTAATAATGAATATGCAAGTAATAATGTTATAATGTAAATGTAAAAGTAAAAATTAATGCCCAAACATTGGAGGAGGTTAATGAATAAACATATCTGGGTAGCAGGATCACTAAATATGGGTGAAGGAAAAAAAATAAGAGGAAGGATAAGATAAGCAAAGATAGCATTTAACAATTAGAAACACCTCTTTACAACAAACAGTATCAGCTAATGTACAAGAAGGACATCGCTAAAAACGGTGTACTATTGCCCTATATGGTTGTGAAACACTCATGATTGGGATAGAGGAGGAAAGGAGATGAAACCTATTTAAACAGTGGTGCTATATGAGAATTCTCAAGTACAGTTGGAAAAAAAAATATAAAAACAAAGAAGTTTTTCTGATGGTGGGAGAAAGTAGTTCCCCTTGGAGAGGTACCTGAAACAGGAGGACAAGACTAAGAGGACATATTCTACATCACAAGAGCTTAGTTAACACACTTTTGGAGAAATAGACAGGGAGAAAGAGATGTAGATTCAATATATTTTTCCGAATTATACAGACTTGAAAAGAAGAGTTGGAAATAATGATAACTCCAAGACTGCTACAGACCAATTTAAGAACTGAGCACCTAAGATGAAGAAGACATATCATACTATCTTCAAGCTTCTTCACCCTTGGTTGTGATCATTCACCTCTTTATTTGCAGTTACAGAATGTTTTGCTTCTTCCTTCCATCAAGCGTCACCTTTCATTCTACTGCTACTCAATGCACTTTCAGGACATTTCTTAATATGCTATCCCAACAATTTTTTCTTTCAAACTTTTCCAGGCATTGATCAGTTTCATGATCAATGTATTTGAAGTCATTACTTCATGCAAATATTTTTCAGGAAAACTACCATTAACGAATTCATATTATATTTAATTCCTTGATCACGGCAAACCCAACTAATTATTACAAGAGAATGAAAGGAATTTCAACCAAATTTGTAAATGGCAACAACAAAACCTGTGAGTTTCCTAGACCATTCCTTTCCTAATGTTACTGCATCTGAATCAGATTCTATTGAAGTGAAAATGAATAAAGATTTCAGGGGGAAATTATCATAAATTTTTCTTTAATACCTAATACCGGCAGCATAAAGAAATTCTGTGAACTATAAACTGAAGTTACTGCTACAAGAGTTGGTGTTCCCTTGAACTGAATTTTATTTTTGCATAATTGCTTGATAAATTTGTCATACTCTTCAATGTATTCTTCTGATCATTTGAATTTTAAAAAATTAATTCTCAATTGAAAATTAGATTAAACTTTACTTACAGTCTGAGCTATTTGTGGGAGCAGACATTGCTGATGACATGGACTCAATTTCTGCCAGGCGTGGCTTCTCTACCTCAAACTCTAAAACTGACTCCAAGCTCAGTGTTGTCCAAGACCCTCCATCACTTGAGTTTGAGGGTGTTGTCCTTCCATCGGAGCCAGTTACAGAATGATAAAGAGGAAGACCAACGTCTACTGCTAGGAGAACAAAGATGACTAAAAAGGAGAGCACAAGTTGCATCCAAGGCCAAGTATTTAAAATCTTTTCACTGTAAGTTATTACTATTATTGGCACACAAATCAATGATAGGAATCCATAGGCCACCATATCTGGCATCGTTAAGTCAACCTGAAAGAAAGCAAAAGTTGGATGAATTAAAGGGAGAATTTCAATTAAGGGGTTTCAATTGTATAAAAAAGCAATTAAATTCATTTTGATGAAGAACATTAATGACAGAAAATCAATAAGTTGAGCATTGTCACCGACACTAGTTACCAATATTAAACACATCACTTTGAATCAATATCTTAAAATAATGAAACAGAAAATAACTTAACGTATATGCACCATCACATAAACTAAATCTCATACACACCAGACTAATTTTGACCCAAATATGACCCTACCATGTTTGGACAATGTTATTCAGATCATTTATCCTTTATGGAAAAAAAATTTCATCCATGGTAAGCCGTTTTGAATTCATAAACAACCATGTCCATACACAAATTATGCACACTCTTGTTTATGCTGGGCCTCATAGGTTCCCTTTATCTAGATTTTTGGGCCAATAGGAAGAAAATAAATTTTTACTATCGGCTTATGGTTAATTAACTTTGATTTTTTAATCCTCCATCCTTCCAGATAAAAATATGTACATTTTTCTATATAAAAAAACCATAAACACAGTAATCAACCTGAAGGTCAGTTTGGTAGGTGATGGTGGAGTTCAACTAGTACTAAGACCGACGGCATGGGAAATTCATACATCGGGGTAGGGGGGCTGGTTCCTTTTCCTGTGCTGGATATGGTTTCCCAGGAAGATCTGGTACCCAAAAAATCACACACATATATATGTGTGTGTGTGTGTATGATGATGCATGATTGCTAAAATACTATCCTTTCCTCTTGTGTGTTGTATATTTCTCCTTTGGTGGGTGAAACAGCTCCATAGCGCCATCTCTTGGCCAAGGAATCAGAGCACTTGGTTGCATAAAGCATCGCAGATCTCAGGGTAAATTACATTTCCTGGATAGCTCGAGTGGTTGAGAGCATCCGCCCACATTTCAAGTCCCAGTCTAGGAAATATTTTTACACTCGTGATTTGCCTGATCCCGCCTTCCCTGCCTCTAATAAGTTCATCATTTATACGTGTTCCTATCCCTTTTCCTTATATCTATTTCAATATGAATGAGTATTTGTTTGCCGTTTGGCTGGATTTCGTGTTTGAATGTGCATGTGTATATATATATATATATATATATATATATATATGTGGGTCGTGGTAGTCCAGGGGGTATACCGTTCGACTGCTGCGGGAGGGTCCCGGGCTCGATTCCTGGGCGAGGCACTCTGGGCACCTGCAGCTCCACCCAAGCTAAAGTAATTTTTCGGGCACCAGATCTATCTGGGAAACCATAACCGGCACAGGGAAAGGAACTGGCCCCCCTACCCTGATGTGTGAATTTCACACGCCGTAATCTTATTGCAGTGGAAAAGAGGGAAAGATAAGGTTAGCCTTGGACATGGTTATTACAGGGAATTTCAATTATTTGCATGCTTTGAGTTGATTATAGTATTCTCAATTAATTGATAAGGAAAAATTGGGACAGCAAATGCATATTAAGATTATAGGGAATTTTGGATAGATTAGTTGATACTGCAATAAAATTGTTATTCTGTTCAATCAATAGGTGATCTTTACCATAAAATTAATATATTTACAATTATAGCTGCAATTTGTAAAATTATTTTACTCTTTCTAGCCTTTAAAATTGCTCATATGAATAACGAAGTTTATAGATAATCATTACATCCTTCAAAAACCCTCTTTGCCAACGATTGTTGCGTTGTGTAATAACTCCTGCTAGTATATATTATGTGACGTTAAGTGGCATGTAAACCTTCAGGTATGAATCTAAATGCAAGATGTACAAACATGTGAGTGCAGCTGTTTGGTATGCTGGAGTAGTTGATTTAGTTTTGTAAGAAATTCATCATACCAACAAAACTACACGTTTTGGAATCTCCTATCAGTGAATGGATTTCTTCTTATGATGGATGTAGTAATTTGCTTTTGGTGAAAACTAAATATAGGCTTACTCAAATCATTAGAACACTGATGAGGGTAGCAACATAGACCACTACCGGTGTTTGACATTGAAAACTATGTCCCATATTTATTTTTTTATTTAGCCTTAGTCCGAAAACAGCATTTTTTGGCCTATTTCCAAGGCCCATAGGACGCACTTTGATTTTCCATGCTATAATTTACAAAAACATTCTTGAATAAGACGGAAAAGAATTAAACTATTTTAATGTTAGCACATAATAAAAACAAAATGGAATTGTTACATAAAAGAATAGCAGCTATATCAAGTTTATTCATTTTAGGATCCCAAAAAATTTTCATCATAGCTGCTAAATCGTTTCTGCAATTATTGTTGCTAGGGTTGTCACTATCCTTATGCAAAATGTCATCCACTTCCATCTAGTGCATTGCTAATTAACACTTTTTAAAAGACATTATGATAGTCTCACTTCTAACTTTATGAGAGGACCAACTTTTTTAACCAACTGCAAACACTAAAAACCGATGGACGTTTCATTCTTCTCTTTGGCGAGGCATCAGGAGTTGATACCTTTCTTTCAAATTCAAAAAGACAGCTTTTGAGCTATTCTAGATGAGGCGTGAATGCACAGACCATTAATCTTCATGAATCTCTCATACCATGATGTTATCCCATAAAAATTGACAATAGACATATCTATTGCTTGTTTTCTTGCTTCAATTAAAATTATTTTTGTTTTAACAATAATTCCATTTTTCATGTGATTTATTATTCAGTTCTTAGCATGTTCCTCAATATTTGACCATCTGGGAGCACATGAACATTAAGTTTTTTACTCATATCTGTCTATCTTTACTAAATCCACCTTCTCCTTCCTCAAACTTCTTTCTACATGCTTCTCATACCATCTTCTCAGCTGGAGGTGGGCCCAAACATCATCAAGCAGCATTGTTTCTGTGCTCTGAAGTGTAATTCACAACTTTGTGCTCATATGAAATATTGTATGACAATCTTCTCTCCTATGATCCTATAAAGTTATTATCATTTTAAATTTTTCTGCAATATTTAGTCTCTGTTATCATTTTAATATTACCTAAATTTGCATAAAAAACGACCGTGTTCTACATCTTCATGACATTCTCATACCACTTATGGTTGACTGCCTGTAGACTCCAAGTTTACGGGGAGAGACACAATGAATTCATTCAAAAGATATGTTCCCATTATCCCAACTTGTATAATTTTTGCAGCAGAAACATGTGAGATGCAACTAAATGTGCCACATTTCACACATTTACCATTTATTTGAGATTTTTTTAGAAATACCATTGTCTATGTCTGTTGTAGGAAAAAATACGTAGTAGTAAGTATTTTTCTGGCAAATTGGCTTGTACCTTATAGGTTGAAGTTATATTCATGTACCCTCTGCCCATAAGATGTAGGCTGATATCAGAGCACATTTTGGAATTAACACAATGATCCTATGGCCCAATAAATATTGTGTTTGTTTATTATTACCACCACCCAGTGACATGATTATTCTTATTATTACAATTTGTACAAATTTTTACGACTGATTTTCAGCAGCTAAGTAATATTTTCATTCTGAACAGCTCCTCAGAACCTAAAGAGATACTCTTAATCCTTGTAATTAACACTCATTTAATTATTACATCAGAAAAGTTTTTATTTCTTTAGTAATAATACAAAATGAATTTAATTGTAAGATTTGAATCAATTGGATCAATATCCCTTGAATTAAAAGAAATCTTTGACTAATGATTTTTCTATGTATTCTAAAATGGTTCAATTGACTACGAGCGGTAATTTTTAATAAGAATAAAATTTCAAGTTCAATAACTTACCATATAAAGATTCCAACAATATCACTATGATGTAACAGAATTGATCCCTTTCTCTCTAATAGAACAATGCATAACATTAATAACTAAACAATTCTGTGGAAAACTTATAAAATCACATAAACAGGCACACAACCATGAGAATAACTTATCCCGAAGGGTCATACCACATAGTTTTAAAATTAGCTGACCATCGCTTGCACTCATTATGGCATAATTGAGACCCACCGTTTAAACATGAAAATTGGCTGTAGGTGAGGGCTGAGATCACCAAACCCTTATTTTATGCAAAATGCATAATTCATTCTTATACTTATTTGAAGGCCATATTATTTCCTGGAGCCACCTGGGTTTTTCCAAAAAGTTCCTGTCATCAGAATTATTCACAGGCTAAGGGTTGCTGAATATGTTTAAAAGTAAGAAATAAGAAAGCATACTCTCCAGATTTTGACCTAGGAGTAATTTCTACGGAGTTTGAAAGGTTTTAATTTCATTTACATATTCATGCTAATCTTTTGCTATACATATATGCATAAGTAGTCCCCCAGACCTATTTGTCCCACTTTTTTATTCTCCTCTGTCCTCTTGTGACAGATATAACTACTGTAATGCAATACCTTTAGATTTTCCCATCAATCGTAGAAAATAAGACATAGCTCACAATTTTAACACTAGCTATACCATGGAAGATCTTCCATGATTGCACCTATCAACAGTTTCCCTGTGGTTAACCTACAAAATAAGCATTCGAAAAATTGCATGCTCCTCTAGAAAATTTGAACTCAAAATTTTAATTCTCGCTAAGGTAAACCAACTGGACATCCCAAATTGGTACCTCCCATCCTATAAACACTTGAATCTCATTTCATTCATCAACAATGATCATGTCCTATGATCAATTCATAAGGCTGAAGTTATGATAACTACCTTAAGAGCATCCTGCTAGTTAGAGACTCTAAAAGCTATATTATCATGTGCCCATCCTCAAAAACCATTCTGATTTCAATTGTCCTTCGTAATCGCAATATACTTCCTCAGAACCAATAGCAACAAAAAGAGGGGGGCGAAATCGTCCGGGGTCGTCGTTTGTTCATGGCTCAGCCAACAGAAAAATAGATGAAATTTTTTAAGTCCAGCGCAGCTGAGTCACTATTCAGTGAATTACATCACCCCAAAATTACATTATTTATCAAAGAACTTTTACATCCACTTTAGGATTGTTTCGCCTCGTAAATCACGAGAAAAATGACCGATAAGATAAAAAAAATATTGGCTAATTATTAATTATAATAAAAATAGTTTTTGGTCGCGATGTTATTCTTATTAAGTAGGTTCATTTGACTTCAACTTTGAGCTCCTCGGCCACTAAGAGGTGGAACGAGAGGCATCGAAGCCGAGCTACGAAGGCAAATCGAGTGTGAAGATGGAGGGGTTGGCTGGCGCACTGTCTGATGAGGCCGTGGCACGTCCGACCTTTGGCACATAGCGGACGCGGTCCCTCTGACTCACTTGATGTCGAACAATGCCGAGCGCCCGACCCTCGCCGTCGAAGGAAGGACGATCCTCGCCCCTCCCTTCGTCGCCATCCCTTCTCCCACTCATGCTCGAACGCCAAAGAGCGACTGCCTCCTTATCCGAAATTCATTTCACAACCACTCACTCACGACGAACTCGTGTCGGAAGTCGAGTTGGTATGAATCAGCTCCGTACACAATCACACAAGCCGATTCACATACAGCAGTGGCCACCTGCATTGGCTGCACTATGCCCAAATATTTGTTTCAGTTCACTGAATATCCCCAGCGTTCACGATAAACGGTCGAAGGGGCTGGACCGAAAAGTTACAGTGCCCCGACACAAACAGTTCCTTGACCTCCTCTACCGCTTGACCCAGAGCCCCTGAACTTTATCAACCCAATCGTTTGGTGGCTTCGCCCCAAATAAAAAAAAACTACTAGTCGCCACATACGCATTATATTCTCATGAAATTTGCTCGCCTCTTGTGTACCACCCTTGAATCTTTCCACTCCTGCTCCTCACTTTTGCTTAATTATAACAATTCGTGCAAAATTTTTCGCGTACATATTTATTAAGGAAAACAATCGCGGTTAAACTTAATTAAAACTGCGTGAAATCCTTTTTACCGATCAAAATGTGAATGAATTTCACTGTGAAATGCCATAGAGATGATTAGAAATTAAAGCAAAAGTCTATCGTGCATAAAAACTATTACCATTAGTCCATTAACAGGAAAACAATTACGCAGGTATACCCAACACACATGTACGTATGCGGAAAAAAAATTCGAGGAAAATTATAAACATTTTTAGGAATTAACGTGAGCGCTCAAGGGTTAGAGTTGAAAAAAGTTCAACTCTTTCAATTAAGGTTTCGTTTATTTTTTAATACTGCAAACTTTATTTGGATTTATTGTTAGTAATGGCGCAACACGGCGATGAAGGCGTGGTTTAAAAACAGGGAGATCGAAAAAGTAATCCTGTGAACTCAACGTAACCTCAAACTTTATGTTCAACAAAATATAGAAACTGGAAAAGTTCATATCCCCAAAGCGTTACGCTGATAAGAAAGGAAATAGAAGGCATCTATTTTTCTTCCACCATGAATTATTTGCATAAACTTCATGATCGCTTACTACTTTCCTTCATGTTCATTCATTCAAGATGATCGGTTGTGCCAACAAATGTTAAAACTGCCCAATTACACTGGTGATAATTTAGACGTAAAAATATATTTCACACTTTTTTCTGAATTCCCGTGGATTAAAACATTTTGCAGTTGTAAATAAGGACAAGATTTCGGGGACACTCAGTGGTTAGAGATAACGCTATGAAGTCGATCGGGGGACAATGTTATCAACTCACACATTTGACACTTGAGCAATTTACTGGGTAACTGAATTCCATGTAATGGGAACAGAAAAGGCAATCGGTTCGTTCGGAAGGAGATAAATTTTATCCAAAGGAAAGATAAAAACTTCTCACTCTTAAGAGTTGACAGAAGGAAATGCACCATCGGAATTGAGAACTGTGCATAATTTTGCGAATATATACCAAATTTAATAAGATTAATGAAATTAAGAAATTTTAATTTAACTCCATATATTATTTAGAATATTAAACACACACAAACACACACAAAACCATTACTGAGCGCGAATATTCACAAAAAAAGTAGACAATTGATCGGATAAATAACTTCCTTCGTCGGAGTTCCAAATTTGCCATGGGAATATCAAATGTTATACGTGTGACTGACTGCAGAGCGAAATGAAAGTAGAAAAAATTCACGGTGGAAAAGCTTTCACGGATACCTGCAATCCATTGATATCATGGAAATATTATTTCCTAAATCACCAGGAAAGGAAATGTTTCTTAAGTAGTTGAAGGATGTAATAGTAGTGATGTGATGACCAATCCTATAGCATCGTACATATCTCCGCATGCACACGCATGTAGCATATACGTACACAACTCCTTAAATTGTTACTAAAATAAAGCTAGTAAAAGTTATTAAAGGAAAAGGTATACTCACATTTGAAGCGAAGTACAAAACTAGCAAGTGCGTTAAACCAAGGACGAACTGCAACATGAGGAAAATTGAGAAGTATGCATGCTGCAGGCGTCTCTGGTACCGGAGATATAACCCCTCGAGGTCCTTGATGCGAAATTGTTCCTGAAAGAGAGTAAATTATTATGCCCTCTTAACTATTTTTCCAAATAAACTTTATCATAATAAAAACCGATATTGACCAGGAAGGCATTTCCGAGGGCCAATGGCGCGGCGTGTTAATCACCCGCATTGATAATAGAGGGTGACTAAAGGTTAATGAATTTCATGAAATCCTCATTTAAGTCATTGATATAAAAACCAGGATGAAAAAAAAGTAGAGATTTTTTCTGGAAAAGGAAGCAATAGACAAGAATTCAGTGGACTTGTGGTTAAATACGACTTTTCAGAGAATGGATAACGCAATATATAATATACTTTCAAAAAATTCCATCACACCTGGAGATTCAGTTAATCTCCAATAGTATTTCCTGCTTGAAAACATTCGCAGCAAAAGGCAATCGCTTCAACTCAGCTCCTTTAACTTTGGCAGGCGCAAATATATGACCCTTCCTACGACCTTTTGATAAAATAAAAATTGTCCAATCCAGATTTCGAGGAACCTTACTTTTCATCTTGTGACAACTGGCTTGTTTTGGAGTGAATAAAATTTCCTCTAAAATACGCATACATTATCTCTGTGGAACTGTTGCGAACATCATAGAAATCAAATTGGGAAGATACCACGAGGAACAAACGATAGCAGAAGTAAATAGAATAACCATTGGATTGGGAAGACTGAAGGACTATAGAAAACCAATTTCGAAAGACATGATGACTTTGGGAATCGACTGCGAGAGGCGAGGAAATGGATGAACTGATCTACTGCTTCAATTTAAAAATATGGGGTCAGAACCACATTTATAACCCCGAAGGTTAGTGTTATAGGTCAGGTTAGTGATCATACTAAGCCCAACGACGCTGGAGCATCCGCCCGGCAAGTGGAAAGATCCGGTGTTCGAGTCCCGGTTGAGGAGATATTTTTACTCTTGTGATCCGTTCGATTCCGCCTTCCCCACCTCTATTGTGTTCGTCCTTTATACGTGTTCCTATCCCTTTTCCTTATGTATGTTTCTATATATATGAGTATTTATTCGCCGTTTGGCGGGATTTCGTGTTTGAATGTGTATTTGGCCAATGTGGCTCATCTCTTTCTTCTGGCTATGCGTGCCACGAAACGCACTGTTCTTTTCCTGTATGATGTTGTATGAATTCTAACCATTGTCCTTTCCTCTTGTGTATTGTCCATTTCTCCTTTGGTGGGTGAAACAGCCCCCTGACGCCATCTCTTGGCTAAAGAATCGGGGCGCTTGGCGACATATAAGACCCACGGATCTCAAGGTAAATTACATATCCTCGATAGCTCAAGTGGTTAAGAGCATCCGCCCGGCAAGTGGAAAGATCCGGTGTTCGAGTCCCGGTTGAGGAGATATTTTTACTCTTGTGATCCGTTCGATTCCGCCTTCCCCACCTCTATTGTGTTCGTCCTTTATACGTGTTCCTATCCCTTTTCCTTATGTATGTTTCTATATATATGAGTATTTATTCGCCGTTTGGCGGGATTTCGTGTTTGAATGTGTATTTGGCCAATGTGGCTCATCTCTTTCTTCTGGCTATGCGTGCCACGAAACGCACTGTTCTTTTCCTGTATGATGTTGTATGAATTCTAACCATTGTCCTTTCCTCTTGTGTATTGTCCATTTCTCCTTTGGTGGGTGAAACAGCCCCCTGACGCCATCTCTTGGCTAAAGAATCGGGGCGCTTGGCGACATATAAGACCCACGGATCTCAAGGTAAATTACATATCCTCGATAGCTCAAGTGGTTAAGAGCATCCGCCCGGCAAGTGGAAAGATCCGGTGTTCGAGTCCCGGTTGAGGAGATATTTTTACTCTTGTGATCCGTTCGATTCCGCCTTCCCCACCTCTATTGTGTTCGTCCTTTATACGTGTTCCTTTCCTTATGTATGTTTCTATATATATGAGTATATATATATATATATAATTATATATATATATATATAATTATATATATATATATATATATATATATATATATATATATATAATTATATATATATATATATATATATATATATATATATATATATATATATATATATATATATATATGTGTGTGTGTGTGTAACCTTTCTTTTCGATGCATTCAACTTATGGTAAAAGAAAAGACCATATTTCGCTTTGCTTGTTTCTTTCATAAAGGTTTATTTTCACCAATTGATCTGAATCATTGTAACTGTTATTTTTCTTGTATTTAGGCCTAAAATCGCAACTTTGACACGTGCCAAGCTATAACTCAAGATGGCTATGCTTTGCATGGCGAGTTGAATAGATTGGGAAGACCAAAGAAGTTGCACGGGGTGGCAAAGAGATGACCTCGGTAGAGGAAACTTGGAGAAGACAAAAAAAGTGAAGGGAAGTGATACTTAAAGATGATGGGACGTTGAAGAATGCTGTATTTAGCCTTGATTAGGGAAAAAGAGATTAGGCAATCTGTACTGCATGACGTAAGGTGTAAATCTAAATTATCATCAGTAGTTGAAGGAAATATTATAAAAGGATTGCAGGATATTAGCTTTTTTCATAGTTCTTTTTTATAGTTGGGAGCGCAGGTATCTTTGAATGGATATTTACTTTCGACACCCAATGAAATAATGCCAAAACAGTATTACATGTAAGCATTTGCTTCGTGAAATACCTGCTCAGTAAATTGGATATCTTTGCAAAAATCTGAAATATTTCTTTTGATCTCAACTTGTCTTCACCAGTAGTTTTCAATTTTGTTATCCCTCAAGCAAAAAGGTAGACAAAATTCATTACAGAATGAAAACTTAAAGACGGATATAGGATATATTTAAGATAGAAAAGGGAAAAATTGTGTTACTCTTGATAACAAAGTTGGTTGTCGAAAGTGCGGCACTTATCACTCTTATTCTTTAGCCAAGAGCCGGAATTATCTGGATGAATAATAAAAAAATCTATGATTATCAAGAGACTGGGATATCTTCTACGGCACAGCGCAGCGCCGGGAGAGAGAACAGCATATAGCATTCTCGAACGAATTTTTATGCATCACACCTCTATTTAATCAACCCAAGGGTTCGACTAATAGATTAGGGCAAAGCACACCTAGTACTAAGCCCAACGGCGTGAAAATTTACACATTCAGGGCAGTCGTCAGATCGTCACTCAGGATCGAACCGGGTCCTGCGGTCAAAAACCCAGCTCTCACACCCCTTCTACTAAGACCCTAAAAGTCCTATTCATAGTTCTATATTGGCATAGTTCCTTATTTCGATAAAAATGTAGCGAAAATTTCTCAGGTCCCGAGAAAAAAATTTCGGAAAATTCCGTGTTAGTAGGCAGGTTTCAATATTTTCATTGACTATTATTTATGGTGTTTAAAAATTGTACTTTCCAAAAAGTTGCGTCGTCTTCAGGTTTTAAAAATTACGATTTTAATATCTTATGGACTGCGCAGTAGACTTTTGAGTTACAGCTTTTGGTTACTGTGCGGAGGGACCCGTAATTATATCTTGAGGAAAACCACAACTGAAACTAAAACTTTGTGGTTTCAGATTGTCCCAAAACACTTCATAACTCGTAGCAGACGCCAAGAGAGAAAATGATCCTCCAACTCTGAATTAATTATTTCACGCGCCCATAAGTTAGCGAAAATCGTGCATTTTCCCTACAATTTCAATACCAGGGATACTAGTCAACATGACTTATATAAGGGGCCATTATCTGAACCCTCACCATAGCAAACTGCCCGTCAGGTTGGGGATTTTTGCGTCGTTGTCTTTTGTGTGTGGCTGAAACCCTAAGGAAGAAAAATGCTCCACTCCAGGGGATGGAATGGCTGATATGTCGTAAAGAAGGGCTTAGACTATTTCAACACTTAATCGTCCAGAAACAATTGAAGCAGTGGTTCTCAATCTTAAGTAAGCTCCGGATTGAAATATTATCTCTCATCATAACTGAAGTTTATACACATACTAATATTTTTTTCATAATTTCCTGCATAAAATTTTATTGCTGCTCATTTCTACAACAAAATTTATTCTCACGTCAATTAACGGTTCAATAATAGTTATCAGCTATCGCAGGAGATTAATTTCCAGGCCCTGTACCCGCCAAGAAATGTGGTACCAGGATCTGCCCAGGATGATGGATAGCAAACCTAGAATTGCAAATTCGGAAAATCTCGGGAACCGACAGCAAATTTCAGACAAGATTTTGGGATTCGATATTCTTCGTAAAAACTATAAAATAAATAATAAATCTTGAAAAGATAAAATAATAGAGAGGTACGTAACATTTCGTCATTTTAACTGTTTAAAATATTATATACCAGCCAAAATGCCCTGCTTTGCTCAAAGAAGGAATTATATTTCAAATTTATAAAATTTGAGGAACTGAAATTCGATACGTCAGTAGTTTTTACGCTAAGATTTATATATAACCGTTATCAAAACTTTAGATAAATTAATTTAGTATAGGTTTGCCTTGGATTAAAATCATACTATATATCCACATGCCGATTTTCCACAATGTATATTATTTTATCCATCATGTTAATCTTGGGAATGATAATTGAGGTGGTTACCCGTTGCCTTCCTCAATAGTGTTTTTAACGTGACACCATCACTTACTGGCCGCCCCACTGGGGTCAGACGCCATTGCAGCCGCCTCACTGAGGAACAGACGCTGCGTGGACTGCCTTTCGTCTGGCTCCTAACCTTCGACCTATCTGGCATGGGTGACCCTACCAGGATCAATTATTATTACTCCCGAACGCACAAGCCCTTCCACCACGTCAAGTTTGTAGTCCGGGGAGGGATGAAATGGATGAAGGGTGCATTGATCGGCAGTGGGATGTTAAAGACTGTAATAGAGGAAGGAATGTCCGGCAAACGAGGAAAGGAACGGGATAGATATGTTGGACGGGATGGAGGGAGGAAGGAAGTACTCAGAGATGAAGAGGGATCTGATGTAGATTAGGTTGCTGGATGGTGTTTTGTTAAGAGTCACAAAATATTTATTTGGTAGCTGTGTACATCCAAAAACCTACCTTAACGGGTAGATTACCTAATAAAAATATTATTTCAGCTGAACATTATCAGTCATTAATTTAAACGTACAGTACAGGAAATGACAGTCACAACTCTTTTTATACTCAAGGTTATGTCAATTTTAAACGCTTCTATTGCTACCATATTTTTTCACCCCCATGTTCGATTTTCCTGTGAATCTGAATTATACTGTCGCTCCTGTTTTTATCCACACCTTATCTCGCTGTTAAATCGGTTAGAAGTAATAAATTCTAAGCATTATGCAAAATTATAAAATTGTTATTTTCCACAGATGTTCACTTCATAAGATGTGTTTAAACACTTATGCATCATCCTATGATACAATGAAAGTTTAAAAGTCCACTGTGCTAAAAAATAGGGGTGGATGGGTAAACATGGCTGAGATGAGTTTCGGGCGGGATTGGAGGGGTGAAAGCGGTGTGCTTAGGGATGGTATCAGTTGTTGTACGAAGACTGTTATTCGCGAAGGTATGGAAGGTTAGCACCAAGAGGGGAGGATAATTAACAAAAGCCAAGTAATTTAAACTTTTCCCTATCTTATTCTGTTGCACGATTTCCAATTGTTCCAAGACATCGAGTCTTCGGCCTATCGTCCCTCCTCAAAATCACCATTCATAACTACTTATCCCGACTTCACAGTACGTAAACGCGTTCTGCGAAATAAATGGCTTTAGGATATTACAGTTGTATTATTTTTCATTGTGGTTAATTTCTGGATTTTCTGAATCAGAGCCTGTCACTATGATATATCTCCAAAAGTTACGGGAAATAATAGCTGATTCCTCTGATTTTATGCCTGAAATGGTTGGAATTCACGATTTCAAACTGTAAGTTTCCCCTCTCCGTTTGAAAAACCAGTTAATTAGCACTTCCTCACATGCTTCCTATTTAATAACCATACACACGCGTTTGTGTGCAAATATAATAATATAATTCAAATATTAAAATTAGAGCTCATAAAGTATAGCATATGGAACAGTTACCGATCTAGGAAGTACGGGGTGAAGCAGAATGGACCCCGATTTGACGAGATAATTGTAAAAAAAACCCCACCGACACAACTTGAAAAAGATTTCTATTTCTGAAAACCACATTAATATCATTTTATTTTCATTAGGTTTTAAAAATTATTTCATCCGGGTGATGACCTTGGTGAGTGATGCACATGTTGAGTCGTTCAAAAACGTTTTCGAAAACTCTTCTCAACATATCTTGCGTTATTCCAACGATGGCATCTGAAATTGCCTCCTTAACAGCTTCTAAGGTCCTTGGTCGAATTTTGTAAACCTCAGCTTCGAGATGTACCCAAAGAAAAAAATCACTTGGGCTCAAATCCAGGGAGCGAAGAGGCCGTGAAACATCCCTTCGTAAGAAAATCGGTAAGAAGGTGACTGGGAAATTGTTCTTGCAGGATTTGGCGTGAATGATGGGCATTATGAGCCTTGACACCATCCTGTTGAAACAAAATGGCTTCTGTGTCATATTCCTCACCATACTCTTCCATTTTGGAGAATAAAAAGTTCTCCAGCATCTCACAATAGCGCACAGAGTTCACAATAACAGTTGAACCTCGAGATTCAAAAAAACAGGACCCAATAATGCCTATGGAGGACACAGTGCACCAAAATATCACTTTGGTGCTATGAAGAGATCTTGGGTGAAGCTCGCGTGGGTTTTCAGTCGCCAAGTAACGAAAATTTCGCTTATTTACTGGTCTGGAGAGGTGAAAATGAGCTTCATCGCCAGACCACAGTGCCCTTTGCGACGCCACCACACTACAAGGTGCGTTCCGAAAGTAATGCAGTTCTTTTTTGTAATATATTGAACAGATTTGCACAAACACTTAAAATTCTTCAAAGTACTGTCCTTGGGCCTCTACAATTTTTTTCCAACGACCCGGCCATGACCGGTACACGCGCTGGTAGCCGTCTTCGGGGGCCTCTCGCTCTTCGTCACGGCTGATTGGATCTCTTCTATGGACGAAAAACGAGTTCTTTTCAGGGCTGCCTTTCCCGAGGGAACAGAACGAAGTCTACTGGGGCGACGTCAGGACGCTGGGGCAGCGTTGGCACCTGGTGTTTGGCCAGGAACTCGCGGACTCGTAGCGCGTTGTGGCAGACGGCTTGGGCACGAGCTAGGCGCACACTTTCCTCATCGCTAATCTTCCATTACAATGCGAAACACAACAGTAGGCGACAATTTCAGTTCATTGGCAATCATCTTAATACTCAATTGACGGTCAGAGTCCAACAATTGTCGAACACGAGCCACATTGTTGTCGGCCGCCCAGAGCCATTTTCGTCGTGAACCTATTCCCGGCCCTCCTTAAAGGCCTTTAGCCACCTTAAAACTTGTGAGTAGGACGGAGCAGAGTCACTGTAAGCCTCTAGAATCATTTTTTTAGTCCCCTCAAAAGATTTTTTTCAGTTTGGCACCAAATTTCATAATCGCGTAACGTTGCTCGATAGTCGATTCTATTTTTTTTGTGACACGGTCGGCGCGCAGAGGTTTACAATAAGTGGCGTCCTGCAGCTTCCACAGCCTGGAGAGCACTAAGACCGGTTTCGCGGCAAAGCTTAAACCCCCCCCCCCACCTACTCTAAGTGGTTCGATTCCACTCCAACCAATAGGAGCGGCGCGGTAAATTCAATTGCTTTACTTCATGAACGAACCCTGTATATTTTTATATGTATTTTGGGCCCAAATGGTCATACGAAGGAAAAAATCGCTAGGTAAAGAAGTTCTCGAAAGCAGGGAATTGATGATAGGGACGTCGATAAAGGATGCTAAGAAATGGCTATTTAAAGCAGTTGTATAGAGCGTGATTTTGTAAGGTGCGGAAACATAGTCATTGAAATAAGATGATAGGCGTTGTAAATGGTCAAATGCCAATAATAATTGCAAAAGGAAAAGGAATAGGAACTCCAATAAAAAATAAACACATAAGGCTAAAGGGGAAGGTCGAAGTTTGCAAATCACAAGCAGGAAACTGTTTCCAGATAGCATTCATGTAAAAAAGAACTCAACACATTTACTACTTTCCAAAATTAGAACAATTATCCTGACATTTCAGATAGACAATGTATAAAATTCTTGATTATTATGTTTATGCCGAAAATTCTTCGTCGATTATTCACCAATCAAAGTTTTTCGATAAATCCAATTTAATGTCCACAGCGACGTCAAAAATGAATTTTTATTATTATTAAAATATCCAAAGATATTTGTTTCTCATAAATATGCAACATATAAGTTTGGAGATAAATTGAAGAGGAAATGAATTTAATAAAAGAGATGGAGAAAAGGAAAATTAAATTTGTTGGACATGCTCTCAGATATAACAGCTTTCTGAAAAATATGATGGAGGGGAAAATAATAGGAAAAAAGGAAGAGGAAGGCTAAGAAAGAAATTTATAGATGATATAAAAAGTACTATGAGAGGAGCAACCTAGAATTAACAGAAAAGAAGGGTAATAGAGAGAGACCAATGGCTGCAATGACAAGGATCCACCTTTAGAAGATGATGATGATGAAATATATTTATCATAATTTTCCAAGATCATCCACTACAGGACGCCGTCTCTGGGGCTCGTGTCGTAAATATAATCAAATCAAGTCAATTTCAAGTCTTCTGAAACCAACCTTAGATAGTACAAGGCGACATCGGCATTTCAATGCCGCAAAACGACATCAGGACTATTCCTGAAAATTGTTGAACCTGATTGTTGAACCTGATTGTTGAATCTCGGGCCAAAAGTATTTTTGCCTACGCATATGCGTGTATATTAAGGTTAAACATGTACATGTCACCAAATACCATTGTAAATAATAGGAAAAAATACCAGTTTTCTCATACGTTTACATATTTAAAAGACTAGCACCAAGTTTACGATACCAATCGGCACCTTGGACAAGCGCGCAGAGACAGATAAGACCGCTTTATGGGCATATACAGAGCCAGGACTAAATCGAGAGGAGATGAGCAGCGTGCAGCATAACGCTCCGTTATTCTTAAATTTCTAAACTCAGCGGCAAGCTGGAACCCAGTCATGTAAATAAATAGAGGGGAAATGCTCAGTCTCTACGTTTTATTTGATAAGCCATAAAAAGACTTAACTCCTCTCGGGCCCTAACTATAAACTAACACGAAGCAAGGCATGGAGAACATGTGGAAGGGAACGTAAAGAATGATGAGATATTGTAATTTTGTCTTGGATTGAGGGCAGCACAGAAAGCGATAATTTAAATAGACGGGTATAAGTCAAGTTTCATTTTTTTACATAATTGAACGTAACTCAATTATCACTCTATAAATACTCACCATTCCTAGGACCCCAATCATATATCATGTCACATGTTTTTAGTATGTCTATGACCTTCCCTCTTCTCCGAGCAACGAATATTCAAAACTCATAATGGTAAAACCCAGATTATATATATTATTATTATAAGGACAACATGTTTACCGGTTAAGGTAGGTTTTGGATGGACACAACTATCATATAAATATTGTGTGACTCCTTACTAAACACAATCCAGCAACCAACTCTACATCAAGTCCCTCTTCATCTCGGTGTACCTCATTCCTCCTTTCATTCCGTCCAACATCCCTATCCTGTTCCTGTCCTTTCCTCGTTTGCCTAACATTCTCCCCTCTATTGCAGTCTTTAACTTGCAAATAAACATATATGTGTGTGTGTGTGTATACACACATTTATATATATATTCATATCTAACCGCCACACAAAATTTTCAAAGTCGAGTCAATCGTAAATTCCAAATGCATCACTGAATACATGCCCCACTACTGCGAAAATATTTAATTGGCAACAGTCAAGAAAGAACCAGGCGCTTATCGGTCAAAATTCGAGTGCTTTCAGTTTGACGTCAAACCTCCTCCAACCCGTCCCTCATCCGTATCATACCACGCGTCACCTTAACCAGACCCTCAACCTCATCGTGTTTAACGTTATACGTAAGCATTGGTGTAACAATCCCAACAAGATACTGTATTAAGATAATGAATAACTGATCGAAGCACTTTTCCACTTGATAGAATTTTTTTTTATTTAACGACTGGGTTTCGATGTATTACATCATCATCAGGTCCTGACAGACCTGATGATGATCTAATACATCGAATCCCGGTCGTAAAATAAAAAATTCGATCAAGTGGAAAAGTGCTTCGATCAGTTATTCATTATGCTCGACTTCCACCACATCACGCCTGAAGCTACTCGCACTGTATGAACTCCTAAACATGAACTTCAATTAAATAACATTGATGTGCAAAAGGACATTCAAACATCTCCTTAAGAGATAGGGGTATTGCATTTCATAGCGATTACGAGTTGCGGAAAGTGTCCTCAGGTTTCAGAAATAGTAAGAGAAGTTTTCGTTTTTACTTCCGTTATAAAAGAAATTAAATGGGCTTTAGCATACCATAATTAATCCAAAGCGATCATGTTGGATAAAAATATTCATGTGCAGTATTCTTCACTTGAATCGCTCAATTAAAATTGTCCCCCTTTACTATCGATCACCGTTATTTTGTTGCGAGAACCACCCTTTATGCACTTGCGTGGCCAACACATTCTTCCTTGAGCGAGAGAGCGGCAAACAATATCTGCGCAGCTCGAACCCGAAGCTACTGCAGGGAAGTTGCTAACTCATCCAAGTACTGACTTGCTGGATTCGCCCAACGATCTGTGAAATACGTCGCTTGCTATATTAATGGTAGTAGCAACCTTGACCCGAGTCCACCTTGATGGATAACTCAAGAGAACACCCGCGGGAGATTAAGAACACAACTCGCTGCCAGAATTAAACAGTCGCCTGATGAAATTATGAACTTTGCGAAATAACTTTCGCGTTGTTATTATGGCAGGCTAGACCAATAACTTTAAACAAGCCGAAGGAAAGGGGTAAGTATTGTAAAAATAAATACAAAGGCGCTCGATAAGCGAAAAAAGTGACCTCAGATCTAAAATGATGCGAGATAACGCAAACAAACATCGCCTCAGAGAACTTCAATTTCCAACCGCTTCCAGTGCTCCCTTCCCAAGCCTCATCCTATGTATCACCGGAGTCAAAACAAGGAGAGTTTACGGAGTTCTACCGATCAGCTGCCCGCAAATTCTATTCCACTGCTGAGCTTATAACACTCTATTCTCGGTTTGAAGGCAGGGAGGTTAAAAATAAAGTTTCTTTCTCAGTCGCTCTGTGTCGGGCGTTCGAAAATTTCCCTTCCAGTGCCTTGTTAAAAATTCCTAAATGCATATAATTAAGAGCTAAATATATTTTCGGCAACCAGAAAGAGCGTTCCTAAGAATGGAGGGCTAGAAAACAAGAATAATTGTAACTCTCAGTCGCTATCGCAAAAGGATTGTTAATTTATAATTCTTCCATTCTTCAATCACATGCATCAATAGTTCTTGTGCCATCATGCTATGAGTATTTAGTGTATCAATATGGATCTAGAGTGATGGTTGGAGTTGGATGGTTGGAATTTCGTGATTTATTTTCTCCATGGCAAAAGATATTCACTATGAGATTAGCAGGAAGGACTAGGAGGAAGTAGATATCCGTGATGATAGCGTGAATCATTGCACGAAATAAACAGCAAGAGAGGCACAAAGAACCACATACTTCTTCCACCATCTGCGTACAATCTGCGATGCACGAAATTATGACGAAGGTAAAACAGAATAATTAATGAACACCATGTATTTCAGTAAATATTTAATAATATTAATTCTTACAGCTGTGTCATTCGCTTAAAAATGCGCTAATAAAAAATGTTAAGTTGTTACGTTCACTGTTTCAAGGTTTTCAAATTGTCTTCACGTAAAGAGCTTAAATGGTTTCAGCGAAATGCATAACCATGTAATTCTCTTCAACGGTGATCTGAGTAAATGCATTTATATACATTTTTAATAGTATCGGAAGAAATGTAGGTATTGTCCGAATATGGAACGATTACAAAAATGTGTTGTTTGGTGCGATGAGCTAGGCCCTTTGTACCTTTTGCGTCATTCCAAAGAATTCTAATATGTTAAGACGCAGTGAAACTAAGAGTCGTGAGCTGAGAACGACTTGACATTGACAAAAATTCGCTTTTTCCAGGAATAAGGATCAATATAAATAACCTAAGGAGATCCCACGAAGACACTTGCTTCAGCTTTCATTACGAGTAGTATCACTGACTGAAGCATGCTTTGAAAGGGATAATGTTTATCAGACAGTTATGACAAACAGGAAATTACTTGTTTATTCAGCATTATTTTATATTTCGAGAGAGAAAAAGTGGGATATATTTGATGATTATATGTAGTATAAATTATAATAGAGACATAATTAATCATTCGCAAAAACTCACACCAATAATTAATTTAAGAATACGCCACATCCGAAGTGAGAATGAAAACCCGAAATGCGTACAATTACACCATTTGAATACGGCAAGCATTTAAATAAATTGGACAAATCTAAGCACACAAATGGCTTTAAAAAATCTACTCCAAAGATACAGAAAAATACCGTAAGCTATGAATTTTATGACTTTTTGTACAGGTACTAAATCGTATTAAATGTTTTCTTTGAAATCACTCGTAATTATACAGATAAGGAACTATTTCCTCTGTTAAGTATCGGCAAAAACTCAATACTCAATACATTAATGACTAAATAATTACATATTTCAAATATTTCATATTTCCCGACGCAATTTCAGTGCACTAATTCATCTTCAGGTACGGCACGGTGGGCACGCGTGCCATCATTTTTACAATTGTATCCGGAGTGAGAGGGATTGTAGGGGGAGGGGGGACTTGAGCATATTCTGATGCAGTGTTTGCATAGACGGGATTCACCGATGATAATTTTGCTTACACACTTATCCTCGTTAAGTCTATTAAAATGTTCTTCGTCCATCTTGTCGTGTTTCAATGACGTGCAGCTCTCATTGAATACGATTCCTTCATTCATTAGCCTATTCAATACTCAGGCAACGTACAGACTGAATTACAGACGTTTCCGAGAGGTCTCAATGAACTTCCGCTGTTTGCATTCCTTTTCAGTAAGTTAGATATCCTAGGGAGCCGAAGAAGATGGGGGCAAGGAATTCACTATACGACGAGTACCGTAGACGCGACTCGTAAAGAATTGCATATAGGCGCCCATTTCGAATTACAGCTCCTACTTATGAACAAAAATTAAAACTTGTGAAGCTAAAATCGGAATACAGGAGTAGCTTTCAGTTATCTGACAGTTCGGAAAATATGACAGGCCTTTGTCCGTCCCCTAGCCCTACCATTCCCCACAGGTTTCATCCAACGAGTGGAAGATTGTGAGTTGACCTCTCGGTAACAGGATTTGCCGCGAAATGTGCAATCCTGTAGATGTTAAAAACGTACTCTGTGGCTGAGCATTCATGCACAATACGGTATGGTTCTTGGAGGGAATGGTATTCTAACTTTGGGGAAGACAGCCTAAATATGTTAAGAAGCCCTATGACAGTATTGTGCCCAGGGGAATCGTAGACTTATTAAACTAGGACGCGTTTAAGTCCGTGGCAGCAGCAACCCCAGTGTAGGTTGCCGAGTCAATGCAGTAAAACCCATTTCATCCCAGGATTGTAAAAATAACTGTAAGAGCTGCAAAACTGCGACTTACGATGCAACGAGAAATGTAAAATTCATTAACCGAAGAAGGAGTAACGTATCGTTTCGTTTCTGATTGTATTTTTAATGACTAAAGGCGAGGTAGGAACTCTCTCCAGTCAAGCATTCTGGAGGGGAGCTAGTCCCAAATCCGGACCTTTAGATGGAGATTGTTAGAAAGAACATGACTCAGACGCACGTATGTAAGATTAAGGATTGGAAAACCTGATATGCAGAGGGAACGCAACAATGGGCTTAAATATTTTTGGAACGAAGGAAATAAAATGCACGCAAAAATGGAGAAACGTTCTTTACGCCAACTGAAACTGAATGCTATCAATACCGAAGGACATGCTGTCATAAATTAAGAATGATACGCAGTCTCGAAAAGATGCTTTTAATTGATCTGAAATCACCAGAGAAGAAGCAAGAATGAAGGCAGAAATGGGGCGATGATGCGCAATTTCAGGACACCGTGGTCCAGTGGGTAGAACGTAGGACTACCGGCCGGAGGGCCCGGATCCAATTCTAAGGAACATCACCCTCAGCTTCACCCAAACTGTGTGATTTTCGGGGGAAACCCGGATCTTCCTGGGAAAACATAGGCGGCACAGGGTAAGGAACTGGCCCCTCTATCCTTAGGTGTAATTTCCATACGCCCGTTGGTCTTAGTACTAGGTGAACTCTGCCCTCACCTATCAAACCAACCTTCGAGTGGATAACTGTGGTGGGTTGGCACACTTTTGCTCGTTATCTTTGCCAATTGTATGAAGGAGGCAATAAACGCTACTACACGGAAACGCAGCAGGAGTGCGAAAGTATACATCCACGGAAAAGAATTTTTTTTTTAAGGTAATCTACCGGTTAAGGTAGGTTTTTCGATGGACACAACTACCAAACAAATATTTTGTGACTACTAACAAAACACAACCCTAAATTCTACTCTACACCAGGTCCCTCTTCATCTCTGAGTACTTTCTTCCGCCCTTCATCCCGTCCAACATCCCTATCCTGTTCCTTCCCTTTCCTCTTTTGCCCAACATTCTACCCTCTATCACAGTCTTCAACATCCCACTGCCGGTCAACACCCCCTTCATCCACTTTTCCTGCCTCCATAGGATTGCTCCCAACAAACCCCTCTCTTCGCCCACCATACCAAGTACTACGGAAAAGAATATCTACTTATTTTGCCATTTGATAATAGCACGGAAATGGTGGTAGAGAAAGGTTTGGCAGTTTCATGGCACGGAGGTAGAGAAAGGTGAAATATGAAGAGGACGCTCGTAAATTTAAAGATGACAATGAAAAAGTGACCCTCGAAAATAAACAAAAATAAAACCAAGGTATGGGTAAAAGAAAATAAGGTAACAAAAAAGCAAAATTGTTTCACCACAAGACGGATGAAGTTTGGAATTACAATCGGACTTATCTGTAGCAAAGATCACTGGCAGTGAAGAAAGCGAAAATATCATAATAAAACAAGGAATTATAGCGTGGAAGGGTTATCACTTGGTGAAGTTTCATAGAATATTATTTATTAGCAAGTTAATTTAAGTTAAAAGTATCAGATAGCATCGTATAAGTGGGAACTTGGCGTGTCCAGTGTCCCTACGTAGGAATACCAATGACGGAATAATTGAAATAACAAACATTGGGATTTGCGCAGGCCTTAATTCTTATAACGCTTTAAATCTTACTTAAGTTACTTATAGATACTCTGTTTGTAACGCCACGAAAGGGTTATCAGATGCTTTCAAATGACATATCATTCCCAATGAAGATGTTTTTTCGAAGGCAGTTCCACTGCTTAGGCAATGACTGTTGCCTCTCATGAGAGAATGACGCACGCGAGGGATGTTTTCTATATCTTGCCACAGCCGTGGATACGTGATGCAAAGGAAGATCATACTATCAATGATAACTGTCTCGTATGCAGAAGGATGTTGAAAAGTTTCAATCAATAATTACGGTTCTATATTTTCAAATCAATTAACACCGATTAAAATATTTTACATTTAGTTTCAACAAAAGACAAATTGCAAACTAATATTTACAAACATAGCAGTTTCAGGTTTAACTTTGTGGTATTCCTTCACTATTAGGGTGAAAAGAAACTTAACATTTCCACCAAAAAGATTTTAATATTTCGCGACCATGGTTTCGATGCTGCGCACCTGATGTGATGCGCAGCATCGAAACCATGGTCGTGAAATATTAGAATCTTTTTGGTGGAAATTTTAAGTTTCTTTTTACTCCAATATTTACAAGCGATTTCACGCTATATTAATTAAAAGCTCATTTTCAACACATCAGAAATGATACTGAAACAAACTTTAGAAAGAAAATTCAAATAAACCGCTAAACCCGTTCCGAAGGTTGTTTTGATAGGTGAGGGTAAAGCTCACCCAATACCAGTCCAATGTTGTGATTGAGATTCACATATCAGGGTAAAGGGGACCAGTTACTTTCCCTATGGTTTCCCGGGAAGATCTGGTACCCCAAAAATCACAGATCAAGCTGAGAGTGCCCAGAGGCGTCCCGGGGAATCGAACCTGTTAAGTGATCTAATGGTCTTCCCACTGGACTACCAAGTCCCCGAAATTAAAGTATATTATAATAAATACCCGTAATACTTAACTTATTCATAGCACTTAACATCATGAATTCTTTTGCAACACTAAATCCATAAATGTTAGAGGCAAGAAAATTTCAGCACGGCCATAAAAATATCTTAGCAAATTCACAATCAGCGGAATTGATATTTAAAAAAAAACTCATTTCGCATGGTCCTGCCTGAGCTCTACTGAGAGTGGAACTGCTAAATTACGAGGAAAGGAAAAATCCTTTCGCTATGCTGCTGGTGGTTTCTCTGATTCCCAGAAAATCAAACAGTATGGCATTTCGCTGAGGGTATTCAAGAGCACCGTCATTCTGATTTGAACCCTGGAACGTCCAATCTGTGGCTAACCGCTCCGCCCACGCACTGAAATATTGGCATTAGCATGGACCGACTCTCTTATCTTTACTTTTGAGGACACGAATGATTAAAACGGTGGGTTCTCGAATTGATTACTCACATTTTTCTCCGATATGTAATTTCATCAATGGGCTCTTAAAACCAAGTCGAAAGGGGTTCGTGCCACGAGGGACGGTTACGTTTGGCAACTGCGCCCGTTGGACTTGAAAAGGAACTCGTATACCCTTATGCGGTTGGTGAATGGGTTTTGTCGCGCCCGTTTAATTACCTTGCGCCTGGCGTCACAAACCAACCCAACCGCTACCTCTGATTTATCTCCTCAAATACATTCCCAGTAACATTACCCTTCAAGGTATCCTTCAGAATTCATTCGGTATGCCCAAGTGTTCTAATATTTACTCAGGTTTATAACATCATAAGACAAAAACAAAAAGTTATCCTAAATTCATCCCATAAATAACAAAATATGAGTAGTAAAAAAAATTATAACCAGTCAAGATTTGAAAAAGATTGAACGGCTTGCTATAAGTCTACATAAACTCTTGTGTTTTAGAGCCGATACCAAAAAATAATGTTCTTCTAAATTAAAGTTCCATATTCGGGCGTAATATTCCCAAAATCAATAAAACTCCGTTACAAAAGAATTCTGGGGGTATTCAATACTGATCAAAGTGAAATAATTAAATTTCATAGGTCAGTTCCTTGACAAATAATGTAAAATGCCATTATGAACAGAGAGAATGCATACGAATCAAAAGTGATCGGCGTTAATCCTTTTCGGTTAAACCGAGAAGCAAAGGGAACTCAAATTCCACCCAAGTCCCACGTTAATACCTGAAGAGAAAACACATCTTCCTAGAATAGTGCTTACTACCTCTACGATGGATTCATGAAAAACATTTGATTTAGTAACTCCTATTCTTAATATTTTTATTTCATGTTCACATTCAATGCCATCAAAATCCACTCAATTTTAAGGAAATCACGGCCTAGGAATAAAGGAATTTATTGAGGATTTCACTTAGTACTTTTTTATAGATTCCATTATTAATAAATTTTACAAAAGTTAGGCAAAAATTTTTTCTACCGTTTTACACTTCCACGGGGTTTTCTCCGATAGTAAAAGAAGAAGAATTAACCTTCGCATGCCCCTTGGTGGTCACCCCGATCTCTCCAAGAGCTCGGGTCGAAAGGAATCCCCTAAACCTTGGTGGCTCCGACGTCAATGTCGCGTCGACATTATAATTCCAATCACTACTCTGGGAAAAGATGGATCGCGTTGACCAGTGCATTCGAAATGAGCTCGCCAGAGCAGGACTTTCCGCCCATGAGATCGCTGTCACCTTCGCAAACTCCTTGTTGAATAAATAGAATGCTTCCGGGGAACACCCTGAGTCTGAAAAAAACCACGGCACTCTCATCTCAGAAAATACGTCACACATTACTTACAATTTTTTGGCATAAGATTGCGTTCGCCGTAAGCTTTTCCGTAGTAAAACTTCCGTCACTTCTCACAGGTGACGTAAGCGCTCAAAGTCAGGCATCGCAGACGAACGGAAATCGTGAATAGGCTTTAACGATGGCCACCTTTCCAACTTGGAGGAGGTTATCCACTCAACAATTGTGCTTGTCCCTAATTATCAAAATAACCTTGAGCATCCGAAGGCATTCTTTAATATTTCCGCGTTTTGGGATAATTTTCAACCTAATGCTACCATCTTCCACAATAACAGATATCATCCAAAAAAATTTCATCTGCATCTACATTGATCTTAAGGTAGTTGGACCAGTATCGTAAATGACTTTGTGATAATACAATAAGTGGAATCAACTCATAGGAACGATCTCCAGACTCAATGAGTTTTTGAAGCATTATTGCTAATCCTGCCATTGAAGATATCTTGATAATGCGCAAGGAATCCCCCTACAAAGAAAGAAACACTGCACCGAAGGCAGTAACGGTTTTTAAGCCTTAAAAGCCTTATCGATCTTCAGAAAGAGTAAGTTGTGGCCGAGACCATGACAAGAACGGGCTTAGCCAATTAACCAACCGAATCTTTGAAGATCAAAGGTCACTACTTATCATCCCCCAATGCTCGAGACCACATCTTTACCTTCCTCATTCCCCTTATATGACGTGGAATTCATCAATTTTTTCAGGTCACAGGTATTCCATTAATTACAGGTATCTTTCACATTACGGATCGAACAATCAGGGAAGCTATTGTATGATTCGTTCTTTACATCCAACGCGACACCAGAGCATATCTCCGTGCCACCTTAGGGGAGCACGATTAATGAGCACTGCAATACAATGTGCCACATTGGAACGGAGCCAGAAATTTTCTCAGGCGATCGGGCGTAAGAAATTCATGTCATGATTTGTGTCATCTTGATAATTTTCGACAGATGTGTTAACCGAAGGTAGTCTCTCTCGGGTTAATGAAAATCTGGGTGTACGTGTTCCACCAACCTTCTCGAGGTCAATTTGAGAGCGTGGAGCTGGCAACTGAATTCACTGAAATTTATTCTCTATATACCGATAAATATGGGAACTGCGCAAGCTTAATTTGTTTTTACAACATTTTTCACAAAATAATAATTTTCAATTGTGTCTTTACTTGTATGGCCATCTGGTGTTTCACATTTAGATATCTAAAAAAACATAAATATCAACCTGAAGGTCGGTTTGGTAGGTGACGGTAGAGGTTACCCGCTACTAAGACAAACGGCGTATGAAATTCACACATCAGGGTAGAGGGACAGACCCTTTCCCTATGCTTTACAATCAAATTTCTGGTGCCCAAAAAAGTGCACAGCTCGGGTGAAGCTGAAGGTGCCCTGAGCGAGGTGCTCGGGAATCGTACCCAGATCCTTCGGTCAGTAGCCCAATGCTCTACCCACGGACTACCACGTCCCCATATACACGATATTTTAAATTGCTATAATACAAAGCAGTCACAATAATAACTTTGCTCCCATAGTATTTTGATACAAGTCAATATTTTCATTTCTTTACTTGTTAACTAAAATACTCATACATAATTACATCACGTAGTTACAGATCATCGTATACATAATAATTTTAAATTATTTTAGATTATTTTAGCTACCCAGTAAAGGTAGTTTTTGGATGGACGCAGGATGTACAACGGTTCAGCGATAATTCCCTTGCCTCTCCCAAAATAACATAAGTTGACGTCTAACGCTATAATGAGCCCCTCTTCAATTCAGCATACTTCCTTCCTCCCTACATTCCGCCCAACATCCCCATTCTATTTCTACCCCTTCCTCGTTGGACCGACGTTCCCCCACTATATCACAGATTTCAACATCCCATTGTCAATATAAATTCTCTACATACATCTTTCCTGCCTCCTTTGGATTTCTGCCGACAACCCCCTCTCCTTTCCCACCATTCGTAGCACTTTCTCGCTTGTTTTCCTTTCCACCCATTTCACCTTTTCCATCCTTCTCCCCACACACATTTCAAAAGCATCCAATATACACCTATCATCATGCTTCAAATGATTCATATGAGCTAACTAAAATAAATCATTGAATATGTATCTAAGCTTTGCCCACGCCCTTGCGGCGGCTTGCGGGGTATTATGTAGATGTAAGCTCACCATTCATTCTCGAGAGTATATAAACTCACATAGTGCATATATCGATTGGCAAAAGTAGCCCTTTTCGCATTTCAACCAGTGCCGGCAAGTATGGGATCAAGTTTTCATATCACCGTTGAGCATATCTTCTACAATAAATTCTAAAGCATTTCCTTTTAGTTTATCGTACAATGGTCTCTGAACAATCTCTCATATGGATCCTATATCAAACAGATACGACATCACCTTGCCGATGTTCATCACAAAGGATAAGTTTAATTCGCGGACAAGAGTTGTCGAGGTGAAATCTCGTCACTGTCAGCCCCTTAAGGAGTTAAAGGAATATAGTCGATTATTCAATTTCACGATTATATTCTCAACTGGACAGAACTTCGAACATTACGACCCGTTCCGTATAAGGAACGTGCCCCTTTACGACGCGTTCCGTATAAGGAAAAATGCGATACGCAGCTCCAGGGCGAAATTTTGTATTCACCCCTTTCCTTTGCTCAATCTTTACTTCGAAATCGTAAATTTTTCCTATAGAATGACTGTTCTTAGAAAGGTAAATATGGGCAAAGGAAAACAGGAAGCAATTAGTCGCAATGGTTCTTCAAAGATTTATCTCTCACGGCATACTTACATTTTCGGCAGTAACCAATAGTGTTCCTTGAATATCTTGATGACCAAGATGCGAGGAGTGGAGAAAGGTCTCATCCTTGTATGCCAACAATGTTCACGTGCAGGGCATAATTCCCTAGCTAATGAATGCCAAATATTTATTTCATTTGCAACCTCATCCAGTGAAACTTATGGGATTACGTCCTCAAAGCAAAACAAATTTTCACTAATTTCCTCACTCACGAAAGGCCTACTTTTATCAAAGAAAAAGTTAAAAGTTGTGGATTAAACGACATTGGTAAAGTCTTAAGGTAAATAGTCCCTTTCATGACGCAACAAGTGGGATTGGAAAGACTTCCGCTCCTTTCGTTAAGAGTTGGCTTATAAAGAAAAATGTACGCCGTGCGGAATGAAGAAATATAGAAAACAATCATACAAACAACCAAGATTTTAATAATCAGGAAGTTTCATTCATACGTAACGCAACAGGGAAATCATTCTTCAAATGAAAATAAAATTACTTTGAATTAACGAGGTAACTATCAACACAAAGTTCAAAAATTAAGACAAATATTATATATACATATATATATATATATATATATATATATATATATAGCATATACACACAAATACTATATATATAATATTTGTGTGTATATATATATATATATATATATATATATATATATATATATGTATATATACATATATATAAGCTTCAGTCGGGATAAAAATATTATTTGCCAGAGAATTGCCTGAGTTTTGTATAAGAATTTGAAAATATATTTAAACACATTTGATGAATGTTCGGGTAGGTTTAAGTCAGCGGTTTTACGATTTAAAACTGAGACTTTTTATTCGGGAAAACTTGAACTCAACGAAAGAAACTTGCTCTCGGCGTAATTGACTCAATCAACATGTACGTGCTGCATTATATGATGAGTTCAAAATATATATAATAAGTTTCTAAAAGTGGACGAATATTTCGAGGTTTATTAGTGATAAAAATTTCATGCAGCTCGAGTCAAACTAAGAAAACAAATTATTTGATGAAAGCGGTTGGATTTCGGAAAAGGTCACTAATAGCTTAGCTTCTTATTGATTTCGGATTCAGGAAAGACATCCACATTCGCATGCTAGCACAAGGGCGGAAATTGCAAATCTTTAGAGAATCGTTGTTTTTGTAGATAAAATGAGATAAGGGGAACCGCTGCGCGATGTGTGTTCTTGACCCCTCGCTTCCTTCATGCGATCGTCAACAGCAAAAGAGACACTCCCCTCGAATGGCGCGATTAATATATGTTCTTCGGGGCCGAATGTCAAGGCCATGACATCCATTCTCAGATTGCAACTCTTTCACAGCACCACTAATTATCACGAATTTTGACACGAGGTTGTGGTCTGGCAAGTGTATTGCGTATGTACTGCGCATGTCGTCGCAAAATACCTGAAATCAAGTTTTTACTTCAAGCCTATATGATCTAATTATAATGGATAAGGATATAATAATTTCCCAGTTTAAAGTCAATGTCAACGGTCAATTTACTGATTTCATTTTAAGGCATATCTTCTCTCATAGCCAAATTTGTTGTCCAAATTAGTAGATGGAAACATAAAGGGTACTATTTCGGTAATCCATTTCGATGTCGCCATGAATTCGAATACTTATCTGGGAAGCAACATTTTTGTAAACAGACCAAGATAAAAAAAAGAACCAAATCAGCCTTTGGAGGCTGGGGAGAGTAAATCAAATGAGCATTTAGATTTTTTCATTATTTTGACTGTAACGGTTTGAGAAACCATAGTTAAAATTATGATAGCAGTTGAGTTTGGATGTAATATGTTCTCGTTCGTGATTCACGGGATTTTTTGTGCCCAAACTGTCACATCACATCCTTACACGGAGCGGGACTCGAAATTGTGCACAAATGAATCGGCCGTGAGTAGGACTTCTCTCTAAACTTAATTTGTTGGCTGAAAAAACTGATGATAAGCATATTAATTACATGTAGGCAGACTTGATCAGCGAGGGTAGAGATAACCCCGTAATAAGCACAAGGGCGTGTGAATTCCTCACGCATGGGTAGGAGACAATGAAGCGCAAATGTAACTCATATAAAACAGCGCGAACGAATCAAAAGTATGAATTTTTCACCTCTTCGCCATAGTTCATATAATTTTTAAATAAGAACAACGTCAGCCTAAGAATTCATCTGTTCCACATTGCACAATGATAATGCTACCATCATCGGGAGTTGGAAATATTTTTGTAGTAGTAAGCATAATCCCATTTCACGTAATATTTTGTGTTGAGCAACTTTATACTCTCTAGAAGGTTTAAAGAGCAGTTGACCACAATCATTAAATTATTCATCTAAGATACCTTTTCTCGGGATTTTACGTTAAGTTTTGAATTCACTAGGGTTTGGGTAAACCTTTCACCACAACAACAAAAATGGCATATCCTGAAAATTCATTATATACATGTACGTATACTCGTCCCAAAGGAGGCTTAAAACGATTCAATTGCATTTTTTATTATTTTGATAAAAAAGAAATAAAATCATTCATTTATTGATTAGTTGTGAGTTGCCTGAGAATTCATGCGGTGCGTGCAAAAATAATATTTCTAACCAAAGGGAAATTGCGATTTGTAGGTGCCTGTCATTCTGCCGACTTGTGTTTTGAGGTCAGTGCTCACTGCAGAGTTGATTATACCCGCATGAATATGGATAATGCTTAGTAGCCGAGTATAGTTTTTTCTTGTCAGCTAGGCAGTTTTTAAAACAGTTCTATTAAGAATTGGAAATTCCCCAAGGCCGTTCTTTTTAGGGGCACGAGGATATGAGATGATTGGGAAGTTACACGAAAAAACACACGCATAGGACTTATGGAGACGCGTTTCTCGCAAATTAATTTATGCCATAATATTGCGAAAAAGGAAATAAATATAATGGCCTAATTACGAGTGCATTACCAATAGAGTTTGTGATCGAAAGTGACCCACCAAGCGTAACAAGGAATATTGAGAATTTTCCATTACTTACGTTGGTTCAACGGCATCGGAAAGGTTTTAAATATTAAATGTTTCATTATCTTAATAGTTTCAGCCTCAACTTTGTGGAAGTTCATTTTAATAAATGAAAGAGAAAAACTTTGTCCCAATCCACCACAAAAGTGGTGGATTGGAACAAAGTTTTTCTTTTTCATTTATTAAATGCTTCCATAAACTATTTATTAATCCGTATCCACTAGATTACAGGGACTTTATTGTCCAGAACAGAATATTCTACAGGTAACACGCGATTATATAAGGAAAACAATAATTGCTGAGAGAAAATGCAATGTAAAATTACATTAAGGTTTACCGTTATCTTAACTCAAGAAATTAACACGGATATAGATATAAAGAAAAGGGATATGAACACATGTAAAAGACATACACAGAGGAGGTGGGGAAGGTGGAATGTAGCAGATCACAAGTGGAAAAATATTTCCTTGACCGGGACTTAAACCACGGATCTTTCGACTTGCCAATACTCTGATCACATGTATTATATATATATATATATATATATATATATATATATATATATATATATATATATATAAGAGAAAGACAATGATCCTAACGATTGCAAATCGACGGTATCATGATGCCATGATGCTCACATAGATGACGATAATAGAATCCAAATTACTGTGGATTTACGATTTCTGTGATATTCAGTGAATTCGACGAGATACACCCTGTCGTCTCTGATGCTTGCACCGGAGCCTCGAGCATCTCATTCGGTGACTCGTCAGTATTCACATATTCGTTCAATGAGTAATCAGCTGAATTGAGAATAAAATTTATCAAACAAATGGTTCAATTCATTATATAGCCAAGTGAAAAATAGGCACGGCTAGTGTGTGAATTTGGTATCATGTGGTACCAGCTTCGCAAAAATGTCCACATACTCCTGATATCTTATTGCTATATTACTGCACTTTTTCAAGTTATTTACTTTTCTGGGACGAGTTGGAAAGTAATTCTGCTGATGTATTGTTAGCCCTAGAATCATATATAACCATCGACAAGACAGGAACTGATTTTTCATTAAAAAAATGAGAGAGTTTCTAAATTTTTACGTCGAATTCGAAGCAAACGATTTTCTTGAAGGTTTTGTTTGGGCACCTACGATAGTTGGTTGCACAGTTTCTTTTTAAATCGTGGCCAATCTTAATTTAAAACCCTAAAAATGAAATTTTCGAAGGGGTTTGGTTCGAAACTGGAACTACGGTCGCCACTTTGGTAGTGTTAATCAGAGGCATGGACTGAAAATATCAGTAAAATTGTTTTGGAAGTTCATGCTATATTAACATATATGTGCGTGAAATATTCTCTGGGCGTAGTTTATTGGCTAACGTAGAAATACTTTTCGAAGCGAAGCATAATTAATATCAATCCCTTTGAATAAAGGGATGATATATTTATAGTTTCCCACGCCAAGGACGCAAGTTAATGTACTCTGTTTTTACAGCTCATTCTGTGCTCACTCAATTGCCATTCAAAGCACAAGATCCACCAGAGCACTACCTAAGGTGCCCACCGCGGGGGACCTCCACCAAGCAACCACCTAAACTAGAGGAGTCACATTATCGGCGAATGTTTGCTTTATTTTCAGTGTTTTTTTCGCGGAGTCTCGAATTGTTTTCTCTCTAGAAATAGACGGATCCATTTTTTTTATTGACCGCGGTGGTCTCCTGGGAGGTTGAGCCCGATTATTACGTACGTATTTAATTTAGAAAAAATTCTCTATCCTTCTTGAGAGGATGTAGTCCATTTCGGACCATACAAATATTATGGTGCAATTTGATACAAAATTAAATGTTAAGTCAACTAATTTTATGTACATGTAAGTTCCAAGAAGCATTGAAATTAATGCATAATAGACTAACCGGGAAGAAGTTATATTTTTTACATTTGAAATCACCACAAACCAAATCGCCAAAATCGTTTCATTGCATCGCAGCTCACTCACAGAAGAAATAATTTAGTCTTCATTTTTCTCATAAAAGATAACCTGTCCATTTTTTTTAAATAAATTCCATTCCCATTGCCATCAAAAGTAGCTGGTGATCCTATTGTAAATGTTCCCATTGGCTTGAGCAGATCTGAAAGCTAAAGCGACAACTTCTCTCATTCCGTAATTCGAACTATTCTTGCCGGACAGGGCTATCCTTAGATGGCGCCAAATACCTCCACGATCGCTATCTCTCACGCCGCCCGTAGCTGAGTGATGCCCTGTGACACGAAGCACGTGTGCACACGCTCACGATATGTCTGACCTTGGATATTTGTCTAACCATAAGGTGTACTAGGGCAGGCAAACCACTTCCGTCTTTGGAAAACTTAACGCTCCAAAGCGATAGGAGGAATATACAGATTTTCATAGGTAGAGCCGAAAATGTAATAATTAGAAGAGTGAAACGTATCGAAATATAAGTAAGTAACGTAAGGTCGGATTTTCCTCTCTTAAGGTCCGCATGAAAAGTTTTTTGATTTCTTCACTTTTGGGTTCACTTTCCAAGAATCGAAGAAAAGCAAGTGTATTAACTGAACTGGAACTTTTCAACTTTGTACCTAATAAACAGGAACAGTTACAAATTAAGCTTCGGCTTGTATTCACAGCACGGGGCTCGCTCGCTTCAACCGAGTTCTTATTAGTTAAAAAAAGAAATACAACTTGAGGTAATCGTTTCTTAATGCACTTAATTGCCCGGAGAAAAAATTCGACGAAGCGGCTCTAAAATAAGATTTAATAATGTAGCTGCTGACTTATAAAGAAACATCGAAAAAAATTCGTTGCCAAGTCTCTATTTCTTCCATTGTTTTTTCAAACGATTCATTCTTCCAAACATACCCATATCCTGAACGCTTAATCACTCTTCTTACTTTAGCAATCACAAACCGGGCTGATGATATTTGAGTCGAATGCAACTACTCCATTTTAGCGCAATGACAGTGGGCCATGTGCTGATGGGTCTGGGATCCTGTACCTTGGCCGGAATTCGCGAGTTAGGAATCCATGGTAGGAATGGACAAGCCACCGTCTGGGGATATTTTTATTCTTAGGCCAGAATGCGGCCGTTAAGAAATTAACGAGTTGGAATTCCTCCGTTTCTGCCACATAGGAAACACTGAAACGGACAAGTCCATTTCTGAACCAAGCGCAGGTTTTTTTTTCAGATTATCAAGTTACTTCGTAAGCCGTACGCGCTAAGTTTTAAAATTTCCTGAAGTTCCTCATGCCTGCCTGAAGTCTCCCGCGCGAAAGAGTTTCGAAATGGCAGCAATCCGTAATTATTCAGAGTCAAGTAATATTCCTGGTTCAAACGTGGCCCTGTCCATGTTACCGTAGAAGGGGGTTTCAAAGCACGCTTTTCATAAAGCACATAACGCATAGCATCAGGATAACTAACTGCATGACCAAGTAAGCAAGGAGCGCCCGCAAGTGTTCGCAAAATAGAGTTTCCTAGATCTTGTAGATCTGCGGGGATTTTTGGTTCAGGCACTAGGTTAGGGAACGCATGTGAAAGACGCCTCCCAACTGGCCTTTGCCGAATGAACTCACCGAAAGGCCGGGCAAGAATTTTATACTGTCGTCCGCCCACGGGGAGCATATTTAACATACCGGGTCTATCGCCGGACAAGGCGCCTTAGAAAAACCCTATCGTGGCAACAATACATTTCGGCCTCCACTCTCAAATGCCTATCATTAGGGGTTATTTGTCATCATCAGTATTTGACGCCTAAAATTGGTTTTTCTGCAGCCCTCCATTCTTCTCCATTCAGTGTTAATTCCCTCACCCCCTGAGAGCTTTACTGTTTTTCGTCCTTGAGGTCATTATCGATCTGTTTACTACCTCGAAAGAGCCGGTAGAAAGATACTGTGATGTGTCGGCCTTACCGCTCCAGGCTAAAAAGCGTTCGGGCACGAATATAATGATTATGTGAATACGTACAAATTAGGGAAAACGGAATTATATGTCAATTCTTTTGGAACCATTTGAAATATATGTATGAATGTAGGTATACATATAAAAATAATTACATATTTTTATATTTAAATATAATTATATATATATATATAGTATATATATATATATATATATATATATATATATCTATATATATATATATATATATATATATATATATATATATATATATATCCCTTTTCCTTATATCTGTTTCTGTATTTATGAGTATTTATTCGCCGTTTGGCGGGATTTCGTGTTTAAATGTATATATATATATATATATAAATGTATGTATAGAAACAAAAAAAGGAACACTCACACGTTATTTCTTGATAATTTCGACGGAATTCTACTCCGTCTTCATCGGAAGATAGAGAAGTATTTATACATATATATATATATATATATATATATATATATATATATATATAGTATATGCTTTCATAGACGTAACACGGAAGTGCCGAATAGTACAATGCACAGTAACACATAATATAGAAACACAAAAAAAGAGAACACTCACACGTATTTTCTTGATATTTCGACGGAAACAATCCGTCAATTCAGAGCAAGACGGATTGTTTCCGTCGAAATATCAAGAAAATACGTGTGAGTGTTCTCTTTTTTTGTGTTTCTATATTATGTGTTACTGTGTATTGTACTATATATATATATATATATTGCGAATGGGGGAAATGCAAGGTGAAATCCGAATAAGGCAGAAATAGTGGATGGAAGAAGTACCGACGCGTAATTGTACGTATGTTGCTTGGGTAAGCAGAGTAGGGAAGGAAGAAACACTGACGATAGGTACCACAGAAATCAAGAAGGAAATAATGTAGGACAAATGAAAGGAAGTTCTTGCAATACGTAGAATTTAACAACCGTTAGGTACCTCTATAACCAACCTTAATAGGCAGAAGGCCTTTGATGAATTGATTTTCCATGCCACCTTCTGTGCTGCTATTCAAAATTTTTTTAGAGATGCAGAGGAAATGAAAAGTCGTAAAACTGCGCGGAACTTAATTTCCACAGATGGAAAAGACTGGTATGTAACCCTTCTCTCTTTTGGGTAAGGGTCAATATTTCTGTAACATTTCAGTTTTCCAAATCTCCAAGGAGGAGAGGACTTTTCGACCGAACTGGGCACAACAGAAATAGTCAATTATAAATTGGTATAGTCATCTACGTAGATGGTATCTAATGCTACATCAACATATCTGTAGACGCGCCAAGCATCCTATTTTCTACTGTAGCTACCAAATCTCTAAATTAATAGACTGTACCAAATATTTATATAAGAACAGATTGGCACTCCATCAGAATGGCCAATAATAATTAGGAATGGGAATTTCACTCAGTTATCAGGGATTTTCAGACCAAAAATACAAATCTGTCCAGTTTATTTCGCAAAAAAAATAACGCTTGATCTTTTCTGTTTGGCTTTTAAGTGCAATACATCCCTATAACATTTTTTCCAATATATATCTCTTTCCAATCACAAATCATGAGCAAAATTCAGAGAATATTAATAAGTTCGTTGGAAATCCAGAATTAAGGATTACTTTACTGAAAGTTGAAAATTTTATTCTTTTAAATGTACTATCATCTTAGCGCCTGCCTGCTTTTTCTATCAGAATGTTTCATTTTTAAAACTGATGGTAAGAAGCGCCTCATTCAATCCCACCCTTCCAATCTAAAAAATTTCTCATCACTATAAACTAAGAGTCCATAACTTCAAATTATTATTCCACATATTTGCGGCTCATTCCCGAACGAAATTAAAAATAGAAAGTCAAGGCAAAAAAAGCAATAGTATGCAATTTAATTTAAAAATAAATCGTAACATTTTTTGTTAACAGAAAATATTTTAAACGCGTGGCTATTGGAATATCTACATCTACATCAATACCCTGCAAGCCACCAAAAAGGTGTGTGGCAGGGGGTGCAGCACCAGGAGGAAAGGGTAAGGGACGAGGGGGTTTAATATCATTCCTTAGTTTCTCTCTTCCTCACACTAGGATTTTAGTTTTCTTCCTGCTGATGCTTGAACCACTATCGTAGAGAAACGCTTGCAGATCTTCTCGCTTCTCTGCTATAACTGCGATGCCATCTGCGAGCCAGGGCTTGCTAATTTATCTCCAGTTCACCTAGACACATTTGATGCCTTATTCCTATGCTTCTTTTGTTGTTTCTTCTAGGTTGTGGTGAATAGTGCTGGCGAGCATTTACATCCTCTCCTCACTCCTTTATTAATTATGCCTTTTTTTCCTTACTTGTTCATTCGCATTGTTGTGATTTGGTCCTTGTAGCGTCGACAGATGGTGTAGCCGTTTTGCCCTATCCCAAGTGTTTCCAACAGTTTGAATATCTTGTTCCACTCGGCTTCGTCGAAGACCCTCTCCAAATCCTACCACCAACCATTCCAATACTACAAAATTAACTATCTATCTCCAAAGACGCAAATTACCTCAGTAGTCAGTCACCTACTGCAAGGCATATCCGAAAAGTAAAGGCCTTTCTTAGATAAAAATATTGGCGGGTCAGAACAAAGTTGTGCGCCTGCAGCGCATCTTATTTGTTGTTTCCAAAGCTACTGAAGTTATTGTTTCGATTCAGTAGTCTTTCACCAGACGGCGAATGCAGATAAGAATGTCCGCAAAAATCGTTGCTCCCGCCAGAGTCGATTTGCGTGCTGTAATTCGATTTTTGTGTAGAAAAGGATCATCAGCTGACCACGCCCATCGTGAGTTGTGCCTAGTTTACGCACCTACAGTAATGAGTAAAAAGAAAAGATTAGACAATGGTGTCGAGACTTAAAAATGGCCGCACAAATGTGCATGATAAAGAGTGGAGTGGCTGGCCCAGAATCCAGACGGATGAAATCGTTCAACAAGTGGACCAAGAACTGTGATCTGATTGACGATTATCTCTGGATGATAAATTTCCTCTTGTTGGACTCACCACTATTTTTACCCGATTGCTACGGAATAGCTCGGATATCACAAATATCAAGTGTGCAAGATGGGCACCGAAAATGCTTACCGACCAAGACAAAGAGCACAGAATGTTGAGTGGACGAGCGTTTTTGGACCAATTAAGAACTTTGTGATTACCCACCCTACTAGCGAGCTCACCCACGTCTCTATCTTGAACATAGCGACTTATTTCCTCTTCTTGCACTTGGAACAGTGGCTTGGTGGGCATAGGTTTGAAGAGAACGAAGAACTGAAGACCACCGTTGTAAACTGGTTCAATTCCCACGCGGCGAACGTCTATGCTGAGGGATTGTGGAAAACTGGTGCATCGTTACGAAAAGTGCTTCGAGGTGAACGGCAATAATGTAGAAAAATGAAATATATTTGAAGGAAACTAAAACCGTCAGTAAAATTTCTAAAAATTACCCTCCTAGTACAAAACTTACTTATAGTACGCATATAAGTGTAAAGTGTAAGCATTAAGCGTAAGTAAGCATTTAAGTGCGTATTAATACGGGAGTTTCAAGCATTATTTGGCCCCGCGTTCAATAACCCCTTCTTAGATTATAATCCGAAGAGATTTTCAATGCATACGTTTTCACATTTCCTTCCAACGATTGGAAATCCGTAAGTCGTCGAGATATTCCTTTCAAGCCAAGCGGAACCAAAGTCCCAAGGTCACTCTCACAAGGTTTGCATGACTTCTGGGCTTGATGAATCACACAGAACGTCGAATGAATGTTAAGGTTGCGTTCTGATCATTTCGAGTTCCGAATTGCTCCTTAGACAGAGTTGGACAACCCAATCGAAAAGTAGAACGATGGATTCGAAGTGGCTCACGAATTTATTGAGACGAAAGTGCGTGAGATTACCAGGAAACACGTGATAATAAGGCAGCAAGTAGAGGATGAACTGCACGTTCTATGAAGAGGAAAAGTCTGAGCCTTCGAAGGGGAACAGAAATTACCACATCGTCCTTCGTGCGACCCCTGCGAGGAAGTAGTTGAGTTCCATCGGAATCCGATTCAAAATACTCAATAACACGATATTCTTCTATCTGAAGTTGGGAGGCATATACTTATTACTCTCGAATTTTTTAAGGCAAGCACAGGCATTAAAATAAATCTTATCAAAGGTGCTTGGGTGTGCATACATGTATTAAAGCAACAGGCGAAAAAAAAACTCAACTCAGGTGTAATGTTGACGATTACAGATGATGATGGGATATAACTTAGGCTGGGATTCTGGAGCGAGTTATGAGAGCGATATTGATGTACGTACAGTACCAGAAAGAGGATACTGATCAACGTTATTAAGTACTAAAATTTAAGTAATGGCGGAATATTCATAAGTGCAGAATATAATAAATTCCACCACCATTTTCAAGTAAAAATTGTTTCATGATTCCATACTTCGTTATGCAATTCAATTTTTTCCAAATATTCCCCTTCTTCCGATTTTACTTCTTGAAATATTACGTAAAGCTGAGTAAAATTTGGGTGGTATATAGGTATGTGTTTTCAACTGTCAGATATGGTTATTATATCAGTTTGCGCTACATTCCAATCGGTAAATCCGAGGAATTACATTAAGAGAGGATATGTCAGTCGAGATTAATAGCACGGCTATAAAACACGACCGGTATGCAAAAATCTCATGGTTTAGCAGAAATTTAAAAAAAAATTAAGAGTAGATGCTGGTTTGGTGTCAGCAGATAAATTGCGAGTAAGCTTTGACAAGAGGTCCACATAAAAATAGGTCTGACCTTCGAGCCAAGCGGGTGGTTGTTTGCATAGCGACTTGCAGAAAAGAAGTTTCAGTTCTGGAATTTCACGCGAAATAAATCATGATAAGACCAAGTAGATTATCCGTGAAAAAAATTACGGTGTCTTTAATCAATGCCAAACAGTATAACAGTATATTAACTAAATATTTTAATATTTTGGGAAAGTTACGCTCAAAGAATTAAAAAAAAACGAGATTGAACCCGTGAAAACCCTATTTCCCTGGCAGATGAGAAATCATAAAAATTAAGACGGGCCACACCAAGGATACCATAACTCGATCGAACGTTGGATGCCTCGAGAGTTCGGTAAAACTAAACCTTTCATTCGTTCACCAGAGTAATGTGGTAACCGCGATTCGTTTATCTATGTATTTCATCATTGGGTTCTCCAAAGATGAATGAAGCAGAAGATAGAAGGTACTGGAACAATAACACAATGTCCACAGAAGCCGAAGCATATATCTGTGAGCTCGCGATGACAAAATGCGACGACGAAATCAACCGATATGAACAATATTAAGAACCAGTATTTCCCTCTTATGTAGAATTGGCTCGGACCAACGGATTTGAGTGCCGTAATTGCACACATTCAAGAAAGTATAGCACCTGCGGTGGGTAGATCAAGTACCTGAGTTGGATATTAACAGCATCAACTAATAAGCAAGCTATTCAAAAGTAGGAATTTTACGATGCTAAAATCCCGAATTTCCAATGCATATCAGTGGATTACTCCGTTAAAATGACCGTCGCAGCATCTTTCACAGTTCTTTGAATCTGACTATTTTAAATATTTGCCAAATTTTACATCGTGCATAGTAATCAAGTTCCTTGGCGCAAAAATAAATTACGCTGAGATTTCATGACCGACAAATAAAAGCAACCAAACCCCACCTCTAGAGATTCATATTTAAATAAACGGGAAATATTGGAAGGAATCAGAAATGTCCATTCCCCTATCCAGCCACACCTCCATTGCACTACACGCTTCCTACGAGAAATCTGAGCTGGAATCACATTTCATCATTTATTATCTGGAAATGCAATTAAGTTTTAGTGGTACTTTATATTTTTTTACTTAAATCAGTACCTATAGTGTATCAGTACCTGTAGGTTTAGTACCTAGTGTTTCGTACGATTATTTTTATCAAGTAATATCACGTATTCACACGTTTATAACGATTACTAAAATACATAGAAGGGGAATACACATTTTTGTGAATAAAATAACTATTAAATACAAAAATATTCCTCGAGCATCTTCTTCCCTGAATTCCCCGATAGATATCGGATTAAACGTTTTGAAATCATACGTATCCTTAAGAACAACTTGTCAGGAGAGCCTCTGGATCCGGGGCTCGAAAAACCGCGGTGAATAAGAATAAACATACATAAACATACCTGTATTCCCGAGCACTATCCCGATAACAAACGTGTGCATCTACGCACTTGTTATCGTCCCCCTTTTAACCCAAATACAATCAGATAAGTGGCATCTCCCTCGTCCGTTGCGAAAGGCCCAAAGCGCACTTCTCACGGGGATGGAGACCCAGGGAGCCAGCCGATTTCCCTCGGTCAAACATTTTGATAACAACTTTGATCGGACTCCCAATCGAGTGGGCATAGACCTTCGTAGTCCGGCAACTCGATTAATAAATCGATCAATCACGATGGAACAACGATTTTATCGTGAGAAAGTAACTTTACTCACACGTTTAGTCGCAAGTCCTCGTCATTGGGCGTGTCGGCAAAGAATTCAGCTGCACCCAGTTTTACAGATTGAATGGAACGAAATATTTGTACGTAGTAGCTATTATTCGGGGCGAGCGAGAGCCGAGGTCATTCGCGTCGATTAGGATATGCGGGCAATTGCGTAAACTCGGGTGGGTAACGAGATAGATATTGGAGAAAATATTACGAAGAGAGAGAGAGAGAGAGTGAGAGAAACCCGGTGCAGGAAGGATACTACTGGTATCATGGAACCTACCGCTATCGGATACATTCTGACATTCAAACTAATTACATATTCAAACTGTTACGTCTAATAGCGAGGCAGGCTTAAGCTGCCATTCAAAGAGTACCAAATGGACTGGCATTTACATCCAAATCATCGGAAGGAAAATTGAAATTATAAAACTTGAATAGCGACGTTAATTGAACCGAAATAATGATTTGAGGAAAAAACACGAAGACATTAATTTAAAACTAGGGCAGCAAAAACGGGACCAAATGAAAAAAATTTGCTACCTAGGAATCAAAATCACCAGTGATAGAAGAAGCAAGAACAATGATCACAAATGTCAGTGCAAAGAAGGGCACAAGTGACGCTGAGAGCAAAAGTTCAATTTACAACCCAAACCACTGACCGCTGATAAGTCAGCTTCACTTAACCTAGAAGAGGTAATATACAAATGTTTTGATTTTTGGTGCTACAGTTAGTGAGCCTAGTGGCTCCGCGAAAGGACGTAAAAATAGCACTGAGAACTGAGCATGCGGTGTCTCTTTTTTCAACACCGCGGGACATCTAGCATAAAACGGCTAAATTTTAGGCGATATTCTCCAACGCACGTTTTTCTGGAAAATCGTGGGTTTTAGGCCTTCCTATCCTCGGAGCATGAACGCGATCAAAGAGAAAGCATTTCTTAACAAGAGAGCGCCTACGTCCGAGGCGAGAATCGACCCCGCGCCTTTCAGCTCGACCGGCAGAGTGCACTCGCTATCTCGCACAATTGACACGAACTGTTCCGATCGATGACGGAATACACACATCCAGGGAATCACCGAAAGGTGCGATCAACACGCATCGTGATTTGAGATTATTTCTCGTTTCCCCAAGTGAATCCATGAAGCTTGTTTTATTAATGTACGTCGTTGCGTGCATTGGCATATTTTGTCGTTGCTTTAAATGATTGTACACGTTGAGATAAACTTCCATCTACATCACTAACGGTAACAATGATGCACATAGTTAAATTTCATTGATATTCCTTCCCTTTCCTTTCCATGATGGAACTTGGAAAAGTGATTTTCTTTTATCTCGACAGCTTTTTTTTTCGCAGGCTAGAGGTTGTCATCACTAACCTTCAAAATTAAGTCAAAAAAACCGCTCTTCATTTTAGATAGCTTCAAATGATATTTTATTTAATTAAGAATTAATTTTTATTCTTCCTTTCGCTGCTTCCAGTGGATACGCAGGTCCATACGCCGAAAAGGAAGTATCCCTACTTTACTGCCGTATTAAAAATGTGAAGGAGGAACTTCATATAAGCCTATTTGATATACAGTGCAATAAAATCATCACCCCAAAGAGCTCATTGATAAGGCAATTAGTCCAAATTGAATTGATACTTTTTATATACATAATGAACGTACAAATGAAGTTACTTAGGATACATGCACAGTCTTTATATCACTACTTTAAAGTTTAACACTAACATCGAACAGTTGTAAAGATATGAGCGGCTCAAAGATATTTTCGGCATGGAGACAATCATTACGAATAACGAATATTATCGCCGTAAAATATACCCACTATAAAACGGAATCGTTTATATTTTCGCCACTTACGCTAAGCAAAAAGATAAATGATAGGTTCTATAACGGCTCTAAAAATACTAGTGGCTAGGAGCACAAGCAAAATACAATCAACAAGAAACTTAAAAATAAACTTCCTGCACCAGTAGTAAAGTGGCCACATCCTCCGCAATATTTCTTATCACGACTTTTCACCCCTCCACACATGACTGACGCAATGCCTTCTTTATAAACTCACCGAAAAAAATTAAAGATGAACCATTTTAAAGAACACCTACTATTACATTAAAATTCCGAAGAGAAGAAGTCTTTTTAATACATAACTTTACAATGCCTTCCATCCACCAATTATTTTAATCATGACGAAATATTTTCTATGTCCTTGATCTATCATCTTAGAGTTAATATTAATTTTCTATTCCCAGTATTGTTTTATATATCTCAAAAAATATGAATGCATTATCTTAATCATTGTCTAACAACTTCTCCTCACTCAACCACGGATTATTTTATTAGGAACGTGATTATTACCGAACATATTCATGGCATATTGCCAATGTTTAGCATGGCATTGAAACGCGACAGGTGTAGTGAAAAGCATCCCTTCCTTTCTGCATACTGCGGGTTATGTGAAGTCATATGCTAGTCAGTGGGAAAGAATCACGTCAATGATTAAGAATTAATGAGTTGCTCGGGGAATCGAAGCGCCAATCACGATCCGAGTGGAACTACGCGTAGGAACACTTGCATATATTTTTTCTCCATCACAGTATTTGCCTTACTTCACATTATTAAACTATTTAATTGGTAGAAGTTCAAGAATTGGACGCCCGTGTGTACGTGCTATATTCCTAGTAAAAAGCGAACAGATATGACTAGAAAGGATGCATGACTATGAAGCAAGGGTATCTCTTCGAGAGAACAGTCTTAAACAGCGCGCAACATATACGGGTTGGATAGAGGGACGATCAAAGTGGCAATTTCGGTCGATCGCACAGGTACAGAGAATGGATTGGATGTTTGGTCGAATAAAATCCGATGACTCCATTCCTTATTCCGCTCCTTCCTACGCCGTTCAGATAGAAAAAGGAACCACTGCGAAAATTTTCTAGACTGGCATCAAAACATGGGTACCATCTAAATAACGCTTTCTTAAGTAATTTAGAACACACTCACAGTAGTCAACTCTTTCATTACTCTACAGGCAACGGAGCAGGATTAATGATTCTGGGTAGAGGCTCCCCAAAATATTGCGGTGCTGATTTTTATAATTGATGTTGCAAATAAGTACTTACCGAATTCTGGAGAGCGAAGCTCTATGTACTCAAGTGGATTTAATTCCAGGGAGAAAGCAGAGACTGAGGAAATCAGAAATATTTGTATCCCAATGGTCTGGCCCTCATAGATGTCATGTCTCAGTGTAATCGTGCCGTTTATAAATGTATGATAATGAAAAGAAAGGTATTACGATAATGGACCAATTGAATTACGAGCGATTTTGCAAATATAATTAATAATACTTTCTTCTTTCAACGGTCCGTTGAATTACCTACCTTCTGATTAACATAGGAAATCGAATGGAATGTAAATTTATTTATTTATAATTTTTCTTTTTCAGATGAAAATTTTAAGGATGCAATAACTCTTCCTTGTAGACTTCTTCAAATGTTATTGCTGTCAATTGAACTCTACGTCTAAACGTCTACGACGTAAACATGGATTGTGAATTTAATATGATAATAAAACTTTTCCTCATGTAGAAGTACATTTCAGGATAATTTATAGCTATTTTAATAATTTACTTAATGCTCTAGGAGTGTACCTTCCAGTCCGCTGCGTTTTCCTAAGGAGACAATTAACATTCCTCCCTAGACGTCATGCCTCTTGTTGTGCAGTGAATCCTCAATTCACATTTGGCCCAATCAAATACGATTATCTATCGACAACATTTTCGAAATAATTTATTAATTTCAGCAACCACCACCAACGGCTTTAGAGAAATGGCTCACATTGTGTCATACGCACGTGAAGGTAAGCAAAGCGAAATCACGATGCAATTTGTGAAGAACAACAAAGAATAAAAATTTCTTTCGTCCAGTATATTACTTTCTTCACTTTCGTAGTATTTCTACTTTAATAATTAACTTGAGGTAACAATGAAAGGTTCGTGTGGGTGTTTTGTTGATTCAATGAAAGCTTTTGACTATGCACAATGGGAGAAACTTATGAAAATCCTAAAAGAAAAAAGTGCGAACAGTAATGCAGAAGACGGATAGGAAATTTGTACTTAAACCAGGAGGTGTGTATTAGAATTGATGAAAAGAGGACGACGGGTTGGTTTGATATTGGGATGGGAGTAAGGCAGGGGTGCTGTCTCTCCACTACCCCCTTTAACCTTTAAATGGAAGACATGGTCAAGACGTGCTGGAGAGAAGATACAGGAGTGTCAGTAGGAAGTAGAAGGATTGTGTGCATCATATTTGCTGATGACATGAAGGAGGAGATGATGGCATGATGGTAAATAGGAGAAAGACCAAGGAAATGGATGTTGGTGGAGATGACGAAATAAATACTGTGATGGAAGGAGAAATACTGGAACGAGTGGAGAGGTACAAATACCTGGGTACGGAGGCAACAAACAGCTGGAGGAATAAAAAAGAAATTATAATAAGGAAAGCGGTGGCCAAGGAAGCGTTCAGCAGGAAAAGAAAAGTGCTATTTAGCAGAATGGATTTATGGACTCAGAAAGGGACTAGTTAAGTGAAAAGTCATTCACGGAGCTGTAAATGGATATATTTGGCGCATCCCCTAATTAACTACTCTTTCGATCCAATGCTCCATGAGCGGTTATGCCCGGCATCGCCGGACCAATTAATCCGTATGAATGTAACTCGATTTAATTTGTAAAATAGGCCTTATGTGGGTAGTTTATTTGTCACGGTGTCGTCTGTGAGCACGCTATTTTGCAGATACTTGGGACAAATGTGATTTGGATGCGGAGAGTTTTAAATTCATCTTTTGTGCCTACTACAGATTTCTCCCGGCAGTCCCCTCGTCTCCACCCACCACTTCCTCGTTTGTTTTCCTTTCTGCCCACTTCATCTTTTCTATCTTTCTCCAAACCCACATTTCAAAATCCTTCAATCTACGCCTCTCATCTTGCTTAAATGACTGTTTCCGCACCGTGCAAAAGAATACCAGAAATTTTACGGAAATATAGTGTACCTAAATATTAAGAATGACATAACTTTTAATGTCGCATTCAAAGTATTATGGTAGTACTTATGTCTCTCACTTATGCCAAAAGTGCGGTCATTTTGAATGTAGTCAATTGTTGACAGCTGTTTTGCTTGGACGTGTTTTGGCTTGTCTTCGATTTTCGCCTGTTCCAGAAAATGGATCAAAGAATCTGTTACAAATGTTGTGTGAAAAACGAAATTAAGTGCGCGGACGCATTCCGAACGTTGACTGTGGCATATGGAGAAGCTACCTTGGACCGAAGCAACGTTTATCGGTGGTACAAAATGTTACCTAAACATATCGACTGGCTCGTACCATTTGATTTTTACCAATAATTTGGACATGGCATACGGATCGCCGCAAAATTCATGCCATAATTGCTCGATTCCGACCAAAAACAGCAACGCAATAGCATCGCTAATGAGGTGTTGGACTCTGTCCGCGACAAACCGAATTTGCTCCAGAGGGTCATAACTAGTAACGAATCATGGGTTTATGGTTATGACGTGGAAACTCCCAAACATCCCAATGGAAGCTGCAGCACGAGCCAAGACCGAAAAAAGCGCGCCAAGTTCGGTCGAATGTGAAAGCTTTGCTTACAGTTTTCTTCGATTGTAGGGGCGTGGTGCATCATGAGTTCTTGCCACAAGGTAGAACGGTAAATAAGGAATACTACCTGCAAACTACGCGCAATTTGCGCGAAGCCATCCGCCACAAACGCCCGGATATTTGGGAGAACAAAAATTGGCTTTTGCACCATGACAACGTCCCTGTTCACACATCGTTACTTGTGCGCGAAGTTTTGGCCAAAAACAACACACTAATGATGCCGCAGCCACCGTATGCCCCAGATCTGGCCCCTAGCGACTTTTTCTTGCTCCCGCAACTGAAGAGGTCCATGAAAGGACAACGCCACACTACCATTGACGAGGTAAAGACTGCATCGAAGGAGGAGCTGAACATGATCAAAAGAAATGATTTTTTGAAGTACTTCGAGGATTGGAAAAAACGTTGGCACAAGTGTATAAAATCTAACGGGGATTACTTTGAAGGGGACAAAATAGATATTCATGAATAAATAAATAATTTTTGAAAAAACATAAAGGTCGTGATACTTTTTTAACAGACCTCGTATATAAAGTGGGTTGCGGTAGTCCAGGGGTAGAGCGTTGTATTACTGACCGGAGGGTCCTGGGTTCGATTCCCGGGCAAGCCTCCCTGGGCACCTGAAGTCCACCCAAGCCATGTGATTTTTCGGGTACCAGATCTTCCTGGGAAACCATAAACCACAGGAAAAGGAACTGGCCCCCCTACCCTGACGTGTGAATTTTCACACGCCGTATAGGGCTTAGTACTGGGTGATCTCTACCATCACCTACTAAACCGACCTTCGGGTTGATTACTGTGTTTATGGTTTTCTATATACAGGAATGGTTTTTTATATATGTATATATAAACCATAAACACAGTAATCAACCCGAATATCAGTTTGGTAGGTACCGTACGTACATATGCGCGTAAATATATATATACCTGTATATATATATATATATATAATTTATATATATATATTATATATATATATATATATTATATATATATATTATATATATTATTTATATATATATATATAGATACACACATATATATATATATATATATATATATATATATATATATATATATATATATATATATATATATTCGAGGGTAGATATATATATATATATATATATATATATATCTATATATATATATATATATATATATATATATATATATATAATATATATATATAATATATATATATATATATATATATATATATATATATATATATATATATATATATATATATATATATATATAAAATATATATATATATATATATATATATATATATATATAAATATATTATATATATATAACTGCTGAAAAAGTGACTCCTACTGAAATTCATCGTCGTTCAAAGGCTGTTTATGGGGACGATGCTCTTCATAGGTCTACTGCAAATCGATTGGTAGTAAAATTTCGGGGTAGCGAGCCTGAAAAATCCATAATTATTGATGCAACTTCTTTTCACTGTGTTTTGGGATGCTCACCGAGTTTATGCGACCGATTTTCTGGAACGAGGGGCAACAATAAATTCTTTCCAGTACATAGAGACTCTAAAATACCTCCGACGTCAAGCACGTCGTGTTAAAGGCTACCTGGTGCCAATACTCTTGCAACATGACAACGCTCGTTCACATACCTCGCGCGCCATTGGAGAGGCTCTGAGAAACCTGAAATTTGACCCGATTCCACAAACTCCTTATTCCCCCGATCTTGCGCCTCGCAATTTTTATTCTTTTCCTCAACTCAAGAGACACCTCAAGGGTAATCATTACACCTCGGACGATGAGGTGAGAGGCCGCTGTCAGGTCCTGGATTCGAGGAGAGTCGGAAGAGTTTTTCAGTGACGGAATGAAAAAACTTGCCATAGGTAGGGAGAAATATGTTAGCCTTAACGGTGACTGTGTTGAAAAAAAATGTATGATTTTGAAACTTAAGAATTGTGCTTTAATGTACTTGTTGCTCGAACTTGCTATTTGTTTTTGTTCGCGCTCCATAAGAATTTGAGCATTACTTTTCTGCCTACCCTCACATGTACAATTATTTTTCAAGATTTTGATCAGCAATACATTTTTTCCCGGAGTTTAATACACATTTTTGGAACAGAACCTGTAACCCTCTATTGTCTGAATCACACCGAAAAAAGAACCCTGATTGCATCGCAGGTGAATATGTTATCTAATGAGTTTGGTCCATTCCTGATGTTATCATTCTCAGTAAAAATATTAATAAGAATTCATTCTTTCACTCAAGAGTAATACGTTTCTGCACCAGCTTTGCCCTCACGTTCTCTTGCCAGAATCGCCTATATAGTCTGTTTCTTCCCCAGTTTATCAATAGTTCGAATACCCAGGCGACGATCTTTTAGAGTGATTTCACCGACTTTTACGAGGTTATCGCCAGTTTTCTACGTGCGAGGACGGGCAAGACGTCGATTTTATGATTGATGCTTTCCCTTCCCTCAAACCTTTTTAGACCCAATCGAAAAACTGAGTATGAAATAGACACTAATCACCGTAACTTTTTTCAGTACGTTCCCTGAGATCATTTCCCAAATTTCACGAAGGATTTCATTTTCACGCGTTGCTTGACGAAAAAAACATTAGACGATAATTTCCATGAAGCGTGGTTTTTAATGGAATTCAATCGCGAACTGTTCAACATAGTATATCGTTAAAATTATCACGGTAAATGGAGAGAACAGGGAGAACACACGTCAACATCGTCCATTGTTCTTGGGGCAACAGGAAATTCGTGAACCGATCTGTACAGCTAACCCCAATAGCCAGGCCCCGAAGATTGATTCGCCGGGCCCTCATGATGAAACATGTGCTTACACAGCGCCAAAAACCTAAAAGGCAGATGGAGATTATGAAGACCCTCGGCAAGACGCACGCTCTCTCAGCTTATAATAGCTCATCGAACGCGCTTCTCTACGGGGGAGTTAATATCCTGCCACGTTATCTCACCGGAAAGTCCACTTGTATTAATATTTACCCATGGATGCCATATCCCCATCAAGCATTGAACGTTTTAGCGATATTTCACTGAGGATGCGGAAAGTGCTGAAAGCAGGAGATGCATTATTATAATTAAGCACATTATCTTTTAGAAGATGGACGCGGAAATTAAGGGATAGAGCTTTGGTCTACTGACTAGGGGGTCCGGATTCGATTTCCGGGCACTCCTCTCAGGCACCCAGATCTTCCTGGTAAACCATAACCAGCACAGAGAAAGGAACTGGCCCCCCTACCCTGATGTGTGAATGTGTAGTAATGGAGATCCCGACGGCGTGTGAAATTCACGCCGTAGGGTTTAGTTAGGGTGAACTTTACCATTACCTACCAACCGTCCTACGGGTTGATTACTGCGCTTTTGGTCTTTTATCTTTCAAAAGAAAGCAAGTATGGAATCCAAACACCTTGAAGCGCATTTATAAAATCATAAATTATTTCAAAAACCAAGAGTTATAGGTGTCGAAACAACCAGCCTTTGCTGTGATATCTAAATTCAGATGCTAGGTTTGGGATGTCTAGCTTAGTACCAAATTTCCTATTTTCGGTTTGTCTGTGTCCATATTGGTGAGGCAAATCTAATCTCATGACCCGAAGAGATCGAGACTAGTGATAAAATTTACCCGAAAATTTGAAACTTGGTATCCCTGATTAATATTGTAATAGAATATTTTAAATCTCCCAAATTTTGGGCTATTTACTCAGATAGCAAATATGAAAAACGTTTACCCGGACAGTACGAGGCGTCGGCAAGGGTAGCTGAAACTGTTGTGAGCCCCAAGTTCCCATATTATAAATGGCATTGGCCAAAATAAACAAGAATGCTTTGCATTAATTCATGGTCATTCGTAAAATTATGCAAAAATCAGCGGATTATTTGATGTTGTCAAGGTGTGCTTCTGCAAACACTGTAGGGTCAAGGTCAGCGAGGTTTATCTCGCACCATGGGATGCAATTATGTGGACTTTCGATGGCGGTGGTACCCCGCCGATACTGGTTTATGGAATGTCGAAATTCCTAATTATTATTGGTATTCTACCGGTTGGGATAGGTTTTGGATGAATTCAGCCTATACCACGATACAGGATACGTTTAACGATGCATTGATCTACCCCTTCTAACAAAAACAACCTGACACCGGAAACTAAAATAAGCCTCTCTTCAATTCCGCACTAATATGTTTGCATATTTCTCCTAGGTTCTTAGACTTCAAGGTAAATTGAGTATAAATAAAAATATATCTGGGAAACAGAAGCAATATTTTCTACGAAAAATGATGTTTCGTGAATGCTGAATAACAGTCTTCCTCCCATATTTTCTTAAACTCTCAAGTAGTTCGGTGGGAATGTTATCTACCCCCACGGCCTTATTACATTTCAATTCCCTGAAAATGCCTTTTCTATCTCGCCGTCAAGTACGCCTGGATCTAAACTAACCCCATCTGTGTCATATTCTCTTTCTATCTCTAAGCTTACTAGTCAAATATCTTTGCCGTATAGTTCCTCTATGTTTTCCTTCCACCTATCATGAATATTCGCGGATTCAATCAATAATTTTGCTGACTTATCACTGATTGCTTGAACGAATTTTCCCCTATTCCCTCCTGACAGTGAATTCACCTCTCTGCACAGCGCATCTATTTCACCCTTCCTTAGTTAACTCTCCATATCCTCGTACTGCATCTTCCACCATGTTACTTCGGTCCCATTAATTCCCCGTCTCACGTTTATAATTCAACTCTCGTTTATAATTAACTCTGCGTTTACTTTCTTCTATTTTTAAATAATCTTGTCCGTAATCTATCTTTTCCATGCCTTTTCCTTATTTACTTTATCTATCTTTTTGTTTGCGTCTTCCGATATACCTTTTTTATACGTTCTCAATTTTCTTCTTTTGTACCCACCTCCCTTTCTTCACTTTCTCGGGGATCGAGATGGTGCGGGGGCTAACGTACTGGCTTCCCACCCTGAGGGCGCGGGTTCAAATCCCGGCGGTGTTGAATATTTTTCAGAGGTATCTCGATCCCTACTTGAGGTGCTTTGTGGAGGGCACTTTGAGTGAGTACGCCGTCCGTCGGATGGGACGTTAAACTGTGGACCCCTTGGCGCCTTTCGTAAAGAGTAGGCTAATGCCGACGCCGGGTTTCTCTCCACCCTTCATCCTTTCCTATCCATCCCCTATGGCGCAAATGACCTTAGCTGTCGGTCGCCTCCCCTCAAAACTACTCCTTCCTTGCTGTTCCGGCTAATACGTCCACAGTCTATTCCCTAAACCGTCTTTTGCGCGTTATCTCCTTGAATCTGACATTGCACTTTATTATTACTCAAATCTGAATCTGCATTCACACCAAGGAAACTGCGACTTAATCACACTGACCCTAAATCTAAGCCAAACCATAATATAGTCTGATATCTTTTTCAGTTCCCGGGCATTTTCAAACTAAAAACAATGCCTATTGTGGTGTTCAAACCGATTGTTCTTTATGATAAACTCCTGCCTCCCCAATAACTCTATTACTTTCTCCCTGCGGTAATTCCTTGTTCCTAAACCGTAGTCCCTTAATTCATCATCATATCTTCCTTCGCCTACCTCTGCGTTCCAATTCGCCATAACTATCAAATGTTTCCTTCCAGGTACACCCGCAATTATTTCTTTAAATTGTTTGTATTCTCTTTCGACTTCTTCTTCCCTATGATTTCTTGGCGGTATGGATACCCGAACAATTACTAAGTTCATCGTTTCAGCTTTTACTTCTACTTTTACAATATTATTGCCACCCCTCGCTGGTTCTCTTCCCTTCCGCTATTTATTATTCTGTAACCATCACTCCAGTAATCCCCGCTATCCTTCCATCTCTCCTAGCACAGCCCTAAAACATCTTTATTTCCTCTCTCAATCTCTCGCTTAACGTTTTCTATTTTCTCTGCTCTCAACATCGTCCTAACATTCCAAGTCCCAATGCCCTTATGTTTCTTCTGTCCAGCTGCTGTCGAATTCGCTTGGCATGCATTCCGTGAGAAGAGGACCGTGGAAGCCGTGCTGCCGTGAAGGACAGACTGTCCAGCGGCCCGAAACATGTAGTTGCCAGGACACATACTCATATCCATATCCACCACAGTAGCAATGGATATTAAAATGAGGTGATTCATAGTATCCTTCCAAAATAGTGTTTTAAACGTAACAAAATCACTCTAACGGCCAGACGCCTTCACCGCACACTTAACGTAACAATAAACACATGAGAAATATGAAACCACTCGCTGATTTAGGACCAATATAGTACCACAAATACTTAATACCACCATACAATTGTACCCAACAACAGAACACATCAAAATGCAGTTACACAAGGATTCAGTTCCATAAATTTCGTAACATAAAAGTTAAAATTTGGGAGCTCTAACAGTAAGATGAGAATAGAAAGTCAGGGTCCTTAAATTACTATATTAGTGTTATTTCCAAGTATAAGCATATCAATGAGTATCAGTGAGATATTGGCATGTGTTTCAATTTAAATCTTTCGAGCACAAAAACGCACTATCAAGAAATGTTCTCCCAAAATATAGACCACACCTACGAGGGCGATTCGAAAAGTAACGTCTCGTATTTCTTTACATGAAAAATCAAATTTATTCTCAACTTTGCGTACATCGTTGGAAAGGCTGAGCATTCAGCTATTTACCTACACAGTTGCCTTGAAGATCAATCACTTTTTGCATCCTTGTAACCAGCGTTTTAATACCGGCGTCGTACCTTTCTCCCGCCGCGTCACGAAGCCAATTTGACGACTACATCTTGCACTTCCTCGTCTGACTTGAATTTCTATCTAAGGTATTATTTGAGGGCGGGAAACAAGTGGCAGTCGCTGGGGGCAACGTTTGGGCTGTAAGGAAGGTGGTCGATGATATCCCAGCCGAATTCATTGAGTAGGGTGGTCGTTTGATGTGACACATGTGGACGTGCATTGTCATGATGCAAACACATTCTTTTGGTGAGACACCTTGTTGTAACCAAGGACCTTCGACAAAATATTCTGCACGGAGAAGTAGCCACTATCTTCATTAAGGCCTTCCTTTATCTCATGAAGGGTAATTCTCTGGTTATTGCGCACCATCTCGTCAATTGAAGCCACCGTTGATTCCGGAAAACTCGGCCACCCCGACCGCTGCTCATCCTGGACGTTTTCCCGGCCATCAAAAAACTCCCTGCACCACTTCCGCAGGTTTTTGATGTCCATACACTTCTCACCGTACACTTCCACTTAATGGCGATGAATTTACATCGGAGAAGCAGTCGTCAGTTGGCTTCGCGACGCGGCGGGAGAAAGGTACGACGCTGGTATTAAAAAGCTGCTTACAAGGATGCAAAAAGTGATTGATCGTCAAGGCGACTGTGTAGGAAAATAGCTAAATGCTCAACCTTTCCAACGATATACGCAAAGTTGAGAATAAATTTGATTTTTTACGAAAAAAATAGGAGACCTTACTTTTCGAATCGCCCTCGTATAAGCGTTTTCATAAAGAATGAAGGAAGCGAACTTCCTCTCGAGTTCACTCACCCTGAGATACGTCCAAGACCAGCTATCCTCGTCCATCTCCGAAGAAGAGGCGTCCCTCATGTAGAGCGACACCTGGCTCGGGTTCTTCTGAGAGTTGATGGAGTTGAGGGTGAGCAGTTCCATCCCACCGGCGGGCTCCATCTCGATCCTCCGCTCCCGGGAGAGGCGGGGCTCGGATGCCGCTGCAAGATTGAGAGAGCCGCGGGACATGACTACCCGACGACCGGGAGGATCACAACACAGCGCTGGAGGGGAAGGGAAACACACAAAAACACAACCTAGGAAAGGCACGGACCAGCGGACCACGGTTCGAAGGGGGGTGGGAATAAACTCTCTTCTCTCTCGCTCAAGCGTCTCTTATTCAGTGCGTATCACGAGGACAGGCCAATGCCGACGAAACAGTCACTCGGCAATCATCCGTCCCCCAGTAAGTCAAAATTGACCGGTCGAAGAATCCCACCTTCCCTCCCTCCAGGAAACGGAGAAGAGGGAAGAACCAGCGGGAGGTAAGGGAAGAGTCTCCAAACACGAGAGCACTTTTGTCATCTTCCTCTCTTTTCTTTACTCCCACTGGAAAGGCGGGGCACGCGGGGAGAATTAGACTCAGGTGACGCGTTTCCTCCTTCCTCGCTCTCCTCCGCGAGGGCTTTTATCTCGGATGCCGAGAAGGGAGGGCTTCAAGGCTTCGAGCGCGAACCGAAGTTCATGGCGACTTGGCGAAACAAGCGCCGACGCGGGCTCTCATCTTCGGGGAGAGAGGGAAGAACCGACGTTCTTCGGTCCGAGAGGGGCGAAGTGCGCCCCGCAACGAGTTCTCGATCGTGCCTGAGAGCCGGCTGGCGGTCGACTCCCGTCGCGCTCTCTGCTCGGTGGAGATATGAGACGCGCGGAGAGGTTTTTGGACTCGCCCGAGCGAGATAGCCGCCCGAGGTAGGAGCGGGAGTGGTAGGGAGAGATATGGATCGCATCAGTCTCCTAAAAGAAAGCGATAAGGCCCTCGCCGATCGAGAAAGGAGAGACAAAAGTTAAACAGATGATATGTAAAGAATGCTTATGGAGCTACACAACAAATCAAAGTTAAAGACATGCTTGGAGATGGTAGGGAAAAAACATTCTTACCCGGACAGCAGAAAGAATGATTTAAAGGGGCAAAACCCGAAACATTGTTAAGGATAAACTGGAACGCTCGTGGCATTCCTATCAATTAAATTCGATTTCTCAGCCTACTTCTTTGAATAATGCTGCACGGAAAAGAACAAAAAAATATACTTGCGGCAAATTATGCATCCTATCAGCGCTATGCATGTTTGATGATAGAAATGACATGTAAAAGCGAAAGCACGTTTCCACTTATGTATGCTTACAGACGGAAGAATTTAAAAAAAAGTCATCGACTTGCTACTCTTTCAAACCAAAACTTTCACGCCGATTCTTAAACAAGACTAAGGTCGGTTAGTCAGGCAATTTGTGTCCAAGCCAGTTTATATAAATGCCAATGGTACCACCGTGGTCAAAGGTATTTTATTTTCTCATGCTGCTTTGGTTGAAATGAATTTTGCGAGAGCGAAAAGTCGTCGGATCAGTTAAAATTCTGGCTATATTAATATATTGACGCAAAATAGCTCTGCGGACTTTTCACAAGGAGGAGATAACAGGAAAAACAATGATCAGATACAGCCACCACCTAGATATCCTCGCTCTTGCTTCGGAAAACCTACGTGAAGGTTGGTGCTGAGTATGACATTTTTGCAGATCAAAATTAAAATCGCAAATTTGCGGAAGACTGTACACATTTACGTGCGGACATGAGTGATACGGAGTGCCTGCAAGCTACAAAAAAATAATATTAAGGTCTGCTTCTGCTTATCACGGAGTTGATGGCACGTTGTGATGGAATGTGCGATTTTAAAGTCCACATCCACGACTGACCATGTGACTCAACAACAGTGTCGACAAGCCGTTATCTACGGATAGACGCCCCCTTCTACATTGACTCGGCCCCGGAAATCACGATGGCCTATCGCTCACTGAGCCGTACCATCTCGCGGCTGGCCACGACGGTCACGTCGATGCCCCCAAGAAGCTTGAAGGTTGCCCAAATGAGATTCAATGACGATTAGGTGCGTTTTTGACGAGAGATGTGATGAAAAAAACGCCCGAGAGCCATTCCTTAAAAACGTAAACGCACTATGAAGAAATCAATTCCAGCGAAGAGAGAAACCGCGTGCTAATATGGGAATTAACTTCAACTCGATGGTACGATGAACGTTTTTATAGTTGTCCCGGCACTGGTAAACATCACCACGATATCCTCCGTTAACTTCTTAAGCTTCCATTGGTGGGATTCTAAAAAAATGTAGCTTGGACGAGTGCAATATATCTATTTCACATCAAAACCCTCTTCGTCGTATTTTGGGCGGATAGTCTCCAATTTTAAGATCTTTTGAACTGTAATACTCCTGACGATCGACATCAACTGCATCTTGTTTAAGATTCTCTCTTCTTAAGGTGGAAAATTAATGATAAAAATCATTACCTACGGGTAAATTAATACCGAATTACTCGCGGGTAAATTAAAACCATACTTCACGGATTAATTCTAAGTAATGATTTTTAGCATCAACTTTTCATCTTCAGAAGAAAAAAATCTTTAACAAGATGTAGCTAATGTCGATTGCCAGTTGAATTATAGCTCAAAAGATCTTAAAAGTGAAGACTATTTCAAATCACTGATTTACCGTCAATTGTGGAGAACCTGAATCCTCTGTATTGTTAACCTATCACTATTCCAACACAAAATCTTCACAAAAATCAACTTCACTTTATTTCACAAGAATCAGTGAGGTATACCAAGGGATCTTGATCCCTTGGTATACTTTCAGGAAGCTCATCCTTCTTCCAATTTTTTATGACTCGCCGATGGATTTCAATGAAGTGAAAAGCGATTTCCACCGCTAAAAAAAGTAAAAAATAACCGTCAGGTAAGTTTTTGAACTAAAGCCGTGCTTCGCCCCTAACAAAAGAGTTATCAAGTGACAAGAGTCAATCGGGCATAATGCTGACGAAGGAGTAAAACCTCAATCATTACAACTAGTTCCACTTATGGTACGTCCATGATGAATAAGTGCTGAAATGTTATTGTTAATTAAAAGGCGGAAAAATTATTACGCCAGTGTATATGCAGAGGTTTTGTTTGAAAAGAAACAACGGAATCAATGACTTTTTTCTCTCATACGTGCTATGAAATCAAGATCGCTTCATTCCAGATCCATTGGTCATGGAGTCAACTAGACAATATGACCTCACATTTCATTTTGAGGCCAGATTTTGCATGATGTAGAGATAACGCATGTCGGAGAGGCATTTCGACGGTGGTATATGACGGTGGTTAATAAGAAGCTACAAGACAAAACAGCATGAGGCAATACGGAAAGTAACACTGAATCAATGAAAGAAGCATAATAACGAAACGTAAACTTGAACGGTAGAGCATTTCGGCATACTTTTATTTATATTCCACCAATATCCTCACCTTTTACAATCGAATTTCCCGTCAAAATCCCAACAAGTCTATCAGGATTTCTACAGTCTTTGTCATGACTACTGCCATGACTCGTTGGGGTTTCAAGTTGCTATGTCACGCTCAAAAAGCACAAAAATACAAAGCTCTCAATTAAAAGCCACGAATGGGAGTATTAATATGGATTTTTGAGGGTCTGATGAATATTTATGAAATGATACACACCACAATTATGGAAGAACGTGTTGAACGGCTGCATACATTTTTTTAAATTCATCAGACGAAGAAAAATCTACACTTCAAATCTCCTCAGAATTCGTCAAGCGAAGTATTGCCCTGCCCTTCTAGCGTTTCATCCTTGAAATATCCTGTGAGCAGGTGAATAACTCGAATCTCATCATCTAAATCGAGTATTTTATATTTAGTTTTCAATTCATTTTAGCAATCGTTAAGAACTTCCTCTTTGGAGATTATTAGAATCTACCATATTCCATTCTTCATTTACCTAACATACTAACGGAGAGAAATTTGTCAACAGATTTATTTCTGCAAAATGATTACTCTTCACAAGCTACCCATTGTACATTTCCCCAACAATTTGCCTAGGAGCAGTGCACATCTGCATAAATAAAAATATGTATACACTTGAATAAAATGATCGCCCATTGAGGAACGGTTCTCAGATGCAAGGAGAGTTACGAGACGATGGCTATCCAAATATTCGTTCAAATTCAATTGCTCGAAATATGGGCCTGTGAAACATTTCCAGCTTACTTTCATCTTTTACGCTCAAATACGAACCGCATAAATCTTAATCTGAACTATTATGCTCAACGAAGAGCATGCTAAATGCGCATCCTAACCCGTTTTTCCACACAAAAACTCATTTTTCCCGTCTACTTGGGAATTTTCACTAAGTTACAGTGTCACTTATACACGAAATCAAGAATATAGATAGGTTTAAGCAAACGGCATTGACGCGTGAGGCCTTAACTTTATCTTTGCTGGAATTTCAATAATCGTTTTTGTGCGAGAAAATGTTTATAAATTCAATTTGAAAATAATAGGCAAATCGCGCCATTGGTTTGGTTTGATTTTATTTCATTTAACTGAAACTTCAAAAACGTACATGATTACATGCAATATAAAATTAACGGAGAGTTCAATCTATGAAACATATGACAATCAAATTTAAAACTCGACCAGGGTCCCTTGCCAAGGGAGTATAAACATCCCATTCACTAGATAACGATATTACTCTCGTCTACAGAGGCTCCATAAGCAAAACATACTTAGGAGACAATTTTATCGTGCTAATTAGCGGAAGTTGGCACCTCGGTGAGGGTTGCACCTGGCAAGAGGGGTTAAACAGCATTAAATCGAAGAGGTTACGCCTTCGACGAATATTGAAATTTCTCATTCACTTCGAAACGATAGGACCACGGTACACATTTAAAACGAGCAGAGGAATCCTATGCACACGTAAATTCACTACAGTAACCAAGGGCTTATTACTACAGCGATTGGAAACTCGTCGAAGCCATCCGAATCAGTCCCTCACAATTTTACCACCGAAATAAACCCGAGTTACAAAGAGCATACACGGTAGCACGAAAACATATCCCAAAAGAAACATCGGAGAGCTATCAATGAAGGATTTCCGATCGGCAAATAAGAAAAGTCTTTACTTCCGACATTTCAGCTCTCGGCTCTCCCCGGCCGCCGACAAAGCACTCCCGCCTGCCCCAACTCCACGAGACCGGCCTCCTCCCCTATTTGGATCGAGCACGCGCTCGTGAATAACGGAACGGGACGAGAGCTCCCAGATTTGAAAACATCAGAAATCATGAACAGGCACATAAACACGGGCGGCAGTTTCACGCATACGGGCGAGTAAGAGAGGGAAAGCAATCAAGGGCGAAAGTGCACTGGGAGCAGAGAGAGAGAGAGAAAGCGGGAGTGAGACATGTTTGTGTGTTCTATGTGGCAGTGGGGCGTGGATGGTGAAAGGGGAAACGGGGAGGGGAGGTCGGGCGTGAGGAGGGGCGCGACACCCACCTGTCGGCAACGGGGCGACCGCTGTCTGCGCGGCGGGCCCGCCCGCTGCTTCTGCCGGGAATGGTGAAAGAAGTAGGTCGGTCACACTCTCCTCGCTTCGCCACGCGGATGGAACTCTCCACACACCACCACTCACGGGAGAGGACTGCGAGCTAGGAGAGGGAAGGAGGCTGACTGGGAGACGGAGGCGAGAGGGGGACAGAGGGCGCGAGAGGGTTGGTCACCTGTTCCTCTGCCGCCACCCTCACTCTCTCATCCGCTCACGGACTTCTCACAGAAATCATTCACCAACACCACCACCTTCCTTTTACTCTTCGCCGCCTTCCTGTTAAAATAATGAAAAAAACTTCCCCGAGGAAGAAGGCCTCGAAATGCAACAGTGGCGGCGTCCGCACCTCCTTTCCGGATGCGTGGTCCGACCTTCCCCACCCCCTCTCTACGCCTCCTCCATTATGTTTCCCCTCTGCAAGGTTCTTCCCCTCTCCCGAGCTTGGGAACGACACGGAAACTCCGTGCTGAGCATCGGACGAATGAACGCACGCCGACGCGTCGGTGGCGAATCGAAGCCAAATGTCCAGCACCCCCGCATTTCCCCACCACCCTGCCGGCTCGCATCGCTTCGTTTCCCTCCTTTCCTTGAGACCGTGTGCCCGACGAGACCAATACAGGAACCGCCCCCGACCTTCAACGTTTAACGTGAAGTGTGGCATCACGGACGAGCCACCCCTCCCTCCATTCCTCCAGGCCATCCAGGGGTCTGAGGAACCTCTTCCGCCGCGAATGCGCGCGTTGGGCCGAGGGGGTAAAGTTGCCATACCAGTCGTGTCATGCGCTAGGTTGTTCAGGGTAATATTTCTTTTGCCAGAAAGCTGGTTTATCTCATGTTCTAGAAACGACATTAAACGTTCTCCATAATAGCATAGTTCATAGCTATGATCGGGTAAAGGGGTTTAATGGCCCCAAATAGTTACAATGAAAATTTTGGGGACATGGCGGGCTTAAATATTTGAAAATAATATTATTTTATACTTTCAATGCTATTATGTAACTATATTGTTGAAAGTTCCACTTACAAGCACTTATAATCCTCACAGGAGTCCAGAAGTTAGAGGCGTTACCAATAACCTATATAATATATATATATATATATATATATATATATATATATATATATATATATATATATATATATACACACATGTATATATATATATATATATATATATATATATATATATACCGGTATATACACATATATACACACACACACACACGCACACACACACATTATAGTTGCTTATTAATTAAAGAATAGTAACTTGACGCTACTGAAAAGATTTAATTTTGCATAAATTGATAGCAAAATATTTTAATCAAATCAAGATTAATACAAATGCATCATCTGTACGAAATGATTGACTACAACAGAATTATAACCCTACATTTATAGCCTTTTTATCTAAGTACAATTCAAACTGAGAAGCACACCTCCCCAGAACAAAACATATATGTATTTTGAAAGTAGGAAAATAAGTAATGAGTAAAAACCTAATTGTCCGATATAGCCCCTTCGTCAACCATGTTTTTATTTGCTATTCCTCAACAAGACGTTATTGTTATCGACAAGGTGAGTTCATCCTGTGCACCATTTTGGGATAAAGCGGTGTCATTAGCAAACAATTATCAATGAAACCGAGATAAAATGATAAAGTTTATCGCCGAAATCGGTCACACATATATTACAGTAGCACTCATTCCGATTCTATCGCAATGGAGACCAGTTCTTAAATTTTACAATTATCCGCATTTCATTCGAAAATAATGTAGAATCTCTTAAATCCAGCTTCATAGGAATCAAGCACGTTACGTTTTCGTAAATCCAGCTTTTGAGGAAGCATTGCGTGTAGTATACCTGTCCAGGGGGGGGGGCAAATTATGCATGAACACGTGCAAGGTGAGGTTAAATACGCATCATAGAAAAATCTCCGTACGTTACACAAAGTGTGTAGCGTCCTTGTGTCATGAATTTAAAAATTGTTCCAGTGCCAAGTAAACAAGATAAAGCGTGTGATACAGTATATTGAACCATCTGCGTCCATTGAGACTTTTAGGGGCTGAAACAGAAAAATCCATTTGAAAATGTCTGTTTAGGATGAGAAATATTTTAAGAGAGATTTCATCCATGGATGCCAGCGTCCAGAGGGTCAAACTTGTATTATTCCATACAAAACTGCCAAGGAATGAAATTTCGTCCTCAAGTCAAAGGTATCTGTAAACAGGGGGTTTCCTGAATTACATCCACTATTTAAAATCAAAAGAAATGACAAAACTATCTAAAAGGGCAGAAATATCTTTTTGTTCCAAACTGTTGATTTCATGTATAGAACATGAAAAAAATGAAACTCGAACTGTGGCTAATTGAACAGGTATCTTGTTCAAATGAAAATTACTTTTATTGTAACAAAACACTATGCAAATATTATTATTATTGGTAGTCTACCATTTGTAAAAGTATCTAGGTTCTGGAAGGACTCAGACTATTCCCTCTCAAATTTCTTTGCATCCTCAAACAAGGCAAAAACATGGCACCCCACAGTAAAATAAACCACCTCAGTTTTACAAGCATTCATTCTATCTCTCTTCATTCTGGCATGCATCCCTTCTCTTTTCCTACCCTTACCTTGCTTGCATAACATCCTACCCTCTAACCAGTCATAATGCATTCCATCACCAATCGAAATGCTCAGCATTCATCTTTCCTACCATTTTTGGATTTCTTTTGATGCACTTCATTTGATTTCCTACCCATACATTTTCAGTTTTCCATCCTTCTCTGTGCCAACACAACCATATTATAACTAGCAGTATATGTAGCAAGTTTTTAAAGCAAGCACACATTATAAAGGGGTTCAATTTTCTTGGACAAGAACTTTGAATATGGTTGATGATATCTTACCAGAATTGAATTGCATATTTTGCACAAATTTCTCAGATACACAATTTATCAATTTTACTTTTGTGATCTTCTTATAACAGCATATATTGCTAAATCTTTTTCCCAGGAATTAGTTTTACCTCCATTACAAGGACAATGAGACTTGAATAATATACAAACTTATTTAAGATTCCATTTTGACCTTTAGATATATTCTAGAAATAAGAACTGAGGCACTACTACTAAGCAACAACAACGAAATAGAAAAATTTGTCAGAGGGGGACAGTTAAAATGATAATGTTTTTTTAAGAAGTAAATTTATAATGAAGATAAAAAATTTTGGGAGATACATAAGGATTTGATGAAGTTTTGATGAAAACTACTTTGACTCAGTAGAAATGAAGGTATATTAATTTTAAATATTTCCCTCAATCAAGAAATTTCAAAAGTAAGAAAACTCAACAGCATTCGAATTTTTTACAAAGAGTTAAAATAGGAAAATTATTCAACATTCAATTCCATTGATCCTCAATGATGTTTGAGGTTAATATCAGTCAACCTAAATTTTAGTGCTACACCGAACAATCTTCCTTGTATCCACAAACTATGATACCTACAAATGACCGATGCTCCCATTCAATTTCCAAAAAGACAAGTGTGTAAAATGAAAAGATCTCTAAAAACCAAGAAACCAGACACAAGCATATTGAAACATGAGATCCTGAAATCTGAACCTTGAGAACAGTTTTGTCTTAAACTGGACACTGTTTCAGCACATCCAACATCTCACTCCTACTACAAATGCATCAATCTATTCTTGCCAACTTCAGAATGCTTTATACAATAGGTCTTTCACAAAGATATTTTAAAGCTACCTCTGACACAGATTCAACCATCAGGGAACGCTAGAAGAATCATTTCAACATTCTTTAGCGTTCGCATCTTATTAGAGAGGCATGGGACGATTTTTATGTGAGAATACTAAAATAAGCCTTTAAAATGTTGCAGCTTAGCTACATACAAGGAACTGATTTGGACACACCTGAAAGTCGACAAAATATTTCAAACACCGTTGATATCCTGGGAAAGAATGTGCATTTGGAAATTGCTGAAGCACACAAAGAGGAGATTGAACAAGAACACACCATTGAGTTCACAACCGAAGAGCTACATCAGTTACAATGAACAGATAAAAATTGAAAAGGAAAACAAATGTCTACAGAAAACCAAGAAGATAGCAACAAAATGGGTACAATAAAATTGTGACAGTTTAAGCATTTTGCAGCACTGGAGAGAATTAGGATTGGCTAAGAGTAGCATCCAAATCATGTCATTGTTTCTGTAGCCACCAATGTTGGTGATGAAAGAAAGAAGTAACAGATGACAACTAATTAAAACTACAGAACATAAGAAAATGATTTTGAAAATTCAATGTGATTTTCACACAAAGCATGTCAAACAAAAGATTTCATCAATAATAATATTTAATTATGAACAAATGGCCATTTTATGTTTTCCAAAATTTTTAACTCTGGGAATGGATTGATTTCCCATAGGATAAAATAGTAATTTAGGGTTTGAGAGATAAATTTTTTGCAATAGAAACAGGCTAGAGCCAATTGCTCAAGAGTCAAGGAATCAAAGTGCTTGTTTTGCTTGAAGTCTTTGTAATAATAACATAAAATATAACACTGTATGCTTAATTGCAATGGAAGGACCAACTCATTCAAACATTCAATATATTCTCCTTATCTCATAGGAGAATCCCATAGACTCGCTAAATCCACGGAGCCTAAATATTTTTACCATGCATTAATCGAATATTTTTAAACTCTCTCAAATAGCCAAGAACATTGACCTAGAACTGCATTTTGGGTATTACAAGTATACATTTTTGTAGCCACAAGAACCAAATGTTAATAAAAAATGAGATGACAACTTCTTTGAAGTTATTTTACAATAGTTCAATTTAAAACAATGGTAGCAATATTGTTTTTATGAAGTAGCCTTGATATTTAAATGACTATTTTTGACTCATTATAAGTATCTCATTGACAATTATGATCCGTATTGAGGGGAGGGAATCACATGGAGAGGAAGTGGTCAGTGCATTCACATTAAATAACAATATCTGTTCAATTGAATTCAATTCAAATAACATCTATCCTTGCTAAAAATTGTTAAGTCTTAAGTTTACTTCTGATAATACTTTATCAGGGTTATAATAATTTAATAAAACTGATACATTTACTGATAAATTTAAATAAAACTGATAAATTTAAAGAAAACTGTTAAATAAAAACAACCCTGCCAAACAATATTAAGTTTTTTGAAGATAATTCGAATATGGAAAATGAAAAATCCTTCTACATCCAAACTAAATCCTTAGTATTCAAACTTGACACCATTAAAGCAAACTAACTTCCATGATGCTAAAGAAGAGAGAACAAAATCAGTAATGCAAATTGCATATATATCCCTCGGACAAACATTCGTTATTCCAGAGAACTTAATAAACCAAAGTTAAAATGACTACAAAGCATAGAAGTAATAAAATTAGACAATTTGTATTAATTAGGAATTTTATTCTTCTGAATGTATAAATTTGTCAAATAAATATTTCAAAATAGTAACTGGAGGCCCTTTTCCATACGAAGCACAAGTAAGATATTTCAGAATCTCAATGGTGCTATTCAAACTGGAAATTCCAAGTTCCATTTAAATATAATTTAATAACAAACAAGTCTCTTCAACAATTGTCAAACTAGGTTAAAGCACTCATTATCTCAGATGATGGACAGAGAAGTCCCAAGTGAAGTGACAGAAGATCAGAGTAATCATAGTCATGCTATTACTCTTCAGACAGAATGAAGCACTGAAACTGGAAGGCACAGAGTACACCCTCCCACAAGAGGGTTTCCAATTTGTTTCCATATCACACATACAAAATGATAGCCCAACGATGGTAGTTTTCAACAGCACAGAGAAGATTAACAAGCTTAATCACTATGAGAATATTCGCTGAATTTTTAAAGACAACTCAGGCGACATTGAGCCAGCCACAGCAGAAAAGGCATCTGGAAAGTCTCGCTGTGCAGACTTCAACAATTCAACTATGTTGCCCTCGGTCTCTGCAAAAAATCAGAACCACATTCAGCTACAAATTAACTCAAATAAGCATAACCACTTCCAGTATTAGACACAGAATCATAACTAGAGTCGACCCTCAGTTAACAAAGACAATAGTTAAATATATTTCATTTAATTAATTCCCTCATGCATGCCCTCTTGAATATATATTCCATCATAAATTTTTTGTTCACATTTTATGTGAGTAGTAGTAGTTTTAGGGGTTTGTAGGGTGCGTCGACAGCTATGGTCATTTTGCACCACTGTCATAACGTAAAACTTATGTTCCTTTTAAACTAGGAATAAGTAAACAAATAAATACGAATAAATATATAAATAAATAAAATAAACAAAAAAAAAGGAAAATGCTAAAATCAAAAGCATTAAAATTATGAGCTCCAAAGCTAAAGCTACCCCATTAAACCGGTTGACCTTAAAAAAACTTAAGACTCGGTTAATAGACCCAGAGTCATCCCCTAAAATATTTTTTAAGTCTCCCCTTATCTTCAACATGTCTCTGGCCCTTTGGTATGTTGTGCATTCCGTCAGGATATGTTTTATCGTCAGGGGTTGGAAACACTCATTGCAGCGGGGCTGTTCTTTTACCTCCGCAAAGAGGTACGAATGAGTGAGGGCAGAGTGTCCTATTCTCAGGCGCGTAATCATGACCTCTTCCCTCCGAATGTTCCGGATGGAAGAGGACCATGGTGAAACGACCGGTTTTATTGCCCTGAGTTTATTATTTTGCAGAGACTGCCAAGTCTCCTTCCACTGATGCAGGACCGAGTTCCGCAAGGCGGCCTTTACGTCCTCCATTGGAACCAAGGTGGAGTTGGTCTCGGGTTGTCGAAGGGCATCCTTCGCTGCCTGGTCAGCTTTTTCGTTACCTCTTATGCCGACGTGACCAGGAGTCCATATAAAGGAGACCCTGTTCCCCTTTCTCTGAAGGGACAACAGGGTATAATGGATCTCCTGGACTATCGGGTGCACAGGTGCAAAGACCGATATAGATTTTAGGGCGCTCAACGAGTCTGTGCAGATGAGGAAAGAGCCATTGCTTTCTTTTATTTCTCCTAGGGCCGTCCTTATGGCTGACAGCTCGGCTGTGAAAATGCTGCAAGAAGTGTGCAGTTTTTTCCTCACGACTCCATGGTAGTGGGACACGACCGCATAGGCACATGCAGATTCTGACTTTGACCCGTCGGTGTAGACTGGGACAAAGTCAGAAAGTGAGCCGAGGACGGCACTGAAGAGCTGCTGGTATTCGGAATCGGTCGTCTTGGCTTTGCGGCGTGCACTGGCAATGAGTTTAATATCCGGCATTGGCGTTAACCAAGGCGGGTACTTAGCATAGGAGACGGGGCATATTTGAGGAAATGTAAAATTTACCGCGTTAATAAAATCATTAAAACGAACGGCAAAGGGCCTAGTTGCCCTTCTCCGCCTGTTAAATAAGTCTAAAAACCGTTGGTTAAAAACTATGTTAAAACAAGGGTGGATTGTCTCTGATAAAATTTTACAGGCATAGTTGCCCATTAAAATCATCCTGCGGGTTTCCAACGGAGGCTCCCCTGCGTCTGCAAGTAAGCTTGGGACTGGGCTTGTTCTAAATGCCCCGGTGGCCAACCGTATCCCAGCATTGTGGACACATGTAAGTGGTCTCAAGTAAGACTCTCGTCCTGAGGAATACACTATGGAACCATAGTCCAGTTTGGATCGCACCAAGCCTCTGTACAATAAAAGCATGCTGGTGCGGTCTGCTCCCCAAGTGGAGTGAGTTAAAAACTTTAAAACGTTGAGGGTTTGGCGACACCTCTCACGTAACACGCGGATATGCTCCCGCCAGTTCAGCTTTTGGTCCAGGATCATGCCGAGAAAGCGGACGGACTCCACAAATGGAAGAATCCTACCCAACAGGGTTAGGGTCGGGGTAACGTGGTAACCGCGAAGACGGTGAAAGTGCACGCATTTCGTTTTCTCCATGGAGAAACGAAATCCGTTCTTTCGCGACCACTCTCCCAGTTTGTTTAGAGTCACCTGGGCTTGCCTGGAAGCGTTTGGCAGTCGTGTCGACCGGCAAAATATGGCTAGGTCGTCCACATAGAGCGATGCCATCACCGGGGCATTGATGCATTCCACCACGTCGTTGATGGCGATGGCAAATAACGTCACGCTCAGTACTGAACCCTGGGGTACCCCGTTCTCCTGTGTAAAAGATCGGGAAAAGTGCTTCCCAGTCCTTACTTTAAAAAAGGCGGTTGGTTAAAAAATTTCTGATAAATAGGGCCATGTTGCCTCTAAATCCCCACTTGTGGAGCGTGTTGAGGATTCTCCATCGCCACACACTATCATAGGCCTTCTCCAGGTCGAAGAAGACTGCTATGACGTGTTGACGTTGGAGAAAGGCTTCCTGGATGAAGTTCTCAGTGCGAACCAGATGGTCTGTCGTGGACCTGCCACGCCGAAAGCCGCACTGAGCGTCGGAGAGCAGGTGTCGACTCTCCAAGCACCACATGAGACGTCGGTTTACCATCCGTTCCATCACCTTGCACAGGCAGCTGGTGAGAGATATGGGACGGTAGTTGTTCGGGTCATTTTTGTCCTTGCCCTGTTTTGGGATTGGTATCACGATGGACTCTCGCCAGGCATTTGGAAAACTGCCCTCGTTCCAGAGTTGGTTGAGGGTATTTAGGACCTCCCCAATCGCGGTTTCCGGAATGTTCCGGAGAAATGCGTTGTGGATTTCGTCCGCCCCTGGCGAGGTGTAATGGGAGTCTTCGATGGCGGATTTAAGCTCCCAGGACGTGAAAGGCTCATTGTAATATTCGCTTGTAGGACCTGCACCAAAATTGAGAGGGACTCTCTCGCATCGCCTCTTCCGGTTCGCAAAGTCCGCGGCATAGCCCTCGTCACTGCTATTGGCCGCGAACTGACTGGCAAATATGTTGCTTATTTCGGCAGGTGAATTAACCACCCGGCCAGCAACAAGCAATGGCGAGATGACAAATGAGCCCTTGGACCCGGAGATTTTCTTGACTTTGTCCCATACCTGACCAAGTGGCGTGCGATGGTTGATGGTGGAGACGTATTCTATCCAGGAAGCCCTCTTGGCCTCCTTCACGGCCCTTCGAGCTCGCGCTCTCAGGCGGCGGTACGATGCCAGATTAGTTGCCGTGGGATATTTTCTAAAAATATTCAATGCTTTTTTCCTCGCCCGAATCGCCCGGTCGCATTCCCCGTTCCACCAAGGGACAGGAGCTCGATTTATATTCCCGGACGTACGAGGGATACTTTTGGTAGCTGCCGCCAACAGCGTTGAACTTAGTTTATCGACGTTGTGCAACGCGTCGAAACTTGCGTCGTGTTTATATGTAAACGTACGCTTGAAAAGTGGCCAGTCCGCACTGTTAATACGCCACTTTTCCGGAGGTTTTGAAATGGTGGGCGAAGAGTCTTCTTTAACGAGTAGAAGAGGAAAATGGTCACTCCCACAGAGATCGTTGTGGGTGGACATTTTCAGCTTTGGGGCTAGACTTCTCGAGCATAGACAAAGATCTATTGCTGAGAATTCCCCATTGAAGCTGTTAAAACGGGTTTTTTCGCCGCTATTTAATAAAAACAGGTTAAAATCCTCAATAAAGTTGGATAAAATTCGACCTCTCCTATTACTTTGGGTTTCTGGCCCTCCCCAGAGAGGATCATGGGCATTAAAATCTCCCATCAAAATGAACGGCTGAGGAAGCTGGTGGACAAGGGCTTCAAGGTTCAGGCGAGTCACCGGTGCACCCTCTGGCAGATACACGTTGCATAACGTCATCCTCTCAGGGGTGTGCACCGTGACAGCGACGGCCTGGAATGGAGAGTTCAGTTGGACTCGCGAGGTGTAAAGGGCCTCACGGGCCGCAACTGCTACTCCCCCTTGGGCTCGTTGGCCACTTAGGTCATCCATTCTAAAAACAGTGAACCCCTTCAGAATACCCTTATCTTCAGCCTTAAAATGGGTCTCTTGGAGACAAATACAAGAGGGTTTAAAATCTTGGATTAAAATGGCCAGCTCCTCCTTGTGCCGATAAAAGCCATTGCAGTTCCACTGCAGAATGGAACACATTTAAAGTGTTAAATTAAAATAAATAAATAAATAAATATATAAATAAATAAGATGACTAAAAAGGGAGATGACCAACTCTATTGAGGTTATCGCTTGAAGCGATGTTTCCTCTTCCACTCGTTTGCGAAGACCTCAGTATCAGAGATACTCTGGTCCTCTTCAATTACCTCCGGCTTCTTTGGCTTCACTGGAGGCGGCGGGGAAGGTGTATTCTCACGCCCTTTTGGCGTGTTCCCCTTGGTGGTTTTTTGTGGGCTCTTCTTTGAAGGGCCCACAGGAGTAGGTGGCTCCTTGTCCACCTTACTCTTTCCATCCTTCACCCTTTTGGGTTTAGGCACTTGCGTGTTTTCAATTGGGGATTCTTTCGGTATCTCCGTCTGCGTGGCGATGGTACACTTTACACATTGCGTGGTTGCAACGGAAGCAAAGGACCGGGAGAAAGTTGGAGCGATTAGCGCCCTGTATTTCCTCCTCGCTTCCGCATATGGGATTTTTTCAAGGGTTTTTATCTCCATGACTTTCCTCTCTTCTTTCATCTTCGGGCAATCACGAGAGTACACTGGGTGTGTACCCTCGCAATTGACACAAAGAGGTTCCGAAGAGCACTCTTTATCCTCGTGCGCGTCTTTGCCACAGCGCGGGCAGGTGGCCTTGCCCTCGCAGCGCGACGCGACATGGCCGAACCGTTGGCATTTGAAACAACGCACGGGATTTGGGATGAATGGCCTCACTGGTACCGATTCATAGCCCACAAACACCTTGTCGGGTAGTCTATCACGCGCAAACGTCAAGATCACGGAGGTGCTGTTTACGTTTTCTCCGTTGCGCCTTGTGGTGAGTCGACGACAATCAGTCACTCCCTGAGAGAACATTTCTCTCTTGATTTCTTCGATGTCCACGTATAGGAGGTCGTAGTGACTGATGACTACCCGACAGGTGTTAAGAGTGCGGTGCACCTCCACCTTAATCGGAATGTCATGGAGCATTCCCATAGCAAGCAGTTTTTCGCTTTGTGTATCGTTCAGGGCCTCTATAAGAAGTGTACCATCCCGGAGCTTCTTCACGCTCTTTGGGTCCCCAGGCACAATCTGTGACAAAACTCTGCGAATTAAGAAAGGAGAAACCTTTTTCAAGGTTTCACCTTCCTTTATGCACGACATAATTAAATAGCGCTTACATGCGCCAATACACTTTTCTCCCCCGCCGGTGTCCGGACGGGATCTTTTTAGTGGTGGAAAGGGTTTTTCCTCCATAATAGTAAGTGATTCGTCCCTCGGCCTCCCCACCCACCACGGAGCCACACATTTGGGACGCCACTCCGCCAAACCGGAGCGGTCGCCAGGGCTAACTCGAGGGATATAGCGCTTCTGGAGTGGTTGTCTGTTTCGGGGTGGATCTTCGGTGCAAGGGCCCACCAAAACCCTTACATCTCCGACCTCCCTACGCAGACCCCCACAACCTTGGCACTCGCCACCGGAGCGAAAACGCGACGGAAGCCGATTGACCGGGAGTGGCTAGCTCCCGGCCTCCCGTTTACACGAAATCCGGGGCCGAAGAGGGGTATCACTCCCCGGTCCATACAGGGCATCCGACACCCTGCTGGGAACCAGAGAGATCACCCTCCAGGATCCCCTTCTCTCCCTTACGGGTCTCCAGGCACGGCAAACACCTGGGCGGATCGCAGGCCAGATGGTATGGCCGCTCACAGACAGTGGATCCACAGCACTGTCCGGACGCATCCCTTGCTGGCTTGGGGTTTGTTTTCGGGGTTTTCTCCCCGCCCTTTTAGTCGCCTCTTACGACAAGCAGGGATACTGCGGGAGTATTCTCTATCCCCCTACCCGCGGGGGGGTTTTATGTGAGAAAAAGCTACAAATTTTAAACAATAAGAAGCTGGTGAGATATTCAAAACAGGTCACAGCCAAACAATGCCCTCTGACAATAATCACAGCTAACATAATTCAGTCTAACGCTCACCACCTGAACTATAAACACATAAATGGAAAGAATGAGAGGTATACACCACTAGAAACAAACCGTTTGGGCAGTACAAGGGTGGAATTGTGCCAGCAGGAAGGCTGAAATCATAGTGAGTATTATACATGGTAATTGATTTTACATCTTGCTCATACAAATGCATTATAAAACTGCAAAATTATGGTGTTCTAAGTAGCAAAAGAAGTCATGAGCAAATGTGTATTCCTTTGATACGATTCATTTATTTCAATAAGGTTTCATATGATAGCACCCCAGGTGAAAAAGGATATTTTCCATGGCATTTACACCATCTTATTAGGAATTACTGAATAAAGCCCACAAGACTGAAATACATTTGATTCACTAAAAATAATATCACAACATTGTCCAAAATATTGTTGTGAAAAAATAAATGCATGACATTCACACTGAAATTTTTAAAATGCACCATAGTCTTGAGTAGTTTGGGAACACACTCCAAAAAACATAAGACCTAAGCCACATAAAATTTCATCTATTTCAAATGAAGTTTCCACAGATTTATTTCCTATTCCCACTTAATTGATAGGTGCATTATAAATTAAAGGAACACCAAACCAAGATCAATGCAAGAAATGTTGATCTGACATGACTGCAATGTATCAAAGAAAGTGTATATTACCTTTATCTATTTGGCTGGTATCTAGCACTGTGGTGGCAATTGTAACAATTTTGCCAAGATGCGGAAGAAGAACAGGATGACCTAACTTGTATAGGTAGGAAAAGCTCTCAAATACTTTCTTGTTCTCCTCAAAATCTTCTCGAAGAGGAAGATATTGCAGGTAAACAGGGAAAACCTGGACATTCAAAATGACATTAATCAACAAAGTGTACAAGACACTTGACAATTAGAACAAAGTCACAAAAAAAACTTCCAAACACATGCACTTGGGAGTCATAAAATAATTTAACAACAAGTTAACCATACAATTTAAGACTAGCAGAGAGAAACAAGCTGAACGGTATTACTACCTGCTCCATTGGAATCAGCTCCACATTTGTAATTATGAGCCTCGCTAGAGCACCACATATATTATCAAGGGCAACTGCATTTGATTCCTTTGCTATGGCAGCTGACAGTGCTTGAAGAATTGCAGGATATTGTCTGAAGTTCCACTAAGGAAAATGCTATAACTTAAAACTGATGGATTACCTTATGATATAACTGCATCCCATTCCAAGCGGATCATATAATATACTGCTGATCATAATATACCATTTTGCAATGAAATTTGCAAAAATTACTCCCACTATTGACACAACATTACGGGGGTAGCCTTGTTTGATCTAAGTAGGAGTAACCATTGAAATTAATAGTAAGGCTAACTACCATGAGAGTGAGACCATGTCATTTATTGGTACCTCAATTACCATCAGCATTTGCTCAAAGGCTCCTTCAAATACGTTATGGTCATATGTATACAGATTACTTTCATTTCACAGTCATGAACACAAAAACTATTTAAAAACAAGTGCTGATTGAATACTAACAAAATTTAAATTAATGATGTTTATCAGTCACAGCTTTATAGTTATAAAATTGACTACCAGAAAATTTTGTCATGCATTTAACTATAATTAGCAATCCAGTGATTCTAGTGATTCAATTACAAGCATTTTTTAAAAGTCATTCCAAGGTAATGATCAACATCGAAAGTTTAAATTTTTCTGCATGTTTAGCAGTGCAATATTTGAACATATAATCATGAAAATTTACATTTTTTAACCTCACACAATTAAGTCACTGGTAGCCATTCTTAGCAGTATCAGTATATTGATCCTTATTGAGGTCACAAAATTTTCTTTAGCATTATGATACTATAGCTATGGTGATGGTCTCATTTAAAGCTATATAAAATGACATATTTTGCTACAGCTAATTTAATGAACTCCACAATTTTCAAGAACAACACATTATTAATTGGCTACGCTTGGAGCTCATGGCGACAGGTAAAAATATTTTAAAAACTATATTCAAGCTTGAATGTGGCACTGGTGAACTTTCATGAAATATGTAGTTGCTCACCTACAATTTTATAAAATGTTGATAATTTCACTTAGAAATCAGGTAACTCAAGCTCAATCAACGAGAAATGGGTCAAAATAGCTATCACTACCCAATCTCATAACCACTTGAAGATACTGTCTTTATATTATCATGTCTGAAAGGACATACATCTTTAGCGTTTGATAATTAGTTATCATAAATTTATTTCAATAGAAGGATACTGGTGAAGGGCTTCCTTTCCATGAAGGACCAATTCTCCTAGACCAAATATGGCATTATTTCTGACATCTTCATGTTTATCCTTTGATGCATTGAGCAGTATGTTCAACAGATTTGGGGCATATGCAGAAACTCGGTATGACAAAGGCTCAATGGACTCTGATATTGTTCCTATACTAAATGATCGTTGAGCAATGGTACAGCTTTTCTTCTGTAAAAATCAACAAAATTTTATTTTATCAAAAAAGAAATTTGTTATCAAAACAAACTCATAGACCCACATCAAAATATTCATTAGCAAATGCATGAAATTACTTTTAAAAAATTAATAAGTATCTATTTTCTCAAATCACTAGCTCATGGCTAACAGAATGCATTCATAGCACATGTAAATAAAAATGGATATATACAAGATTAAAATGACATTGCAATTAATTAGTGGTTCCAAAACAGAAATGACTTCTTTCAATGCATTACAATTAATATTTCTTGTTGAAGAAAGAATGAAAGTCAAACGCATTTTGTTTCATGCCATATTTAGTATCAGTAACTGACATGATGAATGGCCAGAACTAAAAACCAAAAATGCTAAAATAATTTTCCTAGTTGAGTGAATGTGAAAATTTTATTTATAGATCCCCAATTAATAACACCAGATTCATATGTGGCATCTTTGGGTTAACTAGCTTTACAAGTCAAAATAATTTACACATAAGCACTATGCAAAATATAAATACATTCAAAAGGAGGGAAAGGAGTTTTGCAATTTAAGGGGATCCAGTAGATGAAGAGAGCTCCATGGCATGGAGAGACAAATGTTACACATGCTTGCTAACAGAGCCTTGAATAGCAGCCAAACGTAATGGCGGTGGTCTGATCTTAAACAGGTTACTGGGATGGGTAAGACATTATTGGGTCAAAAAATTAACATGATTGAGCATGCGTTCTTTTGCAGAATAAGCAATGTGAATAAAATAACCCTGCCAAAGCTGAAAAGATTGCTCCTGGTTAGTGAAAAAGTTTAAGAATACATCCTTGATGGCCAAAAAATATGAAAGGGACATAGGCCCCAAGGACTAGGCTAGATATCCCAAATAAGAGCAAAAATTGGGGTACAGTATCATAATATAATGAAAACAAAATGAACATATTAAGGCATCAATGATGTGATAAAGAAGGAGCATGGGCTTACAGATGTGCTTAGAAATACCAAATGACACATAGTTTACTTACAGTTTTGGCTATAAGAAGAGGATAAAATTGCTCAAAATAAACAGAGAAATCATCCGGAGTCATTGCTTTTCCCAACTTTGGAATAATATCACCAGCACACTCGATCAGAAGCTCATCTTGCTCAGCATCCTCATCATCAGACTCACTGTCATCTTCTTCTATGTTATCTTGACACTCAACCTGGAAACACAATGCCTCTCATAAGCTACACATAACACTCTTTTACAAGAGCCTGAATATTACTCTAATTGTACATTTACTAAACATGGGTGACATTTACAATTTAATCTATGTCACACAAATAGGTCTGATTCATTTTATTTTTCCTTCTTATTCATTAATAAAGGTTGAAATCAAACTGCTAAAAAGTAGCACCCAACACTCACAATATAGTTTTTAGGTCATCATTTGGAAAGAATGGAGATAAATAAGTGTAGAGATTGGACGACAGAATAAGTAGATGGAGAAAATATGGAAAAAAAATACTATTTCGTATTTAGTAGAAAAGGGTGATTGTATTGAACGGAAACTAGTTTTAAATCCCTTCTATTGTTCAACAGTTTTCAGAAAACAAAAATTTAAACCTCTACAAACAATGACGGATCTTGGAGTCTTAGTCCACTGGCTCTGGGTCTTTGAGGGGAATAGAGACTACAGCATTCCTAAGTAGCAACTAACAAAATACTAAATATCTTTAAAACCTAAACTAAATATTAAAATAACATTCATTAGCTCTGCATACTTTTTAGCTCCCTTGATTCAATGTCAAATGAATGTTATTTGCAACCCTCTACCTCAATGTCCAAGTAATCTCCCCTCCGTTACTATCTAAAGGATTCCAATACCTCTCACCATCTTCTCTATTCATTTGTCTGGCCTTCTTCAAATTTCCCTCAAATTTGCCATCTCTCTTTCCCTAGCCCATGCCTAGAGTTCTATCTTTTTTCTTTTTGCCAATTTCATTTTTCAATCCTTCTCCACACCCGCATTTTAAAGGTCTTCAATCTACACTTATCCACCTGCCTCAATAACAGAATTTCTGAACCATATGAAACTTAACTCCAAAATTAAGTTATCTTTAGTCTTTCCTTTAAATCTTTAATTAAGGTTGCTGTCATCAACACCCGCCTCTTTCTAAACACAAATCACCTGATATGATTCTTCTTCAAATCTCCCAACCATTCTGCCCACATCCCTGTCACACTCCCCTACCTAGCAATGCCAACCACAACTCTCCATTCTCTAACTACACCTGAGCAGTCTGAGACCTGTGAAGGTTCCAGATAAGTAGCCTATTGTCTCCAGTGTACTCCTCCAAAATGGTCATCAATTACGCCTACCTTTAAGACAGCATATGAAGAGGTACCATTAATGGCATTTCCTAAAAACGAAAAAAAACTTTACCTTGCATTGCAGCACATCTTTAATAGAATTAATTATGGCATCTCGATGACCTTCTCCTTTGAGAATGCTGCTACCTCCTTCCTTGAGCATTTCACAATATGCATCAAGGGCTGCCATAACAACGTCCCTTTCCATGTCGGTTCTTATTATCTCAGCCAGCTTTGGCACGAACATATTTAGAGCCTCAGCAAGTGCTAAAAATAAAAAATTAAGAATTCATCATATATATTTGTGCACAGATTGATTACCTGCATAGGTCCACTTACAATTATTTATTTAAAGTACATTTTTTCACACCTCAATTTTTAGTAGAATCCAGTTTTCTAGTAATTATTCAATTCTGCTAATTTTATTCAGGTGAATTAATTATAATTATAATTCGTGAACTATTGTTAAGTGCATGTGTCAAAGTATTAAGGACTAAACACATATAACTTAACACTTGTAAAGGCAGCCGTCGAATAGTAAATAATTAACATTTGTTTTGACTAATTCAATGTGTTGGCCATTATCATCAATGATGAGATGCTGGGTGATTGAGATATTGTATGCATTCCAAAATTCACCACCAGTGCCATGAATACTTCCCAAACGGTACTGATAACATTTCTTGCTTTTTCTGATGTACTTGTACTTCAACAAGTAGGCAGAATTAGCAGGAGTTTCTCTGATACAAAAAATCATAACTGTTATTCTACAATTACATAGGGTTACCGCAGTGAAATTCAGCATGCAACCTTATGCTATACTAACTCATATCTTATATAATATCTTTTTTAACTTGCTATAAATACCTAATGTACTGATGACCCTTGCTTTTTGCACAAAAAAATTTGTTTTTGAAGGTAGGCCTATAATGAGAAAGGAATTCAATCCTTGTTATTGAAAGGCCTCCTGCTTTGGCATGCTTTCATGTGATCAGGACTGGAGTAATTTTCAAGTTTTGAGCAAATTGGTAACTAAAGATTTGATGACCATAATACATGAGACTATTACCATCACACGACTCAGCATAACATGAGTTGAATTTATGTTTCAATCTACATAGACATAGTCATGTATTAAACTATAAGTAATACACTCATCTATTTTCATACTAAACCTCTATGTCCTGGGCTGGTTCAAGCACTCTTTCAGTAACAATTAACCTATAATACATCGTAGAACTAAGAGAACCTATTCAACAATTTGAAGTCTTGAGTGAAAGGAAATATTTATCTATTTTGGGAATCAAATATGTGTAGATAATTATACTGAAAACTTACTACATCACCATCATGACAGTTGTCACCATTTTAAAAGAAAAATCAGAATGAAAAATTGATAAATCACAACAATTCACAACCCTCTCCCATCCGAATCCATTCCGAGTACCTAGGTGTCTCAAAGAGGGCATTTTCAAGGATATTTCCTATTATTAGGAAATGTCATCATTGTCAAATTCTATTCAAAGAGAAGTGCTATAATATCCACAATTTATCCTGGAAATATAATCCTGCACACCGTCTTTCTTTTTCCTGTGTTGTCAGTCTAATGTTCACAGTAGGTAATTATTACATTAAATTCCAGTTTTCAATTGACACATCACTCCCACCTCTTACCTATGAGGTCAGAATATATACTACGTAACATTTAAATTTATCTTGGTTATGAGATACATTTAGGAGCAACATTATTAATTAAGAAAAATTCATAAACTTTACCTTTTTTTCCTTCAGAAGTATCATGAATATAAAATGAAACACAAAAGGCAGCCAGTGCCTCTATTGAGGATTTTCTAATATCATCCCGAGGATAATTAATTAGTTTGAATACTTCTTTAAAGGCTGTGTCTAAGTATGGCACAAATGCTGTTCTGCAAAATTAAGAGAAAGTTTTTATGAAGGAGAAAAAATATATACCTGAAACAATTTGATTTTAGCACATTTACTCACTTGGAATTAGAAGCTATATCCCTCAACGCTAGGCATGCGTCTACCTTTTCTTCAGCATATGAATTTTCCACACTGTAGCCTATGAATTAGAAAATTGCATTATGAAAATAAGTTTTAGATGTGCCTGAAAAGGTGGCCTTAGAAGAACAGCCATTATTTTAATTGTGAATACGGACATAAATCCCATCAATAACCACAACACTTTCAATGCCAACCAGGATAGAGTTGGCTTGATTATGAAGTGATCTGATTTGAATAGCTTAAGCTCACCTTTTGAACTAAAATATACACTAAAAACTTAGCTAATATGTCAAAGTCAAAAGAAATGAAAATCTGAATTATTGGTTGAAAGTTAATCAATAAGAACAAATTCAAAAACTCACATTATGCATCTGACTTGAGGAAAAATGTGTCCCAAAATAGATTCAAATTACCATATTTCCCAGGCAATAAGACATACTTTTTTTACTCCAAAATGTGCAGTAAAATCAGCCTGCCTCTTATGAGCCGGTAGTATATGGCCATAACTTTGACATATGAGCACAAGCAGATTCCCCGGAAAAATAATTACTTTTGAGTAGTTTTACTGCAGCAGGCATTGAAAATGTTGGCCTTGATTTAGATTTTTGAAAATAGTACTGTGTTGAGTCAGCAGTAAGTAACAGAGTTTTAATATTTCACTTCAAGTAATCTATAAAAAATTCAAAAATACATCGTAAATGCATTGTAAATGTACTGTAACGTGTTTTGTTACATCTCACATACGGTGCTGCTGCAAAAATCAAACACGTTGGTTTAATGGGGATGTCACACCTCTGCTAATAATACATACACTGTATCTATCCCAATAAACTTGGAGTCTACAGGCATTCAATCTTTAGTAGTATGAGAGTGTGGCAGAGGCCTAGAAAATGGTTTCTTTTAATACCAACTTAGATAATTTCAAAATAATAATAGAAACTAATGGTAGCATGAAAATTTAAAATAATAACCTCGTGGGATCTTAAGAAGACTCTCATACAGGGTTCGTCCGGAAAATAAGTGTACTGAGCTCAGGAAAAAAAAATTTATTACACTTTTACATATCTTAAGCTAATATTCCTCAAAATAGGACCCTTGTGAGTCGATACACTTGTTCCAGCGGCGTTCCCATTCCTGGAACGCTCCAGCGAAGGCATCATCGGGAACCTCTCGAAGACACGTCGTCACGGCCTCTTTGACGGCGTCCGAAGTCCCGTATCGCGTTCTTTTCAAACTCCTCTTTATCTTCGGGAACAGAAAGAAGTCCGGTGGTGCCAAGTCCGGGCTGTAGGGCGGGTGCGGCAGCGTTGCCACGCCGTGCTTGGCCAAGAAGTCCGACACGACAAGCGCGGTGTGAGACGGCACATTGTCGTGATGCAGCCGCCAGATGTTTTTGATCGCTGGCCGGACGCGGGCGACTCGTGCACTATTGTTTTTGGCACATTACATTGCTCTGCTATCATCCGAACACTAAGACGACGATCAGAGTTCAGTACATCGCGAACTTTTCGCACATTTTCGTCGGTGAGTGTCGTTGATGGGCGTCCAGGCCGTGGTTCGTCGTCGACCTCTTCTCTGCCCTCCACGAACATCTTGTGCCACCGAAAGATCATGTTTCTGGACATGGCTGACTCCCCGTAAGCCTGGTTAATCATACCGACAGTTTCGGTAGACGATTTCCCAAGCTTTACCACAAATTTGATGGAATAACGCTGCTCCAAAAACTTCGGCATCGCGTTCCGTGACGTGGGTCGAGCGTGGAGGTTCGCGTTAACAGAGCTCCTCACTACACCACAGCTCAGAGCCGACTGCCTTTTTCAGCGTCGCTTGCCAACATACCCCCCTCCAATCGCAGCCCGTCAGAGCGGTGCTGGGCGCGCCTGGAGCGGAGGGAAAAAATCAGTACACTTATTTTCCGGACGAACCCTGTAGAGTATTACATTTAAACTTAAATTCCTCAATTGCTCTTCAAAACACAGAAACAGGACAGCTTTTTCACGTTTTTGCCCGGTGATGTCCAATTTATAGAATTTGAATGAGCAAACATTGACATATGTGTAGCTGCTTATTTTTTTAAATATAATTCAATTATTTCTTTTTAAGTGTCAGCATCAATATACTTTGAGCCTTTTCTGTAGGATTATAGAAGTATTTTCATTAATACTGTGAAATCCTATTAAGTAAGGGAAGTACTTTATCACTCATTTCTCCATCAATTTCATGTCCCAAACTGCAGGAGAGTGAATCTGCGGTTAGTATGCTGAATGCAGGTGAATTAACTGGATGGAAAAAGGACATTTTTGGGTAACAACAGTAGATAATTTTCTGGCAGCTCAGTTTTCAAAGAGTCTAATAATGATTCACAGATTTCATCGGTAGTTGCCTGACATTTTAGCAAATAGTCAATGAAAATCATTCTTTATGAATTGTGTGCCAACGAAAGTGAACACAACGTTTCCTGTCAAGGAACAGCCTTAGCCTTCTTTGATGCTCACATCCCACAAGCAAGCCATTGCCTGGACTCCTTCGTTTCAGGATCCTAGTGGTGTATCCATTTTTTGTCCACAGTAATGAAATCACACCTCCAACCATGTGGTTTTCGCTGAAAAAGCTGAAAATCTGCCTAGGTACATAGTGCATGATTGTGTTTTTGATCTCATTTTGCAGATGTTTTTTCATGACCAACTATTCACGGAAAACATCGCATACCTGTTCAATCAAGATGCCTAACAGCATTAGAAAACTAACAAATCTCCACAATACAGATTTCTGGAGTGGTGACCTCTACAGGAACCAGAACGCCCAGTGCCACTAATGCTCATGATGAAAACTTTAACCATTAAAAACCCATTCCAATCAAAGGCAGCAATTCACCCAAAATTTTTAGCTGTTTTTTATTAATGGTCTGATAATTCTTACATAAAAGAACTATTGACACATGAAATTCTCTTTTATTCATTTTTTGGAAATCACTTGATTTGCTTAAAATGAAAGTTACATACTAAGTGATACAAAAATCTCACCCTGACTTGGTGTATATTCCTTAACACATGATAGTGACGGAGAAACTTTTGAATGGACCAATGGTCCTGATTCTCTGACTTTGGACGCACTTTTTGGAACTGCTCTCATAATAAAGTAGTTATCTGTTAAACTTACAGGCTGGAATGTATGACTCAAAGATCTCCATTATTGCACTAAGGTACAATTTGAGTCAGCCTGCTTATGGAGCATTTAGCCTAACATTTCTCATTCTGCAGTATGTACCATGAGAGAGAGAAATACTTCAGAAGCGATGATTTTCTTTGCTCCTCAGGGTTATCGCTGCAGCATGAGAAAAGTACATGCATTTAGCCATTCAAAGTTACAATCTATTCAAAACTTTTGACTTGACATTTCTAGACCATTTTGAAAACATTCAGCTTTCTCCTGTTGTATTCCCTAACTTATGAAGCAGGTAATTGACAGCTTTTCCTATTTTCCAAGACAGAATAGCCACCCAGCTTATAAGAGTATATACAATGAACACAAGGAGATTTTGTTAGCATTTAATTCTCACCATGGACACATACCACTTAATCATTGATTTAATCCAACATGTTTTACAACTTACTAATAGAACCCCCCACCCCCCCCTAACTTCGATTCCACTCTTCTCATACATTGTTTCATCATCCTATACAAATTTAATATCGCATCACACAACAACAAGGTGAATTTATTAAACTAAGAACCTGACACAACAAAAAAACCAATCATTTTCGTTGTACATCTTGACTTTTTCAGACACGAAATACTTTTTCTTGATTTTTTCAGCAACAGATGAAGAATTTAATTCCCAAAAAATCCCACACAATATCCCTATATAGTGTTTATCTGCATAATGAATACAAGGAGATAGAAACAAAAAAGAGCAATTGCTTATTTGCAGCCACAACCAAGTTAAATAAATGCATTATAAACATAAAATTCAATAACTCACAGTGATATATCATACTAGTTACCAAAGTACCCAATTAAATAAAACCTCAGCAGGACCCCAATTAAGTCCTAGCAGAAGATTTTAGTACGGCTAACATGTGAGGTGATACAATTCTATGCTTTTAAGTGTCCACTTAATGAAATGCAGAACCAGAGAAAATCATGCTCTTCAGTCCCCCTACTATAAATTCTAATCTTACCAGCAATATCTGAATCATCATCATCTTCTTCTTCATCAGATTCACTGCCTATATCCTCTTCATCACCAGTGTCACTGACATCTTCATAGACAGGGAAAGCTGCACCCTCATCCTCTTTAAAGTGAGGCTGCAATGGAGAGAGAAATCATACCATTTTCTACAGTAATGTCAACCCTACTATAGTACAATGCATGGACCTACATTTTTGTGGAAAAACAGTTAATGAAACAGTCCATTGGTTCCACTAACTAGGATGGATATTTGTCATTGACTTTAGGAAATCTTAATTTAAAAAAATTATATTATTGTTAAAGGTAGCTGATTCCTTCGTACTAGAAAGCTGTCTAGACATTCTTTCGCCGAGCAAGTTCTTTTCCAGCCGAACATTTAGGGTCAATAAGCTAATACCTCGCTGCGCGAAGTGCTCGTTAAATTTCTTAGAAATTATATCTTATCAACCAAAATACAGTAAAAATCATTCACCCTGACCAGGACTTGAACCTGGTTCCTTCAATTAATGGCAGTACTTTAATCAATTAAGTAACCAAGGTATTATCCTACACCATAAAATTTGAGAGACTTCAGAGGAACATGATGCTCTGATGGAAATTGGGGGATTTGGGTTCGGGTCTCAGTCAAGGCATTTCATTTTTAACCTTGGGAATTACTGCATTTAGGTGCACATCAGTGGATGATTATGTCAAAAGAACTGTCAAGTCATCTCTCATAGCTTTCTCAATCATATCTTCAGTTTGTTCATTCTTATGGGATGCACAAATATAGGATTCTTTTTGGAGAACACGCAAAGTAAATATGGAAAAAAATTGAAAGGTGCCGCTTTAATTTGTACTCTGGAAACAAAAGTTACAATGATTTAGTCGGTTGGGTCACCAAAACAAGGCAAATTCTGAATGACACACATGGTCATACAATCATAGTTTATCAGAAGCTGATAATCCTTGGATATTTTCCAAACATCTTGGCCAGCTACCTTACTAACAGAACTCTGTGGGAAATACTGTCTGGTGTATCACACAATTTGTGACGTCATGAAAATGAAACAGTTTCTCCCATTTTTGCACTATGTCCACAGATGTCATACTGTTTCAACTGGCCAGCTATAATCTTCACAACCACAAACTTACAACAGATTTAAAGACCATTTATAATGCTATTAACTCCATCCCTGACAGCCCTAAACTGCTTTCTCTGATATACTTGCCAGAAACATCCTCAGCTGCTCGTAACCACTCCTTACTCTTACCCTATACACATGTTCCTAGAGTATCAGTCACTAAACACAATCTATTCTTCAGCCACTCTTCTCTCTTAAACTCACTTCTTGCTACCAATGTTCTATTTTCTAAGAAACTAAAAGATCTACCTCACTTTCCAATAACTAATTAAAAACTTCAATTTCAACATTTGCTCATTTTTTGTGACTATAGATGCATGCATGCATTATCTGTTATTCTGTGTTTACAGATTCATCTTTTTTTTACGTGCAACTATAGATTGGTAAATTTGCTGAACATGGAGAATTTTTCTAAATAACTAAATCAAATATCTGTTTTACCAAATGGTCCCGGCAGAAAGTGCTTCCTTCTTAAACAGAGCAAAAAAATAAATGAGAGTACTCCCTAAAGGAGGGACGATAATTGTTAGAAATAGAAACATTTAGAGTGGATCTTCATAATATGAGTGTAATCCGTTCCACAATCTTCTCGTAAAGCGAAACACTTATTAAAAGAAATAACTTTTTGCACATTTGTTAATGTAAAATACGATAATGCATTCCAAGCCAAAAAAAAATTATGCACTAGGTTTATTCAAAGAAAATTAAGTATACATTCTTTAGGATCTTGGTTCACATTCACCTTTTCTTCTGTTGTGGAATGGAACAACTGGGGAAGCAAACTCGATTTGTTAAAGCAAAAAAAAATCTAAATAAATTGCTAAAAGTACCTAATTCCTTCAAACTAGAAAGCAGTCTAAACACATTCTTTTGCTGAGCAAGTTGTTTTCCTGCCCAACATCTATAGTCATAAAGTGCATAACTCACTGTGTGAATTGCTCGTTGAACGAGGTTCCACTGTTTTTATACTATTGATACTCCATTTTAAATCTTGAATTATCCTCTATTTTCCTAATTGCCGTTTGAGTTACTACATTTTTTAAGTGATAGAGCAGGTTTTGTATGCTCATGACTTAAAAAAATGTATTAAAAATGAAGTAGATTGGAATAGATAGATAGATAGATAGAGGTCTTTATTTGGGCAAAATTGAGACTTAATGGCCCTTTCTTCCATTTAACCCATGCATATATTGGGAATATTGATCTTTGAAAATAGAATTATGATGAGAGAAGCGGATCATTTGCTAAAAATCCATGGGATTTAATGGCAAGTGGCTTTCATTCACTGAAATTCCATGCACAACATGTAAGTAATTATAAAACGAAAGATGTGTGTCCCAAATAACAAGCGTGAGCAAGTTGAAAATTGCCAACCCTAAACTATTTACACAATTAAACATTGATACATACCTACTGATAGTTATTGAGGGATTGAAATGTTGGAGTGGTTTTATTTCAAGTGGAGCACACAATTTAATTTTCAAAATAGTCTCCTTTTAAGTCAAAACAATTGTTCTAACAATCCCGTGAATATCCCTATAATAGGTGCCATCATCTTCCCAGCTGATGGAAACTTCTTCACCTTTTTCCGAGCAGGTACACCCTTTGCACTCCACTGTTTTGATGCAAAGTCAGCAAATGCGGCATCCCACAAGCAGATAGCTTGAACATGTCATATTCTTCAGCCAATAAATTAAATGCTCTTCCTACATGCCCATAGCCGCACCTATCTCTCTTATCTTAAATCAATGGTCTCCAGGATCTTTTGGCAGACTTAATCAATGTTATTAACAGTGGTCGTAGTTTATGGCCGCTTCAAATTCTCATAATCAGCCAAGCTGGTTTGGCAACATTTAAATTCAGCTGCCCAAAATTTCAAGTTCATAAATCATGCTGAACATTCCCTGTACACAGTGTCCAAATCATCTATGAATTGCACATGCATTTTGCCTTTCAAAAACCAATATTTATGAGCTCGATTCTCAATTTTATAGTTTTCCTACAATACCTCACAACAACTCACTCAAACGACTGTTTAACAAAAACTGAGGGTCCATAATGGCAGAAATTTTAGTTAGTGCCTTTCAATGCAAGTGCAAAAAAAAAATTAATTCCCCAACTATTAAAACGATATTTCCTCCTTTAAAGGTTAAAATTACGATTGCTACTCTGATTGAAGCCTCTTAAACATTTGATAACCATAATAATAGGAACTATTATCAATAAACATGACACAAGCACCTTGAGCCTAAAAAATGCCAGTTTAAAAAAATGAATCATGAAGGACTTGCTAAACTGCATGAATTACAACACAAAGTATGAGGAAGGACCCAGTGTGAACAGACACTTCCCTAAAAGAAAAACCAAAAGTAAAATGCACACGTGTAACCAATCCCCGAATCAACTGAATGGAAGGGCTCTAGAAGGTACAAGAAAGGCCGAGAGTGAAACCAGAATAGCGCATGCAATACAAAATTGCAAAACTGAAATATAAGCAATATAAAAAATATATGAGAGATACTTACAACAATCCCTTCGCAGCTGCGAATAGATGACAGCATTAACTCAACAATGCGTGGTAAATTTGGACCCATATCTTCCCCAGCTACAGTTGAAACAGAAGCAATGAGGCCATAAGCACTCTTCCGAATATCTGGATCATCACATTTTTCTGCTATGGAGAGACCCGAGTTGATACATTCATGAGCCAATGGCTTGAAATGTGCAGCACCAACAGTGCGGGCCAACACTCCCAGTGTGTCCAATGCCTGAGCTTTTAGCTGATCCTCATCACTTGTGCTGTCCCCACTAACACCATTTTCTCCTGGATTAACAGTATCTACTAAATACATTTTGAGGCACTCCATTATTCTCGGAAAATAGGGTATCATCTCTTCTTTGGCTGCATTTGCTACAAATTTGAAAAGACAAGAGAAATTTTTTACAAACACACAAACCAGGAGTTTCTTCAATGATCCACCATTCATTTCTCTCCACCCAAAGTGAAAATAACTATGGGGCCAGAAAATGCACAACTACCTTCTCTGTGGTGGTGATAAACCTAGAATGCCTCTGGCTAACTATTCCATGTTGCCATTTAAGGCTATCACACCCCTTAACTTAACACTCTATGATATAAAATGAAGTAACACTAATACAAACAAGCTTCTCTTGGGTAGAGTTCTTAGCTAGTGGTGTAAATCACTAAATGACAGAGTCATCATGGAGAGGTCTCAAGACTGATCTCCTTGAATGGCACCAAGAGAGGCAACCAGAAGTGGCTACATGTTGAGGATGCACATATAATCACTAAACTGAAAGTTGAACATGGATTTTTTTACAATATAACCCACAATATCAGAGACAAAATGAGAGATAATGACACCTCTGACTATCTTCAATGATTTAAATGCATATATTTATGGCAGGTCCAGCACAAACATGTCTCTCTCATTATTGCAGTAATTAGAACAGTTTCATCAAGCATATCTTACAATGCAACAAAACAAGGTACGCAGCAACTACAAGCTACCATTCTGGAGAATGTTTGACACACAACACTGCCAAACTGTATCACAACGAGCACATCAATACAGTATAATCACCCTCTCTGCAACTCATCTCAACAAGTTAATGATGTGTGTGCCCTTAGCAATGCAACAACTACTCTTTTGGTTATGTTGAGTAGCAGGAATGATTTCACTGTGTTTACAATCATGGTTTTCTACAAAATGACACACATGATCCATAGAATTGTTTAAAGTTCATTTAGGGGACTTCAATTAACTTTTTAACAATAAATTCTGTTTAATTCACTTGCATACCGCACATATAATTTTGGCATTTCAGCAGAACCCTTCACCCTTGAAATGGATCATGCTTTCATTTAAGTGCAGGCATTGGCTTGATGCACTCTATTACTGCATGCCTTGAAAGGCAATTGGGAGGCTAAACTCACCTGCAGAACCTATGGCACTCAGGGCTAGCTCTCTGAGATTGACAGAGTTAGCTGGATTCAAGGCAGTGAACAGTCTTTCCATTAGAATTGGTAAGTATGGCAGTAGTTTTTCGCCCAAATTCTCGCAAAACATTTCCAGAGCATAAAACATTTTATATACACCAGGAGGCTCTTTGCCATCCTTCTGAAGCTGAGCACATAACTGGGCCAAGTATTCAAAAAGCACAGGCAGAAGCTCTGATGCAAAGTTACTAATTTCAGGCTGAAACAAAGAATTTCAACATTAGCAGAAGATTATTTAACAGTTCAGTTTGGAAGAATCAAAATTTTGATCAAAATTTCAACCTGGAGGTGCTCTGAAAATCGGCCCAGAGCAAACAGAGCAGCATTCCTGACGACTGCTTCTTTGGATGTGATACCATTGCAAATGCAGCGAAGCAAAAGCTCCAAATACTTTGTTCTTATACATTCAGCACACCCCTCTGCAAGAACAGCTAGTGCAATATAGGAGGCTCGTTTGGCATATACATCCTCTCCCTGAAGAGCGGGTTCAATATACTGCAGCTGATAGAGAAATTTGAAAGGAAAAGACATGACATTGAGCATCTACATATTTCAAACCATTCAAGCAACATTACAACCACTCCACGAATGAAGTGTGCTAACACTTCTGTGACTCTATAATACCACAAATGAAAACTTTAAGAATGTATAGATATTAATTAAGGATTCAAAATGAACAACTTAGGCTCATACCATGGGCTAGTCAACATACAACCAAACAATTGTGATGTTAATAATTCTTCAAGGGCATAATGTATATCATGAAATAGCACAAAAAAAGACACCAGCATCTGCCTCCATCCAGTATGTTTCCCTAAGTGGAAGACTACCACGCTGGAGAAGGTGAATGATGCCGTTATGATGCTAATTAATCAAGATGTTGAATAACATAAATTAAAAGACCAAACCTTGCTTTACTGAAGATGCATTGCAGCTGTACAGAGAGGCTGCACAACATATAAATTGGACATAACTGGAAGTTCCTCTCTTCTGTACAAATGGAGTAGTAGTTTTGAGGGGAGGCGACCGACAGCTGAGGTCATTTGCGCCATAGGGGATGGATAGTAAAGGATGAGGGGAGGAGAGAAACCCGGCGTCGGCATTAGCCTACTCTTTACGAAAGGCGCCAAGGGGTCCGCAGCTTAACGTCCTATCCGACGGACGGCGAACTCACTCAAAGTGCCCTCCACAAAGCACCTCAAGTGGGGATCGAGATACCCCTGAAAAATATTCAATACCGCCGGGATTTGAACCCGGCGGTGTTGAATATTTTTCAGAGGTATCTCGATCCCCACTTAAGGTGCTTTGTGGAGGGCACTTTGAGTGAGTACGCCGTCCATCAGCATAACTTCAACTACTGTTTTGTTCATAGCTATTTTCATACCGCAATGCCACGCTTTTAGCTAGATATTGCTAATTCAAGTAGGACAATTACAGTGGCAGTAAATGTATATATGTATATTCTCATGTGCTATAATTATTCTAAACCAAAAAGAGTCTCAATTACTTTGTAGATAGAAGTTCCTTAAACAACGAAGACTGCATCAAGAAAACAGGGAAAGTGAGAACAAACAAACTGAATACAAGGTTCAACTTATACATGGAATTCAAATTCTCACCTTCTGCAAAAGTAGAATATGGGTGTGTATAAATATCATAAAATTATGGTGTTGCATTAACCATTGCAAGTAAAAAAAAATTCATAAGCTGTAAATTAGATTATGCAAATTGAACTAATAATAGCCAACTTAACACAAATTTGCATCAGCTGCATATGTGCCAACTCAATTTCATAGTTGACAGACATGTGAATACTATTTTGGGTGATGTGATTAGTGAACTTTTTTAAAACTACCATGCCCATCACCAACGTAATGGGTTTAATTAACTTTGAAAGGTGTACCCACAGTGACTCACTTGCTATTTAAGCTAAGAGTTATTTACCATAGGTGGAATTAATTTTTCTGGTGGTATATGCATAGCTAACACATCCAGAGTCTGCGTGGCACATGCCATAGGTGTACTGCCCTCATTTTCATCAGCAAAATAATCCTCGTCATCATCATCATCTTCAGGTGGAGCATTCATAACAAAGAATAAAGTATCCAGGATACCAGGCACTATATTCTTTTTAACAACGGACTGTGAATAGAATCAAAAATATTATTCAAACATACAATCAACATTTTAACAAAAACAAACCACAAGAAACTTCACTTCACTCTACACATGAATCCACTCCATAACCCTCAAGTTCCTTCTTATGGTTCTCACCATCCCACAATCCCCAAATCATCTAGGTAAATAATTAAGAAACTTTACCTGGCTCATAACAATTAAAAGGCAGCTTTTATCCCCAAAAATTGTATTCTAATCTAATGGGGTAGACCACAAGAAAGCATACAACTTCCTTCTTCAAGCATTCCAACAAATAGCATTAACCCAGTCAGATTAAATGATCAGAAGGTTTTCCAAACTTTCAATACAAGAACTGCAGTAGGCAGTCAGCATAATGTTAGCATATGTCCTAAATGACAATAAAAAAGTTAAGCAGTTGTGACTTGTGACATTGTTAAGGACCACGTCTAGTGATTCTACTTCTGCATTACTTGTCTCCATCCTTTACCCTTTCGTAATATCAACAAAAAAGTTTTCTTCCTTTTAATAAGCGGTATAACCCCATCTGGTCAGTATGAACCCATCTGATTGTTGACATACTCTATAAATCCTGATCATCTCAATAACATAACGATTTGTCTAAAGTTTTGCTCTTCATCCATCACAGATTAAATCTTTAGGTCAGCTGTTTTAAAAATCCTTATTCAAAAATTTTCATTTTCACCTTCCAAAATACTCCCCCACATACGAGAGCCAATTCCATTTCTTATTTCCCTGCAGTGATAGCTTTGGGAATTCAGGAACAGCATGTTCTGACGACAATTGCAATTTCAAAATGGATTACAGTTGCAATTCTGTAAAATCCAGTAAAAAAGCTTTTTATATATTCTCCTTGGGGGCATTTTCAATGCATGGGAAAAGCATTTCCAGCTTTGAATTTTAGTCTCTAACCCGGATGCACCACACAGTTATTCAGGAACTTTTTAGTATTCAGGAACTATTCAGTTATTTCAGGGGGTACTTTCAATTTATACTGGTGTGCTGAAGCCATGTACAAATGTTTCATGACAGCAGGTCAAAATTTATTTTACATTTATTTTATATGTTATCCATATAATTTCACATTCTGCTTAATTAAGTCTCTCGTTTGTAGATAATTCTATACCAAAATAGTTGTTCTACATTCTGTAAAATTAGCGACAGATCAGATTGTCACATTTGTACAGCTGCTAACCACAAAAGCCATCACATGTACATCTTAAGCTAGAAAGCTCCAAAAATAACGCATAGTTAAATAAATGAATTGAGTTACAGGGAAATGGGCTTAGAAGATATTTATTGTTCTAGGTAATATGTGTATCCGTGGTTTGGCTTCACTGCCAACTGAGCGTTAAAATAAAATTAGAAGAATTTTTGTTCGCGGAGCACCTTCTATTCTTCCTAACTTTGTAAGAGTATTTCTGAGGTCCCCCCCACCCCACTTCACAAACGATGAGTCTCTTGAAAAAGATAATCACAGAGCAATTTTCCCATCAAAGCTATCTTCTCTTATCTATGGCTATCTTCCAGCTACATGCTCAAACAAATATTTGTAATGTTAGCTATGTATCTGGACTATAATCTTTGATTCACTACCAACAGTTAAGTTCAAACAAGGCAAATAAAGAGTAATACCTTTTTCTTTAGTCTGGTAATCCATCCAATTTGGTTGAGGGCTTTCACGCGAACGGACGAGTCTAAAGATTTGTCTCTGGCCATAGTTAGGCACATCTGAACCAGAGGCTCGATGTGATGCACAACAACAGTGATGGAGCTCTCAAACATGGTCTCGAATATTTCCATGGCTTGCACACCACGATCCTCATCAGCAGCCACTTGAGCCCTCACAATAGCCATTAATTTTGGCATCAGCTGATTCAGCATACTTTGTACCTGAGTGCAAAGGATTATCATGCTTATTTGAATTGTCTGTTCCATGTAACCATAAATTCCTGAATATAAATAACACATTCTTCTAACGTTTTCGGACTCACGTTTGCATCTGAACCAATCACAGGAACTAGGGAATTCAAGGTGAGTACAGTATAAAAAGCAAGAGGAGAACCCAGATCTTGCAACGAATTCAGAGTGCCATTAAATAAAAACATCATGGATGACAGGTGTTTCTCGAACTGGTCTGGAGATATTTCGGTTATTACACTCAGCGTGTACATCCCCAACTGTGAATTGGATGGAGAATTACTATAATTAAATAAAACTCAATCACATGCACAATAACCGTCAACCCATATCGTACCTCTTTCTCCTCGTAATTGGCACTGCTGGTCAGCCGTTCGAGAAACTGAAGCAATTCCGGCCAACTCTGTCTTGGAAATTCATGTTTTACTAAAGTCCCGATGAACTGGGCTATTGAATTCTTTACCAATTGTTTAGGCTCGTTTACTAAGGCTTGGACAAGCCCTTGTTTTATGCTTTAAAGAAATGGTTCGGATTCGGAAGAATAAATTACGGTCATGTCATGAAGGGACTTGTTAATTGAAACTACAGAAGTATAGTTTTTGGAACATACCTATTTCTCACTTCCACAGTAAGTTTTGCCCAGTTCTTACTTTTGGAGAACCTCTTTCTAAGCAAAACAGCCGCATACTGACGTATCTGCGGATTCTCAGCGGTAACTATTACATTGCACAGTGCCGGTATGACCTCAGGATCCTTAAATGCTAAGGACAATTCCCCAGTGCCCTAGAAATGAAAAAGTAACTACTTAAACGGCATTAACACACCTCCAGCCTAGTATCACTCCATCCATAAGTTCTAATTTTCGCTGGGCAGACCTATCTCATGCAAATTTCTACATAATTAGGTTACGAAAATTGTTTGACAATTAGGCACATGTGTCTTACAAGCCGATCACATTTCTGACAATAAGACATGGCATTAATGAACCACTCAATGTTTTCAACGATAAATGTTTAATCTTATAAATTTTTCATACCTGCTGAATTACGGCGTTGTCAGCCACCAGCAATTTTGCTAATATTTCTTCTAAACCAGACATCCCCGCTTAGATATTAACCCTTAGATATCTCGTTCGTACCATCCCTCCACCGATATAATTTCGCCGAATCAAACAGATCGATATATATCGTGCCCGTCTCACCTTCCGACGACTACACACGACGAAAGGAGGGGAACTTTACTTCGAGGGCGATTATTGGCAACAAATTACGGCAACTATTTGAGGTAATAATGCAATTGTGATTTATTTGTAAACGCACAAAGGAAATAATGACGTGGACGAATTTCAAACGTATTCATTCGCCACATGCAGTCTAGTGTATAGTTTTGGTCATTTTAATCCGCGGGTATTTTAAACGGTGGCAGAAGTAGGTGGCCTTCGTTAGTGGAGGGTCAGTTTGGTAGTGCGTTGCTACAAAATTGTGGTCGGCGTCATGCAACTTTTACAAGTATACGATTGCGAACGAAGTATTCAAGAAATGACTATTTGGATAACATAAAATAAACCTAAAGCCTAATTAAGAAGAAACATTATTCAATTTTTTTAACCCATATGTAAAGGAGGTGCAATTTCCCTCTCTTCTTTTAGACAACTTCCACGTCAACTAATTAATTTATAATCTGTGTTTCTATGTATACATGCTACAAAACTTTGCTGGCAGGTATCCAAACATTACAACATGCATTGTCTGTTTATGGCTAATATTCCTCAATTATAAAGAATAAATTTTGCTTGTGCGATATTTCCAGCTACAGCACCAGTATTTTCATAGAATCAAAAAGAGCTCTCAGAGTAATGACAGGAGAAATTCCTGAAGTCCATACTTCCTAAAATAATCCTCTCACTCTACATTGTGTATTAATTTTATAAGCAATAGCATTTGTCAAACATAATACCCATCTATTCCACATGACTAACCAGGAGAGCACACACCAAAATATGAATATACATGGCAGATGAAAAATTTTTACTCTCACAGAAAAAAATACTAATTAAATGATAACATAATTATTTAACACAATACATTATCACTTCAAATTAGTTTGAAAAAGTAGCGCATTTAAAACCATAATTTCAGCATACCCAAAAATCCATTTAATTTATTTGCTGGGCACTTAATCAAATTGTAATTTCTTTCAAAACTTTGTACACATTATGTTCACTGTAAATACTGTTCATCAAGCTTTTTCATGAGTTCGTTTTTGGCCTCAATGGCCAACTGGTATAACTCAATACCAAGGAGACCTGCTGCTTTTTATTGATAACTAATGTTTCATAAGATAAGCAAGAGAGCTAGTCAAGGAAAAAATGGACTTATTTTTGTTTCAATAATTTGTGGCAATAATATTAAATATAGAAATTTTGTGAAATAACCAAACTGCTTACAATTTTTTTTTAATTGTCCAAACATGGTAAATATGCAATGGCAAAAACTAAGTATTTTCTTACACCTTGAAGTAAAATTCCAGAAATAAGAAAAATATTTAAATGGGCATATCATCATAACACACTAATCTATTTAAAGAATTTTGTTCCTTGCCTTAACTAATAAAACAGGTTTAGTGTTTCTGGCCAAGTTAATAAAATATAATTAATAATACTCCATGAAAAGTCATTCTTTTCTACAGGTGCAAAGGGCATGGAATACATTCCCAGGATCTATCCAAGTTGACAGCTATGAATTTTAGTGGTGATCACAATTTTGTACTCTATGAGCATAATTTAACGAATAGAACTATTTTCCTGTCCAAAATACACAGCTATAATTACAATAGCTCATCATTCTCTTAGCTCATTGAGCACAAATTTGTGCTCTATGAACCTACTTAACCAGTAAGAAACTATTTCCTCTTTGAAAATAAATAAATATGGAAAAATGTATATGACGACATGCCATTCCTAATTATTATTAATAAAGATTTTAGCAAGTAATAATTTTAATAACCTGGAAACTCAGTCAAATTGATGGTAATTACTTTATGTTAAAAGGAGGTAAATTATGCAATATAGGCCTACCTTTTCTACATACATTATTGAGTACAACAAACCAAGTATTACAGAAAGAAATATAGCAAATTGTTTAATTCCACTTAATGTTTTAATCTTCCGACCCAAGTTTCAGTGCATAGTATCATCTTCTGGTATATTTTTAAGCTTTTTCTCCAAAGATATATTTTTCTGGCCATTGGGTGAAAGGAGGCATTTTGGGATTGGACAGGAGTTGGGTATGGGGTCTAGCCTGATCCATACCCATGCATAGAGTATGCTTACTTGAAATGTAAGGATCTCATCATTCATATATTTTCCTTATCTCGTTAGAGAATTTAATTCACCTCACTTGGAAATTTTGTTCTGTTAATGCAAAATCTGCTAACCCTATACATCCTTAATATTTTGGCTATGTATTAATTGCATTTTCAAGTTTCTCGAATGGCCACTATTTCATTAAACTGCGAATTGAACTTGGGAAGGTTCTTCCTTATTTATACACATATTTAGTTGCTTATCTAACTACTAATTCACACGTAAAGTACCATATTTTGAGTGTTACTGCAATGACAGGTACATATTAGTTCTGCACTGAGGATAGCTGCTGTTATTAAATAAATATATAAATGAGAAGTTATCATAACATTATTATTGCTAAGAAATGACAGAGATATCTGGATAGCATTAATTCTACTTATTAATTGATCCTTATGTACACAATGTTGTAAAGCACAGCTATTAATGTTGGTTTGCTTTGTTTCAGGAAGCCATAGATTGAAGTAACTCTTCTACTGACAAAGGAGATAGCTTCAGGCGTCACTTTGTGGAAACGATACATATTGCAAAGGAAACACTTGGTTTTTCCACATAAAATATTTATTCACGACCTAGGTTTCGACGCTCAGCGTCATCTTCACCTGAAGATGACGCTGAGCGTCGAAACCTAGGTCGTGAATAAATATTTTATGTGGAAAAACCAAGTGTTTCCTTTGCAATCTTCTACTGACTCCTGTTCAGAAGCAAACATGGCACGACCAGCAATCAATGAAATGTGGCTTTGATATTTCGCCACATCCAACATATTCTACCTATCTCGCCTTACTTTCAAAACGCAACAAACATTGCAGGGTCAAAGATCTGACAAACACTAGGGATGTCATTCAAGAGGTAAACCATTGGTTTTCAATGCAATCCGTAATGATGGCCTACAAAATGTTGAGAAATGCTGGGAGAAAAGTATAACTCTGGATGGTGACTATGTAGATAAGTCTTAACAAATACGAAAAAAAAATTAGGTTTTCATCTCAATCGCTTCTTGGCTACAATTTAATCTTCACAATACTCCTTGAACCTAGGTCACTATTTCTAGGAAGAACAGTCCTTTCTAGGGCAAATAAGGGAATAAGAGTGAGGTGGGAAAGGTTCAGACAATAAGCCTTTTCTGACTTCAATAAATGTTCGTAATTCCCAATTACAATTTTTGAGAAGCGAAACATTCAACAACTTATGAAGCAGAATATTCAGCAATCATTGTACACGACAATGGTAAAATAAGTCAAAAGCACCAAAATGCAGTCCAAGCCAACTTAAAACCTTATCTTTTTGTATCAAGATTTTCATTTTAATCAGATTTTTTTTTTTTCATTTTAAGTGGGGAGAGATTAACAGCACTTCAAGGAAGGATGGTAATGCCAACATGAGTCACATGCAGGCTTCTTTCGATTAATTATTCAAATATTAGTACGTGAAATTTTATTAATTTCCTACTACTCAGGTCTTTTCAAAATGTTCAAGTGCCAAATTTTCATAAATGCAGAGATAAGTTTGTGTTATTTGCAATTCTGAAAGGCCAATCTTTGACCCTTTGAATTTTATAAAAATGAGATCACAGCTTCTATGACATTATTTTTACAATTAAGTTCAATTCAGAACAATAATAGTAATATTGTTTACATGTAGTAGCCATCTTGGTATTCTTAAGTGTTTTTGACTCATTTGAGGATCAGTTTGACTATATATATATAAAATCATTAGGGAGGTGAGAGGAAGTGGTATGTGCAGTCAATTCAAACACCTTTATCTATTCTTGTGCAACATTTTTCAGTCTTATGTTTGTTTATAACAATATGATAAAATGATGAATTAACTTATAGGCATTCCATAAAACCCTGCCAACTAATCGTAAGTTTTTTAAATCCTCTGATTGAATATGAGCAATACTCAAATACTACATCCTCAGAATTCAAGTTTGAAATGATTAGCACAAATCAACATAGAATTCCATGATACTAATTACAAAGTCAGTGATGCTGATTATCCTTCTCAATGTATGTAAAACCCTGAAACAAATACTCATTATTGTAAACAACGTAATCAATCAAATTTACAATGACTACAGGTTGGGGAAGCAAATAATGAAGATATTTTGTATTTAATTAGGATTTTTATTCTTCTGAATATATAAAATTTTCAAATAAATATTTCAAAATAGTAACTGGAGGCCCTTTTCCACAAGAAGCACAAGTAATATCTTTCAGAATCTCAATGGTGCTATTCAAACTGGAAATTCCAAGTTCCATTTAAATATAATTTAATAACAAACAAGTCTCCTCAACAATTTTCAAACTAGGTTAAAGCACTCATTATCTCAGATGATGGACAGACAAGCCCCATGTGAAGTGAAATGTGATGCATGTAATCATAGTCCTGCTATTACTCATCAGAGAAAATGAAGCACTGAAACTGGAAGGCACAGAGTACACCCTCGCACAAGAAGGTTTCCAATTTGTTTCTGTATCACATACACAAAATGATAGCCCAAAGATGGAAGTTTTCAACAGCACAGAGAAGATAGGCAAGCTTAATCACTATGAGAATAATCGCTGAATTTTTGAAGACAACTCAGGCGACATTGAGCCAGCCACAGCAGAAAAGGCATCTGGAAAGTCTCGCTGTGCAGACTTCAACAATTCAACTATGTTGCTCTCAGTCTCTGCAAAAAATCAGAACCACATTCAGCTACAAATTAACTCAAATAAGCAAAACCACTTCCAGTATTAGACACAGAATCATAACTAGAGTCGACCCTCAGTTAACAAAGACAATAGTTAAATATATTTCATTTAATTAATTCCCTCATGCATGCCCTCTTGAATATATATTCCATCATAAATTTTTTGTTCACATTTTATGCGAGAAAAAGCTACAAATTTTAAACAATAAGAAGCTGGTGAAATTTTCAAAACAGGTCACAGCCAAACAATGCCCTCTGACAATTATCACAGCTAACATAATTCAGTCTAACGCTCACCACCTGATCAATGAACACATAAATGGAAAGAAAAGAGAGAGGTATACACCACTAGAAACAAACCATTTGGGCAGTACAAGGGTGGAATTGTGCCAGCAGGAAGGCCAAAACCATAGTGAGTATTATACATGATAATTGATTTTACATCTTGTTCATACAAATGCATTTTACAACTACAAAATTATGGTGTTCTAAGTAGCAAAATAAATCATGTGCAAAAGTGTATTCCTTTGATGCGATTCATTTATTTCAATAAGGTTTCATATGATAGCACCCCAGGTGAAAAAGGATATTTTCCATGGCATTTACACCATCTTATTAGGAATTACTGAATAAAGCCCACAAGACTGAAATACATTTGATTCACTAAAAATAATATCACAACATTGTCCAGAATATTGTTGTGAAAACAAAAATGCATGACATTCACACTGAAATTTTTAAAATGCACCATAGTTTTGAGTAGTTTGGGAACACACTCCAAAAAACATAAGACCTAAGCCACATAAAATTTCATCTATTTCAAATGAAGTTTCCACAGATTTATTTCCTATTCCCACGTAATTGATAGGCGCATTATAAATTCAAGGAACACCAAACCAAGATCAATGCAAGAAATGTTAATCTGACATGACTGCAATGTATCAAAGGAAGCATATATTACCTTTATCTATTTGGCTGGTATCTAGTACTGTGGTGGCAATTGTAACAATTTTGCCAAGATGCGGAAGAAGAACAGGATGACCTAACTTGTATAGGTAGGAAAAGCTCTCAAATACTTTCTTGTTCTCCTCAAAATCTTCTCGAAGAGGAAGATATTGCAGGTAAACAGGGAAAACCTGGACATTCAAAATGACATTAATCAACAAAGTGTACAAGACACTTGACAATTAGAACAAAGTCACAAAAAAAATCTTCCAAACACATATGCACTTCGGAGTCATAAAATAACATATGAAAACTTACAACTAATATTATTAGATTTTAATGCATGTCCTTCATTTCTTGGATTCATGAAATAAATTTAACAACAAGTTAACCATAAAATTTAAGACTAGCAAAGAGAAACAAGCTAAATGATATTACTACCTGCTCCATTGGAATCAGCTCCACATTTGTAATTATGAGCCTCGCTAAAGCACCACATATATTATCAAGGGCAATTGCATTTGATTCCTTTGCTATGGCAGCTGACAGTGCTTGAAGAATTGCAGGATATTGTCTGAAGTTCCGCTAAGGAAAATGTTATAACTTATGACTGATGGATTTCCTCATGATATAACTGCATCCCATACCAAAGAGATCATATAATATGCAGCTAATCATAACATGCCATCTTGCTATGAAATTTGCAAAAATTACTCCTACTATTGACACAACATTGCGGGGGTAGCCTTGTTTGAGATTTTACTTAAAATTTTCAAAACTTGAACGCATGTGACAAAACCATTAACCAATCATAAATGTGGCATTATTTCTAATTATATTTCAGGAAACGTCTTGTGAATATAAGGCTATTTAGTAGCTGTTACCAGACTATGGTTACCTAAGTAGCTGTAACCATTAAAAAATGTTAAGGCTAACTACCATGGGAAGGAGATCAAGTAATTTCTGAATCCCTCAATAATCATTAGCATTTGCTCAAAGGCTCCTTCAAATATATTATGGTCATATATATACTGACTTCTTTCATTTCACAGTCCTGAGTATAAAAATAGCACGAAACAAGTGCTGATTGAATACTAACAAAATTTCAATTAGCGATGTTTATCAGTTGCAGCTTTATAATAATAAATTTGACTACCAGGATATTTTGTTATGTATTCAACCATAATTATTAATATAGTTATTCAATTACAAGAATTTTTTATGAATCATTCCACATGTAATAATGAATATCAAAATTTTTCTGCATGTTTAGCAGTGCAATATTTCATTTAATAGATCCAGCTTGGATGTACATGGGCCTGAACCCATTTTAATTAAAAATGCTCAATCATAATTAAATTAATAATCAAGGAATCTCCTAATCGCATTCCACCTTATAGATCACACAATACTGGACAATTCAAGGAACACTAAAAAGAAGCATCTTCAGAGACATTCTGAACACTCTTTGAGAATTTCTCTGGGTTAAGGGAACGAAAACAACAAAGTGAAATCATATTTTTTGGGGAAATGTTTTTTGAACATTACTGCCAGGAAAAGTTCCAAATTACACATGTTACCAAAATCAGAAAATATAAAAACTGTATTTTTCATGCCTTTAGAAACAGCATTTATGAGGGTTGCTGCTTATATTTTCAGCCTTATAATGAAAAGATAGCAATTTATCGTTGAAAATGTCTCTATTGTTTTTCAACGTCTTCTCCATGATAGTCTATACACTATTGCATGCCCTCGATCCAATTTTCGAAACACTTTTTCTCACTCCCATTGAGGCATCTCCTAAACATGGTTTTTGAATGCATTGATGGCTTCGTCAAGTGCCGAAAAACCTTGGCCCCACAATTTTTTCTTGATAAACAGGAATAAAAAGAAGTCATCTGGTGCTAAATCTGGGCTGTACAGAGGATAACCCATCAATTTGATGTTTTGGCCAATCAAATAGGTAGTTGTTTCAGTCGATCTGTGAGAGCTAGGGCTCATTCTTCATTATTGTCATGATGAAGAATGATCCTTCGGTGTCATTTCTTTTTCTGTATTTCACCAAGCTTTTCTGGCAAACAAACGTTTGTGTACCATTCAGAATTCATGGTTCTACGTTGCTCTAATAATATGGTTGCCACATGCCCAGTTATTCCGAAGAAACAGGTGATCCTATTTGCTTGGTGCACGAATCACTTTTTTTGGCTTTGGCTCATCTTGGAAGATCCTTACAGTGGATTGCTGTTATGTTTCACAGCTTTTTGATGCACCGCAATTGTATTTGTTGAGCATTTCTTTTCCCCGATTGACACCAGCATCGTTTTGAACTTTTGTCAAATAATTATGCGGGATCCAACGGGAACAAATTTTTTTCACAGCTAAATGTTCATTCAATATCTTATGGATACTCGTCATACTAATCCCCAAGGATGGCAAAGGATGGGACATTATTGCCAAAAGTGGAAGTAAGTTGATCGATGCACTCCTGTCTGGATAATCCACGTCGAAAGTCATAAAAAATCATCGCACAAAAGTGTTCAAGAGTTAATTCCATATTTTTGCAGAGATAAGATTTTCCAGTCACTGTAAACATCACAGTTATGATCAAACGACAAAATGTTCTGAAGAAAGTTAGCATAAAGGGGTCAAACTTGCCGATGGAAACGTCAGATGGCACCTAAAGCACTGAGTGTTGTCAAGGCTCAGAATACAAATAGCAACCCTCATACATGAAATAATAACTATAAATGTTGCTAATTTAATGAACTCCACAATTTTCAAGAACAACGCATTATTAATTGGCTACGCTTGGAGCTCATGGCGACAGGTAAAAATATTTTAAAAACTATATTCAAGCTTGAATGTGGCACTGGTGAACTTTCATGAAATATGTAGTTGCTCACCTACAGTTTTATAAAATGTTGATAATTTCACTTAGAAATCAGGTAACTCAAGCTCAATCAACGAGAAATGGGTCAAAATAGCTATCACTACCCAATCTCATAACCACTTGAAGATACTGTCTTTATATTATCATGTCTGAAAGGACATACATCTTTAGCGTTTGATAATTAGTTACCATAAATTTATTTCAATAGAAGGATACTGGTGAAGGGCTTCCTTTCCATGAAGGACCAATTCTCCTAGACCAAATATGGCATTATTTCTGACATCTTCATGTTTATCCTTTGATGCATTGAGCAGTATGTTCAACAGATTTGGGGCATATGCAGAAACTCGGTATGACAAAGGCTCAATGGACTCTGATATTGTTCCTATACTAAATGATCGTTGAGCAATGGTACAGCTTTTCTTCTGTAAAAATCAACAAAATTTTATTTTATCAAAAAAGAAATTTGTTATCAAAACAAACTCATAGACCCACATCAAAATATTCATTAGCAAATGCATGAAATTACTTTTAAAAAATTAATAAGTATCTATTTTCTCAAATCACTAGCTCATGGCTAACAGAATGCATTCATAGCACATGTAAATAAAAATGGATATATACAAGATTAAAATGACATTGCAATTAATTAGTGGTTCCAAAACAGAAATGACTTCTTTCAATGCATTACAATTAATATTTCTTGTTGAAGAAAGAATGAAAGTCAAACGCATTTTGTTTCATGCCATATTTAGTATCAGTAACTGACATGATGAATGGCCAGAACTAAAAACCAAAAATGCTAAAATAATTTTCCTAGTTGAGTGAATGTGAAAATTTTATTTATAGATCCCCAATTAATAACACCAGATTCATATGTGGCATCTTTGGGTTAACTAGCTTTACAAGTCAAAATAATTTACACATAAGCACTATGCAAAATATAAATACATTCAAAAGGAGGGAAAGGAGTTTTGCAATTTAAGGGGATCCAGTAGATGAAGAGAGCTCCATGGCATGGAGAGACAAATGTTACACATGCTTGCTAACAGAGCCTTGAATAGCAGCCAAACGTAATGGCGGTGGTCTGATCTTAAACAGGTTACTGGGATGGGTAAGACATTATTGGGTCAAAAAATTAACATGATTGAGCATGCGTTCTTTTGCAGAATAAGCAATGTGAATAAAATAACCCTGCCAAAGCTGAAAAGATTGCTCCTGGTTAGTGAAAAAGTTTAAGAATACATCCTTGATGGCCAAAAAATATGAAAGGGACATAGGCCCCAAGGACTAGGCTAGATATCCCAAATAAGAGCAAAAATTGGGGTACAGTATCATAATATAATGAAAACAAAATGAACATATTAAGGCATCAATGATGTGATAAAGAAGGAGCATGGGCTTACAGATGTGCTTAGAAATACCAAATGACACATAGTTTACTTACAGTTTTGGCTATAAGAAGAGGATAAAATTGCTCAAAATAAACAGAGAAATCATCCGGAGTCATTGCTTTTCCCAACTTTGGAATAATATCACCAGCACACTCGATCAGAAGCTCATCTTGCTCAGCATCCTCATCATCAGACTCACTGTCATCTTCTTCTATGTTATCTTGACACTCAACCTGGAAACACAATGCCTCTCATAAGCTACACATAACACTCTTTTACAAGAGCCTGAATATTACTCTAATTGTACATTTACTAAACATGGGTGACATTTACAATTTAATCTATGTCACACAAATAGGTCTGATTCATTTTATTTTTCCTTCTTATTCATTAATAAAGGTTGAAATCAAACTGCTAAAAAGTAGCACCCAACACTCACAATATAGTTTTTAGGTCATCATTTGGAAAGAATGGAGATAAATAAGTGTAGAGATTGGACGACAGAATAAGTAGATGGAGAAAATATGGAAAAAAAATACTATTTCGTATTTAGTAGAAAAGGGTGATTGTATTGAACGGAAACTAGTTTTAAATCCCTTCTATTGTTCAACAGTTTTCAGAAAACAAAAATTTAAACCTCTACAAACAATGACGGATCTTGGAGTCTTAGTCCACTGGCTCTGGGTCTTTGAGGGGAATAGAGACTACAGCATTCCTAAGTAGCAACTAACAAAATACTAAATATCTTTAAAACCTAAACTAAATATTAAAATAACATTCATTAGCTCTGCATACTTTTTAGCTCCCTTGATTCAATGTCAAATGAATGTTATTTGCAACCCTCTACCTCAATGTCCAAGTAATCTCCCCTCCGTTACTATCTAAAGGATTCCAATACCTCTCACCATCTTCTCTATTCATTTGTCTGGCCTTCTTCAAATTTCCCTCAAATTTGCCATCTCTCTTTCCCTAGCCCATGCCTAGAGTTCTATCTTTTTTCTTTTTGCCAATTTCATTTTTCAATCCTTCTCCACACCCGCATTTTAAAGGTCTTCAATCTACACTTATCCACCTGCCTCAATAACAGAATTTCTGAACCATATGAAACTTAACTCCAAAATTAAGTTATCTTTAGTCTTTCCTTTAAATCTTTAATTAAGGTTGCTGTCATCAACACCCGCCTCTTTCTAAACACAAATCACCTGATATGATTCTTCTTCAAATCTCCCAACCATTCTGCCCACATCCCTGTCATACTCCCCTACCTAGCAATGCCAACCACAACTCTCCATTCTCTAACCACACCTGAGCAGTCTGAGACCTGTGAAGGTTCCAGATAAGTAGCCTATTGTCTCCAGTGTACTCCTCCAAAATGGTCATCAATTACGCCTACCTTTAAGACAGCATGGGAGATCGTGATTGTGTGGTGGCTAACATACAGGCTTCCCACTATGAGGGCCCAGGATCAAATTCCGGAGGCAGCAGATGTTTTTCTGTGGTATCCTGGTCCCTCCTTGAGGTGCTTTGTGCAGAGCACTTTGAATGAGTATCACGTCCGTTGGGTGAGGCATTAAACTATGGACCCAAAGGCACCTTTCGAAAAGAGTACACTAATGCTAAAGCCGGGTTTCTCTCCACCCTTTCTTTCCCATCCATCCCTACTGGCACAAATGACCATAGCTGTTGGTCACCTCCCCTAAAACTACCATTACTTAAGACATCATATGAAAAGGTACCATTATTGGCATTTCTGAAAAAACTTTACCTTGCATTGCAGCACATCTTTAATTGAATTAATTATGGCATCTCTATGGCCTTCTCCTTTGAGAATGCTGCTACCTCCTTCCTTGAGCATTTCACAATATGCATCAAGGGCTGTCATAACAACGTCCCTTTCCATGTCAGTCCTTATTATTTCAGCCAGCTTTGGCACGAACATATTTAGAGCCTCGGCAAGTGCTAAAAATAAAAATTCACCATATATATCAATGTACAGGTCGATTACATGCATAGGTGTACTCCAAATTATTCATTAAAATGTACATTTTTTTCACACATTTTTTAGTTGGACCTTGTTTTTTTAGTAATTATATATTGAGTGCATTCTAAAATTCACCACCAGTGCTATGGATACTGCCAAATGGTACTGATAATATTTCTTTGCTTTAACAGATGTAATTCAACAAGCATGCAACATCAGTAGTAGTTTCTGTGGCAAGAAAATTCATAACCATGATGCTATTATTACTTATGGTTACGGCAGACAAGTCAGAATGCGACCTTGGAGAGGTAAAACTCACAGAACAAATAACATTTTTTAACTTAGTTAAAATACCTCTCTTATGATGACCCTTGGATTTTGCTATTAAAAAATTTACTTATAAAGGTTGACCTATGATGAGCAAGACACCGAATCTATGTTACTCAAAGGCCTCCTGTGTTAAGCATCTTAGGTGACAAGGACTAGAATAATTCTGAAGTCTGAGTGAATTGGTGACTTATGATTTGATGACTATAATACATGAAAGCATTGGCATCAAATGACTCAGCATATCATGAGATGAATTAATGTTTCAATCTTCACGGGCACAGTGACATGAGAAAATACAAATAATATACCCATCTATTCTCATACTAAACAGCAATGAGCTGAGCTGGTTCAAGCGTTCTTTTAGTATCTTGCTGTCTCGTTGCACCAATTAACTTATAATACATAATAGGACTAAAAGAACCCATTCAACAATTCGCAGTCGGAGAGAAAGAGATATTTAACTATCATGGGAATCAAATGCATATAGATAACTATGCTTAAATCTACCACATGGTTTACTGCTGAAGTAAGTTAAAGACAGTTGTTGCCATTTTAAAAGAGAAAAATCAGATCAAAAAAGTGATAAACCCAAATATCGACCAGTTTTTGCTAATTAAATCAGTAAGAAATTGAGTCCAAATATGATATATTTCAGGGCTAGTGGATACTCAATTGCACATTTCCATCCTAAAGATTTACTCTTTTGAAGTCTTTTAGCTCCTACAGTCCACCTACTTCAATTCAAAACCCTCTCCTATCCCAATCCATTCAGAGTACCTAGGTGTCTTAAATAGGGCATTTTCAAGGATATTTCCTATTATTGGGAAATGTCATCATTGTCAAATTCTATTCCAAGAGAAGTGCTTTAATATCCACAATTTATCCTGGAAATATAATCCTGCACACCGTCTTTCTTTTACCTGTGTTGTCAGTCTAATGTTCACAGTAGGTAATTATTACATTAAATTCCAGTTTTCAATTGACACATCACTCCCACCTCTTACCTATGAGGTCAGAATATATACTACGTAACATTTAAATTTATCTTGGTTATGAGATACATTTAGGAGCAACATTATTAATTAAGAAAAATTCATAAACTTTACCTTTTTTTCCTTCAGAAGTATCATGAATATAAAATGAAACACAAAAGGCAGCCAGTGCCTCTATTGAGGATTTTCTAATATCATCCCGAGGATAATTAATTAGTTTGAATACTTCTTTAAAGGCTGTGTCTAAGTATGGCACAAATGCTGTTCTGCAAAATTAAGAGAAAGTTTTTATGAAGGAGAAAACATTTATACGTGAAACAATTTAATTTTAGCACATTTACTCACTTGGAATTAGAAGCTATATCCCTCAACGCTAGGCATGCATCTACCTTTTCTTCAGCATATGAATTTTCCACACTGTAGCCTATGAATTAGAAAATTGCATTATGAAGATAAGTATTAGATGTGCCTTAAAAGGTGGCCTTAGAAAAACAGCCATTGTTATAATTGTGAAAGCGGGCAAATAATCCCATTAATAACGACAACACTTTCAATTTCAACCAGGATAGAGATTGCTTGATTATGAAAATATCAGAAATTAATAGCTTAAGTGAAGCTAACCTGTGAGGTGACACAATTCTATGCTTTTAACGGTCCACTTAATTAAATGCAGAACCAGAGAAAATCATGCTCTTTAGTCCCCCAACTATAAATTCTAATCTTACCAGCAATATCTGAATCATCATCATCTTCTTCTTCATCAGATTCACTACCTATGTCCTCTTCATCACCAGTGTCACTAACATCTTCATAAACAGGGAAAGCTGCACCCTCATCCTCTTTAAAGTGAGGCTGCAATGGAGAGGGAAATCATACCATTTTCTACAGTAATGTCAACCCTACTATAGTACAATGCATGGACCTACATTTTTGCGGAAAAACAGTTAATGAAACAGTCCATTGGTTCCACTAACTAGGATGGATATTTGTCTTGGATTTTAGGAAATCTTAATTTCAAAAATTATATTTTTGTTAAAAGCAGCTAATTCCTTCATACTAGAAAGCTGTCTAGACACATTCTTTCGCCGAGCAAGTCCTTTTCTGGCCCAAGATTTATGGTCAATAAGCTAATACCTTGCTGCGCGAAGTGCTCGTCAAATGAGGTCCCAATGATTTAATACTATTGATACTCCATTTTAAATCTCGAACAGTCCTCTATTTTCCTAGTTGCCATTTCAGTTAACACATTTTTTCAAGCAATGAGGCAGCTTATGTATGCCCATGACTTACAAAAAATTTATTAAAAATGAAGTAGTTTGGAATATTGATCTTTGAAAATAGAATTATGACTAGAGAAGCAGATCATACGGTACGATGAAAATCCATGGGATTTAAGAGCAAGTGACTTTCATTCACTAAAATGTCAAGCACAACACGTCAGTAATCATGAAACGACAGATGTGTGCTCCAAATAACAAGCGTAAGCACGTTGAAAATTGCTAACCCTGAACTATTTACACAATTAGACATTGATATATAACTATTGATAGGTATTGAGTTAGGATTAAAATGTTGGAGTGGTTTTATTTCACGTGGAGCACACAATTTATTTTTCAAAATAGTCTCCTTCTTAGTCGAAACACTTTTTCTAACAATGGTCTTAATTATTTGAACCCTTCCAAATAGTAGTTGATATCTTTCTCTGCAAACTACTACTCTGCCCAATAAATGTGCAAACTGAGGCCATAAAAACTTTATTTTGCAATTATTTTGATTTTGTCCCCTTCAAAGTACTCTCCATTTGTTGCTATGCACTTATTCCATCTTCTTTTCAACTGTTTAAGGCACCCTTGGAAGCCCTCAGCAGTTAGGCTTTTTAGTTTTCACATCATTTCTTGCATTATTGTGTCCACATCTTCCCAGTGATGTCCCCTCATTACATTTTTGCATTTGAGGACTAGGAAAAAGTCACACAGGGACGAGATCTGGCGAATAAGGAGGAAGAATGGTGATTGAATTTTTTTCCAGAAACTGTCAAACAACCAACACTGAATTTGCAGGTAATTGTCATGATGAAGGATCCATTCATTATATTTGGCTAAAATAGTGTGCACTGTTGATTTTCCTAAATTCAGTTCATCATTTGGACAGTCGGTAAGGCGAGGACCCGGACACGATCAGTGTTGTCATCAACACTGGTGGTTGAAGGTCATCCCAGCCTTGCATCATCCGTGACGTCTTGTCAGCCATCTTTAAAATGCTTAATCCACTTGAAAACGGATGTTCTCTTTGGAGCATTACCACCATAAACATCTTTCAATATTTCAATATTTTCTTGATAACTTTTACCGAACTTCACAAAAAAACTTGATGTTGATCCATTGCTCTGTAATTTCGTCAATTTCCATTTTCGACTAACAGTAAAAACAAGGGCAACAGTAACTAACAAAACTGGCACCATACGCACATGCGTATGGTGACAGTTATGTCCCAGTTTTTAGCCATGACAACCATTGAAGTGGGCACAGGGACATTTTCCCGAGGAAGCGTACCTTCTATTCCTTCAAATATGGTTGTTTTTTGGCAATTTCTGCCATTAGCTTGTCAAGTAATGATGCATAACACTCGCCCATTATTTTTTTACCTTTTTGAAAATAATCGAATACAACAATCCCATGAATATCCCTAAAAAACATGCCATCATCTTCTCAGATGATGGAAACTTCTTCACCTTTTTATTCACAACCAGTGGGAACAGAAACTTCCCTAAATGGAAAACCAAAAGTAAAATGCACACATGTAACCAAACTCTGAATCCATTGAATGGAAGAAAGTACAAGAAAGGCCGAGAGTGAAACCAGAATAGTGTATGCAATACAAAATTGCAAAACTGAAATATAAGCAATATAAAAAATATATGAGAGATACTTACAACAATCCCTTCGCAGCTGCGAATAGATGACAGCATTAACTCAACAATGCGTGGTAAATTTGGACCCATATCTTCCCCAGCTACAGTTGAAACAGAAGCAATGAGGCCATAAGCACTCTTCCGAATATCTGGATCATCACATTTTTCTGCTATGGAGAGACCCGAGTTGATACATTCATGAGCCAATGGCTTGAAATGTGCAGCACCAACAGTGCGGGCCAACACTCCCAGTGTGTCCAATGCCTGAGCTTTTAGCTGATCCTCATCACTTGTGCTGTCCCCACTAACACCATTTTCTCCTGGATTAACAGTATCTACTAAATACATTTTGAGGCACTCCATTATTCTCGGAAAATAGGGTATCATCTCTTCTTTGGCTGCATTTGCTACAAATTTGAAAAGACAAGAGAAATTTTTTACAAACACACAAACCAGGAGTTTCTTCAATGATCCACCATTCATTTCTCTCCACCCAAAGTGAAAATAACTATGGGGCCAGAAAATGCACAACTACCTTCTCTGTGGTGGTGATAAACCTAGAATGCCTCTGGCTAACTATTCCATGTTGCCATTTAAGGCTATCACACCCCTTAACTTAACACTCTATGATATAAAATGAAGTAACACTAATACAAACAAGCTTCTCTTGGGTAGAGTTCTTAGCTAGTGGTGTAAATCACTAAATGACAGAGTCATCATGGAGAGGTCTCAAGACTGATCTCCTTGAATGGCACCAAGAGAGGCAACCAGAAGTGGCTACATGTTGAGGATGCACATATAATCACTAAACTGAAAGTTGAACATGGATTTTTTTACAATATAACCCACAATATCAGAGACAAAATGAGAGATAATGACACCTCTGACTATCTTCAATGATTTAAATGCATATATTTATGGCAGGTCCAGCACAAACATGTCTCTCTCATTATTGCAGTAATTAGAACAGTTTCATCAAGCATATCTTACAATGCAACAAAACAAGGTACGCAGCAACTACAAGCTACCATTCTGGAGAATGTTTGACACACAACACTGCCAAACTGTATCACAACGAGCACATCAATACAGTATAATCACCCTCTCTGCAACTCATCTCAACAAGTTAATGATGTGTGTGCCCTTAGCAATGCAACAACTACTCTTTTGGTTATGTTGAGTAGCAGGAATGATTTCACTGTGTTTACAATCATGGTTTTCTACAAAATGACACACATGATCCATAGAATTGTTTAAAGTTCATTTAGGGGACTTCAATTAACTTTTTAACAATAAATTCTGTTTAATTCACTTGCATACCGCACATATAATTTTGGCATTTCAGCAGAACCCTTCACCCTTGAAATGGATCATGCTTTCATTTAAGTGCAGGCATTGGCTTGATGCACTCTATTACTGCATGCCTTGAAAGGCAATTGGGAGGCTAAACTCACCTGCAGAACCTATGGCACTCAGGGCTAGCTCTCTGAGATTGACAGAGTTAGCTGGATTCAAGGCAGTGAACAGTCTTTCCATTAGAATTGGTAAGTATGGCAGTAGTTTTTCGCCCAAATTCTCGCAAAACATTTCCAGAGCATAAAACATTTTATATACACCAGGAGGCTCTTTGCCATCCTTCTGAAGCTGAGCACATAACTGGGCCAAGTATTCAAAAAGCACAGGCAGAAGCTCTGATGCAAAGTTACTAATTTCAGGCTGAAACAAAGAATTTCAACATTAGCAGAAGATTATTTAACAGTTCAGTTTGGAAGAATCAAAATTTTGATCAAAATTTCAACCTGGAGGTGCTCTGAAAATCGGCCCAGAGCAAACAGAGCAGCATTCCTGACGACTGCTTCTTTGGATGTGATACCATTGCAAATGCAGCGAAGCAAAAGCTCCAAATACTTTGTTCTTATACATTCAGCACACCCCTCTGCAAGAACAGCTAGTGCAATATAGGAGGCTCGTTTGGCATATACATCCTCTCCCTGAAGAGCGGGTTCAATATACTGCAGCTGATAGAGAAATTTGAAAGGAAAAGACTTTCAAGAACAGTAGGACCCCTACGAATGTGATTCTGTAACTTGGCTATAATGAGGGGCAAAAACATTGAACATCAGAAAAACAATCACAGAATTATTTACCCTTTATGATGTCTAAATGACAGTAAACTTCAATTGACATTGAGCATCTACATATTTCAAACCATTCATGCAACATTACAACCACTCCCCGAATGAAGTGTGCTAACACTTCTGTGACTCTATAATACCACAAATGAAAACTTTAAGAATGTATACATATTAACTAAGGATTCAAAATGAACAACTTAGGCTCATACCATGGGCTTGTCAACATACAACCAAACAATTACGATGTTAATAATTCTTCAAGGGCATAATTTATATCATGAAATAGCACAAAAAAAGACACCAGCATCTGCCTCCATCCAGGATGTTTCCTTAAGTGGAAGACTACCACCCTGGAGCAGGTGAATGATGCTGTTATGATGCTAATTAATCAAGATTTTGAATGACATAAATTAAAAGACCAAACCTTGCTTTACTGAAGATGCATTGCAGCTGTACAGAGAGGCTGCACAACATATAATTGGACATAACTGGAAGTTCCACTCTTCTGTACAAATGTCAGCATAACTTAAACTACTGTTTTGTTCATAGCTATTTTCATACCGCAATGCCACGCTTTTAGCTAGATATTGCTAATTCAAGTAGGACAATTACAGTGGCAGTAAATGTATATATGTATATTCTCATGTGCTATAATTATTCTAAACCAAAAAGAGTCTCAATTACTTTGTAGATAGAAGTTCCTTAAACAACGAAGACTGCATCAAGAAAACAGGGAAAGTGAGAACAAACAAACTGAATACAAGGTTCAACTTATACATGGAATTCAAATTCTCACCTTCTGCAAAAGTAGAATATGGGTGTGTACAAATATCATAAAATTATGGTGTTGCATTAACCATTGCAAGCAAAAATAAATTTATAAGCTGAAAATTAGATTATGCAAATTGAACTAATAATAGCCAACTTAACACAAATTTGCATCAGCTGCATCTGTGCCAACTCAATTTCATAGTTGACAGACATATGAACATTATTTTGGGTGATGTGATTAGTGAAATTTTTTAAAACTATCATCCCCATCATCAGCCTAATGGGTTTAATTAACTTTGAAAGGTTTACCCACAGTGACTTACTTGCTATTTAAGCTAGGAGTTATTTACCATGGGTGGAATTAATTTTTCTGGTGGTATATGCATAGCTAACACATCCAGTGTCTGCGTGGCACATGCCATAGGTGTACTGCCCTCATTTTCATCAGCAAAATAATCCTCATCATCATCATCATCTTCAGGTGGAGCATTCATAACAAAGAATAAAGTATCCAGGATACCAGGCACTATATTCTTTTTAACAACGGACTGTGAATAGAATCAAAAATATTATTCAAACATACAATCAACATTTGAACAAAAACAAACCACAAGAAACTTCACTTCACTCTACACATGAATCCACTCCATAACCCTCAAGTTCCTTCTTATGGTTCTCACCATCCCACAATCCCCAAATCATCTAGGTAAATAATTAAGAAACTTTTCCTGGCTCATAACAATTATAAGGCAGCTTTCATCCCCAAAAATTGTATTCTAAGCTAATGGGGTAGACCACAAGAAAGCATACAACTTCCTTCTTCAAGCATTCCAACAAATAGCATTAACCCAGTCAGATTAAATGATCAGAAGGTTTTCCAAACTTTCAATACAAGAACTGCAGTAGGCAGTCGGCATAATGTTAGCATATGTCCTAAATGACAATAAAAAAGTTAAGCAGTTTTGACTTGTGACATTGTTAAGGACCATGTCTAGTGATTCTACTTCTGCATCACTTGTTTCCATCCTTTACCCTAGCCAAAATGCCAAAACAATTGTTCTACATTCTGTAAAATTAGTGACAGTTGAGATTGTCACAGTTGTGCAGCTGCTAACCACAAAAGCTATCACATGTATATCTTAAGCTATAAAGCTCCAAAAATAACGTATAGTTAAATAAATGAATTGAGTCACAGGAATATGGGCTTAGAGGATATTTAATGTTCTAGGTAATGTGTGCATCCGTGGTTTAGCTTCACTGCCAACTGAACACAAAAATAAAATTAGAAGAATTCTTGTTCGCGGGGCACCTTCTGTTCTTCCTGACTTTGTAAGAGTATTTCTGAGGTGTCCCCCCCCCCTTCACAAATGATGGGTCTATTGAAAAAGACATCACATAGCAATTTTCCCATCAAAGCTATCTTCAAGCTACATGTTCAAACAAATATTCGCAATGTTAACAATGTATCTGCACTCTAAACCTTGATTCACTACCAACAGTTAAGTTCAAACAAGGCAAATTGCCTTTCCAACTAAACAAATACCCCACTGTGTCTATGACTAGCACTAATACGCTAAAGTCATTTGAGGAAACTCACGAACAGTGAGTCCAACAACCAAAATTCAGACTTTTAAGTAACATAAAAATTGGTATCTTATAATTCTGAAGGTAGGATGATTCTTTTACTAAGCTTTCGAATAAAGAGTAATACCTTTTTCTTTAGTCTGGTAATCCATCCAATTTGGTTTAGGGCTTTCACGCGAACGGACGAGTCTAAAGATTTGTCTCTGGCCATAGTTAGGCACATCTGAACCAGAGGCTCGATGTGATGCACAACAACAGTGATGGAGCTCTCAAACATGGTCTCGAATATTTCCATGGCTTGCACACCACGATCCTCATCAGCAGCCACTTGAGCCCTCACAATAGCCATTAATTTTGGCATCAGCTGATTCAGCATACTTTGTACCTGAGTGCAAAGGATTATCATGCTTATTTGAATTGTCTGTTCCATGTAACCACTAATTCCTCATAACACATTTTTCTAACGTTTTCGGACTCACGTTCGCATCTGAACCAATCACAGGAACTAGGGAATTCAAGGTGAGTACAGTATAAAAAGCAAGAGGAGAACCCAGATCTTGCAACGAATTCAGAGTGCCATTAAATAAAAACATCATGGATGACAGGTGTTTCTCGAACTGGTCTGGAGATATTTCGGTTATTACACTCAGCGTGTACATCCCCAACTGTGAATTGGATGGAGAATTACTATAATTAAATAAAACTCAATCACATGCACAATAACCGTCAACCCATATCGTACCTCTTTCTCCTCGTAATTGGCACTGCTGGTCAGCCGTTCGAGAAACTGAAGCAATTCCGGCCAACTCTGTCTTGGAAATTCATGTTTTACTAAAGTCCCGATGAACTGGGCTATTGAATTCTTTACCAATTGTTTAGGCTCGTTTACTAAGGCTTGGACAAGCCCTTGTTTTATGCTTTAAAGAAATGGTTCGGATTCGAAAGAATAAATTACGGTCATGTCATGTTGGGACTTGTTAATTGAAACTACAGAAGTATAGTTTTTGGAACATACCTATTTCTCACTTCCACAGTAAGTTTTGCCCAGTTCTTACTTTTGGAGAACCTCTTTCTAAGCAAAACAGCCGCATACTGGCGTATCTGCGGATTCTCAGCGGTAACTATTACATTGCACAGTGCCGGTATGACCTCAGGATCCTTAAATGCTAAGGACAATTCCCCAGTGCCCTAGAAATGAAAAAGTAACTACTTAAACGGCATTAACACACCTCCAGCCTAGTATCACTCCATCCATAAGTTCTAATTTTCGCTGGGCAGACCTATCTCATGCAAATTTCTACATAATTAGGTTACGAAAATTGTTTGACAATTAGGCACATGTGTCTTACAAGCCGATCACATTTCTGACAATAAGACATGGCATTAATGAACCACTCAATGTTTTCAACGATAAATGTTTAATCTTATAAATTTTTCATACCTGCTGAATTACGGCGTTGTCAGCCACCAGCAATTTTGCTAATATTTCTTCTAAACCAGACATCCCCGCTTAGATATTAACCCTTAGATATCTCGTTCGTACCATCCCTCCACCGATATAATTTCGCCGAATCAAACAGATCGATATATATCGTGCCCGTCTCACCTTCCGACGACTACACACGACGAAAGGAGGGGAACTTTACTTCGAGGACGATTATTGGCAACAAATTACGGCAACTATTTGAGGTAATAATGCAATTGTGATTTATTTGTAAACTCACAAAGGAAATAATGACGTGGACGAATTTCAAACGTATTCATTCGCCACATGCAGTCTAGTGTATAGTTTTAGTTATTTAAATCCGCGGGTATTTTAAACGGTGGCAGAAGTAGGTCGCTTTCATTCGTGGAGGGTCATTTGGAATCTCTAGCCTCAAGTTTGGTAGAGCGTTGCTGCAAAATTATGGTCGGCGTCATGCCACTTTTACAAGTATACGATGGTCAACGAAGTACAACTTCCACATCAACTATTTAATTTATAATCTGTGTTTCTATGTATACATGCTACAAAACCTTGCTGGCAGGAATCCAAACATTAAATTATGTATTATCAGTTTATGGCTAATATTCCTCAATTATAAAGAATGGAGTATGCTTGTGCGATATTTCCAGCTACAGCGCCAGTATTTTCATAGAATAAAAAGAGCTATCGGAGTAATTACAGGAGAAATTCCTGAAATCCATACTTAATAAAATATAAATCCATTGTCGTAATTTTTGCTGCTGTGGAAATGATGATGGAATTTCTAAAGCTGCTCTACATGGTCATGTAGTTGAGATGCCTGTAGCAACAATTTTAGCAAACACATTTATAAGAGATAACACTACCAAATAATATATTTCACACAGAAAAATAGTGAGCAGAGCCTAAACATAGCATACCTCAATTTCACAAATTACTCAAGCTGTTGGCACCAATTTTACTCATGGAAGGATATATTAAGTTTGCATTTAAATAAAATGAAAAATTACTCAAACACTAATTTTCTTGTCACAAAATGTATTTAATTGATGCTGTGATATGTGTTAAAATAACTCCCCTAATTTTCTTAAAAATAAAAAAAATATACATAGGCAAAATATCAATCCAGTTAATTAATAAAAAATTCTCTGGAAATTAAATTAAACGAAAGCTAATTTTAAAAAATTAGGGCTAATATTGTGCAAGATAATTGTAGTGTGATTAATTCATTTTAAAAATTCGGATAGTTTTGTACCTTTCTCTGATCATATCACCAAAAGAAAATATATGTCACAGGTGGATTTCTATCAAAATTGTATTAAAATATGCATAGTTAGAAAAGACCAAATGCTTCATTAATTATATTCACAGGTATGAAACAACTATTTCTCAGGTGAGTTTACAAAAGATTTCACACACAGATCCCCAGTGCAATCGCAGTTCAAGTATCTGCATCAGATGACTTTACATTTCCACAATATTAGTTGTTTATGAAATTTATGTGCATACACACCTTGTCCGTTAAATTTCTTGACATTTAAGAAATACTTTCTGCAGCTAATTCCGAGCACAATGAATGCCTTTGATCATCCTTCACAGAACATTTACAATATGGGAGTTCCCCCAACATTGAGATTTATTATTTACCCCAAATTAAAAATAAATAATATTTAAGAATCACTGGGAAGCAAATGCACTCACATTCCAAGGTTAAAATATCAAGGCACTAAACAGGGAGGTGGGGACAGCTATAAAATTGACAGTTAACATCATTAGTTTGAAATAAAAAATGATTTATTTTGTATTACAAAGTATACAAAAAATATGCCCACATCCTAATGAGATGCTTGATATTACTAAAGCCAATACTGTTTCATATTCATAAACATTTAAGACTTTATTTTATATACATATATCACCAATCAAATCCCAAACAGTATCTATACTTCAGTTAGTTTATGAAGGAATAAGTAAAGGTAAAAAATACTGGAGTTGCATTATACTTTACCACAACATATTAAGAAGGGAAACTACAAAATACCTTCACTCATGTTACCACAGCATGAATTTAATTAACAATGAAAAATAAGTTTTTAACAATTTACCCATCACAGAAGGATAAGGAATATAGTTTATAATATTCAAGGCATATAGTTGATGATTCTTGTTGTTTTTTTCAGCTGTAGATATGCAAAACATACTTCCAACGCCATTACTTTTGAGCAATTTCATATAAGTAAGCTCCCAGGAGCTTCGTCTGGAAATGTAAACAAAAAAGAATTAGGATTCATGTAAAGTACATAGGCAATTGTGAGTGACTACTGTATTTCACTTTTCTTTTATACTGGTTATACATTCATTGAATATTAAAAATTAATAAGGAATACATAGTAGTCGTTTTCCACCATATTTATTGTATGACAGGGTTTCGATGTAACAGTTACCAGATCTTCCTGGGAAACCATAACCGGCACAGCAAAAAGAACTGGCCCCCCTACCCTCATAAGTAAATTTCACACGCCTTAGTACTGGTTGAAATCTACCATCACCTACCAAACCGACTTTCCAATTGGTTACTGTGTTTATGGTATATATATATATATATATATATATATATATATATATATATATATATATATATATATATATATATATATATACATACATACATACATCGTACATATACACACACACACAACAAACATAGCATCACTAGTACAGTGTAATTTCGCTACACTGTAGCAAAACTAGAGGACAGTAATACATTCTCTCCTGTGCAAACGCAAAGTCTGATTCTTTCTTTGTGGTTTAAGATCTGTATAAGATCAGAGGGTCAGATCCGCGATATAGGTTAAAAAGTTATATATCAGGCATCCCTTTCAGGTAGATGAATTATCAATGGATTATCATCAAAGATATGCATTTGAACACCTCACTCCATAAAAATAACAGTTAAAAATATTCACAGGCACTAATTATAAAAATCAGAAATAATGGTTTAGATGTGCCTACCCCTTCAATGTAATTTTTAACATTTATTTTCTCATTTTGGGCATGAGCTCCATCATCTGCAGAGCCCATTGGCAGCAATAGGACACCCCGTCCTCCAGTTACTTCTTCAAAAGTTAGGGTCACAGGAATTGAGCCACCTTCCCTTGTCATATCTGGTTCAACTCCATATACATGAAGTGTGGCAGCCCGCCCAGCCTCAAAATTTGGTCCAGTTGGATCTGATTTCCACCAACGACCACCATGACTCATGGAGGCCTGACATTTAACAAAAGAAAAGATTTTTCACTCATTCAGCACCTCAAAAGACAATTTTTTTTAAATTGCATTAATTTTGTAACTTTTTAGCATGGCTACACAAATTTCACTGTTGATTTCAACTGCACTACATCTGCTTTTCCAATGTTCCTATTTATTTATTTTAGTGATTTATTTTATTAGTACCATCATCTTTTTTATTTTCTATTAGTTACCCCAGAAGCATAAGCAGAGAAAACTTGAGGATACGCCAGTCAATCAAAAGATGGTTCTGGAATGATGACCACAGTAAACATACCTACCCTAATTTCGCAAAGAAAGATTCCAGCATTTCACAGAGATGGACAGGAGAATGAAGGCTTAGTAAATAAAATATTCAACCATGGTTTGTAAAATGTTGGTTGCAAGTCTGAGCACTAGTGCTTGGAAATGATACATACTTTATAAGCTAAATATTAGAATTATATCTTTGGGTTTAAGGTGATGCACCAATTTAATTTGATTAATATGGAGTTTAAATATTACGGAATAACTCCAATTTGTTTTGAGCAATCAAGAAGTCAGGTGGATATGCTCTCCACATTAATTTAAGCAATGGCAATGATTTTTGTAAGAACATTTTTCCACCAGTGAACACACATAAAAGAAATGAAAGCATTTATATGAAAAATATTTATTTAGCTATACCATAAGAGCACAGAAAGTGCCATAGTACTACTTCTATTAATTACCTTCATTTCATAATAACAGAGACGAGGACTATTACAATTTTCCACTAAATAATGATGTAGTCTTGACTAGTTTCGATGCCCTACATCATTTTCAAGAGACCACCAACTACAACCACAGAGTAAATCGTATCTTGGCATCCAGATGATCCCCAACAAGAGACCGATCAGCCAACAGACCTGAGCCGACACCACAGGACACCATCCTCTTCCCTTCTACACCTTGAGGAGACAGGACGATGGATGCCATAAGGAATTCAGATAAGAGGAAAAGAACATCCAATCGCAACCAGAGCTTCACTTGAAAATGGTATAGTAAATCAAAACTAGCCTGGAATAAATCTTTGTTAAGTGGAAAGTTGTAACAGTCTTCGTCTCTGTTATTTTGGAACAGTTCCACCACTTCACACCTGAATATGAAATTTTTACCTTCATTTTGTTGTGACTCCCTCGTTTTATCCATTGCTCTTTCAAATGCTTCAATACAAGAGCTTCAACTTTTTCAGGAACCATATTAGGGACAATGCGAATTGAAAATTTCCCAATCACATGCCGAGGAATAATAGTTTTGCAACCTGTTTCAGAAAATGCACCTTCAATACCATGCAGAGAAAGTGAAGGAAATCTCCAACGATGCATCAGCAGATCTACCTGTCATTCAGAAAGAAAAATAACCAAAGGGGAATTTAAAACTGTGTTTGAAAAGTATTCCAAAGAATAAATCCATGCTGAGTAGTTATAGGAATACATTAAAAATTAAAAAATTACCATTTGTCATTTGAGCTGCTGGAAGAGACACAAACAACACAAAACCTTTTATCAGTGATTCAGTTTGATATTAGAGTACAGTTCTGTGAAATAATACCAAGCACTAATAAATGTGAATTCCACACATAATGGTTGGGGTGCTGGTTCCTTTTCCTGAGCTCTATGTGGTTTTCTGACTTTTTATTTTTTGGTAGACATTGTGTAAGGTCTGTTTGGATCTGATCTGTTTTAAGACCCAAATTTGAAACTAGCACCCTCTGATCAAACTAAACATTCTGGGCTGATATACTCCCAGGTATAGAGAACTATTTTGAAAACAAAATAGTAAGGAGCACACACACCAAGGGTTACCATAAAATGTAATTCTGGCTTTTTAAATCGTGGTTAACACTGCACAAAAAGACCCTCTAAACTGTTATGAGATTACATGTTTCATTTGACCGTGACTAAAGGAAAGCTCAAGGGCATCATGAATCAGCACTCCATCAGATGCAGTCAAATATTTCTATTCTTCTAGCTTCAATGGAAGGTATTGTTTTTTGTGCAACATGGAAGGTTCATAAAACTCCAAAAAATGTGCTTTTATGCGATTTTCATGTTAAAATTTATTAATTGGAGGGTTGTGACACCGATATTGTGTGAATGAATCCATATTTATTCATAATTCAAGGACTGAGAGTATGCTTATCGCTTCCTTCATTTAACATGCTTTTTTCATCAGCAAGAACATAATTGTTTTTCATGTATGGAAGCCAATAGTGGACCTAACCTGCATTTTGCCTTATTTTTCACTTCAATTGCATGGTATTCTCTATTCAAAAGCCACTGAAGCAAGCTTTTAGAAGCTGTGTGATATTTTTCTCTATGACATTATGTGACTAAAAACACTCATTCAAAGTCAATGCATCAATCATTTTAAATTTCACAGTAGTCTTTGTGTTTAGTGTCTATGTCACAGAATCTGGGCAATATCCTGCATCATCTCTCTTTAGCATTATCTGATCTTTATTTCATACCAATTTATGTTTCCCTCCATTAAACCGAAGGAAATAACTTCCTGCAGCTTTAATAAATTTGATATAACATGCTCTGATGGCAATTTTCATGACAAAACTAGCCTGAAGTTCTAAACACCCACAGAATTAAGGAATAACTGGACATTTTTAATGATCACTTTCAGTAAGTTTAACATGTGATGATATGAAGTACTCCTCATTATCCTGCTCGATGATGGAATATGAAAGAAATCAAGGCAAATCCCAAGAAGCAGCGGGAGATTCCACAACAGTAACTTTTAACAGTCATTTGCTAAATGTGCTTGTTTGTCCCATGGATCCCAGTCAAGGAGAATGATTTTACCATGCTTCATTTAGATGCACATTAAAGCAATTCTTTTGTGTGAAAGAGAATTCCATACCTTCCTATGAGGCATAAATCATGAAGAAATTAAAAAAACAACTGAGATGATAATTTTGAAGGGGAGCCTAACATTTAACAGGAGATCTTATAGTAATTCTTCTGTAAAAGATTGTCAAGTAGCTCACATTTAAGAAATGGGTAAACCCTAATGGAAATCCATTTTCACGGAAAACTACTTCTTACTCAATAAGGAAAATGAATACACACTTTTCAACTTCAAGAAAAATAGACTTCTCAGCTTCAAGGTACAGGACCAATTGAAGATATAAAATCTAAAGAATAGCTCAATCATTCCAGTTCTGATTTATTTCAAAAATTAATCTTGCACAGGTCAGAGTTATCAAAGCTCAATTGTATATACTTTGTTCCATTATCCCTTCCAATGATATCAATGTACGCCTTAAAATTTCTCTTTCACAATTTTGCCTTCAAAATAACGGCGCAGACTATAATTTCTTATGATAGGCTTCATATCTCAAGTGAACCGAATGCAATCAGCATAAGCATAAATAAAAATGTAAAAACCGATTTAATTTTTTATACGGCATTGCACGATATGTTTTCTCACGATCTTGTTATTCAATTCACCTCATTATTGCCCACAACAGTAATCAACCTGAAACTTGGTTGGATAAGTGTGGGTATGGCTCTCCTCATGCTAGAACCTAAAGCACATGAAATTATCACAAAAAGACAGTATTTTCTCTGTGCTGACAGCAGATTCCCGGAAGGATCAAATTTGTGCAAAAATATAGCTCCAGTTAAGCTGCAGGTGCTCAAAGTTACAGTGATTTGAACCTAGCCTCTGTTCATTGATCGCCGAATCCTTTACATACTAAGCTACCCTGTGCTTGTATTCATGGCAACTTAAAGGCTTGTCATTTCCTCGAAATTATCTGAGAATGGTATTTATAGATAAGAGATTATTATTATTGGTTTCTACCATTTATGGTAGATTGACATTGACAAAAACTGAACAACAATGAACAGCATTTAAAAAACTTACCTTCTTCTCATCATGCAAGAGTTTTTGAGCACCAATATCTGCTCTGTAAACATCCACATCAAAGTCAATGTTACGATACATTGCATCCTCAGCAGGGGTAACAGGTTCAATATCATCAAGAATTCCAGGCACCAAAATTTTTCCATCTTTATCAACAAGGGTGTTCATGAGGTAAATGAGATCACCTAATCCTTCACTCCTATAAGCATTAATAGTTTATTTAAAATACAGGGAAATATAGATTAATATCCAATATGTACCTTTCCAAAGAGACATAAAAACTAGAAATAAAAGTATCTCAATTAAAAAAATCGGCAACAAATATTGAAATGGGAAGATATTGACCAGACACTGCTGTGCTCTCTCTAAACATCAGCTAAGATTTCAAAGTGCATTATTTCTAACTTCTTCATCTAAAAGATACTTCAAAACTTTCATCATGGGTCACTTAAGTTGGGACCTTGAAAATGTCTAACAAATTCAGTTTCACTCTGGATTAGGTTGTTCGCATTTGGCATTGGAAAATATGGATTAACAGTACTGTTACACATTGTATAACAATATTAGTCATGACTTAAATATTCAATGTGTGCAAAAAATTCAATAGCAATAGATAAAATGAGTTTACTTTACAAAGTCGTAGTTCTAGTATTTTACTATAAATAATGCCAAGAATAAAAATAGCTAATCTCATAACAAAAAAATCAACTTGAATAATCACAAACATTAACAGACACACAAATAGGAAAGAGAAGGTATAGTATGGTTACAGGGGCACAATTTGTCATGATAATTTGTAAAATGGAGAAAATAAATTTACTCCAGGCCATTGGTTAACAGCAGGATATACAAATAATAACGATAAATTTTATTTGTATCTCTCATAAACCTTGATGTGGGCAGATAATCTATGAGTAGTACATTCATAAAGAGAAACACTAAGTATTTTTTTATTGGAAAAATGAACCAGAGCATTTATGACAATGCCTGCTTACATTTTAGAGAAATCAAACATGTTATTTGTAACTTTAATATGAAATATATTTCAAACATTCCTCTTCATTTTCTTCCACCCATTATATGTATTTGTGTACATATATGCACAAATATTGTTGTTGCCTTTTTTATGTGAAGGAAAGGTTATCTCCACATTGAAGAAAATGACACTTAGCTAATATAAAATTTAAACACTAATTAATGAATATCGATTAGACTGCTTTAAGTTTCAATGCCTCTCAAATATGAGTTGAACAAATTAAATATTGCCACAAAATCAATTACTCAATATAATTACAACAGAGGTAAGCAATGAAACAATTGCTGGTTGTAAGGTGTCTGACCTACAGCTGATATTTTTCAATGTACTGACTCATTAATATTTTGGCATTTCTTTATTTCCTCTGGATAAATCAACAAAGCTAGCCTGTTGCAATTCAAAGCAATTTATCATGCTGAAAAGAATTCTCCTCCCCAACCTTAGCCAGAATCTTTCATGCAAATGATAAAGCCAAGATACTTTCAAGAGATGAAAATTTACAGCCATAATGTCAAATTTTACATATGTAATAAATAAAAACATCAATAAATGTTAAGCATTGTTCCAGACAATGAGTGCAGCAGAACCATAAGGAGAAGTAATAATATCATCTCCCGAGGTGATATCGAACCAGACTGTTTAGGGTGAAGACCATCATCTATTGGGGATACAGAATTGGCACAGAGATAATGGCTGAGTATGTATCACTGACTTCGGCTCATCACTCGTGATATGAGTTACAGAATATGACCCCTAAATTTTAATCATTGTGTAGCACCTCGTAATCATTTTTTGTACAGCTCTAGCACAGCATATAAACACAATGTTTTGAATTGTATACATGCAGTTTTCCACCATCAGTTATCTTTTACACAAAGCAATAAGAGGTTTCAAAAGATTTATTCAGCTTAGCATTCAGAATTTTCCAGATTTAATAGTTCAACTGACAATCCATCCTGAGAATTTATTCTACAAGGAAATGCCTTTGCTTTTTTCTTAACCATTAACTATAATGAATTAATGGCGCCATAACTACCCACATAACTTAAAAAAAGCATTGAAATAGCTTAGGATTGAAAGTAACCTCGAATGTTTCACTTTTGTAGTTTGTTTTAATTTTTAAATATGCCAATTAATTAATTAAGCCACCTAAGTAGTATCTAATTTCATTAACCCATTCCATCTTAAATAAGAATCAATAACTGCTTAATTTGGTAAGCTTTTAAGTGAACTCCCACAAATTTGAAAACATTTCTCTCAAATTATACAAAGATAGATGCCCAGGACCTAACCTGAACAACTGTGGTTTTAATTTCAACCAAGAAGGATGGAATGACCTACGTTGTATGAAACAATTAATATAATTACCTAAAGGCTTTACCTTTTTAGTAAAGATATATGCAGTAGTATTTAACCAGTTTTACCTATAGAAAAGGTTGATTGTGCCCTACATACTACCCAACACTGGTAAAAGGGTATCAGACAATTATTTACTTACACATTTCCACCAAATACACCACTGTGTAGATCCATGCATGCACATTCAATATCAATGAAGAAGTAGCAAACCCCTCTCAATCCATAAGTGAGGCAAGGTTTATCCTTTCCAAGCCAGTAATTATCAGATATACAAACATAGTCAACATCTTTGAAAAAAGTCTCTTTCCTAGCATGAAGGAGTTCATCTAGTCCTTCACTTCCACATTCTTCCATTCCTTCAAAGACAAGCTGAAAATTTCAAGATTTAATCAATTCTCAAATTTAAACAGAATTTGCAATGAGATAACATAATAGGTTGAAAACCTTAGGAAAATGAAAAAAATAGGCTAACCTTCAAATTAACTGGAATTTCCTGTTTTGTATTTTTGTAAGCTTCAATGGCATGGATCCATCCAAGTACAGGCCCTTTATCATCAGTAGAACCCCTTCCATACAATCGTCCTTCCTTTTCAGTCAAAACAAAAGGATCTGTATCCCATCCATCATCCTAAAACAATTATCAAGGATTACTTATTGACATTAATCAATCAGTAGTGTCAATGTCACATAATTATGAGACTAATCATTTACTCCCTGTAATTATGCAAGAAATTTGTTAAGCGTGTTAACTCTGGGAGAGAGCAGCTTGAGATGCTCATCTTGAATGCTGCTGAGCAAGTGAATTTGTTTTTTTGTGTGTATTTAGGGATATGTTTCAGCCCTATTTTCAATAACCTACAAGTGATGTTGCATTCTGATTAGCAAAGAACCTATAACAAAACCATACGTAGAAAGTGACTAAAAAAATCAGCACACAGGTCTTGCTACATTCCTATTATTCCCCATGCCCTGTTGTTTTTCGGTTTCCACAACTGAAAACAGTCTTCTGAGTTACCACTTCAAGATGGACAAGGGAGACTCCAGAGAACATCTGGATGGCATGGGCATTATTACATCCATATGAGCAAACATGAAGGCCCATCATCTACCAATTAACTTTCATGGAGAGCCCAATAGGATTTTGTTCATTTAAGTTGTTTTTTTTAAACATCTACTACATTCTGAAAATTGAATGATTATCCCTCATCAATAGCTACATTCTACACTACATATTATAAATTTTCTACAAAAGTTATTTGTACAATCAGATGAATTGAAATAAAAAAATTCTCAATCATCCCTAGTATTTCGTAACTGGCTTTCAATTATACTCAAGACATCTCTTTTTGAGTCAATTTGTTGCTTTGAAAGTTTGGTTTTGGATACGTGAGGTTAGAGATCGCCTTGAACTAATCAAAATGCATATGAAATTCACACATGGGAAAGTGTCCCAGTTCCTTTTCCTGTGCTATTTTACTGCTCACAAATTCCTGGTACCCAGAAAATCAAAATTCTCGGCTCTCATATGATGTCGTCCAAAGGCTCTGACTTGCTTATGAACCTTGAACAGTAGACAAACATTCTACTCCTACTATCCCCAACATAAGGTCAAAAGAATGTCGCCTTATCATAGATATTGCTTACTAAATACTAAATACAAATAAGTTGAACCTGCTCTTCAAAACTAGGTTTGCTTGTTTCACTCCAATCATTTTCATATTTTGCAAGCATAATGCCTTTCATATGAGACATGGTAGTCCAGGGGTAGAGCATTGGGCTACTGACCCGAAGGTTTGATTCCCAGTCATGCCTCCGGGGACTCTCAGCTGCACCCGAGCTATGTAATTTTTTCGGCACCAGATCTTCCTGGGAAATCATAGGTGGCACAGGTAAGGATCTGACCTCCTTACCCTGATGTGTGAATTTCACATGCTGTTGGGCTTAGTTTTGAGTGAGCTTTAATACCACCTATCAGAATGACCTCTGGAGTAATAACTGTGTTCATGGTTTTTTTAAATTTTTAATGTCTCATATTTTACAATTAGATTATGGATATTAGTAAAAAAAATGTAGCAATGCTTTTGTCTATGAGGGTAACAATCATATCTGTAATTAATTAGATACACTCACTACAGAAAATAATGATAGTTAATCATAATTAATTATTTTAGAACAAATAGCTCCTGTATTTACTACATATCTAGAGGCTAACTTAGAGCATCACCAAAAATAGCCCACATTTTACTTGTGCTCTTATTCATAATTATCTTCCTCCAAAACTGAAAGGTATTTCTGGCATTGAGAAATTCAAAAGGCAATTGAATATTATCCCTCTAGAGAATGCATATTCAAGTACCGCTAAAGTGTTAATTTAATGCACCAGTACAGTGTTTAACGCAACGGTGGATGACGTAACTAGGTGGAACTCCTCCATGATGCATAGAAAGGAAACACCCCTTCCTTTCATACACATTGGCACTGTGTCCTCCAATGCCTCTTTAACCCAATGGCATAAAGATTATATAATTATTACAATTTCGAAGGAGGTAAATTTCACACTCAAGATTTCATTAATGATGATGTACTTCAAAATAGCATATTATTCATGCATTGGGCATTCGCAATTTATTACGATCCTTGCGATGGAAAAGGTCAAACATACACTATATTGGTACTTGTTGGTTAAGTTTCTTATTTCACAGTTACTTTTAGGGTGTATTTGTAAATAACAATGATTTATTTAAATATGTTCTAAGCTTTTACTAATTTAAACTTATTAAGTCACTAATAAAATGTTTATGAATTATATTTCATGATGAGTGAGGGAAATTATATCTCTTCTTTTGAATTAACATGTTTCATGCCTTTGCATGAGTTAATGTATACTGTTTCACATATTTTTTATCAAATGTAATTATCTAATATTCTGTCAAAAATATTTGTGTGCAAAAATGACCATGGATATTAATTCTTTGAATGAAGTTATTATGTTAATTTATCCTTTAAAAAAATCCCCTTAAAACTTCAAGCATAGACTTATTTGACACTTTCTAGGAGCAGAAATTCAAACCCACATGAGAAATCATGGGATAACCCATGATACCTCCAGCTGTCCAAGCAAGCTATAGATGCCCCTACAATGAAATCTTCAGGGCAACCCTGTACTCCCCAGAAATCATAATGTATGAGTTAAGTCTCTATTATTTCATTTTCAAAATTACACACATTTCCTAATGACTGAATTTTTTGCACAGCAAACGGTTTATTAATTATCATCGATCGACTTGCCTTGAGGAACAAAAGAAATGTTGAATGCATTATTCGACTTCCTGGAGTTAATAATTACTTATCAGTAAGGTAGTTATATACCTTAACTAATTTAAGGAAAGAGAACTGATTATACTCACTTTACGAGCAGGCTGGACATCTAGATGTCCATAAACACAAATTGTTTTTTTGGAAGGATCCTTTCCCAGAACACCAAGAATCACAGGAGGCAGTCTACTCTTCTCATCTTTTGGAGGATTTTTCTAAATGAAAATAAATTTTAGAACATATTTCTACAAGGTTTTTCTCTATAAAAATATTTTCGTTGATGCTAACCGGATCATTGACATCACACATTTCTATTTCAGCTCCCAATTCTTCCAATTTCTTGGCAGTCCATTGTGCCATTCTCAAAATATCTTTACGATTTTCGGGCGAAGCAGATACGGACGGGATCGCCACCGCTTCACGCAAATTTTTAATGAAAGCATCTTTGTGGCCATCAATGTAACTGCAACACAAGTGATGAATATGGAAACACTAGCACCAATATAAATAACATTTTATGTTACAATATCATCCCATTTTATACCAAAGATTACAACTAGAAGAACAGAAAGCTACATAGTTGACAGTATTTTCTTCATAAAATAAGTGAATAATTAAGTTAGTTCAAGGAGGCTTTTCGGCAAGATGTATTTTCACGCACCATCGAAGTGCAAAAGATTGCACGAAATATTTAAAATTGGTGTCCGTACGGCATATGAAAAACAGCAGTAACCTTAATAATAAAATTGGAGAGCTTTGATTTGGATACTGTTTTTCTAAATATTATCTTCATTTTCAATTGAACATTTTGCAATAACCATTTATGACTTATTAATGAAAGAATTATTTTTCATTAACTAAGAAACGACTTCTATCACCATTCCGTGAATTAAGTGACTCAGAATTCATGTGATCATGAGTGGGATTTAATCAATTCGTTACTTTCAAGATAAAATCAAATAAATTATCCCGTGCACCAAGTGACTCAGGAATTCATGTGACCATGAATGGGATTTAATTAATCTGTCACTTTTTTGATAAAATTTAATTCTCTAAGCATTAAATATTACTAGTATTAGAACCATATCACACCTGAAAATAGTTTGCAGGGGCTGAGGAATTGCCATTATTTCTCGTGCGTTGTTCGAATATTCGCAACTTTTAGGAGAACCTGTAATAAATAGTTTCTCTCGTAACTTATTATCAGTTGGTGAACGAGAAACAGTCACGAGTGGCTTACCAAGATATGGCTGCGATGATAGCAACCCTCAGTATATATCACACTTACGGCAGCCAAAGTCAACCTGAATTTATCTCAACAGCTTCCTCGTGATACATTACCCCATTAAGCCCCAGCCGGCTGCGAAGAGAACGAGAAGAATTGACGTGTACAGCACACGTTACCAACAAAACAGAGTTAAAATAGAAATATTTCAAAAAATAACTCGGAAGCTATTTTCATTTTACCTTTATTTGCCTCAAGAAGCTGTTTCGAACAACATGCCATTCTCTGGGTCATATACAATAATAAACTTCTCCCAGAACTCTAATTTCGGTTTCTCTAAAATTTTAGCGACTTCATTAAATACCATTCTATGGCGGCGTTTGGATGGCGATCCACACACAAATAATATCAAACTCCATGATACTATCAGAGTTTTGGAGGGTTCAAAATAACCTATTGCGTACTGTAAAGAATCGTTCTGCAGCATACGAAACAATCATTACATAGTTAAAAAATTTTTTGACTAAAATGAACCGCAGCATGTATGGCTAAGGCTCAGCATCCTCAAATTTGCATCATTAATATCGACGTAACAAATCAGCATTTAGCCATTGCATCATTTGAGTCTAGCTAACTTCATTTGGCACAAACTGAATTATACTAGTAATTCGTAATTGATAAGTTCGTGCAAATGTTGCATTCGATATTCGCACAATTTTTATTGAGGCACTACACAAATATTCCCTTGTACTTCCCGCTAAGCTGGCTGTGAACTAGTAGTTATTGTTAGGATGGCACAAAAACTCCTCATAAGCACGTAATACACACACATGATATTAGAATATCAGTTCCTTTTGCATAGCACACACCTAGACTCTCTTATAAAAATTTCCACTGCACGATTACATATTAAAGCAATTTCAGTCATTCCCGGGAACAAATCAGGAGTAACAGAATATAATTGCAATGTCAATGAGGCCAAAATCCTTGCTCTGGACCAGGAAAATTCGGAAATAATGGAGTCTACACTAACAAAATGCATTCATTCAGATAACTTGTGAAGTTGAGTGGATGATGTCGCATGATTTAAGTTTAATTTCTCCGTTACTATTACCGATTTTTCGGGCACAAGCTAGGTTCGTAAATGAGATTATTTTCGAAGCTAAGATTTAATCCAAAATCCATTTGGTTTTAAACACTACGTCTTGTTGATGATACAAAATTGATTGCGAAACTTACATCTGATACCAATGAAAATCATGCTCGCAGGAAAATAAATACAAAATTTTGTTTATTCAGTATAAATTTAAAACAATTTACATAAAAATAAAAACTATGACACCACTTCACAATAAGCTAGGAAAAAGAACAGAAAAGCTTTCCTCCCATGTACCTTGGTCAACACTTGAAAGTTCACTTAGGGGTGAATCAAGAGATTCATATCCATTATCTGATATTGAAGAAATGTCTAAATCATTTAGATCATTATTTGTATCAAATGAATGAGAAATATCGAATTCTCTGGCTTTTCCTTCTACGTCACATTCTTCTGAAACACCAGGAATTGCATTAACAGCCTCGTTTGTCTCAGCTTCTAATTCATTGTCGTGAACTGAAGAGGGAGGATCAATTATCATGCCATCTACACTTTGGCTAATATTTTTGCCATCCTCTTCTGGTCTTGCAGAAGGACATATAAATGGCAATTCGTTCACCCATTCACTGGATTCCAGGACCTTTGTTGCCGTCCCCACCACTTCATCTGAGCCATACACTGTGATGGTATCCTATAAGTATTAAAAAGCTCCAAATTATTATTCAAGTAAATCTTCGAAATTAACACAAACACCTAACATATAGCCACTTAAACTTCTAAATTGTTTTGGGAATCACAGCAAAAACCTATACACTTAAGTTGGTTTCAGATGATGACAATAATAAAACAAATCATCGTGTTTACTTATATTTTTTAACTTTTAAAATGGAAAGGATAATTTTTAACGAAGGTAACGTACAATACGATGTCACGCTAATATACTGAAAAATGTTTCATCAAACGGCATTTATCACTTGGAGACCCAATGCAGTCTTTTAACTTTAAAAAATTCAGTCTTTAGATTTGGACATTCAATAAGCAACACACTAAAGTGAGCAGTATGATGTCACTGAGGGTAATTTAAAAATTGTATGGCAGAGGATTCACCAAGCATGTAACCTCCAGTGTTTATTTAAATTTTAAATTGGTATTATCTGGGCGCGATCGCCAGGTAGTCACTAATACCGCTGGTGCGAAGGAAACTAATCCATGTATTTAGTACCTTAACAAAATTTAAAAAAAATAGCATTTACTATTTCATACCCTATGCGAGCACATATTATCACGTATTTTACCTAACCAGACGTGGAAGTGAGGAAGTTATTAATATGTCTTAATGGACGAGGCAAAGGAGCCCATAGCAGGGCAAAAAGCCTCCATGCATTGAACCTTGCACCTTACTTGCGCTTGAAACCTCCCAGTGTATGCACAAAAACAATGGGCCTCAATTTCTTGGACTGAACTTTTTCTGAAATTTAGAAAAATTTAACTATTCTCCAAAGACGTTCTGACTTTATAAGGAGAATTCAATTATAATCCACGTTAATAAGAATGTTGGGAGAGCGAGGAAATGCTGTACGAACGATTTTCTCCAAGACATGTAACGAAACTGACGACAAAATGAAAAACATATTTAATAGTGAAGTGAAGGGCCAATGGCAAAAACAACATCGGGTAACTCGTTAGTTTAGGAACCATTTCACCTACCATTTCTCCGTCGGATCTCTCTCTCGCCTCTCCCATGATTTCTGCAGCGAATTGTTCGATTTGCTGCAGGTATTCGCTAGGGTTGTCAGGAAATAACGCAGCAGAAACATGTACACCAGGAGAACTAAGCCCTGTCCCTTCTGCAGAGGGTCATTAATGAACACGGCAGGTTCAATGGGCCGAACGTTCTCGCAATGGCATAACTTCTGTTTCAATTCTGAGTTTTCTTCTTTCAAGGCGGTAACTTCAACTTTTAAGCGATCGCAGGCTTGGTTCAATAATGAGTTCTGAAAAAATAGATCCCAGTTATGCATAATATTCCACAATAGACAGTACTCAGGAATTTTCATTAATGTCGGATTTTACCTTTTCTTGCAATTCGCTCACTCTCTTTTCTAGCTCCTCCATCCTAGCCTTTTTCTTGTCTCTTGATGTTTGGGCAGCCATTCTATTTTTCAATTTCCTAACAGATTAAAACCAAAAAATATTAAACATTGTTCAATAATGCACATGAGCAAATAGTTCAAAGTGACACGTCAGCCAAACACGTACTTCCTTAATACTTTATCTTCCAGCGTAAGCATTTTTCTTTTGGTAACGTACATTTTTGAAATAGGGTCATCAGCATTATTTTTGGAGTTAAACGTACACATTGGGTAGACCTTATCAACCGGAGTAACGATGGGTTTGGTCGAAATTCCTACCCTTCTGCCGTCATCGAGTAACCGAGTGGATGACGTAGATGGGTTCACTGGAATGTTCCTAGCGAACTGGGGAACATGTATAATCACCATTGATGGAGATTCCATTTTTCTAATTCAATAAAACACCGAACATGAAATTGGTATTTGTCGTCTTTTGATAGCAAAATCTTCGTAACTACGTCGAATAAATATAATTTCTCAAGGTCGTTTAACAAACCTTGTGTATTACGTCCTACCTCCCCAACACCTCAACAACAACTGAAGTGCCTGCGCAGCGATTCCTGCTAAACGCTTGCGCTTTCCTCAATTTCATTCGTTCTAGCATCGATACCGTTACGACGCGTCATATGCGTCATCCGGTTCGTATTGTTCGCATCAGCCGGAGCTCCCTATCTGATTACGTTTCAGGTGGTATTGTTGCGTCAGCGGTTTGAAATTTTTAAATAGTATAGAATGTAATTACGTTTTTGACTATTACTGATACTTCTATACCTGCATTTGAAATGATAAAGACCGCACCTGAAATTTTGATAACTAGGTTCCCATCTAAGCAGTAAACTATTTCATATTAATTCGTGATCAAGGATGATCCTCAATATGCACAATTCTAAATAAGATTTTATTAAGTCAACGCATTTTTCCTGAGCAAATGGGTGTTCTCTGACCATCGTTATGAAGACTTACTTGAAAAAATGTGGAATATTTCGTTGTCCGTTTCGTGTAGTTTGGAACTTTAGTTTTAAAGAAGAATTACAGGTGCATAATCATAATTTGATCATAAAAACATTTCTCTAATCTAAATCTTTTTGCATCCGAAGCTGAAAACGAAATGGTACCTCGTCTTAAAAGTTAAGGTAAAGAGGTGGCTACTTAATCTTTGGATTTAATATACCTCCACAGTATGGCATCCGAATTTCCTTCTGCCGAAGAATTGCTTAATAAAGCTACAATCTTGTTCAAGAAAGAATTTAATAGTACACCTCTCGTCGCCGCTTGTGCCCCAGAAGTGATACATTTGTGTGGAGAGTATTCTGATTACACTGAAGGGCTTTCTATTCTAATAGTATGTCATTTAGATGTTTCTTTTGTATTCAAGCGAGAACTGCCGAATATCATAAAATTTTTAAAAATCCGCATAGAAATGTAGGTGATAATGCTTTTGATCCTATAAGCTTTAAATAGAGGGGTCTTGTTGATTTGCCACTTCCATAGAAAATTGATTTTCCCCTTTGAATGATCAGCTGAAAGCCTACAGTTACTTAATTAATGAAAAACAGCCATTTTCCACGAAATAAAATTTAATGCAACCGGTTTCTCTGTAACTGCATCATCATCAAGTCAACTGATGTTGATGTAGTTACATTGAAACCGGTTGTATTAAATTTTATTTTTTGGAAAATTGCTCATTTGAATTAATCATGGTATTCCATCATATCACGCCTGAAACGTCTTTTTTTTACGATTTCGTAGTTTAGTGGTATATGATTGAGGTGAACCCTGCCAAAATCCGCATTTTGTTTTCTTATTTACCTCCCTAGTTCCAGTTATCTAGTCTGCTAAATTTTATGAGGTCGGACTACAGGAAAAATCATTATGCGATGCTTTTCATTCTCCTTAAGTTTTGCATTTTCTTTTCAAATTAAAAAAAATATTTCCACCCAAGAAAAATATCAATTATATTTATTTGCTGAATAAATAATAAATTTGTAATGACTTTTTAAATATAAATAAATTTTATATCAAGTTTGTACATTTTTCATTGCCCAAAAATCTTCAGATAAAGGTGCATGAAAAAAGGAGCAATTATTATTATTGGCAGTATATAGTCAACCAGTTAGGGCACATTTTTGATAGACTCAGGCTAAACAACTTGTTGCATTTCCAGGCCCTACCTTACCTAAACGCCGATAATAGCAGCTGACTTATATGCAAGATGATCATTTACTAATTGCCTTAGGAATATTGGTCGCTAATCTTTGCTAGGATAATCCCCAAATCAGTTTCATTGGGAGGTCTTTGGAAAATTGTTTGTAGGGTTGCTGTTATAATATAGTCTTTGTTGTTATTGTGGTGCCTACATATAAGGTGCTTATGCTCTGTAAAAGTGATAATTCGCTGAGTCAGCTATGTGTCCATTTACCAATAGCAAACGTTTGGTAGACAGAGTGTCCGAAGTATTGGCATTTATTGCTTTCTGTGCTTCCTTGGGATTTTTTGAGTTGAGGATACTTTTTGCATCGTAGTCATTCCTTACCGAATTCATTTTACTTCTGTATCAACACTTAAATACATTTGTATTCAGAGTTGATACTTCATCATTAAATTACCCCTGAGAGAATATAGTTTTTTAGATACTGAGTAATTTCTCTTAATTTGAATGTAATTCCGGCCAATTTTATTGAGATTTTGTAAATACATTTTTTCCCTGGAAAAGCATCATAGATATATACATATGCAGCATAAAAATAATACAATTTTTTTAAATTTATCCACAACATTTCTGGTATTGAAGGCATTAGCCCAATTTACTGTGGAGAGGTTTCAGATGAAATCATGAATTTATGAGTTATCAAAAATACTTGTAGGTAATGTGATTGTTATGTACAGGAAAAGTATTATTCAAGATAGCCAGATATACCTAAGCGGATTACCTCAAAAATTTAATTCTTCGAGTCTGATGTAGTGAAGATTCATCTTATCCAACATGTTTTCAATAATTAACTGGGTTTGGCGGGCCATTCTATTAGGTTCATGAATAAAGGAGGACAACTATAGGACATTGTTATCTTTAACGGCTGAGTTTAACCACTATTGTGTATTGGTAAGTCAATTTTAAGTCTCCACACAAAAAATATGCCACTGGAGCTTTCAGAAAGGTTGGCAAGTGAAATAAATATATTTATTATCACAGATTTGGTAGATGGATGGCGCACATGTAGTACTACATAATGGAAACAGAATTTTCACTTTCACATCAAAACATTCTCAAATAAACTAATTAGCATCATAGCTGAACCACCTTAGACAAGATCACTACACCTCCACATTACATAGTTTCTTGTTGCAATAGATTTGTACACAATACGCACAATAAGGACAAGCAAATTAGCCAATATTCTAAAATTACTAGTAAATAAGGGTTACAATCACTGAGTAAAACAGCTACTTGGTCATTTTTATTCTTAATACAAAAATTGAATTAGTTCATCGGGAAAAACTGGAAGCACACTTTAAGTAGAAATATGTTGTTTATCACTTAATCTTTTGGCTTTGGAGAAGTTTGAAAGACAGTATTTCATTACCCAAGAAAATGATGTGTTGTTATTGAAGTGGATAGATCTAGGATAGGAAAACCAATTGAAATATCCACTTTTTGGCAATATTTTCAGTTCTTACATACATGTAGGTGCAAATTATTCTACTTGAGCATCAGTGTTGAGAGTTTTATTCAAATATAAAAATAAAGTATCTCACTAGTGGCCACATTTTTGTCACAATACCATGGATAATATGGGTCATACATATGGAAAAACTTTAAAGGAAATATCGCTACACGTGGGAGAACTTCCATAAACAAAATTCCTTTGAAGACTTTTAATGCAGATGATGGTTTTCAAGTCATCATAAACATGTGGTGAGCTGGTCATCTTGAGTGAGAAAACTTCCTCATTTTCCCTAGCCAGAATGGGTTCATCTAATAGTTTACCAATCTTTTGAGCGAGTTGAATGGCATTTGAAGTTTGACATTCTTATTAGAAGGCACAAGAATGCTGCCATTTGATACAGCCATGGAGACAAAAGAAGAGGTACAGGAATTTTGGCCATGAGGTTCCGACATAGTGGGGATGTGATTCACCTTCTCTTCTGGTCAAAATCAGAGTTTACCATTTTGAGTTGCTTGGGAATATTTGCTTCATCAGAAGAAGTGGTGGCGTCCCATGTGTGCTGTTTGATAACATTATTTCTAGTGGAATTTGACAATTGTAGTTTTACAGATTGGATTTCATTAGTGTGAGTTTTAATAAGACTAAAATGGGTGCATAGTTATTCATAACCTCATCAACTGTTCCTTCCATGTTTTCCTAATCCCCTGAATAGTTTTGCAGGTGTGTTATCTATCAACATAGCCTTGTTTGATTTTATTCAACTACAATACTTAAGTATGAACAAACCTTGATGGCTCCTTAACACACTATTTTTATAGAGACCAAGTTAGTAGCTGATTATTTGATGGAACTCTTATGCTTGTATATGCCTTCTACCCCTACTAAATCTACCCCTTTCACATCTAACTTACATCAATGGAATGGGAGTACCTATGTACTTGTGTGAATTTGAGATCAATTAATTTATCTGTGGTGGGATTACTCTGATAATGATACAGGGGTTCCATATCCATGATGACCTCAAATACATAAATTCAAGACTGCATGATTCCAATTTCTCATTTTCCCTATTACTAAAGCACTCCAAACTTCTATGCCTAGATTTTGAATTTCAGGGTATGAAGATGTGGTTTCCACTTCCCTTTGCCTCTCTCTCATCCATCAATTTGAAGTCCTTTTCATGAAAATACTTGAGTTTACTTTTCCATTCTCTTTTATCATATGCCTGCCTTTCTTCTTTTTTTTCCATTTTCAACTTATCCACCCCATGTATGTACATGCATTGTGTGTTGCATTTTCATCATTAGGTTGAGTGGCATCATTTTCTACTTGCATATTAGTCTTATGAATCTCAATATAAGTTATTACTATCCCATGATGTTACCAGTGTAGTTTCGTATGATTTGTGATTTTATTCATAGATGTAGTAGAATGATAAACATCAGATTCTGCAGTAGGTGCTCTGGATTTATCATCTTTTCAGGCAGTGGAAATAATTACCGTCATTGTAGGACAGATCAATTCCACAGAATATATCTCTGTAGTATCAACTATAGATGAAAGTAATCCCAAGATTAGCTTTAGCACTGCAGATCTTAGTCCTGGACATCCATCTTGGGGTAACTACATTAAAGGAGCAATAAAAACTTTTCCAGGTAAATGCAATTTGTTATAAATAATTCATTTCAAAATTTTTGCAAAATGAAGCAATGCATCCATTCCTATGCATTTGGGAGAGTGAATCTAAGCTTGGCACTTATCATTGAATGGCCATTGCTTTTTCCACTTTTTAAGTTTCTTAAGAACCAAATTCAGAATTTTTCTTTTTGGTGGCATCACTTATAAAATAAAAATAATTTTCTATGATCTGGTTTCAACTAATAGCCATAATGTTTTCTGTTGATTCATATTATGTCAGTTTCGCCGTCATTATGAAACAATCCATTGATTTTTAATTAGAAAATGTCTACGTCATCAATCATAGGGTCATCATTCATCATTGGTCATTCAATTCTAAGATTGGCTAACTGCAGCCCTCCATCTTAGATGTTTTCCCCAAGGATCTATAGTGGGTTCTCTACTTTTCCTTCAATATATAAACAACCTCCCTTATTGTTTCGTCAATATATGTATGCAGAAGATATAACTCACCTAACCTCCTCCAAAAACCTAAACCATGCCGTAGTGCAGAGGAACATGACTCAATGAGTAAATGGTGTAAAGACAATTTGGTTTTTATTAACAATGAGAAAACAACATTTATTCAATTTATCACACCTAAAGAAAAAAAAACCTCCCCTCGTTTGAGAATAAATGGGTCATTATGAAGGGTTCTACTGTAACAAAATATTTAGGGATACATATTAATAAGTTGCTATCCTGGGAAGTTCATGTTGAACAACTATTCCCTAAAGTTGCCATAGGATGCTACCTCATGAGAAAAATTGTGAACCTGGTTGACACTGCTACTGCTCCCTCAATCTATTATGCATTTATTCACAGTAAACTAAACTATGGCTTTGCCGTGTGGAGACACTCATATCATTTCATGCGCCTCTTTAGACTACAAAAGTGGTTAGTAAGAATCCTAGGAAAAGTTCCGAGGTCAAGCAGTTGAATACCTTAATTTAAAAGATTCAACTTTTTAACTCTTTCCTGTTTGTATATAGTCCATACTATTATCTATGTGCAGCAAAAAAAACCATGTTCAACCTGTAAATCAATGCTGATGTGAATTGGTAAAGCACATGAGGTTGTAGCGACTTTAGAATAGCTGCCCACAAATCATCCATGTTTGCTAAGAACCTGATATGATGAGAACTTGATATGCTGGGGTGGAATTCTTGAAAGCACAACCAAGAAAATTAAGAGAAATAGATAATTTTTTTGTTTTTTAAGTCTAAACTCAAACAATTCCTTTGTGATCATCAATGCTATACAGTTGATGAATTCATGTCCCTTTCCCTAGGTAAATAATTTTCTTCATAAATAACTATGAAAATACTCTTATTACTTCTTCTGCGTCCTGTTTTGGGTTTTTACTCTGTACACTTAATTATATTTTTATTTTTTGAGATATATGCTGACTCTGTAATACCCACTCCATGATGTCTGCAAATAATATGCGCAGAAAATGTGGTGTTCCGTACTTGTTACAAACATACATACTTGTATCTTATAGGAACCAATGAACAGTATTATTATATTTGACGACTGATAACCGTATTCTCTTTACTTTGCTGTCAAAACAACCCTATGGTTTGCAATATTAGTTGTAGTAGTTTTGAGGGGATGCGACCAACAGCTAAGGTCATTTGCGCCATAGGGGATGGATAGGAAAAGATGAAGGGTGGAGAGAAACCCGGCGTCGGCATTAGCCTACTCTTTACGGAAGGCGCCAAGGGGTCCACAGTTTAACGTCTCATCCGACGGACGGCGTACTCACTCAAAGTGCCCTCCACAAAGCACCTCAAGTAGGGATCGAGATACCTCTGAAAAATATTCAACACCGCCGGGATTTGAACCCGTGCCCTCAGGGTAAGAAGCCAGTACGTTAGCCCCCGCACCATCTCGATCCCCCGTTTGCAATATTGTGTAGTCAATCAAGAAAATAACTGAGAATTGAATCTTTCCTAGGGTCGTTGTCATATCTGCAATATAGGGAATCCTTGATGATAATTAACTACTTAAAGTGTTGCCAAGGACATTGTTAGTTGAATGCGTAATTTTTATCATGGAATTGCATGCAGCAAAAAGGTACGAAGCCAGACTTATAAAACTGGAATTGGTTTCAAAATACAAAAAGCTAACCCATCCTTGCATGTTTTTTCTCCATTTCTTTGTTTTACTTCAAATTTCATCATGAGAACAGAGTCTCTATAGATTCTCCTGGACCAAAATTTCACCAATGACTTTAATTGAGGGAGACTCCTGATTAGCTCTAGGCAAGAGGATATCATATGGGATGATTTTGACTAAGGAGATCCCTTAGTCTGTGCCAGAACTGGGAATTGCCCGTCAATAAAGGTCTAAGACTTTTACAATCACCTTATATACAGGTATGTACATACATATACACAAAAAAAATATATATACATATCCTTGTGTGATATATATATGTGTGTGTGTGTGTGTTTATAGAATGGAAAAGGTGAAATAGACAGAGAAAAAGACAAATGAGGAAGTACTTGGTATGGTGGGCGAAGAGAGAGGTTTGTTGGGAGAAAACCTATGGAGGCAGGAAAAGTGGATGAGGGGGGTATTGACCGGCAGTGGGATGCTGAAGATGGTAATAGAGGGGAGAATGTTAGGCAAACAAGGAAAGGGATGGAACAGGATAGGGATGTTGGATGGGATGAATGGAGGAAGAAAGTACTCAGAGATGAAGAGGGACCTGATGTAAAGTAGTGTGTTTTGTTAGGAGTCACAAAATATTTATTTGGTAGCTGTGCCCATCCAAAAACCTACCTTAACTGGTAGATTACCTAATAATAATAATATATGTTTGTATCTTATGTATTCACTCACAGATGTAGTTCCTGGTTTCAATGCTCTCATTGTCACTTCACCGCAATGGGGTTCTCAGCTTCCAACTGGTGCTGCTCTCCTGGTGGCCACATACACTTTTTTGGAAGCTCTCATGAATTTTTATTCTATAAAGTGAGATAATGTTATTGGAAGCACCTAACTGTATGTAATCCAAATTGCTCATTTGGTGAATATATATTTTGCTCAGTAACTATCAAAGGGTAAATTATAGTGTTAAACCTACATAGGCACTTATCAATAAAAGGAAATTTAAATGAAAAGAATCATTATATAAAAATACCATATTCAACAAGAATTCTTTTAGAATTTCCTCTTGTGTTTTTGACCCAGGTTCTAATAAATCAAGGACATTCAGATTGGCATTTGAATTTTTAAATTCAAACTAAGAACTATACCACCTTCTGCTAGTGCAGTGAAAGGCATAAGATTTTTAGGAATTGAAATTAAGAAAGAAATTCCTGTAGAAAGAAAATAAATGTTTACAGTTTACATTGATTAATCGGATAATGCATACTATGTACTCTTTTCTGCTATCCTAGCTAGGCAGCTGGATAAGAAGATACGAGTCTAAAAAAATATAATCTGTAATAAGTAGTGTACCTCAGTGAAAGAGCAATTAGCAGATAATTAAATTAAAAAGGTTGAAGTCTCAATACTATGAAGTATTTTACGGTGTGATTGCCTTACTCTCCTTCCTATATCATTAAATCAATTACATGCAGTAAATATATACTGCAGCAAGTCAAATTTATGTATAAAGATAAATGTGGTGAAAATCATGCATTCCCAAGCAGTCTACCATACTGGGCTCATGATAGCCTAATTCTGAGCCAGCATTGTAATATTGACTTTCATTGTCAACAGGCTTCTGATAACAACCCACCATTGGTCTGATAATAAATCCTGGGAAATATTTGATATTTTTTTCATATTTTAATACCTTGCTCATTATCTGCTATTTTTACAGTTTTCATTATTACTCACTGGAATTCCTCCAGTGTGTAGGTAATAGGTATATATATAATAGGAATACACGTAACTTTTTTCGAGTATGTATATATATATATATATATATATATATATATATATATATATATATATAAAATAACTTGGACGACAACAAACAATATAGACACACATAAAAAGATCACTCACATTATTTCTTGATCATTTTGATGGAATTCTGTTACGTCTTCATCGGAAGATATAGAAGTAATGACTGCTGGAATTGTAGAGGTGAGGGGTGCGAGAGAAAGGGAAGGGGGCCAGGGGAAAGGGGAGAACGGGAGGTGGAGGAGGGGTGAGAGGAATGGTTGTATATATATATATATATACACACACACACACACACGAGGGTCATCCGGAAAGTAGTACCCGTTCGTGCCGCATGAAGTGCTGACGACGCGAGTAGCCGCTGGACGAGGTCAGATAGCTTCAGTGGCTTGTCTGCCTTCTCTGAGCCAAGTTGCGTGACGCTAGCATTGCCTGTGTTGTTTCTGTGATTGTTTACAATGTTTAAAAAAATTGAGAACGCCGCCAGTTGTGAAGTGAGGGCAGTGATTAAATTCCTCAATGCAAGAAACGTTCGCCCATGTGATATTCATCGCCAATTAAAGGAGGTGTATGGAGACAATGTAATGGACGAGTCGTCTGTTCGGCGGTGGTGTCGCAACTTCAACATGGGGAGGGGGAACACACACGACGATGAGCGTTCGGGGAGACCGTCTGTCATTACAGACCAACTGGTGAGCTCAGTTGACGAATTCGTGAGGAACGATCGGCGCGTCACAATTGATGACATCTGTGAGCATTTTCCCAATGTTTCTCGAACAATTGTTCATGAAATTGTTAAACACCATCTGCATTATGCAAAAATTTGTGCAAGATGGGTCCCTCGCGTATCTCAATGAGCTGGCGGCGAAGGACTATGCAGCAGGAATACAGAAACTTGTCACACGTTATGACAAATGCCTTAATTTGCTTGGAGATTATGTTGAGAAGTAGTTTAAAGTATCCTCTTTCAAATAAAATTTTTTATGTTTGTTAATATTTACTTTTGTGTCTTTATTTCACGAACGGGTACTACTTTCCGGATGACCCTCGTATATGGGTAACATTGTATCTTCACCTAATGATGCCACATAGTGGCGAAACCATGGTCGGCCATAAATGTTAATTATGAAATTGCTGTATTTCTATTATCTATACAATTTGTTTAATTTACAGTGTGCAGATTTTGTCATCTTTTGTTTTTCATTGGTCACTGCTATGCTTTCAATCAAACATGATCTAATCAGCATAATATCATATACCTTCTCTGGCTAATATTGAATGTGTTGGGCTAGCTAGCATGAACATAGCCTTGTAAATACCAAGATAGCAATGTAATTTGTCCAGTTGGCTATTTCTAGAGTGGAAGCTGTTATCCAACAGGATGTATCTAGTGTGAAACTTTAAAACTAACTCTGAATTTCAATTGAACATAGCTGTTATGGCCATTGAAGCAACCACCAAATCTAGGTTGGCATTCAGCTTGGGAGCTATTTGGGTTTTATAGCATACCTATTGGTCACACATAGGCTCACTAATTGCTGTATCATATCTCCTACCCAACACTTAGCCAATGAAGACCTTCCAGTCACCCAATTTTGGCCAATATTGTTTGGCTACTTGGCTCTCTTTACTTCATGGTGTATAAGCAAATAGTCACCTGAGCACTAATTTGTTAAACATTCACTGAGTATTGGTAGAGGATTATTTTTCCACCAATTTCTTTAGGGAATTTGCCTTAGAAGCATTTATTTCTATGATGATTTCAATGACTGTTTATGGTTACCATATCATTACATTGATCTATTATTTGATATCAACCAGAGTTTGTGTCTCATAGTCACTAGTAAGCAATAAAAATAGGCTTCACATAATCTGTTGTTAAGTTATAACCAAAAAAATCTCCTCTGCTTCACAAGCCCTACTGTTAAGGCATTGAACTGTCAGCAAGCAGAGAAAGAATACTGCGGAACACCATGTGGAATATCTGCTACAATTGCTTCCATTTTTGGTGAATATAGGAAAGCACTATTTGTTGATTCAAGGTAAGAAAACTAATACCTTTAAATCAGCAACATAAATATACGTGAATGTTTGACTGACCAAAATGGGAAAATGTTTAAACGGTGAATTACTTATGCATATAAAATTATTTTAAATTATATTTTAAAATTATTTTGTTAATATTTCATTCTTGGGAATATCAAAATACATATACAGGTCACTTGAGTACAGGCTGCTGGCTGTGGATAATTATAATATAACTTTTATGATGCTAAAATCAGACATACTCAACCATATTATACTTGGTGATCCTCAAGCTCATACCACTCCATGGAATGATGTTAGCAAAACAATTGGAAAAACATCTTTACGAGATGTTACATTAAAAGAGCTATCAGGTCAGAAAGTTTATTTTTTCACAAGCTTCATTATATCATAATTATATTTTACCTCATATTTTCTTTCCTCATTTCTTATAAGGCATCACATCATCATAGATATTCAAATTATCAAAGATAGATTTTGGATGGTCAAGTTTTATGTATTACCGCATCTCATGTGACCCTCCACCTGTTTGCTCAATATCATTTTCTTCTTCAGTTGGTTCATATCTTTGGCTGGCCTTCATGTTACTAAAATAATTATTCTCCAGCTTCCTCTTTCTCACCTATCCAGCATTCTCTTTTATATTAACTGCAACATATTAACAGTTCCTCTGAATATCTCCTCCATCTAAATCTCCCTTTTCCAGATTTCATATATCAATTTACCCTCTTATGCCACCATATTTAATACTTGATTGTTAGTCTTCTTTCTCTATGTCCAGTTCACCTTCTCAATTCTATGCGACATCCAAGTCTCAAAAGCCTCTAACTAATGGTCATCCTCGAGCCTCAAAAACAGGTTTTAGATCCATAAAGCAGTATGCTTGATTTCAAAGTCTTTACTATCCTTATCTTCACTTCTTTCTTTGACATTCTTTCATTAATTCCCTTCTTGCAAAAGCTTCATTTGTCAATGCTAATATTCTCCTATCCCCATCACTACATCCATTTCATCGAAAATTATGGACTTTTCTATTTGGTCTACTTCATTACCTCCCACTTTAATGTGTAATTTAGCCTTTCTACTTCTTGAAAATCTCAGGAATAGGTAGGAAGCCTATGCTATAGTAATTTTCTTCGTATCAAATGAGGCATGAAAAAAATTACATGAAATGACAATTTTTTTCAGATTCTCAAAACACTCTTGATCCAGCAATTTTCACCAGAGCAAAATATGTTATATCTGCAAATGAAAGGGCGATTGCAGCTGAAAAAGCTCTGGAAAACAAGGATTCTCCGTATTTTGGCAAATTAATGGTTGAAACCTACAGATCTTTGAGGTGGGATGAAACTTTTTAATTCATGATTTCTACAGTAGTATCTCATGTTAATACAGATCATCCCAGATTTAAAAAGTCTGAAAATTTTAGGAAGCCTTGGGATCAGATGGTCTGAACACTTCCAAAAATAACCATGTTAAGATTTTAATATATTGTAATATCTTACATATTTTTATATTTTCATGAGATAATTCACAGCATTTATGAAAAATTTAGCTGGAAGACTTAGTTAGATCATTACTATCCATTCCGAAAAAGAGAAAAAAGCAATCAGTGAAGACTATATATAGGACTATTAGTTTAATTTCACACACAGTATAGGTCTTCTGAATGAACTTAGGATCATAAAAAATGAGAGAAAAGAGAGGAAAATGAAGTACTATGAAAAGATCAATTTTAATTTAGAGAGAGAGAGAGTGGCTACACATGATACCATAACCACAATGAGGTCACAAGTAGAAAGGAACATGGGAATATAACCACAATTTCTTTGTATTTCATGAATTTTGAGGTGTTTCATAGAGTAAACTGGGCAGAATCAATGAAAATTTTGTAGGAGATAGGATTACATTGAAGAGGTAGATGCCTTATCCAGGCTATGACATGTCCCAGACTGGACGGGTGTGGATAGAAAATTGAGAGTTGAGATGAGTGGTTTTAGGCAGTGAGCAAGACATGAATGTCTATTATTGCCTGTTCTTTTAATTATATATGAATATGATAAATGAATGAAATAGAAAAAAACTTGGGAAAGGCTGTAGGCTGGAGTGAAAGTAGGTGGGAACTCTTTAACAGTTAGAATTGTGAATGATGTTGAATTAGTTGGCCAGTCAACGAAAGGGTTACATCATTACTTAGCAAATTGCAGCATCAAAATGATAGATTTAGGATGTAAAATTTATTACAAAAAAACATAGGTAATGAGACTCTCAAGAAATACAGGGTAAATTCCAAAAGTAATGCAATTGAAATTCATGTGCCGCTCCTATTAGTCTGAGTGGGATCAAACCACTTGCAGTAGGGGGGGGGAGGTCGCCAAGCTTTGCTGCAAAACCTGTCTCAATGCTATCTAAGCGGCAGAAGCAGTAGAACATAAGTTATTGTAAACCTCTGCCTACCGACTGTGTCACGAAAAAAATGGAATCGACAATCAAGCAACGTTACACAATTAAGTTCTGTGCTTAACTGAAAAAATTGATTGAGGAGACTAACAAAATGATTTTCGAGGCTTACAGACACTCTGCTCGGTCCTACTCATAAGTTTTGAGGTGGTTAAATGGCTTTAAGGAAGGCCGGGAAGAGGTTCATCATGAACAATGCTCTGGGCAGCCATCTACAAGCAAAACCGACAAGAATCGTTGGACTCTGACCATCGATTGAGTATCAAGATGGTTGCCAATGAACAAAACTTGTCGTCTACTGTTGCGTTTCTAATTGCTACCGAAGATTTGGCGCTGAGGAAAGTGTGCACCAAGTTTGTGCCCAAGGTGTTGTCAGATGAACACAAGACCAACCAAGAAGAAATTTCAAGTGAGCTTTTGCAATGTATTGAAAATGATTCTAATTATTTGGACAATGTAATCACTGGTGATGAAACCTGGGTTTTTGAATACGACCCAGAAACAAAACGCCAATGCTCTGAATGACACACCAACCAGTTCCCCAAGCCCAAAAAGGCAAGAATGAGCAAATCAAAAGTGAAAACAATGCTCATTGCCTTTTTCAACAGTTAAGGAGTGGTTCAGAAGGAGTTTGTTCCTCAAGAACAGATATTTAACGCTGCCTACTACATTGATGTGCTGGAAAGACTCCGAAAAAGGGTCACCAGGATGAGGAAAGACATCTCTGCTACCTGGCAACTCCAACATGCCTTGCCACAACGCGCTACGAGTCGAATACCTTGCGAGAGGTCCCAGAAGACACCTTCCAGGGTGCATGCCATAATGGCAGTCACTGGAAAAAATCTGTAGAGGCCCACTGACAGTACTTTAAAGAATTTCAAGTGTTTGTGCAAATCTGTTCAATAAATTACTGAAAAAAATAATTACATTATTTTCGGAACGCACCCTGTAGGAAGGTTAAGATAAATATTACAGTTGGGGGGTATAAAATCGAACAATTAAAACAGTTCACCCATCTGAGAAGTGTTTTAAATGGGGGTGGGAAGAGTGGTGATGACATTGAAAGTATTTTGTTGGATTAAGGAGTGTTAAAATAAAGGTGGGAGTTGATGACAGTAATCCTAACTAAAGATTCGAAGAAAAGATTTGTGAAAAATTTAATATAGGGTGCAGTTATGTTTATATCAGAAACTTGGTCATTGAGACGAGAGGATTTGCATAGAAGGTCACTGAAGGTCTTTGATATGTGGGTATGAGTTGGGAAAATAAAATGGATGGAAAGAAAAACAATGATGAAGTTCCAGGTATGGTAGAGAAAGAGCAAAGGCTATTGGGAGAAATTAAAAAAATGACAGGATGGACACAAATTTTGTTACAATTACAATTGACATAAAAATTTACATTTTAATCCTAAAACAACAATAATAGCTAAATGTTAGAAAATAATTGATCAAGGCTTGAAAATGTAGAGAAAATTAAAGAAGGCTACATAAAGTAAAATAAAATATCCATAATACTTTCACTATTTTCTCCTGAATAAAATTTCACAGGAATAATTATGAAGTATCATGTGAAGATGTGGACCAACTAATGGAGGCTATATTGCAATATGGTGAAAATCAGCCGGACTCTGTCTTAGGGACCACCTTGAACTGTACCATTGGCTGTATTGTCATAATGGTAAGAGAAAATTGTATGCAGAAATTTGCAAAGGTTTTTCACAATATGGAATTAGGCAATAGTACATAACAACCCACCGGACAACTAATTATTCACTGTTAATTGAAATGCACGAATACGTTACACTAGAAAGTTGATACTCATTTCAAAATTGGTAGCTTTAGTGATTTTTTAAGCTACTTAGGGTTATTGGGAGTAGTAATACATTTGCGCCTTTGCCATGGATTTGGATCAATGGCAAAACTAAAAGGGAGCAGTTGCCTAATCCCAAAATCTATAGACTAACCACATGTATATTTTTGAGAACCACTGACTTTGAACATTAATTTTGAAGTGAGGTAGGGATAGAGGAAGGGTTAAATGATCAAAATTAGAGGAATATTAACACAAACAGAGGAAAATTGGGGAAATATTATTAGGGTATTCTTGGCTAAGCCCCTTTAACCGCATCATTTTGCACAGAACAAGGTTTAATGCAAGAAAACGAATGAATTGGACACCATATTAATGATAAAGTCATTTAATGCATCAATATTCTATGAACTAATATCATACAGAGTGCAAAAACATGACTTCCTTTTTTCAAAAGCAAAACACTTTAAAAAAAAACGTTATGTTGCCGCACCCAGGATAAAATCAGATGTTACATTTTGATTAAGTTGACCCTTTAACAATTTTATTTATAGTCTAATAAATAATGGACTTCTTGGTGTGTATTTGCTTGAATACACTCTCTCACTTCTTCCTCAATATTTAATGACATATGCTTTAAGTCTTAAAAGACTGCTACCATTGAAACTCATGAAAATAAAAGTTTAAACTATTTTAGCCAAAATCAATATCACTGTATATTAATTTTATTTCTTGTTCATTCCTAGATTAATAAATCAGCAGTGAGTGGTTTCATTGAACACATTTGGACTAAGTTCAAGGATAAAACACCCAAATTTTATATCCTCCGTCCTTCGTATGGTGCCCGAGTTTTAAGAACACCATTCATTTAATTTTAATTTGAAATTTTCTTTAATTTTACATAATGCTTCAAACCATTTTGTGTAAGAATTATTTTAAAAAGTTCTAAATAAATTTTTTCCAAATGCTGTAAAAAGATATTGAAGTAGATATGGAGATGTTGGTAATGTTGATTAAAGATTAGTTCTGATTCTCGTAATAGCTATACATATACACAAATAATGCAAAAAAAATGGCTATAAACTTGAAGAAGAAATTTTCATAGTGTTTTGAAGTAAAGTAGTTAAGTATAACCCTAGGTAAGCCTCATTTGAGATGGCCAAATGAATGGAGGTAAGGTCATGGTGGAGTCTCTATCAGGACTCCACTCATGCCACCCCTAGACTGAACTTACTACATGGAGAGTAAATCCTCATTAAAATAAATCTCAAGAAGCCAAAAAAGAAGTTTCTGTTAAAAAAAATGTGTTAGCAAATTTATCACCAAAATAATGAGTACCTACCAAGCTGTTAGTTTCATATTTTACTGTGATATGTAACAAATGTATGATACAATGATTTCTTTAGGTATATGTTTTAACTTATCTCATGCAAAGTTTAAAAACTTTGCTTCTGAGATGTGTAGGTAATTGTAATTTCTTACCATATATCTATTTATTATCTAGTTGAAAAACTTATGCATGATATATATGGTCTTAAATTTTCATTGCTATTGGGAGGCAATACCGATATCCTTCCGCCAATCTTTCTAAGAACATGAAGCCAAATATTTAAGGCACATACTGTATTATTCACCCTCGTCATTGGTCAGCATAGATTTATTGAAGATCTTCAGGAGTGATGGTAATAATTTTTGTTAATTCATGTAAAAGAAGATTTTTAGCATAAATGGTACCATATAAATACAGATACATACAGAACTGGCAATATTACACAACTATGCAATTAAAAAGGAAATGATAAAGTGGAATCACAAGAGGTATTGATTGTAACCCAAGTCTTACCCTTTTCTGTACTTTGAAGATTACATCAGTATGAGGAGAGGAAACAACAAAAAAATATGTTACAAGAGAATAAAATTTAATGTAATCAATAAGTTAAATATCAATATTTACAGTTCATTTTATGTTTCTAATGAGTAAATATCAGGAACTTAGCTTACTGGAGGATACAAATCTGTTCATCTCATGATAGTTTTATTTGGAGTTGTTGCCTAACTTCTAAAAATTGAGTACTGTAATTCTGAGGGGTACTCTAACCATCTGAAAAAGTGAAACTATAACAAAAACTTAATTAAAATTTGAGAAGTAAGCAAAACTTAAAAATCTTGGTAAATCTCGAGATTTACTAATATTATTCAATTCATGAAATTATAGGCTTGGAAAAGGAACAGAAACAAATTGTTGAAAAAATATATTGAATTATCTTTACTGATAAATACTATGTAGTGAAAAAATACAGAGAAAATTGAAAGATAGAGAAAGGCCAAGTACATAGGTCAGAATCATAATATTGTTTGAATTTCCCAGCTACTATCCACTAAATAATGTTAAACCAATTATCAACCAAACTCTGATATATATTTTATTTGAACAGAACACAATCTCATTAGTGGCAATCAAGTATCTGCTAAAGAAGAAAGGGGAAGAAAACTCCAATGGCCGTAAGGATTAGTTGCCAATCTCTCGTCAGACCAAATGTTGTGTTGGTGTGACGGGAATCACGTCAGGGACCAACCACAACCTCTCGACCAGAATACCCTCTGTGGTGGTTTACGGGAGATTAATCCGCGTCAGGGACCAACACACAGCCACACGCACACTATCCTGCCTGAAATCCTTCACGAGGCTGTGAGACCCTGTTAAAGAATTTCAGATGGAGATGGAATCCTTCACGAGGCTGTAGAGTAGACCCCGTTAAAGATTCCAGGATATTCTCAAGCACACACTCTGTGGATGGCACAGACCAAACACACACACAAGCACTCGAGAAACGCACACACACTCAAAAGGGCCCAACTTCTGGGAGAATCTGGACACAGGTAAAAAGCAACTAGGAAGTGCGTCGAACACGCGTGTTTCGGCCACAAAGTGGCCCTCTTCAGCGAACCGAAGGGAAAACACCTCCAACACAAGGTTGAAAGTGCGACTTTCAACCTTGTGTTGGAGGTGTTTTCCCTTCGGTTCGCTGAAGAGGGCCACTTTGTGGCCGAAACACGCGTGTTCGACGCACTTCCTAGTTGCTTTTTACCTGTGTCCAGATTCTCCCAGAAGTTGGGCCCTTTTGAGTGTGTGTGCGTTTCTCGAGTGCTTGTGTGTGTGTTTGGTCTGTGCCATCCACAGAGTGTGTGCTTGAGAATATCCTGGAATCTTTAACGGGGTCTACTCTACAGCCTCGTGAAGGATTCCATCTCCATCTGAAATTCTTTAACAGGGTCTCACAGCCTCGTGAAGGATTTCAGACAGGATAGTGTGCGTGTGGCTGTGTGTTGGTCCCTGACGCGGATTAATCTCCCGTAAACCGCCACAGAGTGTGTGCTTGAGAATATCCTGGAATCTTTAACGGGGTCTACTCTACAGCCTCGTGAAGGATTCCATCTCCATCTGAAATTCTTTAACAGGGTCTCACAGCCTCGTGAAGGATTTCAGGCAGGATAGTGTGCGTGTGGCTGTGTGTTGGTCCCTGACGCGGATTAATCTCCCGTAAACCACCACAGAGGGTATTCTGGTCGAGAGGTTGTGGTTGGTCCCTGACGTGATTCCCGTCACACCAACACAACATTTGGTCTGACGAGAGATTGGCAACTAATCCTTACGGCCATTGGAGTTTTCTTCCCCTTTCTTCTTTATTGAGAGGCCGTAGAGCTCATTATTTCTTGCAAGTATCTGCTAGTTAATAAAACTTGAGCATCAGCCATAACATAATCAGTAGGTACAATAATAATGCCATTTTAAAAATTATATTTAATTCTGAAATTTATTATGGTATTGGACCATGAAACAATATAGACATTGGACCATAGATTAGTGTACAATAGTTATTCATCTCTTAAATGAAGAGAATTTTCTGAAAAAATACTTAACTGAATACTCAAAATCAGGAAAAAATTTTCTGAGCCAATATTATTTTCAGCATTACGCTTATATAAGGGCAACTGTGCTGCGCTCAACAGACAAATCATTTTGAAGCTGTGCATTCAAACAATTTAAGATATGAACAGATAAAATTTGTACTTGTCTAAGCATATATTTCAGTCAAATTATTCTAGCTGTCTCCATTTTTCCAATCATTTGAAGACCACATCGGCTTGCTATGCGTCGACATTTTCCTCTCAATAATTAATGGGGAAATAACCTTTTTGGTGCTTAACCTTCCTTCTACACTTTTACTCAAAATACATTACCTCAGGCTGATAAAATTGCTGAAAGAATAGATAATTTTAAATGTTCAAAGCTGTACAATTTTTGCTATATGATTTTAAATTCCAACCACCATGGCACTCATCATTATTATAGAAGGCATGCCTTGAAAAGACCAGGTGGTGTTATGTCTTTTTGTAATTTACTGAAATATAAACTGCTTCATAAAGAGAGAGGGCTCAATTCTTGACTAGCAAAAACTGAGCATTAAATCATTGTAACATATCTGGGTCTCCTTCCCTTTTGTGACTATAAACATTGAATGCTCAATTTAAAATATGTACACATCCATCTAAATAAATAGCATTATTTATAATAAATATATATTTTAATAAAATACAAAATATATCAAATCTGTACGTAGATGAGACTGGTAGAGTTAACATATTTAAATAACATATTTATCTATGTAACATACTGCAACAACATTTCAATTAGCAAGTACAAAAATCCCTATACAATTATTATAGCAAAATTGTCATGATTATCATTGAAAATTCATTTATAGGTTAAATCACAAATTAAAATAGTCCTGTTCAACATACAAGGGCACTTGTTGGCCTTTCAGAGGCCACCACAGGCGCTCCTTCAAATTAGCTAACAATTAGCTAGCATAGTGTTTGGCTAGGCTGAAGGGGAGTGAGAGAGATTAATAAATGGAACACTGCAGCTTAATTATAAGTTCAATGGCATACCTAAGAGAAATAAATGAAATTTTTATTTCTTTCCACGAAGTTAGCACTTACGTATTTTTCACTTTTCCCGGGACCTGGACATGTTTTCATTTCTGTACTCTAGACGAATGGATTTTATTCAATTCAAGACATTTATAGAATACTTGTCATTACATCTTGACAAGCATAAATTGGTGTGTCCACTATTTATGTTGAGACCGAAATGAGGTATTCCCAAACTGTTTCAACTGGCATTACACACTCTCAGTGGTGGTGAGGTCATCATTGCTGATAGTTTGCATAACAATTTCATCCAAGCAAGTTTCCTTCATTTCATAGCTGGAATCCAATCCTTAAAATAAGTGCCATTAGACAATTATTTTTCTGGCATGTGAAATAACATCTGCTTTGAATGAAGGGTATTTGGAACTCACCAAGGATTTCATGCTCTGGGGTAACTCTCAGTAATTTAGCCCTTTTCAGAGATATAAAGACAAGAAATGACAACCCAGTGCTCCAGAGAGTTATGGAGATGGCTCCTGCTGCATTATAAACCAATTCCTGAAATTTTATTTGAAAGAGTACACATTATTTCATCATCACTAAAAATTGTAATAATGTCAACAGTTGTTCATTAATATAAAAATTTTAACAATAATTTATTCTCAGATATTTATAATTAATGAACACAGCATACATTCATGCATCCAAGATAAATGCAAATGCAGGTAGTTTAAGTTTAATGAGTCGTACAAAACTAAAACTGAACAAGTAAGGTTCAGCAACTCTCCAAAACTTCTAAATAAAACTGCCAAAAGCCATATTTTTCAGCCATTAAGATGCAATTTTTTACTTCTATACAGGTATGTTCTCTTAAATCAACCTGAGTCTTATGGGCCAGGGGAAAAATAGTATAATTTTGACCTATCAAGACAAGGTGATTCACTGCAAAAATACTTACTATTACATATTTTTTCCAGTAGCAGGCATGTATAAAATGTTTGCTGTGGTTACAAATTTCGATAATATCACTATTTTGAGTCAATAGTAAGGAAACAGGGTTAACATTAAAAATAATTTGATCTTTCCTACCTGACAAGTATTTTTCATAAATTCTGACCTGAAAAATCAGGATGTGTGCTGGTGCGATGGGAAAATACATTAAATTAATCTCCAATGGCAGAATAGTAAAATGTAAAATTTAGCAATGGATGGATTTTATGGAGGGAAAATCATTATCAATGAGAATTAGCAATGGAATAATATAAGTCAATTCATATCATATGTCATATTAGTCAACTCATTTCATATTCAATTCACTTAAATCTTTCAATAAGGAATATTTAAATTAATAGTAAGATATAAGAAACCATCCATCACTATTATAGTAATATTTAAAATAGTTTCATTCAAATTAAATTAATATTAGGATATTATTGAACAATTCAGGCTGTACTCACTTTTGCATGGGATATATCTTGATTGGAAATTATGTAGTACGAAAAGGTGAACAAAGGCCTGGCTAGAAGTCCCCATAGTCCTCCTCCAAGATGGACAGAGGCAACATCTGTTGGGTCATCAACTATTCAAAAAATAAGAAAAGGAAAATATTTACAGGAGTATAATAAGAAAAAAATGAGTGAACTCTGTCTGTATGATTCAGTGGCATATGATGAAATCAAGAGTCCTTGACCACTCATCTCATTAATGTTTTCCCAGGCACTTTGCAGTGCATTATTTGTGCCTCAAATATAATTGGGTTGTAATTAAAACAACTGCTCATGAAATTAACTAGCTGCATGTAATCAGATTCAAATAAATAATCACAATGGAGAGCTTTAATATCACAAGATAAGGATAGGTCAGTAGTGCCCTAAAAAAGTTATACATTAATATTCTTTATTTTTTCTTTTGTTTAAAGGTTCAACATGTAGCAGGCCTTCGGTAAAATAACATCTTAACACAAAAAATGAAAATGTTCCCAATAATACAATGCATTTGGAAAACATACCTGAGTCCTAGTTGGGCAAAATGGTCTTTAATATCAAATATATTTTTTCTGGGAAGAAGAATCTCAGTTCTCTTTTTAAGATTTTGGCTATGGAATAATTTGTATTTCATAGATAGTTTATTACTAATTTTTGATGCTATTTTAAATACAGCTTGCTGACAGATTGTCAGTATTGGATCCAGTCTATGTACATCACCTTTATGATGGGTGAGGATGACATGAAGTCATGTTAAAGTCCATTAGTCACTCACTGAGTGGTATTTAATCTGACAACATATGAACATTGCAAGATATACAAACATGGAAAAGGCAGGATTTCCAAAGATTTAAATGGGTAGTGGGCAAAATGGCACCCTTGTACTCTGAATACTGATTAGCATTCAGAATATTGACTAGACAGCCCTCTTTTGAATTGAAAATACCCTTTTATAATAAGATGACTGGCCACAAAAGATTATGCCATGCATCAAATGGCTTTGCACTTGAGCAAAATATCACATTTTTTAAACACATTGACTACGAATGTCATGCCATATATTTTTAGAGACCTTTGCAACTTCTTTGGTGTAACTGCATCTGTCTATGATTTTTAAAGGACCACTTACAACTTTTAGATTCACCATTACTTTTTGATTTGGAGGGATAGTTTCACTAGTATTTGAAATACAATTACTTCTATCAACTGAAAAGGCCACAGAGAGTCATTAGTGAATAATGATCCATGGAGAACCTCAGTTGATCTGGTAGAGTTACTCAACTGGTAATTCTGGTCTTTTCCGAAGTTCAGGAAACAAAATTTTAATACTTGAAAGTATTTGCTTACTTTCCTTTTGGCCCCAAATCCTGGACTTCTTGACTGGGCTGGCAAATCCTTGACTAATTTTGAACAGTAGATTCAGCTATTCCCACTTTAAATGCACATCACTTCTTGTATTCACAAGAATTCTTTGGAAGCATTCTAATAATCATTATTTGAAATAATCTTCGAAATGGCATGACAGTGAAAATGTTGATTGGTACATTGCTGCACTTCTTCTAGCTGGGATTTTGTCAAGTTAATTAAGCACTGCTCAATCAAGAAAAAAACCATAGTAATATAAACTAATTGATTGATTTATTTATTTAAAGCAATTATATCCCCAAGTATATATTACTATGAAAATTTTCCTGCTGATGTATCTTATTAGCCTCTTTTGCTAGTAGATATGAAATTTAAATTATTATTTTTATTTAAATTGACTTGATTATTTAAATAAAATTTTTAGTTAATGTTGCAAAAAAACTCAGCTGATGGTTTTCAATGTTTTAAATCCCCTTGTATGACAAAATACCATGCTTTTTGTTGAGTAGTTTATAAAAATGAAAAAAATGAGTTTTTTGTAGTGATTGAACCCTTCTATTTAAAAGGATTTATACCAAAAGAGATCAAAGCTGGGTGGGGCAAAGTTCATGGCACATCTGCGCCTCTGTTTATCACTGTTTACAATTGGGTAAATGAGTTTAAAGGTGGCTGTATATCTACAAATGATGAACAACTTATGGGACATCCAGTGAGGTGACTTCCTCCAAAATGATTGATAAAATTCACAGTATGGTTTTGATTGATTGACAAAGCAAAGTTCGTGCAATAGTTGAGGCCACAAGCATATCACAAGGCACAGTGTTTTCAATTTTGCATAAAAAATTGGTGGTGAAAAAAATGTCGGCACAATGGGTGCCATGTTTGCCCTCAGTAGAGAATAAAGCAATCTTGTGATTGATTCGGAGACTGGTTTGGCACTTTTCCATTGCAATTCTGATGAGTTTCTCCTTATATTAACATGACTGTGGATGAAATCAGACAAAGGATCAGTCCAAATAGTTGGTTTTTGAATGCGAACGACATGGTGATGCCATAGTTTTTTGGGATGCATGTATAATAATCTACTTTGATTACTAGCAAAAAGGTGAAGTATACATGGACAAGTTGATAAATGGAGAGTATTATGCATCATTATTGCACTGGTTGAACAGAGGAATCCAGAAAAAACATAATCATTTGGTAAAGAAAAAAATTGCCTTCCATCAAGACAATGCATGTGTGCACATCTGTGCAGTTCCAATGGTGAAAATTAATGAAATCAAGTTCAAACCATTACAACATCCACTGTACAGGTATTTACTAGATTTGGCCCCCAGTGAAATTTTAGCTTCCCAACTTCAAAAAATGGCTTGGTGGAAAACGATTTCTGTTGGAGGTGGTCATCGCAAACATAGATGCCCATTTTAAGGATGTACTGAAATCCTACTTTTTTAATGGCTTGAAAAGGTTAGAGATACCCTGGGAAATTTGTATGAAGTTAAAAGGAAATCACATCTAAAAAAATCTACACAAAGTAATTTACTTTTCTATTTTTTCCTGAGAACTCATTAAACAACAACATCTGTACCACGGTAAATGTTTAACAGTTTAATGATGAAATGTGCTCAAACTTTGGCACTCTTTTCATATATACTTTTGAAAACAACATCATTACCCCATATGAGGAGATTTTATTATTAAGCATACATTATGCATATTAAGAAACTGGTGATCAACGGAGGATAGAATTCCTAAAGATACTATAATTTCAATGAAGGAACTGATATAAAGATACTATAATTTCAATGAAGGAACTGATAAACTGACCCTTAATGGTTTAAGGGGTAATCAAGTCAATACATTGAATAACAAGAAAGCAACTGGTGGCAAATATGGCTGAGATTTTGACACATGCTTACTTAATTACTGTTGAATTGGAAATGGTGATGTTAATGTACACACCCAAATACTGCCATATAGTCATTATATTTCACACATGCACTTACTTTTAACATAGAGAATAACATATTTGAAGGTCAAAAAAACTATTCCAGCAATCAATCCAGTGAAAAAAGATGACCACTGTGAAAGAACATCAGCTCCTGCACACAATGAAACCTGGAAGAATATAAAAGATGGTGGTAGTACAATGGTTCCAATGTTTATTTTCAGCAGTTCATGTTTAAGATACTACATATTGCTTTAAATTATATATTTAAATTACTTTATTTATGAACCTCCTCCCTTTTACCTGTGTCCACACCACTGACATGCATATTATATGAAATTAAAATCTAGAATCACATCCTTTGTTGTGATTGTGAAGCCACCTAACATAGCAAACATGAGTCAGGTGGTTACATAAAATAGAGGGTACAAAGGAAATTATGTTTAATTTAAAATTTTTAAGTAAAAACGCTTTCAAAAACTCATTTAAAGAGATAAAATATAAATTGATGAATAAAAAGGTAAAATAATCAACATTTTCAACATGATGAATGATTAAAAAGGAATTTATCTCAATGAGCTTTACCATTTTAAGTCCTGTAAAAGAATAAGATGTAAACTCAACAAATGGAACTAAAAAACCTTTCAGATTAATGCAACAATTTCAGAGTGTAAAAATCATTTGCCTTGACTGGGATTCGAACCCAGATCCCTCAATATCTGGTCGAGTGCTTTAGCCACTTAAGCTATCGCAGCGTCCTCTTGAACTCTGAAATTTTGGGGCTTTTGAAGAAACAAGATGTTGTGAGAAAATACCGTACATACAATGTCGCCGGCATTTGTATTCATGCGTGACGCGCCACAGTCCACGAGGTTTAAGCCAACTTTTAAACACTTATGTTGTTTATACCTTGAAAAATTCCAAAGAAACTGCGGGAGATGCCGCAACAGTAACTTTAAACGGAGTCATCCGCTAATGTGCAATTCAATGCAACAATTTCAGAGTGTAAAAATCATTCGCCTTGACTGGGATTCAAACCCAGATCCCTCAATATCTGGTCGAGTGCTTTAGCCACTTAAGCTATCGAGGCATCCTCCGGATGACTCCATTAAAAGTTACTGTTGCGGCATCTCCTGCAGTTTTTTGGAAATTGATTGTTTCCATTTAAAATCCACAGGTTAAAATCATAGGACTTATTATGAAAATATTTAATCAGCACCTAAAAGTTCATTTTGTGCCAATATATCATGATTTATAGTTAAATCATTGATTTTCATTCATCTTGCAAATGATTTAATGCCTACTGCTAATACTAGACAGATGATAAGTAAGCAAACTTAATTTTTTTTCACACAACACAAGTGAAAATTTGATTATTGAAGTCATTATCATTGTCAATAAAAAACTGTCCACTCATTCTACCAATAAAAAAATAATAATAATTTGGCTTTATTCACTAAAAATCTGAGGGATGTGAGGAGTCAAGAAAAAATCAATGAAAAATGCAACAGCCATGCAATAGCAATAGCCATGCAGGTTGGATTATTAGAAAAGGACAGCTTGATGGGATGAGAAGTGGTCTTGAGGAACTCATTTGGCTCAATTATATGGATCAAGCAATAGAATCTAATTGATGGAACTATGCTACATATATACTCCTTTCTCTTATGTTTTGTCTTTATTTTAGGACCAATGTCAGCCAGGTTCAGGAAAAATTTTGGTAATACACTTATTGTAGAGTTTAATATCACATTTTGTTCACCAACCCTGGATTAAGTTGAAGCTGGCTTGGAAAATACTAATTTGGGAAACAAGTAGGTAAATAGGCTCATATAAAATAAAATTTACCTTCACACAAAACATGATGATGATGTTGGATGAGCTAAAGACTCAAGTGAATATGATTAAAGAACATACATTGCTGGTGAAAACATTCTCCTCAAGTTAGCTTTATGCAGCATGACTTATGACTCATGACTTAATGGAAAATTACAATATATACTAGTTCAAAACATTGAAGATGGGATACTCATCAGGGGCTGGATCAAATTCTGTAATGCTAATAATTTATGTAATTTCTTCATTTGGAACTGTTTGCTCTTCTTCCAGGATATCATTTCTTAATTGTTCTGTTTACAATTCCTGAATACAAATGTCCTGTATATATTTCTTCCTTATACAATTCGTTCCAACTCAATGCAAATTCCTCTTCACTAATTATTACTTCTACAATTTTCTCCTCAAAGGTTTATTTTGATTATGAATATCCTCCAGGTTAGGGAGTGAACTTTTTCACCGTTTCTGTTGGACATAATTTACTCAATATCTCTACATTTGCTCCCAATCCATTTTCCTCTTAATTTCTTATTTTCACTGCAGACTGTATATTTTTATAATTGTCTGTTTCCTTTTAAATTTTACTATTTTCTGTATTATTCCAAGGGGACTATCTTGAGTCCTTCATAAGATGTGTGTGGCCTCTGTGTACTTCATGCTGTCTTTTGTTCTGTAATCAGCCTTATACTATATATCTGAATGTTTTTGGGTCCCTATTTTTGTTCATTTGACTTTCTGCTATTTCATTGATTTAAAATTTATTAATATCTCTTTTGTAAAATTGCTTTAACTTTTGTGTGAATAAAATACACTTTGAAAAATTAATAAACTATAGTAATGATCAATAATTAATTGACACCACTGTGTAAGACCCAATCTATGCCTCAATTTGGAATACTGCAATAGAGATTTCCTTTCTTATGCTCAACAAACCCGTTCATTCAAAATCTATCAAAAGAGGTGTTCAAAATCCTGTCTCTCCCTTTGATAAAACATAAAATCCGCAATGCATGTTTTCAGCATTGATGAAAAATTTACAGTTTGTCCTGTTGTCCTCTCATATTGACACGAAGTTTTGCAATGAATAGATAAGTCATAAGGACAAAACATGTATAATAGTTATTGCATCGTTTTCTTCATTGATTCTCAGACATCGGTGGACCATGTCAGTATGTCAGTAAAGAAACTTCAATAACATGACCTTTTTCTTCAGAGAAATTCTTTTACGTGAAATTCATATGATGAACCATACAAATGGCAATTAATGCTACAGGATCATAGTTCCCTTCACCTTGAAAATGAATGTTAGTCCATATTGTCTCATCTAAGAAGTCAATGCATTTTACTCGTTTTATCCACCACATTCATTAATCAAAAATTTTACATTTGTTGATTTGGTATTCATTGTCACGTTAATTACTTTTACCTATTAAATAATTAATATGTGCATACCTATTTTTTTAAACATTCCCGTATACCATTCCATCTGCTAATTGAGTGGCTAGTTACCATTGGCTCATATCATCTTTGAACTGTATGAATGCAATAATTTTCATGCATATGAAACTTCCGGTTACTAATAAAAATCCAATCCCTAAAGAAAAAACAGTGACCGGTGGTGAGACTGTGGCCACCTCACTTGTGATAGAAGCAGGCAGAGTTACAAATCTTGGCACTAGTAATATCCACCTAACAGAGTGACTCTGCTCTCTAGTTTGTAATAGCCCCCTGTACCCTCCATTTTTGCCTAATGTGGGAAGTAGGATTCCAGAGAGTGAACCTCAGTGAAAAGATTAATCAGAGTTTTCATTTCAGTGGATCAGAATTACTTTATCTAAAAATAAATACACATCATGTTGATGAAAAGAGGGTTCTTATAACCATTTTGCAATTTAATTTTTTTTAATCCATTTCCCAGAGAAAGAATTGTTAGAAGATAACATAATTTTCATTGAATATGCAAAAAGCCGATTTAACCCAAGACTCTTAAAACGGACCATTCTCTATTCTGAACAGTATAATTGATTTCTGTCAATATTATTTTCACATGCCTGAAAAGCTGAAGCTCACCATACCAGCAAGTGCAGCATTTACTGTGATGCCCAGATCCCATGGGGGTGAGGAGCACTTTGGATACCTATAGCTGTGGATCTTGAGAGCACACAAGGCTACAATGACTCCACCACTTCCACCAAGAATGGTATTGACAGCAACAATGGCAGCTGCATCACCATCTTGCTCATATCCTCCAGTAACTCGGCCGATTGAAGCACCATTGAATGACAGGAATGTGACAGCTAACAGCATTCCTCCTATTCCAACCATCTAAGCAAAACATGTACAATGTGAACATCTCATGAATGTGACACAAAAAGCAAATGTTAAATTGGAAAATTTTATTCAATGCATTTGGTAAAAAAAGATATTCTAACAAAGACCTTTAGATACTGATTATAGGTATATGCATGAAATTGCAAAAAGTGGTCTCAGCATAACTCTCTGTTGCTCACCAGCTTAACTATGCATTTCAGCAATGTCTAAAGAAATCTTTAGAGCATAGAGGATAAGCTGGCAGGCAACATGCCCACTTGATAACACATTGGTCATGGGTTTGAGTCCCATCTAGGGCATGGGTAGTGTTTTGCTGAAATACCTGTTGACAGGTTGAAACAGGATAATCAGTATTTCAGTGTAAGCATGTACCACCAGAAGTATCAGGCAGAAAAAAAGTAATAATCATCAAACCAAAGATATATATACCAAGGTTGTTATTTAAGCATGTTCTAATGGATGTTATTTGATTAGGTCCAAGAAAATGTTTTTTACCCAATGAAAAAGAGGGCATATGATCTATAAAAGCTGATGTAAGTAAAAATAGGGTTTTGCAATACTAAATGCTTATGTTTGTACTTAAAATAACTATTCTTCAACCAGAAGGGCAGATTTATAAAAGAAGGCAGAGTTTTCTAGGCACCAAGTCCTGGGGCATATGACATTCATACGTTAAGGATAACACTTTTATCTGTGCTGCCTGTGGAGTCTCAGAAAATTTTTGACCTAGAAAAGCATTTAACTTGTATTCAGCTTCAGCTGCCCAGATGCATCACCTGGATCTGAACCCAGGACCCTCCAGTAGTAATCTAATGCTCCATCTAATGATGTAAAATGCTACTCTTTATTCACTCCTCTGAAACACATTCAACTTGACAATTTCTATTTAATTTAAACTTAAAGCCTGCTAGCACATAAATGATAATTACCACAGTGGAATGACCTGGTATGGGATTAGCCAAACATGCCAATGAGCATGGAGTGAAAGTGGAGTGTTCTTTCTTGAGTTGGGTCTGCCCTTCAGCTGCCATGCTCTCAAAGCGACCTAACCGGCTGCCAAGAACAATTGCACCAACAAGGGCACAGCTCCCACCCAATAAATGGACAACACCACTTCCTGCAAGATCCTTGTAGCCAAGTACACTGAGCCAGCCATCTTCACCCCATGCCCAGTGGACCACTATAGGGTAAATCAGTCCTGGAATGAAAATGGAACAACCAAATTATTGAATGTAAAACTTGAAGCTTTACATTCAATTTACATTCGAAAGTTTACCATATTCTATAAAGCAACTGTCAAAAATTATTTTATAGGTTTTTTTTTTTTTCACTTTTATAGGTGAGATTAGATTCCACACCACATAAAAACTAACAGCATAAAAAAATTATGCATTCAGGCAAGCTTGCTTTCCCTGTGATACCTGTTAATCCCCAGATAAATCTTATATTCATAAAATCAAATCAACTGGGATTTGCAGATGAAGACCAAAGGAAATTTCAAAATTAGAGTCCACTCTGCTTGAAAGATGAGATTCATAGCTGAAGTTCCCTTGGTTGTACCTATTAGGTCATTACACTTGAGATTTATAATAGTTACAGGGTGCTTGAATCTGGACAAATTTCAATTTATATTTCCTGCGATATCATATTTCCACTGGACCCCACGATTGGTGTTCTTCAAAGCTAAAGGAGTCTAGTAGACAGTCATAACCTCAAAATGGCCAAGATGTTATGTACAAATGCGGAGAAGAGCTGCTATTATTGGAAGTGTTCGCGCTTTATATGTTGGGCTTTATATTTTGAAACAGTTTGATTCTTCTGATTCCCCAGATGCACTGTTTACAATATTGTGGCTAAGTATAATACTTCAGAGAAGTCTGGGGAAGGTTTTGCTTACTCGGCGAGGAAATCTCATTTGAGGAAACACGTGCTGGTCCGGATTTAAGTGTCGCACCCTGTACACAAGCAATACAGTCAAAGAGCAAAAGCAACCCAGCTTCACCCAAGTTGTGTGACTTTTTGAACACCTCCTAGATCTTTCTTGGAAACTGCAGGTGACTCAGGGAAAGGCATTAGCCCCAACCCTTATGTGTGAGTTTCACATGCCAGGGAAAGAATCAACACTGAAACCAAGTACGGTATGCAGAGCCTTATATAACAACTGGCAGAAGTTTTTCTGAATTCTGAAAGCAAGTATCATTATTTCAAATTTGGGGGAATATGGAAGAAACAAACATACCATGGCCAAGGTTACCATGCTTGAAAGGATGAGTGATTCGCTAAATATCACATTTTAGAGCACTTTTTGACAAAGATAGGATACAAATTGGTTATAATTAAACATTTCCATCCTTTTCGTGCATTTCATTTGAAGTTCCATGCCTTTAATGTAATTATTTCATATTTAAAGAGTAAACAAAAGGTGGTAGGCACAGATTTTTTTTTCATTTGCTTTCTTATGGAGAATATAACTGCCTCTTAGGCTGAACCCAGGCCATATTCTTGGGGTTTTTCAATTTTCTGTTTGATTTCAGCACGATTTAAACAACCTGCAAAAAATTCATCTTAAGACATTTGAAATTGGTCTAGAATTAGGGCATGGAGCATTAAATGTACATCTACACTGGACTCTGGTTATTTGAGCCACTAGTCAATTGGTGCAGCCATTATTTGAAAGAATCACTAAGGGATAATTAAATAAAAATATTTGTAGTTTTCCTTGCATTAATGGGACAGGACTTGTTATTTTGGATAGCTGAATGATGGGAACAATCCAGTAAGTATGTAAAAATTTTTTCCAGACATGCTAAGCATAAATGAGTCACACCTGAGTAAAAACGAGTAACTTCCAGGATTTCAAGAAATTGATTGATGGATTCATTCATTGACAATTGATGGACAATTCTTTATACAGGAATCAATGAAGGTAGTCCATTATCAACAATAGATGCATGTGCCAATTTTTTCACACCACCATGTTAATCAAACGAGGGTAAAATAGATTAATTTCTCCATCTGTGTCAAACAACATTTTGAAGAATAGGTTTGTGCATGTCTCATATAAATTAAATATTAAAGTACATAAATTTTACACTATATTTTTTCAAAATATTTTGTACTACTAGGTGCTAGGTTTTGCTTTATAGAATTCCGCAGAAAGACTTTATCGATCAAAAATCTTGTGGAAATTTATAAACAAGATTTATTTATATTCAATAAAAAATTTTGCTCATTGCAACCACACTTGTCTTTTTTTAATTATTTAAACTATGCCTATCTATCCGCATACTTATTAACGTGAGACTTTGTGCAATTTCGGTAGTTGCTAAAATGAATCAAAGTTTACTCTTCTCGATGGGTCCCAAATAACCGCAATCCACTGAAAATATATCGCTACATAGAAAAGGAAAAAAAGGCATTACCCTGAAAGTGCTGCAACCCTTGCTTCACGCATTGCGTAACTTTTCGCGGTATCGTGGTCGGAAAGTTATAAAGAAATAGACACTTTGTTACGCCATCGAGGCAAATTTACCGCTGCATACACCCATAATTGCTAGAATTTGATGGAATGAAATTAACGAGCAGTAGAAAAGTCATCGCGTCAAGCGAATGATATAATATGTTTTAATACTAAAAATTTGACTAGCTTTTAAGATGCACTGGGTGAGTACTCGCGTAAAGGAAAGTTATTTTTTTTTACTTTGAAAGTTTACTCTGTGTGCTGAAATATAGCACTCCAATTCCTGCCGACTGGGGCGGAGAAGAGAAAAAAATCGTTAGTGACCCTCGCTGTGACTATGCTTGATTTATTTTTAATTCATTCCACACACTATCTACACATTGCACTGACCGAATTATGAATTTTATGAATTCCATGTTTCCCTTCATAGGTGATTATCATATTTAATAAAAAGCATCGAGTAAGGTACCTCTAAATATATAGGAAAAATCAAACTAAATTGTAGATGGGATGCGAAAATATTCTAACTTGTTTATGGAAAACCGATTGTAATACCATTTTATCTGGAACTAATCTTGGCTTAAAATTTTAAGCCAAAATTTTACCTTGGAAGAAACCCATCCGCTGCTTTTTATCAAAACGTTTTACATATGATACCGTGTTGTACCGTAAGTTTATTGATTGCTAATGAATTAGTAAAAAAATACGACACGTTGGTTCAAGAGTGTTCATTTTGATTGAAGGAACCTTCAGTAAACAGATTTCATTTAAATTATTACTTTCCATGGTACACCATCCCCACCTCGGGATGAGGTAGAATCTTGACCTGAAACTTGAAGAGGAATCGCGTCTAATTTTTCCGACGGTAAAATGTGGTTTTGCACATCTTTTAAAATAGATATTCGGATTTCACCCCAAAATAAATACTATCGCTAGGACTTTTCGGAGGTATTCATGGTGAATATAATCATATTTGGTAGTTCTAAGTAATTGTATGCTGTGTTAATGCATGTAAGTATAAGAAAAAAATACGTCAACAACCTACAGCCGTTAATAAAAAAATAGGCATTTTTTCTGACTATGAGTAAGCCCAATAAACCTAGAGCTAGTCTAATGTACGAATTTTACAATTGCACACTTACCAGAAATGAAAGTGGTGTAGATAGAGTAAGCTATGAGGGTACACCTCTCAGCGACTGCTCCAGAAACAATGGTTGAGGCTGCGGCAGCGAAAGACAGTTGGAAGAACCATTGACTCCTTTCTTGATGCACGATGGAATTAACCTTCCACAAAGACAATCCAAGAAAAGGATTTCCTTTCCCGAACGCCAAGGAGTACCCCACTAGCCAAAAGGTAATACTGCATATGACTGAGAAATAAAACAGTTTGGTGAGGTGCCCAAAATGGCAAACATTCAAAATTCATCAATCAAGTTCATCCAAAAGTTGATTACATTTATTCAGATTTAATCATTGGATGAGTCATATTTATGAATTATCCAATTAAACATATCCCAAACACTTCGGCAAAAAAAGGAGATCAAATATACTTCACTAGCCAGACGTAATTTGTAGAAAGAAATATTTCATATGGTGGTGAAACTAGGAAACCAAAATTTTCCAGATTCGAGGCGCGACATTTGTAAGAGGTATGACATTCCTGGGAATACTACATATGTATACCCGCTCGGTACCCATTCTGAAACCCTTAAAAATAATATTAATGTAAATAATGGGCTCAATCTATTTTTACGTAAAACATGAAAGGCGCTTCATGTTAGCAATCCCAGGCTAAACATATTTCCGTAAGTACCTTTGCTGAAAATAGGAATGAAAAAACTTGTAACTTCACCCGTAAACGGAGGTTTGGCTAATGACGACAGGCCGCCCATTGCAGGTTAAATTTAAGAATTCGCTAGGAGACCACAAGGTTCCCAGAGATTGGAAAACGGTTAAGGTAACACTAATATTTAAAAACGGAGACTTGGAGGAACTGAGCCATTACAGGCCTATTTCCTTCTCATCCATTTCCAGCAAAGTTATGGAACATATACAGGTGGAACCTGTAGTTACTGGTTCGATCGTGAGACACCACGATAGTCGGAAGTTATTGATAAAAATCAGCTCGGTTTCTGAAAGGGTAAATCCTGCGAGACACAACTTGCGCTTTTTGTTCATGATATTCTTACTTCGGGAGAGAGCAATGTTCCAGTGGACGCGGTTTATCTAGATTTTAACAAAGCCTTCGACAAAGTCCCTCATCATAAACTATTTACCAAGCTAGAAGCATATGGTATAGATACAAATATCCGGGGTTGGATTAAAGACTTTTTGAATGGTCGGGTTAAAAGAGTAGTGATAGATGAAGTTAGCTCAAATGCAGTAGAAGTTACTTCAGGTGATCCCCAGGGAAGTGTCATCGGACCTCTTTATTCCTGCTTTACGTTAACAATCGGTTTACCGTGATATCCGTGATCCTGAGGACACAGTACCTCTATCAGATGTCTTAATGCTATACAAAGCTGGTGCGACACTTGGCAATTAGAATTAAACTTAAAAAAGTGCTTACTGATGAATTTTCGGAAAAAGAGCAATTCCCTCCAGAAAGTCTACTGCATAAGGAACACCGAAATGGAATGTGTAGACTGGATTGAATTGAAGGCATTACCCTCACTCACGACCTCTCCTGGGTGACACACACACAGGGAGTATGTGGACGAGCTAACAAAAATTCATCGTTTATTAGAGGAGTACTGAGTGAATGTGATGTAAAGGTCAGAGAGAAATGTTTTCTTTCGCTGGTTAGGCACAATTTAGGATATGCTGCGAGTATATGGGATCCTCGAAGTTGGATTGATTGCCGAATTGGATCGCGTGTAGCGTAGAGGAGCCAGATTTGTAAAACGTTGTTATGATTAATTGAGTAGTGTATCCAAAATATTAGAGGAGCTAGGCCAGGAATCATTCCTGGAGCGAAGGTTAAATTATAAAATTAATCTAATGCATGAATTGGATTGATGTTTCTTCAACAATTATGTCGGAAATGTATTATTACCCCATCGTACTACGGTAGGTGTCAATAAAATTGGAGAGCTTAGTTGTTGAACTGATAGATTTAAATGTCATTTTTTCCACGAACGATAAGGGATCAGGATAACATTATTGGACCCCGGTAGGATCATATTTAGGTCAAAATTAGTCTGGTGTGTATTCACCCCCGGCCACACACCCTAGCGGTGGCTTGCAGGGTACTAAAATATCAAATATCAATCAGTAAGGCAATTGAAATGTCCGGATCCGATGCCCGATTAAATCCTGACGGTCCATGATGAATCACCACACACTCGCAATGAATATGAATGCCATGTACCAAGTACCGTAATATTGCCTAGAAGAAGAAGAAAATGGTTTTTACTCACACATGTCGAGGACATTCTTCATGAGAACACTGACAGAGTTTTTCTTTCGCACAGATCCTACCTCCACGCATGCAAATCCCAGCTGCATAACTGCGAGAGAAAAAATGTTTTAGTTCTTGCATAGTTGCGGGGCCCGTCTACTTTTGTAAACTTATATTGGTTGCAAAAATGAAATAATCCGATATAGTACACATATGATTGCCTTACATTTGATGGGTTTTAACCATACGATTTAAATAATAATTATGGTTATACTTTACATTAAACAAAGAAATGAAATAAGGAAAATATCCCAAAATAGTTTCACGGTACGGAATAGAAAAGGATGTTTTATTTTCACATTATCAAAACAAAGCAAATGTTTAAGAGATAATGCTAATTTGGAATTGTTAAAAATATTCACCCTTTTCACTTACGACAGATAGTTATTCCATTCAAGAACAGGAAGGTATCATCCAGGTGTGTTTCCAGCGTCGAAATTTCATCTACGAAAGTTAAGTTCCCAGGATCACTCATCTCAGAAAAAAACTTTTCTGTAAAAAATGAACATATTCCAAATTTTCAAGATGCTATTTCAGTTATTGTGTTTTTCTTGCGCCCAAAAGCTTTGATTTTTTTGGGGGAAAATTTGCCTATTGCCTCATATTTTGAACAAATCCAAAGGACAAATGTTCAAAATTAATTAAAGACAAAATATGTTAATAGAGTAAGGAAAATAATGGGAGGTTTTTTAACTGTCGTAAAATTCGGTGACTTATTTTTAATTTTGTGACGGCTTCAGTATACCTGGGTTAAATCACAAAAACTAATTTTGGTTCAAAGCAGAAAAAAAGATATTCTAACGCTTGAATAAAGAAAACACCTTAATTCGCCTTACTATGCTATCTAAATATCCTTTCTCTGATAGACTCTGAGCTATTTCGAGTAGGAAGTTCAACACATGTTGAATGCATTACAAAGATTTTAAATGTATTGGCATTTTCCATATTAACATTCGATAAAATTCCTTTTTAATTCTAAAATCGGTCTGAATATACACGCAGCTACAAAAAAATATTATTAGAACAAAATTTAGATTCAATTAGCTAGCCAATATCAAGGAAACATTCAGGACTACATTTTAAAATCTTAATTTACCATATTAAATGAAACGATAACAATGGAGTGCAATAAAAGGTTTAAATTATAAAAAACATTAAAAATATGAAACTTGTCAATTTTATGCATTAAACATTTTCATGAATACCTTGAATTACTTTGGCATAGTTAAGTAATTCAAATCCTAAAATAAAGACTTTGTGCGACAAAGCAATTCTTGTGACTCCGGATTGATTTTCTACCGAAAACCTATCTATTACAATAGTTAGTCTACTAAATTATGATTATTGATGCTCTTTTTGTACAAGAACTTGGTAAAAAAAACTTCCCACTACGGTAAAATATGAAATTCTTAGATCGTTCACCTGTGACTCACTGATTTCTTGACTTTATGCAAATAATGGACTGTGGTGAAATGAAAAAAAAATAATTTCAGGAGAGGGAAGGAAGACGAGAAATGGCGGGAATAATTACACATATTAGCCTTTTTTAAAAAAGGGGGGAAGATGAAAGGAGATCAAGCTTGCCAAAATCTTCAACCTTTCACACGCAAACGTCTTGTCCCGGTCTGATTTCACAACTTAATGCCATCTAATTAATAAGAGCGTGATTCACTGTAGACAGAATTCGCGTGCTCCGCCTGCCAATGACCTTTCCTCCCTAGGAAGTTCAAATATCTGTTAACATCTTTGAGCAATTGTGAACTGTTTGCCAATTTGCATGCAATAGATAGCAACGTAATATAGGCGCAGCAGTGAATATCTACATGTACGCTTTTTCAGAAAATATGTACCGCCATTTGTCGGAATTTAACCAATATTCTGCAATTCGCCCTGGAAATGGTGAATACCAATAAATATTTTGAAGACGAAGGCATTAAATGAACAGGATCGTTGAAGGGGGAATCAATCAGCACCTAACACAAGATGAATGACCAGATGACACTAAAGAATTTCGGGACACGTGGTACTTCACAACTAAAAGTCATCCAGCACAACATTTGCACTTAATTCAATCCCCGTTTCTGGGAGGATAAAGTATGCACGCCATACATCTACAACAGTTACCGCATATTGGCAACTTTGGTTAAAATATTATTGTAAATAAATTGGAAGTGTCGGTAGCAATATTGATTTGTGACTCGTTGTAGTAAAAAAGGCAGGTATTAGAATACACAGATGATTACGAGAAACTATCCCCTTATTTTGCAGTTTATTGCGAAAAAAATGAGAGTTGGAATCTATCCCGATTCATACATGTAAGATTGGAAAAAAACTGACAAAATGAGATTACAGGAATCGGCTGGTAATACGATTCATAACACCTCTGGCATTAATTCATAGCTTGTAATGACGTATGTAATTTTAATCTACAATTAAATTATACAAAATATATAGTCATGCAGATTCAACAAAGATTTCATGCAAAGCTAGCTTTTTAAACAATTGAAAATTTTATTCAAAGCATTGAATTTAGTATATTTCGATCGTCTCGTTTGTGATGGAGAGCTTCCTTTATACACCTCTTTGACAATAACATGGAATTCAAATACTTGAAATACCTACTCAGTGAAATAAAAACTTTTTAAGAAAGTTCCCTATCAATTACTTTCGTTTAAGATGCATAGTATTTCTTCGGATGAAAGTAAAATAAGCATTAATGTTTTGCCACAATGAAATATGGTCATGTGAGAAAGTCCCAAGTTTGACTTTTTTATTCTAGCACCTCATGATATTCCACACGGCCTAATTTGGAACTTCATATACATAACAACAATTAAATAGCGTAAAAACATTACTCTATTAAAATAGAATCACATCATTTATGATTTCCAGATAAGATAATATCCTAAAAATATCCTATCGCGCTATTACTTCCACACTAGATTTTACTCTACCCTTAAAATCCTTCTTGTTCTTTCTTGATGGTAGAAATATACCAGTAATAAAACCAAAAAAGATGAAATTGGTGAATCTGAAAATAATGGAATGAAGCACATAAGAAAAATGGTATCTGAAGCTCCTAAATATTCCAATATTGAGACTATCTCAGCCTCACATAGGTACGTTTAAAACTTAATTTTTCTCTTAACAACTTCTTCACGTTTTGGCCAAGTACTTAAAAATATACTTCGCAATGATATGCATTTAATCCTACGTTCTAAATCAATTTACTGAAGTAATTAACGGCAAAATCAGCTAAAATTATCTCGCAAAACCGTCTTCATTAATATCAACACGGCGCGACAAATGCGCGGGAGGTGTATCTTACCTGAACAGGTGAGGAGATTCGAATGACTCGCAGGTCGACTGCTGGCGATTCCCCCTCCGCTCTTCCTTTGCGTGTGCTCCGTCATTATTTCTAGGGAGGATCACGCGAAGTACCATGGCCTCGAGAAAGGGACACCGGGAAATTTTTTTGTAGTTCAGTGCATGAAATCTATTTAAACTATAATGTGGGAGAAATTTTCCTCGAGGTCAAAATTCATTTTTGTGTCTACTTCCCTCGCGTGATGCGCCAAAAAAGAACAGGACACCTTTTTCGCGATTCGAGAGAAACCTACAAGCATATAATGCCCGATTCCATTGGCCTGCTTGGTTGTGGATTATACTTCTTGCTCAACCATTTTTTGCGATGGCCAAAATTCTTTTCCTGCCGTTTTTTAATATAGCTGGCTGGGTATAGGTACCCAGGGAGGAAATAGCGAGCATTCACACACTCCCTCTCTGTTGTCCGGAATGTTATACCAATAAATATATTCCAATATAAGAATGAAGCTGTTCCTTACGATTGTGCGCATCTATGTGCACGTGTAGAGAAGTTTCATGAAGGCCATTAGCTCCAGGATGCAAGTAATTTCTCCACAGCTCACGCAATCGTATTCCAGCTAAGTCGAATGTGAAGTTTCATGGTATAAGGATTCGAAATTAAATTTGCACGTCAAATTGAAATTATAATTGGACTATTGTTAGAAAATAATTTTACTATGAAATAGCTGAATAAAGATGGACATGACCTCAAAAGGTCATGTCCATCATTACTCAGTAACTATTACCCATAAAAATGATTTGTTGATTCTGGTAAGCTGCTTCATGTTTTAGTTACTAATAAACCAGATACCTAGTGTTCGTATGGTTATAATTATTTACGGAACGGCATCATCCAACTGTTAATGATGCTGGTTCAAATTTCCGCGTCCATTTTTCGTAATGATTCTAATTTTCTTTCCTTAGAACCTGCTTCCCCATATGTCGCCCACTTTCTCCAATGTTGAAGGTCCTTGTGTTTCAGATTCTTTACATTCAGCGTTCTCCTTAGCGAGTTCGAGTACTTAAAAAATAGTACCTATATCAGGAGAAGCTACCTAGGACCGAAGCAACGTTTGTCGGTCGTACAAAATGTTTTCCGAAGGCCGAGAAGATGCGAACGAGGAGCGTGCCGGACGCCCGAGCACGCCAATGACAGACGAAAACATTGAAGAAAATAGTATTGGCCAATCGTCGAATCGCCGTTAGAGAAGTTTCTGAGGACATAAGCATATCGATTGGCTTATGTTATTCGATTTTTACCAATAATGTGGACATGACATACGGGTCGCCGCAAAATCCATGCCATAATTGCTCAATTTCGACCAAAAACAGCCACGCATTAACATCGCTAATGAGGCGTTGGACTCTGTCCGCGACGACCCAAATTTACTCCAGAGGGTCATAACTGGTGACGAATCATGGGTTTATGTTTATGACGTGGAAACTCCCAAACATCCCAATGGAAGCTGCAGCACGAGCCAAGACCGAAAAAAGCGCGCCAAGTTCGGTCGAATGTGAAAGTTTTGCTTACAATTTTCTTCAGTTGCAGGGGCGTGGTGCATCATGAGTTCTTGCTGCCGGGTAGAAGGGTAAATAAAAAATACTACCAGCAAACTATGCGCAATTTGCGCGAAGCAATCCGCCACAAACGCCCGGATTTTTGGAAGAACAAAAATTGGCTTTTGCACCATGACAACGTCCGTGTTCACACATCGTTACTTGTGAGGGAAGTTTTGGCCAAAAACAACACACTAATGATGCCGCAGCCACCGCATTCCCCAGATCTAGCCCCCAGTGACTTTTTCTAGTTCCCGAAACTGAAGAGACCCATGAAAGGACGACGCTACAACACGATTGACGAGATAAAGACTGCATCGAAGGAGGAGGCGAACAAGATCACAAGAAATGATTTTTTGAAGTACTTCGAGGATTGGAAAAAACGTTGGCACAAGTGTATAAAATCTAATGGGGATTACTTTGAAGGAGACAAAATAGATATACATGAATAATTAAATAATTTTTGAAAAAATTCAAAAGTCGCGATACTTTTTGAACAGACCTCGTAATTGGATACAGAAGTTTGTGGCATTGTGGAGCTTTAAAGGCTCTTGGGGGAGACCCCCTCCGCTTATAAAAATCAAACTTCTGGGTACTTACTCTGGATGGACTGAATCTGAGCTGAAAAATTCAATCTCATCATTTAATCCAGTGAATTTCCCATTCATAATGCAATATTTATGGAAAAGCAATGGTGAACAGCTTTTGAAAATTTCAACTTTCCTTTTGTATTTTTGATTGAGGCACAATTGTCCTAAGCTATCTATGGTCATCACATACCTTGGTCTATTTTTTCATCATCTGTAGTTTCTGCTGTAACAATAATGATGATTGTTTCTTGATAGCGATAGTACTTCCACGGGACAAGGTCAATTTTTAGACTGGTAGGCAATTTTGGGTTTTCATGATAACTATACAAACATGATCATCAAAGGAAAACTTTGGCAGAGTGGTCACAAGCACTGTCACCCCTGCAACACAAAATATTAAAATGGCATTTTTACATTTATTCCATAGATAAAAGGGGTCTGATACCATAGAGAACAACTGGTACAAAATTTAAAGGTGGCTAAATTTTACTTGTCCACAACTGCCGGGCAGTGCATTTAACTAGTCCTACTAACTTTCTGTAAAGATGTACTACTATGTAAACGCCAACACAAATGAAGAAAAGGATTGCTCAGCTTTAGAATACCTTTCTTCAGATGGGACTAAGTTTCTGTAGCTGTAACCTTATAGCTTTCACTGTGACAAATGATGGAATTTTAAAATAATCTAAATCTTTTTGCCCTACACAATAACCGACAAAGTAAAAAAGCTAATCATTAATTTTTTATTTTATTTTATATTCAAGTTTCAGGTTTATTAAAAGAAACTGTCAAGTTATTTTCAAGAAAAATATCTCAAAATAAAACAAAAATAAAAGGTGAAAACATTCAAAACATCAATATTACTGATTGTAAAAAAATGTAAATATAACAAAGTTCATTGAACTAACACACAATTTTGTCCTCTTAAGATTCAAATGGATTCATTGAAGACACGATTTCTTAGTAGCCTTCTGTTGTGATTGTCTGAATTTCCAAATTGAAGAATTTTGATTAGATAAGACACTACTGATAAATTTACACAGAAATTAAACTAAATAATCAACACAGTGACTACATCAAAACAATATTTCTCTTTCAATATTTCAAAGCATTCCAGTAAACCTCAATTCATTTGCCTTTGACTGTGAAATTTGAGTTACATTTTTACAAATGATTTTAAATTTTTTCTCCAAAATTTCTCAGCATGACAAATTAAAAATTACAAGGCCAAGATAAAATGAGCTTGAATAATATATTACTTTAAGTATTAAACCATTTATAAAGCATGCAAATAAAAACAGGGAGCATTATGAGCACATACTTTGATTGCTTTGTGATGCATTCCTGTTTCAGCGACATCAAAAGGGGTGGGATCTATCTCCTCCTCTTTCAAAGCTTTATAATTTTTTCTTCCCAACTTCCTATGCATGAATTTTTGTCTGCTGACCCATCCCACCATCTGGGCGTATTCCACTGGATTCAGGTAGTAGCAAGTGCCTCATAAAAATTGTTTCCCAAAGACTTTCAGGCTTAATGTTGTTTCAGGTAAAGGAAATTTTATTGAAAAATCTGTGGATCCAATATCACTCCCCATTCATTTTAAAAACAGGGCCTAGAAAAGAAATGGACGAACTTTATCCTGTAAGTTATTCAAGTGAAATGGTTGAAGCAATTTTCAGTATCAATACATCCTGAAAAATTAAAAGTAGTTTTTTTCAAGCAATGCATACTGTTCTCTCCTATAGATCTCTCTTGCAGGGCAGACCTCAGAATTAAATTAGCTCTAAATTCTTTTGAAAAAAACCCTTTCAAGTAAATTGTGATTGAAGAATTTAAAAAGAATTCATGAATCAGGTATCATGTGGATGCTCAAGAAGTTGGGTAGTTTTGACAGGAGAAAATCATTCAGTCTTGATTCACTTTCCAAGGTAATATAAGAGCATACACTCCTGGCTAAGGCAGTAATATACAAGGTCTATCCAATAAATACAAGAACTGGTGCAATCTGACGGCCATGACGTGGACTGTGGCCCCGCCCACTAGCGGCACTAGTTACCTCAGAACCAATGAGTTATCTGTGCCTGGTGGATCATCGAGCTGTGCATATGGTGCGAGTTATGTTAGTTTCTGTTCTCTTTGTTTTTACTATTTGTTGAAAACAGAAATTGACGGAATCATGGCGCAATCAATCAACATTAAGATTTTGGTGAAGTGCAGTAAAAGTTATCAAGGAATTACTGAAATCTTGATAGCTGTCTACGGTGATAATGGCCTGAAGAAAACATCTGTTTTCAAGTGAATGAAATCAAACCTAAAAATCAAGAGAAAGCCGATTGAAAATCAAAGTCATGCTCCTCATTTTCTTTGATGTGGAAGGCGTTGTTCATCATGAATTTCTTCCTGAAGGACAAACAGTGATTGCTGAGTTCTCCTTTACAGTTCTCAAGTGCTTAAGAGATAGCGTGTGACCAAAGCTCTTGACTCTAAACGATGGATAGATCCTTCACCATAACAATGCACCTGCATATTCAGCATTAATTGCTCGCCAGTTTCTGGCAAAAAATTCAATCACCATCCTTGATCATCCTCCCTATTTGCCAGATCTTGCCCCCTGCGACTTTTTCCTATTCCCAAAATGTAAAAATGTGATGAGGGGAGATCACTGGGAAGATAAAAGACACAATAAAGCAATAAACGACAAGAAAACTAAAAAGCCTTACTGCTGAGGACTTCCAAGGGTGCTTTAAACAGTTGAAAAGAAGATGGAATAAGTGCTTAGCAACAAATGGAGAGTACTTTGAAGGGGACAAAATCGATGAGAATACATTTTGCAAAATAAAGTGTTTATGGCCTCAGTTGGCATATATATTGGACATGCCTCGTATCTGCATCCATCAGGTACATCAGGCTGGGAGCACATTTAAATTCTAGACATGTTACATCTAATGAGTTCAGGGATGGAAATGTAAGGACTTGACTCAGACATAAAGCAAAAGCTGGGGACCTAATTTTGATGGCACATGTCAAAACCTTTAGAGAAAATGCTATGTATGTTAGTCTGTCAAAATGATATCATTGGGGGAAAATAGTAAACTAATACTAACAACGATACAAGATGGGGATCCATGGGGATGATGATACAATATGTGACAAGAACCAATAACTCACATTTTTTCATAGTTTCATTAGAAAAACCATGGGTATCACCAATGAATGAATCATTCTCTCTCACTGGTATATAGATGTAAATTTAGATGAGCTTTTGGGAGCTTGTCCCACATTTTATGCTATTGCATGATATGACTCGCCGGGGTCATTAATGCACTAAAATAGGTAAATTAGACTGTCTTTGCAAAAGGAGACTTGGCATAGTTAATGATACGATGGAGAAACTGCCATTCCAGGGATATTCAAGTGAGTTCAGAAGACAATCTGCAAGGATTATTAACAATTAAACCAAAATTTGATTTTGGTAGATGAGAATACAGCTTACCTCAAAGCCCACAGTGATTAATTCTTACATTTTGGGTAAGTGGGCCAGGACCTTTTCCTATGCCACCTGCAGTTTCCCACAAAGAATACACAGAAAACCATACTACTTACATTTTAGATGGTTCGTGCAAACAGTTCATCTGACATAATGAACTTGGAGACCTAACACTGTATTGGTTGTGAATCTGAAGATGTTGAGCTATTGGTCTTGAATGCATGTGTGTCTTGACTGATATCCTGAGAAATATATTGTAATTATGACATCCCCTAACCCTCCTAATCAACATCACTTGATCATGGACTATTTCATCATGACTGCCTGGCATGATGATGATCATGGTCTGGTGTTCATTATGCAAATACTCTCCTCATCGATGGTAACCTCATTGACTGAAATATCAGTATTGGAGTAATTTCTCCTACATAATTCTATTAGCTCAGGATATCATTCAAATCACTATATCAAGTACCCAAAAGACAGCCACAACTACCATTGCTTGAATATTTTCTTGAGTGATAGCAGAGATACTAAAATCTGATACTGCTTTGGGTGGTGACACAGCTATATAAAGTGGAGCACAATGGACTCCCTAATTTAAAAAAAATCACTGAGACCCCGCAGGTGAATTAGCGGTGTGGGAGCAGCAGCGTTAGCTGGCGGAAACGATGCTATTTTCAGTAGTCACCACACAGTAGTCTGGTGAGCATCGAGGCTTTGTAGCAGAAACGTTCTCTAAAAACAATGATAGTGTGGTGGTGATGCAGAGGGATTTTTGTTGGAAGTTTAGTTCGACTCGTTGTGACAGGGTTCCCGATGCTAAAACCATTAGCAAATGTATTACTGATCTACAAGCATCAGAATCTGTACTTCCTAGAAAACCAGCTGGGCGACGTATAAAAGATTGCGGACACCTGAAAACATTGTGGCAATGAGAGCGTCCATTGAAGTATCCATCATGCTCTGAGCGGAAACATACTGCTGCTCTTGGAATATCGCCCAGAACAGTAAGGCGAATTGTACACTTTGACCTTCACTTACACCCCTGCTAGATAATGCTTGTTCAAGAATTGAGTTCAGAAGACTGGGTGAAACGTACAGATGCTTGCAATGCAATCTTAACTTCTGTGCAACCCAACATTATTCTATGGTCTAGCAATGAAGTGTGTTTTCAACTCTCCAGATCAGTAAATAAGCAAAATTTTAGTAACTGGGTGACTGACAACCCTCATAAACTTCACCCATGACCTCTTCATAGCCCAAAAGTGACAGTTTGGTGCACTGTGTCCTCCATAGATATTATTGGGCCTTACTTTTTTGAATCTCGATGTGTAGCAGTATGATTATGCAGTAATTACCCCAAAATGGAAGAGTATAGTGAGGAATATGACACAGAAGCCTTATGTTTTCAACAGAATGGTGCCACGGCTCATACTGCCCATCATTCATACCAAACCCTGCAAGAACAATTTCCCCATCACATGATCTCCTTACCATGGGAATGTTCATGGCCCCTCGCTCTCCAGATTTGAGCCCATGTGATTTTTTTCTTTGGGATATCTTAAAGCTGAGGTTTACTAAGTTCGACCAAAAACCTTGAAAGCTCTTAAGGAGGTAACTACAGATGTCATTGCTGGAATAACCCAAGATATGCTGAGAAGACTGAAATATACAGGAAAATGTGGGAGGAAGAGGCTATATGGGCTGATTCATAGAAACTATGAGGAAGGAATCTGGCCGGTAAACTTTGTGAGATTAGTGTTAGTTCCTATTCCGAAAAAGGTAAAGGCTTCGCCATGTGAGGACTACAGGACAATAAGTTTGATATCCCACACAGCTAAAGTTGTTCTAAGGATCATAAACAAAAGGAAAGAGAGTAGTGCAAATGATTACTTAGGGAATGACCAGCTTGGGTTTAGGAAGGGGAGAGGTACAAGTGATGCCATTGCAGTAATGAGATTATTAATCAAGAGGAATATAGATTACAACCAAGAGGTATTTGCCTGTTTCGTAGATTTCGAAAAAGCATTTGATAGAGTGAATTGGGGAAAACTAATGAGTATATTGCACAAAATAGGAATAGATTGGAGGGATAGGAGGCTAATTCGCAACCTGTACATGTCTCAGACTCAAACCAATCTTTGGTTAGTCAGTCAGCCAAGGGGTTGCAAGCATTGCTGAGTGAATTGGAAATTCAGTGCAACAGGTATGGGATGAGAATCAATATTAATAAAACAAAAGTTATGCGATTTTCTAGAAAGAAAAAGGTTAAGCTAAACATTAAAGTAGGAGGGCAAAAACTAGAGCAGACAGAACAGTTTACGTATCTCGGAAGTGTTTTGGACCAACATGGTCAAAGTAGTAGGTACGTAAGGAGAAGAATTGCGCTAGAGGAGGAGGCCTTCATAAGAAGGAGGGAGTTGATGACAGGGACGTTGAGTAAGGATATTAAGAAAAGACTCGTAAAAACCTTGATATGGAGCGTAGCTATGTACAGCGTGGAAACATGGTCATTGAAGTAGGAGGATAGACGTAGACTGGAGGCTTTTGAAATGTAGGTGTGGAGAAGAATGGAGAAGGTGACAGAGAAGGAAACAAATGAGGAAGTACTTGGTATGGTGGGCGAAGTGAGGGGTTTGTTAGGAGAAATCCTATGGAGGCAAGAAAAATGGATGAGGGGCGTATTGACCGGCAGTGGGATGTTGAAGACTGTAATTGAGGGGAGAATGTTGGGCAAACAAGGAAAGGGAAGGAACAGGATAGGGATGTTGGATGGGATGAAGGGAGGAAGAAAGTACTCAGTGATGTAGAGGGGCCTGATATAGAGTAGGATACTGGATGTTGTGTTTTGCTAGGAGTCACAAAATATTTATTTAGTAGCTGTGTCCATCCAAAAACATACCTTAACCGGTAGATTACCTAATAATAAAATAAAAATAATGCTGAGAAGAGTTTTCCAAAACTTTTTTCCAATGACTCTCAACATGTGCATTGCTCCCCAAGGTCATCACCTGGATGAAATAGTTTTCAAATCCTAATGAAAATGGCATTAAATGTAGCTTTCAGAAATAAATACCTTTATTAATTATCTTGGTTAGTTTTTTCAACAATTTACCCATCAAATCAGGGAGTTCATTCTGCCTCACCCAGTATATGCATATTCAATAAAATCTATTTTCAAAAGGTTCCTACTATATTCAAGAAAACCTTCATTTATATAGCACCTGGGAGAAATTTTGTGTCTTGCAAATGATCAAATATTAACTACTTAATTTTTGACCTGAAATTCTACATATTTTTCCATATCACATTCTATGGTTTATAGCATTCACTTAAAATTAATAAGGAGCAAATACAAGGAATATATTCTTTATCTTATTGCATCAATATTTTAAGACTCATCCATTTAAGCAACAATGAGAATGATCTCAGATAGTGTATTCAGAGTTTATTCAAATGAAACACTTTATTGAACACTCTTTGAATGTGAATGAGCACTACATTGACAAATAAGCAATTACCATGTCAGAACAGAGTCAGTGAAAGCATCCCCAATAATCACTATCATCAGATGGGCTTGCATGAGAAACTAGGAGAGAGAACATTTTGTGTGCGGTGTGAGACAACATTAAGGCCACATTTCATAAACAATTTATCAATAATTATTAAGAAGACTACCACTGCACATTTTTATGAAGAGCTATAATGGTATTTTAAATTATTGTGAGATTATTTTAACCCATACATATTCAGAAGTTGTCTGGCTTGTCATAACTGTCAACTTCTACTAAAATTTCACCATTAAAATTTTAATAAGAGTAAAAAACTGCTCATAATGCTTTTCATTTTAAATTCAAGAATAATATCTTATATTGGTAACCTAACATTCTTTATTAGGTAATCTAACTGTTAAAGTAAGATTTGGATGGACATAACTACCAAATAAATATTTTGTTTCTCCAAAGAAAACACAACCCAACATCCTACTCTACAAGAAGTCCTTCTTTATATCTAAGTACATCCTTCCTCCCTTCATCCCAACCAGCATCCCTAACACATTCCTGCCCTTTCCTTATTTGCCTAAAATTCTCCCCTATATTACAGTCTTCAACCTCCCACTACCTATCAATACGCCCCTCATCCATTTTTCCTGCCTCCATAGGATTTCTCCTAACAAACCCCTCTCTTCGCCAACCATACCAAGCACTTCCTTATTCATTTTCCTTTCTGTCCATGTCACCTTCTCCACACCCACATTTCAAACGCCTCCAGTCTACGTCCATCCTCCTGCTTCAATGACCACGCTTCCATGCCGTACATAGCTACGCTTCATACATAGTTTTTATGAGTCTTTTCTTAATATCCTTACTCAACGTCCCTGTCATCAACTCCCTCCTCCTTGTGAAGGCCTCTTTGCCTAATGCAATTCTTCTCCTTATGTCCCTTATACTTAAACCATTTTGGTCCAAAACACTTCTGAGATATTCCAAAGAAACTGCGGGAGATGCCGCAACAGTAACTTTTAACGGAGTCATCCGCTAATGTGCATTTTAATGCAACAATATGTTAACTGTTCCACCCTCTCCAGTTGTTGCCCTCTTATTTTAATGTTAACCTTAGCCATTGTCTTTCCAGAAAATCGCATAACCTTTGTTTTATTAATATTGATTCTCATCCCATATCTGTCGCACTGGATTTCCAATTCACTCAGCAATGCTTGCAACCCCTTGGCTGAGTGACACACTAGAGCTTGGTCATCAGTAAACCTAACTGATTTAACGAATTACCCACCAACTTTCATTCCTACCTCCAGTTTTTCCCATGCCTCTTCAATCAATTTCTCTACATATGCATTGAATAGCATTGGTGATAATAGACAACCCTATCTCACCTATTCTTAACATTGCTCATCTAGATTATCCGTTCCTCACTCGCAACTGAGAAGTCTGAGACATGTACAGGTTATGGATTAGCCTCCTGTTTATCCAATCTATTCTTATTTTCTTCAATACAGTCATTATTTTTCCCAATTCACTCTTATCGAATGACTTTTCGAAATCTACAATACAGAGAAATATGTCCTGATTGTATTCTATATTCCTCTTGATTAGTGATCTCATTACTGCAATGGCATCATGCGTACCTCTCTCCTTCCTAAACCCAAACTGATCATTCCCCAAGTGATCATTTGCCATGATCTCCATCTTTTTGTTGATTATCCTGAGAACAACTTGGGATTCTTGGGAAATCAAACTTATTGTGCTGTAGTCCTTACATGATGCAGCCTTTACCTTTTTTGGAATAAGAAGTAACACTGATCTCATAACGTCTTCCAGCCAGATTCCTTCCTCATAGATACTGCGAATCAGTCGATATAGACTCTTCCTCTCACATTTTTCTAAACCTTTCAGTAGTTCTGCAGGAATGTTGTCTATCCCCACAGCCTTATTTCATTTGATCTCCCTTGATGATGAGATACGAAGAGCATTAAGCTCTTCCTATCTCATCATCAACTATGCCTGGACCTAAGACATCTTCATTTACGTCATGTTCTATTTCTATGTCTGAGATTGTTGGCCTAAGATCTTTACCATAGTTTTTTTATATTTTCCTTCCATCTTTCTTGGAACTTTTCTGTTTCAACTATTATTTTACTTGACTTATCTCTAACTCTTAACACAGATCTTTGCTTCTTACTTCCCGCGTGTTTTAACCTTCTAGTATAGTGCACCAATTTCACCCTTCCTATGCAAACTTTCCAAATCCTAGCACTGCATCTTCCACCATGCTACTTTTGCTTTATTTGTTGCCCACCTCAATTTTTATTATTTAATTCTTGAACTCCACTCAGCCTAACTCTGTGTTTAGATTCTTCCATTTCCTTCTCTCATGCATCTTTCTAATCATACCATCTGTGATCCATAGTTTCCTTGTCTTTTTCCCATTAATGGTCCCTATAGTTTCTTTTGTAGCTTTCGCTATCCCTTTTTTGATATATTTCTATTTTTCCTCAATAGTTCTCTGCTCTTTTCCCTCATCCATGATTTTCTCTACAGCCAGCTGATACTCCTTCCTTGTCAATCCAGTTAATACTCCCACATTATAACCTGCCACCCTTGCCTTATCTTTTTGAAATGGACACTACATAACAACTAAATTGTGGTCAGAGTCTGCATCTGCTCTTGGGAAGCTGTGCGAATTGATCACTGTTCCTAAATCTGTTCCTAATTATAATATAATCTAACTGTAACCTTTCTGAGTCACCTGGCATTTTCCATGTTTACCTATGCCTTTTGTGGTGTGTAAACCAAGTGTTGATGATGCCTAACCCCAGTCTCCTGCAGAATTCAATTGCTTTCTCTCCGTGGTCAGTCCTCATACCTAAACTGCAGTCCCCCACCTCATTACCATCTCCTCCTTCACCTGCCATTGCATTCCAATCCCCCATCACTATCAAATGTTTTCCTGCAGGAACATATGTGCTTATGTCCTCTTACTGATCGTATATCCTATTAATTTTTCCTTTTTATGATTGCTTGGTGGCATGTATACCTGAACAATGACCAAGCTTGTTGGTTCTCCTTTTATCTCTGCTACTAATTTTCTATATGTAACTTTTCTATCCTCTATGCTGACTATGCTTCTTCCTACCCTTTTATTCAATATTATGACTTAATATTACGACTCCTCAACTCCTCATTGGCTCTTGTCCCCTCCGTTGTATATTCTTCAATAACTATCACTCCAGGAATCCCCGCTATCCTTCCATCTCATCTCGCATAGACCTAAATATTTATTATTTCCTCTTCCTATCTCTCATAATATATTCTCTAATTTTCCTATCCTCAACATTATCCTAATATTCCAAGTTCCTATTCTCACTAATTTGGTCTTCCTCTTCTGCATATTCTGTTCTGCTCATGTTGGTTTTACTTTTGCCTTACAAGGTTTTTGTGATTTTTTGAACCATGGTAGCCCACTGCTATGCATCACCCTGCCAGGCACTACACAAAGCCGATTGGGCCAAATCCCATCGTTGCCAGGACTGATATTCTCTGTACTGTCCTTCATAAAAGACTTGGGAATAATAACTGAGGTAGTTTCCCATTACCTTCCTGAATAGTGTTTTTAACATGACACCATCACTCTTTGGCTGCCCCACTGCCTGCTGCCTTTCGCAGTCGCCTCACTGAGGAACAGATGAGGCGTGGTCCACCTTTCATCTGGCTGGCCAGCACAGCTCTAGGGGTCATCGGAACACACAAGCCCTTCCACCACGTCAAGGCTGTAGTCCATGGGAGGGTATCCAAACATATGAGATGTTAAATGCATCACTCTTAAAATCAATAAATTATTATGGAGGAAAACAGCAAATGATACTTGCCAATTCTGCATTGAGTCCTAGAAGTCCATTGATAAACAAATTTTCTATAATGCCACCTAAAAAATTAGACATCTTAGAATTTATATTTCAGATTCACCAGGTATTACATATATTTAACTTTAGCCTAACCTGAAATAGCTCATACCATTATCATTGTGCATTATGAAGCCTGAAGATTGGTTTGTCTCTCTAAGCTATCATGTTACCAGCCAATCTCGGCATCCCCTCATCGTTCCTTGGAGTGACATTATCTTTTAATCATCATTGGTCTTCCTCTATAAATCTTCCTTTCCATGGGTCTTCCAACTATCTTTTTTAGTAAACTTTACCTCCTTAGGATATGCCCAATTATTTCCCTTGTCTTTGTTGGTATTCCTTGATATTTCAAAGTGGATAGGTAGGTATGTACATTATTATGTCATTTGTTTCTAGGTCTATTTATTAATTTCTTATCATTCTCTTACACTAATACCAGTGGTAATTTTGTTCTCTGCTCTTGGTTACTATTTTCCATGTCTCAAAGCTGTCAAAAAATAAATTACATAAGTACATGAACTTTCATATGAAACTTCTCCATGGCTAAGCCAGTCGTATTTGCTATTAATAATTGATAAAAAACCTCTTCACCCATAATATTCTACTTACTTTCTCTTGCTTATTCTTTCTTCCTTATTGGCATTTCTCCCTTGTTAGCAAAATCTTACCCCTAGTTCCAGTGCATTGTTTCTTAGTTTTATTTAATAAATAAAAAACATAGTCCTCATCTGCAAACCAAAAGTGGATGAACCTTTTTTTGCAAATGGTTTCATAATTCCTTTTTGTTGTCTGTTTATTCCTACAAGCTTTTTCTCATTGATAGGGTCACTGGTGAAAATTAAAAATGTAATAAAAATATGTTAATTCAAAAAATATAAATTTATCCATATCCTACCACTCATCTTTCCCTCCAATGCACTTCAGAATTACTCTAAAGAAGTGAGAAAAAAATATATCAAAATAACTGTGCCACTCTTGATACTGAGGCAAGTGAATTATAACTACTTAATTAGCCCACAAAAAATGAAAAGAACCAAGTTTGAATACCTAGAGATAAAAAAAATTTGGGGAAATTTTATTAACACTGGGAGTGTATCACATACTTTGTAATACTAGCCTCCTGATTTCCATTCTGAGTATATATCTACAGGAAAGTGGTTAAAAACACCAATGACAATTTCTACCAGACAAGCAGCAGCATAAAATATGAAGCCAAATGGTGGTTTACATACACATTTTAAAGATTAACCAAAGCTGAATTGGTGACTTACAAGCAGCATCTCCTGTAATTTTTTGAAGGTGTCTAGCGACTTTTCTTCAATTTATTTTTTCATACTTTGGCACTTCAGTCTTGCAAACCATTTCAATCAAAATCAATGCTAGAGAAAAAGAGAAACTTTACATCGTCAAAATACGTGTTAATCTGTATGGCTCTACTTAATTTATCATCCATAAAGCCCCATTTAGCAAATTCTTCAACTAATTTATCACAGGAAAGAAATTTTGCTACCTTTAACTATATTTCACCTTTCAATGGATTAAAAAAATATTTATACTTGCATTATGAGGAATAATCTTACTTCAGGGTTTTAACAGAATATTTTGTGTCATCAAATCTCTCTATAATAATAGCTTGCTCTATTAGAAAAAGCCAATTTACAAAAGCTAAAATAAGTGGAATTAGAAACTGAAAAGATCACAAATAACTCTTGGTAAAATTTTTAGTATCTTTAGAAATGAGTCTGAAAAAGTAGGTAAAAAACATTTATTTAAAAATTAACACATTTATAGGATACTTGGACCAACATTGATAAAAAATATGAATGTATTCTTTTCTTATTTTCATAAAACTGAAAACCATGATTTTATATTGGGCTGGCAAGAACTGTGTTTTACATTAAGCATACATTTTTGCATTAAACAACAGAATTATATGATTCATGCCCATAATTATATGAAGTGAAACTTGCATCTTCATATGTTTTCACAATTCAAAATATTTGCATTAAATGCAATGTTCACGTACAATACTTTTACTGTAGACTTTGCAGCACTCTTATCTCTGAACAGTTACTCAGTATTTGCTTTGCTTTGTTTTTCAAAATGAGATGATTCATGCATGCTATGCATTTATAGAAGTCTTTCTCTGGAAGAAAGAATAAAATCTCTAGTTAGTACCATGAAAAACTACTCATGAGGACATTTAATGAAATATTATTGGAAGCACAAATATAAGCCTTTTGGTGCACTAAATATTCACTTAATCTGATTAAAACTCCCAGCATTTGGTTTACGTGATCTCTCTGTTTGTAAGGTTTAAATGATTCAGCCTGGTCCAAGCAAGCACCTTATACTGTTGCAAAATGCTTCCAAAATTTTCCACCCATACAAAACAATAGCACCTGGCCTAAAAGTTATTAAGTGGTCATTCCTGCATAACATTGTAGTTAAGAGACAAAAATCTGAGGAAAACCATATATCAAATGTTTGAGTAAGCATTAAGTTTAATAAAAGACATAGAAAATTTTAAATCAACAGCTCTATTATCTTTGGGTTAAAGTTTAAGTGTACAACTCCCACCCTCAGTTATCTATCCATTGTTAGGTCTCCCATATCAAGAAATGGGGGGCAACTTGAAGCGTGAATTTTCACTAAAACCTCTCCAGCATACAATACGAGGTCTGTTCAAAAATTTCCCAAACTTTTTTATTACAAAAAAAATGAAATACTTTACTAAAAAATTATTGGGCAGGGTCCTCTTCAAAGTAGTCTCCTCCTCAACTTATAAACTTATCCCTACGGTGTTTCCACTTTTTGCAACAGTTCTGGAATGCTTCTGGAATACTCATAAGCTCCGGCGTTGAATTTTTCTCTGTCTATGGAATGGTGGCAAATCTTTTCCCTTTGAGTGGCGTTTGCAGGTTTGGGAACAAGAAAAAGTCAGAGTCAATTTTGGGAACGAGAAAAGTCTGGTGAGTAGGCTAGGTTAGGAAGCACAGCAGTTTTGTTTTTGGCTAAAAACTCAAAGAGTTATCACAGTGAAAAAACCATTAGCTGCTCCTTGGAAGTTGAGGCCATTTTCACCTAATTCTCTCTCTTCGGCGTTTCAAACCCCAGGTAGTACTCTAAGGTGACTGCCTTGCCTTAAGGCCGGCATTGATGTTGCAAAACCCCCTTTGCATTGAAAAAACAGTCAACATCACCTTGACATTCAAGCGAACTTGTTGAGGTTTGTAGAGGTGGGGAAATATTTCACCAATCCATTGTGAGGATTACACTTTTGTCTCAATGTCATATCTATAAATCCATGACTCATCAACTGTCATGACCTTGGACAAGAAGGTTTCATCCTCTTCAGTTCAATCAAACAGTTCCTGACAGACTTGAACTCGATGTTGTTTCCGGTCTGCTGTCATCAGGTGAGGCACAAATTTGGCAGTGGCTTGACGAATCCTCAATTTTTCATTCACGATTTCATAGCACAAATTGAGATGCCACACTCTTCTGCAAGTTATATGAAAGTCAAACATCGATTTGCACGAACGAGATTATTCACTTACTTGATGTGGGCATCATCAGGCAATGTTGATGGTCTTCCCAAATGTTGATGGTAACCCTACTCATATGCCATGAATGCTGCCCCTTTTTGAACCAGATAAACCAATTGTAACACACAGTATATTTCATAGCACCCTCACCATAAGCCATAGTAATTAACTCAAAAGTTCCTGTGAAAGATTTGCAGTTTCATGCAGATTTCCATAGAACACTGCTCCTTCGAAGAGCTAATTTCTATGGATCCGATTTTTTGCCGCACTTCACGAACACTCCTTCAAATAAATGGCTGTAACTAATCAACAAAGTTGTTGCAGGCAGTTATTCGGGAAGTTTCTCGGACACATCACCTCCAAGCAGATTAAAAAAATAACCAAATGGAGGCATGCTATTCTCAAAATTTTGGGAACCTTTTGAACAGACCTCATATAGGATTGAATCACCTGATCCAATTCAAAAAAATACAATGACTCATGGAGCAGTGATGCTCAAAAATGAAACAAAGTACAAATTAGTGATACATAAACTACATCTAAACATTCACTACACCTACATCATGCTCATTTAAAGTGAAACTTAATACATAGCCCACTAAAAATGTTGGGCATTAGATATATATTACAATTTATCATTATACTGACACAATCATACTATTAAATGAATATTGGAGGTGATTTTATAAATCATCCTCACACTTTGAATTTCAATCTCTAGTTGACTGACATACCTAATATCACCTAATATGAGAATATTATATTCATAACTCAGGTATATAAAAAGTTTTATGGATATCTATACCTCCGGGTTATTGAACCCCTTGTCCTCTTAGAATCACTCCTTGTTTGAGCATTCGGAATATTTTAAAGGTAATATCTATACATGGAGGTTTACCTATCATATACAATCCAGGAGATACATCTCATGGCATGGAGTAAACCAAGAGAAACATTCAGCTCTCACTACACTCGTTATAATAGTTATTTAATCAAGATACCAATTCACAGTTGAGGATAGGGTTAAAAGAGGTTCCATACTCTAAGACACCCTACCTAAAATACTTACCACATAGAAGTCTTATTGGAACAACTGCTAGAAGAGTTTGTGGGCTTGTTTTTCTTTCTTCATATGCTGCCAGTTGGCTTAGCTCTTCTAAGAAATGCAGAATTTTCATATGATTTTCATCATAACTATGTCGCCCACTCATTAAAATGTAATGTCTTTCATCTCCAGGATTTACTTCTGCACTAGGCCATATGAACCATAGCTGTTAAAAAAAAATTCATTATTGCAAACGCATCAATGAAGTAAGGTGGATAACAATTTGTTTAGGCCATGTTCAAGGTCTACTCGAATGCAAATCATTGACTGTTTTCATTACATATTCTCTAGATTGATACCAAATAATCTCACACAAGGGATACATGAAAAAGAATATGTAACATGAAAACAGAATGGTGGAAAAAGAGCATTTTTTTTGTATCAATGGTTGCATAATGGAATATGGACAAATAGAGGGATATATCTTTATTTCCATAGGTGTATAAAATAAAAGCTCACTTAATGACCTATTTCAACTATCCATTTTGATTATAATACCATTATAATGGTCTCAGATTTATTCCAACCTATGTTAATGGGGAAAAAGGTTGCATTGCCATTAAGACATTTCTGAAGCATAATTTAAAAAATAAGTTTTAGACAAAAAATGACTGTTTAAAAATGAATTATTATAGACAATAGAATAATGAAATTAAGAATCATTATATAATGGTTAAGGCTCTTGGGCAATCCTCCATGCCAGGGTGTCTCTTGGTGATTTTTTGCAGTTTAGTTAGTTTACATTACTTTTAAGTCTGATACAAAAAGAGCACAAGTCAAAAAGTTTGTGCTTAAAGAAATATCTGCATTAAAAAATTCATTTTTTCCATAGTGATGTAGTTATGCATTATAAATAAATAAAAAATAAAAAGATTATACAGAAAAATATATAAATGAAGAAGTCATATCTTTCCAACTCAAGCTTGTCCAGAGATCCTACCGACATTAAAACATCTGCTACACAACATTCATCACATTGTTTATATCTCCATCTGGTAGAAGTAATTATTTATTGCACACTACCTGATTTGATTCAACACATCAGATATATACCACAAACCAAAGCAGAAGGTATGGTGAAGTCATCCAAACATAGGACCAAAATAAAATAAGAAGAGAATAACAAAAACCCTCAGCAAAGGTCTTAATGTTGGTCCTAGTGCTAAGAACTGTTCCAGGAAGGCAATACATCTTCCCTCAGAGTATTATTTCAGCAGATGAGAAGCATGAGGTGGCTACCATCCACAATGAGTGTACTAGGTGAAAATGGAATATCCTCCTCAAGTACAGGTGACTTTGTATTGACAATTTCATATATGTATACTTAGGTAAGCATAAATTTAGTTAATTTGAAACTTGGGCAATAACCAAAATAATTGACAAGTGTATCAATTAAAAAGTGAATAATTAAAAATATGATTTCATAAAACTTTAACCCCTTTAATACAGGGGCAGCTTGCTTTCTACATGCATGAATAACATCAATAAATATTAGAGAAACCATCCATAATGGGTGACGCTTCAGATTTATTTTTCATGTTGGGCAATGTTTGTTAGTTTCATAATAAAATATTGAGTCCTATTGTGCAAAAGAACATAATAATACTGAGTCATAATAAAATACGAGAAGTCTCTTCCTGTCATAATGGGCAGAAAAAGTGGCATTTCACCATAAAATGTAGCACATTGAAAGTAATCAGTTAATGTGTTAATGAATATGCTATACATTCATCCACAATAACAACCAATTAAAAGCTTTGATAGAGTAACTATGCACACAGTTATTGCATGGTCTTAAACCGTCAACTTCTGCAATTAGAATGCATCTCAAAATGTTTACTAGAGAGAGAGTTTCTCTTTTTTTGATTTTTATACTTATTGCCCAGGGTGATCATCTTTTGTGTTTGCAATGCCATCACATTTGTAGGTAATGCTAGTTTGTATTGGGCAATTCAGTAGTGAGCACATCTTAGATGAAGAAGCCTTAAGTAAATGAATTTCATGTCATAGAAAGTTAGATCTTCAAAGGCATTAGTAAGAAACTCAAAAGGTACAATCTTCCTGGTAGAATTGAAATGAAATAATTAACTTTGTAATGCCACACACTTTATTTTAAAAAACACGACCCAGGTTTCGACGTTGGAAGTCATCATCTAAAATAAATTGTGTGGAATTACTAAGTCAATTATTTCATTTAATTTCAATATGTTATGCAAATTCCATAAAGTTACGCCTGAGACAACAAATTTTCCCGGAATAAGTTTCAATGGATTTATGCCCAGCATTTGTATATTTCCTGTATCTTTCTTCTGATCTTGTATCCCCTCTCTTACACCTCATTTAAAATTCTAGAGAATCATGCAAAGGAAGTTTGGTATCGTATATCTCATTGAACTATTTCTGATTGGAGAAAATCACACATGGTATATCATAAACTATCTTTAATATTACTCAAAATTTACAATAAATGGTTTATAACTATCTACTACTCACTTGGCTGAAAGATAAATGGTGTTTTTTCAAGCATATTATATGGTGAAAGCTTAGGCATGACTTATAAATACAAAAATTTTATATATTCTATTGTTTCAGGCTTCACTTCGTGGAAGTATTTAATATCCATACTAAAAAGAAAGACTCGTACTTTTCCACAGATTTTATTATACGGTACAACGCGTTTCACCGACTTGCGGCATCATCAGGTACAAATTTGCAAAACAGACAGATCAAGAATATATACCCTCAGGACAGAGTGGGGGCGGGGAGGGTTGGAAGGATTTGAGAGGGGTGGGGGGCTCGCAGGTGCGTTGATGGATTGTTTTGACCATTTCCAGGCTAGTTTTTCTGAGAGGAGTGGGGAGGGGTATGGGAATAATTGCTCATTACAAAGTGTCGTGCTGGGGTTTACCAAGTGCCTTCTAATCTCTAATTGCTCGAGAGCATCCATTTTTAAAGTAAATGCTTGGCGAAGAGAGAGTTGTTATTCTGATTTTTGTGACACCTAGCGTGTTCCTTGACTCGTAACTTGATATTCCTGCCGGTCTGACCGACATAAACGCTGTTGCAATCCTCGCATTTCAGTTTATAAATGCCTGATTTGAGAAGGCTATCCTGGGTGTCTTTTCCATTGGCTAGAAGTTTGGAGAGGGTTATGGGTGGGTAGAAGGCTGCTTTGAGTGAGGTGGGTAGGCAGTTGGAAATCCTATATGAAAGATCTCCCAGAAATGGGATCGAGCACCACTTAAAATCTTTAGATACTGCGGGCTGTGATACAAAAATGCTTTTTGTTTTTTCCGTAGTAATGTGTCAACTAGTCTGGGGTTGAAACCATTGTTGGTAGCTATATTAGAGATATTCACGAGTTCAATTTTGAAGTTTTTGGGGGAAAGGGGGATGTGTAGGAGGCGGTGGGTCATGGAGTGGAGGGCTGCGTGTTTGTGAGAAAAGTGGTGTGCGGAATCTTTAGAAATTATGTGGTCTGTATATGTGGGTTTCCTATAAATTGCAAATTCATGTCTATTATCCCTAATTGTGATTGTCAAGTCGAGGAAGTTGATGGTGCCGTTGACGTCTTTTTCCATGGAGAAGGAGATATTACGATGAAGAGTGTTTAGGAAATTAAGGAAGGAGTCTAACTGTCGGTTGGTTCCGGTCCATAGTATTAGCCATATTAGGCATAATATATCGTCAACGTAACGAAACCAATAGCCCACGTTTTTGTTATGCTGATTGTCAGCATTAAAAAGATGTTCTTCTACAGAATTGAGGAAGCCTTCGGCTAGGAAGGGGGACAGTGGGGAACCCATAGCTAACCCATCTGTTTGGCTGTAAAGAGTGTGGTTGAAACTAAAATAATTCTGGTTAACTGTCATTTTGATGAGGGGGACCAATTCGTCTGAGATATTTTGGGCAATGGTGGAATCCGTGAGTAGTTCTTCCACCCTAAGCAAAGTTTCCCATATTGGTACGCAAGTAAAGGTATTAATGTCCCAGAAAAAGCGAGACTAGTCTCCTTCGACATTAGCAATTTATTTACTTGCATACCAATATCGGAAACTTTGCTTAGGGTGGAAGAACTACTCACGGATTCCACCATTGCCCAAAATATCTCAGACGAATTGGTCCCCCTCATCAAAATGACAGTTAACCAGAATTATTTTAGTTTCAACCACACTCTTTACAGCCAAACAGATGGGTTAGCTATGGGTTCCCCCCTGTCCCCCTTCCTAGCCTGGAAATGGTCAAAACAATCCATCAACGCACCTGCGAGCCCCCACCCCTTTCAAATCCTTCCAACCCTCCCCGCCCCCACTCTGTCCTGAGGGTATATATTCTTGATCTGTCTGTTTTGCAAATTTGTACCTGATGATGCCGCAAGTCGGTGAAATGCATTGTACCGTATAATAAAATCTGTGGAAAAGTATGAGTCTTTCTTTTTAGTATGGATACAAAAATTTTAATTTTATCAAAATAGGAATGATAAAATTCAGAATTATAATTGCTCAATGCACATAGGTATGCGCATACATTAAGGTTCAGTGCCTTTAAGGTCAATAAAAGTTATAAAAAAACCTGTCAATGGTAATTTTAGGTTATCTGTACTTCTTTCCCTTTCCCCTCTTAGTGTACCATTGCATACGCCACAGTAGAATGACTTCTTTCATTGTATCACCTCTCTATCTTCCTCTTCCACTGTATCGCCTCTAAATCACAAAATGCTTATAATTGTTAAACTTCCATCAACCTGCAATGAAATGATGAAATGCCTCCCTGACCAACTCGTTCCAAACTTCTCATGCCATCTTCTTTCTCCCACCAAATTTTCTTCAGACCTCCTTCTCTTTTAGAATTCATTTTGCCTCCCTCATTTATGTAAACCACACTTAATTTTTTATGTCTTGCTGTTATTTCTTATTCATTAAGTTTTCATTTATATCATTTATTTCCTTGGTTATTTGTCAATCATAATTGGTGTAATGCCATTTTTGAACTATATAAATGCATAAATAAAATCACTTACGAAATATGTCTATGGTTTATATGTAAAGTTTTGTCGAGCATTTCAATTTAAAACCAAATTATTGATTATTTCTCTAAGAATTTAGTTCCATGACTTTCCTTATAAACTCCATTAAAACTGGTTCAGGGATGTACTACTAAACCATTTTTTTTGCAAAAATTGAATGCATAAGCTCCTGCACACAAACTAAACAGCAAACACAATGACACATGCGTACATATATTATACATGTTTGCAGGAGAGGAATACCACAGATAGTGATCATATGTATTAATATTTCCACCCAATTTGACCATCTTATGAACTAATTTAAGTTCTACTTAAGTAAGTGAAATCAGAGGATCTGCTTCACAGATTCACCTGGGTTCAACAAATTAAGCAAATTATTAATGTCTTATAATGGAAAACATTAAAAAAAGTACTTGTTTTTCCATGGAAAGAAACATCAAGCAATTGAATATTGTAACTAATATCTTTTCATTTGCAGCTATGGAATTTCAGATAAATTTTACGGATAAGCTTTTCCCCTAGAACATGAAAGCCCCATCAATTTTCATCGCTTGACTAATTCCAGGCATTATATCCCTCAAATACACATACACCTACTCCAGCACTCTATGATATGGATCTACTCCTACTTTTAGGATGCTTTCTTCCCTTTATCAGGGAGTAGAGTTAGCCAAAACCTCATTGTTCTAACCTTTGGAAAGTCCTGCACTCAGAATAATAAAATATACATGCATTCAAAATAATGATGAACTCATACACTGCGAAATGAAATGCATTATTTATTTATGAGATCAATTTTAGCTACTTGCATCACAGGAACAGCTGATTGCAATCATAGAATATTAAACATTTGAGTAATAAAAGTTTAACTTACCTGGTGGAAAAGCTGCGATAATAAATAAATGATGCCTACTTCAACTCTAGTTAGCAATGGAAAGACTTTCGAAATAAATAAATTTCCATTCTCCTCCACTCCTTTCAGATAAGTCAATAGCCCACTGAGGCCAATACCAAAATTCCCACTACTCATTTTATCATGCCATACAAAACATGAAGCTGTATCATCAGTGAAAATTTGGAGAATTTGCTCTTGTATAGTGTTGCTGCTTGTGTATTGCTTCTCACTGGAGGCAGAATTTTTTCCATAGGCACAAAAGTTTTGGTCCATCTAAAATAGAAGGTACAAGTTCAATTATAATGATAGAAATCACAAATGCATGTATCATACTTAACAGAGGAGCAAATATAATTAATTTGAAGAAGATATTCCAGGCTATATACATCGACATAATACACATGTAAACCATAAACACAGTAATCGACAGTAAGATTGACGTGATAGGTGATGATCAAGTTCACCCAGTAATAAGCCCAAAGGCAGGTGAAATTCACACACCAGGAGAGGGGGCAAGTTCCTTTCCCTGAGCAGATTATGGTTTCCGAGGAATATCTCGCCCCCAAAAAAATTATTAAGCTTGGGTGGAGCTTAGAGTACCCAAATGGGAATCGAACCTGGGCCTTCTGCTCAGAATCCCAATGCTCTACCTCTGGACTACCCTTAATACACATAAGACTATATTATCACACGAATTAAAAGGAAAATATAATATAAGTTTTCAAATATTCCTTTTTTGCCTACATATTAACTTTTAACAATATATCTTCTGTTGTAGTATCAAGCATACTAGAGTATGTACATATACATAAATACATACACACACACATATATATATATATATATATATATATATATATATATATATATATATATATATATACAGACATAAAAAAAAATATATATATATATATATATATATAAAAGTGTATATATAGTAGTTATATATATATATATATATATATATATATATAAATATATATATATAAATATATATATATAAATATATATATATATATATATATATATATACACATATATATATATATACACACACACATATATATATATATATATATATATACTCATATATACAGAAACAGATATAAGGAAAAGGGATAGGAACACATATAAAGGACGAACACAATAGAGGTGGGGAAGGCGGAATCATATATATATACACATTCAAACACGAAATCCCGCCAAACGGCGAATAATTCTCATATATACAGAAACAGATATGAGGAAAAGGGATAGGAACACACATAAAGGACGAACACAATAGAGGTGGGGAAGGCGGAATCGAACGGATCACAAGAGTAAAAATATTTCCTTGACCGGGACTCGAACCTCAGATCTTTCCAGTTGCCGGGCGGATGCTCTTAACCACTTGAGCTATCGAGGAAACGTAATTTACCCTGAGATCCGTGGGTCTAATATGTCACCAAGCGCCCCCGATTCTTTAGCCAAGAGATGGCGTAGGGATTATGGAATTTAGGATCTTTTTGAAAAAACCCAACCTGAACATTTTAAAAATTTCATAAGATTTCAAGGGTAATGCACTCCCTCCTGAGAGTAAAACATAAAAAACAGGTTCCATCGAATTAAAGAGAAATTTGAAGTATGGGAATTTGATTAAATAAAAACGCCAGGGGTAAAAACACTAAAACATTTTAAAAATGAATCTATTTACTGAAATCTACCAGTTTTTCAGCACGCAGCATTATTACTACAGATATTTCCTTTAGACTAATTGCTTATGATCATTATTACTCACATGTTCCACATTTGTTGAGGCGGTGACTGCTAACTCAGGAATATCATTTTCCAATGCATTTCCCTTTTTCCCATGATTACCAGTTTCTTCTTGAAATATATCAATGCGTGATTTAACTTTACCTAACATTTCATCCTCACTATTGGGACTTTTCAAAGTTTCCATATTTCCCTCTTGATTCCCATTGGCAGGCATTTTTCCCAGTTGGTTCCAAAGTGACAGAATTTGTTCATAGAGATGTAAAAGCCAACTGTGGCAAAACTTAGAAATTAGAACTTTTTTCACAGGTGATCCAACACTGACATCTTTTAGATTCAGATCGGATTTTAGTGGCGCCACCTAAAACAAAATTTTCCATTGAAGTTATCAATTTCGGCCACTGGAATATTAATTACGTGAAAACAAATATTATTTCTGGTATAGAAGATATACGAAACTTCTGATGATCTAAGATCCTAATGCATGAAACTATAATGAAGCAATAAATATGCAAATGGGAATTCACATGTTTAACGCTCTTAAAGAAAAAACTGATCTATAATAATGGATACAAAAATCTTCCAATTGTGATATCCCTTTTGCTTACCTAAAGAATTTTTACTGTTTGAATTTGGAACTTTATTGTTTAATAATGTGAACTATACTATAATCACTAATTTTAAAAATGTTAGCAATATTCATCACTTTTAATAAACCTCATCTGTTTTTCAAGTTTTCACAAGATGAAGTTGAAACATCATAACTAGTAAATGTTTATTGAAAGTTGACAATATTACTAAGTTTGCTATACTCTCCAGTATTTTTTGCATTTCACAAAGACAAAAAGTCTACCATTAAATTGGTTTGTTGTAAGCACAAAGTTTTTTACCTGAAGCTATCATTTGATATTGGATACATTGAGTTGTTTGGGTGACCAACAAAAGTAAAATTAGAGAATATCATATCTCTTTTATGCATAGAACAAAAGTTAAATGTGTAGCCTCATATGGAAGGTGACTACCTCTAATATCCTGGCAGCAAACCGAGTTCAAAATACATATTTCAGTATTGGCAACACATTTACAGAATTCACAGGAACAGTTAGGCATTGCAAGTTTGTAAATGTTAAATTGGCAAAGTTCCACACCGCCAGCCATTGTCAATGAATTTTTAAAGCTCTTTTTGTCTTAATAACTTTTTACCTTGCATGACCTTCTACTGAACTTCACTGACAATTTGTTTTCTCCAGATTGGAATGGTTTAAAATCCTGAAGCACTGTATCACATTCATTTAGAGCTTTACTTAAAGTCTCCCAAATTTCAAGACTACTGCACTCCTGACGTTTATGTCTGATCTTTTGATTGAAAGAATATTGGCCTGAAGAGTCATATAAACTGTGGAGCTGTTTGAATACATTCATCTGAAATGAGACAAAATGAGTTAGTGAAATCAATTTATTTAGAGTCAAAAGAAAAAATTATTAGTATCATTGTAGCCATTAACAGCAATAGGAAAATATCACTGGAATGACACAAGTTTATGAAGTTAAATGATAAAGAAAATTATAGCTTTGTAAATCAGTGTATGTAAATGTATACATATTGATCACACGACTTGGCTAATATTACTTGGAGCACACCCAAATTCCTAAATATAGACCTCTGAAAATAGGGTGATAAGTTTTCAACTTAACAAAGTTTAGTACTTTTTATCTAATCATTATTATCTAATATTCAAGGAGTTAATTCCAATATTATTTTCTTATAAACAAAAAAGCTATCAGTAAAATTATAAAAAAACTGTAAATTGATTATAAATATACATTTCTGGACTCAAAGATAAATTTTCAACTTGCCAAAAAGACACAGTATGATATGGTTAACGTTTCTGACCAATTCAATATTAACAGAACCTCTGGCAAAGCACCAAAACTTACTTTCATGGCAATTTCCTAAGCCAGAAAAAATAGTAATTCTATTTCTGTTTTCTCATAAACTGGTAGCAGGTGAAAAATGATATGATAATGGATGTTTCCAAGATCAATGACAATTTTAAATACACAAAACATATTGGTGCTAAAGATTGCATCTAGAGTTTGTGTGTCAGCTTTTGTTATTCTTTCTTTGACATATCCTTGCCTTTCTTCTACCATTCCCACCCACTTATCTTGTAAGAATTTTGTCTATTACTTTCTGGTACTCCTTCCCTCTCCTACTAATGCTCTTACATTCCATAGTCTCTTTCATCCCTCCTTTTCTGTTTCCTCTTGAATTTTACACTAAATGAGCTCTAAATTATGATTAACATCCACCTCTAGAAAATAATGAATTAATTAAAATGTGCCTAAATTTATGTCCAAAAATAATGTACACTCTATAAAGTATTCATTCATGTTAGAATCCTATCATTGAATGTATGTGGGTAAATAAATTTGGTTGATGTATAAATAAGCATAATTATATCAATAACGTTTTTAAGATATTATGATCACATATTTTACAATTAACTATGAAATTAATTCGCAACGGGTATATGCAAGTAATATTGAAAACAAATTACTTTAACACAAGGGCTTAGTAAAAGCACTTTATTATAAGAAATACCAGAGGTTTTTGGCAGGTTTGGACAATTAATGGCCTAGGCATTCGCACCCAGTATTCTGGTCTTAGATTACAATGCCTGCTTTTAAGTTTGATAACTTACTAAAATAAAAAGAATTTGAACTTTATTTAATTACAAACTTAACTTCCCCATGAACATTTATATAAATATGTATGTAATCACAAAAAAATGAAACTGCTGCATGACATCAACTCAGTAGCTCAGCTACTGAAATTTCATTTTATTCTTAAATGAAGTTTGCTTAAGAAGCAAATATTGAATTCATTTCACATACTGACAATCCTCAATTGATATTGACCCACAAATTACCATAGCAAATTAATTAAGTGGAGGTTCTAATCCTGGATTTTGCGGTAGACATGTTTCTTCGTTTAAAATCTGTGACTAGTGCAGTTTATACATAATTTAGGTGATAATTTATGTAAGGTAAGTGTAAATTTTATTTACCTTGAACAATAAATATATACATAGAAACTATAAGGAAATAAAAGAGACAATATTTCAATCATGAAATACTTACAGATTTTAGTTGCTGACATACTGGCAACAACTTTGCTTCATCAGGAATGGGCATTGGCCGATATCTACAAAAAAATTCTTTGGAAACATCAGACTTAATCCTGTAACTGGACTGGTATGCAGTTAAAACCCTTCCTTTTAGCCCGAGTCTTTGATCCCTGGCATCAAAAGTTTCAATATTCCTTTCAATCACATTTATCTACAACAGAAATTGAGAGTAAAACACTAAATGTAAAAGTCAAAGTTTGACAAGTATTTATGGGACCTTATAAAGTCACATCAGATTACAACCTAGAGACTCATATTACCAAATGTTAAAAATAAAAACATATTAGAGTGGGTGTTAAAGAGGGATAGCAGTTAAATGATTTAGGCTTATAATCAAATCTCCAGTCCATTACAGTTTATTTATCCTTCCTCTGCTGACCAAAAGTAACGAATTGACTAAGTTCCATTCCCTAATCCAGATATTTATTTGCATCTCCTTTGAGAAAAATAGCTAACTTTAATACAGAACTGATACACATTAAGAGTCCACTTAAATAACATGTATTCACACAACATATGATGAGCAATATTTAAAAAAAAACACAATTGAAAGATTGAACGATTTTCAGAGCATAGAAAAACAGATATGCATTAAAAGCATTCCTCCTGCACTTTGATAAAGGTATGCATACATTAATTTTGAAATGTTTGGAGAGGAACACTAACAAATTAAGTAACACAAATATAAAATATGTACTCGTTTGTAATAAAGATTAAAATAAAACCTTTTTACAAATCTGACATGCACAAAATTTCATATGGTTAGAAATATAGTAAGCTTTCCTACATACACAAAACAATAATATATCCACCCATTTTAAATAATATCTGGAAAATTACAGCTAATGCAGATTTATGAAAGTGGCGGACGAGATATTAAAGAGCTTGCTGCTGAGGAGTGGTCTTGGTTGAGGGATGAGCCTAAGGCTTTTCTTGTTATCAAGTTCACCCTAAAGAGTATGTAGGGTGAGGAATTTCCAAGCCCATGCCTTTCCTTGATGATAATCTTAAAAATTATCTTTCCAAATGCAAAGTAATTTGAATGGGCAGTTAGTAAACATACATATAGCACGAAGCACTAGTCACAACAAATTTCATCTAAATATATAAACAAAAAGCATGAAATGTCAGAAAATCTAAGAGCCACAAATATGGTGCAGATAAGAGCAGTGAGTTGTTTCCATTGAGAAAAAATTGGAATGGATAAATGGTGTTAACAAAGTTTATTTCCAATACTTACCTGATAGTTCATAAATTTTTCAGCACATTCCACCACTTGGCTCAAAAATGTTTGTGGTATTGAATCCAAAGAAAACATAGGCGCTTTACTGAATTCTTGACCTGCAATTAATAAATACTGTTTATAATATTCTGGAGTATTTGAATAATGTCTATCTATCCAGTTCGGATCAATTAGATAAATTGCCCACATTAAAAAAATTATGATTACAATCTTTGGTATTACATTTAAACAGAGATCTCAAGTCATGTAAAATGGAGATCAATTTGGAGAAACTGCTTTTTGATTACCAAATTCCATGCTTGAGTTTCAAGTTTCATTTTTGATAGCCCTGTAGGAAGCTGAACTAATGTTGGTATACCCCGGAATATGCTAGTGCATCTGAATCACTGATGATCACTTCTCTGTCCTTTGATAAGGAAACAAAATTTATAGATTTCCTGAATTTAATATTCATTTCATGGATTCAATATTGATGTTTTTATAAACCGTTGTATGCCCTGTAAGATATATACTTTTTCAGCAGTTCAGCTAGTCATCACTGGAGTGAAACGTTTTCATGATGGCAGCAGTAACTGCATATAAGTGGTGGTAAGGGGTTATGAATGTCATTCAAACTCTTTGAATAATAATCATGCCACTTATGATAGCATAATTACCTATTACACTGCCACGCTGTATGCAAACAATTTGTGAACATAACTTAAATCAAACACCTTCTATCATGTTAACAAAATAATCCATACTCACCATAATATTTACACAGCACTTCAAGCCATGGTGACAGACTAGATTGCCCACGGTAATTTATGCAAACTAAGTACATTTCAGAATTTCCTTCACGGCTTGTAGCAGGTTTCCATGCCACAATTTTCTCAAAAGCAAATGCCAAGAGATAGAGAAGACAAACATTTTCTGCCTCAAATACAGTGAATGCTTTTAGAAGCAAACTTCCACCTGAAAAAGATAACAGATTGTTAGAAGAGCAGTCAAAAAAATTATGACCAAAGTGTCCTATTTGCAAATCTCCAAGAGCTGCTTTTGTAGTGGAGTAAGACTACTGTAATTAAAATACCAATCTCAAACGGACAAGTATGATGATAATGACATTTCATGCCTTTAATAGAGTGGCAAGCAATTAGATGATATCTGATATCAAGTTTTCAAGATAAAAATTCATTTCTCAAGGTTTTGGGCTGCCACTTTTACTCCCACATATCTCTGCTTCTTTAATCCAAAGGACTGCTAAATTTACATGCACAATGATTCCAGCATTTTCATGGGCAGCATGAACAGTCATGGGTGGATAATGAATTAATAACTCTTAGATTGAAAATATAATGGCTCATCTAAATAGAAAACACCCTTAATACAATAGATTAACTCATGTGAATTATGGAGTTGTACATTAGAGTTGACTTTTTTTAAGCATCCTCATAAATGTTAGCCATGCCCTGACATCTTTTTGCATTTTTAATTGCTACATTCTTATTGTTAATACAAATATTGCTAAACTGGCTTGGGATGCCTAAAGACAAGGACTACTATTTGCTCTCTAATGGAGTCTACCAACTCCATCGCTCACGTGGAAAATCATACCTAGGACAATTGGGAAGATCAATTAAATGCAGGTACAAGAACATATACATGCCACAGAGAAGAAATATATGTGCCAAAAGCCCAAACAATTACAACCAAGAGGATGGTTGGTTATATGCTAACCAATAGCTGAAGGAGAGTATTCAGGATTGATGACCAGATCAACCAATCAGAACCAATCTAGGGCTCCCATTCTCCTATTTAAGATGGCCCAAAGTGACCCATTGTCACTTCTGACCTGAAGACACCAGTATAATGACTGGAGAAACTGTCATTGCCAAGAGACATCTTAATGTAGAGAACACACTCAAAAGCCATTACGATTGTGGCTGTTTTATATGCAATTACTAATCAATTTCAAATAACTATTAAAGATTTAATTATGTAACAGAATAGACACCAAGTTCAGTTATATTTTGTCATTGTACCTAAATCTTATCTAGAGAGATTAAAATGAAAGTGAACATATAGCATTAAAATGAGAGAAAATAGAAAACAATTTCAATAATATAAAATATACTAACTATAAACTTTTAGAATATACATCTAAAAGGAAAGAATGGATGAAATGGAATAGCAAGAGTGGATGAAAAAACCATGCATCAGTCCCTTCTTTCAATATTTCTTCAACTTATGCACCAACTCTTCACATCCATTAAAATAGCATTTTAATTAATTTGAACAGCTACAAACTAAATTAAGTAATTTTAATACCTTTTTAACATGAAATAACAATGACAATCACAAACGCCCCACCAGTAGAGGAAAATTCACACAGGTGGGAGTGGAACCTGTGACCTCTTTCTGTATTAGCAGGTGAGGGCTTTAACTCACCACCACCGAGGCTGGCATATCATGTAAGACACCATATTAACTATTTCAGGCATATAATAAGTAGAATTTTATCCTTATTTTGGATACTATATTTTGTAATGATATACATTTTTATTTTTCAATTAATCAACAATGGATAACCTAAATGTTGTTTCAGTTCACTGGGACAACAGTGATTAGAAGAAAGAAGAATTTTAAACCAATAAAGAGAGGTATTCTTTTATTCTGCATTAATCTGAAAACAGCACTTTGGCCTAAACATCGGACTTTTAACAATGACATCTATAGCAATATAAATAATTAAAAACACCCAAGCCCTAGATAGAGAACAACCCACCTAGGAGACGATCAAAACTGCAACCTGTTGGTCGGCAGGTGGGGATGTTACCCCACCACCACCAGGGCTGGGCACTATTGAGTAGCATATCAAAAATAATGCAAAAAATTTTGGTACCATTAGTTTAGCTACAAATCTAAACCGAGTGTGGGTTGGCTTTTGGTAGATGGAGCCTTTCCTCAAAACCCCTTTTGAATCATGTTCATTGAATCAACTATTCTTTCCTTGGAGCAAAATCCTACTGCAAAACATTATTGCCGAAATAGAATCAACAAAATCCCTCTGGTATTATCCAAACGTTTCATTTCTCTTAATGAATAACCCATAATGAGTACATATTTTTCATTATAGTTTAGTTTGGATTGAATACCAGATTATGGAGAATAAATAAATGTACTGATTTAAGGGCAGTTTCATAATTTATTTATTGTTAACACATTAAGTTTTTGATGAATGAATTTTATTGATATAATTAGTTAAACAAATAGCTACTTCTTGATTAAATCTTCCAAAAATTCAGGACTCTTGAGCTAAATACCTAAAATAATAAATTTGCTATGTGCAGTTAGCATTTAGAAAAAAATAATTAAAATTCTAATAACATTTTACTGTGACAAAATTTTCTTCTGATAAGGCTTACACTAGCACGAGACTGTTAAAAATTTCATTGTGTATTTTTTAGTTTCATTCCTAGTAGTAGTATTTAGGGGAGGCGACCGACAGCTGAGGTCATTTGCGCCATAGGGGATGGATAGGAAAGGATGAAGGGTGGAGAGAAACCTGGCGTTGGCATTAGCCTACTCCTTACAAAAGGCGCCAAGGGGTCAACAGCTTAATGTCCCATCCGACGGATGGCGTACTCACTCAAAGTGCCCTCCACAAAGCACCTCAAGTAGGGATCGAGATACCTCAGACAAATATTCAACACCTCCGGGATTTCAACCCGGGCCCTATGGGTAGGAAGCCAGTATGTTAGCCCCCGCACCATCTCGATCCCCTAGTTTCATTCCTACACACACAAGTTTTCACTGAAAGTAATCAAGGTCAAAAATTTCAATTTTCTGGAATATAATTTTGTCATGAAAAACTGACATTTCTAACATCAAGGAAACAGGTAAAATGTTTTTTTGATGCCTTTGGCTTTGTTTTTATAGGTTCAAAAATTAACTACATATATTCAATTCCGGTAAAATTAAAAGGATCTAGTGTAGTTTTGAGGGGCACTTGCTTTAACTCATACCTGTCATAAAAATGTGCAGCAATATACATGTAAAACTGTAAACACTTCTGAACCTGCAGTGTCCTGAGACAACCCCAACAGTCATTGCTCTGAAATGGGTCTCAGTCCAGACAGTTGGAACACTTAATATTTTTACTACATGCCCTTTTTCACCCATTCCCATTTTAATTTTATAGTTTTTCATCAGCTATTAAATTTCACTACAAGAAAATGTCTATCAATACTAAATCAAATTTAATCCATATGCTAAAAAGATAATGCTAACTACTGTGTAGCTTTGGCTTCCGAAACTTGCCCCTTACTGTAATGCAGGAACTGTTACAACCAAAAATAACATCAGGCATTTTTATAATGTAACTTTATTTTTAATTGCAGAGTTACAAGTTAGTTTCATTTTACAGAGAAAGTCATGAATACAGATCATTATATGGTGCAATAATAAACCGTTTAATAAACTATTTTTTTCAGGTATGACAAAAAAAGCACCGAATCTTCTATTATTGCAGGCTGCGAAGTCTGATTCCCACATTTTTTTGTTGCTGTATTAGCACACTTGCCCTGATGCATTTTGACATCAGTGGCCATAATGGATGCTTATTTATTGCTAACTGTCAAAAGCTTACATGTGCTTTTGTGGGCTCAGTGAATTTTTTACTTGTGGAAAAAATAAAACAAATGATTTGCACAAAATATTGCTTCAAGAATTAAATAAACTGAAGAAACATATAAATGCTGAATGTTGCTTTTAGCAAGTCTCCTAAGGCTAAAATAAGCATTTGCAAGAGGTGCAAACATTTTCAAGAGTGCCACGAAGACATTGAAGATAATTGGGTCCCTGGATCACCCAGCTCATCAGCAACTGATGACAAGGTCAAAATTGTGAAGAAAATTAATATAAATAATCACTGAATCAGTATCAGGAAGGTTGTCGATGATGCGGGTATATCATCTAACTCTTTCTGAGCAATTTTTTTCGAGTGCCTTGGGCATGAAAAGTGGTAGAAAAATTTATTTCATTGTATTTCGACCAAAAGCAGTACTGGATGGGCAATGGTTCTGAGTTGTTGAATGAAGTCAATGACAATCTAGAACTGCTCTAATGGGTCAATACTGATGATGAAATATGGATGTCTAGATATGGCAGTGAAACTAATGTCCAATCATATCAGTGGAAGCTTCCAGAAGAACCAAGAAGGAAAAAAAGCATATGAATGTTCTGCTCAATCTTTTCTTTGATTTCAATGGCATGGTGAATCGTCAGTTCTTGGCACTAAGCCATGAGGCATATGGTTGAAAAGGAGTACCACCTGGAAGTCCTAAGTTGTTTATGAGAAACAATTTCTAGAAAAAGCCCAGATGTGAGTTGAAACGACACATAGCAATTGCACATAGGATTGGCTTCCTCAGAAGCTTTCTCATTCCATGTTATACATTTCAAACCTAAGGGTATAACCAACAGCAGTGATTATTATAAATTTTACCCGAAGAATGCAATACTATAGTGAGGCATGCTGTTGATGATTGCCTCCTCAAAGTGACTGGTAAAAAGTCTGGAATTCTTGGATAATTTCCATCCATTCCACATGGGCATTACTACAATTATTAATATGAACTTTGGCTTGAAATGTGAAGGTAGAGCTCACCTCAAACTACACTTATGTGATAGTTACACAGCAGCATAGGAGATCAGTTCATGTCCCTGTGAACTCTTCAGTTCTACGAAAACACTGGGAAGTAGTCCCTCTTTAACATTCAGTGAGAAAATTGTGGAGGAGGACATTAAGTTGTACCCTAGTGTATATAAATGGGAATATTGTAATATCACATAGTTCACCATGAGTTCTTGCCACAAGGTCAAACATCCAATAATAAGTATCACTCACAAGTTCAATGCCGTTTGTGGGTAACAATAAAAAAATGCCCATATTTGTGGTGAAACAATTCATGGCTATTGCACCACCATGATAATGCACCTACTCACACATCACTGATTGTGAATTTTTGGCTGAATGCAGCACAGTAAAGATGTTCCAGCCTCCATACTCCCAAGACATGGCTCCGTGTGACTTTTTTCTGTCCCCAAAAATATAGTGAACCTTAAAGGGCCAGAAGCCCAGTTACAAGCATAGATGAGATTTAAAATACATTACTTGGAGTGCAGAAAGGTATATCAAAGATTGAGTCCAGAACTGTTTCAAGGACTGGAAAAGGCATTGGCATGTGTGTGTAATATCTAATGGGGAATACTTCAAAGTAGATAACAATGACATAGACAAATAAGTAAGTCTTTCCAAATAACTCAAATTCTCATTATTTATTGAACACACCTGATATTGCATACATTACCAGCAGGTGATGAAATATGAGTGCAAAAATACTCACTTGCTTTAACTACATTAAAGAAATTTGCCCCTAAGTTTCCTTTATTGCTTCAAATACATTGAAGGCATTTCCCTAAGTTAGAAAGAATCAAAGAAATATATAATAGCTCTATCATTTAAAAAAGTGTTAGGGAAATACATTGGTGAGTAATTGAAGATGTACATACTGAGCACACTTCTTCAAACAAAGAAAAAGAATTCCCCAAATAAACTTTTTTTTATTGCTTAGTCCACATAATACTGGAGTTACTGTACATGTTTCTAGGCACAATTGATTCGGACAAAATTTTCAAGTACTCATAAAAAATATAAAACTTGTCACTGCTGATAAGCTTATTTGTTTGGTTCTGCTTTGGGAAGAGGTTACTGTTAACTTGAACTGAATCTGATGGGTTATAACTAGATCACTTGCTGGAGTGACATAGAGAGGCCATTTATTTTCGATAGAGCTGGCAAAGAGTTCCAAAATGGAACATCCCTGATCCCTTTATTATTTCTGTGATGACTACATGATGCAATTAATATTCCCTAGTTAGCAGACCCAATTACTTACAAAGTTACCCTTCACTTATGCTATTTCAGAGAAAGAGAAATAGCAAAGAACAAAAAAGACAATATGCCACAATCCTCACCCTGAAACATGCCCTGTAATCATTTCACACGTTGAGTCTTGGAATGATGAATAGTGGAATGCCTTACATCTAAAATGTAAATATCCAACGTTCTGCAATAAAAAAATGCACAGAAACACATATGAATTGGAAGAAGGGGTGGTTCACTCCAGGAATGCTGCATCAGGAATAGAAGGGTGGAGGCATGCGAGCCAGAAAGTAAAAACAAATGTATACTGTAGACGGCGGTAAGAACATTTTTCATACTTTGTTCATGTAAACAAGGGTGTATCTTGTACAAGATGGTTTGAAAAATCCATGCAAAAATGAACACTCCAGAGTTTTTTCGGTAAACCTCTTTTATTTTTCAAGTCTAGTTTTAGCTAATACCTTTTGTAAATTGCTGCTCCAGTTTGTTGATTGCTTCCAAATAATGTGATTGTTCCAGCTCACCAAAATAAAAACTTTTTTTCACAATCACCTCCTTGTATGAATTAAAGTTCCTTCCCACTACATATTTCTTCATGTTGGAGAACAAAGAAGTAATCTAGGGGACCTATATCTGGAGGAGGAGGAAATAAGGAAAGAGCTGGAATGGTAATTCCTTCACTTTCATGGTCATGATTGCAGAGGAGTGAAATGGTGCATTTTTGGATGGAAAATGGCCTTTTTTATGAACCATTTGTGAACATCTTTCTAGCAGCTTGTTCATAAATGGTCTAATAATAATGCATAGTATGCACCATGTAATAGTTTGACCCTTGTAAAAATAGTCAACAAAGGTTAATTCATGTAAATGCCAAAAACAGATGCCATTATCTTCCCAACTGAATAAACAGATTTCATCTTCTTTGTTGCATACTTCCCACTGGAAACTCATTGCTTGAACTGTTCCTGGTTTCAGGTATGTTGTTATGCATCTCTGTTTCATTCACAGGAATGAAATATAGCTCTGCAAACCATTCTTGGATCATATCACACAATTGTTTTTTATTCCATCCTGTGGACAGTTTTCTCATATCCAAATGTTGACGCAAAATAGAAATGTAACCATGCACTCAAGATACCTTGAGCAATCTCACGCACATCACTCTTCCATTATACTTTATCAACTATTCCTGAAGTATTGACCTCAGCAGGGGATATAGAATACCCAGAATCACTTATGCTCATACGGCCATTCCAAAAAAGTTTTCATTTTAAGGGGAAGATTCACCATAGTAATGGAACAACAAAATTTTTCTTCCATTTTTTGGAAATCACTAGAGTTGCTCAATTTAAACCAAAAATACAGAGCAATATGCAGCAACATAACTTGCTGATTTGAATTCAAATCAGCAAACTACTCAACTTCACCCTGTAAAATGATCTGGCTGTAAGTTGGTGTGCATTTCTTCAAAATGCTCTACTAGAGAAAATAACTTTGACGCCCACCAGAGGAACCATACCCCTGATTTTGCACAGACTTTTCAAACTGCCCTCATAATTGTTGAGTAAAATAATCTGAAATTATGGTATTACATAATTTAACCTCAGGCCTACAAGTGTCTTTTGAGGGCAATGTTTCCTCAAAGGAACACTTTTACAATTGTTTGTTAAAGTTCCACAGTATTATTAGCCTGTGATATATGTAAAAAAAAGGGGATTCATTGGCAATGAATGTTCTAACCTTTATCAAGTAAAAGCAGAGCTGTGGTTGCCTCACATAAATGCAAAGTGCATACCAAACTCTCCTGCTCTCCTGGATTGAATTGGCAATCTATGCTACCATCTGCCGTGACCTGTTCAATTGAAAAGAGAGAGTCTATGTGAATATTAATGTCAAATTTATACATTAACTGACACAAAAAGATACCATAAACACAGTAATCAACCTGAAGTTCAGTTTAGTAAGTGATGGTAGAGTTTACCTGCTAGTTTACTAAGCTAGATATACTAAGCCTGACGGCGTGGGAAATTCAAACATCAGGGTATGGGGGCCACATCCTTTCCCTGAGCCCCCTATGATTTCCTAGGAAAATCTGCTATTCCAAAAATCACATAGCTCAAGTAGAGCCAAGGGTACCCAGGGAGGCATGCCCGGGAATCGAACCCAGACCCTTTGGTCACTAGTCCTATTCTTTACCCTTGAACTACCATGTCCCCAACTTATATTCTCACATTTCTCCACTAGTGGCGACAAACAAAATAAACACTGTTACATTTAAGGAAACTTGAAGCATGAAATGGAATTACACAAAAAATGTGCTAAAGAGTAAATAATTCATTCACAAACAATTAATTGCTGTTATTATACATGTATTCATACATTTAAATCCAGTCTAGAATACATAATATAGGAAACTGAGATGCTACCAAAGTTAATGGAATTTCCACAATAGGGAGGCATTATCAAACTGCTCTTGTTCAGATTACAAACCTAAAAATCAAGGCATAAAATGATTCTGAACATCAGCTGAAGCAGTTTTTCAATTAGGATTAACATTAATAGAGAGGTTGTCAAAAAAGAAAAAACATTTTGACTTATAACTTACCATGTATTTTATTAGCAAAACTTTTTTCATTTTTAATCGTACTGAATTAAACAATATCTTAGCATAATATATGAAATAATAAACTAAAAGAATCACTGATTATTCAACCTTAAACACAATTTGCCATTTAACAACAATAATGAGGACATTGTTTTATTGAAATTCGATCATTCTACTGAGTATAATACCCATTTCTCACCCATACCCATTGCGATGAATATTTCAACGTAAAAAATGGAGTGGGAATAAAATGTATGAGACTTCAACTCTTGATTCAATGGCTGAAACTATCTAACAGCTCTAAGAATCTAACTTCAACTTTCATCCACAACATTGATAAAGATTTACAAATATTTTAGCCTGAGATCAATTAAATTGAAACCTCTATTTTAAATTTTTGGGGGCGAGAATGAAAAAATACAGTGAAATCTTTACTTATTAAAAGCATAATATGATTTTGAATACATTAATAAACCATGTTTGGATGCAATGTGCTTGGCAGTACTGTAAACCATACCATACCGGGTCCTCGTAGGTCCTAGGTCTTTTAAGTTACCATATAAGGTAAGGTGTGCGCTCAAGCTCTCAATAAATTTTATAAATTATTCTTACACACCGGAATACTTATTCACAATCAAGTATGCATGAGTAGAATGCATAAAATGTGTATACTTAAGAAAAAAGTATTCATATGTAAAGGCAGAACATGTTGTCAGAAAAAAAGATTAATTAATAATTGGCTTTGCAAAATACACCTTCTACCTTTGACTTGTACTCTCATTAAGAGTGCAAGACAAAGGTAGAAGATCTCTGAAATTCTAGTTCCATTTGATGTTACCAATATGTTCCCCAGTATTCCCTTTGATGAGTAATAGAAATACATACATGTACATATTAAAAACATGGCCCAACATTAAAAATCTTCGCTATCTAATCATTAGGAATACATTCCTCTTCACTACTTATGTACCCCAAAATTACTTCAGCTTCAAAAACTAATTATACTTGAAAAACTATATCAAAAGAATGCAAAACCCTCTTCCCCATTTCATAACAATCTTTTTTTTAACTATTTTGAATTATCAATAAAATCCTCTCTTAAGAATGAACAGTGTAACTTTGCTTAGTGATCACTTAGCGCAGCAAATATTTTTCATAATGAGCAAAAATATTGGTCCAAAAAATGACTCAACGAGTGATTTTCCACATAACTGGTAACAAGGAGACGGGAATTCCCAGATTCATTGCACACCTGCTATTGCAGTTTGTCTCTAGCACTTATTCCACTAGCATCTTTGCATCACTAGTGATCAAACATTTTTCAAAACTTGAGTTCAAACATATTATTAGCGATTTTTTCCTGCAAGATTAATAATATTTTGCGCTCATTTAAAAATTGCTTCTGGAGAAAAATTCACAAGAAGAAAGCCATAAGAGAACAATAAGAAACAACAGTAAAAATTGTAAAATCATAGAAAATTGGGAACTAGGTGTGAACATCACTGATATAGTGCATGAATCAACATCGGTTAACATCAACGATTGGCCTTTTCTTCAATAACACAGACAAGAGTAAGGAGATAGATGCTTCAAATAGAGCGACAAGAGTATCTATGTAACGGTTACGTATTCTCAATGAAGTCGAAAGGCTGCTTCTCATGTGCATAAATGAAAATAAATTGGAATGTGACAACATTAACGAGAATGTAATTTGTGAGAAGAGGAAGGTGATTTTCACCAACCCCGTAAATGAGATATCAGGATCATGAATAGCCAAACAAGTATCTTAGGGGAACCTAACATGGTTGGAGAAGTTACGAGAAGATCAGTCATCCACGGCATAGTGAGGCATGATGAAGCAGCAAGCTCCAAGTCAAAAGCAGCAGAGAACTTCATCTGTGACTTCAAAAATCTTGTAAATTCTGAGGCTTACCAGCCACAACGTGTTTTTAATTGTTACCAGACAGTTCTTTTTGGGAAGAAAATGTTGAAGCAGACCTATATTTGTGCAAATAACAGTGGAAGAGAATGCACTGCCCGACCACAGAGCAATGTAAGGCTGTCTCTTAATGCTATTGGCACGAATGCGAGTAGTGATTTGAAAATCAAACCCCAGTTTGTTTACAACTCAGAAACTCCACCAGCCTTCAAGAAGTGTTCAGTCCAAAACAGCAGGCTATATGAGATGTGGAGGTGACGGGAAGCTTTTGAATTGTACCACACGAATGAGGCATTGTCCTAATTAGGCAGTGGCGATGCGCTCCATAAATTTATTTAATGATCATTGCGAGTTGCATTTTTACTAAATTTTATAGCATTGATGAAAACAAAGGCCTCTAGACAGGTTTTCTGTAAAAATGAATTAGGTATGTATAATAAATAATTAAAAATTTATTTCGATTCTTTTTTGCTTTTACAAATCCAGTTTGCATTCCCAGTTGCTTCATTCCGCAATACAAGAAAAGGCGGACATGAACCACGATCCTAAACAATGTATACATAATTTTCCCTAAATAAACCTAGTACACAATTTATTTTTTTTCGGCTAGGATTGCATTATAGTATTTTACATTAATTTATATGCATTAAGTTGTTTCACCAAATAAGTGTTTTGCCTCACGAGAAAGATTGCAGAATGAATTATGCTGGTATTAAGTGGTATCACTGTATTTCCCTTTCACATATCTCTGTTTATGACACCTTTTTGATTTTAACACTTCAAATACCAAACCAAAGATCATTTCTATGCACTGAATCATAAATATGAATCAAATTAACTAAAGAGAATCATCCAACTTATCCATTTCATATGTTTAATTCTGACAGCAATGTTCCAACCCCCATTTCACATTTTCAGAGAAAAATATATTAAAAGTAGAGAAGGAGCCATATGCTAAGCAAATATGTGCCAAGAGTAATTTTTGCTTAAACAGAAGTATGACAAAATGTTATTTTTTAAGGGTTAGCTCCTCTTGAGAGATATTTCTAAACAGTTTTTTAAGATTGGTATCCCATCATCTAATATCACACACTCCTTCAATCGGCTATTAGAAAACAAGTAGCCCATATCATTTTACATAACTTTAATTGATAATGCAAAAGTTATTGGTTCTATCAGCTAGGGTTCTGTGCTGAGGCTAAGAATCACTTCAGTGTATTCTTATTAGTGTTTAGATACAATAAGGCTTATAACAATAAGTATGGCTGCATATAAATTAACACAAAGGCATAACACATCACTATTCACAAGCATTGCCATGCATAAGGAATAAACCATACTTGACGGCATACCCTACATACTTGACATAATACCCTTCAAGCCACCACAGGGGCATATTGTGAGGGTGTTAAGTCACCACCTGTAAAAGATGAATAAAACCACATACAAAATCAACAAATTCATTCAAACCTACACCCACAGAGGCATATATATTCATGCAAAAAACTTTTTAACTTACACGTATGTGCACATGTACTATCAACTAACATACGTATGCACCTAAAAATGTAGTAAAAATCTATCCAATAACGTGGCAAATTAGAATTGTAAGTAAGAAGAGGAAATTCTACTATCACATGGACATGCAACTCATGGTCTCTGCCCCTAAAGACACAGGCAGGGAATGTGACACACTCAGCAGACAGGCAGCAGAGGCATCCCCCCCACAGAGAGGGATGGAAGGAGAAACGAAATCAAACAAAGCAGGACAAGCAATACTGTAACGAGCACTACATTCTTTAATTGCAGTCCCATGCAGTCACGCGGGAATGGTTTTGACAGCAAAACAAATGAAATTAATGAAAGTGCATGCCTTTATATAAAACTAATTATTCTCTAGATGCTGTGGATGGCAAGTGGGATATTTGCTTTCTACATGTATAACCCAGCAGTTACTATCCCGTCTTGTCCATGGGAAGAAGGAGTCCTTGAGTCTGATAGTTCTGTCATCTATTTCCTGAATTTTATAATCATGATCCAAGCAACCAATGTACGTTGGATTGCGAATAATAGAAGAGACCTCGGTGCTAAAACATGTGGCTTTGAATTTATTTAGTAAGTTTAACCAAGCATTGGGTCGCTCTTCTTCTAATGATTCTCGACCCAACTCCAGAAGCATTTCTGTGATGCGTTTTGTTTTCTTGTAACAGTTTTTAACAAAATGGGCTCGCCTGAGTATACTTGTATAAGATAAACCTTATTTTCCCAAATTAGGGGCCAAAAAATCAATTATGTCTCATTTATGAAGGTTTGAACTCCATGGGTTCAACGTTCAATACCGAATGTTATTTTTGACCAAGATGAATGGTACAAACCTTTTTGACTCCATAATATTTAGATAATTATATTCACTTATATATAATATTTATTACTCAATTGAAGACTGTTGTATTTTGGATTGTTATTAATAAGCTCATCGCTATTATGTGACATGAATATCTTGTTGCTTACCTCTGCATGTAGAAAGAAGCGTGGGCGAGATATTGAACAAACTTGATCATATTTTATCACAAGTGATCATATCCAAACAGTATGTTCCCTTCTTACTGATTGGACTAATTATTTGTTTCAAAAAAATTACTCAAATATCACAACAGGAGACAAGAGATTTGGCTATACAATTCAATTTAAACTAAGACTGTAAGACAACCCTAAGAAGCATGAAAACAGAGCAGCAGCAAGGCATTTTGGTCCATGATTGCACAATCTATTTTACTTTTCTGAAATGCAAGAATTAAAAGATACTATAACTTAAGTTGGTGTAGGGTTGTGCTTTTGCACAGGCTGCTCGAACTTTTTTCTTGTGTGCTCTAATGAAATGAGGGCACATCTTACATTCCGTGAAATAAAATTGGTCCTGTGCCTCCTTCATGAGTAAAGTGAGTAATCTGACAACTAGGCTTCCTTGCGCTCTCCCCTCCCTTCTCTTCCCTCATGCACCCCCATTTATGCTCAATACACTCTCCATGACATCACAATTTACACAGGCAAATGCCACCAAGCTTTACAAAGAGTAAAATTCCAATACCAACATCTCATATGAAAAGGGACTCATTCAATTCTACATTTTCCAAAACATGTGGGAATTACAACTAAGAATAAATATTAGATTGTTATCGTGAATGTGAAAATGTTCTTGATATGATATGGCATATGGGGCTTACCAACATCAGGGTGCCTTTACCACTAAGGCCCCTTTCCTTTGCTTCATTCAGAAGATGCCGCATGTTTGCTTCCAATTGAATGTCACCAGTGTGATCAGCTCCAAAAGACCAATGTTTCTCAGTTGGAATGATAAATCTATCATCAAAGATTGTCCTTGCGGGATCATTTGCCTCATAATGAGGATTTAAGGTTGTTGCCATCCAGTTCCACTGAAAAAAACCAAAGAATACACGGATTTAGTATTAATAGAAAAACATACACGCAAATATGCGTAGAGTCACAGTGGCCTTCTCCCACATATATCGTACATGGATGGATGGATGTATGGTGGGGTCTTCCTTAATTTTTTTAAGCCAACAATGACTCAGTATTTCAACTCTGTGATTTTAAATTGATTTTTAAACTCTTACTTTGCGACCTACTCAACACTAATCCATTACATGCCAGGAAAACCAAAAGCCAAAAAGAGGCAGCAAAAAAAATGAAAAAATCTAAGTGGCGACTATTATACTGACTATCCAGGCACACTGGCTTTAAAAAATAGAAGTGACAGGTTTTCAGTTGTATTTACTTTGGCAGAAAGCCATTTGAGTCGATGGGTCTATCATTGAGTAAAGCAATTGCATGGTAACAAAATAGCAATTTTATGTTTCAAACAAAAATTGAAACCCCAATTTTTTTTGTAAGTTGACCACTTGAAAATGGAACTCATTTTCTTATCTCCCAGTAATATCTTCAAAATGATAAGTTAGTTTCATCTAAGAGATCCTGCCTAGCAATCACCATATTTTAATACACATAAATTAAGTAATACCAGAGGGTGCCTGGGAAAAAAAAGCAATTGATAAACATGATAAATAACAGAGCAAGAAAAGCCACAGCAGAATGGATTCTAATGAAGAAAAGTTGAAGAAACTAATAAATTTATAAGACATCACTTTAGATAACCCCATGCAACGCTGGCCTCAGTGGCGGCGGGGTAACGTCCTCGCCTACCAACCCAAAGGTCGCAGGTTCGATTCCCACCTAGGTGGATTTCCCTCCATCAAGGGCTTAGTTGTACAGGTATGTGATTGTCTTCAATATAATGTCTGTAATGTAGGGTTAGGTGGAAGAAGGGACTATTAGTCTCAACCTCGCCCAATTAAGTCGATAAATAAATAAATAAAATGCAACATGCAATGCTACTTTAAACGTAAATGACAAAATTCAGAAGTAAAATGAAGATAAGTGACAAGAAGGGAAGAATACCTGAGGAAAAACTAGAATCAAAAAAGTCAAAAGTATTTGGATGGTGAAATTGCTGTTGATGAAAATGAAGAAGATCCTTGGGAAAAGTGATGCTAAGCTGCAGAGGATGCTGAATTTGCTGCAGTAAAGGATTTTCAAAGAGGTAATCTCCAATTCATATAAAAATCTCTTCTAAATCACTCAAATGTTTCTGGAATGAAGATAGCAAACAAATTAAGAAGTTTTCTGCAACTATACAATGGAAAACATGCAAATGGACTTCCAAAAGAAAATTATCGAACTTAAACCTAAGAAGAAGGGAACAGGACAAATGGAAAAAAAGTTTATCATCAGTCTTACTATATAATGATAACAAATTATTTTTTAAGAATCATTTCCAAGTAATGGAATTAAAAGCAGTTAACTCCTATGAAAAAACACCAATTTGGCTTTGGTAAACCTAGAGGTAAGAGAAGCAATTTTGTAGCCGAGAGTTTTCATGGATGAGTGAATTCAAGACTATTCAAGGAAATAGATTTGAGCAGCAAAGGGGAAAAGATCAATATTCAGATTAATGAACAACAACTGAGAGACCAAATATGGCTGCAGTAATAAAGGAAACACCTCCCATTAAAAGCTACAAACAACTAATAAAGGACCAAAAGTAAGGAAAAGGTAGATTTGCTAAATAATGCAATGCCTCGAACGTATAGTGAAAAATCTTGTTTGAACTGCAAGAAAAATTGAATGCTGGGTCTATAAAGATAAAAATCAGCATAATATATTCTTCACTAATGATAAAATAATATCTGCGGAGAGGTAAGACCTGATGAAAATCTCATATCAAATTCTCACTCTTCTTAATTTGATGCTGCACCCTACTTTTCCTGGTTTTTAGAAGAAAATGACCATTTCCAGACTTATTCCCCGCTGAGTTTCCACCCTGGAGACAAAAAGACATCATGAATATAAACATGGATAAAACTGGGGAAAAATGAGAAACATTTAGTGCCTATGGGGAAGAATCAATAGTGACGGAAGTAGTACAGTTACTCAGCAAATGACGCATTTTACCACAAGAGGAATCCATTGAAAACCACCAACACAAGTCAGGAAGGATGGAATCACTTGATTTAAAAACATAAATCTAGATTATGCAAACAATTTATTTAAGCCCCAAAAGAATACTAGATTTTGATAGATTGAATGATGAATACTATATGAAGAATATCATTAATGAAAGATTCCAACAAAGGGTGGATCAGGTAGGATTCTGTTAAAAAATTGCCAAAAAGATGAGAATCTTGTTGGCCTGAAGGTATAAAAAAGAAATACAAAAAATATGCCTGGAAAACTTAGACTGGAATATGTAAAATATAAAACTGTACATATGAAAGTAGGATAATACAAAGAAAAATAAATTGGCTGAAAAGAGAAATACTTGGATAACCAGAGCCAATCAATCATTAGATGATAACTAATGATGATAATGATCTTTGAGTACATATAACTTGTTCCATTATCTTGATAAGGACAACAGTTATCAAATAATAACATCACATTAGGAAACATTTTTCAAGGGCAAAAAGTGAATGGCATAATAGTCACCACCAAGGACAATAGGAAAATGTACAGATGTAAAAGTGATTACTTAAAATACACACATTTATTTTTTTATTTAACAATTCACCAAAAAACCAACCAAATTGGAATTTACCGTAGATTATTAACAAAGTAATCAATGAGTAAGAAATAATAAATAATTACAAAATACATAATAAGGATAGAATGTGGTTATATATTATTTATATTACAGGAAATATGATTTTGTAAACTAAATTACTCAACACCTGCACAGGAGCATAAAGTGGTTAGGTCAAAACATGGACCATAAGTTATAGCGCAATAATTAGAGGGGACAACTGTGGATTGAGGGCATTGAAGTTTTGCCGGAGGCAGTATATAAGAGATCTCTAGGTTACGGATAGGTGGCACTGGCGAAGGTCAAATAATGGCAAGTATTTCTTTTTGTGAGAGGGGACATGAAGAGAGAAAGTATAGAGGAGTTGGCAAAACTTGTAGTAGCCATTCATGATTCCATGGAGAAACTACAGATCAGCTAGTGCACATCTCTGTTGCAGGTAAGTAATTCTAAGTTCGAAGAGCAGTTTGCACTTGGTGAGATTTTGAAGAGAGGGTAGGCAAAGCCATACTATATTAATAAAGAAATAATGAGTTCTTATGAGGTTCGTAGGACAAGCTGTGGACCAAATGGGGGAACAGTAATCCAGTATGGGGAGAATGCAACCAGAAAATATTGCCTTGAGAGCTTAAGGATTGTCAATTTCAGTGAACCTGAATAGGAGACCAAGGTTTTTGATGTGTGAGGTAAATATAAGCCAGGAATCAAATACTACTCCTAGATCATCATGAGCAATGACATTCAGGATGGAGTGGTCGGAGAGGGAATAGGAGGATATAACAAGATTGGTGCATAAGGTGAACGTGAGGATTTTGGAGGGTTTATGTTCAGCTTCCAAGCAGAGCAGCATTCGATGATGAAGGTAAGGGTATCTTGGAGGGTGGCACAGTCAAGTAGTTGATGACTCTCCTCAAAATTTTGCAGTGCTCAGCATAAAGAAGAATGTCGCAGTTGCGGGTAAAGAACAGGGACGGTAATATCAACATAAAAAGTTTACAGCTGCCACAAGTCAAATTCCATACAAGATATGTACAGCTGCGACTAGTTAACAGTAAAAAAAAGAGTAAAAATTAAAAGTATAATACAAGATTGAAATAATCAACAACAATTATGACAATTAATGACAAGGTTGGCTCCTGAAGATTTTTGCTTCAGTGCACTGAAAACTTGGGAGTCACTGAATGCTCCAAAATTAATGAATCTCCAAAATAATTACAACATTACTTTGAAGGTATAAGATCAAGGACATACAACTTCCATTATAATCAGATGAAGTTTTGCCTATTTGATGCTTAGCTGGGTTGTTCAGTCTTGAATTACTGTACACTGCAAGAATTTCTACCAACAATGTTGATCAAACACCATAAAACTTACAAAAATAGCAATGCTCTTTCTTACCTTGATATCAGGTAAATTTATTGTTAAATAATGGTTGAGGGAAGCAACAAAAGCTCCTGGGGCTTCACATAAGTGTACAGTGTTTAACTCCTTAGTTTCAATTGACTTGGAAGGAATGAGGCTAAAACTGCACACGGTTTCAAAAAATTTGCACCAGGCCTGAAAATGTAATCATGATGGAAAAAATTATTAAAACCAGTGCCAGGGGGACACCATGGGAGTACATTCCTGTGACCACTTTTATATGATTAAATTTTGAGCCATATCGCATGAAACCACACCCCAAGCAAGTTTAATTCTTTTCATTACTCAAACCAACAAATAAAAGATTATAATGAAGTTTGGCAGCTGAAGAATATTTTTATTATGACTCTGATACACAACATGTTCAATACAGCCAGTTGGTTATAGCCAAAACGGTAAAGATCACTTAGTGAAATCTGAAATGCAGCCTAGCATTAATTAACAATCAATATAATAATTAATTTATTTGTTTTATGACTTTATCGGGGTGAGTTTGAGACTACAGAGTCTTTTCTTACACCTAACCCCTACACATTACACTAAAGACAATTACAAACACCCAATAATGAATATAATCAAAACAAACTAGCATCTTATTGAGATGGGATACAAAAAAATAATATGTATAATCAATCATTGAAATAAAAATTTATTACTAATAAGTTACAAAGGTTTTAATTTCCCAATTATGGTGTTGGTTTATAACTAAAAATATAAAGTAAATATTTTATTCAAGTATTGTAAGGGTGCTTTTAAAACTTATAAACTACCAATACATCAGATACCATACACTTATTATTATTATCTGGTATTCTACCGGTTAAGGTAGGTTTTGGATGGATACAGGCTACATAATACGTAGTATCACAATAATTCCCTTGCCTCTCCCAACAAAAAACAACCTGAAAGCGAACAATACAATAAGCCCCTCATCACTTCTCAATATTTCCATCTTCCTTCCCTCATTTCATTTAATATGCCTATCCTATTCCTGCTCCTTCCTCATTTGCCCAACATTCTCCCCTCAATCACAATCTTCAACACCCTATTGCCAATTAAAGTGTTCTTATCACCATTTTCCTTCCCATCCGTTTAACCTTTTCCAGCCTTCTCCACACCCACATATCAAAACCCTCAAGTCAATGTCTATCATCCTGCATCAATGAACATGTTTCCATGCCATACAAAAAAATGCACCATATCAAATTTTTGTCAAACCTTTCTTAATGTTCATACTTAACGTCCCAGTCATCGATTCCCTCCTCCTTGTGAAAGCTTCTTTGCTTAAGGCAATTCTTCCTTTTTTCCCAACTACTTTCACCATTTTGATGAAATGTAACAAAATGTAACATAGAGAAATGAAAGCTAGTCATAAAATAGAAAGGCAGTGAAGTCAAAAATATTTAGAAAACAGGGACCACTAATCATTACATAGAGAGATATTTTGTAGGTAGACAAATATAGGCTACCTGCACCTGCAAGTGTTTGGCGGTGAGGAAGATCAGTGATTTTGCTGCTCTGAGGGGGGATATGGGAGGGTCTTTGGAGAATAGATCAGGAGCCCGCTCATGCCCAATTTTAGGAGGAGAAACCTGTAGCTGCTAGGACTAATACTCTGATCTGTCCATCACAGTAGCATGGGATACTTGATTGAGGTAGTTTCCTGTTGCTTTCCTCAACAGTGTTTTTAATGTGACACTATCACTCAAATTGCCATTCCACTGGGGTTAGATAGATACATACCTTAGTTAAATAAGACATAGACAGATAAGGCATAGACACTGTGAGAACCTTTTGCCTAGCTCATACCTTTCCACCATTCCCTACAAGGAACACGATTACCAATGCTCCCACCAGTGCAACTCTAGCGGTGAGAATATGTGAGCCCATGAGAATGTGAGAGCCACAAATCACTACGACAAGAATGAACACACCACATCAAACTGATGAGGAGGGTGATTGGAAATACATCCATCATTTTGAATATATATACAGTTCTTTCTAATTGTAAATACGTTTTCAGTTCTTTTGTGGCTTCATTATGTTCCAAAAGGATTAATCTCCTTCAATATAATTTATGTCCTTATCAAACGCAACCTATGTATGTTAGAATATTGCAAAATAGCAACATAAAGAGGTGCAATTATCATTGCTCATGCCAACACAGCTCTAGAGGTCATCAGAATTGACAAGGCCTTCCACCACATCAAGGTTGTATGAGGGTGGACATAATTAGGTAGATACCCATGATTTAATCCGCAAATAAACCTGAAATACCACTGTTAATAATATGCCTCAGATGAAAAATAAAGGAGAGGAATTCCCTGAGGAAAACCAATTTGTATTTTGGAGAAGTTGGGTCATCAACAAAAGTATTTGTTATTGATGCTCAACTGAACTACTTCAAAGGGAAGTAGAAATAGATGCTATGTAAAGCAGGCACAGCAGAACAACCAAGACAAAAGGAATAATACCAGACAAAAAATCTACAAACAGCTGAACCACAAACATCTTGGGTGGAAATAATAATTTCATCGAAACAATCTTCTGAACGTAACTTTCCAAAATGGAGAGGCATGGGCAATAATAGTAGCTAAAAGGAGTAAATTATCAAGACATAGTTGGGACCAAATGGCAAGATGAAAGTTTCTATTTCTGGAAATGTGGACGTGAAGGAATAGAGAGCAAAATCCCAGAGGAGATACATGAAATAGCAAGCATGAATGCAATAATGAAAATATACAGACATCAAAGATCCTCCTTTGACGGTTGAGTACAGAAAACAGAATGCAGTATACCTGAGTGAGTAATTCTGCGCCAACCTCCTCACGTAGCTGCCTTTGTATTGCCCCAGCTGGATTCATTGCTGCTGTATGCCTATGCCACTTTTCCAGGGGGAAGTCATTCAATTTGCTCTTAACTTCATTTAGTCTATCTTTGAATTTTATTAAATCTGCAATCTATAAAGCAATAACACAAAAGTTCAGACGGCATATTTACTGGTACCTCTTTGGGTACGAACTTACTGAATCATTATACCCTTGCTGCAAAAAAGTGTATCATGTAATAATTTCTAACCACATACTGACACAAAATAAAATTACACCTTAATAATTAAATCACCCTAGGGATTAATAAAAACGTGACATTAATTTGAACAATTATGCACAAGTCTTTGAACAAATTTCGATTAATATATTTGGTTACTTACAGCCCATTTCTTATCTTTGAACATGGTCGTTGGATCTGGAAGTTCCCAATCATGATGTCGGTTGAAGAAGTACTTCTTCTCAAACTGCAGCATTGCTTGCAGCTCCATTACTAAGATATTGTGCTAGATTTGCTAGCAAAATCCAGGTAAACAATTAGCTCGTTAGGGAATGACCGTTCTTCACTAAAGAATGACTAGCATGCTTATGACACACCTAATTAACGAGAAACAACGGGGCTTAATGCGTTCCCTTCAAGTATAGAGCGACATTTACCATACTCATTGTATTCTGCTCGCATTCATGAATTGTAAAAAATAATAGAATACACATACGCTTCGCTCAGTGACGTGAAATACTCCCTAACTTTCGTGGTTTTCAAACGTAAAAAACGTCGGAAGTCATTTATCACATGCTCGCGATGTGAACTTAGCCCACACTCTCAAAGCACCCCCTATCATCCTATAAATTTGGAAGTGGTAATTCAAACTCCATCAATATAACATTGAAATAAATTTCGATAATGCGGTGAAGAAGTGAAGTGAATCCTTTTTACAAATTTACAAAGTAAGGGTGACATTGGTGCGCCATACAAAAAGATGAAAGTACTCTCAGAAAGTAAGAATGGGAAACTATTAATTAAACCATGGAAGATTCAAGAGAGATAGAAGGAATATATGAAGGAACTACGGGGTAAAGACAACGAGGCCAGCAAACTTAGACATACGTAGAAGGAGAATATGTCGTAGATGAGGATAGCTTAGATCCAGACGTACTAGATGGTGAGAGAGAAAGGGCATTAAGGGAGCCGACATCAAATAAAGCCGTGAGGATAAACAACTTCCCGCGGGACTTCTTGTAGGGCGTGGGAGGAAGATTTTCTATGGTATGTACTATAAATAAGGGAAGAACTTCACCAGAGGATTTCATCAGATAAGTTTTAGTTCCAAAAAAAGGAAGGGGATCCATTTGTGATGACTACAGAACAACTTGTTTGATTTCACACGCATTTAATGCAGTTCTCAGATCAATAGGAGTATTTTCGTAGGGAATAATCATTTTGGGTTCAGAAGGGGAAGTGGCACTCACGTTTATCATAGCAGTAATGAGGTCACTAATAGACAGGAACAGAGAATTCAACCAGGAAATATTTTTCTGTTTCCTTGTTTTCGTGAAGGCGTTTGATGGAGTAAATAAAGTAGATTTAGCGAGTGTACGAAATTGCAGAAAATAGGAGTATATTGTAGAAATAGGAGATTTATCCCCAACTTGCACATTCCCAGGCTGATCTGGAGAGGGTAGAGGACAAAGGTTCCGGCTGGGAAGGGTTAGGAAGAGGAGTACCTAAGGGGTGTTGATTATCACCCATACCAGTGATATACGTACGCATATTTAAAGCAGACTGTTAAAGAAGGAATGGGAAGAACAGAAGGTAGGGCTGAAACTCGGTGGAAAATTCATAAAGTCAGGTTTGCCAATGATCGAGCTTCATTTAGTCAGCAAAGGGGTTGCAAGCACCGCTGAGCACATTGGAAAATCAGTGCGATAGGCATGGGATGAGAATAAATGTAAGTAAAACCAAGGTTATGCGGTTTTCTAGGAAGAGGAAAGCTAAACGTTAGTAAGGGTGAAAAGGTCGAGAAAAGCCGAGAGAGATGTATAACTCTGGGTTGCGACTATGAAGAGAAATCTTAAAAGCAACAAATAAAAATTAAGTTTCTGACTCGGTTATTTGTTTGGTATTAATTAAAATTTTACGATACCTCCTCGTATGTGAGTCATTTAGTGAAATATTGAAAGTACTAGTAAGGGTTTCGCATAAGTTTTTTTTTAGAAATGCAGTGTTTAAAGATTTTGAAGAATTATCGGGGCCTCTGTAATGAGTTGTTAGGATTAAAGAGGAGCGTAAGTAACCTCAAAACGAAATCTTTTCGAGGAATAGGTGATCTCGTTTTCACGTAACATGTACTTACGGTAACCGTAAGGTAAGATTATCTCTTTATCTTATTTTCATCTATCGTTCATGATAAATAAAATAATTTGATAGAAAATAGCATTCTCCTACTAAAGTCCACCTTCATCCTCACGTAAATGTCATAGGGAAAATTTTTATAGTATACGACTGACTGCGAAATACTAGAAGGGTACTCTGGGCCCTATTTTTTTACTAATCCGAGATACGTAAAATCCGAAATACGTAAACAGTGTCGAGCAAAAACTAATATTTTTGTCTATTTATTTTCGTTACCTGAAAACTTTATTTTCTCAACAGTCACAAATTGCAACAACCAAACCAAATCACGGCAACATAACGCGAACTGCATTATGAGGGGCACATATACAGGTCCTGTATAAAGCAGGACAAGCATAAAGACACGTGTATGACATATACCTACTTGTATATGGTGTATATTGCAAGTTTAATGCATTTTTAATTATTGGATGATAAATATATATACGTTATGCATGTACTTTTAGTAGATTAAATAACTAATGGTGCATCCTCTCTTTCTCGTATGGTTTACCTAATTAGTAGCCCCTAAAATCACCATTTACAAATTTTCACGCAAAACAGTCAAATATGGGATTGGGAGGATGGATGGTTGCGGCGCGCCTCGAAGGGATTGAAAAGATCTCGACTATCCTGCTGTGGCCACCTGGCAAAATTTGGCCCTGCAGGCTTAATCAAACTGCTCCTGCTCGGTCTCTCGCGGGGCATCATGATCTCTTCATATCACCGTGCACGCGGACTGCAAACTTCATAGCATACATCACGGGCTTGCTAAGGTCTCTCCGAATTTTCTGAGCTTGTAGATATTATCAGGAAGTGAGGCATTGACAATAATTACCTCTAGTCATGTTTAAACTGAAGTATTTAGAGCAAGTAAATAAATGCTCAATTTATGAAGATGGATACCGAAGGATATATACCGATGCTATTTCAAGTTATTTGCCGGCTCCAGTGATGGTGGGGTAACATCAGTCTGCCAACCGCACTGGTAGGATTCCCGCATGGGAGGGTTTTCCTCCACCTAGGGCTTGGGTGTTAGTGATTGTGTCCATTGTTATATATGCAATTATTAATAGTCCGATATAAATGCCAAAAAGGGCCGTTTTCGGATTAATGCTAAATAAATAAATAAATTAATTAATTAATTAAATTAAAATAAATGTGACTGTTCGAAGTTCATTTATCAAAAGACATATTGCAGCAAGGGTCAATCACACGTATAATTGTGAAAGGTTTGCTGGCGATGGTCCAAAAATAATGTACTATAGACAGCCTTTATTTTCGAAAAGCTAGTCATATTCAAGAAGAATGATTTGTAGATCGTGGATGCTACCGGATAAGGAGGGGAAAGTTGTGGGATGTCTATTTATGACCTCTCCGAGTAGAGGAGAGAAACGAAATAATTCCTCGAGATTTATGGAAGCTCTGTCATGAATATAAGAGCGGCAGGAATAGACGGAAAGATTGTTGAAAAAAAACTGTAGAAAAAATTCCTTGAATTCTCGATACTAATTAATGGAGGAGGAAAACTAAAATCCAAAATTAGATAAGCCCAGCTTTACATGCTTGTAACAATGATTACAGAGAACATCTCGATGAGTACGCAATGGCGCAGAAAAATAATAAAGGCAATTGAACAATTGACCAGCGAGTCGACCGAGATTTTAAAAGGTGCCAATCGGTGGAAATTTGCTCAATGATCGGATTAAGACTTTGATAACGATAACATTCACAAATAATTCTATGGAATCTCATAGATGACGAGGTAAATGAGTCTGCGATAAAAATTTTGTGTAGGTCAACGGCGTCAAATATTGTGCGCATTGTTTTCGACATCCGTGCCTCCCTCTATCTCCTGGAGCAGGTAAACATGTTTCCATATAAAATTATTTACCCACCGTGGATTCCAGCGCCATTAATTTTATTATTTAGGCACTTGACACGTACCAGTAACATGGTGCTTAGGGGCACCTGAAATCAGGTACTTACTGGAATGTACAGGTACCACGTACTCAAAGTATTTCTTTGGATATTCCCTGAGTTTTCATGAGATATTATATATATATATATATATATATATATATATATATATATATATATATATATATATATATATATATGTATATGTATATATGTGTGTGTGTGAGTGTGTGTATGTATATGTATACATATATATTTATATTAATATTTATTTATTTAAGATAAATATAATGTTGACACAACATTCAATGGTGTTCCAAAATAAACTGTGGCTTTTAAAGTCCTCCATTCTCATTAAAAAAAGAAATATCACTTTAGTATTATCTTAAACTGTAGAAGAAAAAGCCTATTCAGCTCTGCATATTTGTGTGTGTATAAATATACGTATGTATGTATTTACACATATATCTATGTACTCATATGTATATATGACCCATAAATAGTAATCAACCCGAAGGTCGGTTTGATAGGTGATGGAAAGTTATTGATGGTAAGACTAAGTCCGACGGGTATCCGAAATTCACACATCAGGGTAGGGGGGCCAGATCGTTTCCCTGTGCCGGTCCTGGTTTCCCAGGTACCCTTGGACGCCATGACAGAACACAAAATTATACATAGAAAACACGTAAAAGGACACTCACATTTAATATAGTTTAAGCTTTCTGCGATGAACTATGTAAATTCATCCGTTCGAAGAAAATAATGGGAGAGAAAACATTAATTGCAACAAAACTGAGTATTACTTTTCAAGTTGATTTAAGGAAGATATTATTTTCTTCGCGGGCATCCAAACGTGTGAGGGACTGGCTTTCCACTTCTAAGCGTTTTACTTGTTTTTGTTTACCGGCATAACTCCCCAAACCATTTTAATGTCTTTATATTTGGCCAAACTTATCAGTTAATCCATGAGAACTGGTTGTCGCAGGATTGTATGCTTATGATTTGTTACTTTCTAGGAATTTCAGAACCGTCACAATAATTGTTATTCCTTCCCGATTAATATACTTCATGAATGTTATCGCCATTAAAATTTGTAACACAATTGATTCTCCCAATTGTCCTTTAGTGTTTTAAACTGGGGTCTAATGGCATTAATCCGTATACAGGAAGTGTATGTTTAGTCGGTGATGACGTACATATATAGTCTTTGTTGATGATTGTCGCTAATTTTGTCGATGTATATGCATAGTTTCTAAAAAATAACGAAACTCATCAATTTTTTTTGTTTAAAAAATATAAAGAGACTTAACAGAGAATAAAAATAATTTTAATTTAATAGCCAACACTAAAATTGACTTCGTAAGAATATAAATGAACAATGTAAACAGAATTTCAATATGTCAATTCTGCAGCTCTCTCATGTCATTCCGATTCTGAGCCACAGCTGTCGGCGAACATAGGTTTTATTTTGGAGGTGCATACATACTTTTTCGTTTGTATCCTTATGCTCCTTTGGGCAGAGTCTAAGAAGCTCAAGAAAGTGCCTTGAGCCACGCCTCGTGTGTACTTTTAACGGAGTGCAACACAAAAGCGGCAACTCATAGATGTAAATAGGACAAGGAAATTAAGCGATAAGATGCAGCATGAAAGACAAATAGAAGGGACAAAATGTTAACAGACCTTCATCAAGTGATCTTTGATATGGTTGCAATTCACGTGCAGGATTTATCGGTCATACAGCAGATCCTTGTCACAAGTAATCAATCAACAGAAATCTGTGATGTAACCTTCACGCGACCGCAATGCCAATTTCATTAGTAAATTGCTTTTACGCCTTGAACCCCAAAATTAAGTGTCCTTATCACGTAAATATATAGGAGAAAATCCTACAGGGTCCATATTCTTAAAGTATACAGCATTTTAAGCCAAACAAAAAATCAAAGAATGGTTAGCAAGGAGGTTTATTTCGTATCGCCTAAGAATTTTCATGGTTGAAAAAATTGTAAGAATGAAATATGTCAAATGGGAACTTATTGCTGTATTTCATTCAATGATGATCGAAAACAGCGTTTTGTTTTGCTCCGCGAGCAAGGGTGGTCCGTGAGCCCCTTTGGATCCCAATAAGCCTATGACTTGCCATCAGGTTTCCCAGTTACCGAACCACCAGAGTTGACATAACACCTATGCCCGAAGGGGGACACAAAACCTCGACCTTCGGGTTAGTAGGCGAGCACAATACTCACCGGACTAACCCGGCCAGCGAAATCACTTGTATCATGACTATTTCAACATATTATTTTTTAGTTTAGGTTTAGTTTAGTTTTAATTTAGTTTTAATTTGGTTGCACCATAACTACATAATCTTTGAATTCTCTCACTCCAAAAAATTACCGGGGGTAATTGGGGGAATAGAACTAACTGACGTACGTCAGTATTGCTTAAAACGCTTAAAAGAACGATACCAGTGATCGTCCAAGCTCACAAATGCATACTTCGAGCAATAGTTTTCGAATTTACTCGGCATGATCATGCAAAGCTGTGACCGCAATCCGTCACAGAATTTTCCTTGTCAATATGCCACTACGCCGGATGGATTCGTACGTAGGTGACGCAACAACGCTTTCCCCTCCCAAGATTTGCCCCCCCCCTAGAGGTTATGCTCCCTCATTTCCTAAACAAGTATTTCTATCTCAGCGCCCACCCAATAATCAGAGCAACAGAACACTCGATTTAAGTAAAACAGTAGTAATCGACCAAAAGGTTGGGTTGATATGTAGGAATTCACGTGATACAGGTACCTGTAGTATTGTAAGACCTGGTATCCCACTGTAGTATCATAGTGCTTTGGTGAAGGTGAGGGTGCCCACAGGCGTCGGAAAATAAAAAATTGTCCGACTTCATAGTAGTAGTATTTTTAGGGGAGGCGGCCGACAGCTGAGGTCATTTGTGCCATTAGGAATGGATGGAAGAGGAAGAGTGAAGCATTAGGATTCGGCGTCAGCATCAGCCTAATCTTGTCGAAAGGCGCCAAGGGGCTCGCAGTTTAACGTCCCATCCGACGGACGTCGCACCCACTCAAAGTGCTCTCCATATAGCACCTCAAGTAGGGATACTCCTGGAAATATCTGTCGCCTCCAGGATTAGAACCTAGGCTCTCTCGGAGGGAAGCCAGGTCGTTAGCTACCGCACCATCCCGATTTCATTAAATGAATGATTCGAAAACTGAATACGATATATCTTTCGGATACAAATCAATCAGTACTGATTTCAATGCAAAATTTCAACACTAAAAACGATTACCTTCCCGATAAAAGTGCAACTAACATCAAGATTATCAAAGGATATGATCAGCCAGAAAAATTGATAAGATGCGGAAGTTACGTATAATGCTACTTGTTGCGAAAAATCGGTTTGAAATGGGAAAATCCTTCAGATGTGATCCCCCCCCCCACAAAAGGGATTTAATTTTTAATCTCCGACCTTCTTTTCCTGATTGCGAGCATCGTATGGTTTACTATAAAAAGGTTCGAAAGCAGACTGTTTAGTTTAGCTTCCAATATGGACCACAACGCATACTCTTTTTGCTTCGTAGGGGTGCTGTGCTTACTCAGCATCCAAACTACATGGGCAGACATTCCTGTACATTGTCTTTACGAAGACATCGTCGGAAAATGGGAATTACACGAAGGGCCACGAAATGAAAGCAATTCCATCAATTGCGATAAATCTTGTGAGTACCAAAAACTAAATGCTCAACTCTTTTATGCTAATTACCATTGATCGTTGGTTCTATCGCTTCCAATTGACCCACGAAAACAGTTTTTCATGGCAATTGTATTTCTGAAATAGCTAAGTAGGAATATTGTCGATTCCCTCCGTCAATTTTATTTTCATAATCCAACAGTATGACATATTTGTAGCTATTAAAAAAACTTTGCATATTCTATACTTTCTGAAACTTAAATTATGCATAATTTACTTCAACACTCATTTTTCACATGATAACACCATATGTGCCCACCAGAAAACCAATTTAACTGTCGTTTCTGCGCAGATTAAGACTATTCTGGGCACTAATTCAATGATTATTTTTAAAAATATGTCTTACCTCTTTCCAGTCTCTACTGATGATTTTGCTGTATTCGACCTACAACGGCCAAATATAGCCGTAGATAAATACGGAAACAAAGGGACTTGGACCCTAATCTATGATGAAGGGTTTGAAGTGATAGTGAATGACCGCAAATACTTCGCTTTTTTCGATTACGAAGTAAGTTCTTCAGCCTAAATCAAATTGGTTGTTTCTAACTAAAAATATATAAAATAATGTTAACTAAGAATACTTTTTTAAATCAGCCAACATTGTAGGTACTTGCTAACTAGCCCAATAATCGTGGGCTTTTATCTTGCAATTTAAAGGTATCATCTTTCCACTGTGAACTGCGAGTCATCCGATACATTTTATTGAATTATATGCACCTATAGTGTATTACTTTATCATATTCTTTCCCTCTCATCTTTTCCAATCACGTGTTATAAGCACAATCATATTTTTTCCAACTTCAATGCGATATTTAAATGGCAAATTGGACCGCATACCATGATTAAAATGAAATAACTTATCTACCTTAGTTGTCATGCGATGGATATTTACAAAATGATTAAATTTGTGCAAATAGGAAGTGAATGGTGACACCGTGAGCCACTGCTACAGGACATCTGTTGGATGGTCACATGATGTGTTGTCACGCAACTGGGCCTGCTTCTACGGATTAAAACAGCAGAAGGGAACCCCACGGATCAACAGGTCGAATATTTTCCCAAACTACAAGGTTCGTTGTCTCTCGTCTCTTAATTACGCTTCTAGTTTTAAACTAAAACCATGGAATCTTAACACTGAAATAACAACGCAAATCAATCTTATAAATTCGCCTCTTACGAGACTCAGTTCACGTTGATTTGGAAACGTAGCCTGACCCCTGAAGGAGACTTGATGTTCACATGTTTCTTCATTTCAATATACGATTCAATATTTCGTATATTATTCATAGTTTCGCCACTCTAACATCTCTTATGACTTGTCTATCTAACTAAGGAATTTCATTTCACGATCAGGATACTGTTTATCGTGCAGACGCCGACCTCGTTGAAAGGATCAATGCCGCTGGGACTACCTGGAAAGCTAAGAAATACACAGAGCTGGACGGCATGCCGTTTGAAAAGTTCCTACAGAAAATGGGTGGCTCCCTGTAAGTTAAACCGAGAACGAACTTCTTTGAAATGTAGTCTCAATCGAGAGTTTTGCATCCTTGCAGTCTACCATTATATCTCTTCGGGGAATTTACATTAAACTTCATGATAGCATTAAAAAAACACACTACATTGTCCTGGGTCAAAAAACCTACTCCAAACGCATGGCTATCATTTCAGCATAGAAAAACTGAAGCGTGGCGGCATTCACTGTGGGTATTGACAGTGGCTCAAGTCATATAAATCCCCGGATTTGATCAACTTACCTATATAGGAGCAATATACGGATTAAATAACACAAAGCAGTAGTGCTCTGATGTGGGTTTTATCTTGTTATCAACTACGTAGACTCTGGAACTCCGAGCATCGTCAATCTTTTCATGCCATCGACCCATTTTTCTTTCTTTTCCAAAAAAGAAGTTTTGCAGAGTGAACCGAGAACTTCTCAGCTCTTAAAATCAGTTTGTTGATATGCGAAAAGCTGTTTATTTACTGCCCTGCAAATCAAGAGTAAAAATTATTTGCTTTTTCTCTGGATAGATATATCTTTTTAGATAACGGCTCAAAATGCAATCGGATAAGATGCCAAGGTATTGCATCAGGACTGAGTGAGGTTGACGACTTGGAGACTGATAGCTTTACGAGAGTATTGTTGGTAATCATTCTTACAAGCTCAAATTTACTAGAAATAAAGCTACACCGTATTGCAATGACTTCCGTTCACAAATATTCAGCTGATCAAATTGTTCGAATAAAATGAATATCATATTCTAGGTTAAGTAAAAAAACATTTTCCAAAGAAAAAAATGATTGAATTTTGAAGTAATATTTTCAGAGTCAACAATTAATACAGCTGGCTTTCAACAGCCGTTGCACCATTTTTAGGGACACTTTAAGAACCATTGGGAACAACCGAGTAATATTTCTGCAATGGGTGCGAACACTAGGACTCAAGCATCCCTAATGACAACACAGCAGCTCCCAAATTTTGCAAAAATCTAAAAATTATTCTTTATAACTTGATTTTATAAGGATAATTAGAAAAGTTCTCGGAATGGAATACAAATAAATGACTTCCCTCAGGGAAACTTCTTCATTTTTCAATGTAGTCTCTCTGTATACTAATGCACTTGGTCCAGTGATGTTCCATTGTCTTGATCCCACCTCAGGAATAAGATTCCTGAAGACCTGAAAAAGATCCGTCTACTTTGGCTGTTAGTTCTTTGTTTGAAGAGATTCTCTGTCCTTTGAGGATAATTTTGAGCTTGGGGAAGAGATGCAAATCTGATGGAGCCAAATCAGGTGATAAGACGGGTGCGGCTACAATTCACATCTTAGTTCAAGTATTTTTTCCATGGCAACGACACGCGTGTGGGCGTGCATTGTCTTCATGACTTTTATCCTTGCCAAACCTGGCCTTTTTCCGTGTATCTTTTAATTCAGTTGGTCCAGGAGATTAGCGTAGAACTATTCAGTAATTGTTTGACTAGTGGGAAGATAATCTATCAGCAGAATCCGTTTCGCATCCCAGAACACTAAAGCCATCACCTTTCCGGCCGACCGTATTGCCTTTTCTTTCTTTGGAGGTGGTGAATCGACGTTTTTTCACTGCTCTGACTTCTGTTTTGTCTCTAGGGTATAGTGATGGACCCAAGTTTCATCTGCGGACTCAAACTGGCGCAGAAAATCTTGTTAGTAGCTCTTTAAACGGGTCAAATTTCGGAATTTTCCAACCTAATGCATTTGGGATCCTGCGTCTCGAGTTTCATCACCCATTTTTAAATTAAATTTCTCATATCCAATTCTACAGTTGAAATTTGATATGCCGGTTCAGATGACATCCCTACAGCTTCAGCGATTTCTCGCTAACACAGTCGGTGAACCTCCGTGATCTAATTGAGTAGCTTCAGGCGTGATGTGGTGGAAGTCGAGCATAATGAATAACTGATCGTAGCACTCTTCCACTTGATAATCAAGTGGAAAAGATCTACGATCAGTTTTTCATTATCCTTCATGATTATGTACTTTTGGGATAATTTATGGGATTGTGGCACATTTTGACCGACTAATTCGCAGATCATCATCTACGATGTCCCGACCAAACTTAAACCCGTGTGTCCACTTGGCAACAGCTGAATATTAAGGAGCAGAGCCCCCAAGAATGTTCTGAAAGTCTACATGAATTTCCTTTGCTTTCATACCTTTCTTAACGAAGTATTTCATCACTGCTGTGATCTCAATTTTTTCCATCTTCATAAATCACTAGACGGGTACAACAGAGGGGAGACCGCACCACAGATCTCATCCCAGAGAACTGACTTGTGATATGCTAATCATGAAGGATTACATATTATTACGCGGGAAACTCGTTGCGCTAGCGCCGACATCTGGTGGTGATTCTGAGAGCCTTCATAATTACCTGAAAGGAAATTTAAAGTGACCAGGAGCAGCCCACTATTTTACAACATTAGCCGTGCCTTATGGTTTAATTGTGAACAATAAAGAACATAATATTTCTATAGAATGAAGTTGCATAAAAAGAAATGCGTAATATAGGTAATCATGATTTAACTATAATTAAAACTATAAAATATGATGCACAATCATATTTAACTAGGAATTTGAGACCTCAGTACAAAACATTATTTCCCAATATAATGTTTCTAAATTTCCAATTTTATTAGACGAGGAAATTTCCAGGAACTTATCCATCATGCACTGTGTTAATTCAAATTATGCTGAGTACATATAGAAAGAGGCAAGTGACAAGTAACTTGACCTTTCTGTCACATTTACAACCTTCAGTGGTACTTGTGAAGACACTTTTCCTCCCTCCAAAGTGAAACATAAAATTTATTAATGTACCATTATTGCCTTGAGTGTAAGTAAGGCTAAAATTAAAGTACTTTACATTCCAGGTCTCGATTTACTTTCCCTAAACCAGCTCCAGTGACATCTGAAGTGAAGCGGCAGGCACTGGAATTGCCTGAGAGCTTTGACTGGAGGAATGTCAGTGGAGTAAATTATGTATCTCCTGTAAGGTAAGTTTGATCTATTAATAATTAGGAATTACCTGACCTTCGGGTTGATTACTGTGTTTATGGTTTATGTTTACACTAAATTCATAGAAAAGCTTCTGAGTAATAATAATACAGAGTTTCATTCCTGTTGCTAATTAACGAACCAACTAAAAACTAACTAATTACAACACTCCATACTTATGATTTATGAAGAAATGTTTCCTGTTAGTAAGCAATAAAACTTATTATTGCCATCACAAAATAACTGCGAAGAAACCAGAGTTTACCATATGAATTATTTCTTATTTATACTTGGAAATTTACTTGAAGAAGTACAATCTGTCTGGGAATGCAATATATCTGACCTCTTCTAACAAGGGAATATGTATTACCCGAAAAAAGGAGGTATTTGATGATCAGCTGATATTTACTTTATATGTTTATAATTGGTGTTGATGAAATAATGAAAGGAGGGGGAATGGATAAACATTGGCAAATGGCTGCACTGATTTGCTTAAATGTTTTCTTACCACTATTTGCTGATACACATGCATTATAATTCTGGCAAACATATCGATTTGGTATCTTGTTTCTCTTTTCAAAATCTGGTATGATTCTTGAATGCTTTTACCAATTGAAATGTAACATATGTGAAAATGAAATATTAATTACCTAATTCCAATAAGAACAGAAATGTACCACATTAGATATGAAATATTTTTAATATAATTAGTAATCATCATTTTGTACTGCCCAAGAAATCAGGAACAATGTGGCAGTTGCTTCGCATTTGCTTCAGCAGCCTCGTTGGAAGCTAGGATAAGAATTCAGACCAATAATGAGCAACAACCTATTTTCTCACCCCAAGATGTTATAAGCTGCTCTTACTATGCACAGGGGTGTGCTGGAGGTTTTCCTTATCTGATAGCAGGAAAATATGCACAGGTATGATTAAATTTTAAAATTATGTATTCTTGATTCCTAAAAGTTTTAAGGTGGAACGTAAGGGTTTGATCCATTCAATTACCAGGAAACACTATTGCCGTTAACTATTCTAAATCCCCCTGCTGAAAGTAACTGCTAATTTAAATACACTCCTTTACATGAGAAACATTTTTCTGAAATTTCTGCCTAGAACCTTTTAGTAATTGGTTAACCACGGGGCAAAACCTGCACAATGGGTGCCCTCAATGAAGGACATGAAAGCTCAATGTAAATGAAGGCTAATTTATTTCTTTTGCTGCAGAAAATTATCATGCTGATTGTCTTCATCAGTGAGCAGAGCTAAGTTACAATACTATCCACTATATTGATTACTACTTGACAATTACTCTCCTATTGACTTAAGTTTGGTTGAGTGTACAACATGATAACATCTGGGTCACTGTCATATGTAATCACCTAAAAAAATTAATGCCTATTAAGAATCTTTTTACATATTTCCACACACAAAAATAAAAAAATAGCCATTCAATAAGAAGTATTTTCCCAACAAAATGAATGCAGGATTAACTAATTTATGAAGGGCTAGAATGTCAGTGACTTTATTAGTTCAATGAGGTGCTGGTAAAATCATTTCCCTACAAAATTTTATGATTTGTCCTCAATCTTCATTTACACAATATTTCACTTCCCTGGGATCATTAACATTGGAGGAAAAATGTAATTTGCAGAAATAAAAAAACTTCCAAAAATGTTTCAAGACAAATGTTGGGCAACATTTTCTAAATATCTGCTTTTTCTTGACAGCAATTTTTTCATGGATTCATTAAAAATTTATTAATTTGTATTATCAGAGGAGCTTCATGTCAAGCAATAATTTTCAAGAATTTCTAGAATTAATTATTCGAAGTTCTCTATGAAAAACATTTTACAATGGCAGTTTGCAATTGAATTATGCAAGAAAAGATTCATGAGATTCTTTTACTACTTATTGTTTCATGATTTTGTTGCTATTGAATTTAATTATTTCCTTCTTGATAGGACTTTGGAATGGTGGAGGAAAAGTACAATCCATATCAAGGAATAGATACACATTGCACTACTCCTGCTAATGCCCCACGCCATTATACAGCAACTTATGAATACACAGGAGGTACGTATATAAATCTGATAATAAAAATGTTTCCTAATCAAAACCTCTGGCACAGTTTTTAATTATGGCATAAATTCGAACTCTTAGAATTGCTGAAGGTTGAATTAGTTTTTAATTCTGAAATTTTACTCTTACTTCAAAAGGGAAGAATCTATTTGAAGACCCCCACATATTAAATGGAGCAAGCAAAATTCACAAAAAACCTACTAAAAATAACTGCAATAGTACTTGTGCACATAGTAATTTTCAGAATTAGTAGTAAAAAAACATTACCTATACATTTATACAACCTTCAATAAGAGGAATTAAGATTAGTGAAAAATGAAAACTTGGAAATTTTATCTCCACTCTTGCTTCAGCATTATACCAATTACATGTACATGCCCATGCATCCATAAAGAAATATAAAAAATCCTACTGCAAGCATTTTGGTTTAGCTCCTACAATAGTAATGGGCACTGAAAACTTTTTTCCCCAAACTAACAAAAAAATTAAGTATTTATCATTTTTCAATGGCATAGGCACTAAAACTGCTTGTTTGATTAACAATGGATTAAAGAATTAAGATTTACAAAATACAAGCCGCAATTATGCAGAAATGAAGGGAAAATTATGCAAGTTTAATAATCTTTCATTTTGAGTTCTCCTCAATGAAGCCCCCCAAGGATACAAAGAGAACAGCATCAACTAGGTTCTCTTCTTACATCAAGGAAATATGTTTGACGGATGTGACCTAAATTATGCACACAAATACAAGCACCCTCGATTGCACATTTTCCACTACCTACCAAATAATTTATTTCATCACAAAATAAAAACTTAGTAGGTAAATGACCAGGTAAAATCTTTCACCATGATTATTTAACAAAGGTGAAAGTTAATGCAGAAGTCACTATTATTTGATGGTCTATTGTTTAGGTAGGTAATGGATAGACACAAACCATACACTCGGAAAATTATTAGCCTTGCCAAACAAGTCAAAAACCTGGCACCCCACACTACAATAAACCATTCTTTAATTCTCTATACAGTCAATTTCCCTTCATTCCATCCGACATCCCTGGCCTATTCCTACCCCTTACTTGTATACCTAATGTTCTCCACTCTATCAGTCTTGAACATTACATTCCCAGTCAAAATATTCTGCATCCATCTTTTCTGCCTTCTTTGGATTTCTGCCAACAATTCTCTCTCCTCACCCCAAGCTTCAATTCCTCGTTTGCTTTCCTTACTGTCACCTTTTCTATCCTTCTCCAAAACCACAGTTCAAAAGACTGGAATCTACATCTATGCTTCAAAGAATATGATTCCATGACACACAAAAGTACACTCCAATCCTAAGTTTTCACCATTCTTTTCTTAACCTCCTAACTCAATGTTATCTATTCCCTCCTCATGATTGCTTCTTTGCCTAACTCAGCTGTTTCTATATCCCAACTACTGTGACCATCTAGTTACAAGGCACTTCCAAGATCCATAAACTGTTCCACCAGTTCTAATTTATTCCCTCCTGTTTTGATGTTTAACTTAGCTTTCCCCTTTCTCGAAAACGTCATAACCTTTGATTTGCTTACATCCTTCACCAACTGGCTAACTAAAGCTTGAAAAGCCATGAACCTAACTAATTTTATGACTTCCTCTCCATCATTCATTCCTGTCTCCAGTTATATATATAAAGAAAATATATTTTACTGATGGATTCCATGAATCCAATGACTCATACTATAGCTGAATTTTGTACAAATTTCAAAATTTTCACATTTTAATCTGTACTTATTAAGTTCATATACTACAGAATTCATTCCAAGCTCTCCCAAAAAGCATAACATATTCCATCAATATCTTATTGTAGGATGAAAAATGTCCCTTCCTGCCATATCAGCTCATATATAGCCCATCTAAATTATGGGAGCATGTTAATAATGTTCATTGGTTTTAAAAATATATTTAGGGATACAAAATACCTATGAAGAACAATTAATGCATTCAACCTAATACCTAACTCTGATGAATATTTCCTTATACATATATCACATTCTTTGTAAGCGTAAATAAAAGCAGTAATAATTAAAATCAAATTATCACAGCCATCAGTAAGATGTGGTATTACTTACCAAAGCACCTTCAACAAATTGTGCTAGAAAGGGACTTATTCCATTTTTTGAGAAAGTTACACAAATAATGAACAAATTAAGAGCATTTGATTCCTTAGCCTCATTTAAATTCAAGTGCCAAGCTTTTAGCTGAAAAGGAAGTAAAAAACAAAAACTTCGGCACCAAATTAAATTTTCTCATGAAGATGCTAAAAATTGATGATATGGGGTTAGGCAATACTTTACAAGAAAATAATTGAAAATTTTACCATTTTTCTGGTCAGTTTTAACAAAGATATACCAGAATTCAAAATTTTATATTTAAGCAATAATCCAAATACAGTCTATTATTTTTGCATTTACATAAGATTTTTAACATTAATATAACTTTAAAGATGATTACAAACATCTAAGTCCTATGAGGAGATTCCACCCAAGTGGGAATCAAACCCATGACTTCTTTTCTGGCAGCCTAGGAAGTTACCCTGCCATCACCTTGGCTGGTATTTTATAGTTCGACTCTTTAAGTTCAACAACCTAATGCACAAAGTTACAAGGAACTTTGCTAGAGATAGATATATCTTGGGCAAAGTGATTGAGACATCTGGGTTTTAATATATAATTTTTTTGTCTATCTATTATTGCCACAACAAGGTTCCACCTTTAGAAAATGATTATGATGATATATAATTAATACCCAAATGATGTTGAGAGTGAATATATTTGTAATGTCTTTTGCAGGTTACTACGGAGCCTCAAATGAAGAAAATATGATGCTGTCATTAGTCAACAATGGCCCAATAGTAATTGGCTTTATGGTATTCCCAGATTTTTACAGTTATTCAGGAGGAGTTTATCAGCACACTGGTCTTTCTAGTAGATTCAACCCTTTCTATGTAAGTATGATATTCAAATACATTGCAAATTCTGTGGAAGCGCATGTCATTCCTTCCAATGTCACGGATACATACAACTTCTATGAAGTGTAACCTTTAACTACAAATATACAGGTAAAATTGCGTAGCATAGGAATTGAAGTTTTGAATAATTGAATTTTGGGAATATTACTCATTAATGTATACATGGTATAGCAATCTCTGCAGCATCAGTTACACATGGAAAATAGAAACACTGTAATCAGCCTGAAGGTCGGTTTGGTGGGTGATGGTAAAATTCACCCAGTACTAAGCCCGATGGCATGTGATGTGAAATTCAAACATCAGGGTAGGGGGGCCAGTTCCTTTACCTGAGCTGGTTATGTTTTCCCAGGAAGATCTAGAACCCAATAAATAACATTGCTGGGGTGAAGCTGAGTGTGCCCTGAGGGACTTTCCCAAGAATCAAACCTGGGGTCTCCAGTCAGTAGTCCAATGCTCTCCCTCTGGACTACCGCGACCGTCAAAGAAAATACCACAAGGATCCTTATTTCACAAAGGAGCTATTATTTAATGCAACATTGATTTTCTAACACAATGTATACCTGTACTAACACAATGCACTTGTATGTTTGATAAGGTTTAAAGTTAATGGTAACTATATAATTTGAAACAAACATTTTATTGAACTTTTATAACAAATACGTCTTCAAACAAAGACAACACAAAAACACTCACAGCATGAGAAACACACTTATAAAAACATTATAATATCAACAGCTATGCATAAAGAAATGTGAAATGCAGTAACATAATTTTTTTTTAAACTGCAAATTGGAGTTACAAAATAGATGCGGGTAAAAAGAAGGTAAAATGCATTATTATATGGTCCCCATTGGATTCCATAATTCCCCGATTCCTCGCAAGTTAAATATTTAAAAATTTAATTTCTAAACTTGATTACAACTGATTACTCAACACTGCAGCATCACCAATTGAAAATTATTCACTTGTGCAAGTCACAAAAAATTCATATAAAACTGATTATAAAATAAAACCAACACATCAAAACAATTTTTTTCCCACAGGTGATCAACCACGCAGTACTTGTTGTAGGCTATGGAACTGAAGAGGAGACAGGACTTAAGTACTGGATTGTGAAGAACAGTTGGGGTGAAAACTGGGGTTTGGATGGATACTTTCTCATTCGAAGAGGAACAAATGAATGTGGAGTAGAAACCCTTGCTGTGGATGCTCATCCAATAGTGTAAATTATAAAAAGATGGAGAAACCTCAGTAGCTCGCATCTTGTAAGATATTATGTACCAACTTCAAAGTATATTATTTATTATTGCTTACTAAAAATGAACAAACTGTTGACTAGCTTTTTCTTTTGTACCGATGTATGCCTGCTGAATGCTGTCAATTATTTTTGGTAAATATTCTTTAGTTCACATCAATCATTGATTAAAGTATAAAAATTAAAGGGATAAAAGGTAAGTAAGACTCAAGCAATCCTAATCAGATTTGCATTTGGGATAAAATTATACACATTTCAGGACTGTGTATGATTTCATATAAATGAAAAACCTAGAAAGTACTTCACCCATTCTAACTGGAGTGGCATAAACAAGTTATGAACACTGTCCAAAAGTACTCCTAAATTATCAGTAACCTCCAACAACCTAGACAATTCTGCTTTCGAATTGGCAAGATACAAGAAAACCATCTGAGATAAAAGTCATCTTCAATCTCTATCATGATTGGAAAAGCTTTATGTTCACTTTAATACATCATAGTTAAAAATGTCCTCAGCATTTTTATGCATAAAATTATTTTTGAAATAATTTACACTTATATGCACCTATCCTGCAAGGGAAATTCAGAAAACATTTTCAAATGTCAAAATATTCATAAAATATTATGGTAGCATACTGCAGAAAGAAGCAAAATAAAATACACACTTTAACAAAATCAACAATTAGCAACACAGGGAAAATGTTGGTAATGATATTTTGTTTCTTTCATTTTCTTTATGGACATCTGGATCTAGACTATACTTATTTACAATGCACGATGCATGACTCAAATTAGATGGATGTAAGATTTTATCATTATATCCCTATGAGACTACAATAAGCATTCATCCATCTAATTTCAACAACCTCCCTCAAAAACCAATGTGGTACTTCAATGAAAAAAGAAATTCAAGTAGGGTTTCGCCCGATAAACTTAATGATATATTTAAGTATTGCATGGGATGACCATTTGAAAAGGAAAATTGGTTCACCGATGATTGGAAAGATTTGGTTCAGAAAGCTATGGTTGTGAATATCATTTAGAATGATACAAGTGGAGGTTATGACATTGGCTAACTGGGTTTCAAATTACTTCAAAAACTTCCTAACTATTAAGCTTAGATTTGCGGCAGGATATTGAGCTTTGAAGAAGCTTTGAGCCTCTGAACTCCAGACTTTCTTCATTAAAATATCATGGTCCCAGAAGGGACTTGGCAAGAATAGTAAACCTGGAATCAATTTGTTTTCTTTTTAACACCTGGCTTACTGGCAGTTAACCGCTGTTACAACTGAAAAGTGGGTAATTTGGGGAGTCGTAATACTTAAAAAGTTAAAAAATGTCTTGAATGAAAGAGAATTGACAACTAAAATACCTCAGTTCCAATACAAATTGAAGAAACACCAAACATTTGATTACTGGTGAGCTTAAACTCATGTCATGAGATGGCTATGTACGGGTAAAAATAATAATACCAGTAAAATTCTAAAAAGTTAACTTACAAGATGAATGCTATTCATTCACATGTAGTAATGCATGAAATGATTTAGGGCAAATAATCATTGGCATATTTACATTTGTTCCTTAATTAAATGCAACTACCAAATTCATCCAGGAGGACCTTCAACAAATACACATAGCTGGGCATTCAATATTTGAAATCCTTTTCAGGCCTCAGATTCATTTTTTTACCACAGTATGCCTGGAGGGCAACAATGAATACTTAAAAAAGTTTTGGAACACTTCTCAAAGAGATACAAAAAGCATGTAATCATCATTACCAATTAAAATCTTTGTGCTTTCTCAGAAACAATGGATTTTACCAAAATGTTTTAGACCGGTGAAGAACAAAGAAGAGCAAGTAACCACACATATTTCAAGTTTCCTGAAAGCCCCTCTTCTCCAAAACTTCTAATTAGGATAAATATTTTGGTTCTCAGGAAACCACAACTAATAACAATATCCAACACAAGGTTTGTTTTCAATAATTTTCATAAGTGAGGGCAGAACTTCCTCTATGCTTTTTGCCTTATGAAAGTGAACCCATTCAGGGTATGTTATTATTTTTCCTCTGGCTCATTTTGTTTCCAACAGAGTACCGATTTTCAGAAAATTTCACAGCTTTACATAATCACTAGCTGAATAGTCAAACCATTTGGCTGAAGTTCCATGTCGTATGCTACAAGAGTACTTAAAATATACATCTGTGAATCCAAAATTCAAATCTCAATAATACCCAAATAGTGACAATGACCTAGAAATTTTGGTTTTCCTGAACACCATGATTCTTCAAACACATTTTGATCGTATATACACCATTAAGAAAATCACCAGACCTACACATATAAGAGACCATGTCCTCGTGAAAACAATCATGAATGAATAAAAAATATTAAATAATGTCTCAATTCAGTTGCCTGTACATTCTATTAATCAAACTGAACTTCTTCTATGGATGTCCTTTTCAGTTTCCAAAGAAATAACATTTAAATAGTCCTCCCACTAACCTAAATCAATCCACTGAGATTCTTGCAGTAACTTTTTCTCAGAAAGTAATAATCAAGAATCAATAATCACTTGCTCCATTGTCTTGTTATCAAGGCACATTTCCACTGCAGCATAAATATGCAACAAACGTCTGTTGAGAGCAACATAATGTGGAGGATTGAGGAGAGGTGCCAAATGACTAGGACGCAGCAGATGTTCCAATGCCTCACCTAGAACACCACCTGATAGAAGAAGTAACCTTTCCCAAGTCTCCCGACGTATTCTGAGATTAAAAGAGAAAAATGCAAATATTGGAAATATATAAATATAAATACAATTCAGAATCCTATCCGAAACACTGTGAGTACCTAATATTATGTACTTCCGCACACTTAAAACCACTACTTCTAAAATATTTAATTCAGCAACTAATTCTATGATCATTCTTTATTGATCAGCTCTTATAATAAATAAAGAGGACATTAGTTTTAGCTATAAAAGATAAACCAAGAATTCAATTACATTTGATTGTGTGGCATGCATTTGTATTGGTCACTGAATTAGCTGAGTTGTAACAGTAACATAAACTCCTAAATCAACCCGAAGGTCAGTTTGGTATGTGATGATAGAGTTCACCCAGTGCTAAGCCCAACAGCGTGTGAAATTCACACATCAGGGTAGAGGGGCCAGTTCCTTTTCCCGTGTCGGTTATGGTTTCCCAGGAAGATCCGTAGCCCAAATATAATATAGCTGAGGCTATAGGCAGAGCTGAGGGTACCGAGAGAGGCTTGCCCAGGAATCAAACCCAAGCCCTCCAGTTAGTAGTCCAATGCTCTACCCCTGAAATACCACAACCCACATTGTGACATTATATGAAGAAGTATCCCTTAAAAGCTATTGAGAGCAGTAATGAGAACATTTTAATACGGCAGGGTAGCACAAGTTCATCAAGTCATGAAAATGTGAACTACTTAAACTAGTAATCTCAGTGTGCCAGGAAAAGATTAATGCTTTGAAATGAACACATTGTATGACTAAGAGTTAGCTAAGTAATTTATGAATTGTCATAACACTGGAGGGAGACTATTCATATTACACAAAAGTTGAAAATACACGAGGAATGAAAATCACTTTGACCCAAACATGATGAAGCATGAAAAACACAAGAACTGGTGACAGACAACTGGGATAATTTGCACTTCCTTGATGCAACAGATATAACAATGGTTCCTCAATATTAAAAATATTGAAACTTGCTCTATCACATCAAAACTACACTAAATAAATGATAATTTTATTTTCCTCAAACAATTTTGAAGTTAGACAACTGTTTGTACTAGTAGAATGGCAAGGTAGCTCAGATTCTCATGTGCTACGTTTACCTCAATTTCTCAATAATGTAAATTTCAATCTGGTTGATGATGGAAAGATGAGGGGAAAAAAGGAACATTTTCAATGGAGGACAAAAAAATTGGAACAAATTGATTCTCATGATGGAATCTGTATTGATCTGATAAAAAAATCAAAATTTTGGAAAAATTTGATTCTCATGATGGAATCTGCATTGATCTGGTGAAACATCTATGATTACTGGCCTTAACACTGATGCAATAGTGAAAAATAGCAATTTGATTATGAAACATGCACACCAATTGATAGATCAACAAATATTAGTAAATAATAGTATTGCACATTCCCACAAGATTGGGAAATTAAGATTTCACTCCATCCAATGGTTGGTTGGATGGGTTTACAAAAAGGCACAATCTTGTGTACAAGGTTGAAAGTAGAAGTGCTGATGTTGAGACTACAACTCAGTGGAAGGTATCAGAATTTATGAACTTCTTGAAGGCTATTGCTCAAAAGTTGTTTTCAACGCAGATGAGACAGGGTTGCGTTTTAATGTAATTTCAGCAAAAACACTGTACTTCAGATGAGAGCAACTTCAGGGAAGTTCGCTCATCAAACAAAAACTTGCCATCTTATTAATCACAAATGCATCTGGAAGTGAGAAGCTTATCACTAGTGTTTAGTAAGTCAAAGACTCCTAGGTGCATCCCAGGTCAAATATGTAAAAAAAGTTGCCCACTAGATATACAGCAAATACCAAAGCATTAATAACATCAGAAATATTTGAGGATGAGTTTCATGCTCTGAAAGCTAAAATGGGGTCTCAGAACAAGTAACTTTTGCTGCTTAACGATCAGTGTGCAGCCCATCCCCCAAAAGAACACTTCACAAATTTACAGTTTTACAATTTTTTCAGCAAATTATACTTTGGAGCTACAGTCACTGGATTTGAATATAATTCACTCATTTAAGGTACATTATCAAATAAGGATTTCACATACATAAGTTCATATGTCTGCATAATTGTGGTATGAATATAAAGGCAATTAAATTGAAAGCACTGGATGTTTTACACATCACATTATGGGCTTGGAAGCAAGTTAAGGATTCTACAATGCATATCTCTTTAGGAAGGAAGAATTTTATATTGATAATAATGAAGAAATTCCAGTACAAGTTATTTGTGATGATGATGATGATGCAACTATAGACAATGACTTCAGTACTTAAAAGCATGTTAAGTGAAAATTCTCCTTTTTTATCATATTACACGCTTTATTCTGGGGTCCCTAGTAAAGTGTAAATAAAGGGTTTTACTTTACATGATGATATAAACTCAAGTTCGACCTTGAACCATTATTTTTGTTAAGATAAATAAGTTAAACAATTCAAAGTGGTTCAGGAAATATATTCTGTTACAGCTATGCATTGATAAGAAATAAGACGTGATTAAATATACGAGGAATGCTCAAAAATTATCGCAAATTTTGAATTTTACCGGGTTACATATATTGAATTTTTTATTTTTTTGTGGCGTTATGTTGGTACTTATGTCTCTCACTTATGCCAAAAATTTAGGCCTTTTGGAATGTTCAATTAATTGTTGACAGCTGTTTTGCTTGGACATGTTTTGGCTTGTCTTTGATTTTTGCCTGTTCCAAAAAATGGATCAAAGTATCTGTATCAAATTATGCGTGAAAAACAAAATTAAGAGCGCGGATACATTCGAATGTTGACTGTGGCATATGGAGAAGCTACCTTGGACTGAAGCAACGTTTATCGGTGGTACAAAATGTTTTCAGAGGGCCGAGAAGATGTGAATGACGAAGAGCGTGCCCGACACCCAAGCACGTCAACAACAGACGAAAACATTGATGAAGGAAGAAAATAGCATTGGCCAATCGTCGAATCACCGTAAGAGAAGTTTCTGAGGACATAAGGCCATCTATTGGCTTGTGCTATTCAATTTTTACCGATGATTTGGGTATGACACTGGTATCTGCGAAATTCGTACCAAAATTGCTCAATTTTGACCAAAAACAGCCATGCATTAACATTGCTAATGAGGTGTTGGACTGTGTCCGCAACGACCCAAATTTGCTCCAGAAGGTCGTAACTGGTGACGAATCATGGGTGTATGGTTATGACGTGGAAACTCCCAAACATCCCAATGGAAGCTGCAGCACGAGCCGAGACCAAAAAAAGTGAGCCAAGTTCGGTCGAAAGTGAAAGTTTTGCTCACAGTTTTCTTCGGTTAGAGGGGTGCGGTGCATCATGAGTTCTTGCCACAGGGTAGACTTGTAAATAAGGAATATTATCTGCAAGTTATGTGCAATTTGCAAGAAGCAATCCGCCACAAATGCCCAGATTTGTGGAAGAACAAAAACTGGCTTTTGCACCATGACAATGCCCCTGCCCACACATTGTTACTTGTGCGTGAATTTTTGGCCAAAAACAACACACTAATGATGCTGCAGCCACCGTATTCCCCAGATCTGCCCCTAGTGACTTTTTCTTGTTCCCTAAACCAAAGAAGCCCATGAAAGGACAATGCTATGCTGCGATTGACGAGATAAAGACTGCATCGAAGGGGGAGCTGAACAAGAGGACAAAAAATTGATTAATGTAGTGCTTCGAGGATTGGGAAAAACGTTGGAACAAGTTTATAATATCTACTGGGGATTACTTTGAAGGGGACAAATAAAATATTCATTAATAAATAAATAATATTTGAAAAATAGCAATACTTTTTGAACAGACCTCGTATACATATAATTCCTTAATTAGAAAGTTGTGTATTTCAACATCATCAGCACTAAACTCATAACCAGAGTAGAAGGATAATTAAAAGTTCAGTTACAGTGAAAGGAGAGAGGAAGAAGGATTTGGCCTTATTTAAAGCTTCTTGCAGAACTAGCAAGTTATTAAAAGGCGCTCGAGTTGATTAGTGAGTGTTGTACTACTCAAAAATTGAAGCTAGAAGTGAGAAATTAATAATTAGTTGACCAGATATAGCATTAATTTGCAGTGAAGAGATGGGATTTTGACTTTAGAGCCACTTATGACTTTCAGCATTTCCTTATTTTAATTTCAAGATCTCCAATGTCTTGATTGTTATAGGAGCATTTGGCAATGCTAATCAAGTTTCTCTAATTTCTTTGAAATGCTTGTCTGCAGTTAGTAATTCAATACTATTGGTTGCAATGATTACTCCTTGATTCAACAGCTGAAACTAAAAAGCTGTTATTTTGGGGCAAAGAAAGCACCTAATTTTATCATCCGTACAGTGCAAATTGTCAACGTCAAGATAGAAGGTGGCATTGTCCAAAATCAAAAGCACTACCTCATCCTTTGAAATTTCCATAACATTGACTTGGTATTCCACAACTTGTTGATTAGTAGGAAGAGGGATGTTTAATTAATGGATATTGTCGGAGTAGGGTTGTCTCTTTCTGGTTTCCCAAACAAACTCTCCCTTAGAAGGATGAGGGAAGAGTGTCGTCTTGACATACAACCTGATTATTACATAGGAATCTAGGAATCTGAACTTTTGGCAGATGTATGATGTTATTTTTCCTCTCAAGACATCTTAATTATACAAGGGTAGTCCCAGAAGTACCCGGCGTGACCTAGATATGGCAATAGTTGTTCAAAACATATCACTGCATTAGAAAGTAAACAATCTATAAAGCATATGTTTCAAGTTTGAAGATGCTACTTTGTTTAGTATTTGATTGGCTGGGCCAAGGCCTTTCAAATAATAGTATTGTATTACATAACGATAACCAATTTTCTCATTTTCAAACGTGTCTTCAAACTTGAAAGATATGCTTTATAGATTACATACTTTCTAATACAGTGATATTTTGCAAACTACCGCCGTCTCTAGGTCAGGCCAGATACTTCTGGGCAGTCTCATCTGGGTTTCTACTGCAAGCAAGGTCATGGCATCGGTTTTTTGGGATGCACCTGAGAAAATTTTCATTTACTATCTTGAAAAAGGAAAAACTATCAACGGCGAGTATTACACAAACTTATTGCAATGTTTGATGAAGAAATCAAGCAAAAGTGGCTGCATTTGACAAAGAAGAAAGAGTTGTTTCATCAAGACAATGTAACAGCTCACAAATCTGTTATAGCTATGGCCAAAATTCATGAATTTAAGTTTGAATTGCTACCTCACCCACCCTATTTGCCAGATTAAGCCCCCTCGGATTATTTTCGGTTCACTAACTGGAAAAAATGGATTGGTGGTCAAAGATTTTACAACCATGAAGAATTGATGTCAGCAGTTAATGGCTATTTTGAGGAGCAAGACAATTCTTATCATAAAAAGGGTATCAAACTTATTGAACATTGCTGGGAAAAGTGTATAGAGATGAAAGGAGATTATGTTGAAAAACAAATACAATTGTTTCCCAGATTTTTGTGTTTTCTTTGTTGGGTCGGGTACTTCTGGGATTACCCTTGTAATTGATATAGATTAAAAAAAAACATTTCTTGCGTTTTGCTCTCTTTTTTGCAAAAAACTATGTTCTTTCCCATAGGATTCTCCATGTGTTTATAAATGTCAAAAATCCCATGAATCTCTGAATATTTTAAAACATGACCCCTGAAAAATCATTGGTTCCAAGTTGTTTTATACATTAAAAGGCATCCAATTATGTCACTTCAGATTCAAAACCATCTTATCACCAGCCCACTGCATATTATAAAATGATAAAATGGCCCATATACACATTTGACATGGTCAGGTAACTACTATACTATGACTATACTACTACTACACTACCACTTCGTACAAACTACTTACATGCAGCACTGGTAGAGAGGAGCCAGGATGTCAATGTGATCAACATAAGGATTTCCAAAACTGGTGCACATGAAAGGAAAATAATGTTTAAACACATACAGATACTCTTCTAACCGATGAGATCAATACCTATGCAGAACTTTACAACTGATACAGATCCTAAATCAAAAGGGCTACCAGGACAAAATTTTATGTGATCATTTTTAGGGCTAGGGACAAGAATAATGTATTCCACCAGAGAAAATGGGATTAAACCCTAGAAATTCCAGCAATTATATTTTATACATATTAAATGCACTGTGACACTGCGTAACTCAGAATACTAAATCCAACATATACAAATTTGTTCATTCGCTTTAATTTCTTTTCATGTGTGGGGAGAATCAAATCAAATAGAGAAATTATCACAGATCATGACCACCGGTATCCTTGATATTATGCTACAGGGTGGACATAACTATTTAAAGGAGTGGCATAACCATTAAGGATACACTAGATTGCTAATGTAATTTTTTAAGGACTTTTAAGTACAAGTAGTAGTTTTGAGGGGAGGCGACCGACAGCTAAGGTCATTTGCGCCATAGGAGATGGACAGGAAAGGATGAAGGGTGGAGAGAAACCCGGCGTCGGCATTAGCCTACTCTTTACGAAAGGCGCCAAGGAGCAGGTAATAAATACTCTCAGAAAACTCTTTAACATTTACGAAACGCTAATTCACAGCCTCCAAATTTCATAGTGTTTGACATTATCGGATTAATTTTGAAGCGTGCTTTATACAGGTAAAGAAGACAAAACACTACATGCTAACATCTAAAGAATAAAAGTAAATCTCCACCATATTGATATGACATGTGCTTAAGTCCATTATAGAAATATGCTCGTAAAATTTGCATATGAGGAATTATACTAAGCTCAAATTTGTACTTAACTACATTCATGCTATTATTTCAAAGATCGAGGCAGAGAAATTGTATGAATTACATTGGTTAATGTTCTCATTTTATAAGAGGTGATACCAAGAATTTGGTAATTTTAAAGAGGAATTATTTTCAAATAAAATTTGATTCTTTACAGGCTATTTTAAATTCAAGGTCAACTTCCATTTGGATAAATATATTCGAAAGTCAGTGAAATTTTATGTCAATGATAACAGCTTTCATGGAGTGGAATCAAATCTCACCTTTTTCCATTATCAACCAGCAATATCATTGAGTTAGGGAAGCGCTCAAAAGTTTCAAGTTGGTGACGATCCCCATTCCCAATCATAAAGTCAAAAATAGCAGCATCAATCAAGTCGAGCAAACGATTCTTCACAATGATACCATTGCCTGAAAAAATGTTTCTTGATGACCCATGACTCTTTATTCCATCAAAAATGTGATGGCAGTAGTTCTTGCTGACTTCCCACCTATAAAAGTCGAAAGAAGTTCAAGGATTTTTGAAATTAATTTTATTTACACAACAGGCTTTATAATAAGCAAAGTTAAATTAATAAAGCTTGCTCAAAATGCACCATAGGTGTCTCATGCTGAAATCTGCATCAGTGCAATAGAGAGAAATCACTTGAGTACCATTTTGCTGTTCTCCCCTCTCTCCAGAAATGATAAAGGAAATCACTTGGGATGATTTCACGCAGCAATATTGCACATTGAGGTCCCATGTATATATACTTCTTGCATTCAAAATTATTCTCTAGCTTGGTGAAATTTGCTGCTAGTGTAATTGGCATTTAAAAACTAATGGCAAATGTATTGATTCAAGTTTCAAACCTTTTTTATACTCTCTCAATAGCATTTAATTTATTAAAAAGGAAATATTTTATTTCAAAAGGAAATTTATTCAGCAGCATGTTGGATTATGGCAGATTACACATCAGCTAAAGCAGTGCATTAAATAAGTGCATTTTCTATTCATGAGGAAAATTCTTCCTCTGATGGCATTAGAAACTTCAACATGGAGTGCAGTTTTGTACACCTAAGAAGCTTGATGATTGAGGCATAGGATAAGAGAAGTATGGGGGCTTTTGAGATTTCAGAGTGAATAATGGAGAGAAAGGAAAAAATGATGAAGTTGTTGGCAGGGCAAGAGAAACACAATTGGAAGTTGGAAGAAGGCAGAACAAGTGGATGCAGGAGATACTGAGAAGAAATGGGATGCTGAAGACAGCAATAAAGGAATGAATGTTAGGAGAATAAGGAAGAGGGAGGAAAAGAATAGGCAATATGGTTCAAATGAAGGGAGGTAGTAGTAAGTACAGCTAAGGATGAGTTATTGTAATTCCGTAGAGCAGGGTTTCAGGGCATTGTGTGTCATATCTGACAGTGCCTAGGAAAACAGTCATGTGTAGTTTCACATTCCACTGAAAATATAACCAAAGCCAGTAGACTACTGCTAATTAAATTTAAACCTTTATATGAGAATGAAGAGTTACAAGATTGTATGGCTGATCAACAACCAGGAATGTAAGCAAAGAATCTCTCTCATAATAGGGGTAAAAAGCCATCAGTGCAGCTAGAAAGAACCCTATAATAAACATGGGACGTTTTCTGGAAAATTTAAGTACCCATAATAGCTAATGTCTACAATTGTCATCCTGGCTGCATGTAAGGATTAAAAATGGTGTAATACACATTATGCAATACATCTGGGTCTCTCCTGATCATATGACACAGTTTCTTCTGGACCTAAAAAATACACAATATTCAAAATTTGCAATATCTTATGTCTTCATATAACATTATAAAAATCAAATATTTCCATTTGACAAGGACATCATCAGTCAAACCTGTCACTGATATCCTATGAGATGGTTAGGGGCAGGAATCAAATCATGCACATATCATGGCCACCTTAAACATAAAAAGCTAAGGTTGTGGTAAAAGTTGATATGAGAGGGAAAGCATTATCTGAGAAAACAATGCCATTCATTAATTTGGAAAAGAGAGAAGTTTATCCCAAACATTACTATTTTGGTCTCTTCCATATAGCCTGGACCCACTTACTCCACCCATTGAATGTTTATAGAGAAACTTGGGCACAATTCTGGAGGCAGGTTTGAAGCATAAATACATGAAAGGACCTGGTTAAACTAATAAAGTGATTATTGGTGAAATATTTACGGAAAATTTTTAGATAAAATAATATTTAAGCTGCACACTCAAGAATTAAAATTAAAAGGGTGTGTGGCTTGCACAATTGGTAAAATTGAGTAATTAAGTTCGATCAGACATTAATTCTATCACTTTACAGTAAATATCACCAAGTCATCATCAAATTTAACACAGATGCGTTTGCACTTAAGAGAAATTTTATAACAACTATAACTACACCTTAAATTAATAGGCATCAAGAAGCTTCTTTATACAACATACTGCCAGCTACTAGCCTACCCTTGGGCTCATTTTTAACCTAGATCTGAGGTTCACTCAGATGAAATTTGATTTTGTGTGCTAATGCGTATTTTGTGGTGCTAACACCCTATGTTAGGGCATCACCCTAGAATTACTTTTGTCTCCAATTAGCCATTTCTACTGCCAAATTCACAGGTTGATTCTTTTGGGCTCTAGAAATATAAAAATCACACTGCATTGATAACACTTTAAAAGGAGACTAGCACATTCATTTTTGTTTCAATATTTCCATCTAAGATGAAAAAACACAAGTATTTAGAACAGTATAATATTTAGAAAAAAAACACACATTGTGGCATTTTGTTGAAAGCAATGTGCGAAATAAAGTGGCAAAGTATTTTTTTTTTCTAGCCCTTCTACTAGGAACACCTCATCTTCCACCCGCTCATATTCATAATTCTTCTTTCTACTATTTTATTCAACATTACCACTACCCTCTTGAATCTCTTCTCATTCACAACAATTAACTCTCTAATTAAACTATCACTCCAATAATCCCCACCATCTTTCTGTCTTAACTTGCACAACTTTTATCATATGTATATTTCACTCACATCTACATGATGTTTCTAAACTTCTGCGCCCTTAACAATGTTCTAACAATCCAAACCTTTATTCTAAGTCAGTCTTCTTTTTTGCTGCAATTTAGCTCTGCCGCTATTTCATAATGAGGATTTCCGAGGTCATACCTCCCAGGTTGCTGAGTATGACACTAGTTCCAGTAGGCTGATCCTAGGATTCAATATTTACTTAATTAGATCCATCATGATTTCATGTAAAAAATATTTGAGCTGATTTCTCACAGTCTTCCTTGGCAGTGCTTTTAATGTGACACCATCCTTACATGGCTGTCCCACTGGAGTCACAGGCCGTTGCAGCCAGCGCAATGTGAATAGGAGCTACCTTTTCCAATAACCTATTTGGCATAAACAACTCTACCAGGAGCAACTATCTGCGTTTCCATTAGTACAGCTCTAAGGATCACATCAAGGCCATAATCCATGGGGTAAGCCACATTTTGATGACCTCTTAGAAAACCTTACCTTTTAATAGCCACAATAATATACTTCCTGCATGCTAGACAAACTGAAATAACTTTAAATAAAAGTAACTGATCATTTACTAAAGGTTACAAGATTTGTAATTTTTAATAACACTTTTCAGTGAATAATTCGCTTGTTTTAAAAGAAAAACTATGACTTTGTAACCCGACAGTAGTTTATCTAGATAGTCTGGGTTTTAACATTCAACATCATCATCAGATCATCAACACGTAGAACATCAAAACAGGTTGTGTCATAAAAAAATACTTTATTAGTAAAAATTACAAATTAATAGTTTTTCATTATAAAATGAATCGATCCCATAGTCACACCTTAAACAACCAATGTCCTCGTAGTTTTCACCTATCACCATCATAATAATCCACACGAAGGTAAGGTTTTGGTGGGACAAACCAAAATTCTAGCTAACTTCCCATTACTGAAAACATAAAAAGCTAAAAACATCCCTGGTGAATTATTTAAAGATAAAGTTGGCATGAAGCCATGCAGCTTTTATGATTTGATGATAAGTTGAAATAATTTCATTTTTGAAATATTTTTACCTGACGGCCTTTCCAGACTTATATGACCTCTGCCATGGGTTCTTATACTTCTTCAAAGGTAGAAGATTAGAGGGGAGCCACATGGACAAAGCACCCTCCATATAGGATCCACGGCCTTTTTGGTCAAGGGTTTTTCCACATACTGGCTCCTTGGGTGTGCAATAGCGGCATACTCCATAGAAGCAAGTTGCATTGCCTGAAAAGTGTGAATTTTTAAAAGGTGTGAAACATTATGCTGAATTAGTTACACGGAATGTACCTTTATTAATAGTTAACATATTAATAGTTAATGTTAATGGTGAAATGTTAACAGTAGATAGAGTGCAATAATGACGCCATGGTGGGTACCAGGGTTCCTCAATTTAAAAACTGAATACTAAGCTCTTCCCACTGTAGACATTGCATACCTGGTTCATTTTATTTTCCGTTCTGCAAGACTGCAAGATATAGAACTACATCACCTGTCACACATCTTTTAAAGAAGATGACAAAATATTTATTTTCCATTATTATATCTCTTAAATTTATAATAGTTTCACAAATAGGATGAACAATGGATGAAATAGTAGTAGTATTTAGGAGAGGCAACCAACAGCTGAGGCCATTTGTGCCATAGGGGATGGACAGGATTGGATGAAGGGTAGAGAGAAACCGGCATCGGCATTAGCCTACTCTTTACGAAAGGCGCCAAGGGGTCCGCAGTTTAACGTCCCATTCGACAGACGGTGTACTCACTCAAAGTGCCCTCCACAAGGCACCTCAAATAGGGATCGGGATATTTCTGAAAAATATTCAACACCACCGGGATTTGAACCCGCGCCCTCTGGGTGGGAAGCCAGTACATTAGCCCCCGCACCATCTCGATCCCCATGGATGAAATGCATCATACCAATTAACATCTGCGGAAAAGTGCTTTTGTATCTGTGTTTTTTAAATTTCAAAATAAATTGGGCAAAATGTCATGGGAATTTAGGGAAAGTGAAAAACTAAAAGTAATCAAAGACAATGAAGAAATAGAAATTTGAGTAGCAGATCAATGTGGCAGACTCTTGCATTAGGTTTTGGAGATAGAACATGATTCAAATTCTTAAAGACAAAAGATTCTTTAGGAGAAAAGGTGCCAGTTATCCCTTCATTAAGCAATGACTATCTGAGTACATAAGATATAGACAACAATTTGATAATGCAATATCAATGGAAGGCAAGAAGCTCATTACAACCTTTCACAGCTGACACTGAAAAAGGGCGGCTACGGTGCTGTCGACATTCCAATGAGAACAAATGCAATTGTGTCTGTGAGAGTTTGAAAAGAGATGTGTGCCCCAGTTTGGTTGAGTAGGGGCCTAAGTTACATGACATACTGTGAATGCAGGCTCTAAATAATAACTGAATATTTTCAGTTTAGTTAGAAATAAAATGCTAATAGATTTTGTTTATTTGGTTATTTGGTTTTATTTGCCAGTTAAGTACCTTGAATCGCAATTAATAAAGTACAACTATCAGGTTAGGTTAGGTCAACTGCTTAATTGCTTTTTTACATTTATAAGGGAAGGAAACACTTGAATTCACTTCACTTCTCTGCATCTACCATTATAACAGGAATAGTTTTCAAATGATGCAAATTTTGCTTTATGCATCCAGTGTAGCATTAACATATTTCCTGGCCATTAAGATGCACTTTTTTTACTTCAAAATGTGCTCTAAAATCAGCCTGCATTTTGTAGGCTGGGGGTACATGGGTATAACTTTCAACCAATAGGTGCACACCTATTCGCCAAAAAAATACTAACTATCATGTATTTATTCCTGTATTAGGCAGACAAAATGGTTGCCATTAATACATACAATAATATCACTGATTTGATTCCATAGTAAGCAACATAGTTAAATAAATTATTTATGTACACACAGCAGCACATTTAGTTACATCTCACATGTGATGCTTCTAATGCTGTGTTTGGCTAATTGGGATGTTATCCCTCAGCTGATATGTTGTATCTCTCCCAATAAACTCAGAGCCTACAGGCATTCCATCTTAAGTAGTTCGAGTGTGTTGTAAAGGTAAAAGTAAATTGTGGCTTTTAATACAAATTTTGATATCATCTAAATAATAACAGAAACCAATTGTTGCATCAAAAGCTAAAATGATAATGATGTCATAGGATCTTAAGTGAGATTTGTCAGATAGTATTGCATTTCAACTTGAATAAGTGATTTACACTTCAGAACATGAAAACAAGGCAGCTGAAATACAGGTCATGCTTAAAATAAAGTGTGTGTGGAATTACCAAGTTAATTCTTTTTTTCAACAGCTGAAAGGTACTCATTAAACGGGTACTTATTGAATCGCCCTCATACGAGGGTGGTTCAATAAGTACCCGTGTTAGAAATGAAGAAAGCATTTTTTCAAAAACTTTTTTTTGTTTCAAGATAGTCCCCTTTTAGAAAGATACACTTCTCCCAACGTTCCGGCCATTTTTTTAACCCCTCCCAAAAATAGGATTTGTCAAACTCTCCAAAATACGCCTCTGTCTCAGCAATAACTTCCTCGTTTGAGCTAAATTTTTTTCCCGCGACCCATTTCTTCATGTTAGGGAACAAGAAAAAGTCACAGGGAGCCAGATCAGGTTAATACGGGGGGTGCGGCAGCAATTCATAACGTAGTTCATGCAGTTTGGCGGCGACAACTCCGGATCGTCTTGTTGTCCACCGTGAGCAATCGCGGCACCCATCAGGCCGACAATTTTTTCATCGCCAACTTATCATGTGAAATATTAATTGCCGTTCCGGTCGACACACCCACGGCCTCTGCTACTTCACGCACTTTCGTTCATCAATCGGCGAGAATCATGGCATGGACTTTTTGAATTATTTCCTCAGTAACCACGTCTGCCGGGCACCCTGGTCGCTCCTCATCATAAACAGATGTGCGCCCACGTTTAAATTCGTTGAACCAATATCTAACTGTGGTCATAGATGGCGAAGTGTCCCCATAAACAGCATCCAACTTTGCTTTCATCTCCTCGCATTTCTTCCCATCCAAAAACAAAAAGCAAATCACCGAACGATACTGCTCTTTTTCCATCTTAGCGAAAATCACGAAACACGTCTAACTCGAATGGCTGCCAAATCCAAACTAACCTTTATATCAGTCTGAAATTTGTTTCACCGTCGTATGATAGATGGCAGCACACGATGATAACATAAACTTCCCTCAGGAACGCCCTTTGTCGTCAAACATGGGTACTTATTGAACCGCCCTCATATTTTGGCCCAGAGATGACAAATTTCCAGGATTCTATGATGAATAAATATTTATACATGTGCAGCTGCTAATTTTTTAATGCAACAATTCGATTTTTTTATTTTAAGAGTTAACATCAAAATATTTACATCTTTTCCACCTGATCCCAATATTTTTTTTTAAATTCTAACCTGAAATATCTTATGTCTTATGATGAGAAACAAATTAGTACTTTTCCACAGATGGATTGCCTGGCCCTATACATTGTTCCCATTTGCAAAAGGCTACGTCAAAAACCCCAATTGTAGGTAGTCAAAAGAAACTTATTCCCTTATATTTTTTTTTGTTAAAAGCTCAAATAGGTAATACCTGATCCTGCTTTTAGAAATACCGAAAAAATATATCAAAAATCGGTATTTATTGACATGCAGTTATGTTTATGTGCTATGCACATCGAGGAAAACACAAAAAAATGGGTTTTTTCGAATTTTGAGGATGTTTTGGAGAGAAAATGGCAAATCTAACCCTGCCATTGAAAATAAAGAAAAAAGTACACGGAAAATAATTATTTTGAAGTTTGCCAAAAATTACCTACATAACCTAAAACTTCCTTGAAAGATTCAAATATTTTTCCTGAGCTCAATTTTAATCCAAAAAATCTGAAAAAAATCAGAATGTTCTTGGGCATAAAAATGTATGTTCATGGATTTTTCCAGATTTTTTAAAGCCAAGGATCGCTCAGGAAAATTAAAAAAAAACACATTTTTTGCTACAGGAGACCCCTGGGGCCACCTAGGGAGCTAAAAATTTGGCTAAAGGGGTTTCCAAATACTACCTTGATCAAAAAGTTCCCGGAATAACCACCGTGTGGCGCTCCCATCGTTCCGATTTGAGTTCTGTTTTTTTTGTTAAATTGGTACATCTGTTGTTGATATTCCCTTTAAATCTTAGTGTCATAACTTGACATTTGCAAAAGTTACGTAGCCAAGAGTACATCTATCTCTGTGTGTGTTGGCGATTTTTTACAATTTCAGAAATGGATTTAAATTTGCAACAACGAACTTGTATTAAATTTTGCGTAAAAAACGGATTTAGTGGCGCACGGACGTTGGAAATGTTGGAAAAGTGTTTCGGCAACGATTCTCTAAAAAAAACGGTCGTTTACCAGTGGCACGAGCGGTTCAGAAGTGGTCGTGAGTCAATCGAAGATGATGAACGCAGTGGCAGACCATCGACATCGAAAGTCGGTGAAAAAATTGATAAAGTAAAAGAAATGTTGGTCAATAACCGCAAATTAACCATCAGAGAAATAGCGGAGGACTTGAACATTGCCTATGGATCCGCCCAAGACATTGTGGTTAATGATTTGGGTTTCCGTCGTGTAGCATGCCAAAAGACCTCAATTTCATGCAAAAAAGAGACCGTGTTGACGTCGCAAAAGACATGATTTGCGAGGCTGAATCCGATCCCACATTCATCAAAAGGATCATTACTGGAGACGAGACGTGGGTTTATGAGTACGACACGCAATCCAGACATCAGGCAAGTGAATGGCGTTCACCAAATGAGCCGAGACCAAAAAAACCACGTCGTTTTCAGTCAAAAAAGAAGGCAATGCTGACGGTTTTCATGGATTACAACGGTGTAGTGCATCATGAATTTTTGCCAGAAGGCCAGACAGTAAACAAAGAGTATTATTTGGGCGTTATGAGATGTTTGCGTGAAGCAATTCGCCGAAAGAGACCAGAAATGTGGGCAGAAAACTCGTGGATTTTGCACCATGATAACGCACCGTCGCACAGTGCTATCATTATTCGTAATTTTTTGACGAAAAATGCAACAAATACCATCCAACAGCCACCGAATTCACCTGATTTGGCTCCCTGTGACTTCTTTCTGTTCAATCGAGTTAAAAAACCATTACGGGGAACGCGTTTTAGCAGCCGAGAGGAAGTAATGGAAAAATCGCAGGAAGCACTGATGGACATACCGAAAACCGAATATAAAAAATGTTTCGAGGATTGGATCAAGCGCTGGCATAAGTGTGTTGCAGTCGATGGGGATTACTTTGAAGGGGACAATATAGATTTAGATGAATAAACTTGTATTTTTAATTTTCTGAATAAATTCCGGGAAATTTTTGATCAAGGTAGTATTTAATTTCGAGTGCCCAATCCTAAATAAGATTCCAGCCCAGTGCAGATTTTACCATCTTATTCTGCTATAGCCTTTAAAGATACTGAAGTCAATGAAGTGCTTTTGATTAGAGATTAATGTCATACTACAGTAGTTCAAGAAGGAAATTCAATAGTCATTCTCTTCAAAGTCCTGAGTCCTGATTTGTTTACTTACTATCCTGCAACATTCAGATTGCAAACTTATATGACAACATATACAATAAACTTAACAATTAGGTGAAATCACGGAATACAGATATAAATGAATGACCATACTGTTATTCTTTGGCATAAAAATAGCTCAGTAATAAATGGAAAATGTCTGAATAAATTTAAGCTTTACTCTTTCGATTAATTAAATGACTATTACTATTATTCAATTGGCTGTAAACAATTTTAATTAGGAAAATTTTATTTTGAAATGCCTTATAGATACAGTTGAAATAGATTTATTTCAGATTTTGTGAGTTTTGTAACATATTTTCCTATAGAAACTAAGACTAAATTAAAGACCTGGAAATAAGATAAGGACTGAATGGGAAAGAGTTCACTAAATGTGAACACAAGGGAACAGTGAACTTATACTGATTAATTCCTACCTTTGAAAAAGAAAGTGTTCCGGAGAGCCTCACTCGCAACTGGGATGATTTCAAGGGGAAGATGAAGGCGCCTTCCAACTGTTATGGGAGCACGTGGAAGTCCAAGTAAGAGAGACAAATGGAAAGCAGCAACTTCTCCATTGTGACGATCCTTACCAGTGACTGATGTTCCCCATATAACTTTATTTCTTTCATACCTGAGGTAGAACAAATAAAAACAAACAATTTTATAGTCACTTTGATAATTCTAAAAGAAAATTTCCTAATTACTAAGAAAGGGAAAATAATGCATCAAATGCATTTTCATTCATACTGCAAATGCATGGGACAACACCTTACATCTCAAAAACAATTTTTGTTGGGTTGTAGCCATGTCTGAGTAAAATGAGGCATTGCAATGGCCTGCAGTAAAGATTAGAAATGAAATAAAAGATTTCCACAGAAAAACTGAAGAAAGGGCAAAGAAGAAGGAAACAGAGAAAAGATAAAAAATGAATTCATTCAGGCATGAAGACTGAAGAGTTTAAGGGCAAAACTCTCCAAATGAGCCAAATAATTTCTTCCCAATGAATTTTATCATCGCTATATTTACCAAGGTTGTGATGTTTAAGTTTTCAATTAATTCATTGATGAACTTTCTACATCCTCAAGAAGTAATGAATTAAAAATTTCTATACTTCTACGAAGTTTTCTATTCATTTTTGAAGTTTTAGTTTCAGGGATTTTGCCATCCAAATTAATAGAATCAAAACTAGTGATTCTATAAAACAAGTGAGCTTGTGTTAATTAATTAAACAATTAGAAGCCAATAGCCAGTCAAAATACATTTGGTAAAATATTTGAAAAGGAAATGTATATGCAACTAGCATTTTATCTTGAAAAAATTCAGATTTAACAATATAACACATACTTCAATAAATCATTGCATGAGCAAACTTATGGAAGTTGAAAATTTATGATTTGCTAATGCATAAAATAGGAATAAAAAACTCACCACTGTGGCTTGAAAAGGCCCTGTTTTCCACCTTCAAGTGTTAAAAGCAACTTTAACTGAGTGCCTTTTCCCGAAATTTCAGCCTTCACAATTCGAGAGGTGCAGAGGGATCGGAGAAGACTTCCCAAAGCAGGGGCAGGAGTGGGCACCAGTTGTTTATGAGTGGCCCACTTGAAAATTAGTAATTATTTATTTAGTCCAGAAAACTTATTTAACTGAGGGACATGGACATTCATAATACATACGATATGCTCACCTCATCAGCAATTGACAAAAGAATGCTTGAAAAAGGCACAGTCTCGTTCAGATCATCAATCAGCTGCTTAAGTATTGGATATGAGTTTTCATTGCGTTTGTAGTAAGTATATGAAAGATTGCTTAATTTTTCTTTGATCTTTCTATCAGCATATATGGTTGCTAACTTAATTTGCTTGGGAGGTGGTATGCTGATTTTAGCGCTGGATTTAGGGGTAGTTTTCTCCTAAAAATGCGTGAGTAAAACGTTAGTCCATATTTGTGAATGCAGACCGATTTTTAAAGAAGTACAAACATCCCATGGTTAACAGTTCGATTTAAGAAACAGATAAAAAATTAATAAAAATATTGAAAGGCGAGTTGACGTACTATGTATGTATTACCAAAATATCTAGTTTTATTATTAGCATATTACATGACCACATACAATATATTATTTTTCGACAGTATCTCAAATAAATCTTCCTTCAACCTTTTCGTAAGCTATTTTATGCAATCTAGTAATAGGCTTATTCGAGTGAAAGTAGAAACAATTATTCATCGAATACATCTGGTGGTAGAGAGTCACAGTTAAGAAATACAACTTTATTTTTAATCCTATATGGTCAAGTGTTTTGCATAAAATGCAATAAAACCACGGATATAACGGTTTGCTTCAAACACTTGACAGTTAAAACACAGCCTGCTCAACCACATAAGGTAAAAGAATTGTTCCATTTTTGGGTTGAGAGACAATTTTAATTTATTGATTGCTCTAAAAAATAATAAATCAAGGTAGTTGAGGTGAGATTGCTACAAAATAGCTTTAAAGAGCTAACCATTGATAAAATATACTGCCACATCATCTTGAACTTAAGTTCACATTTCTCAACATTAATTTCCTCACCTCCGAGCTTGAAATTTCTTCAGGTTGAAAACGTTTTTCATCGAAGAGTATTTGCACGAAATATACATTCGCCGTGAGGAAAAATATCATGAATGCTATTAATGATGTCATTGTGTATTTTCGGCGAAATATCATGTTGCCTTAGTGCTTCCGTCATCATACACAGTTCAATACTACTCCCACTTTTCACTGACATGATTTTCGAAAAAAACAGAAAACGTTAAACTCATTCTTCACTTTTAGCAATTGCCACCCTCTTCATATTTTCAAATGCCTTATCTCAGCCTCCCTAATTCTGGTCCTCTTCTATCCGCTACTTTACATCAAGTCCGAATTAAAAAGCGAAACGATGAAACTATCGTTGATATCGACAGATTAGGGAATGTCTCATTGGTGGTTCGCAGTTTCCATTCCCCATCGATAATTTTCAGCGCGTTTTTCAAGTTGATTATTCAGTTCTCACATTAGTATCACCATAACCACTTATATTACTTTTGGTAGAGTGAGTCAATTTCATGAAATATCTAAACCAAATCGTTCCGAAAAGTATAATTAATTTTAAAGATTCTGTATTTCTTTTATTGCATTCATTTCCCATGGCTCACGATTCGTTCCTATCATTATGTATTTCAGTGCTCGAAACTTGCATTATTCTCTTCATGGCAATTATATTCTCATTAAAGCTCTAGAATGGCTCATTTCATTTATAACTCTTCCTATATGACTATGGCTTTTTTGAAAAAATCGATATTTTCATGATTGTTGACTACAAATTTAGACAGGGAAAACTAGCTTAAACCGGAAGGTACTGAAACATTGAAGCATACCAATGCAATTTCATTAAAAACCTTGTCAATTTCGTTTAAAGACTTTTATTCTTTATAAATCACAAGTGCCTGTACGCGCAGCCTAGCATTTTTCAGATCAAGCAAGCGCGTCCATTACGTCACTGCTGTAATTCATGTGGAGGATTACAACCTTGACTTAATAAATGTGAATAATAACATCGAAGCATGTATCAATATTCTTACAAATAAAAGTACAATGAGTTTAATTCTGTTCAACCAAGATACAAAATACTTGTTTTTGGAAAAAATAAAAATTATCTAATACTATATATTTATACCATGACAAAACAATGACTCCCCCAAATTGAAAGTTAAGATCAGTTTAGACTCACTAAATGGGTTGGATATAGTCTAATGATGCCAACCTAAGCTATAACGTTGGTGATGCTAAGTTAGAATCAACAAAACATTTTAAGAGGAGATAGGTACTATCCTCATAGTACTTTTTATACTTGACGAACATCACCCCTTAATATATAAGCTTGAGTACTCATGGAAAACGACATTACAAACCTCCTTCAAACGTCAAAACCTCCTACCCATTCTTAATATAACGATTTAATTTAAATAATCCGTTGCACTTCAAGCGAATAAATCTTTCTCCTTTCACAGATTAATGATCTTCGCAAAGATTAAAAATTGGACACCAAAATCCTTTTTCCATTCTCCTTAGAGTACGTAACGTAAATTGTTTAGCATGCATTCGTCTTTGCAAGTAGCATTCGAAATTGGTGGTGGATTGTATTTAGAAATCGATTTGTCAAATGGCTTCGATAGAAACGTCCGATATGTGCGCTATCTTCACGTATCAGTAAAATTAAATTTAAAGACGTGGGAGAGAGTAGCCGGTATTTGGTTTGCTGAAAGTTTCTTTTAAAACAGCACAATGCTTCTCAGGATAGTGTTGAGTTTCACATTAACGTTATTATTTTTGGTAATCTATCTTATAATGAAAATGCCAAGTTCATTAGAATATTTTCACATTACATTTGCTTTGCGATATTTACAAACAGGTGTCTTCAAGGAATAACGACTTTGATGTGTGTACATTATCCTATTTACTTGATTTCAGGCAACGTTGCCACCTGCAGATACTGTTCAAAATAAAACTTACACCCAAAAGCAAGCAGCTGAGGAAATATCGGATATGAAGGAATTCAAAAAAATTTTAAGAACTAAGAACAACGTCCTCGTTTGCTTTGTGAGTTCGATAAAGCAAAACTCCCATATATTGCGAATTTTTAGAGAAGTAGGGGAAACCATCAAGGGACAAGGAACAATGATCATTGTAGATTGCTCTGGGTAATAAGCTTTCTTTCAATATACGTGGGCAGTTGCTAAGAAATCGTTTTACTATTTCGTGATTTTTATTTGCAGGGACGGTAAAAAAATTTGTAAAAATTATAAAGTAAAGCCCCAGAACTTTGTTTTGAAACATTTTAAAGACGGAGATTTCCATAAGGATTATGACAGGCGGGAGACAGTTCAATCAATGACCACTTTCATGCGCGATCCAACAGGTGACATCCCCTGGGAGGAAGAGAGCGTTTCAGACGTTATCCATTTCCAGGATTCGGAGGTGAATATTTAGTATATCTTGCTGCTAACTGATACTGCTTAGTTACGCTGAGAGTTAATCTTTATTTTCTAATATTTAATGTAATCGATTGTCATTGCATTTCTGACGGTACTATGTTTAGCACACTTAGCTTATGATATATGTTTGTCATATTAACAATGAATATTGGCGAGGAAGGAACCATCAGATTCCCTCTTGCAGAGCAAGTAGTCAAAAAGACTTGTGTATCAGCTCCACATTCCAGCTTTGTGATTCATTGTTGAACCATCTTAGGAGCGAAAGAAATATCAATTGAGAAGTACATTACTGAATAACATTAAATGAACTTTATTTCAGGCTTTGACAAAATATCTGAGGAAAGAAAGCAAACCTGTTTTGGTCATGTTCTATGCACCTTGGTGTGGATTCTGCAAGCAATTGAAACCAGAGTATATTTTGGCAGCAAAGGTCCTTAAAGGGCACTCAGTTTTAGCTGCCATTGATGTCAACCGGCCTGAAAATTCAGTTCTGAGGCAGCAATACAACATAACTGGATTCCCCACGTTGCTGTATTTTGAGTAAAAATCTTTTTATTTTTTAATCCTATTTTTAATGATGTAGTATTAGATGTTGTTGGTGATTACTGCAGTAATATTGAATAGCCTGACAAATTTTTATTCTAAGATTCAACCTGGGATTAATGGTTTAAATTAACTCCAATTGTCATATGAAACCGAAGGATTTGCCATGAAGTCTGTCACTAGGCAACTATGTTGGGAAAAAGTACTCACTGTAATTGAGCTCTCTGGAGAGTCAATTTTGGCTGTGTTAGCTACATTTTTATCATTCTTTTCATGGTTCTCTAAGTAAATGATAAAACCCCTTGTTTTTTAATAGTTTTTATTTTTTGTTACAAGAGACCATATTAAAAGCTGAAAATTCATACCCATCATTTTTCACAATTGATGCTTCTATGAGTCATGCACATACATGAGAAAAAGTTATTAATGGCATAATTATGGTAAAGTCTCTTCTGAACATAAATATATGCTGCTGAATTTAAAAAAAGGTATTCCTCTTGTTGAATATTGGCTTGACAGTATGGAGTTATCATAAACAAATACAGAGTATTTATATGACTCGTCTAATTTATAGTGAATGGTTGAGTAAAACTTAAGACCTAATGTTGTGACAGCCTTTTTAAACAAGTGTTGAGGTCTTATGTGCTAGTACAGAATCAATATTACCATGGTTTTACAATATCTACCTCGATCAAATTTTACACATTTAATCCCCATACCTCCAGAACACCCATGCATTAGGCTACTATCTGGTCACGTTGTCAACATAAATACAGGGATCATGTTAGGTTGGTTTTAGCTGCAAATCGCTTAGTTTAATGTCAATATGCTATTACTAGTCTGGTTGTTTCCGGCTGTAAATACTGCTATGTAATCTAAGCACTAAGTTGTAATCATCGTTGTACAAAATGTAAAGGCTGTCCCATGTGTATCTCTTTATTGATATCACTATTTTAAATAAGCACAAGGTACAACTACAATTTCTTGAACCCAGTCATTTTAAGTAGTTGTCATCAGAACTTTGATTGTTCTACTTTTTGCTACAGGACTAGATATTATGATAATTATATCCTGGAGCCTGAGAAAATCCTCTTAAATAGCTTACTAATTCAGCCTTAAATCTTTCAAAGTGATCGTGTTGATTACGTTTTAGTTTCAATACCCACTTTGATCTTATCACTTTCTTTTCCTTGGGTGTTTGCATTTTGGACCGCACACTTTTCCTTGAGATTTCTAATAGCATCCTCCATGGAAGCTACCATTTCATCACTGTAATCACTATCTTAAGTCTCCTTGACCTGTGCAGGCTCATCTGGATTGGGGTAATTTGCAGAACTAAAGCATAGGTATACATTTATTTTATTTCTCCCTAGTCAGTGGTACTATTTTGCTTGCTGCAGCACTGTTCTCTGCTTGTGTAACTACTGATTCCATGTCTAAGTCCAAAGAAAACTTTCCCTAATCTCTCTAGATGGAGAAGTATTTTCCATTAGTAACATATTCTTGTCACTGCCAATGTTGTTTTCATTAATAGTGTTTACATTTGCACCATCATTTATGTGGATGCACACACTTCTGACAGTACCCTATGACACACCTGCATTCTCAAATGCCGATTTCTACAGTCCTTTCTGTTACCTTCATATCATTAAAATACACCTGCCTCGTGCCTTGGTTCAAAATTTCTGTCACTTTCTGTAGCTATCCATATCCAATCATCTTCATTGAACAGCTCCTGTTGATCGAATTCCTTATCATTTTATAGTTCAATTGAGATTTTGCAATTTCTGACATAAGTTTCCTAATGTGACAATAGATATTAAATGCCTGTACCCAAAAATTATCCAATAACTCATTGAATCGACAAAAGCCTAGTCATCTCAGTCACAGTTTGGTCCTGTTTTTCAGGAATACCATTCTGTTGGGGGAGAGAGGGTACACTTCTCCTATACATTACCATGTTGCTCCAAAATCATGTTGAAATGTTTCTGCAATGTGCTTTTACCTGCCATAATATGTTTGCAATGCAAACTTCAGCATTAGCTTGTGATGGTTTTCCTGTTCAGTGTTAAATGTTACTAGCACTACTCTTTCCAGATAAAATTTAACTATAAAGCACCTTGAATAATTAACAGGTAAGTACAAACCTTCTCTCTTCTGCTGATGCTCTGCTTTACCCATGATGTCTCTGTGAATTAGTTCTAGCATTATTTTACTGGGTTTATTAAACAGTGTGTATGCTCATCTGTGCAATTTTCATTAATATCCAGTTAATCTTGTTAATGAGTAAATGCATTTAGAGAGTGAGTGAGCAATGTAAGACTTATTGTCACTTTAATCATTATAATGCCTGGAAAATGTTTGCATGTTATAAATAATTTCCAGGTAAATTGTTTACTTCTAGAGCAAATAGCAGGAGGTGGGCTATCAGCCCCTTTGGAGAAATGAGCTTAAATCCCAATGCTGCACACCACTATTATGTTTTAGGAATGAAAGTAGGCAGTCCTTTGGTTGTCTATATCATTGAACTCTTTCTCATTTTATGTGTAACAATCGGTATATTTTATAAGCCATCACCCCAGCTAGTTGGCAATCAGGATAATGCACTGGCTTTAATAATTGCTTCCCACCCAGCGGGCCCGGGTTTGAATCCAGGAATCCAGGTAGATTTTATTCTGTGGTATCTTGATTCCTACTTGGGGTGATTTGTGTAGAGCACTTTTAGTGAGTATAATGCCTGTTGGGTGGGATGTTATAATGTGACCCCTTGGCACCTTGCATTAAGAGTAGGCTAATGCTGATGTCTGGTCCTTATCTACCCTTCCTCCATTCCCATCCATCCCTAAAGGCACAAATGACCTCAGCTGTCAGTTGCCTATCCCAAAGCTACTAGCTACTACCCAACTAGTTCTTAATAGCTCCAAAACATACCAGTTTATACAGAACAGCAAAACAAACATAAGAAAGAAAAAAGAGGCATTATTCTATAATTATGTATTACAAACCCCATAAAGAGTCAATGACAACTTTTTGTGGTAAGTCAAGCATCAAAATCAATAGGTATATAAAATGCATCACTCCATTAATATATGTTTCTGTATTTTTCAGCAATGGGAAGCCGATATATAACTATGAAGGTGAAAATAAAAGAGATGCTCTTGTTAACTTCATGAAAGATCCAACAATCGAGCCAGTAAAGATGAAGGAGGAAGAATGGTCAGATGATGTGAATGATGTAGTACATTTGGAGGAAAATAACTTTCACAGTGTAATAAAAGTGAGTGCCTCTTCCTCAATGCAAGTACCATTTGGTGCTCTAAAATGTAGGCATTTAAGGTAAAAAAAATGAATAGCGAGCTATTGAAAACTGCCACTGCAAATAAAATTGGATATACGTTTACATCTTGAATTTTATTAAATCAAAAATTTCATCATTTGTTTAAAAATTAATCAGAACTATTTTTGAGAATTTTGATTATTTCCATAGCTAGTTAATTTCATAATAAAAATATATCTGTATAAATATATTTTATTTCAACAGGAACACTCGTCAGTTTTGGTGATGTTCTATGCACCATGGTGTGGACATTGCAAGAAAATGAAACCTGAATATGAAAAGGCAGCTTCGGTGATGAAAGATAAAGGGGTAAGATTAAAATATAGTAGATCATTTTGTAGCAGAAATTGTGTCGTAAAATGGTTTGATTCATCTCGTATGTGTATATACTACCTTGATCAAAAAGTTCCCGGAATAACCACCGTGTGGCGCTCCCATTGTTCCGATTTGAGTTCTGTTTTTTTGTTAAATTGGTACATCTGTTGTTGATATTCCCTTTAAATCTTAGTGTCATAACTTGACATTTGCAAAAGTTACGGTCGGTTTTCGGTATGTCCATCAGTGCTTCCTGCGATTTTTCCATTACTTCCTCTCGGCTGCTAAAACGCGTTCCCCGTAATGGTTTTTTAACTCGATTGAACAGAAAGAAGTCACAGGGAGCCAAATCAGGTGAATTCGGTGGCTGTTGGATGGTATTTGTTGCATTTTTCGTCAAAAAAATTACGAATAATGATAGCACTGTGCGACGGTGCGTTATCATGGTGCAAAATCCACGAGTTTTCTGCCCACATTTCTGGTCTCTTTCGGCGAATTGCTTCACGCAAACATCTCATAACGCCCAAATAATACTCTTTGTTTACTGTCTGGCCTTCTGGCAAAAATTCATGATGCACTACACCGTTGTAATCCATGAAAACCGTCAGCATTGCCTTCTTTTTTGACTGAAAACGACGTGGTTTTTTTGGTCTCGGCTCATTTGGTGAACGCCATTCACTTGCCTGATGTCTGGATTGCGTGTCGTACTCATAAACCCACGTCTCGTCTCCAGTAATGATCCTTTTGATGAATGTGGGATCGGATTCAGCCTCGCAAATCATGTCTTTTGCGACGTCAACACGGTCTCTTTTTTGCATGAAATTGAGGTATTTTGGCACCAACTTTGCTGCTACACGACGGAAACCCAAATCATTAACCACAATGTCTTGGGCGGATCCATAGGCAATGTTCAAGTCCTCCGCTATTTCTCTGATGGTTAATTTGCGGTTATTGACCAACATTTCTTTTACTTTATCAATTTTTTCACCGACTTTCGATGTCGATGGTCTGCCACTGCGTTCATCATCTTCGATTGACTCACGACCACTTCTGAACCGCTCGTGCCACTGGTAAACGACCGTTTTTTTTAGAGAATCGTTGCCGAAACACTTTTCCATCATTTCCAACGTCCGTGCGCCACTAAATCCGTTTTTTACGCAAAATTTAATACAAGTTCGTTGTTGCAAATTTAAATCCATTTCTGCAATTGTAAAAAATCGCCAACACACACAGAGATAGATGTACTCTTGGCTACGTAACTTTTGCAAATGTCAAGTTATGACACTAAGATTTAAAGGGAATATCAACAACAGATGTACCAATTTAACAAAAAAACAGAACTCAAATCGGAACGATGGGAGCGCCACACGGTGGTTATTCCGGGAACTTTTTGATCAAGGTAGTATAACTGTTTCTTTCAGGGCCGCTCACGTCAGATAGCCCGAAGAGCCAAACGAAAGGTGTTCAGTGTGGTATCTGCAAATACGTCTTGACTTAAGTGCACGTCCATTCTAAGTCTTGGGAACTCATTAAAAATCATTGAGGAGGGTAATAGGAAATTATCTAAATTACTTATTCCACGAAACTATGATGGACACATTTGATAACCAGTCCTGGCAACTACGAGACTTGCCTGTAGCCCACAGGTGTTATTTCCAGCAGCGGGGGAGGCAAGGCTTCCGCGGTTATCATCAAATGATATCCTTGCACTACGTGATTGGCAATAGCAGCACGAAAAACTCAGTAGAAGGACCGCAACAGACAGAATCGGGACTTGGAATGCTAGGAAGATCTGAGGACAGGGGAGACAGAAAGCATCAAGCAAGAGATGATTAGAGAAAATATAGCTATATTAGGACTTCAAGGAGTGAGATGGAGCGATAGTTACCGAGTAATAGGAGAAGCAGCATAATGATTAAAATGTTAGGAAGAAGAAGAGCAAACTTAGAGCACGTGGGTATAGAATATTGTCGATTAATTATCAATTGAAGACACAAATATACAACCTGGATGTATTTATTTGTTACGCATAACTTCAGAAGGCATTCGGCAGAGTAAACAGGGTCGAATTAGAGATTATGCTGCAGAAGATAGGAATTACGACTTACCCGAAACCTGTGCATGTCTCGGACTGCCCAAGTTCGGGTCGCGGATAATTAGATTAAGTAATGACTGGCAGGAGTATAGGACAGGGTTTTCCGTTATCGTGCGTGATTCTCAAATTAAACGCGTATAAAATGGTGAAGCAAAGACTGGAGATATTAATGAAAATAGTTGGAGAACAGATCGATCGATCTGTGGAAGATCAATTTTAATCGGCCAGTCAGCCAAGACTGCAATCATTTTTTTACGCAGTATTGAACCAATATAATATGTATGGAATGAGAAATAATCACAAATAAACGTAGGTAATGAGGTCCTCAAGAAATAAAAAGGATAAATTAAACATGAAAGTAGGGGCTTTTTAATTTAATTTAAGATTTAAACAAATCAGGGGCTATCAATTACTTGAAAAGTGTTTTAGACAAAAATTTGCCAATTATTATTACAATAAAAGAAGAGCCGCGTTGTGTACAGAAAATGTTTCAGGCGGGAGTTCTTAAAAAAAATTATTTTATGACAGAAATGTAAAGTAAAAATGTATGTAGAGAAAATATGGTGAAACTTGTGTTTTTTTAGGAGTCATAAAATATTTATTCGCTAGTTGTGTCCATCCAAAATCTACCTTAACCGGTAGATTACCTTATAATAAATAATATGATATAAAGCGAGTTTTGTGCGGCTCAGTAACTTGGTCGTTAAGAATGAGGGTAGGCTTTTGAGATTTGGGTGTAGAAAATAGTGGGAAAATAAAGTGGACGGAAAGGAAACAATGATGAAATTCTATGCATGGTAGTGGAAGAGATTCAGCTATGAGGATAAGTTCATCATCTTCGATTGACTCACGACCACTTCTGAACCGCTCGTGCCACTGGTAAACGACCGTTTTTTTTAGAGAATCGTTGCCGAAACACTTTTCCATCATTTCCAATGTCCGTGCGCCACTAAATCCGTTTTTTACGCAAAATTTAATACAAGTTCGTTGTTGCAAATTTAAATCCATTTCTGCAATTGTAAAAAATCGCCAACACACACAGAGATAGATGTACTCTTGGCTACGTAACTTTTGGAAATGTCAAGTTATGACACTAAGATTTAAAGGGAATATCAACAACAGATGTACCAATTTAACAAAAAAAACAGAACTCAAATCGGAACAATGGGAGCGCCACACGGTGGTTATTCCGGGAACTTTTTGATCAAGGTAGTATGCATTAGCTCTTTTATGGTGCAGCAAACCCTCAATCTTAGTTGATGTTCTCATGTTGTTTCATTCATTTTTCTGGCACCCACTCTTTATTATGTGGGAATGTTTATTATTTATAAAATATATATAAAATGTTATATTTTTCCAGTGCATATTTTTATCTTTTTTTAAAACTTTATTGGTTTTAGATACCTGGTATATTAGCTGCTGTAGATGCTACAAAGTATGCAGAGTTAGGACGCTCCTACAATGTGCGCGGTTATCCTACAGTAAAGTACTTTAAAAATGGTGAATTTGCTTTTGATGTGGGAAGCATCCGAACTTCTGATGCCATGATTGAATTCATGCGCAACCCTAAAGAGCCAGCTCCACCTCCCCCACCTGAGGCACCATGGAGTGAAGAACCAACTGGAGATGGAAACAATGTCGTTCATCTTACGGAGGAAATTTTCAAGCAGTTCCTGAGAAAGAAGAAGCATGTTCTAGTCATGTTTTATGCTCCATGTAGGTATTGGCTTAGAGCCTTTCTTTCTAAACCTTACATTTCACAAACAGCAGCCTGGGGACTCTTATTAAATAAAAAACAAACTATTCCTAAGCTATTATTTTAAAATATTAAATGAGCAGGTGCATTATTTTACCAATTTTAAGAACATTTAATAGTTTGATTACATGTTGAATAATTTCAATGAGCACCTTGTTGTCACCATTAGGTAAAATAAAATGTCCATGTAAGAAAATTTAAAGATCTATCAGAGCAAAATGCAATTGGTATTAAATCAAAATGTAGACTCTGAGCCTTTTTTTATCTTTTCTCCCTCTCTTCATTATGCTCGTAGATAATTTATGAAATGATATGAAAATAGAATTTCATCTTACACTTCCTTGTCAGTCACACAGTTTCAGACATGTACATTTCCTTTCTTGGCCTCAGCTTGCTATTTGAATTGGGAATGTATAATTTGCCCCCTCCCATACACACAGAAGAAAGGAGGGTAGTAAAGGTTTTATCATTTTCAGATATTTTTGGGACTGGCCCTTCATCAATGGTTGGCTCATATAGAGAGTTTCCTGCAATCACAAGGCTGATGGCACAGTCCCTGAAACAATAGCAAAAGTTTTGTTTCCCATTATTTTACCTGTAGGGACTGATCTTAGAAATTAAGGGGGATTCTCAGGGGTACAGGGTTGTACACAGCACTTGTCTTGGTTCCCAAGTCGACATTAGGAAACTAAAGTTAACGCTTTTCTTTGTTTTATGGCAATTTTAAGCTATCATTTTCCTTTCAATAACCCAGTTGATTTCACACCAGATGATGCACAAATTTGCTGTCACCAATTTGTCTTGAAATTGTTTGAAGATCTGTACAAGCCCTTGGAAGAAATATTCTCATAAAGGGAGGAAAAAACGAATAATGATAGTGATGGTGGTAGGTAGACAAAAGAGAGAAAAGATAGTAGCAAAACAAAGAAGAGAGAAAGTGAAGGTAAGGAGAAGGAAATCCAAAGATGAGAAAGTGGAGGAAGCACATTAAATGGGAAAGGAATAAAATACAGAAAAAGCATGAGAGGAATTCAAGCAAATGAGGGATGTGTAGGTTTGGCAACATAGTATACAGTTTCACATTGTGCACAAAAGAGAGGTCTAATTAGGAGCCACTAAATTTTCAAGAAGCTAAACCCTGCCTACTGCATTCTAGTTGGTTTCTACAAAGCCACAAGCTAAATTTTCCATGGCCCAAATAACTTGGGTCAGTCCCTCAGTGCCGAAGATATCTGAAAATGATTCTAGTAGTAATTCAGCAAGATGTAATTACAGGCAGACTACGTAGTGATGCCTGGAAAATGTTTGCATTGTATAATTAATTTCCAGGAAAATTGTTTACTTCTATAGCAAATGGCTGTAGTTAGTCCATCAGCCCCTCTGGAGGCATGAGCTTAAATCCCAATGTTGCACACTGCTAAGACCACCGCCAAATGATGCAGTTCTGTATTTAATGGCAGAATTGCTAGTTCTGCACAAATCAAGAAACATTTTTTCGAAAGTTTTCTGATTTGAGATGTATTAGGAATGAAATCTCATCACTGGGTGAGATCACTTCTCTAGAAAAAAATGCACACTTGAGCGGATTGGCTTTTGAATTGATAACTTTCAAATTAGTGCAGCACCTTAGTTCTGAAAATGACCAAATTCATGTTAATAATGTGCTCAGACAAGTTAAATAGTATTCCCATTATTCTGTGATACAAAACTAAATTTTACTGTCGGTTGTGTTACTGTTCTTATTTTTTTTAAATTATTTTCTATTGTGATCTGTAGAATTATTGATGTGCAAATGAAAAGTATTGGTAAAAGACTCATGAGTTTGCTCATTTTTATGGTATGTTTCCTAAATCCATAGGGTGCGGTCATTGCAAGAAATCCAAACCAGAGTTCAAGGCAGCTGCTGAGCATTTTAAAGATGATTCTAAGGTGGAATTTGCTGCTGTTGACTGTACAGTTCAATCTGCTCTTTGCTCAGTTGTGAATGTGTCTGGATATCCAACAATAAAGTACTATCACTATTACAATAAGGAAGAACCTATTCCTTATTCGGGTGATCGCACGGTTAGTATTTTTACTGTATAGTAGCTATGTGAATGTCATATCATTTAACTATGAGTGATAATAGTTGTATATCTAATTTAGCAGTTTATCTTCATTTCTGAGCCCATTTTTATATTCATTGTCTCATTTTTGTAGGTAAAAGACTTCATCAAATTCATTAATGAACGCCGCTTGCTGTCATCTAATTATGCTGAGTCTATAACTGAACAAATTCCAATTGGAAACATACCTACTGTTGATCTCATGGAGCTTACAAAAGACACATTTCATTCCACAATTAATTCCTATCGGGTAGTTCTTCTTATGTTCTTTACTCCAGGTAAGTATTTGATATAACAATATTATAGGCATTTTGCCCTAGATAAAGCACTAAATTGAAGAGTGCATATCAATGATAGTGGAATAATTCCTCTTTGATAATTTTGAAATACCATGAAACTAGTTACATATATTTACCCAGCTAAGTAGATTGTATTTTTTAATATCTGCCTCGATTTTATGACTAATGTAGACTATTCTTGAAAATGAATGCCTCCCCATTAGTGTAAATAACGGAAATGGGGAGTTCTGTCCACTGGACAGGCATATGAAGTCAGTGTGACAGCTACTTTCCAAGCTGTTATTGAAACATTGCCTTTTTTACATTCATATTTTTCTCCTGTTAGTCTTGCTGTCATTAAAGTGGGTAAAGTAGATTATTCTATTTTTTGAGCAATGACAAGATTATTGCTCTCAGAAGGGAGCCCTCTGTTGAGTCAGCACTGAGCCAGTGTTTTCAAATTTCCTTTTACAATTCCCTAGATAGTATGCCCATGTATTTGTCAAAATCATTATTATTGTCTTCTTTATTGATGATAAAATAATCTTCATGAACCTCTAGTATTCCTATGAAAAATTGCTGGTGTATTTTTGGTCATGATTGCCTTTATGAAAGAACAAGTTTTTTATTCAGTGAACTGTCAAATTACATATATAATCACAGCTAAAAATTGATTAATATAATGATTTAACCATGTAATTAGTTCACAAAAAGCTAATTTCTTCATCAGGGCTGTATTTATCCTGTCAATGTAATGCTTTAGTCATTAATTTCAATGTATCTCATTACAGTATCTTAATTGGCCGGGATCCCAAATAAGTTATTTTGAAACTATTGATTAACATGAAATAAGTTAACATTGCAATTTGCCTTTAGCCTCCACAGTGTCCTAAATACAACTAAAAGTATTGGGTGTTTTAATTATTTGCAGTATTTACTTTGCTTCCTAGAATACTCATATGCTCAATATGTTCCTCCTCCTAGTAAGGGCAACGTGTTTAATCATTCATTTTCATCCATGAGAGAAGGGTGGGTGTTGGGATGTAGACAAAATTCACTTTAGTACTCATTCATTTGGTGTGAATATTCTGTCAGATTTGGATAGCAGATCAGGATAGATTTCTTGTGGCCTACACCATTGTGGCTTTGATTACTTCCTTGCAAGGATGAAGTAAATTGAGGAAGAATTTTGAAAGTAATTAGAGACCTGTAAGTGAATGCATTCTAAAGAAAAATAATACTTAAAAATGCTCTGCTTGATAGTTCCTATGCAGTGAGGAGCTTATAGATAATTTTATTCCCAAGTCATATTTTGAAATTCATGGGTACTAAAATTTGAATTTATCATTTTAAAAAACAAATGCATATTCCTCTGGGTTTAAATCACATATTCAACAATCATTCAACATTTATGCCACATCATTATGCTCATATCAAAATAAATGTTTACAGGTTAAGATGGCCGCACTAAACTTTTCAAAATAATTAGTGTGATTTTTATTAATATCTCAATTATCCTACAGTTCTACATATTAGTGGATGGCATCCATTGTTGATGCAAATGGCCGTCCATTTTCTCTTAAACTCCTCTGATAGCATAATATTTATCCTGATTATTCTTGACAAACACTGCTGATTGAAGCTTCTGAAAACAATATTTTATTTCATTGTGTTCCTGCATGCATGCATTCAATTTCTCTCTTAACAATGATTGCCTTTTCAGAAAGAAATGTAATTAAGGTGCCATGTACACACATTAGTGAAAACCAAAACCTATTTATAACAATTGTAAATGTGTATTGATTTGTACATTATTGTGGTTTTTATGGTCTTAGGAGTTATATAAAATCAGTAATCCAGTGTGTTTTTTACTTCCTAATCTGATTACTAGGTTGCAAAAATTGTCAAGAGCTATTGTCCGAGCTAAAAGATGCCTCTCAAGAATTGACGGTTAACTTAGGGGTGGAAGCAATTATTGCAACAATCAATTGCCAGCTTGAAAAATCTCTCTGCACTCAGCAGAAAGTGGAGTCATTTCCAGCCCTTCAGCTCTTCAGGAAGTCAACATTTGTTAAGAATTACAGTGGTGAGAGGTCAGCAAAAGCATTTGTAAACTTCTTAAGAAAAGCAGTGCTGGACAATAGAGATGAGTTATGAGCTGGGAAGAACTACATATACTTGTACTAGAGAGCTCTCTATTTGGTGCACATTCTTCTCATTTTAAATTGTTGCTGGTGAACTGTTTTTGAGTGGCTTCAGTGCAAAAAAATTGCACTTAATTTTAAAAGAGAGATCATGTGAGTACATCATTTTATGCCATGCAGGAGCATTGAGTAAAAGGGCTCAAATTTGGGTGATATTGTAGGAGTTTGTCCACCATGGTGTTCAAGAAGTATGTCAGGGAGCTTTTGTGTATGTATTGAAATTCACCCTAAAATTTTTATCTCACAGTATTTTGCACAAACCAACACTATATAATATTTCCACAACCATCACAATTGCATGTCTCTGATATTCATTTGGCACACCTAGGCATCTCTCAATGGTGGCAAATTCCAAAAGGTTTTTTAAGAGGCTAGTGTTGTGAATTATTGAAATTAGTGCTTTAAAGGGCTGTTACATGGCAATTTCGTCAGTTTATACAGGGATTAATTTTGTGATGCCAGTGGTTAAATTGATAGTCCGCCTATGAAGGCTAATGGCCATAACATTAAAATGAGATTTATATTTTTTTACATTTTTCCAACGGCAGACCTTAACTGCCATATAATGAATTATAAATAATCGTAACTAAATTATTTTTAACATTGAACTCTGAGGGTATCAGTTGCTGCTGATTAAATTAAAAGGTAACAAGGGCTTGCTTTTGTATGTATTTTTTAAAATAATTAATTCTTGCACTTGCTCTCAAAAATATAGTTTTTTATATTCTATGATTAAAATTTTTAAAAATAGGATCACCTTAACATCACTATTAATGCTTTAAATTGCCAAACTGTATTATTATCATTTGTCTTGGTATTTGCTTGAATATGTAAGTTGTATGTTGAATGTTTTTCATGTATTTTTGGGATGGTTAGGTATTTATTTGATGTTTTTTTTCTTTGACTGCTATAATAAAAAACCTTTTTAGGGAATTCATATGGATTAATTTTGGGTTGCTTAGCTAAATTGGTTGGGCATAATGTACTTATGTACTTGTATTTTCAATGCTTATTTTATTAGTGAGTGTTCCACCTTGGATCAGTTTTTAAGTTGGCCATATTTCCCTCGTCTATACATATTTTAAAAGTTGACTCTTCTATGAGTACTTATTATGCCTAAAAAACCTAATGAAGGCATGTTGTGATTCAAAACTGGCAATTGTTCCATAAGTCTTTCGTTGAGTGGGGGATGATTATATTGTAAATACGTAATTTTATTATAATTATTTTTGTCTGGGCTAAATAATACCATTGCTGATTGGTATGAAAGAATTAATGCATCATAATCAACATTACAATACTAGAAGGATGTTTTAAGCCAATGTTAATAACAGGTACACAGAACTGAATTTACATGTAGCTCAAGGAACTATGATGTTCCTTACTTACTCCTTCCAACAGTAATGATTTTTAATGTTGTTGATTATTTCATGGCTATTTATATGATGTTTATATACACTTTATGGAAAAATCTTCAACAGAGAAAGGCAACTAAAAGAATTTTTATGATATATTATTTAGTGAATGGAAAAGGGCCTCCTTATCACTATAGCTTTTGGAAATCCAGCTCTATGTATAAAACTGAACCTTGGCATGGAGTGTTTGTGAATATCCGGGCCAAATATATTTAAATTGTGATGGAGCTATTAGTATGTTAGTTTAATTATTGTAATTTTATAGTAACTTGGATTGAACATTAACTCTAATCCTATAAGGAGTGAGTAAGATGAAAAATTTTGTGACAGCCAATCCTTACTCTCTTACTGCAGTATTGCATGGGTAAATTTGTAAAAATTGATAATAATTGATAATTCCATACTGTGAGCAATCCAAGTATAAATTCTTTGGTAGAAACAAGAGAATTAATATTCAGCCATTAACATAGTCTGGTTACTAATGCTCTTTCCAATTGTTATATAAGGCATTTCTTGTTAGTCACTTTGAATTGTGGCGAAAATGCCAACATTTAGAACTCATGGTATCAAAATTGGTGTATATTAACTCTACGTAATGACATTTAATTAGTACCTGGAAAGAGTTTACTTACATATTATTATTTCTCTACTTTTATCACATAGATTTATAGGTGAAAGATTGGGAAGAATTGTGGTACCTTTTCATAACTTGGTCGTTGTAACTGTTATAAATGCATTGCTGAAGTTTGGAAGGGTTGATTTTTATCAAGGTTGAAATAATTTATGTCCATGTGACTCATTGTAAATTTTAATATAAAATATTACCTGTGTTATTTGTGTAAACATGGGGATCAAGAAAAGTGTTGTTTTCCTGTGTTTTATGATCCTAGAAAAACCTCTCATTGCATTACTGAAAAGCTGTCAGCTTTTGATATCTAACTGAACTTTGTATGAAAGACCTGCTGGAAATCAGCCTTTGAAGAGTTCAATATTTCATTCACTCCAAAGTTCATAACAGAGAAAGGAGGAACTTTTTCCTTTTTTCTTAAATATTTGGGGTTGTGAAAAATGGGATATTTCACAGCCCTCTGAAACTTGAACAATTATGTAATCTGTTTCATATGTTCTGCAGGTATTTAGTCCATCCAATAATAACATGATGATGATGCATCATCTATCTTCATTTTGAAGCCATTTGCTAGAGGGTATCTGACTATTTTCCTTTAAGAGTGATTAGGGAATGCAGTATTTGTCCTTTCTCACGTACATGTTGCACCATTCTTGCATAATCTGGTTAGCCTTACAAGGGAAGTTGGGACTGACAGTGATACAGTAACTGCTGGAGCGCAACAGTATTCTAAGAATACATTATTTGGACTGCCTTGCTCTATGGCATAGGAAGAAAATTGATTCAGTCCTAATGAACTTCCCTTTTTTACATTTTTATGTTTGAGATACTTTTGGTTAATTCAAAGTAGATTAAATGGAGGTCGGAGTTCTTATCTTTCTCAGAGATTTTGCATGGTTTAGGCACAGGCACATTTTTCGGACTATTTGAATATTTACATTAAATCAAAAAAGGGGAAGCCATTTCACATATTTAATCATTTTTATCTGTCTCATTATAAATACATTAACATTTTTATGATCCACAGATATTTACTGTGGTATATATTGAAATTTGATGAATGTTTTTGCTTACAAAATATTCCTAATTTGATAGTATTTACAATTAGTAATGATTCATATGACTGGTGTACTTCATTTTTGAGGAAGTACTCTGTAAGTACAGCTACTCATAATTAGAGATCCCAAATTAAAAGAAATATTTACCAACATAGAATGCTGTAGTAAAGTCTCATGTTACTTTTCTCCTTGATGTTGCACCATTTCTCCGAATGATGTACCATTTCACCTTGGTCGCATCTTTAGCATACAAAAATATCATGAGTTATTGCTAAATAGAGTAACACCATGGTGATACAATTTATTCAATTAGTGATTGATTCACTGATGACACAAGGATCAATGGTGGGCAAATAAGGACAAGGAATTTGAGAGAAATCTGCAAATTGAGAAGTGGATTGGGGATGGAAAGCTTTCAAAAAGCATTTATTAACAATGTAATTCAAATTGACATCACCAAATCTTAATTATTTAGTGGTCATTTAAAAATTGGAAACTACCTCAATGGACTTTTTAGCTTTAACAAAGTCCATAGTATCAAAAAGTTGATTTGCTCAAATGCAATGACTGCCCAGCATAATACATAAGCAAGACTGGAAGAAGCCTCAAGACCAGGATAAATGAACTTATGAAATGATGAGGAGGGAAGAAAACAACCAATGTTTGTTAAACATTTGGCTAGTTAGTAACCACTAAAGTGACTTCTCTCCTTCGTGTTGAAGAAGAAGGGAGGATACCATACACCCTTGAAGCTCCACAAACAGTGAATCATACAATGGATGCCAGCCCAACCCTTGTGAATGAACAGTCCCTCCCACTTCCAGTTTTTTCCATCCCCCTTAAGCACATCACAAGGACCTGCCAACTACTGATTCCTGTGTAGGTACCTGAAGAATCCAAGCCGCCCCCCTTTTCCATACCCATCTCCCATCCCAGTTCTTGGGAACACTAGCCACTTGGGAAGACTAGCCACTCACTGAGGCAGCCAAGACAGAAAGAAAAACAAGTGGAAAAGAGTACTTCTCTTTCCTTCACCCTCTCCCACTCAGCCTGTGTAACATCTCTTTGGCCCTTTCACATAACCAATCGGTCTCCACCTCTTGCACATCTAAACCCCCCCTCCTTCCTCTCATTAACACGGGTATATATTTGCCAGCATGTAATTTCCACCTGAAGATGACGCAAAGCATTAAAACCTGAGTCATATGAATGAAAAGAGTATAGTGGAAATCGGAACTTTTAAATATCACTTCTCTCCACTGTGAAAAGCTTCCACAAAGCTAAGCCTGATACTATTATTGTTATTAGAAAAATATTAGGTGACCATAATACTTGAGTGTGCTTCGTACGTATGCTCATGATAGTTTTTCAAGGAATTTTAACTGAAAATAACTCTCCATTAAACCACCACAATGTTTTTATGAAAGGGCAACAACACATGATCATGACTATTTGTAAATAACGTGACAAGTGTATCACAATAGTTGTTGCCTCAGACATCGTGGGTTTAGTTCAGTCAAGGAAAATTATTTATCAGCAACATAATTACTATATAAAATGAAATTTATTAATCAACTAATTTATGGGATGAGGTTGCAAAATCAAATTACATAATAGTAGAGAGAAGAAATGAATAATTTCTGTGAACATTTCATTACAGAATACACGTCATCCTAATAACTTCCCATACCGTAATTGTGGTCTCCTGATTGAAACATAATTTAGAAAAATATTTCAGCAGGTAATATACATAATTATTTTGATGAAAATCTTTTTGAAAAATACTTTAAAAGTATCACGACTTCTTCCATTGATTGTACAACTGGACATCAGAAGAGTTTCCCTCTTTGGTAAAAACCTCATCATACTATGTTCTCAATTAGTAGTTAAACATTTGTTGCTCATATATTTACATTGTTTAATAAAATACAAATGGAAGAATTGTTTTAGTAGTTCAATACATGTAATAATTTAGAAAAAATACTACTTAGGAATTATTTTTTCCTTTCACGGTAAATTCAAACAAAATTTGTTCGCATCAATTTCAGTATTTTTCAGCGGTATCCCGATCCCTACTTGAGGTGCTTTGTGGAGATCACTTAGATGGAGTACGACGTCCGTCGGATGGAGCGTTAAACTGCGGACCTCTTGGCACCTTTCGACAAGAGTAGGCTAATGCCGACGCCGGGTTTATCTCCACCCTTCTTTTTCCAACCATCCCTAATGGCGCAAATGACCTTAGCTGTCGGTCGCCTCCCATAAAAACAACATCAATTTCAGAAAATAGGATGTACTATCGATTTGCCAATTGTAGATACAATTTTCGGCTCTTGCCATCTCAGGATATTTTGTAAAACTGGCTTCCAATAAAATACACTTGCCCATCTCCTTCAGCACCTTGGCTGCACTTGCGTATGCAAATCCCTCTTCATGTGCATGTGGTGCTCTCATCGTGTTTCCTCGTTGAAACAGTCAACCCTCTGCATTCATGATCTCCGTGGCCGGGTCGCAGAGACGAAAATAAAAATTTTAAATAACATCTTTGTTTTCAATGTTTATATTACTTTTTTTGTAACATGACCTCTTCAGATTTAGGAGATTGCCATACTATGGAGAAACTCCATACACTCCTTCCGGAAAAAATGCCTGCGTAATTAGATTTAATCACATTGCTCCCATTGCTTTTCAAGTTACAACTTCATAGGCCCAACCATTAATCATGTCAGATCTTACGATAAATTTTAACGGATTTATAGCTTCTTTGATTCCATTATGAGCGGATGTTTATGACCCCGTAAACAGTTTGAGCGCCACGAAACCGTGAGCTGACAAAATTTCGCTTTGATGACGAATGTTCGCTACTCAAAGATAGGTCAAGGGAAAGAGAATTCTAAACTCATTACGCAAGGACCCGGAAGCTGAAGAAGTTTATTTCCACATTTAAAAAAGTTCATTTAGGAATAAATGTTGCGAAGGTAAATATCCATTGGTACAGGTGATGCATATAAGTTTACCTAAAATGTTTGGCAATCCGTGACATGGAAGGCAGTATATGCTGTTAGTCCAACCCTAGAGTAGCTTGTGCATGCATCTTCTTTTTCATGACCTGATAATAGTTTTGCTCCAAATAAGTTGAAGAAATTTTAAATAATGATTTGCACTATAAGTAAATTTATATTAAACAAGAGAGGGCATCATACTGTATATGAAAGCATTCACGTAATTTTATTCATAAACTTCGTATTCTCCCCACTATGTACTAAAACCTTCTGTCTCATACAAAAGTATGGAATCATGAAAGAGGGGTTGATCATAATAGAGTCAGAGCTAACAATTTCATAAATATACCAGCCTAAAAGTCATTGGTGAAAGCTAAATATAGTTTAAATGAATAGCATGAGTTGCGTAAACCGTTTTTAGAACCGACATTTTATATCAGCTCAATCACAAAAAACTCTTGCGAGCAAAGTTTCGGGAAAAAGGTTATACTTGTATTTATTATTCTGTGCTACTGAAGTGATTTATATATTTCAATACGACAATTTCAGAGTGTACAAATCATTCGCCTTGACTGGGATCCCAGTAGTCAAGGCGAATGATTTTTACACTCTGTAATTGTTGCATTGAAATGCACATTAGCGAATGACTCCGTTAAAAGTTACTGTTGCGCTATCTACCGTAGTTTCTTTCGAAATGTGTTTTATGCAATTATTTCCTTATCGTGATGAAGAATCTTCAACTGATAAAAATACCGCGATCGCTTATCTTACCGAATTGCATTCGTCACAACTTATTCAAATAAATCTCAATATTTACGAAATGAAAGTCTCATCTGGGAAAGTAGTTTTCGGAATGATGGAAATGCGCTAGCGCTGAAATGATACCAAAAAGTGATTTTTTTAGGCATCAAGGTAAAGGAGGAAATCCCGATATAAATTGAAATACAGTGATTCTAACAAAGAGCTAAGAAATTATATTGTAGAACTATCACGGATATTAAAAATTAATGTTGAATCCAGCATTAGGATCCATAACTTATGATGTCGTTTTAATTAACGATTGCAAAGATGATAATGTTCACCATCTTCCTCCAAGACTACAATATTACATGGTGGAAGGACTTAATTTTTCGAATGACTATTAGAGCAGTGACACCGGAAAAATGATACATACTACCTTGATCAAAAATTTCCCGGAATTTATTCAGAAAATTAAAAATACAAGTTTATTCATGTTAATCTATATTGTCCCCTTCAAAGTAATCCCCATCGACTGCAACACACTTATGCCAGCGCTTGATCCAATCCTCGAAACATTTTTTATATTCGGTTTTCGGTATGTCCATCAGTGCTTCCTGCGATTTTTCCATTACTTCCTCTCGGCTGCTAAAACGCGTTCCCCGTAATGGTTTTTTAACTCGATTGAACAGAAAGAAGTCACAGGGAGCCAAATCAGGTGAATTCGGTGGCTGTTGGATGGTATTTGTTGCATTTTTCGTCAAAAAAATTACGAATAATGATAGCACTGTGCGACGGTGCGTTATCATGGTGCAAAATCCACGAGTTTTCTGCCCACATTTCTGGTCTCTTTCGGCGAATTGCTTCACGCAAACATCTCATAACGCCCAAATAATACTCTTTGTTTACTGTCTGGCCTTCTGGCAAAAATTCATGATGCACTACACCGTTGTAATCCATGAAAACCGTCAGCATTGCCTTCTTTTTTGACTGAAAACGACGTGGTTTTTTTGGTCTCGGCTCATTTGGTGAACGCCATTCACTTGCCTGATGTCTGGATTGCGTGTCGTACTCATAAACCCACGTCTCGTCTCCAGTAATGATCCTTTTGATGAATGTGGGATCGGATTCAGCCTCGCAAATCATGTCTTTTGCGACGTCAACACGGTCTCTTTTTTGCATGAAATTGAGGTATTTTGGCACCAACTTTGCTGCTACACGACGGAAACCCAAATCATTAACCACAATGTCTTGGGCGGATCCATAGGCAATGTTCAAGTCCTCCGCTATTTCTCTGATGGTTAATTTGCGGTTATTGACCAACATTTCTTTTACTTTATCAATTTTTTCACCGACTTTCGATGTCGATGGTCTGCCACTGCGTTCATCATCTTCGATTGACTCACGACCACTTCTGAACCGCTCGTGCCACTGGTAAACGACCGTTTTTTTTAGAGAATCGTTGCCGAAACACTTTTCCATCATTTCCAACGTCCGTGCGCCACTAAATCCGTTTTTTACGCAAAATTTAATACAAGTTCGTTGTTGCAAATTTAAATCCATTTCTGCAATTGTAAAAAATCGCCAACACACACAGAGATAGATGTACTCTTGGCTACGTAACTTTTGCAAATGTCAAGTTATGACACTAAGATTTAAAGGGAATATCAACAACAGATGTACCAATTTAACAAAAAAACAGAACTCAAATCGGAACGATGGGAGCGCCACACGGTGGTTATTCCGGGAACTTTTTGATCAAGGTAGTATAACTGTTTCTTTCAGGGCCGCTCACGTCAGATAGCCCGAAGAGCCAAACGAAAGGTGTTCAGTGTGGTATCTGCAAATACGTCTTGACTTAAGTGCACGTCCATTCTAAGTCTTGGGAACTCATTAAAAATCATTGAGGAGGGTAATAGGAAATTATCTAAATTACTTATTCCACGAAACTATGATGGACACATTTGATAACCAGTCCTGGCAACTACGAGACTTGCCTGTAGCCCACAGGTGTTATTTCCAGCAGCGGGGGAGGCAAGGCTTCCGCGGTTATCATCAAATGATATCCTTGCACTACGTGATTGGCAATAGCAGCACGAAAAACTCAGTAGAAGGACCGCAACAGACAGAATCGGGACTTGGAATGCTAGGAAGATCTGAGGACAGGGGAGACAGAAAGCATCAAGCAAGAGATGATTAGAGAAAATATAGCTATATTAGGACTTCAAGGAGTGAGATGGAGCGATAGTTACCGAGTAATAGGAGAAGCAGCATAATGATTAAAATGTTAGGAAGAAGAAGAGCAAACTTAGAGCACGTGGGTATAGAATATTGTCGATTAATTATCAATTGAAGACACAAATATACAACCTGGATGTATTTATTTGTTACGCATAACTTCAGAAGGCATTCGGCAGAGTAAACAGGGTCGAATTAGAGATTATGCTGCAGAAGATAGGAATTACGACTTACCCGAAACCTGTGCATGTCTCGGACTGCCCAAGTTCGGGTCGCGGATAATTAGATTAAGTAATGACTGGCAGGAGTATAGGACAGGGTTTTCCGTTATCGTGCGTGATTCTCAAATTAAACGCGTATAAAATGGTGAAGCAAAGACTGGAGATATTAATGAAAATAGTTGGAGAACAGATCGATCGATCTGTGGAAGATCAATTTTAATCGGCCAGTCAGCCAAGACTGCAATCATTTTTTTACGCAGTATTGAACCAATATAATATGTATGGAATGAGAAATAATCACAAATAAACGTAGGTAATGAGGTCCTCAAGAAATAAAAAGGATAAATTAAACATGAAAGTAGGGGCTTTTTAATTTAATTTAAGATTTAAACAAATCAGGGGCTATCAATTACTTGAAAAGTGTTTTAGACAAAAATTTGCCAATTATTATTACAATAAAAGAAGAGCCGCGTTGTGTACAGAAAATGTTTCAGGCGGGAGTTCTTAAAAAAAATTATTTTATGACAGAAATGTAAAGTAAAAATGTATGTAGAGAAAATATGGTGAAACTTGTGTTTTTTTAGGAGTCATAAAATATTTATTCGCTAGTTGTGTCCATCCAAAATCTACCTTAACCGGTAGATTACCTTATAATAAATAATATGATATAAAGCGAGTTTTGTGCGGCTCAGTAACTTGGTCGTTAAGAATGAGGGTAGGCTTTTGAGATTTGGGTGTAGAAAATAGTGGGAAAATAAAGTGGACGGAAAGGAAACAATGATGAAATTCTATGCATGGTAGTGGAAGAGATTCAGCTATGAGGATAAGTTCGAAGAAGGTAGAGAGGGCAGTGGATACTGAGAGGCAATGGTTTAATGAAGATGGTCACAGGGAGAGAAATTGGGAAAGCCAGGTAGAGGAAGGAAGAGATCAGGCATGTTGGACAAAATGAAGGAAGGTAGAGAGTACGTGTATAGAAAATGGTTTAATGCAAGAGAATGTTTTAGGGTATTTACAGTCGTGTTGGACGTAAATTAGAAGCATAGCAAAATTGAAGCAGTAAGTATTGCGGTGCTCAGTCCGGTTCCAGCGAAAACCTACTTCGACCGTTAGAATAATGTCTAATCTAATAATTTTGATTCTGAGATACGCCTCGACTAGAAAAATATATATCATCCAAATCAATGCTGTTTCATTCCATTTTTAACAGCAGTTTTAGGTCTAGCATATCTCTGTAGGATATATCTCTTCAATGCCGTCACGCCTATCAGATTCAAGATTCTAATTTCGTGACTACCGTCGGCAACCAAAAATTCGTATAAAACGGACTGGGAATGTTGAAAACATTTAATGCTGGTATAGAGAAATATAAGCTTTACAAACGTTTGTACTTCATACAAAATGCGGAATGCTTTCGCTTTGTATGTGTCTCAGACCAACCGTCGTCTCCTTGAGTCCTCGAACGCCAGGAAGGTACCGAGAAGTAAGCAAAACTTATCAGAAAACTGGAGTGTTTCAGTTGATCCTTCGTAAATATTTTTCAAGTATTTTAAGAGCCTTGACTGAGATCTTTAGGGGATTAACAGGCACCAGGTAAATTTGGAAATTACGAGGTTTCTTCAAGGGCTACCAACTTTGTAGAAAACTCAAAAAGTCCCGACTACTATCGTAATTTCCAAGAAATACATAAAATTAATCAAATTAAGAATACTACAGCATCACATTTTGAGAATTTAATTAGAATGATATTTTTAATGGATTTTGAATAGGACGATTTTTTTTCCTATGAGCCAACGAAACCACAAATACAGGATTAGAAATTCTACCCATAGTGGTAATGTAGCTTGATATTAAGGAGCCGTCATATAAGTGAAATTTAATCTGAGCCTGACTGAACTCAGGTGAAGTCCGTTCTAGATTGTGGCATAGTTTAAGCTTCTTCATTTTGTAAATTCGATCGCATGCTCACAAAATTTTGTCCCTGAAATGCTCCATCTATTACATTTGATTCTTGTTAATGATGACGGCGCTCGGGGACCCGGTTGCCCATACTCTTGACCCGCCACATACGCTGCCTTAATCTGGAGCACAACAGGGAGGAAGGCCCCTCACTGGCTGGCAAAGATATTTAGGGGTTTTACTGCAAGGTTACCATTTCTAATATGCGGATTAGTATGTCGGTGGCAAGAAGGCACACCGCTGGCAAATTTGACAAATAAAGATGATTAGATAGTATCGTGTTCCATAATTCCAATTCGCAGATGATGCTCAATAACATGTAAAAACATTGTTCCAGGACTTGAGTAAAATGCGCATGATTCTCAAAAATTAAGACTATTTTTCGCCCATACCCTAAGGAAGAACCTGGGTTTATGGAAATTTGAGACCAGGAAAATACACAGAATGCGGTAGTCATACCAAGGCGAGCTAAAATAATGATACTCATATTTCGTGAGGAGTGGTTTAAAAATAACGTATTCATCTGACTTGTTTAAAAATGGAGTGGCGGGGTAGTACGCAGGTCGCGCGGATGTTGGCCAGAAGTCCCAGACTCAAATACAGGAGATGCCGGCAACTCCCTCGAGCAAACACGGTTCGTGTGATGTTCTGGGATACATAATAACCAGGCTAGGTGACACAGAAAATAACTACGAGGGTCATCCGGAAAGTAGTACCCGTTCGTGCCGCATGAAGTGCTGACGACGCGAGTAGCCGCTGGACGAGGTCAGATAGCTTCAGTGGCTTGTCTGCCTTCTCTGAGCCAAGTTGCGTGACGCTAGCATTGCCTGTGTTGTTTCTGTGATTGTTTACAATGTTTAAAAAAATTGAGAACGCCGCCAGTTGTGAAGTGAGGGCAGTGATTAAATTCCTCAATGCAAGAAACGTTCGCCCATGTGATATTCATCGCCAATTAAAGGAGGTGTATGGAGACAATGTAATGGACGAGTCGTCTGTTCGGCGGTGGTGTCGCAACTTCAACATGGGGAGGGGGAACACACACGACGATGAGCGTTCGGAGAGACCGTCTGTCATTACAGACCAACTGGTGAGCTCAGTTGACGAATTCGTGAGGAACGATCGGCGCGTCACAATTGATGACATCTGTGAGCATTTTCCCAATGTTTCTCGAACAATTGTTCATGAAATTGTTAAACACCATCTGCATTATGCAAAAATTTGTGCAAGATGGGTCCCTCGCGTATCTCAATGAGCTGGCGGCGAAGGACTATGCAGCAGGAATACAGAAACTTGTCACACGTTATGACAAATGCCTTAATTTGCTTGGAGATTATGTTGAGAAGTAGTTTAAAGTATCCTCTTTCAAATAAAATTTTTTATGTTTGTTAATATTTACTTTTGTGTCTTTATTTCACGAACGGGTACTACTTTCCGGATGACCCTCGTATAACCGCCCCCTGCATTGGAGGCACGATTGTCACACCGTAAGCTGAGCTCCTGGGCTTCACAACCTCGATGTAATAATGCCCAACACTGAAAACATTACAATTAAATTTGTTGATTTCCATTGCCTGGAGGACAAAGATTTTTTAATTCATAAGATCCGAAGTGTATAAGAAAATTAAGTTTCCCTGAGACACTCATAAAATATATACGATGACGATTTTAAATTCTCCAGATTATAGCGGTGAGGACACTTCCCACATGGCATTCGCTGACGTGGACTTTAAATTGGTTCCGTGAATAAGTAATTCTTTGTGCATCAGCATTTCAACGCTTCACGATTACCTTTGGACCGCAACCCCTAATTAACTTCTCTTCGCCTTAACAGCTAGATAATACGAAAACATGCTCGCGACGAAAGTTTGGAGGTCGCGGATGCTTACAACGCCTGGGCCGAAATAAATTACACGTCCCGTCCGATGAGGCTTTTATGGCAGGGGGGAAGGGGGGTAAATCGAAAGGGGAAGGAGTGCGGGAGAGATGGTTCCCGCGCGGTTTTCCTGTCGCACTCCCGCTCGAGTAGCGCCGCGAGGCATCATCGTTCACTCTCCAGCGCGGCGTCTTCAATCATGAAGGGAGACATATCCCTCCCATCATCCTTCCTTAAGCTCTCGCCCTCCCTTCTGCTGACCCACCCGCCTCCTTTCGTACCACCATCGAAACCAAAAGCCCCTCCTCCGTCAGCCAACTTCGAAGAGGCCATCGCCCTCACTGGTACGTTCACAACTTACCTCTCATCAACTCAGGATGAAAGGCTCTTTTGATTACATACATTCTTGCATTGTACCCTGCAAGTCACCGCGAGGGTGTGAATACGCAGCAGACTACTTTCCACAAAAAATATTTCCCCCCCAAAGCGCGATCGAAAAACGCTATTCTGGTTCCTTAAGGTTCGTGGTCCAAATGATATGTTAAATATATCTGTTATATGTATCGTACACTTAATTTCTCGAATTTTATTAGCATGATCTCTCCTATGATGGGGCTAATAATATATTTTCAACATCATTGCTGAAGATACATCCTCCCGAGTTTTGCAAGGGATTTACTCTGTAATGCTTCCCTAGAAGAGCCCAGAGGCTTCTCAATATGAACGCTTCAAAAGTTCTATGAGGATACGGACATTCCATGCTTGAATATATAACGCAATCAAGATAATCCTTTCCAGGGCATTTTCTTAAATTGCCTTTTGTGTCATGAATTCTAGGAGATATAATTAATTTTCGCCTATTTTAACATTCTGTATCAGCGATCAGACCATGTAGAAAAAATGCAGCTGTAAAGTACCATTACCATAACCTTAATCGGACAGAATGAAATTTGAGAGATCGCACAAATTGTACGTAAAACGAATATCAAACTAATATTTGGCTCTAGATTACGGATCAAGGCCAACAAAGGTTCGGAAACAAGCACTTAAGATATGAATTAGTTTTTACCATAAGAGTGTTGTCGCGAAAGATTATCCACGTTGAGTCAAATAAAATATAATATGGATAAATGTACAATGAGGTTGGCACAGATTAGGTATTACTATTTTTATATTTTCCATTAAGCTTTTTCGTGTAATGTAACTTTAAATTACGGAAATCCCCAATTCAAGCAAAAGGTACCATCCAAATGTTCATGAGTATTTTTCTTTTAACTAGAAACTAAGTTTGAAATTATCTACTCGTATTCCTATTTTTTACATCAGGATATTGAAGAACAATGCTGCACCCATCGTAAAAACTAAAAGTAACTATTAATGAAAGGTTGAGAAAAGAATAATGGAAGTCAGACGAAACAGGTACCAATAAAATGGTAATCGTTGATATTTTAGTATCCTGCAAGCCACCGCTAGGGTGTGTGGCAGGGGGTTAAGACATACCAGACTGATTTGTTACACACCAGACTAATTTAAATCGTTAAATCGTCAGGGAAATGCCCATATCATTTTACACTGAGCTCACCATCCCTCAGCTTCATTATTCAAACCATTTAATCTCAAGTATCTATGAGCATAACGCGGAGACTGGGACAGAAACTCGGAGTGCGTGCTATTTGGATTAATGGTGAAATCCGAAATAACTTTGAAGCCAAAGGTGACGTCATTGGTAGACATCAATGCAGCGTAATTTCATAAGAATACTCCGAAATGATTAACTAAGGCAATAAGCTTCCCAAGGATTAAACGTAAAACAGAGAAATCAAGTTGTGGATATCGATGGCAATATCTAAATACAAATCAGAAACTTACGCCTAAAATCTACAGTATTTCACTTCTGACAAGCCTGATTAAGTGTTACAGACATTTTATGGTATCTTAAGGTATTTTGAAGCAATTTTCCCCTTAACGCGCGAAATTGTGCCACGGCAAAGGGTATCGAACGTAAGATTATGTAATAACCCCTAAACTCATGTTCTCCAGAACAAAACAACATGTCTGGAGTGCTCAATGTATGAATGCGAGAGGCACAAAAAGTATGCAAAAATAGGTCATTAGGTGAAAAAGTAGTGCTGCAGTCATAGTTCCAGGGTGGCCACATGATCGATTTCAAATTCAAAATTAGTCTAGCTTTTTAAAGATTGACAATTGACGATTTTAAGGTTTTTTTGGAGTTATCTACATAGTCTTTCGATATTATGTTTTTGCTAACCTGATTACTCATAAATTTATAGCGATTATCTACATATTCGTGATTTGTGAATCATTGCTTAAATTTTTGCCTGAGTACCTTTCCCTAATTTATGCTAACGAAACTAGATCCATTTAGCTCATGAAGACACCCGCTGAAGTGGATAATTAACAGTCACCATGCATTTTTTCACTATGAGATTAAATTTCCCTAACGGAAACCCAATGGAGAAAGTCGAGAATTTCAGAATCAAACATTTGAGCGCCTAATTTAAGAGTACATCAGGTTACTGACTATAGGTTCCATTACTGATATGACGGTTTCTAGCGGGTAACATCAAGACTCCTGATGTTGATTACCGGAATACTCTACAATAAAGTAATACTATCGAAATATTTACAAATTTTTCGCGTGAATAAAAAAGTTTCGATTTTCGCTTACCAGGCGCGCAGTGTACCCTTAGAGGTACGTTGTTAAGCGTCCGGTTTTGTTACAGGTAAAAAGATGTAGCTGCAACAGCAAACGCAAAACCAGATGCATATAAATGTAGCTCAAATCAGCTTCAATTATTCTGACTTCATGCAACCAAATAGGACCAACCAATAGGATTGGATTTTACAACCAAAAGTCATTGAAGCGGCATTTTGAATGTTAAATTGTAAGGTTTTTTTACGTAAATAATCGTCATCTTCCTAAATTTTCTGTTTAAAATACTCTCGTCTTCGAGAGTTATCTTGTGATAACGTGCCATTAAATAATCGTTTTAAACCTGTATTTCTCCACGGCAACGATGCGTTGGTCTGCGGCTGATACATGCTCACGTAAAATTTACAACGGATCGCAAACATTTAACTTGATAGAAAACTTTTAAAGAGTTTATCATCACCAGCATTTTAATCCTAAGATTGGTTTACTGCAGCTCTCCATTTGTTTCTATTCAGCGTTAACTCCCTCACTACCTGACAGGTTCTCTGTTTTGCGTCATTAATTTGTCCTACAGTATACTTGTCTCTTGGTATTCCTGATGGGATCTTTCTTTTTATTACGTTTCAAGTAATCCATTGTGCCTCAAGGTCCGTCCAATCCATCTCTTTGCTGCAAGGTCCCCCATATGATCCTTTCCTCTGCTGCTCTTCTATATACTTCCTCGTTCCTCACTTTATCCGTCTTCTTTTTTCCTCTGTAGTACAGAATATTACGCACTTTATATGCTTAAATTGTTCAAAAGCCATTATGATTCTTAGAACCAACACCAGAACGTTTTGAATTTTCATATACGAACCACCATGAGATCGGCAATGTGCCTCTCTCTCCCTCCTTTCCTTGCGCAACGCAATATAAAACACCTAATGAGGCATTGGACGCCAATTTCTAATCAATTCGTTACCATCGAGAACACACAAACCCCGTTAATGACGCCTAAGTACCTATATGGCATAATTTACTGGGAATAACAGTTATAGAATCTTATCGATTTTAAAACTTCCCAAGTAGCAGAGAAGTTTCACACTATGTAACAGCGACATTGACATAATGCGGAGCCCAACATCCAGTCAAAGTGTAAAAAAGGTATGGCAACGTAGCCGCAACATCCATACGATTTTCAATTTTCCATCGCACAACGTTCAACGTAATTATTTCTTGTTAATTTATCCATTCCACTGAAAATACATATGTGAAACAAAATGTGAAATTTGTGTTACTATTTGCGAAAAAGGCGACCGTATTATAGAAATACAAGTTACAACTTGTATGTAATAGGGTGAAAAGGTGCTCTAACGCTTTACTATAGTCTAAGATGCATGTGCGTAGACTTTCGATTTCGTGAATAGATGTTAGGGAGGATCAGTATGGACACGTTCATGACATTTCTCATCATTTATTCCCAGGCCAAGGTTCGAGATGCCAGTGGCTGGTCGTCTTAACCTGCGGCTTCTGCATACTATGTGGGATAAGTGAGACGGTCGGCATTTCTTATCTACTTCCGGCTGCAAGGTGCGATTTACATCTTACGCCCGCCGATAAAACACTTTTGGGAGGTGTGACTGCTACTGGTGAGTTTTATCATATGGTACTTCAATCACTGATTTATTACACCATCCATGATCTCAGTTACGATCTCAGATCCCACTTACAACACTTACGAAACTCGGCTAAATTTTGGATGAGATTATGAAACGATAGCTGTATCAAAAAACAAACAAAAAGAGTTTCATAAGTATGTATACAAAAGTGAGGTGGAAGGATATTGCTTTTGTTGGTAGCCTAACAGACAGGCTTTTCAGATTTTTTTGCTCTCACAATTAGCTTCTCGCTACTTATGAATTAAGACTTATATCCATCACTCAACATTTCACATGCCATACACAATGATAGTTGATGTATTGCTAATTTTGACCAGGATAATATAAGACTTCAATAATATTTTACTCCAAAAATAATATTTTAAAATAAATGTTCTTTCCATGTACATATATTTCATACTAACGATGTTACCAGATAGGTGACAATTTTCTTACTTTCTGTTGCAAAAGTGAAATAAAGGTTGAAATATTGGTATATTTTTCTATTGAATTGAAATATCTTTTCAAAATGTATTTGTTAAATAGTCATTTTTGAGTGACAGCTCATTGAAGTTTATAGTTGTTTCTTCGTGAAACTAGACCTATGTGGAGTAAAGTTCATCAATGAAAAATCTGATATTCAATTATGTGATTTCTGTTATAAAGGACAGCTCCTAACCATTTGTAATGTCAATGGAAGAAAAATACAGAAGTACCCTACTAAAAAAATCACTAGGGAAGCTCTCACCTAGATTATCTATGTGAAAATGTGAAGTTCTGTAAAAAATGTATGTGTGCCTTAGCATGGATAGGGGGACTTCGGCCAATCACCAGCGTACAAAGATGGATCAATATGAATAAAATAGTAAGATATTACAGCTTGCTATGTTACAATGGTTTGTACTTAATTTCAGTCAATCTGGTATTTTTAGTAGGCCAATTCCAATGACAATGAAGAATAAAAGATTCAATTCATTGACAATTTTATTCCACCACCAGGAATGGTGCTTTCTTTATGGCCTTGGGGATTGCTGGCAGATTCATGGGGGAGACGACCTGTTCTACTGACATGCCTGTCTTTGGACACTGTTTTCGGAATACTGTCCAGCTTGGCCCCTTCTCTCAATTTCCTATTAGTCTGTCGGTTTTTCAATGGCCTAAGGTGAGAGTTATGAAACTTCCTCAAAGAATCATCCACTAATTCCAATCTGCCAAATAATTATTCTTTTGTCTTTTATTTTAATTTCCACATGTAACAGTGTAAGTGGACCATCAGCAGTGTCTTATGCTTTTCTCAGTGAATATCATGGGGAGGCTGCAAGACCAAGGGCAGTGGTCACAAGTGGTCTCTTTGTAGCATGCGCAGTTATTGGATTGCCAGGTAAATGGATTTCAATTTTCCCAATGTATTAATATGTAAATTTTGTGAGCATCATAATATAAAAAAGGCAATTAATTCAAAGAAACTGCTGCAGGAGATGGCATAACTGTAACTTTTAATGGAGTCATCCACCAATGCATATTACAATGCAACAATTTCATTGAATAAAAATCATTCCCCTTTACTGGGATACGAGTGATAAATAATAAAATATTAAGATAAAATTTAGGAATATAAGAAGATGCCTTGATAGCTTAACTGGCTGAAGCACTCAGCTGGACATCAAAGAATATGGGTTCAAATCCTGGTAAAGGCAAATGCTTTTTACACCCTGAAATTGTTGCATTCCAAGGTAATCAATTTTGGACAATATTAGCCTAGTTTTTAGATACATCATTACGGTGGCCTGCACCCACTCATTGTACCATGTATAAGTGAGGGTACAAGACATCAAACCAATATATGGATTGACTTGTTTATGAAGAAGGCTTTTAATTTAATCCCTCTGCAATAATTTCAAGAGCTGACTTTTCATTACACCAATACCATACTTTATTTGATAGAATGTCATTGTAACTCAATAGATTTTAAAAAAATTTTGGAATGGCCCATAGATATTAGAAAGGGCAGTAGCTACCTAAGAGTGACATTTATTTCAAAGTCCAATCTCCAATTTACTTAAACTCTGTGGTGGAGTAACAAGCTCCTAAAGGACGTGTTACTGTGTTCTCATTAAATTGGAATAATCAGTGACCCAAATATTTTTGCACCAAAAAAATAATCATATATGTATGCACCAAAGATGCATTTATAGGCACATGAACAGGCTATAGCAGTCCTGGAGTTACCTATAATTTATGATAAAACGGTACAGTCTAAATTTTTACTTCAGACAGTTTCTGAACTAGAGACCTCAAAACAGTTGAGAATGATTTTCTAAATACTTTAATTAGTCTTTTACTTCACTGACAAGTTATAAAATTTGCCGTGGACGTTATGAAGACTTCAATGAACCTACATGATATTCTAAGGAGTGATGTGGCAGCTCTAAACCGTAATAAATCATAATGAATCTGTAAATGAAGTTCTGGTTATTCAAATTCATTTTTCTCTGAAAATCATATAGTCACAATCAGGCTGATTAGCAAAATATTGATATCAGTTGGTTATGCCCAAGGAATATACCGCCATTTATTTTTTACACAAAATGCAAATTCCATTATACTATTGAATCAAAATAATGCCTATTTAAATGTTTACATGATTAGTAATTTCAATAATGCTTAGACATAGCTACAATGACAGGACCAAGTCATCTGCCTTTATACCACAGAGCCAGTTTCATTGAACTATTTAACTAATAATGAAATAAGGACAATTTGCACTTTTCCACAGTTTATTTAACGTACGACGCGTTTCAACTCACAGAGTCATCATCAGGTACAAGGCATGGCTCATCAGGTACACTCATGACTCTGTGAGTTGAAACGCGTCGTATGTTAAATAAACTGTGGAAAAGTGCAAATTGTCCTTATTTCATTATGATGAACTTCCACGACCTCAAGCCTGAATCTGTTGAACTTATTTAACTAATACTCCTCCTACATGCCACTAATAAACACGCTGTACTAACTGAAGAATGAGTGTGCTCAATACAATAACAATCTGTTTAACTAGTAGTATATTCTAACTACACTTTCATGTATAATTAAAAAACACTTGTTTTGAAATGGATGCGTCAACAAAAGAAAACATTTCATTTATTTTTTCATTATGTCCCTAGTCATTAAATGCTAACAATAAATTTAAGATTTCAGTGAGATTAAAAATGCATGTAAGTATTTTTTCTCTAAAACCTTTCATAAAGAAGACAGTGGGTAACTCAGAGAGGACAACTCCTATAAATTAAATGGTAACTAATAATTGGAGGCATTTTCCATCTTTCCCCTGACCTCAAAATATATTCTCTAATAATGTTGGCCCTAATAAGGCAATGGTGATGCACACTATAAATTTATTTAACGATCATTCTGAGTCACATATTTACCAAATTTTTAATCATTGGCAATAACAAATGTCTCTAGACAGCTTTCCAGTAAAAAGGAGTTAGGTAAGTATCATATAAAATTAACAATTTATTAAAATTCTTTTTTACTTTTACAAATAGAGTTGGCATTCCCAGTTGCTTCATTCCACAATAAAAGAAAAGGTGAACGGAATCCACGATTTTGAACAATTTACTCATAATTTTCTGTGAATAAACCTTGTCCATAATTTATTTTTTTCCCCATGGAATGCATTAACATATTTTACAGTAATATATATGCAAAAAGGTGTATCACTAAATGAGTGTTTCTCTTTACGAGTAAGATCGGGGAACAGATTATGTGCATATTATGAGGTTCCAAAAATTCTCCAAGTCTAGTTAATTTTTCTCTTTTAATGAACTTGAAGAATTCATCTACTGATTTGATAAATGGATCACATGACAGGAGTAAGGAACTGAATGGCTGAAGTTTGCTTGAAGAGAAGAGTAAAAAAATATCTTTTGGATTACTTAAGTATATTTAGTGAGTACTCACTTGGGTAAACATCAAAAGGCCCATATATGAAAAAACAGATTAATGAGAATTAAAGACACAGCTATCTTATAAAACCATTAATGGACTCTATCTCTAAATGTTATTTATAATTTGTTGATATGACCAAACCGGAGGGCAAGGCAATGGGCAGGAAATCAGTTTCCAAAGCAATGCTCACTGACATGCCCCTTTTCTCAGAAAAGCTCCTCAGCAGTAATGTTAAACGTCAACAGCCACTGCCTGGATGATTCTGACTCAGGAGATACACTTTCCCCTGCCCTGGGGCATTAATCTGTCATCCTGGAGAATTTACCTTATGATGATGGCACTTCCCAGTCTGATTTCAGCACTGCTATTAGCAGTGCTAGATGAGTCACCAAGGTTTCAAATGTCAAAGGGCAGAGAAAAGGAAGCTCTGAAGACACTTGCAGCAATGTATTCAGCCAACACAGGAATCCCCAAGTCTGAGTATCCGGTAAGAGATTATCACCTTATGGATGAACGGATCAATTGATATTAATATGCATGTTTTCCAAAAATACTAACAGTTAAATTATTGCATTTTATACTTAAATGTTTCATGTAAAATCATACAATTTTTAAGTTCCAAGAATTATGGTAAATAACTGGTTGAGCAAATATAACCTCTGATTATATTTACTCCACCAGTCATTTGCTATAAACGATTTGCTATAAACCTGCCCAAATTCTGGCCTCACCAAGTATTTAGAGTCTTGGCAAAATTATTGATTGCACCATTAGAGTTAAAAATGTATCATAAAAATCATTAAATACTAGAAATTCAGTGCTGATGAAATGACCACATATTCATTCATATTTAAATGGCAAGAAGGCTCTGTATATTTTTTAAATATTCTACATGTGGATCACTTGCTAAAAGTGGAGGAAATTGCATCATTCCTCGAAAAACAGATAGAACCCTGCAGGGTTTTTTTATGGGATAATAACAATTTATTCATAAATAAATGCTAAGAATCCTATTTGGCTAACCCAAAGAATCATAATTATTTTTAAAATGTTCAACAGTGTGATTGTTCTATTTTTATTTCAAATGCAATACATTCTCTTCAGGTGAAGTCTCTACAAATAGCAACAATCGCTGATGAACAGTCAAAGAAGGGAGGGCTTTTGTCAACTGTGCATGCTCTCTGGATAAAAATAAGCCCACTTTTTCATATGCCACTCCTGAAGCCTCTCGTGCTCTGCTGTTTGCTTCAGGCAGGAGCCTTCCTATGGTAAGGACATGTTTCGTGCATGGCTTCTAAGCTCTCCACTGATATAAATAATATCACAAAAGTATTAGGAATGATTGTCATAATATGACACGTCCATCCTAAGTAAAGCTTAAGCCAAACATTTGGTATCAACTACCAAATAACTCCATAATGCATGACCGAAAGCAATGGTTTCACTCAAGCTAAGATTTGTAAATTTGGGGTTTATAATGATAATACATGAAACCTCACTTTACTACCATGTCTTGGCCAAGCTAATTTAAAGAACAAATATTGCAGTGATTCCATGCAATCATTTCACAATGTTCAAACATTAACAAGGAATGGCATGACCACCAATTTAACCATCGTATAATTTGACTACTACCCAATTAAACCAACTTGTATAATCAGAGAAGAGAAGGGTACTATAAAATTAACTGGGCTCAGAGAGTTCCTGTTCTAAATTTGTAATCATAGCATTTTTAAAGGAACTATTTGTGTAGTTTCCAAGTATATTACAATTACTTTTGGTGAATTTTAATAGGGTATATTGGTTAATGGATTGACCCAAGAAAACATTGCTATATCATTTTCATTAATTAAACTACTATTTCAAAAGAGATTAATTCATTCAAATTTAGAATAGCAGAAATTTAGCAAACTGATAAGTTAACTAAATATACCGATCAAAAAGGGAAATAATAGTAAGTCTTTAGATTACTAAAGTATTTTTAATTTACATATGAAACATATGGCTTCAACGTCCATAATGCTTAACATTTGAAAGCAGGAAAGAATGGAGCCAAAACTGAAATTGTATCATATGACACTGTAATTAAAAAGTAAAAATTACTTAAATGTAACGGATTAATATCTGAAAACTATGATTAGATTGCAAGTAATACTTTAAAAATACAATTAGTACAAAAAGTACAAAATCTCAAAAAATATTCATCACTGGTAACACAGTTGCTTAATTCAGACCCCATCGCTGTACATTAAAACCATCTCAAAAAACCTGCTTTCTTATTTAGTAGCTCTTTTTTATCATTAATTCTCAAAGTGATACAATTTAAATTCAGATGAATAGAAAAGTTAGTATAATAATTATTAAAAAGCAGTAATGCAGCTGACTTTCTAGATTGGCTGTTTGAGATTTATATCATAGTCACTACTCCCAAGTAACCTCAATCATTAGGACAAGGCCATGGAGAAGAACATTTGTGTCACTCAAGATGACTTTCACACTGTTTAGTGCACCTGAAACTAGATTAGTATTCAACTTCAGTATCATAGAATAGAAAGAGCCACCAATATGCTCCATCCCCTCCCTGCATTTCCCCATGTGATTATTTTCTTCCTGATCCTATTTGGCTTAATACATCTGATTCTGGGTTAAAGAAGTCCTTTGATAAGAAATCTTAAGTGTGTGGTTGTTGAACTTTCAGCTTAGACGTCAAGTACATGAGTTAGCCTACATTCTTGGGTTGGAGGAGTGGAAAGATCCACTTATTATGATCAGAGGGATGATATAGTTCTAAATCAGAGCCCACAACAGTTTTAGTTTCAAGGAAAACAAAATAAATGTGTTTGCTTGTAAATACATATTTATGGTGCATTGAACTCACTGATAAGTCACGAACTCAATTTGATATGACCTTACAACTTTAGCCTGAAACAAATCCATTTGTGAATTTTAAATTTAATACTAAAATTGGAAAATATTCTGATTTCCCTCAATTTGTAAACCTTTTATACATGCATTATTTTTTACTCAAAACTACAATGTAAAATACATAGTGTTCTTTGGTTTGATTAGACAGAATATAGACGGTAGCTGAACTATATTCTCATTTTCCATGTCTAATTCCAAATAAGATAACCCAATTTTTTTTTCTTTACTCAATTTAGAACTTTTTAATCACTTCCGCCTGGGGACTGGGCAAAAGCATTGTATGGGAAGAGAGGCAATGAGACAGTAATGGCTTGAACAAACAATGTATATGTGTAATTTACCATGTGCGTATGATCATCAAGAATACTTAGGTTTGACCCCTGATGAATTTTTCTGGCTTCACTCAAGAATGTTTGCATTTATGACCCAAGAATTCTAGGACCCACTTCCCAATAATTTCACAGGGATCGAGTCATAATAAAAAAAAATCACCTTTAGAAGTAACAACAATAAAATTGTGCGATCCAATTTTAAAGGCATCCTATTAAACATAGATATAAGCCCTCTTCACAAACTTATATTGCTATTGTGTATGATAAAAATTAATATGTATTTCTATTTCTCTTCTTTAGTGCTAATGGACTTCTCATGTGGCTGCCAGATATATTTGGTCGTATTTCAGCCTTAGATATACCTTCAGGTCCCCTATGTGAAGCTCTTACACTATCATCTCTTCCCTCTATCATCTTATCAAAGGAAGGGGACCCATGCCAAGCATCTGTGAACACATCTGCCATTGCCAATGTACTTGTAATAGGTGGAACTGTTGGAATAGCTTATATCCTCACAGCTATACTTTCAGGCTTCATTAATAAAAGAATTTTCTTAGGTAAGTCTAACTTCTTTCCCTAATTATGATAATTAAGGACAAGAAAAATATTAAGAGAAAAATCTGCAGCAATCCATTTACATATTTTTATATACAATTGGAAATTACATATCTCACCACAGTGGTTTTAATACTCTAATCAGTCACAAATTGAAAATGACAGTGATATATTCAGCGATATTTTCATTTCATTTATGTTAATTTGAAGTAAATGGTAAAAATTTATGATGATCATTATTGACTTTAAAATTACTAACCAAAATTAGCATTAAAATAAAAACTTAACGGCTCATGCAGGCAATCTAAATTTTTATTTTTTATAATCAAAAGAGAGCAAAAGATCTTCCAATGGTATTTAGGAAACAGAAGGCATTGCCAACAGTAGAAGTTCTTCATTTTTCAGGAGCAACTTTGTCAAGAATAAAAACTACAGCATAGTATATGACATTTTGTGCAAGATTTCTAAAAAATATTTGCAAATTTTAAATAGAATTTTCCCTAAGAATTTAGCTAAAAAATGCTAAAGGTTTAATTACATTAAAACCTTCACAAAGATTCACTTCTTTCACAATTTTCTTGCAACAAAAAGCATAAACTATGTTCATTTTTTTTCTTTAATATGTTTAGATCATTGTTCCTGAATAACTAGTTATTAGGGAACTTTAAGACCCCAAAAATTTGATAGACACAAACTCTCAAACTGGTTTTATGTTATTAATTTCAATGCATACAATTTAATTAACAAGCCAAAATTAAGCAAGTCTATTGAGAAGACCCAACAGTTGGCTACCAAGACTGAAAGTATAAAGTCCCGGGGGAAAATGAGAGAAGAACTAGGTCTTGGTGACTTTGGGGTGAGTCATAATGCTGCATGCACAATTTATTTACTCATGGCAAAATTATATGTGGCAAGAGGTGATGCTAGGAACATAATTGATTATATAAATAAAACCATGAACACATTAATCAACCCTAGGGTCGGTTTGGTAGGTGATGGTAGAGTTCACCCAGTACTAAGCCCGATGGCATGTGAAATTCACAAATTAGGGTAGGGGGGGTCCAGTTCCTTTCCCTGTGCCGGTAATGGTTTCCTAGGAAGATCTGGTGCCCGAAAATCACATAGCTTGGGAATAGCTGAGGGTACCCAGAGAGGCTTGCCCAGAAATTGAACCTGGGGCCTCCAGTCAGCAGTCCAACGCTCTACCCCTGGACTACCACAACCCACTAAATATCATTATTATTATATAAATATATGAAGTCTAAATTCTGACCGAATGTAGTAACATGAATTCTTGAGGTGTGTTTGTAGTAAAAATGTAAGAGAGAGGGTGAGAAATGAGTGAACAATGAAAATATGTATATACAGTGGATGCACCAAAATATATGAGTATGAAAGAAACCTGCTATTTCAGTTTAGCCATCTTGATAAAATGGATGAGAGTCAAATCACAAAACAGAAATGAGAATATAGAGCTAATGGTGTCAGAGGAAGAGTTAAGCCAAGAAAGTTCTGGATGAATGTGGTTTAAGAGACTCAAGACAAAGAATATTAGGAGTCCCGAGAACAAAAGAGCATGAGAGATAATCAATTTATGAATGAAGGAGACAAAAATGTCTGAATAGGACATTAGGAGGTAATATTAATGTAAAGTTAGTTCCCAAGACGTTTTTAATAGAAGATTACTGTCAGTTAAATGTGAATATCATGAGGTCATTGCCTATACCCACCACAATTATTGAACGTCTATGCTTATGCTCATGCACTTATAGAAGAACTTTGTGTATGCTGTAATTAACCTTATTGTCAACTAAATATTGCGGTAGGAGGTACTTGAGAAGCATTTAAGGTAAACATGGGTGAGATAGGGCAGGGTTGCCCAAGGGGCGGAGGGGAAGAGGGAGTATCTGATACAAACTGCACCATTAAAATTTTGGGGAGATTGAAGAAAAAAAATTAAAACCGAATATTTAAAGATAATGGAAAGTTTGGCAAAAATATTTACTTTATTTTCCGAAGTGGTTGAACAATAATATTCATGCCTAATTGAAAATTGATGCATTCATGTATCATTGATAAAATTCTATTCTCTAGAACAAGGTATGTTACACTTGCATTAATCAAGTGGTGTACAGATAGCTATCTATACTTAAATGTAAATAAAAGTAAAATGGTGTACTTTTCAGACAATAAGAATGTGACAGATAGTCTGTGGGTGAAAAGTAATAACCACTCATTCGAGCAAGTGATGGAATGTAAATTTTTAGGTATTTCCTTGAGCGCAAATATTTCTTGGGATACATGTGTAAAAACAAGTTCAACAGATTCAGGCTTGAGGTCGTGGAAGTTCATCATAATGAAATAAGGACAATTTGCACTTTTCCACAGTTTATTTAACGTACGACGCGTTTCAACTCACAGAGTCATCATCAGGTACAAGACAAACTAAATAGTAAGGAGACCTTATTTATATGTACAGAAGATGTGGTTGGGGAGGGAGAGTCGTGTAGGGGAGAGGAGGAGGGGGGGGGAGGAGAGGCGGAGAGGTTATAAAGAGCGAAAAATGGGGGGTTAATGACAGGAAAAACCGCAAAGTGGGGGACAAGGGGCTGGAGTATCGGGAGCGGGTTGTTGTATAGCAGGGGGTTAAAGGCTTAAGGACATAGGGAAGGAATTATCAGTAGGAGATAGTGGGGGGGGGGGGAAGATGGGTTGAACAGGTAACTTTCTGGGAAGCAGAGCCCACTGCTGGTTTTAGTGGAAGGGATGAGCCACGTGCTGCGAGGGGGGGGGAAGGGGGGGGGGAAGTGCACTAGTTAATTCTTGGAAAATATGATGACCGGTGGTAGTGGGCAGTGAGAGACCCTGACAGGGGGGGGGAGAGGAGAAGGTAGGAGGGTGAAGTCATGAAAGAGGAGGGGCAGTAGGATTTTGATTCTTGAGTTTATTAATCGTGAAAGGGATCTTGAGGAGGGGTGAATGGTTCACAAAAATTTGTTCATTTAGGAGAACATTGTGGTCCTCCTGCAGTATTTCCAATTGTTCCAATGTGTCCAGTTTCATCCCCTTATTCTCCAGGTGGAGGATTTCCGGAACAAACTTGCACTCATGTGATGTCCTTATTAGATGTTTGGCTAGGAGAGACGTTTCATCCCCTGATGTCCAGCATCTCTTATGTTCTTTCACTCTCGTGATGAAACCTCTCCCAGTCTGGCCTATGTAGCACTTTTCACAGGAATCACATTTCACTTTGTACACACCGGATTGAAGGAGGGGGTCCAACTTGTCTTTATTTCTGCATAATATCCTCCCTAGTGTGGAGGGGTTGTAAAGGGAAACGTTATATGTATCTTTGGGGAAACGTCTGGCTAATTTGTCCTTGAGGGGACCAACAAATAATAATTTACACCACTTTTTTGTATTGTCTTTAGCGGGCCTAAGAGGGCAAATTTTGGAAATGGCAATTCTCTGGAGTTTTTTCTTTAGAATTTTCAATATTAAATTTGGATCATAGCCATTAGATGATGCTATGGATTTTATAATGTTGAGTTCCTTATTGAAGTTGGTTTTTGTGAGGGGTAAATTTACTAGTCTATGTAACATCGCATGGAATGCGGATAGTTTATGAGCATTAGGGTGACAAGAATCAGATGGAATGATAATGTTGCTATAGCATAGTTTCCTGAATACTGAAAAGTTGTGTTTGTTATTTTTAATGGTTATCGTGAGATCCAGAAAGTTTAGACCTATTTCGGACTCTATTTCCATGGTGAAAGAAATTTTGGGATGTTGATGGTTAAGTATGTTTAGGAATAAATCTAGTTGTCTCTCACTCCCTGTCCAACAGCAGATGATGTCATCAACATAGCGATACCAATAGAAGATATTTTTTAAAAGGGGATGGTTGGAATTAAATAGGTTTCTTTCGAAGTCGTCCATAAATATTTCAGCTAATAATGGTGAGAGAGGGGATCCCATAGCGAGACCATCTGTTTGGTGATAAAAATTTTTGTTGAATAGAAAATAACTCTGATTAGCACATAGTTCCATGAGCAAATGAATTTCTTTAGACATTATCGGGTCCACCTTTGATTGTTGGAGTATTTTTTGAACGAGGGACAAGGTCTTTTGGACGGGTACAGAGGTGAATAGATTTTTTATATCAAAAGATACGAGTTTAGAGTTGGTAGGTAGTAAGAGATGCTGGAGGTTCTGCGCTAAACTTATGGAATTTTTAACACCATGCTTTGTTGAGAAACTGGAAACCTGTCTAAATATGGTATTCATTTTTGTGGCCAATTTATAAGAGGGTGATCCTATGCAAGAAACTACAGGTCGTATGGGTGTTCCATCCTTATGGACTTTAGGTAGTCCGTTAAACCTAGGGGGTTGGGGGTTCATCTGGAGTAAGTACCTAATCTCACTATCTTTGAACAGTTTTTTGCAGGCGGAGAGGGCTGACTTCACACTATTATGAAATCTGGCTGTAGGGTCTCGAGGAATTAATACAAAAGGATTATTACCCCACTTTGCGGTTTTTCCTGTCATTAACCCCCCATTTTTCGCTCTTTATAACCTCTCCGCCTCTCCTCCCCCCCCCTCCTCCTCTCCCCTACACGACTCTCCCTCCCCAACCACATCTTCTGTACATATAAATAAGGTCTCCTTACTATTTAGTTTGTCTTGTACCTGATGATGACTCTGTGAGTTGAAACGCGTCGTACGTTAAATAAACTGTGGAAAAGTGCAAATTGTCCTTATTTCATTATGTGTAAAAACCCTTCAGCATAAACTCAGGCTCCACTTGCTATTTATCAAGACACCTGCATGAGACTGCAAGCAAAACAGTACTACTTGATTTATACTATGGGGAAATGTATTCAAAATATAACCTATTCATAATACTTTGAGGCTCAGCTGCCAATTCTCTAACAATCTTTAAAATGCAAAAGAAAGTCATCAGGATAATTACTGGGAAACCATTACACAATGTACCATTTAGGCCTATATTCCAGGAATTAAATTTGCTACTACTCCCATTTATTTATTTTATGTTTTTAATTCTGTGTATAAAAAACATCAGCAACTATTCCCTTAGCTCTGACTATCATCATCATTACACCAGAGGAAGGCACAAAATCAATTTGGGTAATATTAGAACTAAAGCATTCAAATTACTGCCCAAGGAAACGAGTATCAGATTATATAATAAATTACCCAAAAGTATAAAGGATACTATGGAAACTACTCAATTCAAACAGAAATTAAAAATGTAGCTACAATGTAAACTTGGTTGACTAATATCTCCACAATATTCCTGATCTTTGAGACAATACTTTTAGTTTATAGCAATACTCTTAGTCTAGTTTATATTAATGCTCTGTGCTTATAAATTTATATTTATGTGTATTTTACATTTAATGTGGGTTTGTGTATTTTACTGCATTTAATGTAATTGTTAGTACCATATTTTGTACCTCAATTAAGCCTGTATACATTTTACTCCTTTTTGACGTGCCTTATATCATGAAAATACACCAACCACCTAGTATGATTGTAATATGATCTCTGGGCAAATAAAATGCATTATTATTATTATGCTCACTTCTGTGATATCCTTGCAAAACATATTCATACACATCTAAAGCAATAAATCATGGCACTTAAAAATAACGGAATTCCATGATGTGCTTCTAGGTATCCTAATGCTGGTTGGATCAGCCATCGGTTTTGGTGTAGCACCATCAAGCCCATCATCTTTAACCCTTGGCCTCACATCTATTTTCCATGCATGTGCAGGAGTGTCCATCACTCTCCTCGGAGGACTGATTGCTGACATTTTCCCCACACAGCTAAGGTACATTTTTCCTAATCAAGGATATTTTCAAGGATTTTGTACCTAATTAATTTCATAAAACAACTTTAATCATCATATGACACAGTACTCTCATCCAACCTTAATGTGGTGGAAAGGCTAGTGTATTCTAATGATCCCTAGGGCTGTGCTGCAGGAGCAATGATAATTGCTCCTGAAGCAGTAGGGTTGCCCCTACCAGATAGGTCAAAGGGTAAGAAACAGATGAAAAAAAGATAATCCTCATATCATTTATAACTCAGTGAGGTGGCTACAAAGAAATCTGACCCCAGTGAGGCAGCCATGTCAGTGATAGTGTCATGTTAAAAACATTAAAAAGGAAGGCAACAGGAAACTATCACAATGGAATTCCCAAGGCAACTATGAGAGACACAGACCAGAGTATGAGTCCTGGCTATTATGAGAGTCAGCCTGCTGGGATGTGTGTAATGCAATCGTATACAATCAGCTGGTAGATATAATGGCGGGTGTCCCTGGAAGGAAGCATTTGATAGTGATGAGGGATTGGAATGTGATGATAGATAAAGGATAAGATGGTACTGAGGTAGGTGACAATGGCTTAGGAACAAGAAATGACCACAGTAAGAAAGCAATAGAGTTCTGCAAGAGATAGGGGTTGATCATAACAATCGGTGGGTTAACCCTTTAGGTGCTGTGAACATACCTAGTATGTTCACGCAGTAGGCTGCTATGAACGTATCTTTTTCTTCCTCTCTGTGGTGCGCTATCATAGTTCATATTTTATTAAAACTATATTTTTCAAAATAAATTAATGAAAATTTTCTATTAAATAGACAGAGAATGTATATTATTTTTCATTTTTTCCATATTTTTATTATTTAGATTATTTCATGGTCGCGGAAATAATTAAAGTTACGAAGATAAGATACTATTCTTTTTTGCCACGTGTGAGGAGTGGGTTTTTGGAGAATGAGCTGCAGCAAAAGGCTTGAGATACCACAGCAGGCATAGGCATACATGGAAAATGCCTGGGGATTCAGGAATACATCAGTTAAACTATATTTAAGCACAAAGTTAGGAGCAACATGATCAATTCACAGTTTCCCCAAGCAGATGTGGATTCAAGCTATAATTGAGTAATAATGAAGTGTATTGTCTGATTCTAAAAGATATAACAGGGAAACTGGTAAAAGATAAGTCAGAAAATTATTGATTGAACCAGAGAAGATTCAAGACAGATGGAAGGAATATACGAGGGTCATCCGGAAAGTAGTACCCGTTCGTGCCGCATGAAGTGCTGACGACGTGAGTAGCCGCTGGACGAGGTCAGATAGCTTCAGTGGCTTGTCTGCCTTCTCTGAGCCAAGTTGCGTGACGCTAGCATTGCCTGTGTTGTTTCTGTGATTGTTTACAATGTTTAAAAAAATTGAGAACGCCGCCAGTTGTGAAGTGAGGGCAGTGATTAAATTCCTCAATGCAAGAAACGTTCGCCCATGTGATATTCATCGCCAATTAAAGGAGGTGTATGGAGACAATGTAATGGACGAGTCGTCTGTTCGGCGGTGGTGTCGCAACTTCAACATGGGGAGGGGGAACACACACGACGATGAGCGTTCGGGGAGACCGTCTGTCATTACAGACCAACTGGTGAGCTCAGTTGACGAATTCGTGAGGAACGATCGGCGCGTCACAATTGATGACATCTGTGAGCATTTTCCCAATGTTTCTCGAACAATTGTTCATGAAATTGTTAAACACCATCTGCATTATGCAAAAATTTGTGCAAGATGGGTCCCTCGCGTATCTCAATGAGCTGGCGGCGAAGGACTATGCAGCAGGAATACAGAAACTTGTCACACGTTATGACAAATGCCTTAATTTGCTTGGAGATTATGTTGAGAAGTAGTTTAAAGTATCCTCTTTCAAATAAAATTTTTTATGTTTGTTAATATTTACTTTTGTGTCTTTAATTCACGAACGGGTACTACTTTCCGGATGACCCTTGTATAAGAGACTATATGGTAAAGACATTGGGTCAGCAAACTTAGATATAGAAAGAGAATATGATGTAGATAAGAATAGCTTAGGCAAAGACAGACTTGATGGTGAGATAGAGGGGACACTAAGGGAACTGAAATCAAATAAGGCAGAGGTGGTAGACAACATTCACATAGAACTACTTGAGGGTTTAGGAGGATGTGGGAGAAAGAGTTTTCATGGACTAACTCATGGCATTTATGAGGGAGGATTTCGGCTGGAAGATTTCATAAGATCATTGTTAGTTCCCATCTGAAAAAAGGGAATAGTAACCATATAAAAGGACTACAGAAAAATAAGTTTAATTTCATTGACAGCTAAATAGGTAATCAGGGTCATCAATAAATGGATGCAGAGCAGAAAAAATCGTTACTTAGGAGAGAGGCACGTGTGTTGCCTTAGCAGTAATGAGGTCACTAATAGAGAGGAATATAGAATACAATCAGGATATATTTGTCTGTTTCGTGATTATGAGAAGGCATTTGATATCAGTGTATTGGATGGAATCAATGAATGTATTACAGAAGATAGGAGTAGATTCGAGGAATAGGAGATCTATGCACAACCTATACATGTCATAGACTGCTCAGATGTTGGATGGTGAGGTGGGCTGGTCAGTGTTATAAATAGTGATGAGACACAGGTGCTCATAATCACCTGTGCTCTTCAAAGAATGTGTGGAAGAAAATTTTGAAAGGAATGAGAAGACCTGGAGATAGGAATGAAATACGGTGGTTCATAAAATATATTTGGTTTGTAAATGATCAAGATGGTTTTTTTACAGTGCAGAAACATGGTTCAGAAACAGAAGCAAAGCAATAGGCTAAGCTAGGGTTTTTTTGAAATGCAGGTGCAGAGAAGGATGGAAAAGGGGAAATTTACAGAAGAGAAAACAAATGAGCAAGTTCTTTACATGGTAACAGAGAATAGAGGATGTTATGGAGAAATTCAAAGGAGGTAAGCATGATGGAGGCAGAGCATTTTGATTGGCAGTGGGATTTTAAAGATTGTGGTAGAGGAGAGGATGTTAGACAACCAAGGAAGGGTTAGGAAAATGACCATTTTGGATGATATGATGGAAGAAAGAAATATGCAGAGCCAGAGAAGCTCATTTTAGTGGTGAATACAAGTTGCATGTTTTTAGGAGAGACCAGGAAAAATATCGTTGTACTGTTTTATAGTCTGTGTCCATCCAAAATCTACTTTAACCTGTAGACTACCATTAATAATAATTACTCAATATGCTGGAAATTATGAACAAGACAAAACAAATATTTATTTAACAATAACTAATTTAAAACTATAATTTTTTATTTGATGGGATTAAATATTTTTGAAAAACTTCAGCTAAATAAGAAATATTTTCATGTCATTCAAAGTTACTGGCATTATTAATCATTAAGTTGTTCTATAAAGTATACAACCTTTTAGATGAACTACTAATAATTATCTAATAATGTTAATTTATGTAAAGAATAATCTGCAACCTTAAGTCCATCAAATTTTCATTAGAGCTGCCTCATTGAGCATATCACTTACATTTGGACGACTTGGAATGGTAGGAGGTTCTACAATCATTGGAACCTTACTGGAGCTTAACTGTGAATCTGCATTTCACCTTGTAGCTGCAGTAGCTTTGGGCAAGTATAAATTGTAACCATCATTTCATCAATCCTTATTTTACCACCTTTGACTGCATATAGCCAAAGAGCAAAATGAATAATAGCTTGGAGAAAAATCTATCAGTAATCATCATAATTTAATAAATGACTTCCAATTTTACTCTTATTTATTTAGAATACTCCAATCTAAATTTCATACAGATGGAGTCACCTTCAGATATAGAAGGTCAGGAAAATTTCATTTTGGTTACATCATAAGGTTCATATTTATCTAAAAATTTGTGTTGAGTTCCATCCAATTGTATATCTCAATATATGCATAATATTTTTCCTGTAACTTACTGCCAAAATGCTATCTTACTCCAATATTATCTAGAACTTTTGAGCAGCTGGTTTTATGATACAAATATAGATTTAAGGGCAACATGGGCAATGGCAAGAGAGACACTGACTCTTCATCTTCAATGTTAAAGGTTTTCTTTTAAATTTGGGGTACATTGAGATTTAATTTAAGACATCCATTTAAACCGACCAATAATTATGACTTTAAGCAAATGTAGGTCATGGAAAGAAGCTTTTTTGTACCATTAGTAATGACATTACTTGGCTGGAGCCTGATTTTTATTTGGCTTACTCAAAAAACTGAAGATGATGTTGCATAAATTTTACCTGCTATTCAAATTATTATGGAAAAAAGGAGTGCTCGCAGTTTTTATTGTCATTGGCATAGCCTGAGAGAGAGTGATGGGGAGCCAAAATCAAAATGTTATTACGCAACCCAGAAGAACATAATTCCACCACAACAGTAACCATTGGTGCCTTATTAAAATTCTTTAGTGCCACCTAAGAGTAATTCAATAAGCTGCTCCTTTTTCAGGCGTGTTTCCGTGGAATTCCATTAGATTCAAAGATGGAGCCATAGTTCAAAATGAGAAATGACTACCTTGCAAAAATCAGTGTCTTAATATTTTCAAAATGAAACTTATAAACAAATAATCATGCAATAGCACATGCATAATGAAACACTAACCCAACAAAAATCAATAAAATTTTTATATAATAATAATTATTATTGTATTATGTCTTGATTAAGAGTCACATTCTCTGATATTTCTTCCTGTTGAGCTATAGGGCAGAGTTTACACAATTGAAAACATATTTAGAGTCCCTTTTTTATTGAATTACACTTAAGAATCCGAAAATATCAATTTAATCAGTGAATAATACTTTGTTTTGTAGAATAGTATGACAGTTTGTGTTCAGCACATGAGTTGCCGGCCAATCCTTGCTGAAGGCACTGGATGAGCATGAAAGTTAAATCACCAGTCTTTAACCTTTCAGGCTTCACTTTATGGAATTTTTTGATGACCACATTAAATGAGTTTGTAATTTTTCACAGAATTTATTTTAAGATCCAATACATTGCACCGACTTGTAGCATCATCAGGTACTGATGATGCCGCATGCTGGCGAAACGTGTTGTACCTTAAAATAGAGACTGGAAAATTACTAACTAATTTAATATGGCCACCAGTCTTTATTTTATGAAATCATATGTTGGTACCTTCACCTTTCCATACAACCTGGAAAGTGACTAAATACTTATGTTTGGGGGAGAGAGATTGTGGAGGGGCAGAGGGTGAAAAGACAGATGAGAGGAGGGCAAGGTATACAGCAGGGGTTGATAACAGTTGCAAAGTAATATGGGAGAGGTCAGTTGAATGTAACACTGAAGGTGAATGGAGATAACAAATTTCATTGGCCTTACCAAGCATAGTATCAGATTGAATAAATTAAATGTCTCCAATAGCCATAAACAGTTTACCTTTCAAAACAAAGCACAAATAAGGTTAGTTGGCTAATGCCACAAGTCAAAGGATGGGGTAAGGGTAAATAAGGAAAGAGATAAGAAAGGTGAATACAAATATATTGAGTGAATACGAATTTATATGTAATCGTAGTCATAAGCATAGGGGCCCTTGAGGCGATATTAAGATGCAAGGTGTGTGGCTTATGCAAATTTATATGCATGTATTGGGAACAAATCATGGCTATCATGGAAGTTAAATTCATGCGACACAAACAGGCCCGATCGAAAAATTGTTTTCTTAATCATGTAAATAAATGTTGCATATATGTTTTCATTGTGAATGAATACTAATTGATGCCAGATCCCACTATTAATACCTATGTAACAATTAAAATTAATAAAAATAACAATTTTTAATGCTGAAATATATGTTATTTTAACTTTCCATTGCATATAAATATTGTGAGCAAATAGTAGGACAAGATAAGACCCATATTTCATTTCTCTTTTGGGCAAATGCATCTTCTTTAATAATGTATTTTGGAAGAGTATGTTTGCCAGTATTAGGCAAAATGTTTTTGGTGCATTTGATGGACACCAATACCACTATCATTGATTAACAGAAAGAAAATGTGAAAAGGTGCAAAATTCTATATTTCTTTTAAGGAAAGATTATGGTTATAATTTTGCATCAAGCACATGTATTATGCCTCATCACTGCTTGCAAAAAAAAATTACAGTGCTCTTTATTTATAATCAAACAATTGCATGGAATATAACTCTAAACACAGCATAAAATACATTTTTGGAATATTATTAATGCATGTGTGTGATAATTATTTCTTTTACACATTAGATCAATGCATAAAATACATTTTAGACTATTGACTACTCAAAGACATTGATGTTTATGTATTCTGTTTTTCAGCTGTTGCACTTCTGAGTCTCATGTTGCCAAAAAAACAGAATCCAAGCACATTGGCATGAATAAATATATTTTGCGAGTGATGAGTCTAATGGCACCATGATACACTAGGAGCAAAGAAGAGCCCAGAAGGTAGTAAGGAATCTCACATTTGCGAATCCAAGACTACTGCATGACACTACATTCCATTGATTCCCAAATTCTGTACCAGTCATAAGGATGATAAAAGCAATTTTATTGTTTTCGTTTAAAGTCAGTCATTTGTCAACACAGCCATTTCACTTAATCCACTCATTCAGCCACAATATTTATTTGAAGAGCATACAAAGTTCATTATAAGCATAAAATGGACTCCTGTCAACATTCAGATCTTATAAAATATTCAGGTCTTATAAAATGTGTTATTTATATTCTACATTACCCACTCTTCACTTCATCTATTATAAGTTATATGAATATCAAGAGGAGACAGGGAGGAATAACAAGTATAACTTGTATTTACAGTGCATAGTGGATGATTTAAATATTAAAAATATTTACATCATAAAAATAAATTGCTTGCCAAACCCATGACACTTAATTGCAAGGGTTATGCATCATCAAATTTATTTACTATTTAAGTGGTAATGTTTAAATGCTCAATAATTTCCTCGTGTATTACTGTGTCTGAGCAAGTCACATTTCCTAATCTGGAAACTGCTGGTGAAATTTTCAAAACTAATTTGTGATTTAAATGCTAATAAATTTCAACATTTTCATAATCAGACATCGTTGCGCAGTGTTTGATGTGATGAAAACAATTTTAATAAATTTTCTTCCATGGAAAAATATAATCATTCTTCAATGGTATGAGAGGGGTCAAAAGTGATTAAATCTATCTTACTCAAATAATACCAATCTCTTTCAATTAACAAAAGATCTCACAAACTGTCTGCATAACTATGAGAGAAAATGACACAGGGAAAATCCCTTTCTGAAGTATGTACTAAAAAATGCAAAACAAAATATCACCTGGTACAAGGCAAACAGTATACATTAGCAATGAGGATATCTTGGGGGCATACAAGTAACATAAAAGCTCTGCTTATTTTACAATAGAAAGTACTTAGGATTATAACCAGCTCTGGCCATTATGATCACTGCCTTCCACTGTTTGTCAGGCTAAGAGTGATGACGATCTTTAACACATACATTAACCAGTGCTTAATTAATTCAAAAGATAATGTAAATAACTATTTATTAAGAGGAAATATACATAGCCATAATACAAGATCTAGAAATAAGTTGGTGAATACCCAATGAACCAGTCAAATAGCCTTGCCTTAAAATTCTATAACAAACTCTATTCTATTCTTTATAATAGGTTCAAAAACGTAATTGAGTTTTTTTTTGATAAAGTTTTCTCGGGTTTTCCAGCATGTTAGGGGTTCCATGTTGGCCGACGTTTTGATGCCCAACTCGTGCATCGTCCCCAGGGATGGTAATTGAGCTTTGGTTGATTTTTAACCCCTAGTATTCTTTAAGTGAATATTTTGAACTATACTTTTAAGGATTGAAATTATAATACATGTGTATCTCTTCACCACGGTAATGAATGTATGTTTATATGTTTTCATTTTGATGAAATCTATAGTGACAAGTGTTACTATTAACAAATAAAGATTGATTTGATTTATTAGCATACTAATGTTCTCCAAAGAAATTTTGGAAATGCAAAAATACAAGAGAATAAATAGGCTGAATCAGACCTACAATGTTAAGAGGTACAGATTTTAGCCAAAGGTGATAAATTTAGAGGTGAAACAATTTAAATCATTCATCATAGTATGAATAAGAAACTATCAGAAGTAAAACAAAGTGTCACAGCAAATTGTGAAGAAAACTACTGGGTGGGCCACTGCCACAAAGAGTGAAGTGTTTCACAAGAGATGGGTTGTTCATCTTCTACTTACTATTTTGTGCAATACATCCCAACAAAAGATTTTAAACAGCCATCATTCAATGCACGCATGAACAGTGAAACCACAAATTTACAAACTCTGTATTCCCTTACCACTTTTAATTACCATTTACATATTTTTTTTACAATTCAGACAGCTCCTCATACAAATCAATGCAATTAATACCTCATATTTACACACTCCTCAGCACAGGATTAATGAACAATGTTATGCCTCATGCATGAAAAAGTAATCTTTTTACTTTTATAGTGCCATGCATAATGAGTATTGAGCCTTTATTTGGAGAACCAATGGTATAGACATCAAATAAAAGGAAAAAAAATTCAAGAAAGAAGAATGATTGACTTCCGTCATATGCAGAATTCCATGACTTGAGTTAGGGGTTTATCCAATTGTCTTCAGGTCCAAGGAAATATCCACTGATGCATAGCATTATAATAATACAATAAAAATTGACTTCATCTTCAAGAGCCATGAGATTTTATACTAATTCTGGTTTCAGAAATGTAAATATGACGTTTTGATTTCTTTTACCAACATAAAGAGCTGACGAGAGAGTAAAAGATATGTAAATTAGGTGATAAGGGAATTTAGGGTTCGTAAAATCAAGTTTTCATTGACTGATGTCTATTTTTGTTGGGAGAGGCAGAACAATATATCCAGTAATTCTACTGAGCAATTTATATTCTTCAATAGAAAAATTATTCCTAGATAAATACATGCCATACTCTAAAATTTTTGCTGATGAGCAAACGATGTTTTTTCATTGAAAAGTAAGAGGAGTGATAATGCTACCATTTCTATTTTGTCATTGCCAAAATAATAAATAATAGGAACACTATTATATCAGATTACGTAGAGCATTTGAGGAAGAAAATAACAGATGGAGCATTATTATGTTGTCCCATGTTACAGAGCAGTGAATTAATATGCATATATCTGTACAAAAATTAAATATAACTTAGCTTTTGCATAATTTACAAAATAGTCATTATACTTTTGCACTGCCCTGACTATGAATTAAATTGGAAAGTGGTAACTCATGATCTTGTGAGGGACTGTCATCAACTGCTACTCAATTGCATCTAGTTAGATGCTGGACTGCAGTCATGCTAATCATTATATATATATATATATATATATATATATATATATATATATATATATATATATATATATATATATATATATATATATATAGTCTCTCTTGAAGAAGGCCTCTGAGAGGGCCGAAAGCTCGAACAATTTACCGTGTGAATGTTCTTTTAAATGTGTCTATCCTTTTCTATTTGTGTTATATTGTGTCAGCCCATTATATATATATATATATATATATATATATATATATATATATATATATATATATATATATATATATATATATATATATATACACACACACACAAACACACATACACGCGCGCGCTCAAGCATGTACGATAGTGAGAAAAAGAAATAGCGAATCAAATAAAATACGTCTGCCTTAATCCAAAGAAACACTAACATCTAGAACCCAATTAGTGATAACAAATCTGAGAAACTAACCTGCATCGGAGTTTGGTTCTTGGAACACAGATAATCCATTTCAATCCCTTAAAAGTAAGATTTCGAGCTGGCCGAATTCCATTCAGTTCAACTTTAAGAGTTAATTTAAACAGTCTTCAAACTTTTTGACAACTATCTTCGTCTTACTGCAGTGATGCCAATTAATTTTCTAGTTTCGCCAGTGTCGTCCTCTTTTGAATTTGAAACCCGCTCTAACAAATGCGGTGCGACTGCCGTGCAGTGCACGTCGCAATTACCGATCATTTCTGATTGACTGAGCTCGTATTTTGAAATAATTTAGTTGAGTAAATTTTAACGAAGGTAAAAATGTATTTTCGAGTAAATGGGCTGCATGAATCTTATTCTATGAGCTAAGATATGATTTTTTTCTATCAAGGAGTATATTACCCTTTAATCCATTGACACAGAATTATTTTGTAGAATGGAAAATAAGAAGGCAGAGGTCCCACCCTCCGAGTTTGACTGGTTACCCCTACATAATGAAGTTAGCGGTCGGATGGCATTTGATGAAACTTCTAAGGAAAAGTTCATCCGTAAAGTTAAAGAAAATCCTCTAGTCCCAATTGGTAGGCCAAGGTTTTTGTGGAAGTATTCGTCCTTGAATAATTGATGGTGTGTCTATTTATTGGCGTTTCTTTTTTCCAAGGATGTATGGCCACGGCCGGAGCACTCACTTACGGTTTATGGAGCTTTCGATCAGGAAATCGAGTGATGTCACAGTATATGATGCGTTTGCGAGTTGCCGCTCAAGGATTCACTCTAGTCGCTCTGATTGTTGGTATTGGTATAGCAGCTGCTAAGAATAAATAAAACATGTGTAAACTAGTCCTCTCTTATGTTTTCCCCGCCCACAACGTATATTTATCATGATATGCAGCTTTATAGGAGGATCGGCCAACTGTAACACAATTGGAAACATTGCAATTGATCTGCCTTTGGCATGGAACTTCTGGTAGTTGAAAATACCGGCTGTGGTGGCCGAAAGTTTGTTTAAAATTATTCTTCTGGGGAGCAAAAGTAGTTAATGTCTTTTATACTCATTTATTTAGTATTTAATTGATGAAAATTAGTTTCTTTTGTACTGAATTTGAGTGCCAGCCAGTAACTGGATACTGGAATTTGCCTTAAAATGAACGACAGTAATTTATGAAGGCAAAACTTTCCACTTCGTATCCCCACAAAAATTCAAGAAAAAGCACATTTCTTTCCCCAACCCAGGTCAACTTGTATCGTGTAGCATAATTGATATTATGTAAATAAAAAATTCTGCCGAAGTACAAATTGGAACAATCTGTGTTTTAAATCTTTGTAATTTAGTGCATCATTTTTGCTAAAATATTTATTTTGTTCTTCTCTGGATATCACTGAAACATTTTTCTCGTAAGAATCTCTAATTCATATTTGACTTTTCATTTATCTTCCTTGGGGCCAAACGAACTAAGTGAGAGAACTTTCATGTCAAGTAGGATTTGGCACCACTACCTTTTATTTAGTTGGTGCAATGGTTAGTCTTAAGAGAACTCGTTTCGTGTGATTTTTGCATGGGATGACTTTTACAACTGATTTTAATTGTATACGGTAGCTTTATAAGTACTGGAATTATTTTTCAGCCATGCGGACATTAATTGGCAAACTAAAAATTCTACAAAATGTCCACTCTATCGGCAGGACTGAGCAAAATACTATTATTTCCTGCCAATACATAGACATTTTTCCCTATTTCCTTACCTATTCAATTATTTAATTGGAATGTGAAGATACTAATTAATAGAATAGTGTCTCCAAAAGTATGTATACGAATTCTACTTATTGTCAACGTTCATTGATGCCATTACTGATGAGTTCATAATGTGTGCCTTATGAATTTGAAGGTTTAAATTAGCTTTATTACTCAATAAAAACATGAATTTAGCAATGTGTAAGGCTGACAACATTTTGATGTTTGTAGTGTGTCATAAAACTCCTACATTTTTAAGAATGTAATTCTAAGATTCATGGCATGGGCAAGGACCCAGTTAGCTAGTGTGTTTATGTCGAATTTCTGCAGATAGTGACTAAAACTAATTAATAGTTATCTTTCAAATATGCCAGTCTCTAAGAAATATCCTAGTAAAAATTTAAATTTTAGGCATGGGATACTAGAAACTTAAAAGAGAGAATTTTTATTATCATCCGAAGATTTCCTAGACAAATATTACGTTTTATTCCTCATAATGCAAAACTATTTTATTTGTGGAGCGAAAATTTATTGGTGCTTCAATTATTTTTTGATCCTTGGGATTGAAAATCAAATAAAAACTCAATATTGCTATCCGAAGTAGTTAGCATTAAAATATTGTAAATGGATACAGGCATGATATAATGAAAAGATTTTAAGACAGTCACTAATGTTTTACATCCGATAATAAATTTTCTCTATCAGAACGAGGCTGATATATGGAGACCTTAACCCTTTGCCACATAACCCCATGTAAAATTTAGGTACATATAAATATGGAATGTCCTTCGTTGCATGCTATAATTCGGAAGCAAAATAAACCAGCCTACAAGCATAGCTAAATTTCATTTGTGCAATGGGTTTTGTGATTTCATATTGTTATATTAAAAACGAGCCTGGTGAGCAATCAATGGAGTGTTGAAAATTGACCTAAGAGGTATCAGCTGTTGTTTGCCTACATGTAAAGAGATTAAGATGGCATATTTCAATGGGAGAACGAGATTAATTTGCAATTCTGAAATTGTAATTATGCATGGTAACTGAGGGAGATATCTTCTATTTATCATTAGATATTTCATTCCTCAGGCATTATGTTTAAATATCTGTTCACCATATGAAATGGGATAGTGGCATTTGTTTGGTTTTTTGACAATCTTTTTTTATTGTCACTAACTACTTGAATATCAAATAATTAGGGTTTATTCTTTTAGAAATCAGTTTGGCTCCGGGCTTTAGTTAATGGACCCCACACCTCTGCCTTCACTAAAATCAAGGTAAAGGTCCAGCACCTTTATGATGTGCACGTCAGTCAGATGTATTTCAGTCATGGAAAAGCATTTGTGGTAAGCCTATTCTGTTTGAAGAATTCCTTACCACCAGGAATGGATATCCATAATTTGGATGGAAGGAATTCCCTGGACCTGGAAGCATAACACTAATTTTCACATCTTTTTTGAAAGACATACAACTAAGTCCACCTTGACTTACTGTATCCACGGTTCTCATTATGAATGGTTTGCTGTTTAACCCAAAGAATTATCATCATTATAAACCTTACATGATCAGGCTTCACTGAGTGAAAGTTTTGTATATCGATCAAATGGAATAAATAATGTGCTTTTCCACAGAATTTATTTGGTTTGGTTCAATGTATTTCACTGTGATGCGGAATCATCATATCTGATGATGCTATATCACATTATATTCTCTCTTTTATTTGATTGATATCATCATAATATCTACATTAGTACGATACTCAATTTACTTCCCGCTTTCAAGTTCAAACCCACCCTCCACCATTTCCAATCAATCTGAGTAAATATATAGAGTCTGAAGGCAAGGCATCACTGGCATCAAAGATATCCTACTCGTAGATATGTGCATAAGCCTATGTAAAAGTAGATGTACACGCATGTTATCCTTATTTGAAGTAATCTACTGAGTTAGGATTGATTTTTAATGGTTGACGGCACTATACACTGTTGTACTCCTCTAAGTGCTAAATAATATGACACTACCCTTAAACCACTAACTTGTTATTAAACTAACTCCTGCTTTAGCTCTACCTACTTTCTATCTCCCTTAATGCAATCCAAAATTCCTATTTTTTTCCTCAATATGTTATCTAACAGAATTTTTACCCATAAAAATTCAAAGAAAAGCTATTTTATAGTTTTGCATGAGTTGCTCATCATTTATTGGCTGCCGAGTCCCAATTAAATGATGCATCCTGTATTAATTGCGTGTTACCACTATGAAAAGTATACTTTGTTCTTCCACCTGGAATGCTTCTGATTTTCTTATGAAAGAGGATGTAGGCGAGATAATTATCACTTTCTTTACCAATGAGGCAACTAGTAAACCATAAACACAGTAATCAACCCGAAGGTCGGTTTAGTAGGTGATGGTAGAGTTCACCCAGTACTAAGCCCTATACGGCGAGTGAAAATTCACACATCAGGGTAGGGGGGCCAGTTCCTTTCCCTGTGCCGGTTATGGTTTCCCAGGAAGACCTGGTAACTGAAGAATCACATAGCTTGGGTGGAGCTGCAGGTGTCCAGAGTGCCTTCCCTGGGAAGCGAACCCAGGACCCTCTGGTCAGCAGTCCAACGCTTTACCCACTGGACTACTGCGACTAGTAAATGGACAGATATTACAATGGCTGTTATACTAGTTAAAGGAACAATCCCTAACACCATACTCTTTCAGGGCATGTATTTGTTGTGTTTTTTGTATCCAAACCTTGGTTCAGATTTTTCATGCCCAAAAAGAATAAAGCCTTAAGGATTATTCCATTATCCTCAAATAAGCTTTTTTGAACCACTTGAGATGCTATCCTGCTTAATATACTACCTTGATCAAAAAGTTCCCGGAATAACCACCGTGTGGCGCTCCCATCGTTCCTATTTGAGTTCTGTTTTTTTTGTTAAATTGGTACATCTGTTGTTGATATTCCCTTTAAATCTTAGTGTCATAACTTGACATTTGCAAAAGTTACGGTCGGTTTTCGGTATGTCCATCAGTGCTTCCTGCGATTTTTCCATTACTTCCTCTCGGCTGCTAAAACGCGTTCCCCGTAATGGTTTTTTAACTCGATTGAACAGAAAGAAGTCACAGGGAGCCAAATCAGGTGAATTCGGTGGCTGTTGGATGGTATTTGTTGCATTTTTCGTCAAAAAATTACGAATAATGATAGCACTGTGCGACGGTGCGTTATCATGGTGCAAAATCCACGAGTTTTCTGCCCACATTTCTGGTCTCTTTCGGCGAATTGCTTCACGCAAACGTCTCATAACGCCCAAATAATACTCTTTGTTTACTGTCTGGCCTTCTGGCAAAAATTCATGATGCACTACACCGTTGTAATCCATGAAAACCGTCAGCATTGCCTTCTTTTTTGACTGAAAACGACGTGGTTTTTTTGGTCTCGGCTCATTTGGTGAACGCCATTCACTTGCCTGATGTCTGGATTGCGTGTCGTACTCATAAACCCACGTCTCGTCTCCAGTAATGATCCTTTTGATGAATGTGGGATCGGATTCAGCCTCGCAAATCATGTCTTTTGCGACGTCAACACGGTCTCTTTTTTGCATGAAATTGAGGTATTTTGGCACCAACTTTGCTGCTACACGACGGAAACCCAAATCATTAACCACAATGTCTTGGGCGGATCCATAGGCAATGTTCAAGTCCTCCGCTATTTCTCTGATGGTTAATTTGCGGTTATTGACCAACATTTCTTTTACTTTATCAATTTTTTCACCGACTTTCGATGTCGATGGTCTGCCACTGCGTTCATCATCTTCGATTGACTCACGACCACTTCTGAACCACTCGTGCCACTGGTAAACGACCGTTTTTTTTAGAGAATCGTTGCCGAAACACTTTTCCATCATTTCCAACGTCCGTGCGCCACTAAATCCGTTTTTTACGCAAAATTTAATACAAGTTCGTTGTTGCAAATTTAAATCCATTTCTGAAATTGTAAAAAATCGCCAACACACACAGAGATAGATGTACTCTTGGCTACGTAACTTTTGCAAATGTCAAGTTATGACACTAAGATTTAAAGGGAATATCAACAACAGATGTACCAATTTAACAAAAAAAACAGAACTCAAATCGGAACTATGGGAGCGCCACACGGTGGTTATTCCGGGAACTTTTTGATCAAGGTAGTATTTCTTTTCAGCGCCCACTACTTTCCTTTAGAGGCAAGAGCAAAATCAATGGTTAAAAATGTATCCCTAACTGCTTAGAGCATTTGTTTGTTTTCATCCCTGATGGATATGCAACAATCTTAAGTGAACGGTTTCCTCAGATGACAGAAATTAGTGCTTCGCTTGAAAATAGCTACATTGTCTGTAGCTACTCACTTTTTTTCTCTCCCTCCCCATTGCATTTCGTACAGTTGATATTAATAACTTTCCTTCACACCTTTTTGCATATCTTGCAACATTCTTTTTGCAATTGTATGAAAATATGCAGGGTGAAATGACAAAAAATGAGCTCTCTTTGTCCAAAAGATCATTCTTCCCCAATCTGTACAACCAGAAGGCTCACGGTAACCGTGCATACATCCACAAGATATTTAACACCATTGCTATGGCTATTTTGGATTAGAAGGACGTCATGGCAATTTGAATCCTGTGCCAGAGAACTTCAAGAAAAAAAATTGGAACAGTAAGGTATGAAACTAATCCAAGCCATTGGAACCCTGTGAGAGAGACCTTAAAAAAAAACAAAAAAATTAAACATCAAGCTGAAACAAATCCAAGTCAAACTTTATCTTCATGTTAGACCCGATAATCTTGTCCATACTGTGCCAGGAAAATACGACAGAAGTCACCATTATGTTAAAATAATAGGTCTAAATTTGGTAAGTGAATGATGAATATATAAATGCAATGGACTTGCTCTCAAAAAATCTAAGAAAGATCTGAATTCATTAATCAAGAAGATGCGACATGTTGGATCACACTTTCCCCTAAGCCACTGCATTAGTGTAATGATAAACCATAATCACAGTGATCAACCCCAAGGTCGGTTTAGTAGGTGATGGTAGAGTTCACTCAGTACTAAGCCTGATGGCATGTGAAATTCACACATCAGGGTAGGGAGGCTAGATCCTTTCCCTGGGGTCGTTATGGTTTCCCTGGAAGATCTGGTAGCCAAAAAACCACATAGCTTGGTGGAGCTGCTGGTGCCCAGAGAGGCTTGCCTGGGAATCAAACCCAGGCCCTCTGATCAGTAGTCCTATGCTCTACTCCTATGAATGCCAATCAATGAAATGTAATTCATTACCAGAATTTAAAATATGTGCCTTTATGTAAATTACTTAAATTAAAAAACCCTTAAAATTGGTGTATGTGGTGTTTTTATTCTCTAACTTTGGCTTATTATTTATTAACCTTGCTGCACTCTGGTAGTATTATTTCCTTCCTGTAACTATAGTGTACATCATTCCAGAATATTCTTGGTGACCTTTATGGGCTAGCTCATAAATGAAATGGGGGCAGGAAAAACTTCCTTTTTGTCTTTGTTGTTCTTTCCTTATAAAAGGAGTAAAGATGATTATCAACTTTAATTCCTCTAACTGGAAAAGGAAAACTATGTATCAACCCTAAATACTGATGGCTCATCATTTAATAATACTATGGTCAAATGCACAAAATGATTTTAAAATAAAACAGATGACATCCTGCAGGTCCTTGTTGTGATGATTTATTTCATATTTAGATATGAAGTTAGGCAATTGCTTTTGTAAGGTAGGTGTTGTAAATTAAGCTGCCAAAATCCTTGATCGGCAAAAGTGTTTACAAAAGTAGGACTAAATTCATGGCATGGTCCTAGAACCATATAGAAGTATTCCCCAGCAAAAAGCTCTTAACTACTGAAATATAAATAACTGAAGTTATCATGCAAGACACTGGGGCCACCAGTCACTCAAAAAGGAAGATGGAAATCTTACCTCATTATTAAAGAAATGTAAATCCATCATATTATGAATTTGACGAATCACTTGAAGTGAATGTCATTAGATTGGGATTTGTATGCTTTTCCTTCAAGGAGCATACATTCAAAATTCAGACAAATAGAATTGCATCCAACTATGACTTGCACATTTCTCAACTGACCATGCACTCACCATAGAGTAGTACTTTGCTTACACCTAGAACTATGAAATACATTAGGCACATGAACTGAAAGCATATTTCGATACCTAGTTAACACTCAACTGGTAAAATAGATCTCTGAAAATGGAACGGTTTATTTTCTTCCATAATAATGGTTACATTTTATGCTGATTTTCCTTCAGTACTAAAATTTTCATATTTGAGTATATTTTATAAAACTGATTTACTTAAGTTAATCAGAAGTAAATAACTATTTCAGTTTTTTTAATTTTGCTTTAAAATACTTAATTTAGAATAAAAAAGGCAACATGTTTTAGGCAACAAAAAGGCCTGTTTTACAAGCTTAATAAATGTGCCATATCACTCGCTATTAAAATACTGTTTCACACAGTGTGGTTATCACTTGGTCCCCTCAAGAGTTCCCAGTTAGTTTTACTGTGGTGTAAACACCTATATTAGCAGAGTTACTGTAGAATAACCAATTTCCTTGACTTCTACATGCATTTAGGAAAATTTTATATTGTTTTCTGATATGAATGTTTATAAATTTCAGTGAGGACAACTGAAAAATACCTTTTATTAAGCACTGCATTAATCCTTATAGTAAATGGTTAGTTTTAAGGCCTCTAGATTGCAGTTTAAGGTTAATGTTATATGCATACAGCTGATTTATCACAAAACTATTCCACTGGTTAACACTTTGCGTTCAACATCTGGTACATCTTCTTTATAATTTTATTCCCAAACTTTCGAGGCATTATTATGAATATCCTGATTCTGCAGCTTGTCAAGAATGACATTCAATTTCCCTGATATTTTGTATTTGATGGTACTGCCGTTGAAACCCTGGAAGATGGGTAATAAAATATCAGGGTCCAATGGTATTTAGAATTCAAGGTTCGCTACCTATTTCTTTACCTGAAGCCTATGTCCTCCAATCCAGTATCTTGGTTCTCCTCTCTCTGCACCCGATAGATACATGAAATCTGTCGAGATAGGGGAGAGAGATGGTAGGATCCTAACAAAAAATTATGAAACCTATGCTCTCTAAGTTACCCAGTTTGTGGGAACTCAGGCTTTTTCTACAATACTATTGTATTTAATTTTCAATTAATTAACCCTGTATTGTACTTATTATCAGGCACAATTTTTCTGATTTCATTAGAAAATAACTTTTGTGCTTATAAGATATGATCTTTTTATTTTCCCCGTGCCACTCTGCCAATAGTGTTTCCCCAATACAAAGACAAATAGGATCCAATTTGCAAATATGATCGAAATTTGATCAATACTCTTTCATCAAACCATTAAGGCTTTCCACAGAAGAATAATTTTTGCAACCAAACAAGAAATTGCTGCAAGATGGATAAACGCTTATATTCACTATTAAGCGGAAAATTGTACGCTAAGTTAAAAGCTTTTTAGAAAAATTTTCTTTAGAATCGGAAAATATGTGTACAAATTTAAACAATAATTTTTTAAAGGAAACATTTAATTTTTTTTTGAATAATTTAAAGTAATAACAACATGTAATTCAACTTTTTTCAACAATGATCATCATGAAAAATGTTTTTAACTACAAACAAACCTAATTTCCACATAGACAATTGACTACATCAACTACATTGTCATCAGGGGCACAACAATCAACTCAAAAGCACTTTTACAGCCAAATCACAACCACCCCTAATGTGCAGATGATGAAAATGGTCAACATGGTCCAAATTGCCTTGGTAGCTTAAACTGTTTCAACAATTCCTTTCTGCCGCATCTTTCTTCTACTTGATTCTCCATGCTGGTGATGTCTGCCAGCAACCGCATGTAGCAGGGCACGTTCTAAAGGTCTTGATCTAGGTTCCCCATCAATATTTTCTGGATTTGCACTACTGGATGGGTTTCCATTCATGTCTGGGCATCGAGCCTCATGTGGCATTTCCATGAACGAAGTCTCTGTCTCAGCCTCCTTTGGAGGCAACTTTGGAATGTTTGGTGATGGTGGAGCAGAAGCACCTGATGTGGACGGACCATCCAATTTTGTCGATGGAGGAATGCGGGATGGAGTGACAGCAGGGGAGTGGCTGGGTAATGAGGAGGAGGATGATGGTTGATGCGTTGGTGATTGTGAGCTGGAGAGGCGTTGCTGTGAGGAAGCAGGAGGGGATTTCCTGTTGGGAGGGGAGGGATGTGATGAGGACCGAAGTCGGTAGTGGATTCTGTTGTGGGTTGGTGACTCAGAAACTGCAACTCCTAGTCCTGGAGAGTTCCCGGACAACCTTCTCCTCGTGGAAGGACCGGAACCTTGTAGGTAGGCAACACTCCTGGGCTTGTGCTGGGAACACAGGAAGGCATTTGCCATTTTCCCAAAGATATCCAACGTTTCATATATATATATATATATATATATATATATATATATATATATATATATATATATATATATATATATATATATATATATATATATATATATATATATATATATATATATATATATATATATATATATATATATATATATATATATATATATATATATATATATATATATATATATATATATATATATATATATATATATATATATATATATATATATATATATATATATATATATATATATATATATATATATATATATATATATATATATATATATATATATATATATATATATATATATATATATATATATATATATATATATATATATATATATATATATATATATATATATATATATATATATATATATATATATATATATATATATATATATATATATATATATATATATATATATATATATATATATATATATATATATATATATATATATATATATATATATATATATATATATATATATATATATATATATATATATATATATATATATATATATATATATATATATATATATATATATATATATATATATATATATATATATATATATATATATATATATATATATATATATATATATATATATATATATATATATATATATATATATATATATATATATATATATATATATAGACTCAAAAAATATTGAATGCAACCAATAAACTTAAAATTGAACTTTGTGGAGTTGAAGTCAGAATATGATAATTTTAAACATAACAGGAATATCCTTAGAAAAATAAGTCGATCCCAGTAATTTATTTCATAAATTTGATTGGCAGGCTTAGAAAACATTCAATTTTATCAAAATATGACGACTTACAGTTAGAAATGATATTTGGGATACATATAGCATTAAAACCATGCAAAAATGAATTTTTTTCATAAATTCTGGCAGTAATATTAGTATTCAAACAAAGACAAAGAAATACTACTAAGATTCAGTGCAAATTGTTTTATTTTCCTTCAAATCTGATGTAGACCCTTAACAAGATTTATGCCTTGAAACTTTTACACTTGACTCTTTCTGTTAGGTTAGGCAATAATAACAGCAGAACAATTTTCTTATTGCCATAATATTTTTATGAAGTGCAGAAATAGCAGACATGGGACTTCAACAAAAATACCAACAATTACAATTCATCAATAAAATCTATTCAAACGTTTAAAAAAATAACAGCATCCAACAGAAATACTCTTTAAGATGGATAAAAATATGAACTTGCTGAATGCACATTCATTTCATTTATTAATATTTACACCATAAAACATGACAAAAACATACGAATAATGCATGCATTGGTACCAGTTTCCTATGCAAAAACAATAAGTATATCAACACCAGCACTATAAAATTTAACCTAGCTAGTACATAGCTCTGGATCCAAAAGCATTACTGCCAAAAGTATTTCAAGTATAAAATAGAATAAAAGATAACTGTGTAGTAACATTAATGAAAAAAATATAAAAATAATTAAACATATTCTTCTGTTTTGAGGATAAAGTAAACCAAATGCATTTCATAAATATATCCACCATGATGAAATGCAATATATGTTATGAGTGAAAATTGTGAGCTCATTTTTCTATCAAAACTTTAATAAAATAAAAACTAAATATATTATGAAAACACTTAATCCAAAGTGATTTGATAATCTTCTGTTCAAGGGCACCATTAATTACACAATGATAAGTGGGATAACAAAGCAATGTTGAAGGGAAGAGTGACAATACAAAATGGATACAAAAATTTTTGAACGGATAATTTTTCATAACTTAAAATCCACCGTTATAAAGTTCATTCTCTTCATTCAAGATAATGTTTGAAGTGAAAATGTGTGAAAAAATGATAGTGTAAAAATATGTGTATATCATAGCAGGAGGGTTCATCCCTTCCCAAATAAACACCAATTTCATCCAAAAACAGCCTTTTTTTATCACCAACACTAGGGGTTTTACTTGAGCAATAACAAACTATGAAACTACAGCTGTACTTTATTGAAAGCTCTTTAGCAGGCCTTCCTCTGCAATATTTATGTGCAAAAGTAGGGAAGAATAGGAAAAGAAGTCCATTTGCAGCATTCCATTCAATTATTAAAAGTTGACATCTTCTCCTGAGTCGTCCTGTGCCCCTACCTTGCAAACTGCAATGCCACTCGATGATGCAGGTGAATTACAAACTGTTGATGGTGAAGGTGGAGAGGACATGTCTTCGAGGGGAATTTCCTCACTTCTGGGTCTGGGTGGGCGTGGTGAGCCTTCTCGTGACCTTGAACCTCCAGCTTGACCTGCACAACTTCCATTGCCCCCTGGACTTCCATTAGCAGCACTATTGCTACCACTGCCATTTCCACCATTAGCTGACATATGACCGCGTGACCTTGCACTGCCTTGCTGACGATCTGAAACAATACCACATTGTTGAAAGCATCAAAAAAACATAAAAGCTAATGCTCTCAGATATACAAGGCCAAAAATAGAGCTACACAACAAATCTCACTAAATATTAAGATGATTAGAAGTAATAATAGGCAGAAGTAATAAAAAAGGCAAATAAAATGGTGATCACAGTTTAAATAGATTGGCATGCTTGTTTATTGACGAAAAAGCACATCATTTAGTCCAACGAAATCATAAAAAATTTAGATACCCAATCTAACAGCTGTAAAAGGAATCATGCATGATCCAAAGAAATGGAAAATGAAATAATAAATTAAGCAAAACCACAAATGCAAGTAAATTCTAAGAAAAATTATTTCTTAAATGGGATACACCCATTTCTGTAACACTTATAAAATTGGATACAAAGTTTTAAAAAATAATAATTTTCATAGTTGTGGAAGGGAAACCTTAGTAGAAATAGCACGTTTTTTACGGATAAGTACTCTAAGTACTCTATTTTTAAAAATTAATTAATGCTTATTTATTATCTGTTTAAATTATAAATATAAGTTTTCATTACTCATTTATGATAGGGGACACTAAAGTCTGAAAAGCCTTATTATTATGATGGATATTTATCATACTTAGAGCAATAAACTAATGCCAAATTAATTTTCAATTATATATTTTTGTTTCATAGCTTTAATAATTGATAATTCTGTTTTTGTTTTCCAATGCTAACAAATGGTCAGTGTTAAAACCTTTGCCCAACATGTTTCCCCGGGGACATGCCAGATTTTACATAACCACCACAGTTATAATGCTGAAGATAGGTTTGATAGGTGAGGGTAGAATTCACGCAATACTAAGTCCAACGTCACGTAAAAATTCACACTGAATAGGCTAGCTAGTTCCTTTTCTTGTGCCACCAGTGATTGGGAAGATCCCCCAGGATGATCTGGTACCCAAAAAAATCATAAAATTTGAGTGAAGCTGATAATGTCCAGAGGCATCACGTAGAATCAAACCCAGGCCCTCAGGTCACCAGCCCAGGGTGCTACCCATTGGATTACCACATCCATGTTCATATGAAACTTCTGTTGAGTGCAATTTTGAACCCATGACCTTAAGCTGACCAAAGGTATGCATGTTGCCAGTTTTGTCTACAGCAACCATTAGTTATAATACAAGATGGAAATTCTCTTGGCAAATATTCAAATGCTGCAATTATTTCAAATAATGTAATATTTTAGATTAAATAATAATATTAATATTGAATTAAAAAATCTGCCACAGTACAAGTAGAATGCCAATTATTCATAGTTCAGTTCTCAGATTTGCAGATTATTAATCGGTTCCAGCAGAAGACATTCCCTCCCCTTCTTCCTGTATTTGTTCTTCTCCTCTTGCCTCAATGTTAGCAGCTAATGACACTTACTTCATAGGAGAGGTTTATAAAAATGCTGCGGGTAGCATATGTTGGTCATCCATTAATACCCAAAATGCTTCCAAAAAACTTTTCACAAATATTTTTATCCTAAAGGTGGTGGATATTTTTCGAAGCTGGTTTGACTTTGCAACAGATATTTTTACACAGGAAATCACACCATTAGATTGATTTCCTGTAGATTTATTTTGTTCTGAAATTGGTACCCATAGATTAAATTATATACCACACAATTAATTAAATGTTGTAGGGGAAAATAACATGATACAAACTGATGTAATGTAAACTACATACTTAATGATGACATGAAAAAAATGCCCACTTTGTACAACTGATTTTGGACATCTCCCAAACACTATTTTGCCATCTTTAACATGGTGTCGGCATTATCCTACTCTATAAATGTGCCAAGGGGTCCACAAGCTTAACGTCCTACCCGACTGACTGCGTGCTTACTTAAAGTGTTCTCCACAAAGCTCTTCAAGTGGGGATTGGGATACCACTGAAAAAGATGTTGCCTCCAGGATTCGAACACAGGCTCTCCAGGTGGGAAGCCAATAAGCTAGCCCTCATCATCACCTTCCCAGCTAATGAAACCATCTTTGTGCCTTTTTGCAGTAGGTTTATCCTTTACAGTCCACTGTTTTGACTGTTCTTTCGTCTCAGGAGTGTAATGGTGGATGAATCTATGTTTCATCTACAGTAAAGAATTGATACAGAAAATCTGATTCGCTTCACTGATACTGCATAAACAGGGCATTGGAAATGTTCATTCGAATGCGTTTTTGGTCCAATGTGAGTAAATGCAACATCCTAAGGGCAGATAGCCTACGCCTGTCTGATTCTTCAGTTCATTTATGATAACTGTATTCTTTTGATATGACCATAACCTCTGCTATCTCTCTAACCATAATTTAATGGTCATTCGGTGAACTTTTTCGATCCATCGGTGGTTGCTGCAATTTTGGGCTGTCCCGTACACTCATCATCAGCCAAGCTGGTAGAGCCACATTTAAAATCAGCAGACAGAAATTTCACAGTCATAAATGATGCTGCAGAGTTCTGGTACACAGAGTTTTTTTTTATTTCTGTACGCAAATCACTTTTCAAAAACATATATTTAATGACAGCTTGATACTCAATTTTTTTCCATTTTCACAAAAACTTTCACAAGGACTCAATTGATTTTCAAACATCAACTGAGACTCCAAAATGGCTCGCATTTTTGTGAGTACCTTTCAATGCATGCGAAAGCACATTCTCCAACTTATGTTGAAGAGTGCTACCATCTTTATGTTGAGGTTGGAAACTTTTCAGACAACCCACTTACACAATTTTTCAAACTCTTTTGGCAAGCACCCCTGACATTAATCAGGGCATTAACACGATGTTATTACCAGAACGCTGTTTATCATGCCTGGAACTTCTCATTGTGCAATCAATAGCATTTTGAAGCATAAGGTGACAGACAGTTGGGATTATCTGTATATTGGATCAGCAGTAAACCAGATACTAGTAAAAGGTTTACCCTACTAAAATTGCAAATAACAATCAGTATAAAAGTGTACACTGAGTCCAAAAAGTTTACCCACAGACTATCAAGAATCGTATGTATTATAGAGTAAAAAAACATTATGCTAGATAACAAACTGATTGCATTACTGAACAATTATTAATAGTTCAAAACTTTGTCATCAAAGAATTCTTTTACTGCAAGAAATTGATCTAGAGCAGAAAAAAAAATTCAGCAGGATTTCCTGCTGTCACATCTCACCTAAGGATTCAGCACGCAGATGTGACAAGGCAGAGACAGCAGGAGCTCCATCTAGAGCAGGAATTACTGAGGGAAGGGATGATGGCACACCCTGGGCCGCCTCAGGAATACCCCCTCTCCTCATGGCAGTGGCAAAACCTGGAACTCGGTTGACAGTGAAGAGTGGTCTGTGGTGATAGTGGTGATGGTGCAGGAGATGCGGAGAATGCTGCATGAAGCCAGATGGAGGCAGGTCTCGAGTCAATCGACCACTCCCAACTGGACCCCCTGAAAGTTAGTAAAAAATTTGCCAATTAAAAATAAAACAATTCACAAGAAGTTTGAATGGATTTACATGAAGATATAAAGTAGCCATTCAAAAAATAAACTATGCAACTTTGACTTTTAAATACATGAAAAGCATACGAAAACAATTTGTTTAGGGCTATATATATCTAGTATTTTAGTAATTTGGCAATTTTAGTAATTTTAGATCTCTCTATTAGCAATCATGCACAAAGGCCAAAATATTTTTTTAACCTAAAGGAAGCCATTTGGTAACTGAGACACTTGAACAATATTGCTATAGCTCATTCACAATATGGGGTTGACAAGCCTCATAAATACCAAAGCATATCAGTAAAAAATCATTATTTATTCCAGTACTTTCCACATTGACCAGTAAATTTTTGACATTTTATACGGCTGTTAAAATAAGAAGTAATTTAAACAGCCAAGTTTTTAATTTGATTTCCTATCTATTTAGAAAAGAAGCACTTTCTGTTTGAGTATTCCGCAAAATAATGTGAAACTAAAGCCTTGCCACTGTCACGAGCCAGCAAACTGCGGACTTTTTCCTACTGCTCAAAACCCACTAGATAAGCATAGCTACTGTTTATGAGGCATATATTGAAATGGTGTCTCTGTGAGTACATTTTTTATTCATCTTCTTCTGCATTATAAGTGGGCCAAGTGGATCATTCTGCTTCTTCTGGTCGGCCAAGATTCTCTTTCACCATCACTCAATGAATGAAACCCATCACTAAGCTGGACTACAGCATCACTTTCATATTTCCACAGAACATTCTCCAAGATGTTGCGAGCATCTTTTATTTTTGTATACGATTGTTTTTATTGATATATGACTTATGCCTTAAGAGTACCTTAAAAGTCAAAACATGACTACTTACAGCAGAGTAGTGTTGACATAGCATTTATTTTGCTTCCTAAGATGTGCAAGAAACATTCCCCTTATGGAGAGGTAACATGCCACAATCAGATGTGAGATTAAGTAGGTAGGAATTCATACTGAAATAATTTTAGAGCTTTTTTCTCCTCACTCCATAACTTCCAGAGAGACTAATGGAGAAGCCTAGTAAAAATACTGTCAACACTTCTGGCTCCTGAAAACACTTGAAAGCATTTCAGTAGGTGACTACAAATGGTTCTGAGAGGAGAGCAGCTACTCAGCATCAAACATAATTATTCTTGCTCAAATAACTTCCGTGGGTGTTCCTCCACCTCTCCTACCACAAGATGTGCACATTTCTGCCTCCACCCAACTCCTGACAGTCAGGCTTCAATGGCATAGTGATATAATTAAATGTTTAAGGTGTAATTTTTGTGGAACTTCCTCATTAAGAAATAACATAGCAATTTAGTATTTCCATAATCAGTTAACTCTTCCCAATCTGGACCCAGATAATCCAAACTCTTGCATAATTCAGAAAGAGTACAGTCATATACTGTGGGTGATCCTTAAGGAGTAGTAATGTTGTACTCTGCTGAAATCGCAAGAGAGGACAAAACAAGCTTGCAAGCCACAATGGTCGAAGACCATAATAATATTTTAATTATGCATCAATATTCCAGAGATACATTTGAAATTATACATAAAGTATTGGTGCATGAAACATAATTCATACGTTCATTTACTGTTGTAGATTGTGTATATCCTTTTTTTGGAATATCGTGTTTCGAGGAGCAATGTTTTGTGTAATATTTTATTTATTTTCCTTACTCCACTGACCATGCTCTATGTCATGTATTTGACAACAGAACAATAGCGTTATTATTATTACAGATGCAACAGATGCAATTGAAATAAATTGCTAATTCTTCCATGTGATTATATGACTCTCCAAATAAATAGGTACTTCATGTTTATGGAATCATCTGATGAGTAACTAAACCAAATTTGGACCAACCAAAGAGGGGTGGCAGTTAATGAAAAAAACATGCAACTTTAGCGATCAAACAAGGTAATTTTCATGAGAAACTGGAAGTAGAGGTTTCTGCTGAAATATCAGTTTTTGGAGAGGATTAAAGACATATTGGAAGATGATTGGAGAAATATTGTACTGACTTAGCCACTCATTTTGAGGATAATTATTAATCAGTAATAATTTATGTAAAGGGTATTAAATCTGCTTATGGCTATATATATATATATATATATATATATATATATATATATATATATATATATATATATATATATATATATATATATATATATATATATATATATATATATATATATATATATATATATATATATATATATATATATATATATATATATATATATATATATCTAAACTTTTAAATATTGTAAAACCTGCTATAAGTTAAATAATATAAATTGTATAAGTTCTGCTAAGTAATGTATACATGATACTTACTAAGCAAATTGTCATGACGGAAGGCATGTAGTGAATGAAGACTAGTGGGTGGTGAGGAGCTTGGTTGCATGGCATTCGGGAGATCTAATAATTTAGCAATCATGTTCATTTTTTTCTGCCTGGCTTTTGCTCTTCCTTTAGTTAACCTGGAATAAAATTTAACAATAATCACATTCTTGGCCTCATAAGGATCAAGGAGAATATAACACTTTGTCAAACAATACCTTTGCTTAGCAGCCATACACCTAATGTGGTCATCAAAAATAAATTTTGCTGAAAGGAGAGGAACTCGGCTAGTAGAACCTGATGATAATGGGCGGTGAACAGTTATGTGTAAGTACCTTGAATCTTCTTTATCAGCAGTTACTTCTACATCCTGAAAGTTGATGACGCAATTGCCTGTTAATGATTGTGTTGATCATCAGGGAGATTTGGTTGCAAAAACAAATTGGGAAATACATAGAGAATTGCCATTAATGATTTAATATCAACTTTTACCATTAAAAATTAAATTTCAATTTAATAAGCACATGAGAAAAATAAAATTTATACGCCAATTGCAATAGAGCCTTCGGCTACTCATAATTTTATGATGAAATTACATGGCTCCATATATTTTGGCCAAACATGATTATTAATTATTGATTTAAGAGTTTCACAATATTTCTGCGAGCACAGATAAGTGTTCACATAATACATGAAAGATAAATATATTTACTTGTCCAGGAGAAAATATGAAACCAAGGATACATATGGCAAGAGAATATTTACATGGATTTATTGTATTACGTTGCAAATACGTTTTCTAAACTCATATTATATTCTTTGAGGATATAAACAAAGTCTTACCTGCAACAGGCCAACAAATTTAGCAATCCCCCAACCAAGCCGTCGAGTATCAGGTTCAACAAGAATAAGCTGTATGCTGTCAGTAGCGAGGAAGCGACGGATTTTCTGATTGTCTTTGGTAACAACAATGCAGGCAATCAGATCGCTATTGTCTGAAAGTGAAAGTTAATTATGTAATCATTATTCTTATATTTAATTGAGCAATATGCATATATGCTAATGTTGCATTACTTATTTTGGAATTAATTACTTGCAAAGGCACCAAATATATTAGTCTTACAGATAAAGGCATAAAACCTGTTAAATAAGCACTTCACATGTACGCTGGACAAAGATAGAAAATATCTATATGCTCATTTAAAACTGTACCCTTTAGGACATGATCATGATTAAGATACATTTTTCTGGGTCCCCAGAACTTTACTAAATAGTTTGTATGAAAAGTATCGGGAAAATTTTTGGAAAAATAGATTTATTTCAGATATTGCCACAATGCCTCAAAATTCTTCAGGTACATCCCTTGAGCATCAACACACTTTTGCCAGAGGACTTTCCACAACTTAAAGGCTCCCTGGTAAGTGGATTTTGGAAGGTCCTTAAAGGTATACATGCAAGCTTCTTTGATGGCACTTAGGGTCCCATGGTGTTGCCATTTGAGGGAGGATATCACTTTTGGGAATAGGAAATAGTCTACTGATGCCATGTCGGTACTGTAAGGGGGATAGGAAATGTCATGTCCTGTTGCAGAAAGTGTACAAAAGCAGACACTCAATCCTGCTTTTGGTCGTATCTTAAGAACTTTGGGACAACTTTAGCCCAGGTCTTTAGTAACACCAAATTTTCAATGATAATGGTGTGCATTGTCATCTTATCAATGCCAATATGATCTGCGGTCATGCACACAGTTAGCCAATGGTCTAAATTCTGTACTTCACGCATATGTCAGGAAAAAATTGTTGCCAATACTTTTTATACAAACCTCTTATAAGCCAATAGCACACACTAATTCTTAAATGCACCATTAGCCACTAACATATCATGCTCTCCTTTTTGTGAACAAATTCAAGGACAGCATTTAATAGCTGACCTAACAAATTGGTTAGTTACCCATTACGCAGGTCTATTAAAATCTTTTCTACTTCTGCAGGTGAAATGAAGGAATAGCCTCAAAATCATCTTTCCTTTAAAATTCATCTTTTTCATAAAATACTTGTAACTCAAAGACTCACCCCTATTAGTGTTGCAAACATCAACCTACTTAGTTTGATAATTCTAAATATTTTCAATGCAAATAAAAAGCTTACTCAAACATTCAAACATTTTATTCCTTCTTATAATATTAATACATTTATGTTCTCCCATAATCTTCTGCATAATGCTGTTATTAGTTTTCAGACTGTCATCTTGAATAGCAGTGTTATAGAAAATAATCGTGAAAATGGGGCACTATTCCATATTACAGAGATTACCATAACTATACATCATCAGTGATCCCTGTCATGGTGAAAGTAGTCTAGTCAACAGAAATCTTCACTTAAGCAGGTTCTTCACAGAAAATTTTCTACATAATATATTGAACGTCTTCATAAATAATAATACCTGTATGTTGATAGTTTACAGGGTAATGTCAGGGTTGAGAATTTCATTGAAGACATATTTCTACTATTCTATACTACATGTGATAAACAAGCAGCTTGTGACCATGGAAGGAGATAGTTTGACGACTACAATGGACTAACCACCACCACAGTTATCAACTTGAAGATTGGTTTGATAGGTGAGGATAAAGCTCACCTGGTAATAAGCGCAATGGCATGTGAAATACACACATCAGAGGCCAGTTCCCTTTCCCTGTGCTATTTATGTTTTCCCAGGAAGATCTGATACCCAAAAACAGCATGCAACATCGGTGAAGCTGAAAGTGCCCAGAGAATTGAACTTGGGCCCTCAAGCTCTTTGTCCTACCCACTGGACTACCATAATTTCAATTGTATAAAAGAACTTAATAGTTTTAGCATTCATTGGCATTGGCCGGCAGAAAAGTATTGACATTCCCCACTTTCCGCCACACAGGGACATCTACAAGTAATTAAGACAAAGAAGTCACTAAGAGAGTATTATGATTATTAATAATGATAAAAGTATTTTTAAGGTAGAATATAATATGAGGGGGTATTGTAAAGCTTTAATTATTACAAATATATAACAAATATCTGGATTAAATTTATTCTGCATATTAATTGATCCTTATGTACATCATGTTGTAAAATACAGCTATTAATGTTGATTTGTTTTGTTTCAGTGTGACATACATTGCAGTAACTCTAATAATAGAAAAGATTAGAGGCTCGCAGAATGATTAAGTTTCTTCACTTGAAAGGCTACAGTGCCCGGCAAATCCAAGATTGAATGAGGCTGTCTATGGAAATGATATCCCATCATACAACACAGTTGTGAGATGGAAAAGGAATTTTCAAGCCACATGTCCCTCACAGATGATCAAAGAAGTGAAAGCCCATCACACATGGATGATGCTGCCACCATGAAGCAAGTGGAGGACTTTATTCGATTAGACTGAAGAGCAACTATTCATATGATCATCAATGAGACTGATCTTAACTACGGCAGTGTATGGAAAATTTTTCACAAAGAATTGCCAATGCCAAAGGTGTCAGCACACTGGGTTCCACATATACTGAATCCTTTACAAGAGCAAACATCATTTGACCTATGATGTTGAATCTTTTGGAGCAAGATGAAGAAAATTTTTGGTTGCCTGGTAACAATGGATGAATTTTGCATCTATCAATATGATCCAGAGACCAAAGAGATGCACAAGGAGTGGAAGCACAGCAACTCATCTCCCCCCAACAAGGTTAAGGGGCAGAAGTCTGCGGGGAAGGTCATGCTGTGTTTTTGGAACTGTAGTTTTTCATCTTAACAGATTACCTGGAAAAGGGTCAGACCATCACTGGTGCCTATTAATGCACACTGCTGAACAAATTGCATGATATCCTGAAAAAGAAACGGTAGGGTATGATCACCAAAGGTATCTTCTTGCCGACAATGCACGTGCTCACTCATCTCAAGGTGCAGTTACGTATGCAGTAAGTGCAGTGAGTTAAAGTGATGTGACTTTGAAAATTTACCACAACCCCCCTATTCTCCTGATCTCGTCCCAACAGACTTATTCTTAAAAGGGTCACTAAGAAAGTTTTGAGATACACAAAAACAAAGAAACTTAAAATAATTTTGACAACTATACTTTCTCAAAATACTCGCCATAACACTTATACATTTTTCCTTTCTCGTAAACCACTTCTCAAAAGTTTTTCTACTCATCTCCCTTGACTGCTGAAAATTCACTATTGCAGGTTTCAACGGCTTCTTCAGGTCTGGAGAACCTCCTTCCACGCATGAGATTTTTTAATGTAGAGAACAGGAAATAATCACATGGGTTGGTGTGCACAGATGCATTGTCATGGTGTAGGACGATTCCCCTCAGTCCTGTCTTCAGCCACCATTCTTGAAGCTTTCCAAAAACTTTTGACAGACATACTGTTGTGTGCACCGAGCAGCAAAAGTTTTCTGTTTTTCCAGGAGAACAATTGTTACACGACTGCTTTTAAAGAAGAAAGTTGCAACCATTTTTTTCCGACACTTCGCGGCCACTTCACTTTTGTTGGTGAATGTTTATCAGGAAAAATCTATGCAGTCGACTGGCACTTATTTTCAGGACAATATCCTCCCATACTATTGAAGGCACTGAGCTAACAGAGATCCCAAAACTTGAGGTTTTGCATTTGGAAAGTATAAGGAAGCTAATATATTTAACAAAAAATGCTAGGTGTAGCCTTAGAATAAATGTTAACTAATTTTAACGCATCTTTATTAATACTGCGTCACGTGATATCTAGGTTCTCTGTTTGCATTGATTGGAAAAATTTTGGTTCTACAATTTTTGAAAGCATAAGATTTACACAAAATTAAACCAAATTCTGTACAAGTAATTTTTCCAGGAGCCATAGTTTATTGCAATTCTTTCAATTTTGCCACACTAATCACAAAACAGTAGTAGTGATAAATGTGATTGCTCTGGTACTTGATAGTAATAATTGTGGTTATTCTTTATAAATGAACTTCCACAAAGTTGAGGCTGAAACTATTGAACTAGTTATTCTTTATGTTTAGGTCATTATCCAAACAAAAACAACTTTCTCAGCTGCCTCTTTCAAAGTTTCATTCTTTGGTGATTTGAGGAACTTACATGTAATTATACCTTACTCAAAACAACACTTTTTCCATACCTAATTTCTGGCAGTTATTGCCATAGTCTTTGGACCCCTCTGTACAATTCTTCCTTTCATAGGATCTTTTATCAAGCACCTGCTCTTGGACTGAAGTTGATGCAATTGTCTCTCACACATCTTATGTAAATTCTTCTGTGGGCTTCTTCCAAAGATCATTTTCCATGCAGAATAATGCCACATTGGGCCCATCTGAAAATTAAGTCCTGAACTCTGCACTTAATGCAAGTAACATTCTTCAGCAGTTGATGTGCTTGCCACCCACAAACGTTGCAACCAAGGACACAATATTCTCAGCAAGGTCACTTGTAACTTTGGTGACTATATTATTTCATTTTCTTATCGAGGACTTTAATAAATCCTTAACTCTTTCAAAAGCTTCCTCTCCTTTTTGTTGAAAAATAGTCTTTTCTACAATTTTTCAGTAATAACTCCTGCAGTGCATATGTCTCTTAACTATATGTAGTGGTCCATTTTTCAGATATTCTATCAGTATGTCTTGCGGTTTCTTCTCTATAGCATAATGTAATAGCTCCAACAACTGCTCTTTTCAGTATCCTAACTTTGTCCTAGACTTGACTTTAAGGTAGGATGTGAATCCAAAATTTTAAAAAATAATTTAGTGCAGCACTTTACTGTTTGATTGACTTCTTTTATTTTATTTAACAGTCTTCTATATGGAAATGATTAGGCACCTTTTCAAGAAATGAAAACAATATCGATGCTTGAAATTGTGCGACGACTTCATAAATTGACTCTTAGCAGAAAACTGAGGCTCTGCCACAGAAATTATTAATGTGGTTATTTTTCAAGGGTAATTTATGTCAATTACAATCCAATCTCCATATTATCTGATTATGGAGTTAAATGGAGATTTGAACTTAACAGCAAAATTCACTCTTCCTTATAAGCATGGTTTTTCTTTGTCTTACGTCATCATATCAAAAACTCCTCACTAGATGTTTTTAATATATACCTCTACAGATTCCATAAATCACTCCCTTCTGGCATATTAGGTCAGAGTGGTTTCAGTACAGAAATTGTGTGTGGTTATAGTAAAATTAATGATGTGGCTTACAATAGTTGACTTGACAGTGGAGGGACAGCAAAAGAAGGATAGTCGAGGAAATAATCATCTCAGCATACAATTAGTTTGTACACATGTAGACACATAGGCTGATAACACAATTTATTACGTCACCTCCTATCCAGGGGCAAATGCCATGACTAAAGGCAATATAATCAGGCAAGAGGGTTTTAGGAACTGCAGCTGTGCTCACAAAAGCTCAGCACAGCAAACATACTGATTGAGTTAGGTCTGGGTGCATGGTATTATGTGAATAGAACTCACATGAGAACATCCCATCCAGCCAACAACAAGGGGCACCATGGGTCACCATCCCTCCCTCGTTTTACCAAGGATGGAATTAAACCTACCCTCACCTCCAAGTTGCTTGGCTTCCCCTCCAGATACTGGCACTATTCATTTGGCCTTATAAACAATCCCCCATGATATAAGGTGGTTGAAAATCAATATATTTTTGCATTATTGTTATTTCAATATTCAGTTATATTAACAAACAAATCAACAAATTTGTTCGGCCATTTGCTAGCAGGATTTGAGTTCCAATCTTAGGATTAAACTTGATATTGCTATCATTAACCATGCCCTCACAATCAGAAAAATGGGTCAGAGGACAACCACCTTTGCCATTAATATTTCCATCAACTTTAATTTTCTGTTTACAATTTACAAATTTCTGATGAAATATCGTCAAGAAAGTAGAATGCACATTATAAATGGTAATAAATGAGTAAAATACTTTTTGAGATATAATAAGATGACATTTTTACACACCCTTTGGGCAACTAAAATCATAAGCTGCAACTTATTTTGATTAGCAATAATCATATAAATACATTGCCGTTAACTGAAACCTTCACATTGAAAGTTGCTTTCTTCATTTGACTCAAAACGTTTGTTAAGGTATGGATTTCATAGTAGTAATAGTATTCAGGGGAGGCGACCGACAACTGAGGTCATTTGCGCCATTAGGGATGGACAGGGAAGGATGAAGGGTAAAGAGAAACCCGGCGTCGACATTAGCCTACTCTTAACAAAAGGCATCAAGGGGTCCGCATCTTAATGTCCCATCTGAAGGATGGTATACTCACTCAAAGTGCCCTCCACAAAGCACCTCAAGTAGGGATCGAGATACCACTGAAAAACATTCGATGCCACCGGGCTACGAACCCGGGCCCTCTGGGTGGGAAGCCAGTAAGATAGCCACCAATCTTAATCCACCATGGATTTCATGCTCATTGATTACATATATTGTCTCCCCAAGAATATTATCTACATTCTTCTCATTATCAATTCTATATGTTTTGGAGATACAATCATCCACAAACAAAACATGAGCAAAATACATACTTCAAGAGTATTGGATAAGTGAGAGAGGGCACATAAAACAAGGTTTGTATCAGACATAGGGTCAAGAATATTTTCATATTTCATTCCTGAAACATTAAAACATTCAGGAGTTAACTGCGTGTGTCAATGTATGTCCGATGTATATTATAAAAGCAAAATTACAGTTAATTAACATTAGTAATGAAAATACCATTGGTGTGAGCACACTGTTGTGAATGCACAAAGATAACATTTTATTGCTCTTTTCATTGAAAGAAGTATAAAATCTATAAAAAATATAAGTTTTACAACCTCAACAGTATGAATGATACTTAACAACAAACAATTTCTATTTGAAACAAAATGTTGATGCCTTGATTGGAAAATATACACCTCTGACAGAGTAAGGCCCATTCAAATTTTACAATAGCATATTCCTGGCCTGAAATACTGAGGTTGTGCCAGATTCTCCAACGCGTCTTTGACAAGCAATTTCACAGTACAGCGGAAAATTCCCATTTATTTGTACTTTAGGAGGAGTAATCCCTATATGATCTCAATTACTGAAACAAACATAAATTTTAGAAAAATATAAAATGCTCGCAAACTAAACTGGCTCATACTATTTTTTACAAATTCTATACATGGACCATATTTCCACTAGATTTACATTAAAGCTGAGATCTTAGATAAACATAAATTATTTCAACAAAAATACATGCTTGAATTATAACATTAATTGCACAGCCTTGCCATAAAAATCTGAGGTCTTGTTTGTTTCTTCAAATGATTAAAAACATAAATAATGCATTTTACCTTAAAAACTAAGGAATGTCAAAATATGGATATCAGTCCCTTAGAAAGGGCTTAATTAAGATATTTCTTCATATACATTTTATTAGAAGCTAACATAGTATGGAAGAGTATTTGTCACTCACTGAGATCGAGTACTTCATTAACAGGAACATACGAATTAGGATTGGTAAGGGGCAGCTGAGTCTCTGGTTCTTTGCGCAGTGTGAGTGAGAGTTCTCTGACTAGAAGGAAGACTCTGATTTCACGGCGTGCACGCTCAACCTATGGGTGGAAAAATATTAATGCCATAAGAATTAGCAGTATCCAAGCATGCATGCATCTGAAGATGATAAATGAACTGAGGCCTAGGACAAAAGCAGTATCTGACATATACAATTCTTATTCCTATTGAAGTTATTCTGTTACAAATGATGAACGCTAAACCATGGTGCACTGAAGAGCAATTATGCATTTAATACTATTGGTTTCAAGTATATTTTTCTTAGTTCCATGGTTCCTTGACTAATAACAATGAAATGAACAAGTTCTACAAAAAGGATCCTTGGAAGGATGCACATTAAAATATTTCCACAAGCTATTGTTTAATTTCAAAACAGCAAAGAACATGGCTTCTAAGTACATATATAGTTCTGAGTAAATCTCTCATAGGTTTTTACTGGGTAGGAATCTCCATTTGAAACTGAGACCATGGCAACAAAAAGGATGAGAAGAATTAACTCATAAAATGTATCAGGACAGAACCAAATCATTCATTACATGCAGTTTGCTTATTTTGTTCAATTTTTTTATATTTGAAGACATACCATATTTCCCAGACCAAAGGACACACATTTTCGCTCCAAAATCAGACTACACCTTATTGGCTAAGGGTGTATAGGTATAGCTTTAACCAACAATATACACACTAATTCAATGGAAAAAATATTTACTATTACATATTCTTTCCGATATCAGACAGAAATTGGTGCCTCTATTAAAAATTTTAATAATATCACTGTTTTGAGCCAGTATTAAGCAATTTCATTTCACATGACATATTGGTAGGTAACTTATACACATTGGTCTAATAGCGATATTGCCTCCCTGCAAATGCTTTATATCTCTCCTGATAAACTCAGAGCCTATATGAACTCAACTTTAAGTTGTATGAGATGATCTAAGAGGCACAGAAAATTGTTACCAGTACTACATTAGCACAAAAACTGCCACTAGAATACAAAAGAAAGGCTATACTGTAAATATAGGAAAGATAAAAGAGAGCTAAAGGAAAAACATATTTCAATAAAAACACCCAAGCCGCAAGAGAGGCAATACTGAGCAGGAGGATACTGACCAAAAATATGATACACATAAACCAGCCATCATATGTGACATTCATGAACTTGGAGAAGCCCTTCAACAAAGTCAAATGGAAGAAAATGTTCGAGATACTGGACAAGCCTGGAATCAACTACAACAACATATAACATAAGAAGAATAATCCATCACCTTTACATAAATTAGGTAACAACCATGCAAATGAAAAACAAGGAAAATAGAAGCCGAAATAAACGAAGGAGTTAGACGAAGATGCAATCTTCTGCTAGCACCATTTAATGCGACCTAGAAAAGATAATAAAAATTCGGCAAGAAAGAAGTCAAGGTGAATGGCAAAGTAATTAACATGCTCCAGTTTGCAAATGACAACGCAGTGGTAGCAGAAATGGGAGAAGACCTTCAAGCAAGTCAGCATGCTATGCAGACTAAGTACTTCTGGAATAAAATATGAGCATCAACAAGAAGAAAACTAAAACCTTTCTGAGTGAAAGAGCAGAGCTGAAGGCAGACATCACAAATCTACGAGATTAACTAGAGTAAGTGGAATCCTTTTTCACCTAGACAGTAGTATCACTTGGGATGGAAGAAATTCAATTGACTTCAAGAGAAGAATAGCTCAAGCTAATACGGCAGGCATGAAGATGAGATTAATATGTCCAAAGAACCTGAGGTTACGACCAAGAGAGTCATTCATGAAAAGTGCACCAGCGAAAAAAAGAAGCCTTTGAAACATTGTACAACAGGAGAGCACTGATGATTAAAAGAACAGATCAAGCGGGGAATGAAGATGTATGTAGACAAGAGAAGCAGAGGAAAGGACCACACAGAGAGCTCAGCAGCAAAGAACTAGATGGATTGGTCACACCTGAAGGCACAATGGATTATTTGAAACATAATAGATAGGAAAATCCCATCATGAAGACCAAGAGACAAGAACAAAAGGGAAATTAAGATGGATGTAAAACATAGAAGCTATCAGAGGGTGAGAAAAACAACAATGAAAAGAAAAGAATGGATGCCTTCAGTAGATCACTCTTATAATTGAAATGACCTCAAGTTATCACAATTTTTCTGCTCTACAAGCATGTTAATCATAAATTTGAAATCAACATATTTTTCAAGGATTTTTCAGGACTAGTTGTTGTGTCTGATGATTTTTTAGCTACTCCGCATAATCTTCATCCAATGGCAATTATCTTAGCAATTCAGTGAACTTAAAACAGTACTGATCTAAGATGGAAGGAATTAAAAAAATACATTTTCTGTGAATAGGGTATTTAATATGTATTCAAGCACTGTGAGAATTACTGGTATTTTGAAGTGGTACTTAAAAAAACATTTCAATAAAAGCTAAATTGAAAAATTACAAATTATGCTACAAAAACATACATTGGCAGTGGTATGTTCTTTTTATCGATATAATTTATTCTGTTCTTTCAATAATTTAAGTTAACAACTGAATTTTAATTCAGATCTGAAGCCCTGTTTTTCCCACCATAAATATTTTACTTCTAGGTGAATCATTGAAGTTGACATTCAAGTTCAACACAATGGAACCCTTAACTTCCAATGTAAGGTTGGCTTCTAAATGGATTTTTGAAGTAATTAAACTTTCAAGTATGCGCATAAGCACCACAGTTAAACTAGGTAATTATTTTAGAAAAAAAATCCAGAAAATTAACTTGCCTCACCACATGGTAACCTCTTGCTAAACTCAATCCCAGTCATGGGAGTTCCAGTTGGAGGAAGAAGTATGTTTGAATCCATCATTAACCATTCCACATTTAAGGGCTTTTTCTTCATTTCATTATACTCATCTTCAAACATATCCAGGAAAATTTCTTCACTCTGCAGAGAGATGACTGGTTAATTGATCACTGCTTAACGAAATAAATAGAGGCCTGATACATTGATGGCCAATATACCAGGTACTCCTAGGGTATAAAAGACTAAAATTATTGGAGCATTCAAGAATAGTCAACATGGACAAAATCCTATTGTGGCAAGATAGGTTTACCAAGCAGAGTATGAAGAGGCAAAATTAAACAGAGCATTATATTGAGTTACAAAGGGAGCTAGGGCATATTTTCAGGGAGCGAGAGCATTCCTTTAAATATAGAAGCATGAAATTATTAAGAATCTACAGAATGAGTATGCTGTTACACAATTTAATTACTAAGTTTGTCCTTATGCGTACTTATACACACTTTAAATATTATTTCAGCTACAAAAAAGGCATTAAAAACCTTTTTTGATGGAATGTACAACCAGCACAAAAAAGTGACTTGTTCCCTAGAGAAGACATTATCAATTAACAATTTTCTAACAAACTTAAAGGTTTACTTATTATGTGAGGTCTGTTCAAAAAGTATCACGACTCTTGTGTTTCTTCAAAAATTATTTATTTATTCATGAATTTCTATTTTGTACACTTCAAAGTAATCCCCATCAGATATTATACACTTCTGACAACACTTTTTCCAATACTTGAAGGACTTCAAAAAATTATTTTTTTGCAGTCCTTTTGATGCAGTCTTTATCTCGTCAATTTGTAGGGTATTGTCGTCCTTTCATGGGCCTCTTCAGTTTCGGGAAGAAGAAAAAGTCACTGGGGGCCAGGTCTGTGGCATATGGTGGCTGCGGCATCATTGGTGTGTTGTTTTTGGCCAAACATTCGTGCACAAGTATCGATGTGTGAGCAGGGGCGTTGTCACGGTGCAAAAGCCAATTTTTGTCCTTCCACAAATCCGGGCGTTTGTGGTGGATTGCTTCGCACAAATTGTGCATAACTTGAAGGTATTATTCCTTATTTACCGTTCTACCCTGTGTCAAGAACTCATGATGCACCACACCCCTGCAATCTAAGAAAACTGCAAGCAGAATTTTCACATTTGACCGAACTTGGTGTGCTTTTTCCGGTCTTGGCTCGCACTGCAGCTTCCATTGGGATAATTGGGAGTTTCCACGTCATAACCATACACCCATGATTCGTCACCAGTTATGACCCTCTGGAGCAAATTTGGGCCGTCGCGTGCAGAGTCCAACACCTCATTAGCAATGTTAATGCGGTGCTGTTTTTGGTCGAAATTGAGCAATTTTGGTACGAATTTGGCAGCTACCCGTGTCATGCCCAAATCATTGGTAAAAATTAAATGGCACGAGCCAATCGATATGTCTAGGTCCTCAGCAACTTCTCTAACGGTGATTCGACCAAAGCCCAATACTATTTTCTTTACTTCATTAATGTTTTCGTCTGCTGTTGACGTGCTCGTGAGTACAGTATGCTCTTCGTCCTTCACATCTGCTCGACCCTCTGAAAACATTTTGTACCACCGATAAATGTTGCTTCGGTAACAGTAGCTTCTCCATATGCCACAGTCAACATTCGGAATGGGTCCGCACACTTAATTTTGTTTTTCACCCAAAATTTGATACAGATTCTTTGATCCATTTTTTGGAACAGGAAAAATTCGAAAACAGGCCAAAACACGTCCAAGCAAAACAGCTGTCAATAATTAACTGAACATTCAAAATGGCCGAACTTTTCAGCATAGTGAGAGACACAAGTACCAAAATAATGCCACAAAAAAATTGAAAATCAAATATAATTAACCCACGAAAATTCAAAATTCACAATACTTTTTGAACAGACCTTGTTTATCTTTCAAACACAATCATGAAAATTAGCCTAGTATTCAGATTAAGTATATGAATTTAAAAAAATCAATTATAATATAATTTATTGATAAAGTCAACATCAAGAATGAGGTAATAAGGAAATCTGATCAATGTAATCATTTTCACTCACTATGCAGTTGGGTGATGGTAACAACTGCAATAGTCCTTAATTAGCCTTTCAACCAATAGTGCATTATACCAATGTTTTACCTCTGGATTATTGGTTTTTAATTATGCTGACCATTATGTCAAATTCACAGTGTTACTGGTCTTTTCAAAAACATAAAACAGTAAATAATCCATGCTCTTCAGAGAATAATAACAAACCAACCTTCGGGTTATCTTATGAGTTCGTCATTTGTGTTACCTACCTCCTGTAGGCACCTGATTTTAAACTTCTTTCATTCTATAAAACCTTAAAGATAGTTATGTCTATTCATATTAATAACAATCTTGCTCCCATAAGTTGCCAGCAGTTTGATTATTTAAAAAAATGTACATATGCACAGCAATTTCATAGGAGATCCAGGGCGTTACCTTGTAGAAGTTCCTAAGCAAAGCTGTGCTTTCCTCTTTTGCACCTTCAATGATGGCAAGATGACAATCATGAAGATAGCTGAGGCCATTCTTAGTAACCAACTGTATCAATAGCCTAATAGTCAGTTCTAATGTAACAAGACGAATTCGACAATCTATAAACAAAAGGATACTAATATTGATATCTATTTAATTAAAATAACTGCCAAATTTGTACTAGCAAAGAAATTATACATTTCACTTACTTGGCTGACAACTAAAGGATATAATTTTGATTAATCTTTCAACCAAGAGTACATTATACCAATGTTTTGTCTCTGGCTTTACTGATGGGAACAAAACAGAATCTAATAGCTCTTCATTAACACCTGAGGAAAGAAAAAAAAGAAAATGAGAAATGAACACAAAAATTAAAAAACAATGAAATTATTCATTTAAACCAAATATTTTATAATTCATACCATCTGTCCAACATCAGTAAGCATGAAATGAGGTTTAAACATGAAAAACATTTCATAGCCAGATATTCGTTTTCTAAAAACTAAGTATGTACAACCATTTAAGGGTAAGCACTTCATGAATATCATTGAATGGCACTAAAAAACCATACTCACCTTGGTTGTGACCAAGGGCATACAACAGGCACAGAGCAAATAGGGCTACATAGTCATTATCAGAGCACTGCAAGGCATTGAAAACTGCTTCCAGAAATGGTTTGTTGGTGAGGGAAGTTACTTGAGCAATTGGAATGGGAGATATGTTTTCTGAAGTTGAAATCCCACTAATACCACCACTGCCACTTTCTAATGCTAATCGCTGTTCTTTTTCTTCATCAGTAATGTTTGCATTTGCAGTAGGAGGTACTATGGACTCAACTTCAGACGCAGCACTTCTCTTGTCAGAAGAAAATGACTGAATGGGTGTATCTAAACCAGAGTAATCTGAAAACAGTTTAAAAATTAGACACATGTTAGAGAAATATGCATTGCCAAATATTGAGAATACAAGATTAAAATGAATATATGAAGTCTATTCAACAAGTATTGCGACTTTTGTGTTTTTTTCAAAAAAAATTTATTTATTCATGAATATTTCCTTTGTACCATTATAAGTAATCCCCTTTAGATATTATACACTTGTGCCAACGTTTTTCCTAATCCTCGAAGCATTTCAAAATATCATTTTTTGTGACCTCGTTCAGCTCCTTCAATACGTCTTTATCTTTTCAATCGTAGCGTAGCGTCGTCCTTTTATGGACCTCTTCAGTTTCGGGAAGAAGAAAAAGTTGCTGTGGGCCAGATCTGGGGAAAACAGTGGCTGCGGCATTGTTAGTGTGTGAGCAGGGGCGTTGTCACGGTGAAAAGCCAATTTTTGTTCTTCCACAAATCCGGGCGTTTGTGGTGGATTGCTTCGAGCAAATTGCGCAAAACTTGCAGGTAATATTCCCTATTTGCTGTTCTACCCTGTGGCAATAACTCATGATGCACCACGCCCCAGCAATCTAAGAAAACTGTAAGCAAAACTTTCACATTTGACCGAACTTGGTGTGCTTTTTTCGACCTTGGCTCGTGCTGCAGCTTCCATTGGGATCATTGAGCTTTAGTTTCCACGCCATAACCAAAAAACCCATGATTCGTCACCCATTAAGATCCTCTGGAGGAAATTTGGGTCATCGTGGACAGAGTGCAACACCTCATTAGCAATGTAAATGCGATGCTGTTTTGGGTCAAAATTGAGCAATTTTGGTACGAATTTCGCAGCTACCCATGTCATGCCCAAATCATGGGTAAAAATTAAATGGCACAAGCTAATCGATATGTTTAGGTCCTCAGAGACTTCTTTAACGGTGATCTGACAATTGGCCAATACTATTTTCTTTACTTCATTAATGTTTTCGTCTGCTGTTGACGTGCTCGTGAGTACAGCATGCTCTTCGTCCTTCACATCTCCTCGGCCCTCTGAGAACATTTTGTACCAATAAATGTGGCTTCGGTGAAGGTAGCTTTTCCATATGCCACAGTCAACATTCGGAATGGGTCCGCACACTTAATTTTGTTTTTCACACAAAATTAGATACCGATTCTTTGATCCATTTTTTGGAACATGTAAAAATCGAAGACAAGCCAAAACACGTCCAAGCAAAACAGCTGTCAATAATTAACTGTGCATTCAAAATGGCCGAACTTTTCGGCATTAATGAGTGACATAAGCACCAACATAACATCACAAAAAAAATCAAATATACGTTAACACGGGGGAATTCAAAATTTGCGATACTTTTTGAACAGACTTCGTACTTATTAACATAATTATTCCAAAAATTCCACTGCTGATAACTTGTTAAGCAGTTGAACACATTCCATGCTTTGGGAAGATATCTGCTTAAGATGTTATCAGCACTTCAACCTTAAGATGTCATTAGCAATTCTCTTATTTGGGTCAGCCACCGCAACATTGAATTTTCAAACCCCCACAGTAATTAACCAGCAAATTGGTTTGATAGGTGATGGTTAAGGATCACCTTGTACTAAACCCAATGGCATATGAAATTCAACTAGGACGATAGGGGCCTAGTTCCTTTCCCTGTGCCACCCGTGGTTTCTTGGGAAGATCTAGTAACCAAAAAATTACACAGCTTGGGTGAAGCATCACTCAGAACCAAACCTGGGCCCTCTGTACTCTACTGACTGAACTACCACGACCCACATTGGTTACTATTTCAGCATTATTCCAGGAACCGCACATTGTCTAGGAAAGTATAATTTTTTGTTAATATTTTGTCCAATATGAAGAAAACATATGATTTAAACCAAGAAACAATCCAAGCATGTTATTGCCATGGCAAGTAATCAGGATACTTACAGGAATATTGATAGTGTAAGGAGTATACATGTAATAGAAGTCATTTGTCAATATGAAAAACTAATCACTTAGCATAATTTTACAAAAGAGCATAAGGGGATACAATCATTACGAACACAACCAACAACCAGATGTATATTAGAGGAATTTAAAATCCAAAAGTGATACACACTGAGACCATTTTGAATTGATGATTTCCCGTTATTTTTGTTCCCAAAATTACGAATCCTAGATAACTCACATTTAAAATACGAGGGTCATCCGGAAAGTAGTACCCGTTCGTGCCGCATGAAGTGCTGACGACGCGAGTAGCCGCTGGACGAGGTCAGATAGCTTCAGTGGCTTGTCTGCCTTCTCTGAGCCAAGTTGCGTGACGCTAGCATTGCCTGTGTTGTTTCTGTGATTGTTTACAATGTTTAAAAAAATTGAGAACGCCGCCAGTTGTGAAGTGAGGGCAGTGATTAAATTCCTCAATGCAAGAAACGTTCGCCCATGTGATATTCATCGCCAATTAAAGGAGGTGTATGGAGACAATGTAATGGACGAGTCGTCTGTTCGGCGGTGGTGTCGCAACTTCAACATGGGGAGGGGGAACACACACGACGATGAGCGTTCGGAGAGACCGTCTGTCATTACAGACCAACTGGTGAGCTCAGTTGACGAATTCGTGAGGAACGATCGGCGCGTCACAATTGATGACATCTGTGAGCATTTTCCCAATGTTTCTCGAACAATTGCTCATGAAATTGTTAAACACCATCTGCATTATGCAAAAATTTGTGCAAGATGGGTCCCTCGCGTATCTCAATGAGCTGGCGGCGAAGGACTATGCAGCAGGAATACAGAAACTTGTCACACGTTATGACAAATGCCTTAATTTGCTTGGAGATTATGTTGAGAAGTAGTTTAAAGTATCCTCTTTCAAATAAAATTTTTTATGTTTGTTAATATTTACTTTTGTGTCTTTAATTCACGAACGGGTACTACTTTCCGGATGACCCTTGTATAAGAGACTATATGGTAAAGACATTGGGTCAGCAAACTTAGATATAGAAAGAGAATATGATGTAGATAAGAATAGCTTAGGCAAAGACAGACTTGATGGTGAGATAGAGGGGACACTAAGGGAACTGAAATCAAATAAGGCAGAGGTGGTAGACAACATTCACATAGAACTACTTGAGGGTTTAGGAGGATGTGGGAGAAAGAGTTTTCATGGACTAACTCATGGCATTTATGAGGGAGGATTTCGGCTGGAAGATTTCATAAGATCATTGTTAGTTCCCATCTGAAAAAAGGGAATAGTAACCATATAAAAGGACTACAGAAAAATAAGTTTAATTTCATTGACAGCTAAATAGGTAATCAGGGTCATCAATAAATGGATGCAGAGCAGAAAAAATCGTTACTTAGGAGAGAGGCACGTGTGTTGCCTTAGCAGTAATGAGGTCACTAATAGAGAGGAATATAGAATACAATCAGGATATATTTGTCTGTTTCGTGATTATGAGAAGGCATTTGATATCAGTGTATTGGATGGAATCAATGAATGTATTACAGAAGATAGGAGTAGATTCGAGGAATAGGAGATCTATGCACAACCTATACATGTCATAGACTGCTCAGATGTTGGATGGTGAGGTGGGCTGGTCAGTGTTATAAATAGTGATGAGACACAGGTGCTCATAATCACCTGTGCTCTTCAAAGAATGTGTGGAAGAAAATTTTGAAAGGAATGAGAAGACCTGGAGATAGGAATGAAATACGGTGGTTCATAAAATATATTTGGTTTGTAAATGATCAAGATGGTTTTTTTACAGTGCAGAAACATGGTTCAGAAACAGAAGCAAAGCAATAGGCTAAGCTAGGGTTTTTTTGAAATGCAGGTGCAGAGAAGGATGGAAAAGGGGAAATTTACAGAAGAGAAAACAAATGAGCAAGTTCTTTACATGGTAACAGAGAATAGAGGATGTTATGGAGAAATTCAAAGGAGGTAAGCATGATGGAGGCAGAGCATTTTGATTGGCAGTGGGATTTTAAAGATTGTGGTAGAGGAGAGGATGTTAGACAACCAAGGAAGGGTTAGGAAAATGACCATTTTGGATGATATGATGGAAGAAAGAAATATGCAGAGCCAGAGAAGCTCATTTTAGTGGTGAATACAAGTTGCATGTTTTTAGGAGAGACCAGGAAAAATATCGTTGTACTGTTTTATAGTCTGTGTCCATCCAAAATCTACTTTAACCTGTAGACTACCATTAATAATAATTACTCAATATGCTGGAAATTATGAACAAGACAAAACAAATATTTATTTAACAATAACTAATTTAAAACTATAATTTTTTATTTGATGGGATTAAATATTTTTGAAAAACTTCAGCTAAATAAGAAATATTTTCATGTCATTCAAAGTTACTGGCATTATTAATCATTAAGTTGTTCTATAAAGTATACAACCTTTTAGATGAACTACTAATAATTATCTAATAATGTTAATTTATGTAAAGAATAATCTGCAACCTTAAGTCCATCAAATTTTCATTAGAGCTGCCTCATTGAGCATATCACTTACATTTGGACGACTTGGAATGGTAGGAGGTTCTACAATCATTGGAACCTTACTGGAGCTTAACTGTGAATCTGCATTTCACCTTGTAGCTGCAGTAGCTTTGGGCAAGTATAAATTGTAACCATCATTTCATCAATCCTTATTTTACCACCTTTGACTGCATATAGCCAAAGAGCAAAATGAATAATAGCTTGGAGAAAAATCTATCAGTAATCATCATAATTTAATAAATGACTTCCAATTTTACTCTTATTTATTTAGAATACTCCAATCTAAATTTCATACAGATGGAGTCACCTTCAGATATAGAAGGTCAGGAAAATTTCATTTTGGTTACATCATAAGGTTCATATTTATCTAAAAATTTGTGTTGAGTTCCATCCAATTGTATATCTCAATATATGCATAATATTTTTCCTGTAACTTACTGCCAAAATGCTATCTTACTCCAATATTATCTAGAACTTTTGAGCAGCTGGTTTTATGATACAAATATAGATTTAAGGGCAACATGGGCAATGGCAAGAGAGACACTGACTGCATTTCAATGCAACAATTTCAGAGCGTAAAAATCATTCGCCTTGACTGGGACTCGAACCCAGATCCCTCAATATCCGGTCGAGTGCTTTAGCCACTTAAGCTACCGAGGCGTCCTCTTAAACTCTGAAATTTTGGGGCTTTTAAAGGAACTAGATGTTATGACGAAATACCGTACATACAATGTCACATGCATTCGTAGTCGTGCGCGAGGCAAATATTGGTGCTTCAGAACTCAGTTTTAATCCTGCAGTGCCATCTTCTAATTCATTGAGAAGCTATAGCAGCATCTGTTTTGTTTCAGAAGTCATTTGCTTGTCTGTGCATGCAAACAACAATGCCCGTGGCAATAGTTCAGCCCGCCAGCTGTGAAGTGCGTTCTGTCATACGATTCTTGAATGCAAAAGGATTGTAGGCTGCTAAAATTCATCGGGTGTCATGCCTAGTTTATGAATCTACAGTTATGAGTGAAGGTAAGGTTCAACGATGGTGCTGTGATTTTTAAAATGGACGAACAAATGTCTATGACAAAGAGCGAAGTGGAAGGCCCAGAATTCTGGCCAATGAAAGTGTTTCGCAAATGGAACAATAACTGCGATGTGATCGTCAATTGATGATTAAAGGCCTGGCTGAACAATTTCCTCAACTTGGACGTACTACTGTCTACGATATTGTTACGGAATACCTTGGAAACCACAAATTGTGTGAAAGGTGGGTACTGAAACACTGCTGCCAAAACCAATAAAAAAATTCAGGATTTTTGCTGGAAACTCTTTTTGACTACCCACCGTACAGTCCTGACCTTGCACCTAGCGCTACTTCCTCTTCCTGCACTTGAAACAGTGGCTCAGTGGACAACATTTCAAAACAAAAGAGGAACTCAAGAATGGCGTTATCAATTGGTTCAACTCTCAGGTGGCGAGCTTCTATGCAGATGGGCTAAAGAAGCTGGTGCAGCAGTACGAAAAATTCTTAGAAGAGAACGGTGATTATGTAGAGAAGTGAAGTAGGTTTGTAGCTTACGAAAATTGCCAATAAAATGTGTTTCATATGAGTATATTTTTTCCTGTGACCAAACGGCCCTAACTTTATTTGTATGCCTCGTATATGCATACGTGTGCATGTAGGCAACGTATATGTGCAAATATATGCATATTTATTTTAATGCAAACGCCTATATTTACAAATAACAGACTGATGCTGTAACACCCCCACCACATGCTCTTGCATCAGTTTGTGGGATGATGCGTGGATGTAGATCCTTGGATAAGATAATGGTGTGATATGACACAGTTATCAGGTAACTACAAAAACCCAGTAAAATCAGTAATATTATAAAATGCTATACTTTTGTACTGGGTTAATCATTGGAGCAACCTTGTCTAAGTGAATTTCAACAAATACTGAACCCTTTTGAGTCAATCAAGACAAATTTATATAAATACATACATAAGAACAGATATCTTTAACCCTTTCTGAACGCGATGGGAAATATGTTGTATTTGACTTATGTAAAAAATTAAACCAATAACAGTTTCAGTTACATTAATCATCTGGAAATATTATAAAAAAATTTAGTTAGCGTATCGTATCCTTGAAAGCAATAATGTCACTCAACCAGAACTAAAATTCGTCACATCATAATTCATAGGTCCATTTAAAAGAAGATCTAGTTATCCAATGATTTATAACAATTTCATCTACAACACTAAACATGAGAGATTTAAGTTATTCACCTTGAGAGATAGCTTCATCTTTTAATAAACTTCCAGCCAGGTTAGAGTGATCATCCATCATTTCGCCAACATCCATATTGGCTTCTGATGCCATAACCACAGCACCGGAATTAATTTTTGTTTCCAAGGACTTTTCCAATGTTTCTGTAGGAGGTGCAAAACCAGGTTTAGAGCTAGAAGCTCCCTAAAAAAAGAAAATGAGATACATACATGCAATGATTATTACAGTCACAAGTGACAAAATTTCCTCTCCAGCAGACAGTGGTGATTTAGACACCCCATCTGTTATAGAGTGGTAACTAGGCAGCATGCATTACTGATTATAATTGCATGAGGTGTGGTGCATGGGTCATAATATTCACATACCACCAAGCTATCAAGTGAATTTCACAGCAATGTCTTCCTTTTAGCATAATATCACTCCATTAGTCACTATTTCCAAAATCACCATAGTGAACAAAACCGAAGTAGATACAAAAGCAAAGATAGTAAATAAAAGAGTTAAATGTAAGTTTTATCACTGTTTTCTTGGAAGAAAAGTCAGCGCTGGTAGTGAGTTTTTAAACATGGTAAAGCCATGAAAATCATCATTCATTGAAGTCAGAAAAATGGTGCGGTAGACCAGCAGGTTTTGAAAAAATTCTTGAGATCATTGCAATTTCAAAATTGAGTAACACATTTGACTGGAAAGACCATCTTCACTCCTTGTGTCTGAATAAATATATTTTGTGAAGCAATATGGGTTCTCTCATGGGTAAGATTAAATATTCATTCAATTTATTTTCTAAAATGCAAAGATTTAGTTTAATTTGATTTGTTTTGTGAATGGTTAGCATGAGAAAATCTCTCACCACATAATAAATAGCAGTTAATCAAAATGTATTTTCATTGCCTCAGTATGAACTGAAAAAACTTTTTCATAAGTTATCTCACAATTATGAGGAATAAATAATTAAACAAGGCCTGTCAAAAAAGTATCCGACCTTGAATTTTCACAGTAGTGATTCTAGGTGGCACCACTGAGTGCCATGGAAGGAGACAATTTAATGTGCAGGCTTGATTCTGTCGCATAATACCCTTACACCTATGATCCATCTCCAGCACAGGACCTGCTGGACACTACCAACACTGATCCTGAGTTTCTGAACACTTAGATAATTGGACGACCCAACAAAATCAAATTGTTCAGTCATCATGAAAGAAATCAAAAAGCAATTAACATGTATGACAGCACCTCACTCACGGCAGCCAGTAGGCAGTGACTGGCTAACTCAAAGGAGGAGATAAAATTCAAGCAAGTACAATAACCTGTCTACCTCCTTGATGCACAATAGTACTTAACATTTCATAAGAACAACTTCATAAAGAGAGCATCTTCAGAAAAAACAGCACTTAATTTTGCGATAAATATTATTGCATGGGCTTTCATTGAATTTCCATAATGTGAACGATTACATTGTTGAACTACGAACTGGAGGGCCCAGGTTAGATTCCCGCACAAGCCTCTCTGGGCACTCTCAGCTTCACTCAAGCTGTGTGATTTTTTTGGGCAGTAGATCTTCCTAGAAAACTATAAGGGGCAGACAGAAAGGAATTGTCCTCCCTTTGCTGATGTTTGGATTGTTCACCTTATTTGGCTTAGTACCAGGTTAGATCAATCCTTAACTATCAAACTGACCTTCAGGTTAATAACTTTGGTTGGTTGGTTAAGCAAACCAGAGCAAGTGAAGACTTAGATGGAGGTTAGTTGCAATATGCGTAAGGATATAAGAAATGCCTCAGTCCTCAATTTGTTAAACCTCAAGAGTAGAATATTGTCAAGGTTAGGAGGATTAAGAACTGTTACTACTGGGACCTCTGAAACCTTCATGTAAGCCCCACATTCCTATCCATCAATATATGACTTCCTAACTACCTGATACTGGATTCTTCATTGCTTATCTACTTTTAAGGAAGGTGAGGGTTAACACTAGGCAGACAGTGATAGAAGGACTAGCGTGAGATGGCCTTAGTGGTGCACTTAAAGAGTGAGATAGAAGCACAACTGGGTTGTGCTGTTTTGTCCAATCAATGTACATATCAATTCATTTCACCCTCACAAATTACCATGGTGAAAAATGAAAATACTTCATGCCAGGCTTTTAAATTTAGGGAAACTGAAATGAGATTAATTTAATGACTGATGATATGGAATGCGCATCAATGTTTTTCTCTGATTTTCTGCATAATGACCAAGTGTAAAAAAATGCACACTGATAATATTAACAATGCGAAAATTTTTTTAAGACAAATTATGACAAATAATTGGATAAATTATTTAAGTAAAAAGTGAATTATTAGATTAAGGTTACCTGGATGACTTGTATGCACTACATCAGTGATTTTTTCTTAATTCCATAAGTCTTACAGCTGTCACTACTTCATGTAAGGCTAATTCAATCTTGTTCAGTCTTGCCAATCCTACTTTTTAAATGGCCTTCCTAAGTACTTCTTCAAAGTGAAAATAGGTCTTTCTTTGGGGAAAAATGGATGCAGGACTGGAGCTATTAACTCATTAACATAATCTCTGATCACCCTTCTTTCTCATATGACAACACAATTGAAGCTGCTTCAGCTAATTTTTTCCATGATTATTTTGGTTGGCTGTGTAATTTACTCTTTCATTTAAATGGGTCCTGACTTTGAAACAGAACATTACCTCCTTAAAAATCTATTTCTAGTGCTTCAATGCTCTCTTGTACAGTAATTGACCAACATTCTGGACCATAAATTGATTAAAATACAGTTAATAGTTCCATATTTCAAGCTGTTTGATAATCAATCCATATTTGATAGTGATACTACCTTAAAAGCCCCCAAAATTCATTCTGCTTTAAAAACATTTCTTTTACTGACAGAAAATACCAAGACACACACCTGTCGATATGATGCAAGCTTTTCAGATGCACCTTCAGAGAAGATGTTCATGTCACCATTTAAAATTATCCAAGCAAGAACATGAACAAGAGGGACATGTGTAATGATGAGGAACACTTGTGACAACAGGAACAAAGATACCACACTGCTAACATGAGGTTTAGAGTCCTGAAATAAGATATATAAGCATTTAGTACATTACCTACTTATACAGGAACATTAAGGGTGCTGAGATTTAGCACAGGGTTATTAATAATGACCCCCTTAAGTCGATATTCTCTTTTCTACCTTGAAGTTAATCACAATAATTAAAATGCCAACTGGCCAGTAAAGTACACTGGAAATGACTTAGCATTAATGAAAGTATTTTGGATATTTATTTTTAACATTCACCAAGGATATCTTTTTAAAATTTGACCTTAAATTTATGGCAGGTGCAAGTAACATTTAGATGATTGTTTTAACTCAATCTATTCCGTAGAAGTAGTATTTAGGGGAAGCAACCGACAGCTAAGGTCATTTGCCCCATTACGGATGGACAGAAAAGGCTGAAGGGGGGAGAGAAACTCAGTGTCGGCATTAGCCTACTCTTAACGAAAGGCACCAAGGGGTTCACAGCTTAACATCCCATCCGAAGGACAGCATACTCGTTCAAAGTGCTCTCCACAAAGCAACCTCAAGTAGGGATTAGGATACCACTGAAAAATAACTGTCGCTGCTGGGATTTGAACCCAGGCCCTCTGGGTGGAAAGCCAGTGCGTTAGCCACCGCACCATCCCATCTCTTCCGTACACTAGAAATATTTGGATGTTTATAGTAATTTTACCCATGGTAAATGTACAACTTCTATGCAGCAGACAAGCTATTAATATGTAAACATGCAGAAAACCTGATCAGAAATTTCAAGAATTTAAACATTTCTCTAAATAGCAACATAACGAGCATTGCTCAGCTCTCTACATCTCAGAGATTTCATATTGTAATACTTCATTCAGTGCAATTTTGATTTTTATTAAACATATCATCTACAAAAGTGAATATAGGAACTTGATGTGGCTGATATTTTTTCTTCTTCCGTTTCAACCTTCATGAGACTAGTCGAATCCAGTACTAGTCATTAAAAGAAAGGCTGTTGCGTCACCCACAATATATAATCTTAATTTTCTGTGACACTGCTTTAGGTATGTAAAACTGATAATAAATTAGTAAAATAATAATGATATGAGGAGTTCATTAAATAGAAAATCCTTTTGAATTTACATGGAAAAGTACACATCTCAATTAATGTAAATTTAAATTGACAAATTCAATTACTTTTTAGCAGTATACTATTAGAAAAAATGGAGAACTTGTTCCATGGATTAATTCAAAGCAATTGGATTATACACCTTTTGTGCTGGCAGCCATTTCTACCAGAGCTTTACTTTAGGTGAGAATTCCGTGAAAAACTTTCCACAGAGCTAAATAATATATTCATCAAGTTGACTTACCTCCAGCTGTGAATGTCGACGTCGTTTGGTAAGTGAATATACATATAATGGAATCAATAATTTATTTAACAAATGATCAGTGAGTACTTCATTCAGGTCTCCAATTTCCAGGCAAAGTATATCATTAAGGTAGTGCAAATGATCTAGGTGCTCAGCCACTAAATCAGAAAGTCGATTCTGGCTCTGATGGCTGAAATGATAAACATAGTTCTTTTAGAGACACATGCCCATATTAATTGTATCAAAAATAAATCACAGACTAAAGGGTTAAATTTAATGACACAATAGAACCATGGACCTAAGAAGTGTCAATTATCGTTCAAATTGAATTAGCAGTCTTGATTCACATTAAAACTAAAGCAAACTTGCATATACTCTTTTAAACACATCTTTTATTTTCTCATTCATTCATATAGGACCTTCAACTATTTCAACTGACTGTTATAAAAGCAAGAGAATATGGTTCGAACTTGTAACTGACCATTAAAAAGCATAATACTAAAATATATTTAATCAGTGAACAACATTTTACAGATTAAATGTAGTTATGGATTTAACTTAGAGTAGCAATGTTTAATCAAATAAGAATACATTTGTTAAAACAGTGCATAAAATTTTTGGAGATCTTTTGAATCTTTACAAATCAAGTGGCTGTTGGGAATTGAAAAGAGTACCTAATAAAAATGGGGTATCCGACACAAATGTTTCAAGGGACTCCGAAATTGTACTATTAATCACACTTCACATCATAACTATGTTTTCATTGGATATATAGTGATACATACAATAACAGATAGAATGATACCAAGGGGTCAAGGTATTATACATAATATGAAAATCTGGAGCAGTTGGTGTAATCTTAAACAAATAAAATTTTGGTAAATATATTTTAAACAAATTAGTGTCCAATTGCCAAAATGCTAAGAATTTAATTCTGAAGGTGATCTAATGTAAGAGAAAATGACTGATCTTACACCTTCTCACTTGACAAGGGATTTGAGATGAAATATTCTTGTTTAATCCACTTAAATCTTGGAAAAAGACATGAAACTTTGTTATTTCTAATGGCTATTACTGGCTTTGCGATTTAGTTCACATTCTGTAAAAATTATGTTTGAAACAAAAAACATATGAGAAATTGGCAAAATAATTGTAATTATGATGACTGTTTAACTCATATTACAATTACTTGAGCATGAGTGAAATTTCCATCTTTTAAAAGCCTTATGAAAAAATAACAGCGAATGATAGTATTCAATTAACTTCTTTCTACAAATGTTAATGAAATATAATGAATTCATATTCAAACATTGACTTGACGAAAAAATGCACACTATGGAATACAAACTCACAATTTCTTTTGTAAGTTCAACCAGAATCGAAAATATACTATATTATAGTTAATAGACATGGGTAATATTCAAAAACAGAAAAAGGAAATTCAGAATTTCAAATTGAATCAACAACTGGTTTGTAAATCAAATCCTAAAGCTTTGCAGGTCCCAAGCTATAACATCCTAGTGAATCCTTTCAAAATTCATGAGATTATGATGATTGAAACATGAATTTAAAGTCTACTACTTTTTAAATTGATTAAATTTCCAGGCTTAATAAAGACTTTATCGCACACTCAGAAAAAACATTTTGACCACATTGAGTATTTTATTAGAGGGTATTATAATGGAGTATATAATTTAATTATTATTATTAGGCAATCTACCAGTTAAGGTGGGTTTTTGGATGGACACAACTATCAAATAAATATCTTGTGAATCCTAACAAAATAAAAAATCCAGCAACCTAGTCTACATCAGGTCCCTCCATCTCTGAGTACTTCCTTCCTTCAAACATCCCTATCCTTTTCCTTCCCTTTCCTCATTTGCCTAACATTCTCCCCTACATTACAGTCTTCAATATCCCACTACCGATCAATATGCCCTTCATCCATTTTTCCTGCCTCCATAGGGTTTCTCCCAACAAATCCCTCTCTTCGCCAACCATACCAAGCACTTCCTCATTCATTTTCCTTTCTGTCCATTTCACCTTCTCCATCCTCCCCCACACCCACATTTCAAAAGCCTCCAGTCTACGTCTATCATCCTGCTTTAATGACCACGTTTCCGCACCGTACATAGCTACACTCCATATCAAAGTTTTTATGAGTCTTTACTTGATATCCTTACTCAACGTCCCTCTCATCCACTCCCTCCTTCTTGTGAAAGCCTCTTTGCCTAGCGCAATTCTCCTTACATCCCCACTGCTTTGGCTGTGCTGGTCCAAACACTTCCGAGATACATAAACTGTTCTACCTGCTCTAGTTTTTGCCCTCCTATTTTGATGCTTAGCTTAGCCTTCTTCTTTCTAGAAAATCACATTACCTTTGTTTCATTAATATTGATTTTCATCCCATATCTGTCGCACTGAATTTCCAATTCACTCAGCAATGCTTGCAGCCCCTTGGCTGATTGACAAACTAAAGCTGGGCCATTAACGAACCTAACTGATTTTACGAATTCCCCACTGACTTTCATTCCTACCTCCAGGTCTTCCCATGCCTGTTTAATCATTTCCTCCACATATAGGTTGAACAGCAACGGTGATAATGGGCAACTCTGCCTTACACCTTTTCCTAACACTGCCCATCCGAACTCCACATTTCCCACTGCCACCTGAACAGTCTGAGACATGTACAGGTTGCGGATTAGCCTCCTACCCCTCCAATCTATTCCTATTTTCTGCAGAATACTCATTAGTTTTTCCCAATTCACTCTAACAAACGCTTTTTCGAAATCTACGAAACAGGCAAATACCTCCTGGTTGTATTCTATATTCCTCTCAATTAGTGATCTAATTACTTCAATGGCATCACGTTTACCTCTCCCCTTCCTAAACCCAAACTGATCATCCACTAAGTAATCATTTGCCCTACTCTCTATCCTTTTGTTGATGATTCTGAGAACAACTTAACCTGCATGGGATATCAAACGTATTGTTCTGTAGTCCTTGCATGATATAGCCTTTACCTTTTTTGGAATAGGAACTAACACTTATCTCACAAAGTCTTCCGGCCAGATTCCTTCCTCAAAGATACTACGAATCAGCCCATATAGCCTCTTCCTCCCACATTTTCCTAAACCTTTTAGTAGTTCTGCAGGAATGTTATCCACCCCCACGGCCTTATTTAGTTTCATCTCCCTTAATTCCCTTTCTATCTCATCGTTGAGTATGCCTGGACCTAAGCTATCTTCCTCTACGTCATGTTCCTTTTCAATGTCTAACTTTGTTGGTCTAAGCTCTTTACTATACAGTTCTTCTACATATTCCTTCCATATCTCTTGGATCTTCCCTACTTCAACTATTACCTTACCTGCCTTATCTCTAACTGCTATCGTTGATCCCCCTTCTTACTTCCCGATAAAGATTTAACTTTTCTGTACAGAGCACCGATTTCACCCTTCCTCTGCAGACTTTCCATATCCTCGCACTGCGTCTTCCACCATGCTTCCTTTGCTTTATTTGTTGCCCGCCTCAATTTATTGTTCAATTCTTTGTACTTCATTTTGCCTAATTCTGTATTTATATTCTTCCATTTTCGCCGCTCATCCATCTTTGTAATCATCTCATCCGTGATCCATGGTTTCCTAGTCCTTTTAGCGTTAACGGTTCCAAAAGTGTCTTTTGCGGCTTTTGAATACCCTTTCTTCACACATTCCCATTTTTCTTCGATAGTCCTCAGCTCTTTACTATCCTCCATGATTTTCTTTACAGCCTGCTAGTACTCCTTCCTTGTCAATCCATTTAATGCTTCTACATTCCATTTTCTAACCCACTGTCCCTGCCTCTTTTCGAAACGGATGCTACATTTCATAAAAACTAAATTGTGGTCTGAGTCCGAATCCGTTCCAGGGAAGCTGTGTGAATTTATCACACTGTTCCTGAACCTGCCTAACCGGAATATAATCTAACTGATACCTTTCTGAGTCACCTAGCAGGAGTATATAATAAGAAGAGTTTACTAAGCAGAAAAAAACAATAGTCACTTGCTATTACCCTCACACCTAGCAGTAATACATATGCTTACTACAGTAAATTTAAACATTTCATTATAACAACCACTTTAAATGTAGCTAGACATTAATTAGCACTATACATATAAATTACCTAAAAATTCTTAAGTAAATATTCATTGATTATATTATCAATGAATAATTATATACATGGTACATACTCTGCATCATTGCGAACACATGAGTCCAACTCCAAAACATGACTTCCAATAAACCACACCAGATTGGAAAAGTATGGTGCAGCAGTCTTATCACCAATGAATTTGAGCATAGATTTATCATCAACACGGTAGACATTCAACGTTAGGGTCCTTACAGCAATCCGAACCATACTTTCCTGATGGTTGAAAAACTTGATTGCTTCTGTATACAATGGGAAGTCATTTGTGTGCTGAAATAATGAATTGACAAATTAAATTTCATATGTCATTCATGATTAACATTCAATTATGTACTTCTTCAGGTCACCATAATGGCACAAGCTAAATTTATCTTTGCAACTAAAGACCAGTTTTACCCACCAAAATCAGCAGTAAATAGCACATTGAACTTCACCAATGAAAATAAAAAGTAATCATAGGAGAAATTAAGTAAATAAATATAAAAATTATCTATAGAGTAAAAACATAAGGAAAATAAATAAGGAAGATTACTATTATTACTAATTTAAATAATACTACTGGTTGAGATGAATGAGAGGCTGAGTAATTTCAGCGATGCCAAGGAAGTGTTATGAGAAAAAAAAAGGGAACTTAATAGGGGTTGGAGTATAAAGGAAACCAACCAAAAGTATCCACTGTGAGAATATCAACAGATAAGGTCTGTAATGGTAAGTGTAGTGACCACCATTTTCTCTTTACAAGACTCATATAATTCATCATATGCTAGAGGATCAATTATCCCAAAGCAAGTCATCACATCTAGCTCTGCACAGGTGATTTGATTTACCCATGAGTATTTTTTTACCATTTAAAATTCCTGGTTATATAATATTCTAAATGACAAGCAGAAGTTTAATGCCCAGGTGATCAAGGCAGCATTAAATAAGGACAATCATAGCAGAAGATTCTTTAATGCCTTTAATTTTCCAATGGTGTAGTACACCGAAACTAGTTGGTATTAAAGAATCAATTAAGCGGCACATCTATAGTGTTTTCCCGGCTCCTGTTTTTAGGGAACGATTCCAACACATCACACCTGGATCTCTAGGAACACATGGCATTATCAGTTATGTGCTATGTGAAAATTGGCATTATCGGTGAATTAAGTAAAATCTTGTTTCAGTTTTGATGCCTGGTATCCCCTCCATGGATATCAAACTTGCCCAAGTAAAATCATAAATGTAAGGCACAAAGATGCAGCCATTAGTACGCTTATTAGTGAAATTAATGAATGAAATTGATGGAGTATATATTATTTTGCATACTAATGACAGGGTTTATAGTATCACTCACCTCATTGTAGAAAAAATGAATGGTATGAGTGTTAAGTTTCAGCGACAGCGTCTTCAGAAATGAGATGTAGTACGCCATTACTTCTTCATCAGAGAAGTCAAATTTGTGAACAATAATGGAATTTACATGGTTGTTGCTGAGTAAATAATCTAATGAAAAAGAATAAAAAATTCATGAGATAGCCTGAGTTTCAGAAATGAACATAAACAGGATGAAGCAAATGAACAATCCACGTAACGGCACACAATATACATACATAAAGATGTCTCATTCCGAATATTTTCAAAAAGTATATTCAATGTTTGAAGAAGCTGCACACAGACGTAGCTGCCACACTTTTGTTTCATTATTTTTAAGAAAAATGATAGCATATTTTTCTCGAGAAAAAAGCTGAAAATTAAAAATGTTTCGTCAAAGGCAAAACTCATGTAAAAAATCAAAAGGTACACAAAGTAGTGCCACTCACTCAAAAACGCTGCTATCATTCTGGTCACCCCAAATTAATATTTCAGCTATAGATCGTAGAGTTTCTACTAATAGACCTCGGTTATTTTCCGATACTACTTGGTTTTTTGATAGAACATTATAAAGATACCTACAAATAAACAATAGACAGAGTTCATACTACATTAGTACAAATAACAACCAGCAGTAAAAACATTAAAGATGTATGAAACTTACTTCAAATGCTCCAAGGAATGGGGATTTTTAGGCTTCCAAAGCCCACTGCCAAACCAACTCCTACTTCTAAACATAATGAAATATTATTCGCAATTATTTGGGATATAATTGCGAATGCCTGTGCTAATACCTGATGAATCCTCCTACAAACTGAAAACTACGGTGAATCACAATATTAACGTAATACTTCATGATCGGGAATTAAATTGGCATTACGATCAAAAGTGGCATCTGTCATCCTTCACAATTAATAAACTCTCACATTCCATTTACACCATTTATGAGTCAACTTCTTCATGGTCGATACAGAAAAATCGATGGTTGACAAGTCTAAATGTCAGTAATCGATAGTTGCTGGGCAAACTCGAAAATACGATTTGGAAAATAATAAACACGAGGGGCACCCGAGGGTTGCGTGAGCTCTCGTTCGTGTTAACAAATCCTTGGTTTAAAGGTTTTGAATGAGCGTGATGAGAAGCACGGGGAAAGGTATGCCGTCGGCAGCACTCATCTGATGGTTATTTCAAATTTCCTAACCAAAACCCTGCCTAATCATGGTAATTTAAAATGAGTTAATATCGTGTTCAACTACCATTTTTATATAAAACTATTTATGTAATGCCCATAATACATATAAATACGAATTATCCTCAGATAATGGTTAGCATTTTTTTACATAACTATTTTATCTACCATCAATGTGAGTACGTCCATTCCCTCATTACGTTTCGTACATATGTATATTTTGGACGGTCATTTAATTTTAAATCGGGAAATGAAATGCTTGTTTAATAACATGTTTCATCTTCATGAAACCTGATCTTCATATAGGTGCGGACCATTTTTATCCATTTCCATTCCGCTTCCTCTTCTGTTACCTACGACATAGTAATTAAAAAGTTCTTCAATGGACGAATTCCAGTATTTTCGCATCTTGGACTCAAGTGGTGTATAGAGTTAATGTATATTGATTCATGCATATATACTCACCCAAACACCATTTTTGTTGAATTCTTCAACAATTTTCCCCCATTCGTACATGGTAGATAAGTTTCTGTGATTTAACTTAAAGTACTTTTCAAAAGATTCTAAAAGTAATATGACTTCAGCGTGTGACCACAATTTACTAGACATATCGTTGGTCACTTCATCGACGCGTTCCGTACGGCAATCATGTGGCACGACTTCTGGGCAGAGGAGAAAATGCGCTCTGAAGTTTCCTTCAGGTTTTTGTGCCGTATTTCTGCTAACATAATAGCAGTGCGGCACGCAAGAGCTGTGCTAAGGGAATCTCAGTCTTCCATGGCATGTCATTACGTGACCACGTAGATGTATTGATCACGACAGAAGCCATAAAAATATTTCTCTCGGGGCGAGGGCTGAGCATTATTGCCACTCCATACGGTCTCTTCCGTGCTATCCTTCAAACCGCATCTCTTTGCTGCAATGAATGGGGAATTAAGAAATATTCAGCCCTCTGTTGGCCTTACAGCTATGCAGCCCGCAATACTACTCTACCCCCTATTTTAACATCAATTCAAGTCCCAATAGGGGGATGCCTAACATCAGTGTCAGTAGTTTTCTATGTTTCTAATCCTACGTCTACTCCACGAGACATATCTATTCAAACTTAAGTAAAGTATTCTAAACATTCTAATTTCCTATAACGTGATATGTTAAGTTCTGTAACTATAGCAGCCCGAAAAAGCTGTAATTCCTGAGAATATGTTAAATGTTATATTAAATTTAAAACAACAGTAACGCTTTCTTAAAAAAGATGTATTCCTTATGTTTGGTCGAATAATCTATATAAGTTGGTGGTATATACTGATTTATCACCTGAATAACTTCAACCGTTGAGTAAGGTTAATTAGGTTTTTTTTTACATGTTGTTACCCCAAGATTTGTTTAGAAATATTTAAGGCCTTTCTAGTGGAATTCCATCATAATGCGCAAGGAAGAATCAAAATACTTTGTGCTTCCACGGGATATAATCAATTGCTGTCAACTAGTTTCGGTACACTGTAGCATCATCTGGACTGGAAGTGACCGCATACCAAGTTTCAGTAATTTAGATTTTGATTCATTCGAAGAAAATTAAAATATTGTACTATTCAATTCTGATTGTTACAAAAAAAATAGACCTAGTGCGCTGGACAGGAGTGGGTAGAGAGGAGTGATTGTGCCGAGCGTAGAGTAAGTAGGAGTAAATATTTTTCTTGGATTGAAAAGAAATTTCTTTCATAAAATTTCAGGGAAAAATTATTAAAACTCTCAAAGTAATTGTTTAGCTAATCATAGCTTAGCATGGTATCTCCGTCTTAACGTGTCTCTTGATGCCGTGAGAGTCGCACACACAATGGTCTTCAAGGTTATTTTCTTCTTTCGGCTTAAAGTAATATGTTTACCCTAACCTTTCATTATTGATCATCAAATACTAATAAGCAACGTGGCCAGATGTTCGGTTTACCCAATTTTAATTACTAGAAATGAGATCCTCGGTGAACGGGTCGCCTCAATTGAGATTGGATGAACATTTATTTCATATGATTAACAATTATAGAAAGTAAGCAAATGAATTGGTCAAAAATGTTTTAGGTATTTTTTAATGATTAGGGAGGCTTGTGTTTTAAACTTATCTCCACTAATAGCCGTAAAATTAAGCAGCATATCCAAGTACGGGAATCGCTCAATATTCCTCTTTTAACTACATCTGAGACTATTTAGTGAAATTTTAGAAACGCTAAGAGTTACTTAAATTTTATCATTTATAGTGACAAGGAGAAGTACATAGCGTATAATTTACGACCATACTGAATGCTAAAAATTCTCCAGTATATTACAATTAAATTGTACGATTAACATTTAATTCCACTACTTGCCTATGGCGAATTTATTTCTTTGTTAGAGAGATTCATTTCACCATTGACTCCTGCGAAAGAAGATATCCTGAGAACTGGAAACACCCTAAATACCTAAACATGTGTTCAAACGGCTACTCAACGGGCCGACTTCATTCTTTCGCATCACCATGAGCACGTGTATTTCATTGTCAGCTCTAGTCACTGAGAGTTTATCTTACGACGACGGGGCATTTTTTTCAATCATGAAATCCTATTACTTATTTTCTTATCAAGTTTTCCACTAATCTCTGTGTCGAAGCGGCAGGCAGGCAAGGCAGCGTTAAGCCTTGTCTGGGGTTTGGAGGACACACTTCACGAAATCGATCTTATCTCATTTTCGCTAAGGCTTTACGGACTGAAATAATACCTTCTGCCATGGGAAGTATGCTTTTAATTACCCTTGCAATCAACCGAATAAATAAGTTATTTCCGACTGAAAAAATAATTCAAACCTAGGATTGTCATTATTTCCCCATTTATGTTTAATAGTATAGCATAAGCCGCCAAGGGGTGTGTGGCAGGAGGTGCAAGGAAACAATCCGTAGCTTTATCGTATTAATTAGATCGAATGTCATATTTATTTCCGATAGGTTTCTTAGCATTGCTGTTGGGGTACCTGACCATACAATGAAATATCCCAACAGCAATGCTGAAAAAACCGATCATATAACTGTTATACTAACGTGTCAACGCTAGTTACCCCTAAATTCACGGACTTTGCAACGCCAACATGCCAGTAGATAAAAGTGGTGCCTTTTAAGTTTCTTAAAGTTTTGGTACGGCTTGTTCTGAGCCATGGTCATTTTTATGTAGTATTGAAATCATTATGTTAGATTAATTTTAAATGTTTTTACCGACACCAAATTTCCAACGTAATATTGAACTTTATTTTTCTGACAAACTCTGAAGAAGCTGTCTATTTACCAAAAGTATAACCGCGATGAGTTTTCATGCGGCGACGGTAATTGCTTTCTCATTAATGGAAACTATTGAGAATGTTTTTCTGTAGAATATGTTGTATGGTATCCATTTATACTAACACTTCTCATAAGTCGGATTTTCACGAAGAATATGGAATTTGATTACATGTTTCAAATAAATCATGTAAAATGTCGAACTTAAATCAGTCTTTACCCTATTGATATATAAGCCAGAGGTTTTTTTTGATTCGACGGAAATTATTACAGTATTTTCTAATAAAAATCATTATCCTTATTTTCCAATGTTGCTTCAATGTTTAATTGCACTAAGCTAATATAAAGTTCATCACCTTAAAGGGTATGCGACAAACCTTAATGGTTTGACTGCCTTAGGCTCCAACTGTCAACTCCAAGCATATCTGAATACCCCGCTATGCCACAGGGTGAAGAAGTTGGCTACGAGACATTTGAACGTCGTAATCAAAGAGGAGTGAAATCCGTGTGTTTGTTTACATTGTATCCTTCCTTCGTAATCGGCAGCATTTAGTGTCTATAACTCAGGTGCAAATGGTTAATGTTGTCGAACTTTTCAGCGGAATAGGTGGCATGCATTATTCTTTGAAAGGTAATAAATTTATTTTCGCTTATTCAATGTGTAGCATGTTTTTACCTTTTTTGCTCGTTTATTAGGAGCAGACATAAATTACAATGTTGTCGCAGCAGTGGATATAAACACTTCCGCAAATGAGCTGTACAAGCACAATTTTCCCAAAACACAAGTGCATCAAAGGAATATACAGTCATTTTCATGTGACGAATTCAATAAATTTAATGCAAATTTAATTACGATGAGCCCTCCTTGCCAGCCTTTTACGAGGTAGGTAGTGTATGCTATATCCTTCGCTAGTATCTATTTGCAGCTTTATTTTATAGGTTTTGGGTAATAATTTCATTGATCCCACTTACAGAGTAGGGTTGAAGAAAGATGATTCAGATGAAAGGACAAATGCCTTAATGCACATCATAGAATTGTGGCCAAAACTTAATTCCAACGTTAAGTATTTAATACTTGAAAATGTTCAAGGATTTGAAAACTCTAACTCCAGAGATGCCTTGGTTAAAGCGCTAGTAAAATGTGATTTTACATTCCAAGAGTTTTTACTTAATCCTACGGAGTATCTCATTCCATGTAGCCGTCTTCGTTACTACCTTATAGCAAAGAGAAAACCTCTTCAGTTTACTTTTCAGTGTGGAGAATTGGTGAGTGCTACTTAAGCTTAGAAAGAAATTCATTTGTAACCATTCACTACTTGTATAACCTTCTAATGGCATTGTTTTTCTGCAGATGAAGAGCATCCCCATGCATGAAGAGAGGTTGCAAGGGATGTTGCTGGAAAAAATCGCCATCTCAAGAGATTCGGTTGGTGACAGCGGGAATCATCCTTACACAATTTCATCAATTCTGGAAACTGACACCGACACATCGAAATACAGTGTTCCAATGACTCTTCTGCGGAAGTACTCCAAAGTGTATGACTTAGTGTTTCCTTTCTCCAGGCGTTGTTGTTGTTTCACGAAAGCTTATGGGCGTTATGCCGAAGGGACAGGATCGGTGCTTTGCCCAATGCCCTTGGAAAACGATGCCAAGGCCCTGTTAGAGAATATGGACCTCTTGTATAAGGCAAATGTAAATAATAAAGACAACGTTAACGAAGAGTTAGCGAAGATACTGAAGAGAACAGGAGTAAGATATTTCACTCCAAGAGAAATAGCTAGATTGTTGTGTTTTCCGGAAGAGTTCACTTGGCCAGAACACTACAATTCAAAACAATTATACAAATTGCTGGGAAACAGTATAAATGTGCTTATGGTGACTTTGTTAGCCACATTGCTGTTTGACGAGGAAAGATAGAATCGCTTGTGAGCTTTAAATGCTTTATTGTTACCCATACATTGCGAATATTGGTTCGCCACAGGATACTGAAATATTTTTTACAAAAATTGAGAATGTAATACATATGGTCTGTTACTGTTCAAATGCGTGAGTTAATAATAAATAGTCGTATGTTATGTGAACATGCATTCATTGCAGAGTCATGAGATCTGGGGGTATGGCAATCTTTTTTTGTATTGCAAACTTTTTCAGTGCGTCGAATTTACTGTGAAGGGCCTCAATATCTTCCCTCATTTTATTGTTGCTTTCCTGCATGTTCTCCATGTCTTGATATTCCTGGGATTTTTCAGTTTCCAATTCGTCTTTTTGTTCAATTCGCTTAATACGGCAACTGCAACAAATCAAATTTGTGTTGCATACAGAGGAAACTTTACGATAATTATTCCAATAAATCCATATTTTACCTGGCAGCGTATCCCCTGTTTTTTAATGTTCTTCGCCGTTGTTTCATTCGTACTATTTCTTCCCGATTTAGTCCTCTCAACTTCAATTGCCTGTTCAAGTCTCTCACAGAAATCGACACTAACTCATCGTCGCTTATGTCCAAGATTGGTCCTGGTGATAGTGGCTCTTTCTAAGGGGAAAAATCGTTTCACTTCATTTTCAGAAATTCAAATCCCGTTGGCTGGGTTCGGCCTACCACATAGTATGTGATAGTGGTGTATTACTTTTACTTACGTGACTGCCCTTCTTGTCACCCTTCTTCCCTTCTAAAGGCATTATTGCTAAATAATAAACCACGGGAGAAACAAAATGGTCGCGGTGTAGCTCTCTCTGAAATTATGCTTAGTCATTTTTGGGATGCCTAGGTTCACGACCGCCACAAGAAATGTATGAAATCCACGCGGCGTAGGGATGACTCCAGTGAAAGAAGAATATCATTAGTAATATTTTGGTTGTTCATCAATAAATTCATCCGTTTGAAATGATATAACAACGGAATAGATGTCTCGTGAGCCTTCTACCGCTCGCATCTTCAGTGTTCTAAATAATTTAATACACGACCACACATGATCCGTTATAAACTTTCAAACTTGAATGTTAAAATTATTTTATGATGTGTGAAGTCGATTCGAGATCGGCCAGCTCCACTCGTCGAAAATGAACCATAAACGCCATTATAATAGTTTGTGGTGTGGCATTATTAAGTGTTGTGGCAAATTATATTCCACCGAGAATTATGTTTAAACACGCATGGGGTCGTTACGGAGTCGGATTAATTGTCGCATTGGATTGCGTGCTGCGTAGAGGAGCTAGAATTGTTAAATGTTATGATTAACTTAGTAGCGTATACAAAATATTAGGGCAGCTAGGCAGGGATTCACTCACGGAGTGAAGCTTAGAACACCGAATGAAGCTCTTGCCTAAATTGTGCGTCTATAGTAGTGATGTTGAAAATCTATTATTACTACCATCGTACAACACTGGGAGAGGTCATGTCAATAAAATTTGAGAGATTATGTGTCGAACAGGTAGATTTAATGTCATTTAACAAAGGGCGATAGGGGATCATAATAACATTGTCCGACCGCGGAAGGGTCATGTTAGGGTAAAAATTATTCTGTAGTCATTCCCTAGCGGTGGCTTGCAGGGAACATAATGCGTATCCCTGTCTCGAAAACCTTTTTCGTTATTTAATTGCAGAGATGAATAATACCTTCCCCATACTCGTCAATTGTAATCCTTATAAGCGACAGACTGTCTCATGGTAACGGTTGTTTAATTATTTTATATATCAGATACTTTCATTCGATAGTTTTGATAATTTAGCGATGACGGATGGTAAAATTGACCCCAATATAAACGGCGACCAAGAAGAGTTTGCCCATGCTATACGCGATATTACACGTGAAGCATTACACCTAGAATCTATACATGGTGAATAAATGTTGAGTGCGGGACGACGGTCCAATTATCTTTATATTGCTCACGGCTTTCAACGACATAAATGACACGCAACTGCGCTAATTTTTGACACCTTTTTTCCTAAATGCAGATCGAGTTAGATGTATAGCATGGATAGAAAAACTTATAGACATTCCAGATAGGGAAAATGGATTGACAAAATTAAAAAATGACTACATCCAGTACTTAAGGCTTATGGTCAAAGGAAGGCAATTACATGGCCCTTTCATTCATATGCCACCTGATAATGATCTTGTGCCACTACCTGAAAAGTTGGTAGGTTATTGATTTTAGCTTGTTCTTTACATCAATGATGGGATTTCATACAAACATTATAATTACAGGGTAATGAGATGAGTGAGACCATACCCGAACTTCCTAGAATGGGACCAATTGCTCCCATAATAACACACCAGTCAAAGGATGGCAGAGCTCATCTCTCTGCACAGAGAATACCCGGTGGAGGCATATTTTGTTATCTAGCGGTTTCACCCGATGCATTTACTGAATTTCAAATCAAGGGAAATGAAGTTCCATAGCTCAAAAGCTCATCCTATTCCCGATGGAAAATAAACTGTAAACTTGTTGCTTCTGTAATGATTTAATAAGCAATAAAATAGTCATTTAGACAATTAACAAACATACATGATCTGTTACAGACTAGTGAAAATTCTTATTAACAAGTTATTTGCACCTGTACTAGTGTTACATCCCAAACCTAAAAGGAATACTGCTAACAACAAACCCCATGAACATTAACATTTAAAAATTCTGGCCCCCTCAAAATCGTTTCAGAAGCTATTAACATATTCATTTAAAAATGACAATATACAAACTGGTAGGCAAAGAATTATTTACACTTGAGGCACAATGCCCATTATATTCTTTGCTTTGGACTAAAAGTAAATTGCATGGTAGATTATAAACGCATACTTTTTAATTAACACAGCTTCATTTGGACTAATCATGCAGACTTCTGATTTCTCTTGGGATCACCTGGATGAATTTAGTCAAAGCTAATCAATTCAGCAGTCTGCTGTCCACTTGGTTGTTGACCTCCATCCTGCTGGAGTTGCTGTGATACCTGTGACTGCACTTCCTGATTTGCGATTCCAGAAAAATGAGCCGGAGCTACTTGAGCAGGCATGCTCTGACTAGCAACAGCCTGTCCTGATATTGGATGACCTGCACCTGGTAATGGTTGCCCATGAGCAAGATTTGGAACAGCTCCAGGAATAGGCTGACCATGTGGAAGTTGTTGACCTACAAGCATAGGCTGGCCACCAGGCATTGAATGGACAACAGACATTGGTTGACCTACTGGCATTGGATGATTATTTTGCGCCATTGCTATGCTTTGCGTATGTCCAGGCAGAGTTTGCCCAACAGTTATCATTGCATTTTGCCCCTGTAATGGCCTGGGTCCAGGCAGAATTGGATGACCAGGAACACCTTGCATAGTCTGTGGTGCAGGAGGAAGAGATTGTCCTTGACTATTGCCTGCCATACCTGCAGATAAAAGTATGTTAGATGTTTTTATCCAGTTTATGGGTATTTAAAAACCAAATTCACTTAAAGAGGGTAACCTATGTCAACTTAATCACTCAATATAAAATATAATTTTACTTATAACAGAGACTCATAGACAACCAACTCTTGGTAGCCTTCAAACTAAGTCTATCATCTTCCTTCAATGACCAAGTTTTCACACTGTACAAAACCATGCTCCTAACCAAGGTTTCACTTGTCTTTCTTGGGATGTTAAGTAAGGAGAACTAGAAACCAATGTTTCTAGTCCTCCTAACTTAACATCCCTGGCATCAATTCTCTTCTTTTGAAAGCTTCTATGCCTAACACAAGTGTTCTTCTTACATCCCCACTACTGTGAACATCATGGTCTAAGACACATACATAAGCTTTTTCACTTGCTCCAGTTTTCTACTTCTATTTGAACATTTAAGTTAGATTTCCACTTTCTCAAAAACCTCATAGCCTATGTTTTTCTCATTGATTCTCATCCCATACCTATCACAATGATTTTCTAATGAGGTCAGCAATAACTGTAATCACCTGGCTGACTGAAGGTTGATCATCTACAAACCTAACATATTAAGAATTCTCTAGTTTTTCCCATGGCTCTTAAACCATTTTCTTCACAAATATGTTGAAAAGAATGGGCAATAATATAAAATCCTGTCTTAAACCTCTTCCTACCAATGACTGTCCAGACCATCCATCACAAGCATCTGTGCAATTTCACACATGTACAGGTTATAGATAATTTGCCTATCCATTTAATCCCTCCTATATTTGGTAATGCATTCATTAATTCTAACCAATCCACTGCATCATAAATCTTCAATTCTCAAAATCTACCAAACAAATACATCTTGATATTAAGTTTCTATAATTAAGCCTCGTGTACTAATTAAATCAAAATCTGTCAAGCACTCCAAGATGATAGATAAAAAAAAAAAATAATTTCACAAGATAGCCTTAAACCTCAAAAGCAATGATTTATTACGTCAATTCACTGATCAACAGGCTAATCCTACATTTACTTTTGAACGTTTGATAGGCCGTTATTAAATATGTGGATATTTTATGGGCCTTTTTGTTGACACTTTTGGTGGTATAATTCAGAAAGTTTGAAAAACAAGGTTATATGGTTGAGATTTAAAAAGAAGATATACATGGAAACTCCCCTTTTTCATTTCCCGTGATTACATCGAGTTTTAGCTATCAGAAGTACATTTCTTCCATTTTTCAGCCATTTTATCAGAGTAGAATCATAGATTTACAAGACCTGAGAATTATCATTGTGGGAAGAGCAGAACTTATTTCCTCATAAAGTTAAAGCTATCACACAGCCATGAGAAAACAAATGACTGGCGAAAGGCAAATCGAAAAAAAATTGCTGATACAGATTCATATTTTACAGATTTAACTAATGCAGTGTAGATAGTAAATGACTTATTTGTTGGATAGTGAAACAATATATTTGCTTGCCTAAAAGAACAACATGGAATGCTCAGATAGTGGGAAATTATGGATAATACAAAAATGTTTCAATTAAAAGATTTCAAAATCTTTTCCCACAATTTGCATTTTCCTACAATTTACATCTTTCCTACAATTTTTATATCCATTTGTATTTTTTCCAGGATCATTTATTTAAAGCAGTAGTCGCAGTGAAGTAGTTCAGCAGCTTCAGGTAGATATTAGTGACTCGGGCCCTGCACACTTCTGTTCCCCTATACCTTTCAATGCAACAATTCCAGAGTGTAAAAATCATTTGCCTTGACCGGGATTAAGGCGAATGATTTTTACCCACTGAAATTGTTGCATTGAAATGCATATCAGCAGATGACTCTGTTAAAGTTAATGTCATGGCCTCTCCTGTAGTTTCTTGGAATTTTTCAAAGGTGACACCCCAAGTATTTAAAGTTGGCTTTAACCTCGTGGACTGTGGCGCATCATGAAAGACTACGAATGCCTGCGACATTGTATACACGGTATTTTGTCACAACATCTTGTTCCTTTATCGCCCTTAAAATAACGGAGTGTAAGAGGAAGCCTCATTAGCTTAACTGACTAAAGCACTCAATCAGGCATCAAAGTTACTGTTGTGGCATCTTCCACAGTTTCTTGCAATTTCCCCTATGCCTTATTTAGCATGCCACAAAATATATTTCAACTCCACACTAAATATTACCATGACTTCTTTAGCTCTGTATACTACCTCCCTTAATTGCATCTAAGATGCTAATTATTTTCCTCCCTCTCCCTTGCTTTCCCATCATTCCACTCCATCCCATTGCCTCTCAGAACCTACTGAATCTATTTGTCCTGCCTGCCTCCTTCAAATTGTTTTTTCTTTCTACCAAGTTCCATCAAGGTCCTTAGAAAAGTGCAGTATTATATCAGTTGCTGTATTATTTTTCTATATCCCTGCGATTGGAAACCACTTTCTGTTGACTGCAATCCATTGTTTTAGTTAATTTATAAATTTCTATTTGGTTTCAGTTCTACAGAACAAATTTAACTTTTACTGAAACATTTCTTATGGGATTACCTTCATTCAAAGCAATTTTGGAAATGGGGTTTCATTCTAGTTCTGAAATTAGCAGAGCACAAAACCAAATGACACCAATATAAAAGTAATAATTACTGAATTAACTGAAGCATTTTACTCATCTTACCTGCTACAGAATACATAGGGTATTCATAGGTATTGCTGTTATTCATTGTCCCAGGAATAGAAGTAGCATTTGGAGGACCGTGTTGAGGGAATGATGAATGAGGACCCCCTGTTCCTGGTGCTATAATCGGCTGTGGATAGGGGCCATGACCTGGAGTACTGTGTAAATTAGAAGGATGATATCCTTGTGGTTGTCCTAGGAATAAGAAAATAACATACAAATAAAGGATTAAGCCACATGAAGTATAATTTTATGGCAACCTAACGAAACAAAATGCTTAATTGCAGGTGCTGTCATTACATTAAAGGTACCACAACATTTTAAATTTTCTAATGGCATACCACTACTGATTATGGTCTTTGATTGATGCGAAGTGTGCACTATTCAACTATGATGAATGTTAAAGGATATAATATCACTATTCACAAATTGGAATGAAAATTATGGGAGCACTGGAACACTAACCAATTATTTCTTATAATAGTCAGCTAGATATTACTAAATTGCAGGTGGTATAAATGTTCTATGATAAATGCTCATATCTTATTTTTAAGCAATTTTCACCTCAGAACCAGAATATTATTCCTTAAATGATAATAATTCACAAATTAAAAAAATTAAATACTACAATAAAATTTATTATATGCATGGAATTTAGTTATGGTCCAAAAATAAACCACCTAAAACGTAGGTAAACCTTAAATGGGAATTGAAAAATTGGGATTCCACTTTATCTCTACGGCAACAATATTTACATACCAATTCCAGGAGGCATATAATGTTGGGGTGCAACCCCATACGGCAACTGCCCAACTAGATACTGTTGCTTCTGCTGCTCTTGCCGTAACTGCATCTCCCGTTCCTGTTCCTGGATACGCTGCAGGGCTACTTGCCGCTGATACTATAAAATAGAGCAAAACTGAATATCACAGAAATGTCAGACGGTGAATTCACAATATAGATTAAACCTCTTTAGGAATCTCAATGGATAAATTTTGTGGACAAATTTTCAAGAGAGATTTATATTTCAACTTGCATAAGGCGAGCTATGGGCATCCCCAACTGCACCCAAACTGTGTACTTTCTGGATATAGAAATCATGCCAAAAAACCAGGTTTACAGAACAAAATATCATCTCAACAGAAAAAATATCTTGTGGCATGGCAACCTTCATTCTGAGAAATTTTTGAAATGAGATTTTATTCTAGTTCTCAAATTAGTACAGCATAAATTGGTATGGTAATTTTAATGGTATAAAAATGGAAATGGCCTTCGTACTAAAAAAATTGAATTTAACATCCATGGCATTTGGCATATTACACAGCCATCACCTGCCAAACTAAGCTTTGAGTCTGGCATTGTGTTAATGAAAGATATGCAAAACATGGCAGAATGCTACAAACAGAATCAAGTGCTGCCAATCTTTGAAGGTACAGAGTGGGCTCTCATTAGGTTGTTTCTTTGAACTATAATTTCATGTTTAGAACATCCATTTGTTTTTCTAATACCAACTTGCATAAAAAATTACATTCAGCACATTTTTTGTAACCTCTTCTCAATGTCAATGAAAGATGGACATTCAATGATATTTCCTCCAATAAAAAATATCAAAATTACTTTAAACAATATTGTATTTAAATGAAGTGCTGTAAAACGGTCATTGTGCATAGTAAACCCACCCATGATGGTGCAGAGTAACTGAGTCACCCCATTTTTCATTTTTTCAAAGTACAATTTTTGCCTTAGTGTCCAGTATATTGATATATCACGCATTCATACAACATTCTTTTGGCTTTATTTAATAGGAAAATAACCAGTTCAATTGAGAGCCTAGGGGAATAACATCGATAATCACACAGGCAATCACTATATCAAATTCAGTAAATTCCTATAGCCAATAATTAGACACTTTGAAAAAAGCAGAATCACTGAATACTGATGAATTGAACAGTAAACACGAGACAATTAAGTTCACATGAAATACAGGGACCAGCAACATAACTTCCTTTTTGGAACATGTTTTGCATTTGAAAAAAGGGAGTTGTGTTGCCGAACCCTGTAGAAATGAAGATGTGCTAGAATTTAACATCTATAGAAAATAGACACACTGAAAACTTCATAAAAGCCAACTCACATCACCCCAACACTAAAAAAATGACAGACTTAAATTTTCTCATACATTTAATGCTTACAGTGCCCCTAATCAAACTACGGTACATAAACAAGCTTATAAGCATTAAATACATCACCACTATCAATGGATACCAACCTCAAATCATAGACAAAATGTTACATAACTAAAAGAATTGACTCAATAATAAAAACACCTCACTCAAATCACAACATATCACTCCTAAAAATAAATTCACTGCCATCCCCTACTATCCCATCCTCACCAAGGGACTCCAAAAAGAGTTCAAACAAGTCAACACAAACATCACACAAGTAAACCCAAACACACTTGAGAACCTCTTAGGGAGCTCCAAAGAACAAACTCCCACATCAGAAAAATCAGGGATTCATAATATTAAATGCACCACTTGCCAATGCATGTACGCAGGACAAACTAGACAAAACCCGACCATCAGGTTCAAAGAGCGCCTTACTCTTCACAAAAACCATCATTTATGCCAATCAGCTGTTACCAAACAGATATGAAAAAGGCCATGCAATCACACTCAAAGATTTAACATTGATTAAACAGACATAATTCAAACTTGATGCCACTGAAAGCTTCCACTTACACATGCACCAAGAAAACATTATGGACAATGAGCCAGGAATCATAAACGGCACACTTATCCAATTAGTGAAAGATTTTAAACTAGCCAAAATTCAAAATAACCTCCCCCCCTCTCTGCCAACTTCATTGCCGACTTGACATTGAACAGTGCATTGGTACTACGTCTTCTTGCTGTCAAGCCCTTATCTCTCCCCATTGATGGTTACTGGCTGATCAAAATAATGCTATTGGAGCTTTCTCAAGTTTTCTTTTTATTGACTATACACTTAACTTCACAGCCAAAAGCTCACACATCTTTCAATCACTATGTAGACTGCATTAATAGTCATAAGAAGTATATATAGTAGTAAGATTATTTCATCAAAAAATCTGATCTGCATTTTCATGAAGTGAATGCAGTGTAACATTCATAGAATGTATTCATTTTTTCCTGCCATTTACTAAAATGACGGGAATGTGAAGTCTGAATTCTGAGCAGAGTGCTGATAATTATGTACTACACATGACGACTCTTGTTGCACTGCTTTTAGTGTTTACAGTGTAGTTTTGTGAAATTTTTTGTGAAACTCTAACAGTTCAAACCAACATTTACAACAAAGAAAAAAGAAGAAGTACACAATTATAAATGGTGAGCAAGTATTTGTAGAGTCACTCTGGTACCACAATGATGGAAAATGGGAACTTATGAGGGAATTTTATGTTTATTCAAGAAGATATTTATCACAGAATGAGGTTATTTAGGCATATATTGCCTTCAAAGATAACAGTAAATATCATTACAAAATTGCATTTATTAGCCTTATAAATGGAACATATTTAAGTTTCTATCACTTTCACTGGTGCATTTTTGTGGCACCTTGATGTATCCCAATGTCCTGCACGTTGAAATTTTATCATTATTAGTAAAATCAAAAAGATGATGCTCTTTGGAACATATTCCTTACACCAATGAGGTATGACTGTAGCTGAAAAAAACTGAGTCATGATAAATAATTCAATGCTCTTCTTTTTTAAGTCAGATTAAACTAAATGGGGATGATAAAAGCCCCTTGTAATTTGGCATGGCATTAGTTGATTTTTCTGTGGGTGCTGATTAAAGACCCGTACCCTTACCTCATTTAAATTTTCAACTATGACCAAGATAAATATATTCCTTCATACTTAAGTTTACACCAAACACTAATAGAATTATACAATATGGTAGCAACTGAGTATTAAATCGCGTAAACTGAAATGCCTTTCATTTTTAAAAGCAGCTATCTTAAAGAGTCAAACATGTAACTTATAACTCACTTGCAAATATTCTTGCTTTTTTTTCCTCATAATTTCTAGTTTTTGTGCCATTTGAAGTTGCCGCAGACGTTCTGCTTCCTCAGCCTGTCTTCTTAGTTTTTCTCTATGTTCATCTCGTAAGGCATCTAAGGCAGCTCGAGCATCTTTAACTTGAGCTAATTTATCCTGAAGACCTTCATAATACACTGAAATAAAAGAAAACAATCCATAATTGTCTGTAAAATATTTTATTCCAAAACCAATTTTCCTCTGCAACTGAAAGACATTTAACAATTCACTGGTTCAATTGACCAATGACGTGAGGTTAATCGACTGACAATTGAGAAAAATTCTCTTTAAAGCCTGTATTGTTAGAGCTAATACAGAAATAGTATTAATAATAAAAGTAGAAAATAAGTATCAGATGCAATCTATTTATTTCACTGTCCGCAAGAGGATTTCCCCAAATAGCAGCAAATGATCATGCAAACTAAATGAAAGATGATACTACAATACTTGGATGAAGTTCTTAAGTGAAAAAACTAATTACTACAGCTTTATTTTTCCTCCTGCATCGTAAGTAGAGAAAATCAACAAATTAAAAAAAGATGCATGACACACATACATTAGAATGCAACTCAGGGTGTTTACTACCCAACTATCAAATTCCCAGAGTTTTTCAGATTTACCAGGAAATAGTTCCAGTTTTTTATGGTGTTCCACATCTCCAAATAAGTTTATGTTAGTGCAAATATTAGTCCTGTGCCAATAATCATTGACTGCAGGTTTCACAAATAAAATGGAATTTTGGGTAGTCTTGTTGTGACCTACATGTAAATAACAACTGTATTTCGGAAGACTACACATGAAGAATATCAATATACATTATCCCAATCAAAAATTCTCCAGCAATTATAAGTTAATAGGATTGGAGCCAATAGTTAATAAGCATGGATTTTCTGGAAAATGAAACCAAAAATCTAAAATAATATTTATGTACTGTGGCTAAACACTGTTGTCGAACAAAAACACCAAAAGGTGAGCATCATTTCCATAGTATCAAAAATGCATCATTCTAATGATTGTTTGGAAGTCTGAAAATCACTAACAAGGAAAATAAAATCATTCTTAACCACAATGTGCAAAAAGAAATCTTGGTAACATAAACTGCAAGATGGGCATCACAGTAAACATGAATATTAAACTAAGAGAGCAACAAATATTTTTTTGTATGTTTCACTGCAAAATGTCTAGGTTTCTAGGCTCTCATTTTCACGAAAAGTATAAACCACTGACTGAAATTGTGCCATCTCAATGCAGTTTCTCCTATGTATTGAGGTCGAGGCCAGTGAAGTAAAACAGAGATACCTAGGAATGAATTAGTGAAATCTCTCAAATGCATCACATGGCCAACAAGAAAATCCTATATAAAATGGGGCAATTACTGATTTTTTGAAAACAGCCACAATTCTACAGTTTTTCAAGTCGGTGGACACCATTACAATAGTAACTGGAAAAAGAGAAAATAACTAAAGGGAAACTAGCAATGAACACTAAGTGTAGCTGATAAGAAATACAATGAAACCTTGAATTATGGTTTTGAGGAGAAAGATTAGAATAATACTTAGAAGGCACACTTCCCTATTTTACAAATTTAATATCCTATGAATTGTGATAAAATAAATAATGTATGGTAAATGATAATCAATCTGCAATTTGGTTAGACCAACAGGAAGAATAAATGTAACTTAAAAAGATCCTAACCCTAAATTAACTTAATAAAAAAGTTATAGTTCTCACACACTATTAAAAATCTATATTTTATTAAGGGCGAAATAAGAATACTATTAGTTTATCATCAAGTGTACTTCCCCACCATAATGCACCTTATCCATTGATATATTCAAAGCCATTCAGGTCTCAAGAAAAGAAAGATGTGTTACATTTTTCTAGTAATCTTCACTGTTACACATCTAAGAGGATCTAAGAAATTTTTCATATTTTTCAATGACAGACCAAGTCCAAGGAAAGAGCACTATATTTTCTGTGGAATGGCATTGTAGAAATTCCAAACAAAAACATATCTAATTTTCAGCAAGGATCTTACATTTATTAGCCCAGTTTCTTTTAGAATTCCCAGCTTCCGCTTAATTTTCAATGCTTCCATTTCCTTCCAATGGCTTTTATGAGATATGAATCTATATGAAAATCCTTGACAAAAAAGTTTCCAATTTTAAATCTCAAAACTGTGAAAATGCACCTAAATATCCAAGGGTACCATTATTCTAAATATCCAAGAGTAACATTAACTAATTTTCATGAAAAAAATAAAAGATGAAAACTAACACCCATGCAAAAAGCAAGAAAATATACAATGAGTGTTCAAGTTTCAGCAAATATTTTAATGAAGATGAGGAATATGTTATTAATGCTTATCCTGCTTATGCCAAAGACATATTCATGGATTCTTACACTGCAAAAAATGCTGCCTAAGAGCCACTAAGCATATTCTAATTAATAAATATAAATAAATTAATAAAGGCTTCATGCATCTAATGCCACATCACTCAAACTTTTGATATGCTCTGCTCTCTAAAAACAATGGTTTCATCAAGTCCAGAGTGGACACCCCGGCATCCCTAAGCTGTGTGAATATTCACGTAAGTAAACCAAATCACTGAGTCTATCAATATTGAAAATGAAATGGAGTATAGCATTGGTATTTTAAGTTACAAATTACTCTAATTAAGTACCTCAGTTAAATGTCTTTTTCATTCTACTGCCTACCCCAGTAAAAATCATTAATTCAACAAAATTCCCTATTTTACTACTAATTCCAGGTTTTAACAATTTCCAAGGAGCAAAGATTCAAGGATTGCTGGTAACCCTGCTGAAGGGCCAATAGCATACAACCACCAATGCCCATAATGGCTTCAATCACACAAGATTTTTTAGTCGACTTTCATGCATATGGAAATATAGGGAATACAAGGTTATCAGCCACTTGTCACATGCTGCACCTCCAACAAATATTTATGACTCTCCCAGTCATATTGGCACATTTTCACCAGCATACCACAAGCAAAACCAAGTTCCCCAAGTTTTTCATTGGCTAAACAAGCTATTATCCCTTCTGAAGGGAGTGACTACCTTGATAACCAGCACATTAGGGTCAGCATTCCACCCCCAGGAGGTATTTGCAGTTTAATGACACATCAGGACTCTGCTAATGATGAAGATCCAAATTCTACTCAACCCAAATACTCTTGACAAATGACACAAATATGTACTCTTAGGGGTAGGGAGATTAAGTGCTTAAAGGTAAAATAATACGACCAGGCCACTTTATGAAGTTTCCCTATGAATTTATATATTGTTCTTTCAGATGAGTAGGTCAGTGGGGAAGAAAGAAACCCCAGATAAAGGACACGTTCAGCATTTATTCATTAAAAAAGAGATTTAATGACAAACCTGAACAAATAGACTGGCAGCAACAAAAGCAACTTGTCATGAGGTCTGCTTACAGTTGATTATGGAATTTATGCTAAAAAAATATTAATACTTACATCTTCGGTCATCTTGCTCTTGAATGTATTTCAGGAGTTTAGAATGCATGGCAGTGATGTTCATGAAGAGAGTTTGAACAGAGCTGTCATTTGCTATGCTTCTTCCACGACTAGAATTAGACTTCATTCTGTTTACAAATATTTCCACCTGGCTTTTGAGTGCACCCATAAAGTCCTCAATCTCTTCAGTTTCTCCATTTTCTTGCTACTTAAACAAAGTGGCACCACATCAACAAACATGCAGGTTCGTTAATTTGACAATTTCTTTTACTATTCGAAAGTAAACTTCACAACTTTACGAGCCTCAAACCAAAATTACGTCATTCAATATTTTTAGTCTGTACCAAATAATTTGTTTAAAATTTTGGCTTTATAGGCAGTATCAAAAACATGTAAGTAATTTTCTAGAGAACGATATTGCACAGCACAGTATAGCACACCACCTCATCAGATAATAGCCCAAATTAGGAACCATCTCAGTAAAAATACATATTTTGTGCCAACAATGTATGTATATGTTGACGTAATTATTGTTTGTGGAATACAGTAACTTAATTACTTCATTAATGAGACAGGGTTAAATGTAGTGATAAAAGCATCCAGTAACCACTCTTAACCAAACAATTTTATTAATACAGTAAACCCTCCCTAATCTGGACCTGTTTAATCCAGACAACCACATAATCTTAACCAAGTCCAGCCATGTAGCATGGGTGGTTATATGGATGGGAGTCTTATAGAGTCATATGAAGGCAGCACTGTAGTACTTGGCCAAAAAATTCATTTTGCTTTCAGGCTTCTCTGGACATGAATGAAAAAGATATTTACCATATGTTCCCATCGATAACACAGGAATTATCTGTACAAAAATGTTCATATGATCGAAAAAATGATAATGCGCATTATGTAAAATGAAAATTGAAAAAATTTAAACATCACTGTATATGATTTTCTTCTCAATATATTTTTCTTCATTGGGTAATATTCTTGAGAAAATTCAAAATTACTAAATCTGAACTCAATTCAGGCTTGAAATAATCTCATTTAGGCGGCACTTTCATAGAACTTAAGAGGATGTCGAGGGCAGCTGAGCGATAATATTCAATAAAAATTGTTTTGAAACTGTATCAGTAAAAGATTTGATTATTGCAATATACTAACATGCATATGGACTCACTACATTCTATCATTGGTATACGATGTATTAGGCTCCGGAGAAATTTGGGAAGAAGAGAGAAATGTTTAGAAAAAAGCTACTTCTTTTACCTTGCTTTCTTCTTTCGAGTTGTTTACAAATTACTGTCTCCCATAAAGTTTTCAAATCCAAAATATTGTTACACGTCTGTGTCCAACTTTTCATCTATAAAATCTATGATAAAATCCACGCCCTCCCATGCTACTTTCAAGATTTAAACAGATTCCTCAACTAGTTCCTCTTCAGAGTCTGAAATTATATTTTCCATTGCCAAAACATTATCAGTTATTTCTTTTGTTATTTTTAGTAAACCCAGATCACCTTCATTAACATTAATCCTGTCCTCAGCATTTTTAATAGTCAAGGATATTTCCCATGCCATCATCCTGAAAATATTCAGGTTTAAATCTTGTGGATTGCAAAATCAACTTCTTCCTACATCTTTCTCTATGCTTTGTTTCATCCCCCTCCAAGAATCAGTCCAGCCTTCAAATTATGGTTTTTCATATTCATTATTGTTCTCAACCCCCTTCAACCTCTAAGACTTCTAAAACTTCACTTAAAAAGTTATGGCTGTACAACAAATTGCAAGCAATTTTGACTCTTAATCCATCAGCTTAGATAATTATGTTGTATTTGAGGGAAAAGCAAGACACTAAAATCATACCGTGCCTCTGTGCAAATAGTCAAACTCATGATGGGAAGGGGTTTTGTACCAAGTAGAAAGTGCTTTTACATGATCCTTTGGAATTCCCAGAACAACTTTTTATCTCACAACTTTGGGAACAACAAAGTAATTTGTGGAACCAGTCTATTGTGATAACTCCAGAAAAACATGCATGTGCCAAATGGGTATGAAGACCAGGGAGGTAATTACAGTATTTCAAGCCCAGGATTGCCCAAATTTTCCCACAACACTGCATTTTTCCACAAACAGCCATTTTTGGCTACCATCTGCCTGAGCACACAGTATGGAGACCCTTTCCATCTTGGCTGTTTGTCCAGAAACCTTTGATTCACTTGAGTGTTTTCTGGCAAAGCTCTCCAGTACAGGCCAGTTCCATGTTTGCTATAATTTTGCATAATTGCAAATCATATTCATCCATCTGTGCATGTAATTCTATCCTAATTGATTTATTTATGTCACTACAAGCACCAATGACTTCACCCGAGTATTTTATCAGAAAATTCTCTCTCCTCATAAACTGCCAGAACTAATCACTACGAGGGCGGTTCAATAAATACCCGCGTTTGACAACAAAAGTTGTTCCCGAGGGAAGTTTATGTTATCATCATGTGCTTCCATCTATCAAACGACGGTGAAACAAATTTCAGACTGATTTACAGCTTAGTTTGGATTTGGCAGCCATTCGAGTAAGACGTGTTTCGTGATTTTTGCTAAGATGGAAAAAGAGCAGTATCGTTCGGCAATTTGCTTTTTGATGGGAAGAAATGCGAGGAGATAAAAGCAAAGTTGGATGCTGTTTATGGGGACACTTCGCTATCTATGACCACAGTTAGATATTGGTTCAACGAATTTAAACGTGGGCGAACATCTGTTTTTGATGAAGAGCGACCAGGATGCCCGGCAGACGTGGTTACCGAGGAAATCATTCAAAAAGTCCATGCCATGATTCTCCTTGATCGACAAATGAAAGCACACAAAGTAGCAGAGGCCGTGGGTGTGTCGACCGAAATGGCAATCAATATTGTACATGATAAGTTGGCAATGAAAAAATTGCCGGCCAGATGGGTGCCGCGAATGCTCACAGTGGACAACAAGCTGATCCAGAGTTGTTGCCACCAAACTGCATGAACTATGTTATGAATTGCTGATGCACCCCCCGTATTCACCCGATCTGGCTCCCTGCGACTTTATCTTATTCCCTGACATGAAGAAATGGCTCGCGGGAAAAAAATTTAGCTCAAACGAGGAAGTTATCGCCGAGGCAGAGGTGTATTTTGGAGAGTTTGACAAATCATATTTTTTGGAGGGGTTAAAAAAATGGCCAGATCGTTGAGAGAAGTGTAACATTCTAAAAGGGGACTATGCTGAAAAATAAAAAAAACTGTTTAAGAAAAAATGGTTTCTTCATTTCTAACACGGGTACTTATTGAACCGCCCTCTTATATGCAGTGAAACATGCAAGTGTTTGGTAGGTTTTTGTACGGTATCTTGAATCTTAGTCCCATGAATTTGTACACCACTGGATTACTGCTCCGCAAACCGCCAAACCATGGCTTCTTCCAGCTTTTCATCTTCCAGGAACCTTAGTTTTTACCGAGGCTTTCTGTCAATATTCTGGGCTTGAACATCAAACTTGAGAGCAATTACCTTTGATTTTATTCTTATTCATTTTCATATCATGGCCTGTAAAGCTAAACCAATGCAAATGACCTGAGCTGTTGGTTGCCTCCCATGAAAACCACTAGCTATTACAAATTCACAAACCAAACTAAAATCAGGGACCCGAGCATTCAACTTCTCAATTACCTTCACTTTGTCTACTATACTCAAAGCTGTGCATTTTCATTAAGTATCATACTTTTTCATACCATTTTTGTTCCACTATTCTACTGCCCGAAGAACTCAAAATAATTAGGATGCACTTAGGAATTTCTGAAACCACATGGAAAGAACTGGTGATCTATGATTAACAAATGTGTGGAATGCCACGTGCAGAATTTTGATGAATGAGTGAATTATTTGTTTCATGAAGTACTAGTAATTCATATTTTACAATGCAAGTGGAAAAATGATTAGTAATTACTGTATTTTCCTATCGATAACGCGCACCTTATGTGTAAAGCGCATGCAGAACTTTGTAGTTATCATGAATTTGTTTAGATACCATGTGCCAAGGGGTTCATAGTTTTCTTGAAAGTGCCTATAGATGCCACGCATCTTTATATTGAGAATAAAAATACCTCTATATCCATGTACTAATAGATGGTAACAACCAATGAATACATGGAATCATAATTGCCTGTGGCTACATCTACTGTAAGTATACAGAAGATTAGAGCCAGGTGATTGAAATTAATCTCATACAACAGAAGGATCAAAAAATATACAATATTTACAAGCCAACACAATATGCCTCCTTATTGCTTTTTGCTATGATTCGTAAGTCGAAACAAGACATAGGTTTGTGAGCCCTTTTATTTGCTGTATAAATTAATCTGCAGCAAATCAAATTTAAAAAATAAGAGAATGAATGAAATAAGAATTTTCTTGTTCTGTTTGCTTTACCTTATTTTCCAAAGAAACTGCGGGAGATGCCGCAACAGTAACTTTTCGCCATCCGCTAATGTGCATTTCAATGCAACAATTTCAGAATGTAAAAATCATTCGCCTTGACTGGGATCCCAGTCAAGGCGAATGATTTTTACACTCTGAAATTGTTGCATTACTTCATTTTGTTAGAATCAGCGCTGTTCTAGATATCCTCCAAGTTCTATGAAATTGCTGTCTACATGGTGATTGTTTCAGACCTGAATTGAGTTCAGCCATAGTAATTTTAAATTTTCTCAAGAAAATTACCCAGTGAAGAAAAATATTCTGAGAATAAAATTGCATACAGCAATGTTTAAATTTTTTCAATTTTCATTTTACATAACGTGCACTGTCATTTTTTTCGAACATACAAACATTTTTGTATAGAAAGCACCATTCAAATCATAACTGATAAGCATAAATCTGATTTTACTATTTCTACAATAAATATTAAGTTTAACAACCCAAAACAACAAATAAAATTCTCTCACAAAAGAAATTAGTGCCATTAAATACCTGTCCTTTTGGCAGAGAAACAGGAGTAGTAGGTGCACTGGGAATTCCTCCATCATCTGCTACTGAGTTTGTTATGTCTTGGCGGTCTGATAATTGCTGGCGTTGTTCCCAGTAAGATCGATTCAAATAACGAGACAGCTCTGGGTCCAACTCCTCCTCACCACTGGGAGCATTGTCCTAAAAAAATCTCTATTGATCATTCTGTCTGAAATGTTTAGACACACACTTCATCGACAATAATTAAATATGGTAAATTCTGTGCATGATATCATATATGCATGGCAGTATGTGGTGGCATTAATTCCATATTTTATATGATAGCATACACATAGGTCATGTAATAGTCATATTAAGATGTGATATTATAGCCTTTAATTTAAAGAAATTGCTTGGCTTGACAATTTACATTAATATGCATGGAATCAGGATTTGAGAATTCAGTTGAATCCTATTGAATCTGAAGAATCAAGATTCTATACTAGACTTTATGGATTCCAAAGAAACTGCGGGATATGCTGCAACAGTAACTTTTAATGGAGTCACCCGCTAATATGCATTTCAATGCAACATTTTCAGTATATAATTGTCTATTGAATCAAGATTAATCTTGGATACCCATGTGCTTCACCTTGGTAACAACTGTATGATGTACTATATGATGGTAGATTATAATTTTTTCTGTCATCATCAATCTTAAAACCCAACAAAACCACGTCAATTAACCCAAACAAAAGTTTGGTCTAATAGGTGAGGGCAGAGGTCACTTAACATTAGGCCTTGGGATATAAAATTCACAAGCAAGCATAGAGAACCACATTTTTTAGAGAGAATCTGGTAACCAAAACAACCTAAAGCTTGGGTGAATAAAGGCCATTGTATTCCAATCTACTTTATTGAACATTGACATATTGAAAAGCAAACCACTCTATGATATTCCAGACTAGAGAATTAGCCCTAGAATAGTTTCAACATAAAAATCACTTCAGAACTTTTTGAGAATGACGCAATTGTTACATTGAAACAGGTAAGGTAATAGTAAGTAAGGTAAAGTAAGACACAAGTAAGGTAATTTTGTTTCCTGTTGGGGGAATCAGCCGCAGAAACTATTGTAATGCTCAAGACTGCTTATGGGGAAGCTGCCCTAAGCAAACCCAGAGTCTAAGAGGGGTTTACATGTTTTAACAATGGTGAAATGTCAATTGAAGACCACCCCGTTCAGGCCTCCCTTCAACATCAAGAACTGACGAAAATGTCGACAAAATCAATACCCTCATTCGTGAAGACCGTCGCAGAACCATTGATCAACTCTGTGAGATATCTGGAGCATCATGGAGTTCAATTCAGAGGATTCTATCTGAAGATTTGCATATGAAAAGGGTTGTAGCCATATTTGTCCCTCACCATCTCACTAACAAGCAAAGGGAGCATTGAGTTCAGGCATATTTTGAGCTTCAAAATCAGCTCAAAGAGGACACTGATTTTTTATCCAAGGTGATTACCGGTGATGAATCGTGGAGCTATGATCCTGAAATGAAGCAGCAATCAAGCCAATGGAAGACAGCGGAAGAAAAGGGCAGAACTTTGGCACACAGGCGACTGGTCCTTCTATCATGACAATGCCCAGGCTCATACTGCCCTCTCCGTGATGCAGTTTTTGACAAAAAACAGCACGACATCGATTGTCCACCCCCTTTGGTGACCCCCCCCCTAAACACCAGATTTAGCTCCCTGACTTTTTTTTGTTCCCCAGACTCAAAAGGGACATGAAAGGAAAGCACTTAGACACTGTTGAGGAGGTAAAACAAAAATTGCTAGAAGGGCTAAAGGACATCCCGAAAAATGAATTTCAGAAATGTTTCGAACAATGGAAGCATCGTTTGGAGAAGTGCATTGTGGTCAATATAGAATACTTTGAAGGTGAACAAAATTCAATGAAAATATATTGAGAACTAAAGAATCTATAACAACATTCCTGTTATTTTTGGGTCCCCCCTCGTATTTTAGAATGATGATTCATAATTTAATGGTAATAAGTTTCAGGAATATGGTTATTCTAACAAATGATTCAAACTTATGCAATGCACATGTACATTTGTAGTAGTATGTTTACTTTATCAATGCAAAGAAAACATTATATAACTAATTGATCCAAACATTTCAACTATTAACTATGAATGAGCTTTAGTTGATTCGTTTTCATTCTTACATCCTTAATTCTCTTCCAAATACATATTTGTCTTTGAATTATATATAAGCAAAGGAATTTAGTAAATTATTTTTCATAAAAAGTAATCTGACTTTTACTAGGAACAATCCAATATTTTAAGCAACACTAGAAAGATTACTGGATTAAATATGATAACACATGCAAAAAAATACCTACAGCAGGTGGAGGTGAGAAATTCTTCACTTTCACCAAGCTCTTTGAATTCTTGTTTTTCTGGAAAGAACAAAGAAACGATAATTAATTCATGCCTAATAACATAATAAACCAACTAAATTCACTACAACTGATGGACTATGCAATTATTGAAACCATTTTTGGACTCCTATTTTAAGAGCCCTGTGGCTCAATAAAAATTAAAATTCAATGCTTTGGATTTAGTCACTGCTACTCGTTTCCTAAGTTAAAAGAACATTTGGCAAGAAATTGTTTGAGCAACAATGACAAGGTGAAAGATAAAGTTCTATGACAGCTTCCTTTATGACATGGGGGTTTGCTGGTATCACGTGGGCATATAAAAACTGCCGCAGCTCCTACAAAAATGCATCAACCAAAATGGCCATCATGTAAAAAAATAGAGGAATGCTCAAGCTTAAAAATGTATAAATTATTGAAAATGAACTTGTTTTCCCATTTTTTTGTAAATTGGAGACCTTTCTTCAGGGATTATTCTAGTATATCTGTAACTATTAGGACAAACAATGAGAAATTGATGAAGATAATTCTTTGGGTGAGGTAATCAAACTTATTTTCATGGCCTACAGAGATTAGTAAAGCAGTAAAATAATGATGAAAAGGTGTTTTTATGAGCTGTGTAAAAGTGAAAAGATATAGTTATACACTAGTGCAATGTGAAGAGTGCAATCAATATCAGCCATTTCTTCAGAATTTTTCAGCTCAGTTCAGAATTTTTGTCAAAATTTGTGTATGCACTCCATGCATTAAAATTTCACTTTAAACCTCCTTCATGTACTATATAAATTTCAATGGTGGAAGCGGTTCAAGTAAATATCATCATCATTTGATCACTTGAACAAAAATAAATCTTTCATTTTCAAAACAATATTTTCTCATGAACTTCATAATGATGAATATTTAATAGAAATTTTATTCATATTTATCTGAAGTTTTATTGAATATTTGGAAGATATTTGATTACGAAACAAAAAAGGCTTATAAAGGCACAATAGATTCAGTCTAAAGTATGACAAATTTCCCATATGGTCAACCTGGGGTGGCATGCCGAATATAACCTTTAAACACTGAATGTTATCACTTTTATGTGGTCTTTCTCTGTGTGCCTTTTTCTTCTGGTTGATTGCTAACATTGCCCATCATCTATAAAATCTATTATATAATTTATTGGCACAGTGAAACCTTGCACAATGAGCTTAATTTGTTCCTGAATCTTTCTCACAAAGTGAAACACTCGTTAAGTGAAACAATTTACCCACATAAATTAATGGAATATACAAAAATAGATTCCATGCAAAAAAATAAATTATGTTCATCTATAATCAAAATAAAATCATATAAAATTTGTTTAAGCTTGTGAATTATCTTCATCTTTACTTCTATCAAGGAATTAACCAACTTGGAATCCAAATTCCATTTGTAGATAACAAAGAAGAATTGTGTAGAAAGTACATTATTTAGGATACATTCTAAGTTCTTTTTTAATAGAAAGCAATCTTCAGATATCTGTTTTGGCTCATGCCTAAACAATATTCCCAACCAGTAAGTTCATACTTTTAGTTTCTAGCAATGGTCATGGTCTGATTCATGTTAATGATCAATGATTTTTCTGAATTTGATATTGCATGTTACAGCCAATGTTAATGGGTTTGTACCAAACATTTATGTAACTATGAGCATCATTTCTTTTATGTATCTTAACTGAGCCTGTGTTTTTGCTCCTCATTGACGTGCCATGCACATACACCACCCACCTGGTATTTTTGCATTGTGATCTCTGGGCAAATAAAAAGTAATGAATAATAAAGAAAAGACCACTTATAACAGAAACCTGTTGCCACTGACAACCTTCAGAATCTATGAACTTCTTGACGTTGCCAATGAAGTTCTATACTGCCTTTGAGTCGGAGCTCACTGCTTTAGCATGCCTTACAATACTGTGAATGCCAGTTCCCCTCTGAAACTTCTCCAATTATTGCTTCCCTTAAATATTTATTTTTCGGTCATTGATGATCCTGGCATCTTATTTATTTATTTATCGACTTAATGGGGCGAGGTTAACGAGGTTAGAGAAAATCAATTATGCCTTCCCGCGGATAATTTTCCCGTTAATAGCATTGCCTTGCAATTGCTTTAGGTGTATCCATATGAGATTATCTTTCAACATCATTGAGAACACACAAACACTACGTAAATATTCTTGTCACTCCATTTGAAGCAACTACCTCCTTAACCTTGTCCTTGTTGATTGTAGAAATCCTTGATTTCAACTGATTCTATTTGCATGTAAGATCAACCATGCTCACAGCTCATTCTTGCTTTGCAATGATTTAAGTTTTTAATTTCTACAATTAGTTCTTTTATTACCTTATGGCTGCCTTCTTGGGACTTTTTCTTCAAGAACTTTTTGCTTGGGTCATTAAACTTTGCACACAAAAATCACAAATATGAGTAATATGTTAAAACACAAGTTTGGAAAAAAGTGTGATCAATAGCGACACTAAGATGTTAACAGAACGAGTGCTAAACATAAACTCAAGAAATAAGCATACAATAAGGACGTAAACAAATGCAACACCTCTCGTTTTAGTCATCAGATGTGTCGTTAGATGGCGCACTGTGTCTCGTTTCGATCCGTTGAACGGTTTGAGCAGAATAAAATCAGCCCGACCTTTTCTTGATCACACCTTGTATTTATATATTATATATATATAATTATATATATATATAAATAATTACATATATATAATTACATATATAATTATATATATATATATATAATTACACATATATAATTATATAACATACATATATGAATGGAGGTGAATAGGGGCAAGAGGTCAAGGGGGCAATGGAGGTGGGCTACAGTGAGTGGAGAGGGTGATGTCCGAGAACTAATCATACCTAATAAAAAATTTGGTTGAAAGAGAAATTGTTTTTTTTTAGTTCGGGAAGAAAGTTTAAGATTTAATTGACAAATTAAATACAGGACAGATGAATACATATATGGTTTGACTGAGGAGGGAATAGACTGACATAGTCAGCATTGCGTTCGGTGAAAAAGCCACTGTTGACAAGGGTTATTAGAAGTCTCATGTATTAACACATGCATGAAATAATTCACGAATAAATCTGAGAGGTAAAAGACAAATTCAAGGACAAGTTAATTCGGAATAAATGAGTAAGAGGGAATAAGTTCCTTAAATTAACTTAAAATGAGTCATTCCATGACTTTCCTGAACCATAAGTAAATTGTTTGAAGGTTGTATGTAACGACAGACATAAAAATTTCCAAAAATAGAAAAATAATCTTATTCACAAACACAGTTTGAAAGCCATAATCTCCTATTCCTCAACAATCCTCATTACAAACATCAGATTTTCTTTTAGTATCTTTGAATGCATTTAAAATCAATGATAAATTATATATCTTGGGATTTTACTTATAATTATAATTACTAATATGGAACATTTTATGACAGTTCAATGAAAATAATTTTTTATTCTCTGCAATAATACATAGCCATGTATCCAACACAAAAATTACCATGGCATTTTATTTCCCCTGATATTAAGTAGGAAAAGTTTCCCAGGATTGGTTCTTATTTAAGACATTCATATGATGATTCCCTATTTTGATGTATATCACTGTGTGGAGGAATAAGTGGCTAATTTTTGGCAAATTAATCTGCAGCTTACCCCTCATAAAGGCAGCACTCAAAAGTTTAAGAGTTTTTACTCAAATCATATCGACATACCAGGGAAAAAGACTGATGAATGTCACCTGAGTATCAGCCTTATTGGATGACAATCTGGTGGAGTGAAAATAGCCTTCAGTTCCATTATATATTGCATCATTTTCAATGTGATCATTCCAGCATGACACACTCAAACCTTAATGCTTATCACCTAACTGTAAACCCATCTTCTAAGAAAATTTCTAAGCAATGCTATTAGCATTGAAAGAAAAAGCATTTCAAAAATTTTGGTAGGCAGTCCTAATCAATTGAAATATGCCATAAACAAGAGACATTACAGTATCACTGTTTGCTAAGTAGTCATTGCTGGTATTAACTTACTCTTTTTTCTTTCTCCTCAGCCTCAGATTTTGAAAGGGCCAGAGCCAACTGAAGTTCCTCTTCTTCTTTCAGTTCTTCCTCAGTCTTTTTAGGTGGAGTCTGAATAGAAATAAGACAAAACTCTGAAAATGATAGCTTCACTTTAAAGAAATTCTCATTTAAAAATAAACCTTAGCTATTTAATATCCCTGACAGACAGTCTACCCCAATTATAATATACAACCTAAGACTCAGATACATGTAATATGATCAAAACACATTTTTGGCATTAACCTAAAGGGTGAGCCAGAAAACAACAATTGAAGATGGTGAAATTAATTCAATTTTATTTAAATTTATCATTGCTACCAGTAAAGGCTATAATTCTTTTTGCACACTTTTCATGACTATTTCCCTAGGCACTTTCCTACATGTAAAGTGGAGGGTTTACTAGAGATGAGAATATTACTGAATATTTTTATGCTGATAACTGAACTGACTTCCATAAATGACTTTGGAAAAGATGATTTAATTTTACTATGATACATTTGGGATTACATTATTATACATACAATACAAGAGGTTCCGACTATTTTAATGACACTAATTTGAACATTCGTATAGGGAAACCATTACTTGATATGTGATATGTGTAGAAAGCAGATAGATTTTACATTGGTAGAAAATAGATAGAGAAACGAATTTAAGCGGGCTTTTGTTCTCACTGGTGCAGATTTTTACAGTGACCATGCACTTCTAAATGCAGAAATCAAGATAAGGATAAAAAGAGTGGTGAAAGACAAAAAGTGGAATGTGGATAAACCAAAGAAACACGATAAGGAGGACATTGGTGCAAATATGTATGAGATGAAGAGATTGAATATAACAACTCAGGAGAGTGTAAAGGAAAATTGGGAGAGAATAAAGAAAGTCATTAAAGAGACAAGCAAAGAATTGGTCGGCTACGGGAATGGGAACAGAACAAAGAACCCATGGATGACATTGGCCATGATTGATAAAATGGAGGAGAGAAAAAAGTACAAAAGTCATAAGACCATGGAGGGAAAAAGTTATAGAGAAAACTGAAAAATGAATTAAGAAGAGAGACAGATAAAACTAGGGAAGAATGGCTAAACAAAGAATGCATAGAAATAGAAGAGCTGAAATGTATGAAAAGGCATGACTTGGTTTACCACAAAGTGAAGAATATTAAGTGGGATGGCACTAGAATATTAGGAGCACAGCCATCAGGTATGGAGATAGAGAGCAGGGAATGAAATATAATAAAGGAAGGAAAAGAAGTGATGGAAAGATGGCAGGAGTACATTTGAGAGCCGTACAAGGAAAGTGAAAAACCTGAACAGCTAAATGTGGAGGAGTACGAGGTGGATAATGACTACATTGTAGAGGATATCTTAGTAAGTGGAGTTGTGGCAGCAGTAAAAGAGATATAAAAATGGGAAGGCACAGGGTAAGGATGGAATGTGTGTGCCACTAAAATGCCAGCAGGAAGAGGGATTAGTGGAATTGACATCCCCCTGCAACAGAACTTACTGTAGTGGACAGTGGCCACTAGATTTTGTGAGAACAGAGTAGAAACCATTACCAACGAAGAAAGGAACAACAAAATGCAAGAAGCATAGCATAATAAGTGCCATTGCTCATGCAGTGAAGATATTGTCAAGAATACTAAATAGAAGATGGGAAAAAATCATGGAGGAGAGCACAGTGGAGGAACAGTATTGCTTCTGAAGAGGAATGGGCACAAAAGATGCAATAGGAGTAGTGCATACCATCAGAGAGCAACATCTGAAGAAAAGGAAGGCTTTGCTTGTGCATTTTGCTGATATGATGAAGGCTTTTGACTGTGTACGATGGGAAAAACTTAAGAAAATTCTAAAAGAAAAAGGTGTGAGGTTGAGAGACAAAAGACTGATAGGAAATTTGTACTTAAACCAGGAGGTGTGCATTAGAATTGATGAAGAGACCAGTTGATTTGATATTGGGAGGGGAGTGAGGCACGGGTGCTATGTCTCCCCGACCTCTTTCACCTTCATGCGGAAGATATGTGCTGGAGAGAAGATACAGGAGTTACATTTGGAGGAAGGATTGTGTGCATCAGATTAGCAGATGATATGATCCTTTTTGACAAGGAAGAACAATTAAATGGGATGTTGCAACACCTTAATAGCATTAAGTAGGAATGATGATGGCTTGGTGATAAATAGGAGTAAATATCCGAGTACGGAGGCAACAAATAGCTGGAGGAGTGAAAAGGAAATTAAAATAAGGATGGCCAATGAAGTTCGCAACAGGAAAAGAAAAGTGTAATGAAGCAGAATAAATATTGGACTGAGAAATAGACTAGTTAAGTGCTATGTATGGAGTGTTATGTTATATAGATGTGAAAAGTGGTCAGCATTGAAAAGGACCAGGAAAGGCTGGAGGTGTTTGAGATGCAGGTATGAGAAGAATACTGAACATAAAGGGGACAGACAAGGTGATGACTGAGGAACTGTTCAGGAGAGCAGGAGATAATAAAAGTTTGCTGAAAACAATTGAAAAAAGAAAAAGAAATTGGCTTGGACACGTGCTACAAAGGGACTGCCTCTCAAAGGATTTACCAGAATGAATGGTGGAAGGGGCAGGCAAGAGAGGGCAGACGAGGGTTAATATGTAGGACAATGGGGAAGGTTGATAGGTATGTGGAAATGAAGAGAAAGGCACATAAAAGGAAAGCATGGCAGAAAAGAGGCCTCCATGGACCTGCCAACCACGGTAGATTGCCTATGATGATGACCATAAATTAAAACAGGGTTTGGTACTTTGAAAATTGTTGTTGATGAATAATTTTTTTACTTATTCTTATGGTAAAATTAATGATTGGTCCCTTAAAAATTGTTTTGAACAATATGATTTTGTTTTGTGTGTGCATATTTCTCTTGAAGTATCATGGATGAATAACATCAATTTTGCAGGCATTGATCCATTTACGCCGTTGTTAATAAAAAAAAGTTTTCCTTATTCCCAAACATTTTTTTTATGCTAAGGTCTGTAAGATGATGGAGTCATGCATCTGGGACATAAATAAAATTACATATGGTGCATTGGGAAGCATTAAAGACAACAGGGCAGACCACAGATGCATTAAAGTTTAAAATGTCAGGCTGAGCAGTAATTGCTCAAACTTCTGTTGGCTATCTGAAATGTTAATGAGAACTGAAGACCTACCAATTTCCTTTTCATGCACATAGTTACCCTGCCATGGCGTGTAACATTTGGTTCAGAATAATTTAAAGGGAAATGTTCCAATTCCTATCCTCTGTCTACCATCCATTGTTGATATGGCAGCAACATCAAGCAGATGGGTGTTGCATTTAAATAAGGCATTTGAGACAGCTTCTTTCAAAATTATGATTTTCATTCAGTGTTTCATAAAAACTTGAAACTTGTATATAATCCACTAAAATGAGATTTAGCAATGCACCTTTTCAATATATATACTAGTTAGACAAATTCTCCAATTTCACTATCATAATGCTTCATTCACTCCAAAAGATTGTCTAGTTGCAACATTTATATGATAAGTTTACATACTTATATGAAATTATTTAAAAAGTATAAAACCATAAACACTGTAATCAACCGGAAGTTCCGTTTAGTAGGTGATGATAAGAGTTCACCCAGTACTCAGTCCAAGAGCATACAAAATTCACATCCGGGTATGGGGCCAGCTCCTTTCCCAGTGTTGGTTATGGTTTCCCATGAACATCTGGTACTCAAAAATCACAAAGCTTGGGCCAGGAACACCAATATAACATAAATTAATACCTTAACATACACCACTAAAGGAATGAATTCACTCCCTCAGACTTAAGCCCTCACCATCAAAATCCTTAACAATAAACTTCAACCCCATCTTAAAACAATTCAGTCTACTCATACATTCAAGATCAAAGTAAAAAGCTGTATTTTAAAATATTCTTGATTATTATTTGCCAATAAGATGATTTAACATGGCACTTTACCAATGCTCAACTGTCTACATTTAATTATATTTTAATGTACCTCTGTAGCAGTTATCTACTCTTATCTGTACATACTTGATCTTTCCTTGATGTAAAGATGCAGCTCATGAATTGCCAACAGTGAATAAATTTACATTATAGCTCCTAAAACATTTTGAAATTTTCAATGCAAACATAGGATCTCTCAAAATTACTGCAGGTTTTGCCTTTAGAATACCAATAAGGAATTTAATACACTGGTGGAAGAGTAATATACTGATAATATGAAAATAATTTGCAGTAGCATACTACATTATTCTTCACTGTCTACCTGCCATGCCTCTTTCATTAAATTCCAAGCACAGCTAACAATGGAAATTTGGCTCTTTAGTCTCACCATCCAGAAAACAGTAAAATGAGCAACTACTTATTGCAATGGATTGCTTTAACCCCCAATCAATCAGCGTTTAATCTCACAGAAAAACAATGAATTCAGCGCACATATCTTTGTTCACGCCTGTTTATTTTATCGTAATCTAATCATTAAAATGTCCACGTTTAGTTTCAACAAGTATTTATTCCATTATACTGCAAACTTCATTTTAGGCACAGTAATCATGCAAAAAATCATGCCGACACAAGGTATATTGTCATGTTGGCTGTCAGTGAAAATATCTGGGTATAATTATATTCCTATAAATCAATGGTGCAATTGATTCCATACAATGTTAAACATAATAGTCATAAGAGGATTAAGTGTATTCAAAAAGCATAAATCAAACGAGGAGGGGCCGCCAAAGCAATTGGACGTTTAGTCACATAATAGAAATTATTCCATCAATGCTCATAAGAAAAACAATACCATAGTAATAACATTTATAAACAATTCATTGAGTATCACATAAAATAATAATGATATTCATTACCTATTATTATCAGTACTTATGAATCCAAATTTATCAAATGATCAAATTGCTCTAACAGCAATTAAAAAATCACCAATTATTTAACTAGACAAATTTTTAATTAATTTCTATCAGTGGTAATTAAATATGCCTTATGTAAAATGTAAAAAATATAGAAATGTAAAAATGAAAACTAAAACTTAAATTCAGCAACTTTCATTCACCTGGGTCTGCTGGGCCAAGGAGCTGGAGATATATTCAGATGGAAGGTCTCCTTCAGTTTTCGATCCAGAGGCAGAGGGTCTAATCAATTACAAAAATATTTTTATGAGTTGAACAATTTTCACTCTTACAAGATCTAATGCACATTCAATGAAATATTTTACATACTTGTTGACTTTTTCATAGCATGCTTCACACACTCTCACTTCTTTCTCAATTCCAAATTTCGGCAATGTTGATGTTTTTGATGAACACTGGTTACAAAACACCTGACCACAAGCACGACAATGGTGCTAAAGAAAATAATGGGTACATAGGATGAGTATATGAGTGGATACTAAAAGAGTACAAACTGCAGAATTTCTGAGAATCAAGATAAAACTGACTAGGTTTATCAATTATGTAGTGAAAATTATCATGCAATTAAGGGAACTTTTGGAAACATTTAATGCATTAAAAAGTAATGAAGTTTATGGATTATTAATTCTATAAGAAGTAACTCATGACATTGATAATGTTCAACGATTTTCATTGCCAGAATACACTATGAATCATCAAGCACATTTTTTTAAACAAGAAAAAGAAAAATTTAATTACTTTTTAAACTAGAAATTAACATTTTTGGTACTTTATTTGAGAGATGGTTGAGGCTGATACTTTGCAGCAATCCATTTATAAAGCACAAAGAAAGAATGACGGACTACGTTTCTACAGGAAACAAATTACTTTCCTATGGAAACGCCAAATCTTTGAATCTTTACTTGTGCTTTATTTATGGTACTTGGTAAACATCAAATATTCATTAATTCCACTATTATAAGTATACATCATAATAACTTCACAGGGAATGCAGTAATACACGAAAGTAACCAGTAACAAACCAGCCTTACCAATAAGAAAATTGTCACCTTGAATTGACCATCTTAACATATTAGTACTTTTCATTCAAACTATCTTCAAAATTCCATTTTAGGAAAAATATTTTAGCTTCACCTAAACATTATACACACATAGTGCACATCCAATTCATACAACCGGATTCCCTTAAGTCCAGAAATTAAAAATATAAATGACCATAATGATTTATCTAAGAGAAAAGAAGGATATATTACAGCCTAATTATTTCTAAGTTTGGCTGCAAACTGATGGCATTATTGGCTCTATTGCATGGCCACATTCACACACTTTGAAATGTGACACATAGAATGAAGTAAAGTTTATGATGGGGACCACTCAGAAATTTCTACATGGACTACTTTTCTCATTACTTAAATCACCATGTTTACCTTTCTTTGCATCACACTAAAAGGAACACGGCAACGGTGGCAGCAAACTCCATTTTCCCACTCAGGAGCAGTGTCAGCAGAAAACATAGCATCACTTTCTTTTAAAGTTGGAAACTTATACCCCTCAGCTTTCATTATATTGACTGTATCCTGAAAACATAGCCATACAGATTTATTCAATTATTTGTTACAAAATCATTAATAAATTTATCCAGATTTAGCATGTAACTCAGCAACAGGAAACGATTCAAAGGAAAGCTCTGACAAGACAAATTGAGAACAAATTGTAGATCTATATTTACAAAAGCTTACAAATTTAAAATGATACACACACACATTAAAAGAGAATTTTAACCCACTAATTATAGTTGTTCTTTTCTCTCTGCAAAAATACTGACAACAATTCATTTCATAGTTAGATCAGTAAAATTACCAAAATTAGTGGAATCATAGACAATTAAGAATAACAAGTATGGAAGAGACCACACAAGAATGCCCCTTTTGATAACTGTGTACTGCTGTGAACTCAACTGAATATAGCATGGTTTTAGAAGTCATTAATCAAAACTACTGCTACATATCCATCAAATAAGAGTATATTACGCTCAGTGGGCAATGAATGTGAAATACTATGATCATTCTATGATTTATCTATGACATTTGACCATATCCATCACTATCAACTTCTTACCACTTTGGAAAGAGTGTAAATTACAGATTTCCCTCATAATTGGCTGAAGTGAAATGTTTAAAAATGACACTCATGTCATCATGCTGTCCTGTGGGAGTTCTAGGTTTCCTAATAGGAACCTCCCTAACTTCACACCAAAACTAGAAACCAGAATCTTCAATCAATGTTAGTTGTGGTAGCTGCGAGGGTATCTGTTCCCTAGGTTAAGGGCAGCCAAATAATAGCAGAATGCACTGGAATACCACTGTTATCATATGTTACCTGTGTATGTGCAAAAGAAAAGAGAAAATATGCATTCTTCAACTACTAATTATACATATGCTGATAAAATAGTCCTCCATTTGGATTCTCAAGTGGTCATTATACCAAGAAAACATATCCAAAGATGAAAATGAGAACCTGGATTGTGAGAAATTTACTAAAAGATGAAAAACTGTAGAATCTGATAAGAGTGATGGAGAAAAACAAAATGGACAATATAGGAGCAAGAGAAACTAGATGGGAAGGATAAGGTGAAGCAGATTGTGAGATGCTACATATAATTAAATTTAGAAATAAAGAAGTGATGGGGTGGATGTAGAAAAAGAAAGAAGATGGTTTAAGTGATGAGGAAAGTGATGTCTAACCATGATAGTGTTAGCAGTGGAGCTGGAAGCAATCAATATGCTATCAAACAATATGCTAATAATCAATATTTGTATATATATGTGTGTGTGTATATATATATGTATATATATATGTATATATATATGTATATATATATACATATATGAACCATGAACACAGCAATCAACCCGAAGGTTGGTTTGGTAGGTGCTGGTAGAGTTCACCCAGTACTAAGCCTGACGGCGTGTGAAATTCACACATCAGGGTAGGGGGGCCCTGTGCCGGTTATGGTTTCCCAGGAAGATCTGGTACCCGAAAAATCACATAGCTTGGTAGAGCTGCAGGTGCCAAGAGTGACTTGCCCAGGAATCGAACCCCAGACCCTCCAGTCAGTAGTCCAACGCTCTACCCCCTGGACTACCGTGACCCACATATACATACATGTATGTATACATTTCTGTATATATATCCCTGCCATGGACTACAACCTGGACGTGGCGGAATTGCTTGTGTGTTCTGATGATCCCTATAGCTGTGCTGGCAGGAGTAATGATTATCACTCCTGGTAGTGTCACCCATGCCAGATTGGTCGAAGATTAGGAGCCAATAAGAGGCAATACATGGTTGTTTTTCTTCATTGCGAAGCCCCACCACATACAGCAAAATCTTCGTGTGACTTTGGAAGTACACAGCTGGGAAGTTTTATCTCATGCGGCTAACTCACCAGACTTGGCTCCCAATTACAACTTGTTCACGTTGGTGGGTCCCGCACTGGCTGAGCAGGGATTTGGTTCGTACAAAGATGTGAAAAAATGGCTTCATGAATGGTTTGTGGCAAAAGGGAAAGATATTTACTGGTGTTAACCACAAAATGCCAGAAAGATGGAAAAAATGTCTAACTAGCAATGGAGCATACTTTCAATAAAGCTCTTTTTATCATTCTTCTGATTTTTTTAAAATCCACATTTCATGCTTGTACACCTGGTATTTCCAACAACTCACTAGTCATCAAACTCAGTTTATCTGTCAGCTGGTGACATTTTCTTAACAATGATACTTCCTGTTGATAAGCCCCATGAAAAATTCAACAGCTTATCTCTTGATAAGTAATTTTATTAGAATGAATCAATTTTTGCTTTGAAAAGCATATGGTAATGCCTTTTATGTACTGGCTGCTTCTGGAATGACTAGCCATGAATTATTTATTCTATTCAATCTTAAGAAAACAGCCTACTAAAATTTCTTTAGTAGAAGTACAGCTTTGACACCAAAGGACTTTCATCATAGTTTCAATCATATGGCAGATTCCTTCATAGGAATATGACGTGATAATTTAACACGCACAATGATTAGTTTAGCATTGAGAATAAAGCCTAGAACATATTTTAAGAGGTTGATTATTTTCAAAGACTTTTTTGGGCAAGGCCATTAGCAGCTATTGAGTTTTGTCCTTGTTTCAGAAAAATTACTGGCAGAACACCATTTTTGGAACTGATCAAGAATAATTTCTGATGGAAGTTTATATCTTTATCTTCTGGTCAGGTTTATATCTTTACCCCATCGGATAAAACTATTGTCATCAGCAAATGGTATTGGGAATGTTACATGGCGGGTCATTGACCATAAGAAGAAATAGCGATGGTGAACCATGCAGAACACTAGTGGGTACAACGCAAGTTTTTGTGCACCACAAAATGCAACATATTGCTTTCTACTAGACAACTAAATTTTATCAATTCATTCTGAGTTTAGCACATCATAGTATTCTCATTTTTTGCATAATATTACTTAGAATACATGAATCAAATGTTTTACAGATCACATAATGTCAGATTAACATTCCCCTTATCTTTAGAAGCAGTTATTACTTCATAAATAACCACATCCAAGGTGGTCCATAAACCAGATTAAAAGCCATTAAAAGAAAGGGAAAATAAATGGTAAATATTCAAAGAGCTCATTAAACGAAGAACACAATGTTTATTTCCACTGTTCTTTACGTCTGTACTTGATGATGACGCCTAAGCGTTCCAACTAGTAGTACAAAAATAAAAAACAGTGAAAATACACATTGTGTTCTTGATTTATTGAAGATGAACTTCCACAAAGTTGAGCTGGAAACAATTGAATACATCGATAGAGCTGTTCTTTAATAATGATTTCAAAGAGCTTAAAAAGAGTTGGTGCAAAATAAATATTGCGATAGTTTTCGAGGTTGTCCCTGCCATCCTATTTAAAGAATGATACTACTACAATGCACACTAAAACATCAGGGAAAACTCCCTCAGCCCAGTACTCATTTATGATAGCAGCTAATGGTTGAGCAATAAATACTATCACCTCTATGAGAAGGTTATTTGAGAAACAATGAATACCCCTGATATTTAAGTCTTTGAAATTACCAATAGTTTTGGCTATATTATTCATAGTTTCCAAATTAACTGTCGATTTCACACTCTGCAATTTCCCACATGCAGCGGAACTATTCACAGCTACAGTATTTACCATTCATCTCATTTTCTTCATTTAAATTTGGTGCACATCTCTTAAAATGATACGCATATAATCATATTTTCAACCAATGCAAAACGAACTCAAGTTGATGGGGTGCATTAGCCATTACTTGGTAGAATTACAATGACCAAATAGATTGAGACTATATGTGATCGTAAAATTTCTTATGGAACATTATGAGAGTTGCAATAGTTAAATAGGGTGAATGCAAGAACGAAAATTTTGGACAAATCAGGCCAGAATATAGAGTGGAATTAGGAAAAGAGGATTATTTCAAACTGCTAAGGGTAACAATAGCAAAGGGAAACAATAGGACAAAACATCAGTAAATTTAAATACCTGAACAGCTCTATATTTAGCACTGTTGCGGAATGCAGATGCCCATGCCTGTATAAGCTCAAGGACTTTGTTCTTAAAATTTTCATTTGATGAACTTTTTACTAATTCCTTTAGTTGCTCCATAAACTGCTTTGTGGCAATTTCATCATGAATTGGAGTTCCACAATTCTTTACACATGATTCTAGGACCTGGAAAAGTGTACATATACAATATTAATATGATTTTTGGCAATCATTAAGATTTGAATGTTATTAATGGTTTTCAAGAAGATTCAATTGTCACTACATCATACCTGAAGCCCAAACATTGCAACATGTGGGTTGGTGTTCGTAAGTTTCTTCTTAATGGCAGCAAGGGCATACTTCGGCCTGAAATGTCACAAAAATTAGCTCAACTTCAGCTGTCTATCTACTACTATTGTAGTAGTAGTGATACATAGTGCGTCTTCATTAGGAGCATATTTAACTATGAAGATTATATACAAAACAGGCAAATATTTTTTCAAAAACTTACTGACAATCATTTTGACGAATAAGATCACATAACTCAAGAATTGCAGTCCAATCGGGTTCCAAACGTAAATTGCTGGTCGCTTTGTCTAAAAAGATCAAAAGAGCAGTTTAAAATGAGAGGCAATACATTAATACGTCAAAATAAAAATTCAGGCTACATAATTCTGATTCCCACCGGTAAGCGAATAAGGATGATTCATTGTGTCATGACATGTCCAAAATCATACTAATTAGAACTTAACTCAGACCACACACCAAAAATGTTACGAAATTGGAATCAGGTCAATTTTTTTGGAAAACTATAATGATAAAATGGTATATTATAATTACCCAGCAATTTATCAAAATTTGAAGATCGGAACATGGTTTGACAAGTAAAGTTTATCAGTCAACGAAGTTCCAAAAGAACCTTAAATATTCGTCATAGCTTCTCACTGCATGAAGTGTAAAGACGTATAATTTATATTGTCGTTTTACAGGTAGCTATATTCACCAATGAATTATTTACACTAGTTATTGGCATTTCAATATTATCAACACTACCTCAATGAATTACCTCATGTCGTAAACTAACGTAGTACGTAACTTAATTTTCGGATTAAACTCAAATAAAGTTGTTTATCTTTCACCATAAATCACTATAAATTATTTATCATTTTTTAAATAGTTTATGTCAGCGATCGAAGCAGCCAACAATCATTCCATTTTCATTTGACTAATTTAAATGTTGATTTCCTGTTCACTTAAAGTAAGCGGGTTATTTGATTTTCATGTTCATAATCTACAAAGGAAATTAAAAAAAAAGAAATTTATTTTTAGAGTGACCAGGAAATATTATGTCAAAAATATAAGATTGTTTTTAATTCATATGGGTGCCTTAAATATTTAATTTGATATAACTTTTCCCATAATTTAACTGCTGGTTGGGTTAATTAATAATTTGTGTAAGAACTATTATAGCATGAGAGCAACTCACACGTTGTTGGGTAAATGAAAATTTAAAAATATAAATTTCATTCAAATAGATGGGTGGTTCACCTTGGAAATTGCCTCCATTAGATGTTCATCAAAAGTTTAGCAACGCATTATAGTGTTATAACTCCTATTAGCCAGTAGCTAATTCAGAATATTATGTAAAATGTTCATGAGTTTATCAAAATAAGAAAACAGTATCATAATAATGTAAATACTTCAAAATAAATGAAGTTTTCTGCCCTCTACACTCTCTATGCCCTCCATTTGTAAGAAATAATTTAGCCTATTTCCCATTAAACTAATTGGGTACCTTTCTTTTAATAAAATTGATCCTCGTCTCATAGCTGTTACAATAGTCCTGCTAATCTAAGTAAGGACTGCCATCCCTTGTCTAATTGGCTAACTAAAGCTCAATCAATACCATATCTAATGGACATGATCAGGCATTTACCTGAGAAGAAAGGTAGCATAAACCACCTATATTACCATGGTTTCCTTCAGTAAGGTATACTATATACAGGTAATTGGGTAGGTTTTTGGATGGTCCATAGTGCCAATTATCTTTTGATTAATGCAAGAATTTCCCCATTTGCCCTAAATTATTTCCTTCTTCATAACTTCTACCTGCCTTTATTCTGTCTGAAAAGCCTATTTTCTTCTTTCATTTTCCCTTCAACATCCCCCTACCTTACCTTATTTCCTGTTCACTTTCTCTGCCTTTGCAGATTTCTGGGAGCAATTTCCTTTCTTCATACACCCCGTTTTAACTTCTACATTTGTCTTCCTCTCTGTCCAATAGGTATGGTGAACAATTGTTTACTCTCCTTCTATTCACTCCCAATTTTTTCTGGGGTATAATCTTTTGAGTAACAGAAGAGCAGCCTCTAAAATTTTATTCTCATTGCACAAATAGTTAAAGCCATTTTGGGGGTATTTATTAGATCTCCCAAATAGGTGAATATTTGGTTGTCTTCAAATCCTCTCTCCTGTACCTCTATCCACATGCATGTTATAATTTTCGATTTTCCAAAATCTTTTCTCTGTTCCACATAAGCCCTACTGTCCATTTGTACACACCAAATAGTAGTGAGAAAATTCATCTAGATGGGTAAACCTTTAACTGTTATAAGTAAGACCCTTATCATTATGCCACTCAGATTTACAATTAACTTCCGAAAACTATCATTTTTCACTCAGTATTCAAAATTGAATTACGCTCAATTTTGAAACAGCAAAACGATTATTATGTGGATATGTTCTTAGGGAACAAACTTTCAATATAATAATTTGCTAAGGGATTCTTCATTTTTGTCGTCTTGCTATCTTTGAAATTAGATTGTGTACCTTTTTTTGTCTATGTTCATAGCCAATTGTTGACAGGTTTTATCTTGTGATCATTTGAGCAAAAAAACATTATCTTCTCCTACCAGCTTAGGGAAGGCTTTTAATGGATCCTGGCACTGCAGTGCCTACTGAAATGGCACAATTCTTAAAGATCACATTACATATTACCATAATTCATTCTTTCTCCCATACCAAACTGATCTAAGTCTGCAACATGTGCTCTTTTTCAACCTTAAGTTGATGATACGAAGTATATTACACTACATGCTAAATGAAATTTAATAGTTCTCTGGTTACTATAAGGCCTTGAAATCCTATTTGATATGCTTTAACAACCCCATGAATATGTGAGAAATTCTTGGAGGAATGGGAAAAGGTATGGCCTATCTACCCAGTGTGAATTTTTCAAATTCTGCAGCATCGGTTTAAGGGAGTTACACCCTATTCAAACAAATCTTAAGGTAGATTAATAATTCAGTTCTCCTCTAACTGCAATATAAACATACTAGTCAAAATTAAGATATTGGAGCAGTTAAGGATTCCCAGAACCCAATTCTCACATATGGAGCCCACGTTTACTTTTTATAAATTTTCTTGCAGAACCAGAGTTCTTGGAAACAATTGCTATGGTAAATGAATGTGGCCGCAACACCCAACATTTTCACGTTCCAATCCACATTAGTTTTTAAACATTCTGTTCCTTAGGACATATAGAAATTTTCAGTCACACATTGTTTAAATTTTAGGCTTCTTCTATTGCCAATGGAATGTCCATATGCATGCATAATATATTTTCTGTAAAATGCATTCTCTTTTCTCATGGGGAATCAAGGGGCAGGTTAATTCTATAATTAATATCAAGGGACCAGCATTATAAGAGCCATGTTATAAGTTATGCCAACAAGTTTTATGTTAATAATTAATTTCCTTAAGTCTGCGGACTATTTCCATGTTTCATAACTGAACACACATTGTCAGTACAAACATAACTGCAAAAAAATCATACGACCAAAAATGGGTTTAATCTATGATAACTTCACCCGAACTCTATACATGTATTTGGAAAATTTTCATTCTGAGCAGAACCCAAAGAGGTGAGAGTGCAATCTGGGAATATGCTGCATTCTTTACAACAATTCTACACACAAAGAAATTGCAGACAATATATTCCTAATAAGGATTACGACTTCAGTATGATTAGATAACATTTTCCTAGAAATTCGTATGACAACACTATGAAAAAGTATGACTCATAGTATGAATAAATGCATTAATGGAAAGTGGTGTACATGGCCAAGTTTTGTAAGCGCCAATCCCTCATAATTAACAACTGGGAGGAAAATGCTGACCTGCAACATCGTTTGCACAGGGTTAATTAACAATACTTTGTTTTAAATCAAATTTCACATTGTTAGCATACTTATGTTGGCAAATCTTCCAAAAGGAACATGGGTCAGTTTCACTTAAATCATTATGTGCACATCTGTGGTTACTTTACATTCGCTCACTTTAATAATTATTCCTTATGATGTTATTTACTCATTCAGTAGATACTCAAGAAATCTTCAGCAATTTTAAGTGCATGCGATCTAACATATAAAAACTATAAAAAGTTATGGATATTTTTCTGACAGACGATCAAGCTATTCCAACATTTTAAAATGCACCTTTTTAACTTATGTAACAGTACTAAAGTATTTTGAAGATATTATCTTGTGAAAATGAAAATGCAGCTCAACATGGCATACAATGAAATACTAATATGAAATTAGCTCATGTTGTTTATATAATGACAAAATCCCACAGATGAACAACAGAATGACAAGTTTGAAGTTTAATTATTTAACAACTTACAGAGAAAATTAAAAATAAGTTTAATTAAACATTAAAATTACTTCCCAATGCATGTTTTAATTTAAGAAGTATTAATATTAACATTATAACAATATGAACATCAATATCTAATACAAGGATACAATAATCCATTTTCTCAAAAGGTGAAAGTAGTTCATGAGTTTGCTTTGCACAAAGAAGGAAGTCATCACTCACATTACAATTCATATTGAGTGATTCCTTCAAAACCTTACAAAACAAAAGGTTAACAACATATTCTAACATTCATGTTTCAACTAGGGAAATGCTTTAATTATCATTACTTACACTATAATGTTACAATGTGAATTGGTATGGATAACATATAGAGAAAACAAATCAATTTTGCTGTATTTCATAAAAGAATTGTGGTTATATAAAGGCACAGCCAATATGAAATAATACATCTGATCAGATCAGAATTTTCGAATTTGAAAGAAAACATTTTGGTTTTTAATGCTTGAGTAGATTATCACAGTCTCACAGTCTAGAAGGCAGAGGCAGTACAAATTTTCTGCCCATGTGGTCAGGAATAAGGATATCAATTCAAGGTGGTTTTCCAAGGTGTGCCACTCAACAATTACGACACATGAAAATGTCACTTACTGATAGATTTGCAGAAGTTGTAATGCACTTTTGATTAATCTGTTATATCACCATTCAAACCATAAAATTGCAGCAAAAATGCTCTTATGGCCTTTAGCTTCTTAAAAATAGGCACTCCTAATGAAAAGCTGTCATTTTAATGCAAACACTATGTGTAATCTGACTTTTTTGTGAATTCCAAACTTTATTATTGGCATTAAACTTACACAGTGGAGTCCTCCTAAAGCTGAAAATAGCTTAATCAAATCAAATTTAAACAAATAACAAGTACTAGAGTCAGTTTTAATGAAGATATTTGCCAAAAACATTCACAAAAAAATCATTATGATATAAGTATTTGAAATCCAAATAAAACATAGATATTTGACTACATTGCTTGGGGTGGGAGACAATTCACACATCAAGCAGATAATGAACTTCAGCCATTATTTTAAATTTTCCACAAAATCCATTGCTTCTTCAAGAATATGTATCTTAACTAAAAATGCCAGTTTCCATAAATTATTGCAGCTAATTTTTACTTGTTGGTACCTTTGGGCTATAAATTATCAGTGATTACTCTTTCCACAGTAACCATTTACACCTCTCTTCTTGGGACTATGTATGTATCACATTTGAGAGTGTGATAATAAATAAATAGAAAGATTAGCCAAACAAGGAAGTTATCAAGGACATTATTTTTTCCCATTTTTTTCCTGAGGTTGGTGATAGCATTGAAACAAAACACTTATTTTGATTTCTTTTTGCACACATCACTTTTACTATTACAAACCCTTACAAGAATGATGAGAAGACAAATAGCACATGCAAAGAATTTTCTTTCGAGAGACGTGTAGTTTGGTTAAGGTAAATGTGGTGCTGGTATAGTTCATGAAATTCACTTCCTTAAAAAAAATTCCCATAATGTTTGAAATGAAAATAACCTATTATCTGTAATATATATATAAGGCATATATGCATATTTTTACAGTTCAATAATATTGCATTGCATGCAAGTCAGTCTATATAACAGATGTAAAAAAAGAGGCTACTCTCAAACGAAATCACATTAATCCTTCAAGAACAGCATTTAGTTTAGACTGAGAAAATATAAAAAATGGTAGATTCAATCCAAATAAACATGGAAGATAAATATCTTTATCAAAAGTGATAAACCACAGCGATGCAGTCACCATCTGGATATTTACCCACCAATTGTATTCACAATCTTCAACCATCAGGCTACTTTTAAGAACTCTTCACAGTATAAGAATTGCCTGACTGCACAAATACCACTGCAATGAGCAGATTACAAAAACAACACAAAAAGCCAACTAAAACACTTTGTGACCTCACACAACATAATGAAACTTGTGAGGTTACAGATGAAAGTATGACCAACCCACATTAAGTTCCAATTTTATTAAACTTTTGCACGCTTACGGCCTTTTGGCCTTCGAGGTTTCTTGGTCTCGGTGGTTTTCCCTCCTGATCCAGACAACGGAGTTTCTTCTTCTGATAATGACTGGGAAGTGGATATTTTAGAGAATTTCCTCTTTAATTCTCCTGCGTCTTGGTCAAAGGAGCGTTCACCCCACGAGGCAGGAACACATGATGAGTGCCGTGGAGAGAGGGTATTGGTGACTTCCCAATCTTCCTCCATTCCCAATCCTCGGCTGGTGCCAGCTATGGGAACAAAATCTCCAAGGGAGACTGTCTCAGAAGCATTGCCTGCTTTCTCATTCGTTTTCCCACCTTTCACCAGAGACACACCACCTTCTTCTGCTGTCTTACGCGGCACTGCTACTACAGCCCCTTCCTCCTCCGGCAGCACTCCCTCAGCGCCTTCTTCAGGACCCTCAAGTGGCAACAGAGCTGGGTCTCTCAACAAAGGCTGGAGCTCTGATACCCTGCTAGATTCTTCTCCTGGAAGAATAGCTTTCCCACAGGTACTGCACATAGGAGGCACAGCAGGAGACTTGGAACGCCAGTACTGAAGCTCAGTTTTGCATTTGTTCAGTTCCTATAGAAAGGAAGTATTAGAACATAGTTATAATGCTATGCCACATTCAAAGACATAGAAACCATTATTATATCAGTCTGATGCAAAGAAAATGTTTTCTAAGACATTTTATACTGGTACTAACATAAGAAATGACCTATTGAGAAAAACAACCAATAAGAACCTATATTGATAGTATTTTGAAGGCAGTGTAGGACTATCGGCGAATGAATATGCAGTCAATTAAAGATACAAGGCAGTTCAACAACTAACTTAACAATGCTTTTGTGATGCTCTAATTGCCAAGTAAAACCAGCCTGCCTTGAATGATCATTTTTTTTCCTCAAACTCATTTTCCACTTGAAGGTCACAAATCTCCACAGGAAAGATGCTATTACCCGTACAAAACAGCACTGCCCATGCTAGACAGTAAGGTGAGTAATGATCAAGAGGAAATTGGTACAGACTTGTCACCTCTATGATGCTCAAGGCAAGAAAACATCCCAGGTTGCAAACACATTTTGTTTTTTACATGTTATCGCTATCATGCCCCATAATGCAATTTTCTTCTGGAGCACAATTTGCAATCACAGTTCTTCAGGTGATCATTTAGGTTAATGATTTTCTGCGGCAACAATAAAGAATATTAAATTGCTTGCTTAAGAAAAACTGAGCAATTTCAAAATAATTCCGTCAAACATTTGAGCAGCAGTAGACATGAAGTGCTCTTCTTAGAAAATTTTGTACGCTAACACATTTTTTACTACCATCAAAAACTTATTATTTTTGTCATGCTGGAGTGAATGAGAGATTTTAATTAAGTACTAAAAAAAAGCATGCTATTACTTACTATAAGGGTGTGCAAAGCACACAAGCCTCTATGAAACATTATATGAAAATGAGAGAATCAGGTTAGCATGAGTTACAATGCTTATCAGGATTTAATTTGTGGTACAATTTCATAACTCTCTGAACATGCATGCGATCCTTATAGCCAGAAATAAAACCGGAATATCAGCCACTTATAGCCTACACTGCCTAGTAATAATCACCAATATTTAACAAGGTTAACATTTACTTCATATAATATACTGAAGAAAAAAAGATGACATTTCGCACTTAATATGTACTCACCTGGAGTAATGTACTAAATTTTCTAGAATTTTCCTCATTTTTCTTATCATTCTCATCAAGGCGTGTCGCATATTCCAATATTTGGTTTTGCTGTTCAGCTATTTTTCCTTTGCAAGCTCTAAGGTCTCTGCGTAATGTAGTTAACTTGGTTGTATACCTGTTAAATAGTTTGGATTAATTACTCAATGCATCTAGCAACATTGCCCTCTAATGACACCGATACACGTAAAAGGCAAAAAGGTAAAAGTGTTTTAATAGTTTGCATGACTACTGGCATAGCTTATCTAAATGCATTAATTTAACATACCTTTTCATTTCCTGGCGTATATATCGAATGCGTTTTCTCAACATACAATTATTAGGTGCCAGGGAAGAATCAGAGAATCGATCATCCTGGCCACTACTTGCCCCAATACCACATAGCCCACCAACTACATTATTAGAACCAACTGCTCCTCCATACAACATTTCATCCCTGCTGGAGGAATTGTTTGGTGGTTGAAGGCAAAAATAGGATGATGATGACATCTTGTTAGAAGAAGCTGTGGATATGAATGAAATATACTTTGAAGCTCTCTCAAGAGGGTATCCAAAAATAAACCATACATGCTTTCGCGATTTTTCTTACAGACAAATGTACCAGTAAAGTCCAGGAAATCAGCCCCGAAGTAAGGTATTTCTGGCAAGGTTGGTTCAATATGTTCTTTAAAGTACTCCATTGCCATAGTTGATAGATCAAATAACTCATCAGTAACTTTGTAAGGTCTTGCCAATTTAGGGGTGATATTTATGTAATGAAGGATTCTGTATACTTCATCCAAAATCTAAATAAAAGACAAAGAATCAATTAAAATCACTTGAATAAGCATTTAACTACAGACTGTTCTTCGTTATGACAAGTAGCGGCACAGGATTTCACCAGATTACTCAGGGATTACACTGGTACAAAAAACATAGCAAAGATCCAACATATTAAGAGAGTCAGGCATGAAAATTTTTATACTTTGTGGATTATTGGCATTGCTCCAGAACCAACCTGAATGACAACTCAGCAGTCTTCAAGAGTTGTGTCATAACTTTTATTCAAACCAGGGAGATAATTTGAGGTGGAAACATTACATTCTTCATTAAACTTAATCATTTTACCAATGTATTTCTGAGATTAACAATATTTTTAGGTAAAAAAGCATGCTATTAAAATATAAAATGCAAAATGCTTTCGACGTTAGTAATATCTATTTTAAATATATATATATATATATATACTACCTTGATCAAAAAGTTCCCGGAATAACCACCGTGTGGCACTCCCATCGTTCCGATTTGAGTTCTGTTTTTTTTGTTAAATTGGTACATCTGTTGTTGATATTCCCTTTAAATCTTAGTGTCATAACTTGACATTTGCAAAAGTTACGGTCGATTTTCGGTATGTCCATCAGTGCTTCCTGCGATTTTTCCATTACTTCCTCTCGGCTGCTAAAACGCGTTCCCCGTAATGGTTTTTTAACTCGATTGAACAGAAAGAAGTCACAGGGAGCCAAATCAGGTGAATTCGGTGGCTGTTGGATGGTATTTGTTGCATTTTTCGTCAAAAAATTACGAATAATGATAGCACTGTGCGACGGTGCGTTATCATGGTGCAAAATCCACGAGTTTTCTGCCCACATTTCTGGTCTCTTTCGGCGAATTGCTTCACGCAAACGTCTCATAACGCCCAAATAATACTCTTTGTTTACTGTCTGGCCTTCTGGCAAAAATTCATGATGCACTACACCGTTGTAATCCATGAAAACCGTCAGCATTGCCTTCTTTTTTGACTGAAAACGACGTGGTTTTTTTGGTCTCGGCTCATTTGGTGAACGCCATTCACTTGCCTGATGTCTGGATTGCGTGTCGTACTCATAAACCCACGTCTCGTCTCCAGTAATGATCCTTTTGATGAATGTGGGATCGGATTCAGCCTCGCAAATCATGTCTTTTGCGACGTCAACACGGTCTCTTTTTTGCATGAAATTGAGGTCTTTTGGAACCAACTTTGCTGCTACACGACGGAAACCCAAATCATTAACCACAATGTCTTGGGCGGATCCATAGGCAATGTTCAAGTCCTCCGCTATTTCTCTGATCGTTAATTTGCGGTTATTGACCAACATTTCTTTTACTTTATCAATTTTTTCACCGACTTTCGATGTCGATGGTCTGCCACTGCGTTCATCATCTTCGATTGACTCACGACCACTTCTGAACCGCTCGTGCCACTGGTAAACGACCGTTTTTTTTAGAGAATCGTTGCCGAAACACTTTTCCAACGTCCGTGCGCCACTAAATCCGTTTTTTACGCAAAATTTAATACAAGTTCGTTGTTGCAAATTTAAATCCATTTCTGAAATTGTAAAAAATCGCCAACACACACAGAGATAGATGTACTCTTGGCTACGTAACTTTTGCAAATGTCAAGTTATGACACTAAGATTTAAAGGGAATATCAACAACAGATGTACCAATTTAACAAAAAAAAACAGAACTCAAATCGGAACGATGGGAGCGCCACACGGTGGTTATTCCGGGAACTTTTTGATCAAGATAGTATATATATATATATATATATATAAATATATATATACACACACAGGGTCGTACCCAAAGGTGGTAGGACTGATTTTCTCTGGTGCGAACGGAGCAGTGGATGGGGGTCTGCCTGGCAGGGTAAGGTGGAGGGGGCTCTTAGCAACAGACCGACACCAACCTCAGTCGCCTGCGGACTGTCGTTGAGTGAGGACACCGTATTTAGTGAAGCAAGTTTTTTGCCCGCGTCGAAAAACAAAATGAATCTGAATTTAGAGCAACGCTATTCCGTGAATTTTGTGCGAAACTCGGGAAGACGGCAACTGAGACCCTCGATATGATCAAGCAGGCTTATGGGGACACTGCCTTAAGCCGTTCCACAGTATTTGAGTGGCACAAGTTGTTTAAAGAGGGTAGGGAGCTCGTTGAAGACAACCATCGCTCCGGACGGCCGTCGACGGCAAGAACCGACACGAATGTGGACAGAGTGAGGACACTGCTGAACACAGACCGACGCTTAACCAGTGAAGAAATTGCAGACCAGTTGGGTCTGTCTGCATCCAACATCCAATGCATTATTTCACAGGATTTGGCCATGCGCAAGTTGTGCGCCAAGATGGTGCCGAAAATTCTGCCATTGCGCGCTCCTCATCAGACAGCTCCTGGACAAATACGGCATTGCCACATTGCCGCACCCACCCTATTCTCCCGATCTGGCACCACCGGACTTCTTCTTCTTCCCCCTGATGAACAGACAGCTCAAGGGACGACATTTTGACTCGATAAAGGCCGTTCAAGAGGCTTCGACGAGGGTCATCAACGGCATCCCCAAAGAAAATTTCCAGTGGGCGTACGGGGAATGGGAGCAACGTTATACCAAGTGTGTAGCAGCTCAAGGAGCATACTTTGAAGATTATCAAGTCGATATAAGTATATCGTCAATAAAATTCTTGTAAAAAAATCAGTCCTACCACTTTTAGGTGCGACCCTGTATATATATATACATTTATATGCATATATATATATATATATATATATATATATATATATATATATATATATATATATATATACACATATACAGGTTTAAATATATATATATATATATATATATATATATATATACACACACATATATATATACACATATATATATATAATTACATATATATATTTATATATATACATATATACATTTTTATATATTATATATATATACACATATATACATATATATATACATACACACACATTGACTACCATGTTTGAATGAAGCCCCCTAAGTAGGTACATTACCAAGTATGGAAGTTGGACATAAAATTTATTTTACAACTTGATAATGGAAACAAAAAGCTGTTTTCGGAAAAGGACAAAGAAATGTAATCAATAAAGAATAGGAGGATGATATTATCACGCATATGGAGTTACGTGTGTTGAGGATTAATTCCACAGTAGCATTGATTACTACAGAGGACCGACTGTACAGGACAGTAAAAATGATTCCAGGAAAAATTATATGAGTACAAATGAATTGTAACAGAAGTGTGATTTTTGAGCTTAGGAAAGCTGTGAGCACAGATGGCAAATCAATTCAAATGTCGAAGTGTGGGTGTAAATTACTAAGAATCATTCGTGGGCATCGCTTATGCTCGCAAATTTTAGTTCTGCCAAACAATTTTTACCATTCAATAATTGTATCTCTACTGAGTAAATACGCAGATTTTGAATGATAAAAAGGCATTAAATACAATTAGTATGGAAGTGTAAGAGTGATTACAGCCTTGAGTGAGCGATTTGAAATGAAATATCTTGTGAAACATGGATGCATAATATCACCATGACTGCTTAATTTTGTTATGGATAAATTGTAGAGAAATGGACAAGGCAGGTGCAAATTATTGGATATGAAAATATATTCATCCTTCTTCTGTTAGTGTAGTATTTCTGACTCAAGATTCCAACACATCTACAGGAGCCTCAAGATAGCTTTAGTGTAGAAACAGTGAACATGAAACTGCAGGTAAATGTCTTATGCACAGGTAGTCATGCTTGATAAGGATAATTTAAAGAATAATGGCATAGAGAAGGTAGACAACAACATCATTACGTGGATGGTTTTGTGTAACTTATGAAAATGATTCAAAGAATGGCAGGATAGATGAGGTTTGTCTCATTAAGATATCCACTTTCATTAGATTTTGGCCCCAGTGAGAATTTATTTTCAATTGAAACAATGACTCGACTCTGAAATCATACTTTTTGAATGGCTAAATAAATTTGGAGAAATATAGGGAAAACAGTATTGAGGTAAGAGTAAGTAATGTTGAAAAATAAAAAAATATAAACACAATTTTATTATTTTTTCCTAAAGACTTTTGAACAGCTTGCGTATTAATTGCACTTTCAGCGATAAAGCTGTACATTCTCATCTATTCTTTTCCCTTTTTATACAAATTACAGGGAGAAGTAGTTGAACCATTAATTTTTGATGCATAGAATCCAAGCTGATTAGTAGAGATTGTCATGAAGTTAAAAAAAACCAAGCCATTAACAGCAACTAAGTGTCACTGTATATCTCCTTGCCTGTTGTTTAACAATGTTCACAATAAATATGTGAAACTATGTAAAGGATTCATCTCCAACAATTACTTCACAGATTTATCCAGAGTAAATTTTCTAAAAACTAGTATAATTTACTAAGAGAAGTTGATTAAAAGATGTATCCTGACATACTGAGAGAATAAAAAATGCAAGCAGTTCACATACACCTCACTGAACTCACAAAGGAGAGGTGACTGGAATTTTAGCCATCCTCGAGATTGACAATAATGTTAGTTTAACAAATCAAAGATTACAGTATCTACTTTCTTCTATTGATGCATAACAAAATAAATGTAGCACTCAGATTTATTGCTACTGTTACATTGCATAGATCTATTTTTAACTGTTGTGTTATTGCTTTTACTTTTGAGTATAGACTGATTCACAAACATCAGAGCAAAGGAACACGGAGACAAAACACTCGGATTTAAGGCTCTGTGTGTTATTCATTGTGAGCAATAAATTGCACAAATATGATGAACTCTTGTGCATCATTTAATGAAAGAATCAAAATAAAAACCAGAGTACTCAATACAACATGTGCTCACCATGTGATGTACCAACATTCACCAGAAAAATAGCTGATACTTTTTTTCAGGGTTTTTAAATTCTCAGTGAAAATTCCACGTCGCATTGTCTTAGGAATTAAATTACGCACATGTTCTGTAATTTATATCATTTGACCCATATGCAAAATTTTCATTTCATACGGCATAATTTAGAATTACTTCCAGACATATTGGAAAAAATGATGGCAGGTAGCAGTATTTTCAAAGCAGTTATTACAGGTATACATCATAAAAACTCATCCATATTTCCAAACCTGAAAAAAATATATTTTGGTTATATAAGCTACAACAAAACCACAAATTAATAAATGCCATACAGCATATTCAGCTAGATCAAAATCCATGGAAAAAATGATCAGTGACAAGAGGTAAAATTGAATAACTCCATAATTATAGTTTTAACTTCAAATTTCAATCCTTAGCAATCAGAACATTTTCAATATGGAAGTATTGTTTGTATAAATAGAGTGGTTCGACCTTGTTAGTACATATAGCATATACTGATACATTTCTAATTTTATAACTATATCCTTACTAATTAACACCTTTTTTTAGCTCTTTTATGAATTGAATTTATAATCAATGACTACAATGAAAGACATAACCCTATAACCAGGAGGAAATATCATTGAGTCAATTAACAATTCCTGCTCAGTTTCTACTTCTACTAAATTCAAGTTTAATATTTTTTTCGATGAGTAAAACTCTTCTTTTTGTAAACGTCATTTTATTCCTAGGAATATTTTGAAAAGGACAAAAATGTTGCAGATCTCTACTCGAAAATACTTTTAAACCACAAATAGTACCTTCCTTTATAAAAAATGAGTTTTAACATTCTTTTATTTAGTATCTACACAACACATTTTCACATTAATTATAAGGTCACCAGTTATAAGGTCACCATTATAATGACAAATCAATAGAGACGATAGGCACTAGTTGAGAAAAAACCACCGTAATAACAGAAAATTATATCACAATAAAATCACCACAAAATTTTCTTCCTTACTTTCAGAGTAATGGAGTAGTACAAATTAATCATCAACTTAATAGGGTTAGATGTGAGGGCATTGACCTTTGCCAATCAAAACACTGGATTACATACATTTTTAATTTTTCTCATAGGTGTATAAAAATCAATTCACTGTGATATTATGTGTTACTCAGTTGTTGACAAATTAATTTTCAACTTGATTCATTGCCAGTAATCATGAGCCTTTAGCAGAGAAAATAACATTGGCGTTCAGAAATTTAAATTTAACTTATACCCGGTACTAAATGACTAATTTTAGAGACATATAGAATGAAAGCATTTATTAATTCTGGAAAGTATAAGCATAAATAAAGAGAAAGTATATCCTAGAAGTCTTAATATAAAAATGATTTGAATCTAACCATTAGAGTGGGTCTACAGACTAATGGTGAGGTATCAAGGTCTAGAATGCATTAACCTGCGGAATATGTAAATGAATTAAAAAAAAAAGAATTGCTTCAAATCAAGAAAAATATATCTACCATGAGACTAAGAGATTTCCAACCTAACTTCCCATAATACCTTCTGATATTTCAGAAAGGAGTTTAAATTATAAACCAGTTTATTTGGATTTATGAATTTTTCTTAATTTGGCAAAGTAATTAATGTAGAATGGTCCGGACAGGACAAATGGAATATCACCTGATCAACTGCTCTAACAAGGTTTCAATAATGGCTAATTTTCAGCTAAAAGAATATTAGGTAGTGAGAAAAATAAACATTGCATGTAGGACAGGAAGTAAAAATACAAAAATTACTCTACAAACAATAGAACAACACTGAATTCCTTCAGGCTAGTGCACTGCAAACAAAATCTTCATTCATATTCTCGACAAAAGATTATATAATGAAACCAATGAACTATAGAGTAATGAGGAATAGCTGTTACTTCTAATTGAAGGCACTGAGTGGTTTAGTGTATTCCTAAGTACATAAAATGTGCATTTATTCATTCATAAAATATACACCAAATTTATTTTGGCATATTCCTATTCTAATTACCTTGAAGGGATAACATACCACTCCAATAAAAGAAAATTATGCTTAATTTAAATAAGGAAAACAATGCATACTGCCTTACTCCTTACAAGCACGAAACAAATACTAAGAAGGTTTAGAACTAATGATGAGAATGATCCTGCAATACACAGGAATCAGTTGCAGATCTTCACTTTTTATCTTTTAATCATAGGAATAAAAATTAAAAAGAATATCACCTCTCCAGCAAAAAAACAGCAGTGCTTCCTTTCTATATGTTTACCGAAGGACATCTGCAGTAAAGTCAGGCGCATATGCAGAGTTTCAATTATGTCTGACTCGCATGCCAAGGGATGATTGCGTCTTGCTGATTCTCTTCGTGGCATTTTTGATTTAATGCCCTGAAATCTTTGTAGCATTTGATTTTGCAGACGCTGGAAAGTTGAGTTCAATATTGATCCACAAATACGGTCAAACTGGCGACAAACCTATAAAAATGTCAACAGAAATATAATATTAGTAACGATTTAAACTGGTCACACCAATATTTGAATATAATTACAAACCTCAAACCATATTAGTCAGTTCTTGCCGATAAACAAGTTTTTGAACATTAAGGTTCCTCCAAGTATCATCTTTGAAAATGATACAGGCATATTTTATATTCTTTTTTTGGGAATTATACTAAAAATCATTACAAAAAAGTAAAACTGTAATGTTCCTACCGGCTACACTGCTCAAATGATAGTGCACTTTGTTTATTTCAACTAGCTCAAGCAATACTTTTATGTCGTAGGGTGTTTAAGTTAATTAAGAGACATGGTCCAAATAATCACATCACAACTTTAAACTTCCACAAAATTATGGATTGCAATTGGAATATGAATCACAGTACAGGAATTATGAACACTTCCATTACAGAAAAAATGGTAGAGCCTAATATTCCAGGTACCTAATGAGGAATAATGGATTTTGATTGATCATAAATGGTTTACTGGTAAAATCTGGTGTTTGGACTATCTGCTGGATTAACAACACTTCAAATACATGGAATTTTACATTCTGAGGATGAAAGAGCTACAGTTATAAGTTATTTAGAAAATATCAATGTCTTCATGGAGATCATTTGTTGTTTACCAAGCAAGTGAGATACGGCTCAGTGATGCATAAAAGCAGAAGTTGTGCTGTTTTGTTTGTACGGAGCACTGCCGCAGGCATGGCATTCCCCTTTGAGATGACTAACTCAAAACAGAACACAGACAAAGATATTTCACAGTAGGGTTAACACCATAAAAAAGAGCACAGGGATCAAAACATTGATCGACATATGTGGATAATCTAGAGATATTTTATGTGGAAAGATACGTCAGTATGAATATTTTGGTGAAATCAGGAATGAAGAGAAAAGTTTAACTATTATTTACTGCACAAGAATATTCTATTATAATCCTGAATAATGCCTTCCAGACCTGACCACAATTAGCTCAATAAAGCGTTGGGGTAACTTTATTCTATTGACTAGCAAATCTGCTTGATTCAAATGACCAGCAAAAAGGAGTGGGCATGGCTACTTGTGACAGTCAACTGAAAAAAAATTACCTGTCTTGTGTGGTGGCATCTTAGTAAAACCATGTGAAGTCAACTAAATAAAATATATGCCTCTTGTTTTGGATTGCAGTATGCTTGTTGCATTTGGTATCAGGATATTCTTGCTTCCTGAATTTGCAAAACTTTTTGCTGTCACTTCCATGTGCTACCTTTTATTAGCAATAACTCAAATAAAAGTCATAATTATTCATGACAGCTAACTCTTAATATTTCAAAATATATATTTCTTTTTTTTTAATCTCAATGCTTTATATACATAAATAGGGGTCAAAAGGATATTTTTTTGAAGTGTGCACTGAAAATCACTCACTAAAACATAATAAAAACATTTTTCTTAAAAAAATTATTTAAATCTCAAGTGTGTAATGGCCATAAGGGGGCACATAAAAAATCAAAATACCCTGGGCATTTATTTCTTGTAATACATTAAAAAAGTCAATTATTTGCTCCAACATAAAAGCCATATTTGACAGCTAGTGCATTATGTGGGTAAAACCAAGGACAAAAATGCAAGTGGACAAATACCATGGACTCTACTGAGTCTGGCATATGCTGCTACTTTTCCATCACTGACCTGCACACAATGACTGGTCAATCATGTAAAAGGAAACAACTTTCATCACCTTTTTCTTGCCATAAGTTGAAATGTACAACAGCAAATCACACAAGTTTGGTCTAGGGGAGGAATAGATTCACCAAGCTCTACTTCCATATTCCATTCCCACTCTCAGCTGCACCACCTTACTGTGCCCCACGATGATGTTACACTGAATTTATGCTAATGACTCTCTTAAATTGCTATTTAGAATTTCCCCCGCATGGAATCAGAAGCTGTAACTAACAAGAGATGTATGTTCCATTTTTAGCTGCACTCCAGCATGCTCATGACGACCAAGGGGGTCCATTCATTTTTAAGTTGAAGGGGGAGTTGTAACTCATTGGTGGCACCCATCAGAAAATGACAACCACCTATCCATAGTACACTATAATAAATAATAAGCTTAAACTGTTGAGGGAATCATGATATCAATAGTAATTAGCTATACCGGAAACATTATTATCTGGTTGAAGATGGGTTCATGGTAGTCGACATTCTTTAATATCTTTGGTTTGTTGGACTTGATGGTTTTTTTAAGGTAATCTACCGGTTAAGGTAGGTTTTTGGATGGACACAAATATTTTATTACTCCTAACAAAACACAAAATCCATCATCCTACTCTATATCAGGTCCCTCTTCATCTCTTGAGTACTTTCTTCCTCCCTTCATCCCGTCCAACATCCCTATTCTGTTCCTTCCCTTTCCTCTTTTGCCCAACATTCTACCCTCTTCTACATCCCACTGCCGGTCAACACCCCCTCCATTCACTTTTCCTGCCTCCATAGGATTGCTCCCAACAAACCCCTCTCTTCGCCCACCATACCAAGTACTTCCTCATTTGTTTTCTTCTCTGTCCATTTCACCTTCTCCATTCTTCTCCACACCCACATTTCAAAAGCCTCCAATCTATGTCTATCCTCCTGCTTCAATGACCACGTTTCCGCACCGTACATAGCTATGCTCCATATCATGGTTATAGAAATAAAAAAAAACATGACAATATCCCTTGCAACCAAGTTCTAATAAACTTTTGTAAGAATTAATTTGAATGCAACAATAAGCTTATACGATTTTTTTTAAGTTCCCACGACTGTGAAGTTTAAATCTTGGGGAGTTCATTAATTCAGCTTAGAAATTTCATAGAATTTTGTCAATAAGTTGGATTACATTGGCATTAAGAATATACATTCACATTGATTGTCAATATCTATACCACAGCTGCATTGACTCAAAGGGATAGCACATTTCATGATAACTTCTACAATTTTGTTTTTTAAAATTGATAAAAGCATGAAATGAACTATCACTAACACTTCTACTTATTAGTTTCCTTCCTTTAGGGAAACAAGCTAACGTTAAAAATTACATAATTATGCTTAAAACCTATTATTTTAACATTTGCAAAATGTCACCGGTCAGCGAGCACAATCATGTTGTAAAACCTAGTTTTGAGTTTGGTTTTGGAGTTATCAGTTATCAGGAGGAATTCGATTTTAGAATGATCTTATGACCTTACGATGTATTTAGAGCAGCAGAGGGTACATTCAGAATGGTGGCAGACATTGAATAGGAAGGACTGATGGCGATTACGTGGAATGAAAGTATGATTCAAGTACGTTGAGACCTTCGGTACGTCCTCGCGTTAGGCACTTTAGTCCGCATGCATTCGGATCTCGGCATGGGAAATAAACTGATGATCTCCATGGTAAACATGTACAATTAAGTAATTGCAAACTCGACAAGTTTGCCCTATCTAATAACGTCAAAGAGAAAGTCGAACTTGATGACTCTATACAGCGATGGACATTTACTTTTGGTACATACTTAAGTTGTTAAGCAATAAAACTTACAAGGCGATACTGTCCAACTTGCTTGAATGACATATGTCTAAATATTTTCTCAAATATCTCTTCCGGCAAAGTCAGAATGTTCACAGTTGACGACACGCTGACCATTTCCACATTTGTTTCCGATATACTACCCGAAGGGGGTACACTATGACGGGTAGATTTCGATGGTCCTGGCTCCGCAGCAACTTCATTGGGACTGCTGTTTGAGACACTTGTGGTGCTGCTCCCTCCAGCTATTATGCTCGAAAGTCTTGTAGAAACCATCTTCAAAAGTTACCTTGATAATGAAAATAAATACATTAAGTTTTAAGCAACATTAAATATATATGAAATTGTAAGTTTCCGAATAAGCCACAGGAAAATTTAACGCCTACGTGTGCGAAATAGTAAGAGCGTAAACAACCACTGTAGAAAGATGACTACGTACTAACATGCTACGTAGGAAGTCAATCTACAAATTACATGAGCCTCGAGAACGAGGGTTGCGACTGGTGAGTTTCCCCGTAAATTTCGAGCATACGGCCACTAATACATTTATAATCCTTGAAAGCGAAATGGTAAATACGATGTTGCGACTTAACTTTGGCATTACATATTTTTATATATTATTAAAAATATACAAACTAATAATATTAAAAACAGTACACTTATAGAAAAGCTAGTCTCTTAAATGTAAATACTGAACACGTATTGTTTATAACAAGAAATTTTCACTTACTTGTTCTTAGTAAATACACAACGACATTACACTATTCAGTAGGAGGATATGAATTCTGATAACTAATAATACGAAATTTTCCCGCAGAGGAAATATTTAGAGCGTCTGTGACAGATTTTCTTGCAACATTTCATATCGGGTAATGGCCGAAGGACGAACCAGTGCCATTTTAAAGCGATTGCTTCCAAACAGCAAGTTTATGATACCCTGGACTCCATATAGTTTAACATCGTACCAAGAGAATTACTGCCTACTCTTCATACGACAGCTACTCGATAAAGGGAATAATTATACCGATTATAATTTTATAAAACGTATTACTACTACAGGAAGCTTCATGACGGAATTCCAACCAACTACGATACCATTGAAACCAATGAAGAGAGAGAGGTGTTTAAGAACTTAGTTCCTCATTCTGGCCGCAGGTTGAACCAGCGCTTTGATAAATTGCCGCCCCGTTTAATTCGGAGGAAAGAATCACGATTGAATAGACTTTTACGAATCTTCTCCAAAGATATCACTCTCCATTGAACTAAAACAGAGAAGAAAAAATTTGCATATAATGTGGTATTTTGTAATTATATATAGAGGATATGATGTATTAGTTTTGTAATACACCACCAACCAAAGAAGATTTTGAATCTAATTCCAGATGAAAGTTTACGTTATGTTATTTATCTTTTCTCAATTTAAAAAACACTATATGAAGGGAAAAAATGATTTAACCAGTTACGATGAAGCTATTACTCTACCGCTGTGTTTGTTTCAGTAGTTGAGGTAACTTTGGTCATGCTTATATGTACTTCCATTCTATAACCCAATAACTTAATGGCTAACTTTTAACTATTGAGTAACTCCGCTAGATTGCTGTGGAATAAATAAGTTTATTTGAAATAGGTGAGTGTGCTCAAAGAATACGCAGTGATACTTCAGATGACCCAATTCATCTTGTACAAGTATGTCATCAACAATAATTTAATGGAAAAAGAATCTTTTTTAACTGAATAAATTATTTCATTAATGTAAAATATTAAACAAAAATATCATGATTCAAAAATTGTCCTTGTCTAACAATTGGCTTATAAATAACACACATGTATTAACAACATATATTGCAGGAATAATCAATTAACATAATTTTTTAACCTCATTTGTTAAGTGAGATTCACAATCATGTTCTATTAGATTAGGTTGCTTTAATTTTAGGATTGCAACAGCCATTTCTAATGTTCGAATAGTTTCATAGAATTACTTACAAAGCATGTCAATCAGTATGGGCAGAATCAGTTATATTTTGTTGCTATACAAATTTAAACACATATTTCTAAAACAATGCCATATTGTAACCATTTAAGAGAAGAGAGTTAGCTGTAGAATTTATATGATATCTTCATTTTGCCTGCAACTGTATACCACATAAATGCTGAAGTCCATCTCTAGGAAGCAAGATCAAAATATTCTGAAAATCAAATGGCTTGCTCAGTGGCTGGAGCCAAACAGTGGACTGCCTTAAAGGATCTCAAGTTTTCCTAGTGAATACACTAGATGAAAGGTTTCCTAGTAAACAGTAACCCCAGCCAAGCAGAAGACCAATGGGCTGGCATTTACCCAAAGGAGGGAACAGTAGCCATCCTTCATAAAAGTGAAAATTATAATGGTTGGATTATTCTTTGTACACCTCTCCACCTTTGTCTCATCTGGCTGGCATGGTTGAGCCTATCAGCAGCAATTATCATATCAGTCCAGTGTTATAGGTGAATAGAAGGCACAAGTCTTTCCACCACATCATCGTTTATCAGAGGGGAATTGAATTAAAATTTTATTTGAAAGGTTTGAAACTTAAATTTCAATTGGTCACGGATGTAGAGTCTCAGCTCATTTCTTTCCTTATGTACGAAAATTGTAAGTTAAAATCCAATGGTATTATTATAGCAGTCATGTGCCTTTAATCCATTATTCCATAGCATTTCTTACCTTCAAGCTTACATATTTTATTTCATATTGTTTTGATCTTTCTCATTCTTGACTCCTGGCTTTCTCTTCTTTTTGGAAAACTAACTCTTTGGTGATTCATGATTTCTTCTCACCTATAATTTCTCTTGTGCCTTCAAAGAATCTACTCTTCATATCTCACAATCGTTCTTCAGTCGGTTCTGTGATACTACTGTGTTTTATTTCTTTCTCTGGTGCTACATGGGATGCCATCCTTGTTGGTTTCCGTCAGTAATTCATTTTCAATTTGATGTACCAACTTCAACTGCTGAACAGACTTCAAAACTGAACATAGGCTATAATATAGTATTAAAATGTTGAATGCACAAACCTCCCATATCTCAGATAATCTATTGCTTCAATAATAAGCTAGTTTCAGAATGAGAACTGACAATGTATTTAAACTGAAACTAATTAAAGAAATATAATTCAACTTGAATTGAATGAAACAAACCTGGCTCTCATTTTTTATACAAATGCTACTACCCAGGTTAACCAACAAATACTGTAGTACTTGATGTAAAATAGAAAATACCCTAACATTTACAATTATGCATTAAAAATTAATACAAGTATTACCATAGCACAGGGAAGGAATTAACAAAATAAATACCCACAAACCACGGAGAAAGACAAGGATGGAGCCTATTCTCAACTCTAATACACACATAACTGATTATTCAGACAATGGACACTAATTGCTAACCCTTGAATTAAAACAACACCCAAAACAACAATCAATACTCTACCATCCCCTGATATCCAAATCATCATTCAAAACATTGAAGTGGATATATAAAGATGTCTTTTAACATCATACAATCTTTATAATTAACCTACACCACTAAAAGAAACAAATACAATGATATTTTTGGGGGACCAGCTGGAACCAAAATAGTGTTAAACAACCACATAATGGAACAAGTATCATTGTTTCAGTATTTAGGAAATAATATTACTTATGATAAAGAAAAAGATCTAGATAATATATTACATCAATATCAGACAATGTGTGGAACATTAAAAAGAAAAACAAGAATAAAATGAGCATTCTGCTCAGTTTCGAGTCCTATTTGCAATGGAATGCTAGAAATAGAAAAATGAAAGCAAGATTCAAGTACTCGAAATGCAACTTCTTAGATCAATTAAAGGCTGTACCAGACAAAGGAATATTTGATTAGAACCTTAAGTATGAGACTTTAATATAAAATACCATGAAATGATGTTTATCTCAAACAGATGGAAAATAAAAAATAAAAGAGCTCTTCCAAGCATACCCAGGGGTAAAAAAATATAGGAATCCCTAGGAAAGATGTGAATCCCAAAACCTCTGATGTCAGAGCAGGTTGAGAAACTAATATATGATAGAGGATGATAATGATATTCAACAGTCCATTGTTATTTATTGGTTTCTTTAACTTCCTTAATACTAAACGCGGTCAACGTTGTCATGTGTATCGAGAGAGCTTTGCTGTCCTTCATTTGATTCATAAATCTCAACTTAAGTAGAATCTAATTATTTTACTACCCACTGGAGAAACATCCTCCCTATTTAGTAAGGGGTTAAGGAAAATTGAAGAACAGTGTACAGTACAATAATTTTCCTGTAAAATGTCATTGCAATATCAAATACACCAAGAAGTGCATTGTGGATTTTGGAAAATTTATTGCTTTAACCCAGTTAACAATCAATTGGCTTATTGAAATTATAATTTCTTTTTTGGAAAATGATTTTACTCATCAAGTAGATCAAAATTTTTCATCAACAAATACATAGTCTTAAATCATACAAAAAGAATTTAATTTCAGTTTGATGAACAAGAACAAAGTAACTTTACAACGTACTTCTATAGTGTTTCTATTTATCCTACCTTTATCTCAAGGATTGTTTAGTCCAATCTCCACTGGCTGGAATCATTTTTCTTTTTTTAGTCCTTTCACAACAATTGTTTAATTTTTAATTGGATGCCAGCATTTCTCTACCAACTGATTAACTTCCTATTTATGCATTCTCCATTAACACAATTTCAACACCTCACTTGGTTTCTTGCCTTGAAATTAGATTGACACTCAATTCTCAAGCATTGCTCTCCCTCCTCACCTTCTCCCGTAAAACATACCTTCTTCAATCCATGGATTGGCTAGTGATCACTTGTGCCCATTTCTTCCTAATTTTCAAGTCATAGATTTGCATTTTGTCATTTTCAATCTCCCCTACTATTACATATTCCTCCACAGTACTTCATTTCTCCCATCTCTCCGGATATAATTTGAATCCTCTACCCACCTTATGGGATACCTGCCTGGTTATCCCAGCAAAAAACATTTTCAGCAGCACTCACATCAGGTTTAGTAACTCGAGCTGCACTTTTTCATTTCTCCTTATTTTTATTGAGGAGAAATATAAGTTCTAAACACTTTTACATACATCAATATCTTTATGCTTGAAAATACCAGTACAAAACTTAAGCTTTTGTCAACTTAATTCTTGAGTAAAAACTAAATAGTTCATCTAAATGACTCAATAAAAACACTTTTTGTAGCAATGCATGAACTTAAGCTTTGTAATTCCTTGTTTATTTTCATTTGATAGCTAGTTAATATTGACAATATCAAATAGAAATATATATGAAAATGGTTTTCAGTACCTTCAAGAGAGTGAGCATTAAGTGTTTGGAGGGTGGGGATTTTTTTTATGATTCAAAAAAACATTTGTAACAAATTTGGTCTGCATATGTGTTGTTGAAACCATAACCTGAAAAAAAGACATAGTTTGACAGTTTATTTTAATTTGGGTATTCAAGTACGTGGTCAATATCAATTAAAAATATATGTGAACTACATGTACAAGGTCTGCCCGAAAAGTAGCGTGGCTTATTTTTTCCTGGATGGATGGACAACAGTTTCTCTGGCTGGGTTCGACGGAAGGGAGTCTCAGGAAAGGCTGGAGGCAGTTGACTTCCAGCCTTTGCGGTGTGCGGATCATTTGTTTGTAAAACCTTTATAACATGACTTCATTATGCTTCATCATGAACCTGTTATCAGAACCATGGTAAGCCATCAAATTTTGCATGAAATTGAGCAAAACCAGAAAAGAGACTCATGACATGCTCAAGGCAGCTTATAATGATAACGCCATGGGTAGATGGGATGTTTCTGAGTGGCACAAGTTGTTTCAGGAGGGTAGAGAAGATGTTGAACTTTCAGGAAACTCTCCAACCTCAAGAAGTGGCGAAAATCTTACAAGAGTGAAGGTTTTGTTGAACAGGGATCACAGAATAAGTTTTCGTATGGTTTCCGATGGAGTTGGCATCCCTAAAAGTAACGTGCATCGACTTGTGATTGAAAACATGGGCATGAGAAAGGTATGTGCAAAGTTGGTGCCACGAGTGCTCTCGGACAAACAAAAGGAAACTCACATGTGGACCTATCAAGAGCTTCTCGACCATGCGAGTGAGGTACCAAATTTTTTAGACAATGCCCCACTGAATTTCTTCCTCTTCCCGCACCTCAAATCTGTGCTGAAAGGACAACACCACAGCTCGGCGGAAGCATTACAACAGGCCGTGACAAGAGAGCTTAGCATCATTCCAGGCATCACCTTCCAGAAGGCGAGGAAAAACTGCTGGCAGCAGTGTGTGGATGCACAAGGGTGCTACTTCGAAGATTTGGCAGTTAATGCATCAATTCTGGCAAAAATTTTTTTTTAATCAACTCAGTCCAACTACTTTTGGTACAGATATTGTATGGTTTTCAATATTAAGGAGTAGGCTTTTGGGTTGCCTTGAACACCAGAGAAAAAACACTGAGAGGAACCCCTGAGCAGTATTTTTATACTAAATTTGGTTAGGATATATTGAACAGTATACACAGCCTCTACTTAACAAACACAAATTTTGAATTTAATATATGCAAAAAATGTGTTGCAACATACTTTCAAAATTAGGCAAATAAGTTTAAAAAATTAGTTCATCAAAGCTGAATTGTAAATGCATAGAGTCCTAAAAGGAACACAAAAGTTCTTCACAAATAAACTCTATATTCATATGTAGTAGAAGAGAAACCCGGCGTCGGCATTAGCCTCCTCTTTACGAAAGGCGCCAAGAGGTCCGCAGCTTAACATCCCATCTGACTGACAGCATACTCACTCAAAGTGCCCTCCACAAAGCACCTCAAGTAGGGATCGAGATACCTCCGAAAAATATTCAACACCACCGGGATTTGAACCCAGGCCCTCTAGGTGGGAAGCCAGTACTTTATCCCCCACATCATCTTGATCCCTCTGGATTCATATGTAAGTACAGCTTTTACATAATAAGGAAATATTCATCTTTTGTGAATTCATCATACAGCCAGCTAATAATCAACCCACAGTTCGGCTTGACCGAACAGTACAAAATCACCTCGTCCTATGCCCCAAATGAGTGGGATGTGAAATTCAAACAGTCAGAGTAGAGGACATGTTCTTTTCTCTGTAACACCTATTGTTTCACAAAGATCTAGCAACTTCAAAATAGCACAGCTTGGGTAATCCTGGGGGTATCCAGAGGCACCACCAAGATATAAATTGGGGGCCCTTTCAGTGCAAAGCCAAACTCTAACCACTTAGATCACACCACCTTCATTCACCAAATAAGACATATTCAAATATTCAGTACTAACTGAGCTGTAACCTAAGAGAATCCAATTTACCCACCCAACCTTAACTTCTCAGCTCATACATTTACCCTAGGCTTAGTTGAGTCAAATTAGGGAAGGACTTAGGCAAATTTGACTGCATAAGTTGGCTATTACCCACTACCACAAGTACAACCAATGTTCTGTTACATTAAAGTCATTACAGACACAAAAAATGTGCAATTACATTCTGATTTATGACTGCAGCTACTACCTTGATCAAAAAGTTCCCGGAATAACCACCGTGTGGCGCTCCCATCGTTCCGATTTGAGTTCTGTTTTTTTTGTTAAATTGGTACATCTGTTGTTGATATTCCCTTTAAATCTTAGTGTCATAACTTGACATTTGCAAAAGTTACGTAGCCAAGAGTACATCTATCTCTGTGTGTGTTGGCGATTTTTTACAATTGCAGAAATGGATTTAAATTTGCAACAACGAACTTGTATAAATTTTGCGTAAAAAACGGATTAAGTGGCGCACGGACGTTGGAAATGTTGGAAAAGTGTTTCGGCAACGATTCTCTAAAAAAAACGGTCGTTTACCAGTGGCACGAGCGGTTCAGAAGTGGTCGTGAGTCAATCGAAGATGATGAACGCAGTGGCAGACCATCGACATCGAAAGTCGGTGAAAAAATTGATAAAGTAAAAGAAATGTTGGTCAATAACCGCAAATTAACCATCAGAGAAATAGCGGAGGACTTGAACATTGCCTATGGATCCGCCCAAGACATTGTGGTTAATGATTTGGGTTTCCGTCGTGTAGCAGCAAAGTTGGTTCCAAAAGACCTCAATTTCATGCAAAAAAGAGACCGTGTTGACGTCGCAAAAGACATGATTTGCGAGGCTGAATCCGATCCCACATTCATCAAAAGGATCATTACTGGAGACGAGACGTGGGTTTATGAGTACGACACGCAATCCAGACATCAGGCAAGTGAATGGCGTTCACCAAATGAGCCGAGACCAAAAAAACCACGTCGTTTTCAGTCAAAAAAGAAGGCAATGCTGACGGTTTTCATGGATTACAACGGTGTAGTGCATCATGAATTTTTGCCAGAAGGCCAGACAGTAAACAAAGAGTATTATTTGGGCGTTATGAGACGTTTGCGTGAAGCAATTCGCCGAAAGAGACCAGAAATGTGGGCAGAAAACTCGTGGATTTTGCACCATGATAACGCACCGTCGCACAGTGCTATCATTATTCGTAATTTTTTGATGAAAAATGCAACAAATACCATCCAACAGCCACCGAATTCACCTGATTTGGCTCCCTGTGACTTCTTTCTGTTCAATCGAGTTAAAAAACCATTACGGGGAACGCGTTTTAGCAGCCGAGAGGAAGTAATGGAAAAATCGCAGGAAGCACTGATGGACATACCGAAAACCGAATATAAAAAATGTTTTGAGGATTGGATCAAACTGGCATAAGTGTGTTGCAGTCGATGGGGATTACTTTGAAGGGGACAATATAGATTTAGATGAATAAACTTGTATTTTTAATTTTCTGAATAAATTCCGGGAAATTTTTGATCAAGGTAGTATTCAACAAACTAGTTAACTGCTCTCTATTAAAGGGTCCTCTAACGTTCAACAGCTAGGAAGAATAAAAAAAATTTAAATCTGGTGAAATGATATTCGATAAACAATTTAAAAAGAAACAAGACTGTAGAATATTTTTCAGAGGAAGGGAAAGTACCAAAAGATATAAAAAAATTATCTTGTACAACATTGACATTAAAAACCCTAATTTAGCATTCTTGAAACATTCAGCTAGACTTAAATATGATGCAGAACAGAAGATGACAGAATACTACACAATTATGAAGCACTCATACAGTACCTACTTAAACTTCACATCACTTGTCATTAGAAAAAAGAATATGCCTGGCTCATTGTATGTTCCTCCTTTGAGCGTACATTGGGATGTTTAACAAGTGTTCTACCAGAACACTGGACTGGTGGGGGAATGTGGTGTTCATCCCTTACCTCCTATGATCTCTATTCCTTTGTAATGTTGCCATGAAAATGCCAGTGGTTATATAAGCATATATTTTAGCTACCAGAGAAAAAATTTTCTAAAATTGTTTCACCAATGACTACCGATGCACAATCTAACAGTATTTCCCTTTTTGATTTTTGTTTATGATTCACAACAGAAAAGTATGACTAAATGGTTTCTCAATGAAAACTGAGTTGACCACTAGTACACAAATAAAATGAAAAGTCAATCATTGCATAATTAAAACAATTAATTATTAACAATAACAAATTAATTAAAAACTAATGAATGCAAGTAAATCGATTGGGGATGAAGGAAATGCCAATAAAACCAATAATAATCCACGCAAAGGATATAAAAATATGCGAACTTTAATAAAAATCAGTCCTAAATTAAAGGATAATAAAATCACATTCCATACGACATGGTTTATTCCACAATGTGTCCAAACAATAGTTACTCAATTTTCTTAAGAGCTTAATTCAGAGAGTGAGCATCAGTTTCAAGGATGTAGTAATTTCTGTACCCCAAGGAATATAAACTAGGATATGCTATTGAGCCAACTTCTGGATTCCCTTCACCAACACTAGTGTACGTCAAGAAGTGTAAGTCCAAGGCATATGACAAGTCCATCTTTGATCTCTTCACTGTTAATGAACCAAAATATTATGAAACTATAATAAAGCTAAGTCATGGAAAAGTGTAGGATCTCAACAACTTAATTACTTATATTTTACCTCATCACAAAGTTCATGGAATATTCTCTAGCTCTTCCAAGTAATAAACCAATAACAGTCACTGGAGAAGACGACTCTAGGGACAATGTCCCAGAATATTAAAGTAAGAACTACTAACAGAAAATCAGACTTGAAATTAACATAGTTTTCATTCATCTTCATAATACCTTTTCCTTAATTTTTATCAACAAGAAGTATGGTGCCTGTTTTTATTTCACCATTTCTGTTTTAACTTTTAACTCATTTAAATGCTTTTTAGTTCTTGACGATAAGTTTATATCAATGTGCATATTTTATCGGAGGGAATGACAAGAATTTAATAACATACTTAATTAAGAACATAGTAATATACTTCTAACCCATATTAAAGGATTAGGAAAAATTTTAATCAGGGTTTACTAGCAATGACTTAAGAAATAAACCTAGAACTATTGTATTGACAAGCATAAACAATTGATGGAGCACAAAACCTCTTTTTTAACAAGAAGAAAAACTATCAGAGCCAGGGCCTTGGCACATTGAAACACTGGCAAAATATACCGAGAGGTTCAAGTGCTCAGGACTTCCGTTGATCCTACCACCACCACACAAAGGGGGAGAAATAATAGAGGCCAACTTGCTGTTCCAGAAGGTTCCCAATATTCACAGAACTTCTTAAGTGAGAAAAAATTGTTCCTCAGGTCCATACCCATATGATTTACTCCTTTCCTTCATATTTGCTTTTGATAGTACAAGCAAGCTGGACTAGAAAGAGGTTACATCATTTTGAACTTTTCGCCTATAACTGTAGCATTAAAAAAATATATTTGAGAAATCAAAATACTCTCCAGAGCATTTGTTATAAATTAACACTTCATAATCTGAGTGCTTTTAGCTTTATTCATATTCCACCAATCACTAATTTGGAAAGGATAAATTGAGCTTCTTATGGCCTCTTTTTAGATTGACTATATTGAATAATATTACCTTAAGCCGTGTGGGGTTTTCCCACCACTGTAAAACTGAGGAGGGGAATATTAAGAGTGGTGTGGTGATGTATGGGGGAAATTAATCCCTTTCCAGTGATCAGACACACATTCAAAATATTAGGACTTTCACATTAAAAAAAAATAAAGAAACAAATGGAAAATACAGGAGGAAGGCAAAAAATAACCTTAAGACTAGGGAAAAAATGGTGTAAAATGCAGATTCGAGTATTTTGACCAAAAGGTGTCCTCTTCAGTGCTCAGAAGGAGTAAAACCAATGCAACATAAGGTTGAAGTGAATTTGTTTGAGGAAACCCAGGGTATGCAGATTTTTAAGAAACTGATATCCAGTAGCCCGGCTAGCTTGGCTAATCAGCCTCACAAACATATTTCTCATGTACACGATAACAACTCTTTTGAGTTTTATTCATGCCTTGATTGGGTACACATAAACTAGTGCTAGAAAAATCTTCAAATAATTCAGAGTTGAGCATTCATCCTTATCACAGACCTGTGTCTAGGCAATGGATCACAGACTTGTAAATGTGTTAATGAATGTTGTAAAAAGCAAACCTTTATTTTTCTGATTTGATCCTATAATGAGTGTGCAAATGAAAAATTACCACTGAATGATTAAGCATGTTATATAAGTAGAAGAAATTCAATGAATTTTCCAAAGCAGCCATTAAAGGAAATGTTTTAAAATATCTTGAAAAGACTAATATCTCTCATTGTTCCAGTGTGAATGAGTTTTCCCTTCACTTATTTCTCACAATAATTTTGAAAACTTATGGGGTTCCTTTGTTCTCTGATTACATGCATACACTTCCTTTACTTTGGTTGAAATAACTGTCAAATTTCTATTGTCTTAATTTTCAATTGCTAGGCAATATGAATATTTAAAACATATGCAAATAAATGCAGGTCATGGGTTAACAATACAATCACTTAATCCCACAATGCTTCTGTTAAACCAAATTTTTGATTTCACTCACAAATATGAGTATCACCACTATGCCAAACCTAGAATAAATAATTCACCTACAATCACTAAATAGCAACATTGGCACCATTCTATGTATTTAATAAGTATTAATATTAATGCTCCTTAACTTTTAATTACAATAAAGTAAAATGAACAGTTTCACATGTCAACTGGACACAATGTATTCAGACCATTATTAGGCATGTATGTGTGTACACGATTCTCTTAAATCATATACTTGCTTCCACACACAATCTTTACTACAACCATCACATTATTAAGCAGAGAGAGAGAAATGCACTCACGGTCAATACACAGCTGTTACTATGAACACCTAATTAACTGTAAAAGAACCTCTTCGCAAATGCAAATAATATACTGAAAAAGAAATGTTTTTCATGGGGCCCATTGCCATGAATGTGAAAATATCATTTAAAAATCACAGTTTTCAAGCTGTCAAGTAATATACATTAACTGATGAACAGAAAAACTTAATTTTTACCTGAATTTTGTTTGAAAGTCTTCTCATGCAATTCAATTCCTTCACATTTTAAGGAGTACAAGTGAGCAGTCACACATTAAATCCCTTTCTGTTTCTTAATTCTTCCATTAGACATGGAAAATGTCTCTGTACTTAAATCTGACCACTTTCATGTGTTCTTAGATTTTATTAATGAACTGCCTTAACCTCCCAACACACCAAATTTCATCATTCCATCACATTTGGAAATAAGTATCCTATTTCCTTAAGTCAGCAATTCCAAGGAACTTTATAAATTTTCTATACAAATGTATGCATGTGTGGGTGAGAATATATATAAATATAAATATATATTATATATATATATTATATATATACATATATATATATATATATATATATATATATATATATATATATATATATACACACATATATATATATATACATATATAATATCTATGTTCATGTTAGTCAAAATCAGTGGCTCCATTGACTGATTTATTAATCACATCCATGAGACTTTTTTAGCGCGTGTGTGTACATATTTATATACTTATATAATAAAAATATCACAACTTATCTTGGATGAAAACCATGGGACATAATTTTGAGTGAGAATTAAAAGACCAACATATGACAGAAATTTTACTTGCACAGATGTAAAAAAAATCACGTTTACAAATCTTGAAAGTGCATTCACATGATAATTGTACTCTTAAACATTTGGCTGTGTTTGGCAACAACATAAAAGAGTTCGTATTTGATTGGTAGAAAGGCCGAAGTGGTATTCAGTTAATTAACAGTATCATATTTAAAGGATAAAAGTCACTCTGAAAACAGAGGCAACTACAAAGCCAAACAAATTTGATAGAAAGATACATAATCTCCACGATCAATCCTATCCAAAATGCAAATCTGGAGTTATAAACCATAAAAGAAATATATGCCGTAAATACATACGTATTACCAATGGCATTGAAGATGCTTCCATTTTCCTATAGAGAAACGCCTGATATCACTCACTCTTTATTCTCATAATACAATGGTTCCACAGGCCCCACCATCTCACATTAACCTCTTTCCAAATTGATATCAGAACTAAGAATGCCACCATCTATCAATCAAGTCCTTTTCAAAATGTAATTTTCTTAGATGCATTATATGTATATTTTTAAGAGAAAGTCAATCCAACACAAGGATTAAGTATAGCAGGATCATATCCCTTTGAAAATTGCTCCTCAAACACTAGTGTCCCAGCACTGAAATCATTAACAATTTTTAAAAACCATTCCCGACACATAATACTTATCTTCTCTGAAGGTTCAACACATCTATCAGATGCACACACCATCTTGATCAAGTTGCATCACAGCTATGTACAAAATAAGGACAACTATTCTCGATGAACTAACACATATAAACCAAGGCATGCCAGTACAGCAAACTGGAAAGAAAAATTGCAATTAATAAACTACTAATATTAATACTTATTTAAATTAAACATAATGCAACCCATTTAATTGGTAAAACATTCCTAATATTGGCAGAAATACAATTAAAAGTAACATTCATAATTTGACAGGTTGGAATATCTCAATGGATCAATTTTCATTATCTCTTTGGCATTTTGATTTTTCAACTGCTTACAAATTTTTTCGGTTAACTTTCATAAATTCTTTTAATTTTTATGAGTATCACCTTTATTCATTTCCATATATTTGACTTAAGCTGGACACAATGATTTTAGTAAGAATGTAAGAAAAAAAATTGCAATTTATATTATGTGATCATATTCAAACATATACTCGGTAAAAATTGTAACTTTAGTCCTAAATCTCTAGGAGAGAAAATCTTCCCCATACATTTTTGAGACCAGCAAAATATCAGAATCTGCATCTAATATGTATAAAATAAAAATGGATGACTTGTACTTCTATATAACATTTTTTTAATTGAAGAATTTTACCTTAAACTTTGGATATTCATTCATGTATATTGTGACCATTCCCACATGCGGCAAAAATCCTCGAGCACGTCCAACAACATCTTGCTTAGTAAGCCATAGTTGACCAGGTGCATAGAGCCCTCGATCATCAACACTATTGTTATCACCTTTGGTCAAAAATTTAACAGTTCCATTTTCCCTGGGGAAGAAATTAGCAAACTTATTAAAGAGAAAGAGTACGGAAGTACGCAGAGATTGAATAGTTCAGCAGAACACATTGCGGCATCATAATCCTTAGCAAACATAAATGGAATAGCGTCATGGTGTATCCATTGGAAGAGTGAAGAATGGAGCTTGAACACCAAACGAGAGGCTTAGGCCACCAATCAGAAAGGGGGGGGGGATAAATGAAAATAATGGACACCAATGATCATGATGATTTATAGTGAAATTGTGTTGTATACTCTGAAATTGTTGCATTGCAATCATATCAAAAGGTAACAGAGTGAAACCTGCCAAAGGCAGAATATGTTTGAGATAATAACTTGTCAGATTTTTAAATATAGGAATCTTAAAATTTTTTCTCTCAAATATAATCCGATGAAACATAGACAAAACATTCAGCATGGCACCCATGTTATCTGTGAATTGGTTCCATTAAAATCTTAAAAATATGGAAATATAATTTTATATATTAACTGTCAGCTAGCCTTTTCTGGACTTGGAGTTGTTTCAATGCTTAAATACTAACTGTGATTGCCAAACTCCTTTTCTTCTTTAAATTACTTCTTTGCATTGCATACTGTTTTTTCAAGATCTTAATTGAATTAAACAACTTCAGTTAATACTTTCATGTGTTTTACTTTCGAAATAACAGCAATGTCCTATGCTTTCAAATACCCATCATGGAAAATGTACACATCTCAAAAAAATTATGTGGGCCCTAGTGTGACAGGTTACATTGTATTTGAAAAGGTTTCACTGTACAAAAAAGATCAAATAATGCAAGGGGCAGACTTCTTAAATAAGGATGAAATTGAATAAAATAGCAGATACAGTACAAGATGCACATGCATAGAGAATAATGACAGCATATAAATGAAAGCAATATTTACTTTTCATGTAGCTTTAGAACTCTGTGAACAATAGGTATGTCCCGCCCTTCAACTTTGAACACTACAATTTCTCCTACACGGACTGGATCTTCTTGATAGTTGGTAAGGAAAAGAAGGTCACCTCTGTGAAATGCTGGCTCCATACTTCCACTGTAAGAATAACCAACTTTAAGCAGTCAATTAAACATAATTTGAAAAATTCTAAGAATTAACTTTGCTGTTTAAAATGAAGCATATTAATGCTGGAAAATGACAGTTGAACAACCCCAGTTAAAAATCCCAAGAGACGCAAAAAATAATAACAGGCTTATTCTTTATATGTTTCCAACCACATACCTACATGATTACTTTTTATATTTACAATAGGTTGTTGAGAATTTTTCCCATTAAAACAACCAGCTAACTAATTTTGATTGAAACAAAGGGGTATATATGTCCACATAAGTGCGTGCTCCCTTACTGAATGGCCAAGTTATTTCTTGGAGTTCGTTCAGTTTAGGGCCGAAAAAAAACTTTTAAAACCAAGGAAAAAGATGCAGGAAAAATCTTAATGTGAATTTATAAAACCTTGCAAATGGTCACAAGTATTATAAAATACCATAAGTTCTCATCCATATATGAAATATGGTCAATTCTCAATGGCATATTGAGATATTTCACACCGGTAGTCTATTAGGACAACTTGCGCTAATTCGGCAACTTCTTCGTCCATGATTTTAGGGAGCAAGTACGATAATTAAATTTAGGTTACAAGGAAGATAAGTACATTGAAACTGTAACTTCACAATGGAAATTGTATTTAGTTTACCAAGCATTTGTATAACTCACAATGACAGTAAAAAATGCAAGCATCCACAAACTCTTCAGTTGGTCTATGCCTTAGGAGGAACTTCCGCATAAAATTTTGCAACTCAAGGGATTTTCAGGGGTTTAAAAAAATTTTTCTTACCTAAGTACGACGACTATTGGGCTTTCGCTGCCTGTGACAACCATTAACCCTTTCCAAATCATTAACGCTGAAGATACGATCATGCCGAAACTTAGGAGCTGGTACAAAAACTGAAACGAAATGAGTAAGAATTAAACGAAACTCAATGTTTCCGACGCCGACAAAATATTTCATTCAGAAATATACTCGAAATGACATTTCGGTGGCAGTCATACCGCCATTGGGGTGAAGAATTACCAATACTGAAAAGGATCTCAAGGTATGTGGACTTAAATGATAAGAAATGATAAACGATTACGTTTAACTGACACACGGCGATATCTAATACCGAAATATCATCAAAATGCCTTTATTAGCAGAGCAAAAATTACACCACCTGTGAGAAAACAAAACGTTAATAAGTCTCTTCCGGCATCTCAAGATAGAACTTTGCACTTACCTGACGCTTGTTCATGCGTTTAACATCATCAAATAAGCTCTGAAGCATCGTGAAATGTTTTAATTTCAATTTCTATCAACCAAACGTGGCTTCTAGTACACGTACTCTTTTATTCTCAAGCCTGCAACGCGGAAAGTAGATTTCATTTGAAAAGCAAAGAAAATAGAAAATCCAAAAGGCGATACCGACATCTGATGGCGAACGGAGAAACTAGTAGAAAACAGCACAATCATGAATTCCATATCTATTAGTAGTGTAAATCCGTCCTGATGATTCAATTGTAAAATGTAGTTTGTTTCCTATTTGGTGCCGGAGTAGTATATTTTATCTACTGCGAGATTCATATTTGTGGTTTTGATGGAGATATAGCAATATAAAGTTGCTAGAGTTGTCGAACGTGAAATGCTGCAGTTAGCTTGGTCCTACATATATTGGTATTTGCGTCCAATTTTGAAGTGGTTTTTACGAAGATCCACAAAGTTATGTGAGTTACAAAGAATATGTTATGGTGTTCCTAGAGGCGCCCAGAGGACCTTAGATGTGGAGTACTCGTTGGCGAATTCACGAAGTGCTGACATTAAGCGCCTTATATCGGACTTAAATCGTTTTAGTGAAAGCGGTCGACTTAAAGGAGAAACTGCTAAAAATATTGTAAATTATGCTGTATTCACGGTGAGCAAAGTGAAAGTTATCGATCTCTATATACACGAGCAGTTTCAAAAGTCATTTGGAGTCTGTGTTCAACAAATATGGGGTTACCGGCAGCTTCTTCACGAAGTGGAGAACCTCCGGAAGACGCCGTATGATTCGAGTAATCCTGAGCACGAAGAAAAACTCCTACATCTGTGGAACTTGTTGAAGCCCGAAGAGCCTCTTGATGGACGACTAACAAAGCAGTGGCAGGACATCGGTTTTCAGGGTGATGACCCTGCCACCGATTTTCGAGGGATGGGCCTGCTTGGATTGGAAAACTTGTTATTCTTTGCCAGCGAATATCCAAAAGTTGCCCAGCATGTACTCTCTCATTCAAAACATCCCAATTACGGATTCGTTTATGCTGTTGTTGGCATAAACATCACCAGTATGGCCTATTATCTCTTACGAAATGGAACCGCTAAGACGCATGTTTATAACGCTTGCAGCTGTGTACCTACTCTAAAGCTTTTTCACACAATGTACTCTTACTTGTTCTTCGAGTTTGATAAGTTTTGGATTAATGAAAAACCGAAGAATGTAATGCAATTCAGTATTGTCAGAGATAAATATGAGAAAAATCTCAAAGAAAGATTGTTAGATCCTAACGGTATTTTGAAACTTAATTTCAGAGTTGATGACATTTAAGTCATTGCACATGTTATTACAGATAAATGCAATAAACACTAATTAAATACTTGACTTGGTTTTAATATCAATATCATAAATTAATTACAATTTATGAAATTATACACTTACAAAATTTTTGAAATACAGATTACAACTTGACTCGGTGAAGTTGAGCATGAAATGGAATGTTAATAGTCCCAGGCCATTTTGATAGTATGTTCTTGAAATTTACAAAAATATTTCTCTTTGAGCTAACAAAATGACATGGGCAGAGGCTCACTGTGGTTTTTATTTCCAAGACTGTAAAGCACCAAAACTTTCTTTTCATACAACTTCAATGCCATGTTAGAACAAAACTAAGGCTTTTATTTACTTAGATTTCTTTGCCGAACTCTTCTTTTTTGGTGGTTTCTTCAAAAATTTGGAGAGTATTATAACAAGAATAAGCATAGACACACCAGCGAGGCCTCCCTGCCACATTAGTGGATTGTCCATTAGGAAGTCTGCTATCATTTGAACAAAGTCATCACTAAAATAGAGAAGGGCTGAATGTAAATTACTGTTTACAACTTATCAGAGATGAACAAATTAAGATACATTTTAAGAACACTAGTAATTTAAAACCTAGAATTCAGTCTTGCATATTACTTTCTATTATTTATTATATGTTGTCAATTCAAGTATACTTACAAAGGACTCTTGGGAACAGGCACACGTTCCATGCGAGCATTTTTATACCAATCAAGTGCAAACGATGATAGTGAAGAGACATCATACTTGGGAAGGTTGTAACGGTACATATTTCCCAACCTAAACCTAAAATTAATCAAAAAGTTATTAAAATTTTAAGGATATAACTTAATGAAACTTCCAATATATCATGACAAATGCCCACAAAATAATTTTGATTGAAATGGAAATGCAATGTGAAGACTAAAAATTATTATATTATTCATATACTTTTTTATTTTAGAATTAATCTGAAAACGGCCATGTTATGGTCTCTTACATAAGATTATTAAGAAGAAATAATAATGACAACACCAAAGCGCTGGCTGAAGGAAAAGCTACTTCGGCAGGAAAGAAAACTCGCAACATCTGGGTTAGCAGGTGAGGATGTTATTCTGCCACTGCTGGGGTCAGTAACAATTTTTTTGTAAACGTCTTTTTCAATTATACTGGAACAATGGAACAATAAGGACTTTCCAGCCAACAATGGCGAAAGAACGATTACGCCCCAAAATTATAGTTTTCAAGGGAACCTTTCAAATGACAATGCAAAGGGAGCAATGTATTGGTTGGAATTAACTGTAGGTGTCTTGTTTTACAAAGATGTCCTCGTCCTTGAGCCTTTTCATTTCCTATGAACTCTTAGCCTTGTTGGTGGTATTAGATTACTATTTCAAAGATCATATATGCACCACAATTATTTCACGTGCTTAGGAAATGCACATTTTCACACAATGAAATTTCAGTTTTAGATAATTAACTAGTTCAATGGACTTTTTTCACTTGGATCATAATCCTATTTGAAATATGACGCATTACTACCAAATTAAGTAACAGACTTGGCATAATTATTCCACCTCTTGTGAATAACTGATAACATCTTGTTGAAAGATAAATTTTTTAAGGAAATAATTAATATATTCTATTGTTTCAGGCTTCACTTCGTGGAAGTAATTAATATCCATCACTAAAAAAGAAAGAAAGACTCGTACTTTTCCACAGAAATCTGTGGAAAAGTACGAGTCTTTCTTTCTTTTTTAGTAATGGAAATCATTAATATTTATAAAGATTTCTGCAGAGAGAATTGCATTCAGGTAGTTATTCATTACTTACAAAATGAATGTTGGTGTCTGTCGAATATTGAATCTTCTAGCTGTAGCACCTCCACGATTTTGTTTGTCTATACGAGCAACATTAAGTCTTGTTTTAACCCTTGCTCCAACAGCCTCCCATCTGGCTTGGAGTCGTTGACACTCCACACAATCATTGCTATAACTGTAATTAAATAAAAGAATTTTACTAGTTCAACTCAGGAAAATACATTGCTGGAGTTTTCTTTGACTAAACTATTACTGCATGATGTTTGATTAAAGAAATACTGACTTCGTCCACTTCTGATGTCATTTATTTATTTTAAAACATTGTTTCAGAAGAAATGGCTTTCACACTTTTTAATCATTATAATTAGGCAAGGAAAAACTTTGACAATAAGTACAAGTGGAAAAAGCCCGAGTTACAATGTACTTCAACTTAAATTCAAAGAATACGGAGTTTTGAAACATTCTTCCAGGGACTTAATTACACATTTAGCTAGAGGTATTCCTGTTCATTCAAAACTGTTTGTGTATACGAAATGCTCACAAATGTATAGTAAGCAGAGGAAAGATGAAATTAACCATATGTTAATTAATACTTGATTTATACAGCTACATTTGCTAAAATCGATTGTGGAAGCAAAGAATAAGTTAATTAGTTTTTGAAAGTACGTAGATTTGCTATTGTTGGATTTCACCTCATTGGTGTTTGCCATCAACATGTAACAAGTCTCAAAGTCAATATTAGTAATGCATTACATGGAAATTTAAATCAGCATGCATCAAGCTGTCAGTGGGCGCTCAATCAATAGCAGTGAAGGGAAATATTCTTTGACAAAGCCACACAGATGGCAATTGCATATATATATATATATATATATATATTGTTTTTGAATAGTTGTAATTCAAATTTCTCTTGCTAAGATCTTGAACTGGTGAAAGGATACTCTGAAAGAGTTGTTTACCACAGTCCAGTTTCCTTACCTTTTCCTCAACTAACAATGCATAGTAGGAATTTTTTCTACTGAATAATCAGCAAATTATGCATTAAAGGCTTAGTAATGCAGACCCAGTTTGTTTGGCACAAATAAGCACATGCTTCTATCTAAGAAGTGAATTTGATGATCAGGTTTTAATCTGTCATGGAACAGTAGTTCATGGGTATCGCTGAAGTGAAATAATAGTGAAGCTCTATAACAGTATGATATATTATCAGGACTGCTATAGAGTACCCTCCTTTGGGAACAGAGGTGGTTATTCCACTTTTTCCTAACTGGCTGGCTACACTCAAATACATGATGTCCATGACTCAGATATTCTCATGATTGATTGACATGTGTAATGCCAAAGACATCATTTGGTGGTCTCATCATAATGGATTAAAAGATTTACAAGAGTCTTATGCACTCACTCTGTTTAGTACCCTGATATCAGTTTACTTATCACTGATGATAATATCTATTAATAGTACACAATGATTATTTTTAAATTGGTGAGCATACAGCTTTTCACAATTATCATTGACCTGAATGTTGTTTCAAAAGTTGAGGGGGAGATACAGTGCACATTACAACCGAAAAAAGTAAAATTTAAGTCGGGGCAGCTGGATCCTTTCATTCTAGGCCTAAAATGGTTCTCCCGATTAACCTGTTACCCAAGAGTATCACACAATTTGAATTTTTACTGAAGGTATCTGTCGGCAAAACCAGAAATTGAACTAGGGTGCCTTACCTATCAGACTACTTAATGGTGTGCTTGCACTTAACTTTATAATGACAAACGATGATTTCAATGACAATTTAAAAAAATTATGTCATGGCAGTATACATACTGCTAAGATTATTAGTATAAAATGTGAATATTTTAAACAATTATAGAGGATGGTAATGTGAAAACCAAGGGTTTAGTGTTTACACTTTCCTAAACTGAATTGGGTAGTGATCTGGGCTCGTCTATTCTCAATTCATGTGTTTTGTTGGATGTATATCTGAAAAACCACTCTGAACATGCCATCGATCTTGCAGGGCTTACTTCGTAGTGAGCGTATTATTATTAAAAGCATCATTGCGCCTATTTGGGCGTAGTACATGGTGGATGACTAAGTAAAATGTGAGTCAACCATAGTCTGGTGTACAATATAGTATAAAATTTAAGTGAATAATAAAATGAGATTTAAAACAATTACATACACCAAGAGATAGTTTAAGGTGTGTAAAGAGTGCACAATTCTAAACACGATTAACGAAATGCCATGATCGCGACGAGAAGGGACAAAAACATATCATTCGAATGATCATCTTCAATATTAGTAACCTGGAAATAAACTGCATTACTGCATAATCTAATTGATTTTACTTTGCAAATAAACCATACTCACAACATAATAAACCAGTCGCCTGTGGTGGCTCCTGTTGCGACTTGCGTTAAATGCTCAAAATTGTCATCGTATAATTCTTTAACAACAGGTTCTTTATTTGAGACAAAGTTATCATGTATTTCCTCTTCGTTTGCCGGACCTATTGGGCACAAATACAACACGTTTGTTTAAATAGGGCGGGTAAACGTTTTGAGGCTTTAGAAAAACCATAACCACATTATGGTTTACCATCATAAAGGAGGGGAATGCCGTGCCTAAAAAACACCAAAGCGGGCTCCTTCGAAGGGTTGTAGAGACGTACCAAAGGACTATTGATAGCCTTAACAACCCAGGCATTCAGCGAGTCAACTAAGTCTTCCCGCAAACCAATGAGCTCGTTTTCCAAATTATCGCAGGCATCACAGTCATTCTTAGCTGAAACAAAATTACGTCAAGTATTTGGTATAAGCAACATTCAACATTGTGAGTACATATACAGCATACTTACTAAATAATACGATAACGTATTTCTCTCCACGTATCAAGTTGGTTAATTCATCATCAGAGACGACTTCTAGCGACGAAGCACATACATAATTGATACAAGCTACCAGAAACACCAAAGTAATAGGCCGCATAACGGACGAAGGTTGAGCATAAACGGAGAAGGCTGATTAATAAAGCAGCATATAAAAATTGAACCGATTGCCCAGTTACATCTAACAGGGACCGTGTGTACACCGCAAGTTCCGACAAATTACATTTACTAAAATGAAGTTAAGTTTGAATGGTGCAAGATGAAAATTTTTCTTAATTTATCTCACGAGAGCATCAATTTCAAACAAGCAATTATCTTGAAAATGATTTAGAGGCTGTTTCAAAGTGCAATTCACACGACCTGCCAAGTGTTCAAATGACAACACCGAATCCGTCCATGTGGAACTCGCACGTCATTTCTTCGATTTGCAGGAGAACTGCGGGAAGCGCATGTGGTGTTCTAACTTGCCACTTACTTTGAATATTCTCGTTTAAGCAAGATTTTCGGGAAATATTAACTTCACAAGTAAATGCCTTGAATTGATTATTGAATTCAAGAATGGTTAAGGCTTCATTTTCGCTCTCATTCCTCACATACGTCTGGCTAAAATGCATAATGAAGGAAGAATTGGACTTCGGATGATTTTTCTCATACAAATTAGTTAACTCCTCTCAGTTAAACCGCCGAATTGATCACTTATAAATGAGTACTTAAACATCAATCAGTTATTTCCTGAATCCGGTCCTTGGAAACTGAATTCATTAAATGCCATCCCGTTCATATAATTTAAACGAGATTTCCTACTTGGTAAAGTACTACGAACTAACGAGATTGAGCTAAGGAGGATGAAATTCACGTAAATATACTCCTAGGTTGAATAATCGGTTTAAAAATGCATGTGTGATTTATTCTAAAAGTAATGGTGAAATTTGACCTAGAGAACTATAACTATATGCATGTTTCTTTCAGCAGAAAACTATTTACTGCGACTTCATCACTGTTGTAGGCTAGCAACGAGGAAGAGCAATTGAGAAAGTGATCCATCTCCGTTTCGAAAACCCCATTAGTAATCGTAAGTATGTCAAAAATCGTTAGTTTAGATTTCACCGATTAATTTTACCTTTACATGCTATTCCCAGGGCTCAATGAATTGATCCGTGAATCGTGCTTTGGATACCTTGTTCATTAGTCTCACTGATTTCATCACATAAGAAATTAATGGATGAATAAATTGAAATGTGTGACAAAGTGAAAATGCCCTCGGATGTTGATAGAAGGAGAAGTATGACCTTACTGTACGTTTGTCGGGTAAGTAAAACCTTCCCTTTCAACATGAAAAACATTTTTTCCCGATCCTTGTAAAATGACGGTAACGTAAAAGAGGGTGGCATCACTATGGTTGGAATCGTGACCAGAGAATGCAAAATGTAATATTGCAGAAACTGGCATTATGGACGCCGATGCATAAATTGGCAGAAATGTTTCGCCTTTGATGATGTACCCCAACCACTCAGTTTTCAATTTTTTCGTGAAATGATTTTTGCAATATTATGTACAACCATTTTACTTTCAAACCGGCGTGTTGCGTAATTTGCCGTCGGAGTTGAATATAATCGACACATTTCCTTACAACATGCTAATATTAAGAATAAAATAGGGCTAACTTTTACACCTCACAAATACCTGGTCGCAGTGAAGCAGGGAGATTAAGTTGTCGTTTCATGAAGTCCAGAGAAAAAATTGACGAGCCCCTCAAAAAATCCTCCCCGGCTGTTGAAGATGAAAATTCACAGCTGTGACTTAAGTAGGTCTATCAAATTTTATCTGCAAACTTCATAATGGTGTAAATACGAAGTGGAAAATTAAGCTTGCGGTACTTTTGCGACTCTTATTTAACCACTAATATTTTCTCAGTGTTTTAGTATGGGCACGCGGCTATTACCAGTATTATTGATGTTTTATCCAACGTATTTTTTAAGAAACGAAACCGCTGGGTAGTTCATAGGACCACGTTACGCATAGGATGGACAGGGTAAAACTGCCTCTTCCCAATAGTATTCAGACTCATATGCTCCTAACTTTTTTTCAGACAATGTTACGTTTTTCAACTTTCAACAACTCAACAAAGTGATAACCTACGAGTTGAATGTCATGACAAACGACTATGTTAAATATACGGGGAAAATGGAGTGAACATGAGTGTACTTTCTTCTGTTTTTTGTGCCATTCAAGCACCGGAAACTTAATTCTTTCATCCGCTCACTCAGTAGCGGGTGTAGAAAATCACTAGGGGTTATTTAGTGTCAGGAGAGTTAAAATCATATTAAATTTGAAATTAATGGCGCTAATTTAAGGCAGTAACGCACTCTGCAGTAGATACTTTTTTGGTCGAGGGAGAGCAGGTATTCAAAAGTAGTGTCGAGCATATATATGTAAGTAATGTAGGATTTCAATTTCATTAAAGTAAAATATTTTGTCAAAAGGGGGAGACACGGTCTCTATGGCACCCACTTTCAATCCGCCCCCAGGCTATTGATGGTTCAGAGATCGTTTGAATTTTATTTAAGATTAAATATTAACACCAGTCCCATTACTGCTTCGTAAATTATCATGAGCATACCAAACGAAAGAATAATTTCACATGATGATGTATTCTTGAGTAAACTCTCTATGAGAAGTTCTTCGTATTCTGTGAATTATTTGAAGACAAGTTTCCGTTGGCACTTCCATGGATCCGCCCCTGCACTCACTTCTTACCTCCCAACTTACTGATTAACTACTGTTACCATTCAGTTTACTCAACCCTTGCTTTTGTTATTTTACATTTCCCGCAGCATTTATAAAAGGAGAAACGCCTTTGATTATCATCCGTTTTCATGTGATTAGTAGATACCTTTTTCCTGCATTTTTCGATGGAAGTGGGTCGTGGTAGTCCAGGGTTAGAGGGTTGGACTACTGACCGGAGGGCCCGGGTTCGATTCACGGGCAAGCCCTCAGGGAAAGGAACTGTCCCCCCCTACCCTGATAAGTGGATTTCACACGCCGTCGGGCTTAGTACTGGGTGAACTCTACCATCACCTAACAAACCGACTTTTGGGTTGATTATTTTGTTTATGGTTTTTATTCAATGGAAATGTAATACTTAGGAATCGCTTTCACATGAATAGAAAAATGCAAAACTTTCCCTCGTGATCGATTCCACCACAAAAGTCTTCCTTGAATTCGAGAGATGGGACAAATCTATAGGTTGGTATTACTGGCGAACTAATATTGCAGTATACAACGAGCAGCTGATATATGACATCCTCTATGAACAATCTCTGTTTAGAAATTCCTGACTGGAAAGAAGAAAGGATTGCTTGTCAAGTTGTGAATTTATCGGTTTTGCAACATTCTAGACGACCAAACAAAATTATTTATTTACTTCTGTGGGAAAAAGTACTGTATCCTCCGCACTACCTTAAGAATGTCCAACATTTCTGACACCTCTCACATTCCTAACGTCATCATTCGGGAGCAAACCCTCTGCCCCTGAAAGAGAGTCGAAAATTTCCGATGAATTCCTTTTCCTGAAAGTAATGTGTTGCTTAAACGAATTCATTAAATGAAATTGATGATAATTGTCATAGTTAAGTGTTCATAATTTAAACACACATGATACCGTGTTATTAGTGAAATTAATAGTCCGAAACGAAGTCCCTTCGGTGTGCATCAATATTATGAAATTCAAAGAGGTGCGCACCGATCTCAGACAGCGCTGCGGTTGCTGATTTCTGTCCCGTATTGCGTTTAGGTTTGAAATGAGGAAGGGGATGTCCATAAAAGATCTTTGCATTCCTAGGTGGCTGATTTTCACTGGTGCGAGCTAGTGCGATTTGCTCCTCACAGTCCCGCCTCGAACGGGGCATGCAGTGAATGCTACTACATGCTTGAAGCTGTGTATGCAGCTTCAGCAGTTGTACATACCGTCAATCGTATTCTAAGATCACCTTTTCGACTTCTCTCTATAAGTATCTCAGATTGTTTACCCTCAGAATCGTTCCTCTTTCTCTCTGTTTCTGACTCCACAGGATGAGCTTTGTGATTCAATTTCAAGGAATAATTGACATATGAGGGGAAAATTCGAATCAACTTTTTTCATTTAGAAACTGCCAATACTCTCCGATTGCAGTATTATTTTGTTCTAGAGAGGTCGCGATTTTTTCAAGTAAAAGGATGATTTGAAATTTGATGAAGTCGGATAAAGGATGGAAATGTAAGTGAAAAGTGGCCGAAAACCGTAGACATCTTTTATGGACACCCCAGATGTGACGTAATCTCTCCCGCGAACATCTATGTCGAAAACCGTCTCCCCTAAAACTGCGTCTAAGAAAATCGTTATCACGCTGGACCTAAACTAATCCCTTTTCATATGGGAGAGGCAATCCCAAAAAGGGGTTGTACGATTTCACGCATAGTAAATGAAATGAGTACGCTCATAGATTTCATATGCTGTAAATTGGAACGATCTAGAGTATATTAATTGGCAATTTATTTTATATCACTTCGGAGCTCATTTTTCCATATCATAAACATCTTTGTAGTTCGAGAATTGCCCTCATTTTATTGTTCCCGAAGATTTCAAGAAACAGAATTTAGGAAATCCCACGAAAAAGTACGAATAATTCTGATGTTCCTTTCCGGATGATCTCGAACAAGAAGATTACAGGTATTTTACAATGCTCACTATCACCTTCTCTATAGAAGTGTAAACATGTATTTGCTTGGGAAGTACTGAATAGTTTACTGAGTATTGTAAAGTGAACCTAAAATAAGGCTAGTGCTGTAGATGAAGAAAATAAAGGGATGAGTAAAATCATGAGCATATCGTAGTGTATTTCGTTGAATGGCATGTAGCTGTGGTGAGGCTGTGATATAGTTTTTCCTTCGCTATAGATTTATGTACAATTGTCAAATACATGTATTTGCTAATGTAACAGTTTATTTATATTTATTTGGAACAAAACTGAAGCCATTTGGCTGTTCCAAAAGCCATTACATGACAGATATACCAACATTTACATTTTTAAATATGGCACATATGAGACTGCTATTATTATACTAACCATGTAGTTGTAGACGGTGCTTAAATGATGCTGAAAAATAATAAAAATCCCTCACTACTGCCGAAATATTTCTCGGAAAAATAAAGGAAACTTATTGGTGAAATTTTATCTTCCTTCAGGTCTTCAGAACCTTTCCTAAAGTCATAAGGTACGTACTAACTGGATTTTGAAATCGCATACCTCTTTTAATATCTAATCCAACCACTTTCTTAGGTTCTTATTTCATCTTCTATTCAGCATTCCTAATGATCCTTTTTCGTCAGCCCTCCTCGCTATCTACATGTATTTCACTATTCTTTCCCATTCCCTACTCTCGTCCCTCCCCTTACCAGCGCTCACCTCATACTATGAAAACCCAAAGTTTATTAAAATCTTGAGCAACATTTCCTTTCTGCATGTAATTCTAGAATCAGCCATCAGTGTCTCTTTCCCCAATGAACATCTTTTGCGGACGCAATTCTTTCCCAAGTGTCCTTATAATGCCTCGCGAAATGTTCCGCCAAAATACACATTGGTTCTTAAAAATGGTGCTCTAATAATTGAAATGTAATTATTCATGAACACGTGTTTCTACTACCAACCTATTAAATTTATTTGAAATAGAGTGCGTTTCAGCATCTTTGCGTCGTAGTTACTGCAGGAAAGCCAGATATTTTTTCTAGGAGTAAATAATTGGGCACTGCCGCCGATGTTCTTTATTAATTTCACTTCATGCTGTTTCATTACACCACACTTAAAACGGTTGAAATTATTATTATTATTATGATAAATTTGCTGGTTTAGGTAGGTTTTTGCGAGGATACAAGCTGCCAAACGGTACAGCGACAATTTCCTTGTCTCTCTAAACAAAACATAACCTGACATCCGACATTGCGAAAAACCCTTCTTCAATTCCGGATACTTCCATCCTCCCTTCATTCCGTCCAACATGCTATCCTCGTATTCCTTTCCCCGCTTGCCTAACGTCCTCCCCTCTATCGCAGTCTTCAACATCCGATTGACAATCAAAATTGCCACTCAAAACGCTCTGCATCCATCTTCTCTGCCTCTTTTGATTTCTCCCAACGATCCCCTCTCCTCTCCCACCTTACCTAGAACCTCCTCATTGGTTTTTCTCTCCGTCCACTTTACTTTTTCCACCCTTCTCCACACACATGTTTCAAGAGCCTCCAATCTATGCCTATCATCCTGCTTCAATAACCATGTTATCGTGCCGTACAGAACCACGCCCCATGGCTAAGTTTCGACGAGCCCTTTCTTAGCATCGTAAAATTATTTAAATCGTGCCACCTCTTTTACTCTATACCTCCGCACTTTTATTTAGGTTACCATTCCTATTTGATCATTTCAATGCCCTCATTTTACTGTGGCTGATAATCACTCTGGATATCTCTTGTATACCAAATATATTTTTGTTCATCACATATCGCTTCTTTTGTGTGTCTCAATATAGTCTCAAAATAAATGCATGGTAGTAACTAGTAATGGTAATCCCTTGGCTGGCTGATTAGTTTTAACTTTATTGTTTGGAAATATTATTAACTTAATTAGCTAATATAGAATTTTTCATGAACATCTAGTCCTCTATAATACTTCTGCATAATTTCATACTTTCGTTAACTTCATCAACTGCAGTCTGTGGAAAACCTTCTCAACAGTACAATGCAGGGACATTCTGGCATATGCTCTCTATTCCATTTTATTGATACTCTCATCTCCTCCTGGTGCTGCACCCCGTGCCACACACCTTTTTGATGGCTTGCAGGGTATTGATGTAGATGTAGATGGACCTACTAAAGTAGTCATCTGGTTTTCCCTTCAATCTTTTAGATTATTAATACTACCTGGTTTTGCCGTCCGAAAAATCGAATCACTTTTACATTAGTCGCATTAATCACTTTAATCTGTTTTGCACTTAGGCTAAAATTAACTAAATTATAAAAAACAAATAGTTTTTCTCATATGCTCTCGTAAAAATATTCTTTCTCTACCTCAACAGGTTATATCGTGTCACTACGTGTGATTTTGGAAGGTTACATTCATTTAAAAGCGCAAAGATTTCCCGTTTACCAAATTCAATTTTCTCGACCTTCTACCAGCACATAGCCTCAACCTATTTGGACACATGTAAATAATATGACTCCTTTTCTGATTGTTGCCTATGCAATACGTATTGTTCAAGATTTTAGTTATAGCATATAATATATTATCTTGCGCCATTTTTCCTACCAGATAGCTACAGACGACCAAACTGTTTAATTTTGACTTATCTCCAGTATTTTTTGTTTTGTTAATTCTTGTAGCCTTCAAATTTAAACGCAACATTGTGTTTTAAGCGGGATTTCAATCCTTGATGAAGCCAAATTTTTTTAATGCAGCTCCGACGAAACTTTGAACTTCTTTTCTAAATGCCAAGTACCTCGCTCAAGTGATTCCTTGGTGGACGCTCCCTCTGGGGTCACAAGGAATTGCTATCACAAAATCGGAGCTAAATAATGTTACTGCCGTTTGACTGCGTTCACTGGTAGGGTGGTGGACCAAATTTATTGTGCAGTTTGTTAGTAGTTCATCAGGTAGTAACTGGTGAAAGTATTTTGTGGAAAAATACCGCACTTTTGTCTTCCATGCTCGTCGTGAATGAATGAACATATAGTAGTTCAGTTGCACAAGAAAACTTTTTCGGAAACCGTATTGGTTTTTAGTGAGAAAGTTTAGGAAACCCAGGAAGAGGCTGAAGATATTAAAAGGTATATATTACATATAGCTTAGCAATGGTAATGATATAGGCTTGCATTTATCTAGGAATTTCCTCGATTTTCGCCTTTACGTGTGGAAGTAGATAGATCTACTCCCAAATCTTTTGGAATTTCATCATCTGGTGAGGACTTTCTGATTTCATTATCGTGTGACTGAAATACCTGTGGGCCAGTACCATGTTAATTTTATTCCGATACTACCTCGGGATTTGCTAGTTTTGATAGTCTTTGGCTGTAGAATGCCGCTTTTGAAATCACCGATTGTGGAGTCATTAATTATTTGAAGATTTCTCATGTGGCGAGAAACTTTTTCAAGTTCTCGTACTTCATCTGAGCATTGGTTTAGACATGATGAGATGTTTAACTTAGTCGGGAAAACAAATATATTTCAATGCGCGTGGGGTGCAGCCTCATCGTACAGTTCACGACTCGGGTCGGTCACGTAGTCATTTGATTCATCGCCATTGGAAAGCGTTTTTCTTTGGCGGGGCTTAAAAGTAAGCTTTTCCCACCATGCCTGCGATGTCTTCACCATTTCGCCCCTGAGCGACTTAGCAGTTAAAAGTTTATCCTGGCACTTCGTAGACTAAACCAAACCAAGTATCATCAATTAATTCATTGAGTATTTTTTATTTAAATTATCGTTAGATGGTACTAAAATCACTGTGCATGATTTGTAAGCTTTGGATGGATTATTTTCCTTGCTCTTGGTTTGGTCTATGAAGGCTGAATGTTTTTTGCTCTTATCATCGCAGAGTCCATCTTACTTCACTCTTTCACCTGCGTGGTTCATTAGTGCCATGTTTTATTTTGTCAGTTTGAACTCACAGTTCCACGACGCTGTCTAAACAAACGGTTTTCGTGTTCCAAAGAAACTGCGGGGGATGCCGCAACAGTAACTTTTAACGGAGTCATCCGCTAATGTGCATTTCAATGCAACAATTTCAGAGTGTAAAAATCATTCGCCTTGACTGGGACAGTCAAAGCGAATGATTTTTACACTCTGAAATTGTTGCATTGGTTTTCGTGTTCTTCATCTCAGCATTTCCGTTACATGCGGTGGTTAAAGATCCTGTTAACTTGAAGAAGTTGTGCCTTGAAAATATTCAGCCATTAGCTGATAATTTACCGAGAACGTTTAAAAGAATCACAAGTCATAGTTTCTTTTATTCATTTCTTGTTGCGTGAATGAGTAAAATTTTGTACTCTTCCTCTTTATCATTATGCAGTAGTAAGGCTAAGAGATGGTATTTCACAATTTAGGGGTTCGTTTGTAATAATATTACACGCCGCTTACTGACCAACCACCGGAGTCAGCGAGCTTTTCAATGAACAACTTTAGCCGGCAAGAGTTTCGACCTTTCAAGCGACCCCGAGGATGATCAGAAAAATCGGAACCTTTTCGCAGTCCGCTTTCGACCCCTTGGGTGGTATCCACTGCGGGTCGGTGAAACTCCCCCCCCCCCGCCCCGCACCGCGACGGCCACCGCTAAACTCGCGACCGATGCTTCGGGAATCCTCTCGAGGCAGCCTAGAGGGACGGTGGCACCGCCGATCCGCATCCGAGTCCCCCCTCCCTCTTTGTCGCTCCCTCTTTCCCCCCGCCCCGCGATCAATTCCATACAGCGCGCGTGAGGTCACTTTCCGCCGAGGGGATCGATTCCCAAGGGCGTATGGGTGGCACCAGTTTTCCGGCAAGGGTAATCGGTGCGGGGGGCAAGGACGGAGCGGCCGTGCCACTCGAGGGATCTGCCTCCTCTTCGTCCCCCCTCCTCGCGTCGGCCACCACGTGCACCATCGCCCACCCGACCCCTTCCCCCTCCTATTCGTCCCTCCCACCGTAAACCCTGGTGGGGCCATTCCGATGATGAGGAGACAAACTGCGGCCCGTCGCTGCCTCGCGCCGCACTTTTCGCCTTCCTTCCTCCTTCGTCGTCCGGATTTTTGCGGCGCGGAAGTCGGAAACGGGCAACCCAGGCGAAGACCGTTGGGAATCCTCCCATGGAAAGTGAGTCCGTTCGAACGAATTCTTCTTTTTCTCTACCCCTTTCCCAAATTCCTGCACAGGTTCCTTTTTTTGGTGTGGAAGGAGGTTTAGCGATCGTCTAGACCCGTATAGGGTGTTTTGCTGAAAATATAGGCATGCGCAAGAGCGTATTCTTCGCCCCCATCAATATAGCTGGGATTCGATTGCTTGAAATTTTTCTGGTTGCGTCTTGCTGTCCCGCCCTCTTTCGTACCGACGCGGTGCAGGTGAACTCTAAGTAGTCTTTCAACATTCCTCTGGATCTCATTGTCAACGATAATTTGCTCGCTATGCCTATTCCTGTCACTCGAGATGGGACTTAACTCCAGTCTCCAGTCCTCTTGGCTCGTTGGTTATCGTTATTCTGCGCCTTGACGGATAACGTGATACGTAGTTTCAACATTCGCGCCTCTTCTGGGAAATAAGTGAATCTAAGTTCTGAATATTTTGGCTCTCAATGGCTGTTTTTTCTTGTCCAAAACTTGGAAAATCTTAACTGTATTCTTGACTCAGTTTGTGAGTTTCGGAAAAACAAACTTCAAAGATCACTCCAGATGAACAAATAATAGGTCATCTTTTTCAGCTGTCACACAGAAGATTGAGTTTCCTCGACGATGTAAAGTGCTGTTAGAGTTTCTGGTTTCCCTCCCCGAGGACCCAGGTTTGAATCCAGGTGGTGGTAGAATTTTCAGCTTTCCGATCCCTATTTGGATATTACGGAGAGCACTTCAAGTGGAGTTCGTCCGTCGAATGGGTTAATAAACTGTGCACTCTGACCACTTTCCTTAAGAGTAGACTAATGCCAACGCCGAGTTTCTCTCCCCCCCTATTCCAATTCCTGAAAATCCTACCTCTATCAAGATACCCACCTATCCCTAATGATAAAAGCGGCCTCAGCTGTCGGTAGTACCCAATAATAACTGCTGCTGTTAGTATGCTAAGAAACTTAATCAAGTTTTAAGTGATACTGCATTTGTACCAGCCTCTGAGACTGAGAACATTTTTCGTTCACTTCTCACACCCATTCTGTGTGTTTTATTCCAGATTGAGAGGATACTTTCAAGGTTTTTTTGCTGGTATAG